>NC_136754.1:7463015-8893015 GCF_936440315.1 Barbus barbus
AACAAAAAATTCTTCACTGACAATGCTTACAGCAATCACATCCAATCTAATAAGCACCAGCAGGCTGAGAGCAAAGCCTTGGCCACTGCCCGGGAGACTGTCCAGCGAATGAATGAGAAGAATCTAGAGAAAGGGGCGGAGCTCGATAAAGACGCACAGAACGAAGCGCTTCAGAAAGCTCTCAGGGAGCAGCAAAGACACACCCCCTCTAAAGCCACAGACACAGAGAAACGGGTCAGAACACGGCCAGACAAACCGCCTCGGCTGCAGTGGTTCGAGCAGCAGGCCAAGAAGATCGCAGAGGAGGAGGGGGAAGAAGAAGAGGAGGAGGGTAAGAATGATTTACAATAAAATACAATTTTAATCAGTTTTTGAATTTAAAATTACTATTTTGGCCTGATTGTGTTTACATTCAATATTGCCAAAGCATTATGACAAGAAAAGGAAAATATATAGTAAAAGTAACAAATAACAGCAAAAAATGTATTAAAGTAAGGTGCTAGGTAATTAATAAAATTAAGAGTACAAAAAATAATTAAAAGAACAATATAAATCATAACTAAACATCTTTTTTCTGACGATAGATACAATATTGTATTTTATTCTGATAGATACAGAATAAAATACAGTAAAATCACTGTTGCCTTGCAGCTGTCGCTTTTGGCTTGCTTAGTTTAAAAGACAATTAATATTTAGTATTATTGATTTAAATGTGCGGACACTTTTAAATGAGAACAAAATTTGAACTGAATTGAGCTGGATAATGGCACTTTTGTCTTTTGTAATGTTAAATGAACTTACCGTCATTGACAGTTATTGAACTGAATTGAATCAACATTGAACTGAATTGAACTATTATCTTCTGTTGAGCTGGTTTCCAGCTGAAAGTCAATTAGTTTCATAATTAATAATATGAAGTTGCTTTGAAACCATCTGTGTTGTAGAAAGTTCCATATAAATAATTCTGACTTGACTGATTTGCTTTGAAACCGCTAATTAAGAATCTCGGGTTTTCTTTGAAGAATGGGAGGATGTTGATGAGGATATGGATGGTGATGATGATGATGATGAAGAGGAGGAGGAGATGGAGGAGGACTCCACATCTGGGGCAGCTCCAGCACCCGGGGCCATCCCAGTGACAGACTGTCTGTTCTGCGGACATCATTCACGCTCACTCGCCCGAAACATGATGCACATGACCAAAACACACAGCTTCTTCCTCCCTGATATTGAATATCTGGTGAACCTGAGAGGATTTATTGACTACCTAGGTAAGCCAGAGAAAGAACTGAAGTTGTCTTTCAAAATATTAATTATGAACTTGAATTAATCAGTTTGTTTCTCTATGTATTTCTCTGTAGGAGAGAAGGTTGGTGTTGGTAAGGTGTGCTTATGGTGTAATGAAAAAGGGAAGTCATTCTACACTACAGAAGCAGTTCAGGCACACATGACCGACAAGAGTCACTGCAAACTATTCACAGATGGAGACGCCGCACTTGAGTTCGCAGACTTCTATGACTTCAGGTACACATTTGTTAAAATACTTTGAGGTGTTTTGTTGGGTTGTCATTTTATATCACATGATTTGTAATTAAATAAAAAATGACTGTGAGCAATGCTTGTGCATCTTGCTTAATATTAAGTTGTATTAACCATAGGTACTAATTTTAACAAACCTCTATGACTTGAAGTACTAATAAATTAACATTAATCTACATTATTAAATGAATCAGTAATGAAACTAATTGATATTTTTTTTTTTTTTGCTTTTCGATTTAAAATAGATTTCTTGTGTGAAATATTTAGTTGTAACGTCTAGATCAGGGTTTCTCAAATCTTTCCCTGGAGGGCCAATCTGCCGCAAAGTTTAGCTCCAACCCTGATCAAACTCACCTACCTGGGATTTTCTAATGATCTTGAAGACTCTGATTAGCATGCTCAGGTGTGCTTGATTAGGGTTAGAGCTAAACTCTGCAGGAGTGGGCCAGATTTGAGGATTCCTGGTCTAGATAGAAAAAGTGTTCACCATCACTGAGGTTCTGGGCTTAAACATCATCAGCAGTAATATTTAAAATAAAATGTATTTTAAATGTGAGCAATAATCATTGTCCCTCTAAACATACAGGAGCAGTTATCCTGATGCTAAAGATGGAGATGATGTGGAGATGAAGGATGGTGAACTGCCTGATGAAAAGACTGTAGCGCTTGATGATGATACACTGGAGCTCACTTTACCCTCAGGTACTGATGAACAGCTGTATTTACAACACATTTCTGTATAACCGTTATATTATGACATTTAATTATGACATTGGCTTGATGTTTAGATGAAATATTAAGCATGCCACCAGGCTTTTACTCTTGAAAGTGATTTTCTCCTGACAGGAGCATTTAGTTAAAAATTAAAATGCATATAAAATCAAACTTTGTTTTTGATGTTTGTTACAGGTGCAAAGATTGGCCATCGCTCCTTAATGAGGTACTATAAGCAGAGGTTTGGTGTTCAGAGGGCATTGGTTCCAGCTCATAACCAGAAGGCTGTTGGTCGAGTCCTTAAACAGTACAAAGCACTCGGATGGGCAGGAGACTTTGGTAAGTTAGGTTTGCAGTCAGGACTGTCAAGAGGAGCCCCGTAAATATTTTAGTGATGGTCCAGGCAAGGATTTATCCAGGATTTGGTTTTTATTTATGTTAAAGATAGTGTGGCTCTTCCTTTCCTTTCCTTATCTTTGTCTGGTGATAGTTAGCTTTATTTCTGCACCATTGATTGTTTGAACCGTGTCTTCTCTTGCAGGTAAAGGCTTTGTGAGCCAGCAGCAGAAGGACATGCAGTATGTGCGGAGGATGAAGTCCAAGTGGATGCTGAAGATGGGCATGAGCAATAACACCACCAAACAGACCCATTTCAGAGCTCAAGTCATGTTCTAAACTAATTAACCTTCAGCATCAGTAGATATTCAACTTTTCAGTTATTAACAGTAGTCTGTGTGTTGATTCAGCTGAAAGTGAACTGCTGTTAATGTCATAAATAAAGGTGGGACTTCATACATGAATGTATAAGGCAACATTGTGCTTTAGATATCCAAATTATGTGCTTTTCCAGCATCAACATGAGATTGCTACATTAGGGTTTGAAAATTGTTCATAATGACCTTTATTGGCATTTACAATTTTAATACTCCTTGTAAAAGACAAAACATATTATAAAAACCTACTTCATATTTATAATACTGTATAAATTATCAATAAAATAAGCAATGCCTGACTCGATGTTTGGTGTTTTTGTCAGAAAATAAAGATTAAAATATGTGACCCTCTGTGAAATCCAGGCTAAAGTCTAAAAAACGATGAGATGACAAGCATCAACGTTTGATTTCAACCATTAATTTCACTATGATTTCAATCTTTGACATGGTCTTAGTCAGTAATAAAGATATCAGTTACATTTTGACAAAATGTCCTTTACCTTATGAAGGATGATTGTATATAGAAAACGGTAAATCACCAAAAAAATTACTTGGGTCACATATTGTCAGTTAAAACGTACACGATTGTTTTATAATATGTGTGGTAGAAATAAAAAAAGATAATTATAATACAGGAACCAAACGCTTTCCCTCTGGATAAATGAGCGCCATTATACTCCTCGCCGACAGGAAGCGCTGTTCCACTTTATAACTCTGTTGCAAAAACTCAAAGATCACGAGGAAGTTAATCATAACATTTGAACAGAACTGTTGTAAGAAAAATGTTAGAAGATTAAGTGCCTTTGTGATATAATGTGAAACCAGCTGGAGCTCCCTACACCTCTGATACAGTAGGTATCATACCTGATATGTTTTGTAGCAAGATTTAGAATAAATTTAACGAATGTTAATGAACTAAGGGTCAAAGTCATTAAAACTTAAGTTAACCCTTCAATGTAACAAATGCAGACAGAAACCACGGGAAATGTATTTCATTTGCTTTTTATTTCAATTGCATTTTGTAGCTACTTGGGACAATAGTATGTTATGTTTGAGTCTTTACCAAACTGTTCACTTACCATCTGTTATAATAATTATGCAGTGACGTAAAATAAATATAACCCTCTATTTTATACAGTAAAAATATATCACAATGTAATATATAATATGTTTATATTCTGGTATAACATACATTATATGTAATACGTTTATATTCTGATACACCATTATTATTACTATTATGGAATATTATACAACATATTATACACTAGGCAGTGTTATCTGCCCATTGTATGAGTGGTAAACTAAACTTAAGTACAATTTTGCAGTTAGAAATGTAAGTAATCTGTGTCGTGTTCTTTCCACTATAGATATGGGGATCTTTCAGAGGTTTGCAAGACTTCCTCTGAAGTCCACATATATTTGGTCTCTGTGCCCACAGTACAGCACTGCTCTCACTGCAGCAGGCAGGGCTCTGATAGTGCGCTCCAGCCAGCTGATTCAGCATTGCTGTGTGCACAGCAGAGGGTTGGGAGCCAGTCCAGGCAACCCGGGTGCTGCCCCACCACGGTTACCCTTCTCCAGGGTCACACAGGAAGACCTTGCCTTCTTTAGAACACTGCTGCCTGGAAGAACCATCACTGATCCAGACCTGCTGAAGTCCAGCAATGTAGACTGGCTTAAGACAGTGGAAGGTGAACTCAATTTGCATTTCCTAAAGAATAGTTTTCAAGTTTTATGTATGTTTAATCTATAAGTAAGTGAGCGTTTGGCACATTTTAGTTTAAAAGTGTGAGGTCAGGAATATTTTAAAACAGTTTGTTAAATACTATTACAATTTAAAACAACTTTTCTATTTTAATATATATATATATATAAATTGAATTAATTTCTGTAATGGCAAAGCTGAATTTTCAGCATCTTTACTCCACAAGATCCTCCTTTTAATATTTTTATTATATTTAATAATTTTAATATGCTGATTTGATAATATGCTTATTATCAATGTTGAAAACAGTTGTGCTGCTTCATAATTTTGTGCAAAACATTTTTCCATGATTCTTTGATGAATGGGAAGTTCAAAAGAAGTCTTTTGTAAAATTCTAAATGTCTTCACTGTCACTTTTGATCAATTTAATGTGTCCTTGCTGAATAAAATCATTATGTATTTCAAACAACAACAAAAATAATTTAAATGGTAATGTGTTTTTATGTGACCTAATATGATGCAAACATATAAGATGAAAACAATCTAAAGATTCAGCCGATTCTAAATACAATCTACAGATAGTGTTTAGACACTAAGTGTAGTGTTTAGGAATTATAACATTTAAGATTAAAAAGTAGCAATATTTTAATTAATGGGTGTGTTTTTCTTGAAGGTAATAGTGAAGTACTCCTGAGACCCAAAACGACAGAAGAGGTCTCTCAGATTCTTAGGTCAGTTTTCCACGATCACATTGACTTTTACAGCTGGTTACAAAAACTGTACTATTAATTTATCCATGTTTTTCACAGGTACTGTAATAGGCGGAATCTGGCGGTGTGTCCGCAGGGTGGAAACACAGGTCTGGTGGGAGGAAGCGTCCCTGTTTTTGATGAGATCATCCTTTCCACTTCTTTAATGAACCAAGTCATCACATTCAACAACATCTCAGGTGTGTTTGCTAAATCACCTCGTTATCTATTATAACTTTTCACGAAGCATCTATCCTTAGTGACAAAGTCAAAATCTTTATACCTTGATACATTTCTTGAAAGGATATTTGTTTGGCTTCCAGGTATCCTCACTTGTCAGGCAGGCTGTGTGTTGGAGAACCTGTCTAACTATCTAGAGGAAAGAGACTTCATCATGCCACTGGATCTAGGGGCAAAGGGAAGCTGCCATATCGGAGGGAATGTATCCACTAATGCAGGAGGTCTCAGACTGCTGCGCTACGGGTCGCTTCGAGGGACAGTTCTGGGCCTGGAAGTGGTGAGGTCCTCCTCTGTAACAGAAATAAACACCCTAGACATTCTGAGAGATGATGTTCCATTAAAAACCCATATAACTGACTCAACATAGACAATGAAGGTGCCAAATTAGTATATATTTCTTGCACATATGATTATTCCAGATACAGTTTGATAATAATACATTCATGCTTTTGTGTTAGACTTCAATCATTAAGAGGTAGAAATCATCCTCTTTTTCTATGATGAAAAGGATCTAAATGGCTTTAAGTTGTATTCTTGTATGTCTCACATGTGTAGGTTTTGGCAGATGGGAGGGTTTTGAACTGCCTGGCCACCCTTCGCAAGGACAACACTGGTTATGACCTCAAGCAGCTTTTCATTGGCTCAGAAGGGACATTAGGAGTCGTTACTGCAGTTTCCATCCTGTGCCCCCCCAAGCCTAAATCTGTCAATGTAGCTTTTTTAGGTAAAGTTACATGTAATTTGTTGATGAAGTTGATGAATATTACTATGAAGTTTTAATAATCATTCTAATTCTATGAAAATAAGGAACTCACCTGTAATGATAACGACACAGAAGAATGTTGTTGTTGGAATCACTTTCAGAATGATTAAACTCTTGACAACCATGCAGAATCCACAAGGCTTTATAAGTACACACAACATAACTGCTGTGTGTACTTATAATAAACAGAAGGTTATTATCTTTTGGTGTGGATGCTAATATAGTAATCGTTTCAGTTAACCCTCAGGTCTCCTTTTCATGCACATTGTGTGGCTAAAAAACTTATTGCAGCCCCTCATGTGTCCTGCAGGGTGCTCCAGCTTCCAGCAACTGCTGGGAACATTTCAGTGTTGTAGAGGGAAGCTAGGAGAGATCCTGTCTGCTTTTGAGTTTTTAGATGCATCCTGTATGAGCCTTCTGGAGAAGCATCTGAAACTCACCAACCCCATTACAGGTAAACACGAGTGTCTTTACTGTTTCAAAGACAAATTTGGGTATCTGTGTTCTTAAAGACGAGATGATTGGGGAAGTCCAGCATATATCACCAGAGAGAAGTTTGTCAGTTGACCAGAAGACTGAAGTCAAAAAACAACAACAACAAAAAACATGTATGGCTGAATTGTTCATATTAAGATCGAAAAAATGCATTTAGAACATACATACATATGGTGTGAATTTAAATTTCATGGCAACTTTTGATTGGTAGATGTTTTAAAAATGTTGGATAATAAATTTTTTTTCTTGGACTTTTTGGAATGATGTGTGTTGCAGAAAGTCCCTTTTACATTGTCATCGAGACCGCTGGATCCAATGCAACACACGATGAAGAAAAACTACACAAATTCCTTGAGGAGGTCATGACATCATCTCTAGTGACTGATGGGACAGTTGCAACAGAGGCGACAAAAATCAAGGCACTCTGCTCACTTGTGTTGATCAGCAGAATTCAACGTGATTTTGAATTTGACATTTGTTCTGTCTAGTGCTGAAGATCTTGTGTCATTCACAGGCATTGTGGTCTTTGAGGGAGAGAGTCACAGAAGCTCTGACACATGAAGGCTACACCTACAAATATGACATTTCCCTCCCGGTGGAGAAGATCTACGATTTAGTCCAAGACGTGAGGGGGCACCTTGGAGACTTGGCCAAGAATGTTGTGGGCTATGGACATGTTGGTATGGCTACCTTTTTGTCTTTCAATAATTGCTGGACTCTTTTGAGTTGGAAGCTGGAATACACCACACAACTTTTGCCCAGTTTTTTGCCCCGATTTGCAGGTTCGAGAAGTTGAGTCTGCAGATTTTTGGCAGTCAGAGTTGACAGATGTCTTAGAAAATCATGTAATGAATGAAATTGTGCACAGATTCAGATTTTTTTGTTTCAAACCATCCAGTCACTATTTACAGAGTGTGTGATGTCTAGTGTTTTAAAAGACAACTTTCAAAATCATTCAAAAATCTTACCAACACTAAACTTTTGAACAGCAGTGCAAAAACCCTTAAACAGTGGGTTCAGACCCCCTCAAACCTTGCCCATAAAGCTCTTGGTTTTCAGTATTGTTTTTTTTTTTTTTTTTTTTTCAGGTGATGGAAATCTTCATCTGAACATCACTTCCCCCTCTAAAGACCCCGCTCTACTGGCTGCCATTGAGCCGTATGTGTACGAGTGGACATCCGACTGGAAAGGCAGCATCAGCGCAGAGCATGGGCTCGGTCTGAAGAAGAGAAACTACATTTACTACAGTAAACCCTCAGAGGCAGTCGCCCTCATGGGCAGCATTAAAGCCATGCTGGATCCTAAGGGCATTCTCAACCCTTACAAAACACTGCCAGACAATATACAGTAATCGTTTCACGGTATTCATGATTTATATGAAAAATAAGGATGTTATTTTAATACTGTCATTGTATTGAATGGACTGTAATAGATCAAACTCTTAAGTATTTAATTGGTCCAGTCTTATGTTTTAGTCTTTTGGCCCTCTAGCGGTTGAAGTATAAACTACATGTAATTGTCGGAGGAATACTGTTTTGATAGTAGCGATCGCGTGAGTTGTGTTTAGGCTCCGCTACTCTGCAAGGATTAATCTGATGGCCTGTGGTAACAGATAATCAGTGTGAATGTTACTAACAATATGCATATCTTATATGCAATCTTAATTACATCCTATGCATATCTATAGCTAACAACATCAAACTTTCCCAATGACGAAATTCAGGAAATATGCGAAATGAGGAGGTAAGTAGCTTATGCCACTGTTGTTTTGATTTGTTGAAATCAGTTGTTTTAAAATAACAGTTACAAAAATTAGGCAATGCTGACATTAGCCATAACCATATCTATTCATAAGATAAGGTGTAACGATGGAAACTATTACTTGGAAAGGCTATTTATAGGAAAATAGACCAAAGTATTAGCTGGTTTAGAGGTTGGTGTTGTTACCAATATAAACTGTTTAGTGAGTCTAGTCAGTGCACAGCTAATGTACTGCGATGCTGTGCAAACTATGTTGATTCGTGTTTTATTGCAAGTAATAATGCTTTCCCCTTTCCTTGCTAACTCTTTTCTCTTCGAGGTTACAAGCTACCTACAGTATAATGATGAGTGCTTTTGAAACAATACTTTGTGAAGCTTCGAAACCTTTGCGAATCATGTGTTTTGAACCAGTGATTCCGAGCTTGTATCAAACTGCCAAAGTCATGTGATTTTCAGTAAAGGAGGCTTCGTTACATCATAACCATTTCGAAACGTGGATCTCTGAACCCATGAACCAGTGTCTGTATGGTTTTTACCTGATCTTGGATCAGTTTTACAAATTTATAGACATTGTGAGTGACACAATATAATTTAAAGGAAGGAGTTAATAGTCTCTTTAACCAAGCCTGAAAACAAACAGAACAAGCCCTACACCTAAATTAAATTACCCACATTATACAGACACTTAATATTTAGTTGTATTTCTTTATTTATGGATATGACAAACACACATGAAAATATACATAAATATATGTTTACCATGGTGATTTAGGTTAAGGCAAATGTTTTATGTACTCGCTAATTAAAATTTTGCAGCCTCTTTGAGCACTCATAAATTAACCAGTGTTGTTTGGGAAAAAACTACCTGTTGAAAGGGAAACAGTAAGGAATTTGACATTATTTTTGCAATTTTGTTTGCTGGTGTATTGAAGCTGTTGAACCACATCAAATGAAGACCATCTAAAAATGTAGCTTGAGACAAGAATGAAATCAGCACTGAATTCTTCAAATAAAAGCCCAGCATGAGATTTTATTTTATTTTTCAGCAAGTAAATACACCAGATTTTGTCTAATGTTCCTCGCTAACAAAAAGTTGTTCAAATCCATCGAGACAATAAAATGATATTTTGGTTAACAATAGTTGAAGCCTTTTTAATGGCATAAAAACGGATTCTCCCCCACCCATCACATACAAATTAATTTATAAAGGATCTGTCCATCATGCTAAATGGAAAACATTTCTACAGAAAAACTACATCTGGAAGAAAGCAGTGGAACTACATCCAAGCTTATTTCAGAGCCAATTTTTAAAGACAGTTACTAAAGCGGTCAACAACTGATCTTGCGTCTGCAAATCGGTTGGCATTTACGTTCTCATTAGCTTCAGCCGGTGCACTATCAGCTATAAAAGCACTAGTTATCAGAGAGAGGCTGCAGACCTCCTGTAAACATCACCACAGATAAGAAGGCCATTTCCCAGCAGACTCAGACAATGGGGAACCTTTTCCTAAGGCTTCATTTAGCTCATCTCCCAGTACAGGAAAACGCAAGACAGATGCATGATAATCCGCAACACGCTTCTCAAAATTTACGGCTAAAAAGAAAACATTATCACAGCATGGGCAACCTTTTGTTAAGCACAAGGACGTGACAGAAAAACCATTCCACTGTTGTAACGAATGAAAAGACAAGTTTTTTTTTTAAATTCATAACCGTGTCTTGCATTTATATTCCAGTAACATCATACATATGGTTTCTTCATTATAACATATTCACAGTTCATAATGCAACAATTCCTGTATTCTAATTCCTAACACTGTTCCCCAGTAAAACACAAATATGTAAACGTTCATCCGTTTTTGGGAGAGCAAAAGTGACCAGTGTTGAGCGGTCGCAGCCGCCTCATGTAGTGTGTCATGAAAGCGTCAACAAATTCTTAATAAAACGCCACACAACTCAACCCAAACCAAAAGCAACGTACACAAACCATTTCGACTTGGGACATAACGATAGTGTTTTCCTTTGTAAACCTCATAAATCCTATATTAGAGTGACGTCGCACTTTTAAATAGTCAAAAACATTTAAAATTTAAAAATCATCAGCATTCTCTCGGTTTATGGCGTATGTGATACAAAAGTGTCAAAAAGCGTAAGGGTAAACAAATATGCAAATTCACAGAACCAGAGTCTGTTTATGACTATGACTAGCTCTGTTAGTGTGTTGACACTTCGCCTTGAACACTCATAAGTAGGGTTTTGTACATAACATTAGCAAATAATTCAGGCCCTACTGGACAGCGGCTGATTGTCAGTGAACAAACATCAAGTACGCATGCCGGTGAGGGCAAAGAGAAAGACAAACAGCTACAAAAAAGCACTACGATGTGCTACAATGGCTTTTGTCAGGCAGGCATAGAGGCAACAGGTCAGAAAGGCCTTGTGTCAAAGGAAGCCCTCATGGGGTGCTATGAGCATGACAAGACTGGGATAAAGAGATAAAGGTCACACGCACAAAATTAATTCTGTCATCATTTATGTCATTCCATAACCCATTTGACCATGTTTCCTGTTTGTTTCACTTTCAGGGAGCTTGTCAATCCCTGGTCACTATATGCACTCTATGTACGGAAAAAATGCAGCGTTAATTGTCTTTAAAACGTCTTTATGTTCCACAGTTATTAAGGTTTTGAAAGACATGACCGATGACAGATTTTTCATTTTTGGGTGAACTACCTTTTTAACCACTCTACTCTGATCACTAAACAGGCCTAATTAAAGACACATTTTTTTAACCAAAGAGCTTTATAACACAAGTCCACTATAGCAAATTCAGAAACGGTGTCTTACTTTTTGCCTATTTATCTACAAGAATCTTTGAAAAGCTCAAAAACATCTGATTTCTAAAAGCAAGTGACATTACAGCTATAAAGTTCTTCTGGTTGTATTAAGAATCATGCGCACATACACACACTCACTGTGGGTACTGATTGCATTTCGGCGTGTGTATCTGTCCTCTTAAAAGTTCACCAATGGTTAAATGGACAATGTGACGGCGCTAAAAAAATTCCATGATGGAGGGTTCAATTCAAGGCCTGTCAGACCGTGTCTGTATTTTCCTCCTTTACGCTGTTTCTGGAGGGGAAATGCAAGTCCCACCGGGTTCAGTGGGAAAAATTATCCATAAAAGAAAGCGTAATTCTCTATAAAAAGTTTTTAGGCCAATGGACAGGAAGAACAAAGCGAATAAACAGCATGTTAGAGTTGGGACAGATGCCAGCGCTCGAATCCAACGGTCTGGTTACACAGTGTCTGTATAACGAGCGGGTGAGCGGTCAGTAGTTCTGCGGCTCTCTCTCCTCAGCAGTCGGTTTTGCCCTTCTCCAGTGAGCTGTGGATTTTATCCAGAGTCTTTTTGATGCGCAGGGCAGTGAGTCGAGCCGAGGGGTTCTGGTACCAGCACTCTTTCATCAGCTTCACCAGAGCAGACAGGGTCTGTGACCACACAAAAACACACAGACGTTTGTTTTCAGCTCATGGTGAGGATCTGTCAACTACAATTGTTAACATTTATATATGGAAAATAAGAGATTTAGTTCCTCTTTTTAGTCTAAAGACTGCAGGGATAATGCATTTTTATAGGCCAATCTGGAAATTTGCATCACCCTGGTTCCCTCAACAAAAACCCAGTAGGATTTTTCCATTGGCTTTTGTATCACTTCAGAAAATAAACTCTGTGACCAACAAAAGTGTATTGTTTTGACACGTTTTGTTTACAAATTAATAGCTTTTATGGATTCTGAAGCCTAAATACAAATTGCCCGAAGTAAAAAGCTAAAGTTACGCAATAAACAAACTACATCCCCCTCACATTACTTCAACATCAACACCAGCCCTCAACAGCTCTTTCAGTATTTACTTAAATTGTAACAGTTGTAACATTTTAGTTAGCATGGTTTACAAGTTTGTGATTATAAACACAATGACGCTGTGAAAGCTGACTAGTGAGTAGATGAGTTTATTTTTTTTATTCGGTGACGTTTAATGTCCCTGATGACCTGTGGTTTAGCCACTTATTATTAGCAACTTTATCAAGATTGTGTAAAAGCTTAGAAAACAGGGTGGGGTAATACTGCTGTACTTTATGTCGAAAGAATAAAACATGAAAATATCTTGAGCTTGTGTTCATCATAAAACCTAATTTCAGGCAAAAAACCCATTCACTTTGGGACAACAGAACTGGAACTGCAAAAATGCAAACTCGTTCCTGTTTTTTTTTTTAACTCATTCATACAGCACTATATATGAGGGGACTATTAACTTTTCCACTCCAAGGTAAACACATTTACAGGGATACAGAGAGTGTCTCATCAGTACTTACAGGATCTGAAAACCAGCGGTTGGGAATGAACGGCCTTTGTTGCTCCACACAAACCACTTTCCTCATGTCGTCAAAGCTGGGGTCATTAGGCACCAGGTCGTATAAAGGCGGCTTGTATTCTTCTACAATTCCTACAGGATAACAGTGGATGAAAACAATGACTCTGAATGCTCATTTGGAGAACAGTGATCTATATTGTCCTTAAATGCTGCAAACAATTAAAAATTTCTGAACAGAGTCCAGTGAGCTGACCATTACTGATGGTTCTGCGAGCGATCTCCCACAGCACCAGCCCAAAGGCCCAGATGTCCACCCTCTTATAGGCATCAAAACAGTCTGTCTGAATGGTTTCATCTAGAACCTCTGGTGCCATGTAGCGCTTAGTTCCCACTTTAGGATTATTTCCCACATCCAGCTGATTGTCAGACTGCGTGTGTGTTACTGCCAGACCTACAAAGAGATACAACAGATGAAGAGTAGAAGTGTAAAAACACCAGATTGTCTTTTTTTTATTTTTTATTAATGTTTATTCAATATTTATTACGTGTACAGGTATGGAAGCCTGTTTACACCACTGAATAAAAAAAAAAAGGTAATTGCAACTTTTTATCTCACAATTCTGTCTTTTTTCTTGCAATTGCGAGTTTGCCATCTTGCAATTCTGACTATTCTCAGAATTGCATGATACAAATTCACAATTACAAGTTATATAAAGTCAGAATTGCGGGATATAAACCAACAATTCTGACTTTTTTTCTCAAAATTGCTGTTTGTATCTTAAAGTTCTGATTTTGTCCTTGCAATTGCGAGATTATATCTCGTAATTGCGTGGTAAGCGTCAAAATTGTGAGATATAAACTTTGCAATTCTGAGAAAAAAGGTCAAAATTGTGAGATATAAACTCGCAACTCTTTATTTCACAGAATTGTGACTATTTCGCAATTGCAAGAAAAAACTCATAATTGTGCAATTTCAATACCATGCAATTCTGCAAAAAAAAAAGTCAGAAATGGGAGATGTAACCCTGCAATTACGAGAAAAACAGTCAGAACTGTGCAAAAGTCCCATTTTTTTATGGGCTTTTTATTCATATAGGACAGTAGAGAGATGACAGGAAATTACTGGGAGGAAAGAGGGGAGCAGGATCAGCAAAGGACCTCGAGACGGGAATCGAACTCAGGTTGCCGTGAGCGCAGTTGCGCTATATGTCGACACACTAACCACGAGGCTGTTGGCGCCGATGCAATTACCTTTTTTTATTTAAATTTTTATTCAGTGGTAGAAACGGGCTTCCATACACAGGATCACTCATGATTTAAAAAGAAAAAGCATGTCAGAAATTACCCAGGTCAGCGATGCAGCACTGCAGATCTTTCTTCACCAGGATGTTCTTGCTCTTCAGGTCTCTGTGAGCGATGGCCGGTTTGCCCTCAGTGCCAAAGATCTCTGTGTGCAGGTGCACCAGCCCACTGGCTACTGACGCCGCCATGTGCAGTCCATCTGCCATCTCCACAGCAACACGCTGCAGGTAGTCGTAGAGTGAGCCATTCTCGTGGTAGTGTGTGATGAGCCACAGCTGAGTGCTAGAGTTTCGGGAGGTCATATCAGAAGCCATGAATCCTGCAATGAAAAGAGTTTAAAATAACATAACATACAACACCCCAAGCTAGTTTTTTGTTTCAGCATGTATTTTATTTAAAGAAAAGATGCTATTGTTAGAGATAACAGATGTCCGACTCACCTAATATATTTTCATGTCGTAGTAGAACAGTGTTGTATATTTCTGTCTCTCTAAACCATGACTTCTCATCTCTGGAAGAGAAGATCTTCACAGCTACATTCTCTCCTTGCCACTGACCTCTCCACACTTCCCCATACCGTCCCTTACCTGAGAACACAGAACACATAAAAATCTTATCACATACATCATTAGCCGCACTAGACAGAGATTAAATAATTTTGTAATATGTTGTGAAGCCACAAAATATATAGTAGTGTCACGGATTTAGTAGTCTTTTACGATTTGACTTACCGACACACTCTACCAGGCTGATCTGCCGTGCAACCGTTCTCTGCACCAGGAAGGGCAGTCCTGAACCACTTCCGGATGTGCAGGAGTGATCCATCAGATCCTAGAAAACAACACCAGACTTGATGAGTCCTTATCTAACTGTTAAAAACTGAATACAGAATAACTTCAGCTAAATCACTGCAACACACTCCACTGTTAAAAAGGCAGAGTAAGATTTTTGTTTTTGAAAGAAATTAATACTTTTATTCAGCAATGATGCATCAAATTGAGCAAAAGTGAAGACTTTTACACTCTTACCTAAAAAAAAAAAAAATCTATTTCAGTATCATGGTTTTCACAAAAATATTAAGCAGTACAATTGTTTTCAACGTTGATAATAATAAAAAAAAGTTTCTTGACCAACTCAGCATATTAGAATGATAATATCTAAAGGACCATGTGACACCGAAGACTGGAGTAATGGCTGCTAAAAAATAAAAAAATTAAGGAATAAATAATATTTTAAAATGTAACTGTATATTAAAATAGAAAACAGTTCTTGTAATTGTATTAACATTTCACAATGTTACTGTTTTAAAGGAGCAGCCCTGATAAGAGACATTTTAAAAACACCAAACTTTTTAATGGTAGTGAAAGTTTATGAATCAGTTAACTTTCCCATTACTCACTTTGCCCAAATAAAGAGCTGTAACATTTTCTTTGCAAAATATTAACAGTTTTTGTAAACTATAGAAATGAAATACCGCGAGTGTGCTGTCTCCGACATTAGATACAATGAGTCCGTCAATGGCCCCTTGCTCAGTGTCAAACTCATGCAGTCTTTCCAGACGCCCGTGATGGAGTCTACGGCACACCAGCAAAGCCAGTACAGACAGCAAACCCAGAACCACAAACGGTCCCAACACAAAGAGAACCAGCATCTCCACACGGTAATGCACAGCCATCTTTCCTTCTGGACCTTTTCAGAGAAAATAAACACAGTGAAATATATTCACCAGGGCTCAAATTTGGCCCAATAACATATCAAGAAAAATAAATAATATATATTTTTTATTGTTTTTGCTAGAATGTATTCAATATATAATAACTGGGCTCAAAGATTGCCCAATGACTTTTGGATGCCAATTTTAGGAACACAAAAAATATTTTTATATAATAAAAAATTAATTACATTTAAACATGTTGCTGAAATGTATTTAATTGTTTAACAGCTTAAATTTATCAAGATTTAATTGACTTACTTGTCAGCAGTAGTCGAAGAAGGGTCTCTTTGGAGACGTTGGCGTTGCACATGTGTTGAGAGCAGCATTCTACGACATGACTAGCCGAGGGTGTTGGAGAGCAGGTCATGCGCTTGCTCTCTGACCCGATAAGGCAGCCACGTTTGAACGTTGTCACATCGTTGCTAATGATAACGGAGGTGTAACACTGGTCTCCGCTACACTGCTGCTCATTACAGTCACTGCCGACACACATGCAGTCAATGGAGACATCTGGAGAGAGACAGAAAACAGAAAGTCAGGGAGTTAAATCATAAATGAAGGAAAAAGGGACCCAGTCTGCAGCCATTTGTCAGTTGTCACCAGCTGCAAAAACTCGGGGAACAATGAAATTAATTAAGGGAAGAGCAGCATGACGCCAGACCTTACAGACGAGACTCTCTCCGCCTGATAACTGAGACTGTTTTCTTCTCTTCTCCCTGCCTTCATTTCCTGTGACACTGAACTCTGTCGACTTTACAAATTGACTACACAGAATAAAGGCCAGAGAGCATCAGTGACACAGATCAATTAACCCAGCATTCATGTTTTATGCCCTCCGTGAGACACGCTAACAGAGCCTGAGGAGAGAGGACACTGACACCTAATGAAAGTACAACTACGACTAGGTACACCAAACCTACTGTGTTATGGCTGGATGTTTTGACTGTGACAGACCATTCACTGCTCATTTGTGCACATAAATGGCAAAAACTGGTTGATATTGGCAGCTCCATTCTCATTGGCTGGCTTCTATGCTATTTCCAGATGTCAAAGTGAAACATTTAATCAGTTCAACCTTAAAGGGATAGTACATACAAAAATGCGTCTCTCTTGCTCATCAAGGTTGCATTTATTTGATAAAATATACAGAAAAAACTGTAAAATTTTAAATATTACAATTTAGTAATTTTTTTATATTTATTTATTTCTGTGAATGCAAAGCTGAATGTTCAGTAGTCATTACTTCAGTTTTCACTGGCACATGATCCTTCAGAAACCATTCTAATATGCTGATTTGATGCTCAAGAAATATTTTATATTATCACAATTGAAAAAAAGAATTGAAAAGGACTCTGATTAATGTAAAAATGTATTAATCAAAAAATTGTTAACTATTATCTGTGGATTTAATTGACCCTTTCTGAAGTATTAATTTCTTTAAAAATAAATTATCCCTTAAGAATTACCCACATCACATATAAAATAAATTAATAAAATAATTACAATAATTTATGATAATGACAATAAAATTATCCAACAATAAGATAAGAAAAAAGAAAAAAAAAAAGGATTTATGTTTGCCAGCTCTTTACCTTTAGCTGATGTCCGTAAGAATTGAAGCAGGAATAGGACGATGAATCGAGTACTGCAATGCCCCATTTGGTTCACTGCACTGAAAGGAAAGGTCCGAGGTGTTACAAATGCACATTTAAAGCAAGAAACGCCACAAATCACCTGCTTAGTTTAAAAGTTCTACAGAACAGTGGGCCAGAATCAATTACCAATAAGAGAACAGAACCGCAAAGATGACGACTTAATTACATTTTTTGAGAGTGCAGCTGTGCTCTGCCTCTCTCTCTCCTGCCACAAATATTTCCACGTACACAGTGTGTGTGTGTGTGTCAGACAGGGGGCCGTCTCCATGGCAACCGAGGAGAGAGAGATGCCCATTATGGAGCGACATCAAAGACAGTGGAGGAGCACTTTAGGAGAGGCAGAAAGGAACAAGCATTTTGGGAGTGTAGGACTCACCATTACGGTGTAATATTCAAGGGCACTATTCACAAGGACATCATGACTAATTATAGACTACGAGTCCTTGAAAACTGACTTTTAAATGGTGTAGCATCATTTTATTCAATGCCGCTTTAATCCTGAAAACAAAAACAAAAATCTCCAAGACAAGGAGAGTCTTACTTGTACAACTCCTCAGGTGACTCTCAGCACAGCCTTTCAGTATGCACACAGCCAGACTCTGTCTTCCCATTGGATGCTAAAAAAGAAGATTGAAACCAAAGCAGCATGTTAAACTTTTTCCACAGAAGTGCCTTTCTCATGGTCATTTCTTCAGGAAGGAGTGAGTGACAGGATAAGAGGGGTGCCTGGAAGTCTCTGCACACTGATAGTCAGAGAGCTGGAACTGACTTTCGGCTTGATTCCCTTTTGCTGCTCCCCATATTAACAGAAGTTTTTTCGACATGCAAAGGATCCCGAAAATGGATCAATTAATTTTATTAGATTTTTTTTTTATTCAAATTGACATCGTTAGCATTTAAATTTGAGTGAATATTCAGAAAAAAATATTTTATTATACAAATAATTAAATTTAATTTAAATAATTATGAATTATCGTCATAATTTTCTTTTGTGCTATGTCCAAACTGATTGCACTGTATTTTATGAATAATATTTTTTATTCTTAACTTTTTAAATTCATTTTAAATCAATTATTTTTATTTAATGTTCTTTGTATTGTTTTGTTAATTTTTTTTATGATTATTTTAATTCCTTTTATGTAAAGCACTTTGAATTACCATTGTATTCTGAAATGTCCACTTTAAATAGTAACATATCTACTTTTTTAATTTTTCCAAAAGCTTTCCCATTGACTCAACTGGATTCTCAGATTTTGCAATCTGGATCCTATTACATATAGTGTTTATATAAATGTATACACAAGTTACAATTTTCTAGCCAGCAAAATAATCTAAAATAGCAAAATACTTTTTTTCAGACCTGGAAGTCACAGTTTAACACAGACTGATATTTCTAAGTTTTTAGCGACCATGTGAACCTTTTCAGGAAATATCAGAGAAAGCCTTTATTGAGAATCTTACAGACAACAAAACAATCAAATGACTGACATGCAATGAATTACACACAGAGCTTTTAATAGAAACGTTTTTAACCAGCAGATTATTTACACAAGGATCTTGTAAATTTACTCAATAAGGTGGCTGACAATAACACTACAGATGATATACAAGTCCCTACAATATAATCAGATCGCCTACAGCAACGATCCAAGCACAGGTAACGTTAACCCAAAACAACTAGCGGTGCTAACTAGCGGTGCTAACTGTGCTAACAACGACCATTATTTACTCGCCGCATTTATTTCCAACAAATCAAAGTGACATTAAAGATCGCTTTTACCTTTAACTGCGGTGTACATTCATGTTTGTGTTAATGTTCCGTGTTTTTACTGTTTTATTCGAAGTCGTGTTTCAGGCGCTGACAGACTGTCTGCCGCCACCCAGAGAGACTGAATAGACTGCGCCGTGACGTCCCCATAAACAAGAGACGCGCGAGAGCATTGTGGGATACCGCAGTCCGCCCGATGTGAGTGCATGAATACAGAAAATAACTTTATTTTAAATAACGCCACATTTCTGTCTTAGACAGCGAACCTCATGAATCAAGGAGTTTTGTTTGTTTACAAAACAACTGTACAAGTTTAGAGTGCTTCACAATCACTGATAGAGTGCTTGTTAATTGTCTTGTTTATAAATAAGAAAGATTATTTTTGATTTAAAAGAATTTTATCGAATTTACTGTGAGCTGTAGTGGTGAATGCTATTTATTATATTAAAATATTAAGCAATTAATATTAGCAATGTTTTAAAGTGATACAAACATGAGATGGTAATAAAGGAAATCACCCAAAAATGATTTCATGGCTAAAAATTAACCAGAACACAGGATTTCAAGATGTAGATGAATTTGTTTCTTAAGGTGTTATTACGTATTATGGACTTTATTTTGTCTAGAAGCAATGTTAAAACCCTTAATGATGGATTTGTTTATTACAAACACAGCTTTTTCATGACAAGGTTAAATGATGGACTGGAAATTTGTGAATTGTTTGTGGATTATTGTGATGTTTTTATCAGTTGTTTGGGCTCTCATTCTGACGGCACCCATTCACTGCAGAGGATCCATTGGATGCGATACTAAATTTCTCCAAATCTGTTTCAGTGAGGAAACAAACACACATCTTGTATGGCCTGACGGTGGATAAAATAAAAAAGCTGATTTTCATTTTCTGGTGTACTATTCCTTTAAGGCAAATTTCAAAGCTCCATATTATAGCAAAATAAAGATGATGATCAATACAAATCTGCTACAACCAACCCTAAAACTCACCCCACAGCATCACATTTTAGAAAACCTTTATAAAAACCTGGTCTTACAACACCTCCAAGTTTATAATTTAGGTTATGCTCATCAGTGCCGTACTGTATCAATTTTCCTGAAAGCGTATGATCATTTATATTACTCTTTACAAACTATTAGAGAGACACACACATAGCTGCTTAAAGAAAGCAAAATGTCCTTGCATGATAGGAGTCAAGGAGCCAGTGGCCTGACAGTTTTTTGTTCTAAAATAGCTTGTTGATTAATGGCCATGTCATTTTCTATATGGGGAAAAAAGGATAGGGAGTCAGGGGCACCGAAGGGCAGGGAGATAACGTGTCTGACGGCCCTCAAGTGACTAGCCACAATTCCGTTCCACTCAGTATCATAGATTTTTCATGTATAATCAATGCAGTGTAATTTTTTGGGGCATTTATGGCACTGAGGTCAATGATGTGTGGAACACAATGGCACCTCTGGGAGAAATGTACTCTTGATTTTTTCCTTTGCTTGCAACAACATGAAAAACAGAGGAATATATCTAGTTATTGCATATTCTGAACAATCAGAGTCAGATTTACTGATAAAATATTGAACCAGTTGCCATTTTTAAGCCATTGACATCAATCTTTTTACAGCTTTGAAAAAAGAACATTGTGTCTAAGAATTTGCATATTCCTTTTTTTTTTTTATTAAAATAATTTTTTTTTTGCATTTATTAACAGGGATTTTGTATTGTTTTGGGTAAATGTAGACGTCAATGTATGTGTACATTTATAGGTTTGTTTTTGGCTCTGAAATGCTGTCTCCTATCTCATAGTTGACTCGCGTCTCCTTTAATAAAGCATTGATTATGGGGAAGGTGACATGAGAATTAGGATGCAGAGTAGGTATCAAGTGACCTATATGCTTCCTCAATTGCATAGTGGCACAAAAGAATGTCCTGTTGCCCCTTCATCCATATCTCCAATCAAACTTGGCTTGTTTCGGACCTTTGGTTTAATCTTGAGGGGCTTTAGTAGCTGTCCACAAAAAGCTATTGTATCTTACTTAACTATAACCTCAGAAATGATCTGACCTGTCCGGTGCCAGGTGCAGTGAAGTGTGCAAAAGCTTGCATGCCATGAGGTCCCATTGGATAAGGAAAAGAAACACTAGATGCCCATCGTGATCGGATAAGTGGAAAATAAACTAACAATGTTAGATCTTAAAGAAAAAAAAAAGGCAGAGAAACTTCGGTAAAGACCTAATGGAAAGTTTCTCCCTCCCCTCTTGGTTTCTGAGACTTCTGGGTACCCTAGAAAGGGAGCAATATGAGCCCCAAGCCTTTTTTTCTGTCTTTTTACTTTTTACTTTTTTTCTTTTACTTTACTTCCCACACCACCCTTGTGAGTCTGAGCCCATTCGGAAGGTTACTGTTCAAAGTCAGCATGGATCATCCAGGAGGACACCTTGCTGTGGTTCTGCTTGTACTTGTTCTGGTTTCTATGTCCACCGAAAACAACATTAGTAAGTACAATATTTATATGTTTTAGCTTTTCGGGCTTATATGACATTATCTGATTATAAAATTCGGATTGGCTTTTTACACTTGATTCATTTGAGATCAGAATGAACTAGGGGAACTTTATATACACACTTCACTGAATTTATGTTTCTCATATTTTAATCTAAAAGTTTATGCTTAAATGATTGAGAATATTTTTGTAGGCAAATATAAATGATGGATTTTCATTCAGTATTATTTTATTATATTATTTTACTTCATTTATTACTTGAACTGTTACTTTAATTGGTTTTATTTTGTTTCATTTAGAGATTTTTTATTTTATTTTATGGAATAAAATGGAAAAGAACATCCAGCATTCATTCAATACTGTTTGCCTTTACAATCAATTTGTACAAACAATTTGGGTTTACTTTACTATTATTATAAAATGTGTAAAAAAAGAAAAGAAATGTGAGTAAACATTTTGACTGGTATCCTGGTGCGGTTAAGAAATACTTATCCTGAAATGTATTTGATGATTGTCACTCTTTGGAAAAGTACACATTTTGAATGAAAATCAAATTTTCTTTGCAGTCAGGTGGTGCACAGTATCTGATGCCGAAGAGCAAAAATGTTTGGATCTAGCTGGTAATGCCACAGCCAGGAACATCCGTGGACAACTCCTGTGTGTGAGGGGCCAAAATCCCACTGACTGCATGAAGCAAATAAAGGTTGTAGAAAATTGCTTCCCAAGAGGCAAATAAAATCAGATATGGTGCATGGAAATTACAGGCTCATAGATTTTAGATTGAGCCGTACAATTGTCCTATTTTTTGCTCCTCCTTTGCTTTTCTTGCACTCACTCAACTTCTCAACTGATTATTCAATCTTACAAAATGCTTGATATGTTTTGCTTTTCCATTACATCAAAAATGATGGAAATTTCTCAGGATATGGTTTAGTATAATTTGTCTGTGATGTAAACAGAATGGCACTGCAGATGCCTCTACTATGTATGCTGATGAGATCTACACAGCTGGGTTTTGCTATGGCTTAGATGTGGCTGTGGGAGAGTCTTATAACGGTGTGGGTGAGTATGCTTAAACTAAAATCATTAGAACACCAGTCAGAGATCTGATAATCTGACGTCAATGTGTGTTCACGTGTCTTTATGTTTTGTGTCTGACACAGATGGCATTAATTATTACGTGGTTGCACTGGCACGGACATCATCCAGCGACCTGTCAATGCTGGAGATGCACGAACGCAGTTCTTGTCACCCAGGGATGCGGACTACAGTGGGCTGGACTGTCCCCATCGGCTTCTTGGTCAACACATCTCAGATCAGCGTGGATGAGCAGTGCAACTTTCCCCATGGTGAGATCACTGCATTATGTGGCTCATGTCATTACTTGATAGATTACAAAGCCTTTGACACCTGGTTTAACTAAGTAATGCTTTCATTTGTTTTAAATGTAAGCGGTTAAAACTGGTTCAGATGCAAATTGAGAATGTAATTGCACCTTTTGGCAGCCATTTAAAAAGCTATATCCATCTCCCTATGGTTTCCAGCGGTAGGAGATTTCTTCGGCTACAGCTGTGTCCCAGGAGTGAAGGACCCAGAACATGATCCCAAAGGAAACAACCCAAGGAACCTGTGTGAGGCCTGCATTGGGGACGAGAACGACCGCCACATCTGCGCCAACAACCCTCGGGAACGGCATTTCGGGGAGGCTGGAGCTCTTAGGTGCTGTATGATCAGAGATGTGAGAGAATGCATATGTTTTAGTGGAATCATTTTTCAAAATATGAATGTGTTTTGTGTAGCAAGAATATTGGATTGCTTATTGGGTTTGGGACAAAAAAAAATCTATGTATATATGTACAATAATACATTACCATTTAAAAGTTTGGGGTGAGTATGATTTATTGAAAAGTTTTTGAAAGAACATTTACCAAGGCTCCATTAATTTAATCAAAAACAGTAGTATTGTGAAATATTATTACAGTTTCAAATAACAGTTTTCTGTTTCAATATATTTTAAATGTACCTTTTTTTCTGTAATAGCAAAGCTTCTTTTGTTCAGCAGCCATTACCCCAGTCTTCTGTGTTACAAGATCCTTCAGAAATCATCCTAATATGCTGATTTAGGGTTTAAGAAACGGATTATTATTAGTTGAAAATGGTTGGGCTGCTTAATTAAGAGTGGGAAGTGTAGAATTAGTGTTTTTCAGTATTTTTTATGAACAGAAAGTTTGAAAAGGAAATATTTTGTAACATTATAAATGTCAATTTTGATTCATTTAATGTGTCCTTACGCAATAAAAGTACACATTTATGTAAAAAAAAATGTACCCACATTTATGTAAAAAAACTTTTCAATGGTAGTGTATATATTTTATGTGTATTATTATTTAAAACATACAGGTGTGTGGCAGAGAATCTTGGGGATGTTGCTTTTGTTAAGCACACTACAGTCTTCGACAACATGCAGGGTAAGTAGTGCAAGGTGTAAGAAGAGCTAGTTAAACATGAGAGCAAAAAATGTCCAGATGCAGTATGAATTTCAAGTTGGTTTCTTATTAAATGGAATTTTTGAAGGGACTGAAGGAGGACAATTGTAGCCTTCACTTCATGATCTGTATCATGTTTCACTGGCTGATAGACACAGGGGGGCAGCATTTCACAACAATGCATCTCTTTGTGTGCCTGCTGGGATCTGTGAAACCCTTGTTTAATCTTAGTACACCCTGTTAGCCAAGTTCAGGGATTACAGATGCTAGTTTCATAGAGATATTTTTTGTTTTATGAAAGCCTGCTTGACTTGCAAGCTTTAATTTTATATTTAAAAGTTTCATCAGACAAATGTTGCATCATGCCTTCTGTTTTAGAAGTTGTCGCTGCCTATAAAAAACCTTTGTCTGGCTTATTATTCATGTAAGGCAAGAACCAGGAGTCCTGGGCGCTGGACCTGGAGCAGGAGGACTTGAAGCTCTTGTGTCCTGACGGGAGAGACGCTGACCTGTTCCAACACGAGAGCTGCCACCTGGCTGTGGTGCCAACCAACGCTGTGGTAGTGCGTTTGGAGGACAAATGCCGCGTTTACAAGTTCTTGGAACGTGTGCAGGTCAGGAGAAACAGCCACACAGTCACACATTGGAGCCCAAAATCTGAGAACAGTCAGAAAATCCAGGATTTTTTGCACTTAAACCTAGGGAAAAAAAGTAAATGAAAGGTATGATGTGAAATAGGGGTGCAACAATACATTGTCAAAATATATCATGATACAAAGATGCAACAATATGTACAGTATTGTGGATAGTGACAATATGTATTGTGTATAGTTCACCCAAAATGAAAGTTTAGATATAATTTAGGCTTTATAATAATATATTATATATATATATTATATAAATTATCTAATTTATGTGACCCTGGACCACAAAACCAGTCATGAGGGTCAATTTTTGGAAATTGAGATTTATACATAATCTGAAAGCTGAATAAATAAGCTTTCCATTGATGTATGGGTGCAAAAAAAAAAATCTAAATATTGAGAAAATCGCCTTTAAAGTTGTCCAAATTAAGTTCTTAGCAATGCATATTACTAATAATAAAAAAAATTCAATAAAACATTTGACTCAAATTTAATGCTTATTATTTGAATGAAGAAAAAATTGTATTAAATCAGAAAAATGTCAGATGCAAACATTATAACTAGTAGTCTCAGACTTTTGGACCACATTGTACTGCATGCACGCACACACACACACATTAACATCATACTGCCAGACAGTTTCACTGTCTTTGGATATCAGGTTTGATTCACATTTTTATTGCATTATCTGTGAAATAATATAAAAACTGTAAAAAGAAAAAATCTGAAATCCCCTTTGTTCAATACAGAGCTTGAAATTCTCATTGGAAGTGTTGTTCCTGCACATTAGCGGTCAACGGTATGATTAATCGAACCCTGCCAAAACCTATATTAACAGAGGTATCTCTGAACGTCTCGAGTATTACACAGATTACATCAGGCTGACTTATGCGTTCAATACATCCAGCCTGAGCCCTGTGGTGATCATTGATTTCCACAAGACACCGTCTCACATTACAGTGTGTCATTAGGGGAGGATGACACTACAGTGAGCTCTGTTATGAAAGCAAGACTAGCGCATACACACATCCTGAGTAAAGCACGGTGCAAGATATGAGCAAAGATTGTTGAGAAGATCCAATATTTGCAAATGAACCTAAATATGCATATACATATTTCAAACTAACACCCACCCTCAGCCCTTTTCCTTGTTTGAGTATTCCAGAAATTCTGTTTGATTGCATTTTCTCTTTTTCTTATTTTGTTTTACTCGTTTCTGTCTTCTAGAATGCATTTGCTAATGCCACTGAAGGATTCTCTCTGTTCAGCTCGGTGAATTATGGGCAGCCTGATGTGCTGTTCAGCGATTCCACTAAAAAGCTGCTGCGTGTTATGGGGACCTACACTTCCTGGTTGGGGCCGAGTTACACCACCATACTGAAGGCTTTTGAGTGTGAAGGTACAATGGAGCAGAGCTGTTATGCGGTTATTGTATTATGCAAATATCAATATTGGAAATTATTATTTAGGGGCTTACATTGTTCAAATCAGAATTTTTATAATTAATTTTGTTCATTAAGGGTCTTCTTAGTGAATGTGCATCAAAAAACTGTCAAAATGTACTTGGCCATTAAGGGCACAGTACCAAATAATGTACAATAATCATTTTATTTTGTTACTTCACCTAAGACTAATGTAAATGTATAAATGATCTTTTTCAGACTGAGGTTTTGAGTTCTGAAAGCATATTTACAAGGCATGTTATGCACCAGTGCACCATGATTTGTTCTTAGATTATTTTGTATGGATATATACAAATTAATAACTAAAACTTTAAATTATTCTGCCTGTTTTAAATTATTTTCTTTATTGAAAACAGTATACAAGGAAAGGAACATTACAGATACAGAAACACTACCTACTCAGATTCATTTATTTGTGAAATAAACAAGTACTTTTATTCAGAAAGGATGTATTAAATTGATTGATAGTGACAGTAAAAACTTTTACATTGTTACAAAACATTTCTAAATGAAATATATGCTGTTTTTTGAGCGTTCTATTCATCAAAGGATCCTGGAAAATGCATCTCGGTTTTCACAAAAATATTAAGTTTTAAAAATTATAATTGTTGAAATCAACATTGAGTTCCAAATCTTCATATTAGAATAATTTCTAAAGGATCATGTGACACTGTAAACTGGAGTAATGACTTCTGAAAATGCAGCTTTGCATCAAAGGAATATATTACATTATAAAATATATTAAATTGGAAAATATTTACTTTAAATTGTAATAATATTTCACAATATTACTGTTTTTTCCTACCGACCCCAAACTTTTGAACAGTAGTGTATCATATCATGTGCAGTTCTTCAAAATGGTGAACAAAGACACAGTGTGTTACTTTAGTTTATTCTTTTAAAATGTTCAAGTCCATATTGCAGATAATGTTATAAAACCCTCTGCATTGCACGCATGAATTAACTTCTTTCCTCTCTCTTACATTACAGGTTTGTGTTGATCTGATGAGGAAAGAGGAAACTATAGATCTCCCCTCCATCCTTCTCACACTAACTATTGTCGTATATGGGCTGAATGCCAGCTCTCGCCTGTGCTTTGTAGTACTGCTATTACTGTTCTGTTCTCACAGTGTTTGTATGCTTCATATATCACATTTACTTGATATTACACCTCTTTGAGTCTCTGCCAAGTTCCTGCCATGTGAAAAATACAAAAACACAAAAAGATCTAAACTTCTATGCAGAAAAGGACTGCAGGGGAACACACCACAAATCATGAAGGAATTCTGCCTTAGTAAATCCAAGTAAATTCATGACAAACCAACCGAGGGATGCAAAGGTTTCTGAGTACAAAATACACACTCTGCGTTCAGGGACAAAGCATACTTTATGCAAGTACATGAAAGCAAATGCTTTTAGTTAAACAGCTAAAAAATGTTTTGTGTGCTTTAGCAACAAAATATTTCTTCTACAGCATTTTTTTTTTCTTTCAGATCAACTAATGTTACATACCTGATTAATATTACATCTGTTTTAATGGCACAGACATTGAAAGTTAACAATCGTCCCTTTGGATACTGAGAATTATTACTGCCAGAATGCAAGAAAACACATTCGGATACACTTTTTTCCTTTTTCCATAACAAAAATATAAACAAATTCCCAAATCAAATTGCATTTACCTGAAAAGGAAAATTACTTAAGATATTCAGTCTTGTTTTCTAAAACAATTATCAAAATTAAGTGTGTTTAATCTTAAAACAAGGAAAATATCTGCCAGCGGGGTAAGAAAAATAAAGTTAATTCAAAGAGAAAACAAGTTTATTTTTCTTAAACCATTGGCAGATATTTCTTCTTGTTTTAAGCATAAACTCACTTAATTTTTATTTAATTTTTTTTTCAGAAAATGACACTTAAGTCATTTATAGTATCTTGATTTTGGAAAGTTTAGATTTGTAATGGAAAACAAGACAAAAATAATTTTTTGCAGTGTCCATATTCATTTGCATCGGAGTTTGTGTACTTGCACACAGTATGTTTCTGACTTAAGTTTGATCAAAGCTTTTAACATGAATATCTCATATTCTTTGTATATCTGAACTAGTGGTGTGCAGATATCAAGGAATTAAAAATGAATACGTTCAAAATATATAAACAAAGCAACAGGACATAAAACGTTTAAAGGTGGACAGACTTATGGTTGGTTGTTACATAACAGGTGCTTTAACTTCAGGATAACAAATTACCAACTTGAACTTCAGTGTAAATAGTCTTGTCACTCTTAGATTTACAGAACCTTCTCTTATTAATAAAAATCTATGTTGAAAAACATTTGCAATCCTCATTTTTACATTTAAGCCAACATCAACACCAATGACTCAGATGATTGTATCCAATAGTCTACATAAATGCTGAGGCGTATACACTAGTGTGTGAATGCTAATGTATTATTAATGACAATATCGTCTCGCATGAATTCATAATGAGCTGTCTATGACATTGCTAATGAACATTAGTAATTGAGATTGCAGGTTAATTGAGGATTTTGTGCCAATGTCCTTGAAAATGTTTGTCTGAAATTTGTATGCTCACATATCTAATTATTGACTATCTCTGTGTTTTCAGTGAATGTCTCATAATTTATTTATCTTGAATACAAGTTTAATTATCTTGGCTCTCTCAGGCTCTGTGGCACTACATTCTGCTGCTTCAGAAACCTCCTATTAAGCCATCAGTGCATCAGTAAAAATGTCCAGGTTTCAATTGCCACACTGCGTGTCAAACAAAAACATTTATCGGCCAATGAAACAAGAGACGGGAAAAGTATTTTTATGTTTCAAGAAGAAAGTTTTAATGGTACCAGATGGTCCTACAGCTCGCACATTGAGTGTATCTGTTTATGAACACAGGCTTCATTAATCTGAGATGTAGACGACACTCACCAGCAGCAGTGCAAGATGAGCCAGCCATCACCACTGCTGTGACTGCAGCGTATGCCATTAACACAGACACAAGTTAATGAAGTCTGAAGCCTTTTAATCCATTTGTATGCGGCTTTCTGCGAGTATACATCCCCTATTAACCCTGCAGACATTTAATACTTGTGTCAAAACTTGCATTGCTTATTGTCAATGACGCAGGGAAGCCTAAAGGGGCGTTTACATGGACAATGATTCTGTTGCAATTGAGAAGTCTTTAGTTTTCGAAGAAAGTTGCTGTAGATTTTGCATTTGTGCATTTAGTAGATACTTTTATCCAAAGCGACTTACAATAGAAGAGCATTAGCAATACATCACAAAGCTAATATTCACAGTATACAATTCCACATTTATTATAATGTTAGAAAACAAGAACAGAGAAGAAATGCAAAAGTTTTTTTTTTTGGCAAGTGCATTGGGATGTGGAGTGGTTCTGGCAGAAAAGTTGTCTTCAGCTGCTGGCTTCAGCAGTTTGGGAAGAGGTTGGCAGCTCATTCCAAAAGAGAAGGTAAAGGTTTTGGAAAGCGACTTCATGCCTTGTTGTGAAGGAAGAACAAGGGACATCTTGTTTAGTGGCCATATCTGGCAGAATTGAGCATGCTTTACTTTATGCAACTGAGCAGCAATGTTAACATGCCAAGTACCAATGGGAGCGCAGACAGCAATCCGCTCCCTGATACAGTCAAGTAATGGCTGCAGTTATATTTAATCAATTTAATTGCTGTCAGTGTGAACAGAGCTTAAACTGCCAGAGCAAAGGTATAACTATGGGATTAAATGAATGCATATGCATATATAGCTGGATTTTCCTTGCTCTTTTGTAATAAAAGTGTACTTCTATGTACTTTAGTGTATTATATTCATAGAAAGTGCATCATATTTACATCAGAACTATCAGAGCCTTTGCAATTAACATTTGAATGTCAAATTCTTCATGAACTTGGCAGAGGCTTTGTTACTCATTTTACATACAGAGAGGTTAGCCAATCATAATGGAGGTCATTTACAAGCAGGGATTAGACTATATCTTTGTTAATAATTTTGTTAATCTCTAATACATAATCACAATATGCATCCAGACTTCAGTGATTCTCTATTGCATAGCAGACTCGGTCTAGAGAATAATTTGCCACCTGCTCAGGTAAAGGATTAGGATGTGGGCCTCTTCACTCATTCCTTCAGGATAATCTTTCCCTGCATGAGCAAGGTGGAGTCTCAGGTACACCTCACATCTCTGCTCCTCACGATCCCTTCGATCACGTTTCATAGGCTTATCCCAGTAGGTGGGGGCACTCCTGAGAGAGAGGGGGTCTGACGGGGTCAAATGGACACAATCTGGATACAGAGGGTGGTTGTGATCAGTCAGGCACGGACACGCTAGATGGCAGCGTTCATTCTCACACTCTCAAACTGAGAGACCATGGGCCAGAACTAAATTAGCTAAACCTCTAGAGACCTATAACAGCAGACTTTCACTGTTTGATTCATTTCTTTTGTCAAATGTTCCAACACTGCAAAACAGAAAGATGAATGTGTCCCAAGAGCTCGGAAGCATTCAATGCCCATACTCATATGCAGTTCTTAGAAGAATTTTTATTATTTGAATCATGTATATTTTCAGAAAACATATATATTTTAGTTTAAATATAGTGTTAGAAACAAAGATGTGTGTACTGTACAGTTGGTCGTCTGATGTGTGACTTGTACAGTACACACAAAGATGTGTGTACTGTACAAGTTCGATTTGGAAAAATTACTCACTCTCAGTTTATCTGCCAACAATAACCATATATAGCCAGAAAGTCTAATAGCAACTGATTCATTGTTCGTTAATACTAAATTAAATGACTCTCAAACTGTGGACTTGCGCTCTCTTGTATCAGACGAACGCAATCTCGCGTCCCAGTTATAGATTGTATAAATGACACAGTATTTCAGTATTGTTACTGTATTGTTGCAGTGCTTACGTGGAATCTTTTATACGTTGTAAGTGATTATTTTTCTAAGTGGAATCTTTACAATGATTCACATCAGTGTTTTACGCTCACATTCTGTGAGTGAATCTAAAACATGACTGAAAACCATATAGGCCCTATTCTTCTGATGTGAACGTATGTTAACAACATAACTGTCACCCTACAGACATTGTATGTATGTCAAAATTATAAATGCGTGTTATATTTGGGAAAGAGGGATAGAGAATTGTGTCATGATGATGGTAACTTTGATTACAATCTCTAAGAGGGACATTCAGCGTGGTGACTGACAGCAGAGATGAGGGGAAGCCTGCAGGGAATTACAGAGAAGGAAAATGAACACCCACACACGATGGATCCTCAGGACATCTGACAGCTACTATTATGTCTGGAGGATGAAATATTAAAGAAGAGCAGAAAAGGAGATGTATAGTGATCAAGGTAGTTTTGTACTCTTCAAATAAAGCACACATACTTCTTTTCTGATGTGGGATTTTTTTTACTGGAGGTTTCTACAGGAGCACAAATTCTTGCACTGTCATTTCCAATTAGTGAAGAGCATGCTTGAGATGAAACATGAGATATGTGAAGAAAATAAAAAAAGAATCAAGGTAAATATTGCACATTCTGATTATTTCTAAAGTAAGTTCATATTTAATTGTGTGTATCATGCATACAATTCTAGCTATGAAATTGAGTATGTAGTGGAACGACACCGTGATGTTAATGTTCGTGACTTCCAAAAGAAATTACAAGTGAGAATGAAAAGTGAGTGATGGAGTGACAAATGACAAAGTGGAAAAGAGGCACTGACAAACCATCTAACAGATGCTTACACAATTCTCTTCCCAAAACGTAAATTCCCACATAATTCCCACTCCTAGAGTATATAGTTCTCTTCAGACCACCCATGGGGCTATCGGTTCGAGTCCCCTGAGGGCACAAGCTGGTACCTCTCACACAAAGCCAGATCTGTGCAGAGTAGATGGCAAAGAGGCCCTGTATTTGGCAGCCGTCTTGCCAAAGCACTTTGCTCCACAGACCTTTCAGGTTCCCTTGTGCAGTGATCCTAACTTGTGTGGGAGAGAACTCTGGCCCGCTGGAGTACCCAGGCTCACTATTACCACAGCCAGGCTCTGGCTCCACAAACGGAGCCTCGAGGAAGTCTAACTCCTCTAGATTACAGCTTCAGGTCAGGCAGATACAGTATACATATACACTAGATGGTGATGCGTGTGAAAGTTATTCTGCTTCGTCCCCGTCACACATCGTTTCAGCTGAAGTGCCGGGATGCATGTACAATTGAATGTGACTGACACAAGATTTTCTCCATCCGGTAAGCTGAGCTCCTGCGCTTATCAAAGAACTCTTGTTGGATATGTAATGTATCAGTTACTGCAAACAGGCCTGCTATACCTGACCAGCTTCCACACATTCTCTCTCTCGCTTTCTTTCTCCGTCCTTCAGACTGAGGCTTTGCGCTTGGATGACATAGCAGGCGATGATGGGCGAGTGGATAATTGATTGATTAATGGATTAATTATTTGACTCATTGACTGATTGATTGAGCGAAGGGCTGATTGATTTTTAGTTTGGACCAGAATCGAATTTCCTGAAGGAAACAGCAGTGCTTTCAAGACATTATGAGAATAGTGTTAAAGTTTCAGGCTTTGGTGTGTGGTGTAAATAAAGTGCTATATATTGTTTTCATTCGGCTGCCCACAAGAATCGACTAGGGATGGGTGGATCTTGATATATCGATACTTACAATGTATAATTATATAATTTTTTTTTTTTTTTCCCTGTAACTTGTGAATTTATTATCCATTAAATGTGATAATGGACCAAGCTAACAAAAATAAGTTTTGCTAACAAAAAGTTATAAAAACTTTATTTCTGAATGGTCTCTGATCTGATTTTTTTTTTACAAACATTTTTCCTTGGTTATGCAAATGTTATGAGAACATTAACTAAAAACTTCTTAATTTTTTGAATTTTTTCTTCTTAACATCTGAAACAAGAAGTAACATTAAAAATTGTTAGAGGACCATCCAACTAAAACATTGAGAAAAAAAAGTTCCATGAATGATATAAATAATGTTTTTGTGCTAATGTTTTTAGAACATTATTAAATATCAGATAACACCAAATGAACAGGCTCCAGAATCACAGTTATCCCCTTTTGACGATGGCCTGTTTATCATAAACTTTGCAGTTGAAAAAATAAAACTGAACGTTATTAATTTGTGTATGACAGGAACTATTTTATGTTGAATTTAAAGAAAGCAGACCAATCACAGTTCAGTATGTACATTTTACAAACCCTGAATATAGTGTGTATGCTAAGTGGTTCAGACTAAATCAATAACAGAAATGTAATACTTAGAATACCATAGAAATCAACAAAGCACTGCTTAAGCAATCAAAAGACAACAAAATCAAGCTGAAGCACAACATAATTAGAAAAATACCTGTACATGAGGAAAACCCTGACAAATTGTTGTGTAGTTTTACTGCAACCCCTTTATGTTTATAGTGTTAAATAATTTTAAAGCTTCTTCTTTTCATTAAAACACACTGGGAGTATTTTATATCACAGCTGGTGAACATGCTAATTTCAGTCAGCTGTGTTTGTGCTCTCTCTGCAACACTTCGGCAATAAACAGAGACATTAAATTAGATAAAACACAATGTGAGTATAACTGAAGTGAGCTCTAAAGTATGTTATGAATGATGCAGGCTTATAATGAATATAAGCCAGGTACACAACTCCCTCCAGCTACTGAAGGATGAAAATTGACACATGACAACATGATGTAGAACAGGCATCCATCAAATGTCACGGCTGTAGTCAGGTAATACATGCCCAAGGTGTGTGATTCTCTGCTTTAAAACATACAGACACACACACACACACGCACACACACACACCTCACACGCACACGCACACACACACACACACACACACGCGCATTGTGTTTCCATGCTTTATGGGGACATTATAGGTGTAATGATTTTTATACCCTACAAACTGTATTTCTATTGCCCTACACCAACCCTACACTTAAACCTACCCCTCACAGGATCAAACCTACCCCTCACTATCTGCATTTTTAGATTTTCAAAAAACTTCATTCTCTATCATTTATAAGCTTGTTTCCTCATGGGGACCTAAAAAATGTCCCCACAAGGTCAAAATTTACTGGTATTACTATCCTGTGGGGACATTTGGTCCCCATAACGTGATAAATACCAGGTACACACACACACACGTTTTTGGAATTTGCAATATTTTCCACCTGCCTGAACTCATCATTAGCACTATGGTAATTGCTTGGATCTTAGATCCCACTCATTACAGGACTCAAACGATCCTGAATCCAATTAGAGACAAATCTGCCTCTCGTAAAAATTTAACTCTCCCCTATTTATAATTCCTTTCTATTTAAATTATGAATCCACAGGTAAGATTGGTGCAGATGTCTTATCATACATATTTATTGTATCAATCTAAGCTATAATTAGAGGCTCATGATCAAAGAAATGTATTGTAGAGACTTTATTCTGTGTAACAGTAGACATGACACATTTACATTCAAAACGTTGGGGTCCGTAAGATGGGTTCAAAAGAACAGCATTAAAAAAAAGAAAGAGAGGGAAGAAATAAATTCTTTTTATTCAGCAAAGATGCATTAATTGATCAAAAGTGACAGTAAATAATTTTACATTGTTATAAAAAAAAAAAAACTCTCTTTTTTAAATGCTGTTCTTTTGAACATAAAAAAACCCTGGAAAAATATAGTTCAGTCTCCATAAAACTATATTAAGCTTTGCCATCACAGGAATGAACTGACATTTAAAATATATTAAAGCAGAAAACAGTTATTTTAAATAACATAATAATATGTAGATATATTTTACAGTGCTTTTTAACTATATTTTTAATTAAATAAAATGCAGAAATGGTATTTATATATATATATATATATATATATATATATATGTGTGATGTCTAACTATATATAATATGTGTGTGTGTGTGTATATATATATATATATATATATAAATAATTTATTTGTTTTTTGGTAAAACCATAGCTTCTTCATAATCTATATGCAGGTGCAGTACAAAAACACTTACCAAAACGTGCTATTATGCCAAGAGTTCCAGATGTTCATTCACCTCCTCCAGAGACTGCATGCTCATCTGATTTACATAATTATGTATGTCACAAATTAGACTGACATTTACATAAGACTACAACTCAATCAGCCCTATGAGCTTTGCATACCAGAAATATTAGTCAGTTAAATACAGGTTTTGCTGTGAACTACAGATCCTTATTAGGGCTTTAGAAAATAGAGGTTGAAATATAAGACTTCAAATAACTGTATTCACTAGGTGGCGCTATTTCACCACTCAGCATCTCTCCAGGTGATGGACATGCCTGGCTCAGCTAAGCAGCACCATAATGATGTTACATGTCACGGGCATTTGTAGACGTATCACTGTGTGTACAATTACAATTCAACACACACTGTCATTCTAGCTGCCTCCGCCTGAGTTCTGTCACAGAGGCACAACCAAACAGCCACCAACCACGTCCTTAAGGGAAATAAGACAAATGTCAAGAAGACGTGTTTGTGTGGAAGCACAAACTGATATATCGCTGAAATAACGGCCTGCCCACAGACTCCAAAGTCAAGCCAAAGAAATGATCCGTGGGTCTGTAGGAGTGTTTAAGGATTTAGAGCAGTAATGTTGATGAGTGCGCTAACAGCAGGAAATAAGGGCGGCAGGGGAGAGAGGACTCAGTGGAGGGGAACACAATCTCCCACTGCCCGACAGATGACTTGATGAGTCTCGCCTCCTCATTACCATCTCGGTTTCTGTCAGTGTGTGTGTGTGTGTGTGTGTTTACGCATTTAAGGCCATAAACCAAGCCTCTGCCTCTTTTCAGGGTTTCATTTTAGACCCAGCTAACAGGGAACATTCTGAAAGTTATGAACAAATGTTCTTTTAGTAATGCTATTAGAACATTCATTCAAAGTTATGTATATGGTCTTTAATAATGTTCTCAAAAAGTTAACATATTGTTCATGGAATGTTTTCGATGTTTAATTGTTTGCCTGCCAGTGTTTTAAAAAAAGTAGCCAGCCACCGCCAGCATTTTTGATCATTTTCACAAAACTTTCATGGCCCCCAGGATATTTTGTTGTATGAATATTTGAAAATGCAAACGAAAGGACAGAGGCTCCGGTTTTAAACAAACAAAACATTTTTTATTCAAGGTTCATACATTATTATTTTTTTATCAACACTTGAGTGTAGGTAAGTTTCATAAAAAGCAACATTTTGAACAAAAAGCTCAGAAAACTGCATTTTTGTCAAAGACTGCATCCATATCCTATTCAGAATGATGATTAAAACATAGATGGAGTAGATTACTGCCATCAACACATTCAAAGCTTGCACAATCATATACTTCCTGTGTCGGCATTTCATTCTGTAACGTTAGGCAGTTTTGATTTATATGTTGTTAAATGTATGATGATTGCATTATTTTACATATGATTTATATGTTGTTAAATGTTTGATGATTCCATTATTTTACATATGCGTCTGCTTAAAGGAACACTAATTTTAAATTTTTGAATCCATTCAGCCGATCTCTGGGTCTGGCGGTAGCACTTTTAGCTTAGCTTAGCATATATCATACAAGACTAGATCATTAGCGTCTTGCTCAAAAATGACCAAAGAGTTTCGATAATTTTCGAAATAAAACTTGACTCTTCTGTAGTTACATCGTATACTAAGACTGACGGAAAATGAACAGTTACGATTTTCTCTAGGCCGATATGGCTAGGAAATATACTCTCATTCCGGCGTAATAATCAAGGAACTTTGTTGCTGTAACATGGGTGGATTATTTACGCCGGAATGAGAGTATAGTTCTCATTCCTGTGTGATAATCTTAGCATACGATGTAACTACAGAATAGTCAAGCTTTAAATAGGAAAATATCGAAATTCTTTGGTCATTTTTGATGACCAAATGCTAATGGTCTAATCAGATTTAATGATCTATGCTAAGCTAAATTAAAAGTGCTACCGCCAGACCCGGAGATCGGCTGAATGGATTCAAAAATGGTAAAAGTTGTAAAATGAGTCTATTTTCAAAAAAAGTGGAGTGTTCCTTTAACATGCGATTGCTTAATTTCACAGGAACGCTAAAGGAACATTCTTAGAATTTAATTTTGTTAGCTGTGTAGGCAGGTAGGCAGACTCAACTCCCACAATCCACTGCATCCCATTAAGTGATGCACAATTCAACATTGGCGAATCAAGTTGTGTTTGCTTGGTTACACCCTGCATTTTGTACATTATAGCAAAATGTAGTATACGACAGTGTACGAATGTGGTCAGTTAGATTAGATTAATCTACGTTTTGTGGGATGATTTGCATAATCAATACTCAACCCATTCACTCAAATGAAAGAATCAATATCACTTTGAGGGCTGAAGCATGCTGTTTAAACATGATTATTACACATTATGGGTCAAACAAAGCATGATCATATAGAAGCAGAAAATAGAAAAGCCTGTGGTTGTTTCAGATGCTAAACCTCAGTTTCTCATAAAGACCATTGTCTTTCATTGGATTTCTTTCTTTTGTGCGGGGGTCTAACTCTCCCAGTTGAGAGCCGTACTCGCTCCGTCTTTTCCATGATGACTGTCTAATTCAATTAGAATCGTGCATAGTGGCTTTGCAGTATTTCGGTCTGCTGATTTACTTTACTATTCACAGGCGGCTTCATTCTGAGAGCTCAAACACTGAGAAAGAGTTGATCCCAGAGGACAGTGTTATTGCTTGGAGGTTGCTCTGAATTTGGGATGTCTCAGATATGTTTAATATCAACTTTGTTTCAGATGTTTCTACTAAAATTCCTTAGGAGAAATAAAAGTAGAAAAAATTTGACCTTTAGGTGTAGAGTAAGATTATAACACTATAAAGTTAATGTGGATATCATTGCTTAAATATTTTGCTCTAGGTCAAACTTAATAAGAAATATTAGTGTACTGTATACTCTAATCTATGACTTTTAATTGCTGTCTTTAATGTCTGAACAGACATCAGGAGACACTTCAAAGTATTTTTTTCCACTACATTTTATCTCATAACCGTTGTGCCCTTTTCAATTTCAATGAATTTGAATCGGTCACAATTTATAACAGTTACACATCAAAAGAGTTTAATTTTGTGTGTATGGTAATTGCAAATGTATTAATTTGACTAATTGTGAGATGTTGAATATATTTTCACTACTGAATAGACATATTTAAAAAAAAACAAGTACAGTATTACTGATGTCAAAACTTTAGTTTTATTCTCTTTCTGAATAAACTAGAGTATGGAAATAAAACTGCTTTTTTAATCAAGACTATATTTCCAACCTTACCTCAGAGACATCTAAACTGAATCACGCTCTAACGACGAGCATCAGTCAGCACATACAGAGTGAATATTTTCCCTGATGAGAGATGCCTTAATTGATGCGGAATGAGAATGCAGTATCAAAAGAGGTTGGGCTAACCAAAAAAACAACGGCGCTCTGGGTGGACCAAGAGCAAGAAAGGCTTTTTTTTTAATGGCAAATCAATTACTCATTTGCCCGGCGCCTCTGATTAATTACCCAGCACTTAATGTTTTTAATGACTTTGTGGACTAACTGGACTATTTAATCACCCGCAGCTCAATCCACAGGCAAACACTGACTTTTCCCATTCCATCACAGAGGAGAGGGGAGAGACGCCATCGGCTGGCATCCATCACTCTTTCCCTCCCTCTACCTGAGCAATCATTAATGGAGAGAGGAGAGAGTGCGAGGCAGACTGCGGATCAGTCTTTCTTCTGGTTTTGTTAGAGGAATTGTAAACATCCCCACAGCCATTTGTTGGTGCGTTCGCTCTCTAATAAATAGTGGGCGGCTCTAGTCTGAAGGGCAATGCTGCCGTTGCTGCTGCTGCTGCTGTTGTTGTTTGTAGTCTTACCACCTACAGGCGAAAAATCCAGCATCCAGTAAATGTAGTGACATTCCAACTGCCGGAATATGAAACCATATTTCATAAAATTTACAGTTGCAGTTTTTTTTTCACCAAGCTCTTTGAGGTGTTTGCAAGGTTTTGTATTCTGAAAAATGTAGCTCAAGTGCTCGAGAGAATATCAGCACAGACTGGCTGAAATATGAACCCGTGTGCACAACAGATCTGTGGCGCATCATTAATTTCACAGAACTGCTTACCCCGTACTTGGCACCGGGAGATTCATATTTCCATTCATATGCCACCATATAAATATATTTCTCTTTTGTATATCAAACAGAATGGCAGCTGTAGTTGCTATCTCTCGTGAGCAAGGTAGACAATAAAACCACCAGGGCAGGCCAAGACAATAATGGTCAAACCCTCCTCAAAACAGACCAGGATTTGGCTAATCCAGTCCCCCGTATTTCATTTCACATGGGCAGGATTACCGTGAATTATTGATACCAGGAATCCCTTTCTATCACAGAAGCCTGATTGTGTCTGAGTAACAGTGGGAGTTTTATACCAGCTCTGCAAGTGAACAAAGCCTTCTGCGTTGAAAGAGCGTTCATAGATTTGTTGATTATAATGGAAGCGTTGTGTCACTTGCAGAGTAGATGGCACATTTTTACTTTCTCTAAAGTGTTAATAGGGCAGCTATGAATTTTTCTGGAGATAATCTATTCCGTTCAGCACCGACGACACTTTAGCGCAATATATATTTTAGGAGGATGCGTATGCACATACGCTAAGATATATGTGTGAGTGTGTGTGTGTAAAGCTGTCAGGGGACTGAGATGGGGGCTAATGAAGCAGCCTCTGCTCCATCACTTGGGCTGGTGAAGAGGGATGGCTTCAGGCACAGTTCCTCAACTCAGCGTTGTGCTCAAGGTTACCAGACCTTAATGTATTTAATGCTCCATAATACCTGACAGAAATGGGCAAATATATCACACACCCACACCTGTCAGATTTTCTTCTTTCAAATCGCACCCCTCTGAAAATCGACTTCTCACTGATGTACCGTATAGGGCAAGTTATGTGTTTAAAAAGGGCTTTGGATGGTAAAAAATTAATGAGGATTTTTGCTCTAATGTTTAAGAACATTTCATCAGGAAGGACAAGTGGTTAGTAAATGTAATACTTCTGACCCCTTTAACCTCCACGAATGCCTTATGTTTGTACAAAGCATACAAATGAATGCACAAAAGACAAATCTTTTCATTTGGGAATAACATTCGCTGATGAATTGTTCACAATAGGACCAGAAGCGGCCCCTTTATTTAAAGAAAATAAATAGCATCAATTTTGATTTCATGTTGACTTTTCTTGAAAACCACATTTGCATTTGGCTATGTCTCTGCTTTCCATTAATGCCTCAGTCATAATCAGATTCTAAGTTGCTGTGCATGTCTACAGTGACATTTATCACTTGATAAGAGCCATTTAAACATGGACCTTTTATTCATAATAGCAAATTCATAATCACATAGACAGGCACTTATTGAGATGGAGCTTCATAATGAATATGGGCTTAAATATTTTGTTTCATAGAGATTCTAGAGTTTGGCATTTAGCTGGATGCTTATCAGACAGACAAGTTTGATTCTAACAAAGTGCGGCAGAATCACATTATTCCTGAGGAGATGAGCTGAGTTGGACGTTGATGGAAACTCGCACAGAAGGGAAGGAAGGTGTAGAGATGCATGCATTGTTGTAAGACTGGCAGAAAAAAAATGGAAAAAAAAATTCTCACAGTATCTCTTTAAAATAACTCATTACAATTATTAACCAGGATTAAGTAGTTTATTAATTTGAATATGTATAAATAACGTTTAAGACATTTTTAATGGCTTATATGAATGTGGATCAACTAATGCCGTTTTGACAATATTGGCACAGAGAGCACCATTCAGAATTTAATTTGGGAAGCAAACACGATTCAGATTTGTAAGTCAAATTTGAGCTTGAGGAAGCAGAAATAAACAGAAATTCATATAGCTGCTATAATTGTAGTTTTTAGTAATACATTTAATTTTTGTATTCAGTAAGAATTACCCATAAACAACATATGGGGCCTGTCCTGAAACATAGATAATAGGCTATTAATAATCAATGCTTGAAATACCACCTATAAAAATTTAATAAATAAATAAGATTTATTTTAGCTAAAATAATGAGAAAGATGAGATAATGAGAAAGTTCTAAATGTTAAACAGACAGACAGATTAAAAATACATCTCCACTCATGAACTGAAAATAAGAAAAATGGGCAGAAAAATAATTAGGAGAAGTGAGGAAAACAGGTTCACTAAATGCCATGGGCCAGATTTAAAACTGCATGAACACTGCGGCTTCAGGAATCTTAAAATCGAACCGTAAGACCATGGTTCCGACATCACTAGATTCCTTTTGCACCACTAGAGATACGTCTAGCATCATGTTCACTGTGATTCTGTCTAAAACTGTATGTGCTGAACTGTATACCTAAAGTGAGAAGAACACTGTGTGCTCAGTATCTTAAGAACATAATATTCAAAACTCATGAAGAAACATGAAACGTTTTGTACACATACAGACAGATACTGTAAGATAAGAGACGCTTACATCTGAAATGTCAAATATAGATACGGTCAAACACAGCTTGACAGTCACAAATACAAACACACACACAGATGCTGTCTGCCTCTCTATCAATGCTTAAAGCCAGCTGATGTATCTGCTGGTAAGGAAAAGGGCATTGATAAAAGTATCAATCCCTACAGTCAGGGCCCATCCACATCGATTCCACAGCCATTCATCAAACAGCAGGAGTAGACCTCCATCCTTCCTGCCCATCTCACACACTGAGTGGGAACATTTAGTTGGGTAGCCAACTTCAGCTGGGTACTTAAGCACACGTAAGGGAATGTCCAACCTCAGCAGTACGGTTTAAAAATACACCAGACATGCCGGAGATTAACGCGTAATCACATTTTACGCAATGATTTTGTCTCCTAACACACTTTGGAGAGTGCTGGCAGCGGTCGTCTGCTCTGATGCCTTCACCTTACCTGGTGCTGTTTATTCAAATGAGATTACGATGACAAGTGGGCCTGCGGACATGGATATTGCTCTCCCAATTTTTCACAAAGTGCAAATGAAATTATCATATATTATATTTTAATGGTGTCAAAGTTAACGATTATGCTGCCCTAATGATTTGTTCTCGCTACTGGAGGACATTGATCGTACTGTGGTCATTATCAGTGCGCCATTTCTGATTACATCTGATTAGACTCCAGGTAGTTGCGAGCTGAAACCACTCGGCCGATGAGTGCTGTAAAAACTGATTACCACTGTGATGAGAGACATCGACCGGCAAACAGTTGCATTGGGTATTACTGCTCATTAGCCATTTGATTGATAAAAACAAGGGCGGGCGGAGCAGGATGATACAGAGGCTTAAAAAGTGCAACAGGAAAAGGAGAAAGGGAACTCGCAAAACTTATAAAAAGTGTCATGGTTTTACCATGTTTTTAGACATACGTTCATGGTTGCAAAATATATGCCAAAGAAAATATATATTAAGAAATGTCACATTTTTCATTTCGATGTTGGTATAGTATTTGCAGTGAACAGAAAATGAGCAATGAATTATAAAAAACAAATGATTTTTATTCCTATAAAACTACTGTATCAAATTTAATATGCAAATTTCTAAGGCCTCTAAATTATCAGCACTATAAACTTTTTTTGGCCAGTTAAAGTCCTTTTAGTATAATTATAAAAACATCCTCCTTTTTTTGTAGACGTGTCTTTTTCTGTAATATCCTCAATAGGATTTTTATAATATTTCATGATTATTTACTGGAATGAAGCAATTTAGGTTTACTTGATTATCATTTTTTGGAAAAATCATGTAAAAAGATGAGCCAAATAAGATAAAGCAGGATTAAAATTTTTTTTTTTTTTTTTTTTTACATATTTTGCTAAAAGGTTCCATTACAAAAATTAGAATTTTCTGACTTTTATTTTATATGCTATGCTTCACAAGGTTATTTATTTTATTTATTATGCATTATGTTGAGTAAATCACATATAAAATATCTTTATGTCTTTGTGTTAGAGCACTTACGATAATTTTTCTATTTGTCCAAATTAATTTCCAATTAATTTAGCCACATATAAACTCCAAGAATTGCTGTTACGACACATAACATTAGTGACAAAAACATCCATTTAAAAATAAAAAAAATCCTTTTAACAAGGTAGCGTTTGCGGGAGTGGTAAAAGCACATCAGCTCATACAAATGTCTCCTGTCAGACCATAATGGATCAATTAGATTCCCCACTTGAAAAATACAATCATGACATATCTTTGGCTTGTCTAACTGGCGATGAAGACGTAAATTCTGACAAAATGGCCCTTAATTGTCCTTTGCCATATGAGGTCGTCCGCCCAGGGAATCTGGGGAGAGGCTGTGCCTGCAACAGCAATTAAAAATGACATAAAAACGGTGAGTGGCCTACATAACTCAGGCCTCATTATGTTTGATACGGCCGCTTCCCTCAGCTCAGCCTTCAAAGAGCGAGCACAGATCCAGGCCACACTGTGCAGGGCCTGGGTTGTTTTTAGCCATTCTAGTAATCCTGCATCCCACCTGGGGTAACAACGAGAGAGGAAAAGGGAGGGAGAGACGGAGACAGTGGAGACATCACATGGCAGATTTAATGAACAGACTTGTCGTGATGTGATAAATGTTGCAGGGTGACATTATTAGATGTATCCGAAGGGAAAGACCCTTGCAGTTCCATCATGCTACCATCATGCAATTTTAATATGAAGCCGTGTCACAGGGAGGGCTGGGAATTTATATTCCGAGCTTCCTTCGGCCACTCACGGGTGGCAGAAGAGCAAGTCCGTGACGAGCTGCCGTGATGTATGGATTTGATTTTACAGATGCTGTCAGAACCGAGAATCTGTGTCCTCAAACACAGTTCAGGCTGGTCCTTTTGGCAGTTATCAAAAACATTGCTGCCTCTCTGGCCATGTGCATCAACTTGTCAGAAAAGAAATAGGAACGGACACTTTAAAGCAATTCCGTGATCGATTCCAACTAGCAACTGGCTATTTTTCCTCTTTAATAAAGGTACGAATCAAATTAAACATCTCAGATTCCGTCAGGCTTTCTGCCGTAAATAATAACATCTCCCAGTGCCTTACTGTGCGCACACTCAAGAAATTTTAATTTCAAAATTGCTCAGGATTCCACAGCCTCTCTCCTTGAATCCTGACAGATCTTCGCTGAAAGGAAAAGTTAAATCTCAGAAGCAGAATAAAGTCAGATGAGTATGTGGTTAAGGGGGCATCGACAGCAACAGTGAATCTGAACACCAAACCTCAGGAGCTTCCTGGACTTGGAAATGGAACGTTAAGAGTATGATATTGCAAAACTACTTTGACAGCTTAATGGAAAAATACAGAATGATGAGTTTTGAAGATTCTCTCCAGAGAAATCTTTTGCTCCTTTAAAATCCTGGCAGAATTCCAAATCAGTCATATTATTTTTTTAAATAGCTGATATTTTTCAAAGGCATGTAACATTGCAAGTTTTGCGTTCAAAGTCTAACCAAAGGTGAGTTCTTGTCAGGATTAAAAATACATCATATTGCAACACTCAAAGCTACAGAGCTGGAAAAAAACACAACTATCTTTGTTTTCCATATAAAAAACCTGATGAAGGCTATAGTAATGAATTATAAAAGTATATTTATAATCATGTACACTCACAGGAGATGACTCTAATAAATGGCCCAAAAACTGCTTTATCTGAGGGTACATTTACACAACAACAATGAACTAAAAACAGAAAAGTTTTCCTTTGCGTTTTTTGAAAAGTTTTTTGTATGTCCACACACAGATCCACAAAAAAGACTGCACGCCAGGCCAGTACTACTCCCGCAAGCCTATAGACGGAACTGCACATGACGTCACCGTATTCACAAATTTGTGTCTTTGTAGTTTACACAGAGACAATAATGGTATTGTTTTCAAAAATTTACACTTTGAAACCCGTTTTCAAAAGTTAGCATTTTTAGGCTGCCAAAATGCGGCTGCTGTGTAAATTAATGTCCAAAAACTTTTCAGTTTTTAGTTGAAAAGAGTGTTGAGTAAACACCTACTTAGATAGAGCTGGGCTTCCTCTAGCATCATGCTGCTTCCACACCTGTAGGTGTCAGTATAAAGTTGACAGGGGGCACCCCCCCAAAAAAAACTAAAATATCTTAAATTAAGATATACATTTTCTATTTTACACAAGTCAACGCAAATCTGCTTTTCAAGTAAATTTATCTTGTTTCAGGGATGTTTAGATATTTTACTGGTAAACAATACAAAAATCAAGTTTTGCACTTTTTACATGAAGGCAACTGTTTCCTCTAGTATTTACTCCTTACTGTGCTAAAATTAAAACAGCTATGTTTCCTTATTAGCACTTATTAATACACTGCGGAGCAGCAAAAGAGATAATTGCTTTGTCAGTCACTGCTGATAGTGTTTAATGTGCCTCAGTAATGACAACACTGCACCGTTTACAACAAACCTGCGCAGGCGGAAAGACAAATGAAATGACAATATCTCACACCGGGTCTCAGAGGCTAGTTGGTGTATTTCCTGTTCCAAATGTATTTCCTGAAAACAATCGGTTCCAGGGGCTGCAACTTTTTGGGGGGTGAGTTTCATATTCCTGTCTGCTGAGGAACTCTTCTCAATCTGCAGCAGCCCACGTTTCATGCATCATCTTACATACATACATCACACACACTACGAACTGAGACTCAGAACCTGGAAGCAGACTGTGCCCTCATCTGCTCTGCAGACGTGGTCTGGGTGACAATCACCAAACCGTACTGATTGTGAACTGAGAGAGATAAGAGGGGGAGGAAAGGAAGGTGATGAGGAGGATGTACGTAGAGATTGAGAAATGTGTTGATCAGGATCAGGGTTGGCTGAAAGGGTGAACAGAGTTGAGGAAAGAAGGGAGCTTACGGAGAAAATGTTCCAGTCAGGAATGAATGCTGAACAAATACCCCCTTTAAAGTTGTGATATCGCTCATTGCCTATAAAGGAATATTCACACGTAACTTAAAGATGAATTCACCCTCAAGTTGTTCTAAACCTGAATGAGTTTCTTTCTTCTTTTGAACGTACAAGAATATATTTTAAAGAATGTTGGTAATCAAGCAGTTGCCGGTAGCCATTGACTTCCATAGTATTTTTTCCATATGGCTACCGTTAACTATTTGTTTCCCAACATTCTTCAGAATATCTTCTTTTGTTTTCAACAAAAGAAAGAAACTCCTACAGGTTTAGAATAACTTGAGGGTGAATAAATGATGACAGGATTTAAATTTTTGGGTCACTCTTTTCAATATAATGGAGGACTGTTGATGTCAAACTTCAAAACAGTAAAAAAGCAGCATTATATATATTTCATTATATTTATGAGCAGCAGTATTATAAAAGAGGCCCATGCTCTACATTCCCAGTTTTCTGAAGCCATATGATATATTTGTGTAAATAAAATTGAAGTCAAACAACATTTAGCCAATAGGACAAAAGAGATGTTTAATTATTTTATTGATGAATGCCATAGATATCATATCTTAAATGAATATTACTCCAAAATAACAATGCCAGTGATGCACAAGATACAACATTAAAGGGATAGTTCACCCAAAAATGAAAATTGGATGTTTATCTGCTTACCCCCAGTATGTTTTTTTGACTCTCAGTGCCATGGGTCCCATTGACTGTCATTATATGACTGAAAGACTGCTATGATTTGAGTTAAAAATCTTTGTTTGTGTTCAACTGAAGAAACACAGTCACTTACATCTTGGATGCCCTGGGGGTAAGCAGATAAACATCACATTTTAATTTTTGGGTGAACTATCCCTTTAAGGGAAAATCCCTCCAAAAACATATCAACAAACCTGATGTCAGCGAAATGAATGCAGAATGCATTTCTGATTGGCTAGTTTTCTATTTAGCTTAAATGTTATTTGTTAATAAAATAAAATAAAAAAAATTAAAATAAATTAACAGTAATTTAATTCATATTTGTCAGGTATAGGGACATTTTATTTTCATGTATTCTAAAAAAAAATAATTTTTTCCTTTTTAACTGAGGTGATGTGAGTGATATTTAATTACTATATATTATTTTATATGTATTATATATGGTCAAATTATATTTTATTAATAAACCATTAATTACGACTTTTTCCTCAATAAACTTCTAATTTGCAGCTTATTAATAGTTAGTAAGGTAGTTGTGAATTTTAGGTTCTGTATTGGGCAAGGTTAAGGATGTAGAATATGCTCATGCAGAATATGTATACTACATACTATATAATATACTATATTTTTTGTTGGTTCTTATTACTCTGATTTAATTAAATCAAAATGTATAAATGAGAAAATATCGTTTTAAAGGCAGTTGATTTTTAGGCCAAGCCATGAGAGGCAGAGCAAGCAGTGCGAGACTAAAGTCTGGATGATGGAGAGCGATACAGCTGATTCTGGGGCCCTGAGGAGAGGGCTTATAAAATTGATATATAGCATGGAGGACATACTGTACCCTGCTCCTGCAATGAGGTGGATTCTGGGAGTACCACATATTATATATTCCTCAAACCTCAGGAATATTACTCCAGGTTTTGTATGCAGGGAGAGGCAAGAAACTCACAAAGTCAATGCATACTGAAACACACACAAAATCAGACATTGTATATTGCTATTAGCTGAATCATACATTTAACTTTTTTTTCCTATTGGAGCATCAGTTTAATATTCATGATAAATGAACAAAGGTCTGTGAGTGCATCTAAGGCTTTAATATCTAAAACAGTTCAAGTACAATAGAAACCTTTAAACAGCAGTGCTGCTGCAATGATGGCTGTTGGGAGCGAGGTTTTTTTTTTTTTTGTAATGCTGTTGATGATGTGTTGACAGAATTCTATCCAAGCCCATTAGAAGAAGGCAGAAGCCCTGAAGTTTGTAGAAGTGCAAGGTTTAGGGTCACGCGCTGTGTCATTGAAATCAATCATCTTTGAACGCTCCGCGCATCAGCGACAGACATTTTCATAAACCCTCCACCCCCTGGGCGCCAGCGCACCAATGAAAAACTACGTTCTGCCCACACTGTGGACATCATTACCCTTTTAAAGCTCCTCTCCACCAGAACGCCGGGCTGACATAGGGCCTCTGGTGGCTTTGAAGGACAGGCTCGAGAAGATTACAGCTGTAAAGCACATCCTTGTCGGAGAGAGAGAGAGGGAATTCATAGATGTGCAGCCTATTGAAAGGATAGCCAATACTTGAAGGAGGAAGATAAGGCTCTGGCCAAGCAGCCAGACAAACCTTTCTCCAGGGCTGGTGTGGCTAAAGACAGTGGAGTCTAATTTCAAATGTAGAATGATGCCGTGGTGGGATTTTTGACCGTGCGGGCATGATTCTCAACCTGAGTGTGGCCCAGATCTTTAGTAAACCTCATATTCCTCCAGCCTCTCCAGCCACACCATCATTTCAGGTGACGTTGTAGGGGGCTCAGGAGGCCCTGGTGGTCAGGTGAGGAGATAAGCCCTGGACTTCTTTGATTTACAGTGCTGTCTTCTGAAGGTTCAGCCTGTCTCTCTTAATGGATAATTCCATTCCGCTGAAAGTTACTTAATCCCTCCATCATGGCAGGAACCTTGATTCACCGCTGTATGACCCTGCTCTCTTTCTCCATGACAGCTTCTGCGTTCCTGACCTCTCCTTGGCTTCTCACATCCTGCGAGGTGCCTGGATTTAGTCTAGCCTCGAGCGCCTAGAGGCTCATGGCTCCTTTCACAATTGAATGTAAAATTGAGCACAGTACTTTTTATTTAATCAAATTCCCAGTGAAGGCATACTTACAGGGACCTAAAGTGAAATATTATAAAATAACTAGATAAAAAAGTTTGTCGAGACAAACTTTAAGCTGGCTTGAGAAAGCCGGACCAGAAAGTTTGAAAAGTTTAAATAGTTTAAGAAGTTAATTTTTTTTTTTAAGTTTGATGGTTTTCAGTCTGAAATAGGTTGAAGATAGATAGATAGAAATAGTCAGAAGATATAAATACTGAAACAAATATAAACTGAAAAAAAGTGAAATATCATGCATCACTTGCTTCATATCAGTTTACCCACGAGCCATTTAAAAACACTCCCTCCCATCTTCAATCCCATTTACTGACACAAAATCATATCCGCAAATGTAATCATGTCAAAGAGAGAGTTTTGATGTGGCGTGAACTGAAAAGGTTACCTGTTAAATTGCAGAGTGGATGATGGATGTCAGAACCACTCACTCCGTGCTTTAGGACTGTTGGCATGATAGACTCGCCAAGCTTCATTACACATTAATTTTTCATTAAAGTGCTGTTTTTATTCATTCCTCTAAAATTACCCTCTTATTGAGGTCAGTGTGTAATGGTCCCATTAACATAGAAAACTTGCAGCATAATTTTAAATCACATGCGTCCTTTTATTAGTACAAATTAGGTTTTGATTTTAGAGCATGTTATTGTGAAAATGCCAGAAGATATTGGGCCACTTCATTTAAACATTGTCAACTCATCAGTCCGCAGGCCTCTCAGAAACAACAGTCACTTAAACAAGAATAAAAATGTGACAGCAGGCTACTAATGTAAAGAACATTGTTGAGAAAAATTAACTAAACAATCACAAATTGCCCCATTGTGCATTTACTGAAAACATTAGCCACTGAACATCAGTACAAGGAAGATATCAGCAGGAGTTAGTGTGTGGGCTAAGAAAATATAAAAGATTTGATGAACCATTAAAAAGCTACCGTGCTAGGCACAATCAGGGATTAAAGTTTGGCTAGTTAGCATAGTTAGAAGCTGTATCTATTTGCTTCTAACAAATGGCATTGTTCTCCTCTGACATGTTAAATTTGATTTATATTTCCCACTGTCTCCTGCATTTGACATCACAGCCCAATTCAGACTATCGAAATGTCATGTGGCTCCAGAGTAGGCCTAAATCACATGACATTTATCAAGCAGGTGATTGGTTGAAAAAGTGTGCATACAAAAGTGAGCAAAGATAGCACTTTACAAATCACTGAAGCCTTTTGTACTGCTTTCTCCAGATATTTTAGGCATCCTTGGATACCACATAATGATGTTTGCGATGTAAGCAACAGTTTACAACACAACAGTTTCAGGCCACAACACAACAGCATTTACCCTGGGAAAATAAAAATGGGAGATGAAGTTAAGCTTGCCATGTTTTTGCTTAGAAAGTACAGTAAGATGTTACACATACTGTGAGCATTGAAAAATTGTAGTAATTTGTAGCTAAATGAGTTTGTTTGTCCTAGATAACTTAATATTATTGATTAAACATGATTTTAATGCTGCGGTTTTGAATGTTCTTTTGGTCTTGTTGTGTTGTTGGCTAGATCTTTTGTGATATTGTGTTGTTGGCTGATATTTTTGGCTGCTGTTGTTGTGTTGTCATTATTATTTGCTTCATCTGAGTCACGTTGTGACAGTAGCGCACCACTCAACTTCTGCAGCATAAATCTAGCGAACTGACCGTTAGCCTATATATAGAATACATCTGAGACTATAAGATTTCTTTTATTTAAAGCACTCTTGAGAGAACATTGTATTTACCTTACAGTCCAAAATGATTCTATGCTTCATTATTTATTGAGACTCAATTTCCTGAGCATCTGATCAATCAGAGATCCATTTCCCTCCGCACATGTGAAAATGTATATGATTTGTTGAGGTTGCGGTAATTCTAACAGTAATTATCTGCAATGGATTTTTTTTTTTTTTTTTAATATCAAATTGAGAAGTGCAGCCTGACTGAAACAAACTAATAAAGCTTCAGATTGCTGAAATGGGAGTAAATGCAATAAAGGCAGGAGTGAATTATCTTACAGGAGCTCAGTCCCCACTGGGGAAATTCATTTAGCTCTCCTGCAGTGAGAGATTCCTGGTGTAAGGATGTCTGAGATTTCGTATCAACCACACTAACACTAACAAAATAGAGAAACTATTTATGTTACAGTTTAGCAATGAATATAACAAATATGTTCTGCAAACAGCCTTAATTTTTCTGTGTCATCTATGGTTTTGAGTTTCTTTGAACCAACCACATCCATGCAATAGAGTGGAGTCGATTTAAATAAGGTTAACTAGGTTATCTACATCTTTTTTTTGTGTGTGTATATATATAAATCAGTATTAGTCTGACACAGGGGCGTAGATTACGCGGGAGACGCGGAGGACGTGTCCCCCCACTTTTTATAAAAAGTTAATTCGTCCCCCGCACTTTTTCATTGGACAGTTGTGTTCTCGACATGTTGAGGTTTTAATGGAGAAATGTATATAAATGCAGAATGATTTAAAATTCAAAGAGACAAGATATAAATGACGTTTACGTTTCCATGGCAATCAGTCACTCAGTTTGTGACGTCACGACATGTCCAGGCTCGCGCCCGCGGTCCCGCGCTGTATCCATCATTCATTAGAGGTCGAGTTGAGTTCAAAGCGGCAAAAAAACTCTTCACTCCTTTTTTACGAAGAAGTCAAGCAGCGTAAGTTGGCATGTGGGATCCGAATAGTGTTGCACAATGTTGAGTGACTCTGCCTATTGTTCTTGTTGAATAATTAGCAATTTTTGATGTTCATTATACGGAGGAAAAAAGCTGCCTGGACAAACATGCACTTTTTTATTTTCAGTGTATTTTCCCGTAACTCTTTTGTAACGTCTTTTATTTTAACACGTATGTATGTTATCAGAACCCTTCAAATAAGAATAATGTTGAACTGAGATTTTACAGCATTTGCAGCATTGTGACAATGTATTTCAATCAAGTCTGCAAGCACTGACGATCTGATACAGGACCGATCTTAATTTAGGGGTGCTCTGTCATTATTGCACTTTTACTTTTTTATGTGTTGTCAAGAATGAACAAGAAACAGTCAGCCTAGGTTTGTTAGCAGAATCAGGACGACACACAAGAAAAACAAACTTCACAGGTGAGAAGAACTGATAGAGTGGCTTTAACACCTGGCTGTTTTTACATTGTATAAAATATATTAATCCACAAGCGTTTGTAGGATTATATATGGACCAATCATAGAAAACACATAATTAGTCAAATATAGAAAAATAAAAAATAACATTAGTATGATGAACAACTTCTCAGCTATCATTTTTAACTACAGTAGGTAATTATTAGCTTGCATATTGGTTGTTTATTAGCACTTAAGCACATATTAATTCTGTATTCTTCATGATCATATTCTGCATCCCATAATCCTAAACTTAACAACTACAACGACTACCTTACAAGCTATTAATAAGCAGTAAATGAAGAGTTTGAGGCAAAAGTCATAGTTAATAGTGAATATGTGTTTATCATTCTAAAGTGTTAAAAATAATTTAAGATACAAATGATTGGTTATTGTCCAGCAGTGTACTTAATGTGTTATTTTCTTCTGTATGTCACTATTCCCTGTATGTACGTTTCAAACACTACTTTATTTGCTATAGACGGAGACAGAAGTGAATTCAGAGCTGAGAGTGAATGAGGCAGAAAGTTTCAGTGAGGCTTCAGAGGTAAAGATTATTTACAGCATTGTCTATGATAAGATATTTCTTTTAACAGACTAATCAGATTAATGTATAATAGAACAGAACAAAATAAAGGAGTATGTGAAGGTGCAAGTATCCATTACTGTGTGCCATGTACTGTACATACAACACACACAAAATACAATCTGAAATATGTAAACAATAGTACCCTTATAAGGACATCTTTGTAACTTATACTCAAAAAGGTGCACATATAGAGTACCAATATGTACCATAATGTACAACTATGAAACTTTTTGGGGTAAATAAGGTATAAAGATGTCCTTTTAAGGGTACTGTCCCAGTGACAAGCTGTTGTATTTCTTTCTTTTTGTTTTTTCTCTTTATTTCCTTCTGTTTTATAATAATATATAATAATATAATCATAAAGCATATTATGCAAAAAGGTATGATTAAAAATAAAACCTGTCAATTAGACAAGGGTTAACTGAAAAAAAAAAAAAAAACAGGTATAACACTAGACATTCCGCCCCCCCCACTTTTGAAATGATGGCTACGCCCCTGGTCTGACAACATGCTATAATGTCAGACTGAGCTGCTTGTGATTTTTATGGTTTAGATTTATGTTTCTGCATTTGGTGCATTTGATTTTAACCTGTGGTGCCTTACCTTACTTTTTTAACCTTAAATGCTTGCTTGATTGCTTACTTACACCATACCACCATACTTTACCACACTTCCTTTCCTTTCCTTTCCTTTCCTTTCCTTTCCTTTCCTTTCCTTTCCTTTCCTTTCCTTTCCTTTCCTTTCCTTTCCTTTCCTTTCCTTTCCTTTCCTTTCTTTGAGTATGCTTATGTAAATGAAGATGTTCTTTTGTGTATTTTTTAAACAAAAAGTAATTTTTTTGGTTTTGCAAAAGTTTATTTAACACTTACCAAAAACAAAACAAAAAAACAAACAAAACAAAAAAACTGCAATTGAGAGCCACTGAACTGCATCGCAGGCTTTGCATTTGAACCCCACAGTATGGTTGAAATATATATTTTTTTCTTGGAGCATACAGTAGATTGTGACGGATGACACTTTGGAAGTATGTGTATTACAGTTCAAGTTAAGGGGAAATGCACTCATATCTTTCTCATTACAGATGTGGATCAGGTGGGATGTGTGAAGATGGAATTGTGATGGGAGGCAGATTTGGATGGAGAAAGAACTGTAAATTTAATGTGCGGTGCGCTCTTTTTGTGTATGTATAGGAGCGAAAAGAAGACTGAGAGAGGGAACAGAAATGGAGAGAAGGAAAAGAGGGAAACAGAAAGATTGCGGCAAAGCTTTAATGTCTGCGAGAATGTCTTCCTGGCAGAAAAGATGAATAGAGCAGCACGTCTGAGTTATCTCCTGGTCAAAAGCAGATGCTCCCCTGCTGATCAGCAAGCTTCAGGTCTCATCATGCACTTACACTCTAAAAATATACACCCAGATACCTCCGTCATCTTTGCCTCTCTTTACTTGCTTATCTCCTTCCATTTCCCCTGTCTGATTTCATTTGCATAAGTTCTTTCTTCTAGAAGTGATCTAGGGGAATTTCCATAAATTGCTTGCTGATTCTTCAACCTTTATTACTGTGCCATTTCTTAATTTGTGTTTTCACAAAGAAAGCCCAAAGGGCTTCTAGATATCCCTTTGTGTGTTGCTCTGTCCAGACATGATACTTTTTGAATTGCGGTAAAATAGGCAATTAAGTCTCTCAGATGGCGAGAGACACTCAAATATGGACGAAGAGATAATATCTATACAAGGTGATGTCTATCTTTACAATGTGGTCTATAGATGTGTGATGTTTTAACTTTTTTGATACCATATGGTATTTTTATGTGGTCCATCCACAAGGTGGCAATACTTCTTGATCATTCTTATGTAAACACACTTTTGACTGGTCCAGTCCACTTGCCACTTTTTCCTGGCCTTCCTTTTGACCGACATGTTCATAAGACCCAGCATAGTTTTTTTACATGCAGCTTAGAGGTGGATATTTCTGAAATATTTGAGACCTCAGTAGTTACTCATTGTGGAAAAAGCAAAAACACTATGCATCACTATGCTTATCTTGTAGTTTACCTTTGAGTGTCTTAAAAGGATTAACCTCGTGTTTTTTTGCCAATCCAGTGAGTAGTTCTTTCTCAGAATTGCAGAATTCTGCATTAAATATTGCATTAAATATACTTTTAACGTAAACATTTTTTCCAGATGGACTCCCAGTAGTAGTAATAATGCCACGTGTATCAGATGTCTGAGATTTACTTAGATTTTTGTCTGTTTTTTTAAAAAAAGAGTTGTTCATCAAAAATGTTAATTTAAATGATTTAGTTATTATTTTGTTTTAAAACCCTGGTAACAGTCTCTTGTCTGAATACTACTTCCATACTATGTACACTACTGTTCAAAAAAAGTTTGTGGTCAGTAAGATAAACAAATCTGGTAAAAATGTTAATCAAATGAATGTTATTATTGTAAACCATTATTACAATTTCAGATAACCATTTTATATTTTAATTATTTTAAAACATAATTTATTCCTAAATTTTCAGCAGCCATTACTCCAATTTTCAGTGTCACATGATCCTTCAGAAATCATTTTAATATGCTAATTTTGTGCTTAAGAAAACATTTCTTATTATTATCAATGTTGAAAACATTTGTACTGTTTAAAATTTGTATGTACACCATGATAAGACAGGATTCTTTGATGAATAGAAAATACAATAGAACAGCATTTTAATTTAAAACTTGTCACTCTTGATCAATTCAATGCATTCTTGCTGAATAAAAGCATTAATTTATCTTTTAAAAAATATTACTGACCCTGGTTTTAAATTCAAAAAGTATAGCTCTTCATCAAATGCTGCTCATGCTGTATGCTATTTTGGATGCAATGACTCACAAAAAGGGCTTTTAAGCAGTGGGTGAAGTCCAAATTTTATTTATTAAATTAAGTTTATTTAAAACCAAGAGAGTTAATTCATGCAATAAAATGAGCAATTATCAATAATTTTGTACTCTTACAGCCCTTAGGATTTTTTAAAAATTACTTCAAGACTTGAAAGGTGACTAAACATAACTGTACCCTAAAAAGTCATATAACATCTCTGAATTGAATGATTATTTTTTTTTCTAATCCTTTCAGAAACCAAGCAAATCTGATTTATTGTAATATAACAATAACATGGTGTTTATTGACTGCAGTGCAGTTGTAGGTTGTCAGTGTACAGCATTACGTAAGGAGGTCAGAGGTTTACTTTCACCGAGAGCTAATGGTCTGTGCCATTTTACAGATCACAAAAGAAAAAGCTTTGGGTTCTGTCACTGTGATAAAGTGTCTGTGTAGCCGTGAGGATCAACTACTGTGCCGTCAGTGGGAAAATGCTGCTGACATCATTGCTATTGGCAGCTAGGCAGGATGTATTGGTCAGTAAGAGCATGGCAGTGAATACTGGACTCTATAAGATCTAGCTGTGTGCAGTGACATATGCCCTTAATTACCCGCCGTTCAACCCTGTACAGAAAGCAAGAGGAAAATGTGTTTTGAACACACTGTGTTACCGATAAACAAACAAGTAATGACTTATTAGCATTGCCTCGTTCTAATGACTGCTGCGTGCCGGTTTGACAGAGTGGAGTAATTAATTTCATAAATGTTAAATATGGTAAATTAATGTTGCTCGTGTCCTGCATAGCTTGAAGGGCGTTATTTGACAGGTTTGCCAACCTCCCTCTAGCAAGAGTTATTTGAGTTATGACTTAATTTGGCTAGCGTTTAGATGTGAATATTCATTTTGTTTTGCTAGTAATTTGAATGGGGCATGTATATTTATTTTGGCCAGATAGACATGCTGAATCTTTGCATAATTTCATATATGCACCACCATCAACTGACGATCTGTTGAATAATTATTGAAAAAATATTTTTTTATATACAATATAATACTGTTTCTCTAGTCAGTGAAGCATTTGGGACTGTGTGGGTTCCTGTGGTGCAATTAGCCAATCACCGCTGTTGTTATATCGTCATATAGTTATTAGTCTCATGGCATTGCATACAAGATCTTGTGCCAGCCAAGCCACTGCTGAGTGGGAATGCTAATGAATGCCTTTCTCCAGGTATTATAGACCTAGAAGGAAACATATTGGCATGAGCGATACAGGTGAGAGAGATTTTATGTTCGAAAAAATGCAATTATTAATTGTAATGCATTTTTACAGAAAGTGTTTAATCAGAATGTAGTCTCATTTTGACTGGGATGTAATTTGACTAGTTGATTTATGCATTTACACTACCATAAAAAAGTTTGGGGTCAGTAAGATTTAAATGATTTTTTTGAAAAAGTAATACTTTTATTCAGCAAGCATGCATTAAATTGATCTGAAGGGACTGTGCCATTAATAACGTTTATGATGATATAAAATATTTATTTCAAATAAATGCTCTTTTTTTAACTTTCAGTACATCAGAGAATCATGAAAAATTATCAGTTTCCTCAAAAATATAAATACAACCATTTTCAACGTTAATTCAATTATTCACCGGAATAAATTAACATTTTAAAATATATTAAAATAGAAAATAGTTATTTAAAACTGTAATAATAGTAATAATGCAGCCTTGGTTAACAAGAGGGACGTCTTTCAAAAACATTAAAAACTTAGCAACCCCAAACATTTGAACAGTACTGTATGTCATTTTGTGCATGAATGTGTGTTATGTATATATCGGAGTAATCTCATATATACAATATATTTGAGTGAGTTAATTAACTTTCTAGCAAAGCGCTTCAGATAACTGGTATTCATTTACTGTTTGGCTTCAGCTCATTTACTGCGATTGAATTTCAAACAATCGTTTTCTTTCCTATTTTAATTCATTGCCAGTATATCACAGTGTTATTTATTCCTAGCCATATAATTATCATCATGATTTTTTCCCCCTCATCTTAGTTTAAACAAAATTAAAATTCTCTTTAAGTACTTTTTCTCTCAGGTATAAAAAAAAAGAAAAAAAAAAGCTGAACACATTGCTGATTGTGTAAAAAAGTCACACATCAATCAACAAGCAGTAATTTGCATGGGGCACAGAAAGACATATTGACTGTCCGTCCAAATAAACTGGTCATAATCCAGTCCAGCAGTGTCTGTCCTCCACGTCTCCACAGACTACTAAGCCATTAAGCTGACTGGACTGCTCCAACGCCCGCCATAGATCCAGTGATATCCACCGTCCAGTTTGCCTTTCCAGTGGCACGAAATTGGACATTCTGATCCACTCTCTGTCCAAATCATATTGGACCAGGGAGTCCAGGCGCTCCGGGAACACGGGCCTTATCAGAGGACAAACACACCACTCGCACGGCCGTCCCTATACACCAGCACTACATAAACCTCTATAATAACCAACCCATCCTCTTTCCTCTCCTCCTGATCCTACCCTTCCTGTCGGCTTCTAGTTGTCTCTGGTGAGAGCAATAGATTTCTTTACAGTGCCAAACAATGCAGGATCCTGAAATTGCATTAAAGCATGCTAATGTAATCTCTCATGCCTGTAAGCTATCGGCTTTGCTGCTTGCCAGCACGCTTATTAGAGAAATGTTGTGTGGCTGTGTGTGGCTGGGGTGTGCGTGTTCTCAGAATTCATGGATGAAGAGTTTGAAGCATTTGTTTTTGCAGCAAACTGTGGTGTGGAGGAAATCAGATGTGTTGCCTGAGCTTGACATATGGCTACTAATGACCACAGAATTTGTTCTATAAATCTGTAACAGCATTAATGTTTTCAAGAGCCTATAAATGTGCAGTCTTTCCTCTCTTTTAACCCTGATAGATGTAGGAGCGCTTTAGGCCATTCCACTGCAGACATCAGACTCGTTTACACTGTTTCTTAAGGAAAGAGTTCATTCAGATCAGTAACCTTACATCCTTTTTATTTAACACGCATGCTCTCTCACACACACATACAGGCGATAATCATCAGTTATGTTAGCCCTTTTCTTTGCACTTGTACAGTCTGACCTTACGCTTCCATTCCCTGGTATAAAGGCAAAGCAAACTTGCCCTCGGCGAGCTATATTTCACAACTCTTCAGGGACTGGCGTGATGGATCGGTCCTTCATATAGAAAACCCATAAAGCCTGATGTTTATGCACAAGCAAATGAGTATTTGTGTTTCATGCATGTGTTTGGAAAGATGACGCTTGTCATATTTACATGTTTAGTGAGTACGCTATGTTTGCATTTGCAGGCCACTAGTCAGGTTTCCAACTGCCTCTTTTCAGGTGGAATTTGGGATACTTCATTAAAAAATTGTGGCAATACTATTTCCGAAATGTGCATTAAAAAAATTGTATATGCTCACTTCAGCTGAATATATATTTTTTATTCTGTGCACAGTTGCTGTATCTCGGCCAAATACTATCCTATCATAACAAACCATACATCAATGGAAAGCTTATTTATTCAACTTTCAGATGATGTATAAATCTCAGTTTTGAAAAATCGACCCTTATGTCTGGTTTTGTGGTCCAGGGTCACATATTATAATGATTTCTGAAGGATCATGTGATATACTAAAAACTGGTAATGAAGGCTGAATAATTCAGCTTTGTCATCACTAGAATAAATTATATTTTAGAATGTATTAAAATAGAAAACAGTTATTATAAACGGTAATAATATTTCACATTTTAACTTAATATATGCAGCTTAGATGCATCATAAGTGGCTTCTTGCATAGACTTTAAAAAACTCTTTCAGACCCCAAGCATTTGAACAGTAGTGTAAATTATGAAGCCAACATTTTCTTTAACATTCAGAAAAACAATTGACACTTGATATGTGAAAAATGCCTGACACATCATAACACTTCAAAAATGTTTTGCTGCTTTCAAGCCTGTTGGAGGCAACATTGAACCTCTATCTAAACTAGCTCATACACAAACTCCCCACTGGAGACGAAAACCTGCTGTGATGCTGAAAATGTGCAGGCAGCTGCTCCAAGCTGCTGTGGTCATGTATGACATTTCACGTAGGATACTCTGACTTTCAGAGCTGCTGTTTCTTGCAGGGTTTTAAAAAAAGAAAGAAACATTCAAATTCAATACAGTTATGCGATCGGAATGAGACGTCTTAAAATCAACCAATCCACCAATCAGAGCTGTAACTCAAGATGAGGTTATTCTGATGGGTTGTGAATACTCCATCCTGTCAGAAAGGTAAATACAACCTTGGAAAGGGAATGGGGGTTTCTCTTTTCCCAGCACACTTCACATCTGCAGCTAGTGGTTTGTAGACTTCAGGTGAACTCTATTAAATAATGTGTAATTGACTGGCAAGGGTGTCTTTTGTTGCATCACTGTTGAAAAAGCCCTCCATGGAATTGCCGCAAATTGAAGGAATTGATTTTCCTCCCATTGCGATTATTTTTCCGTGTGAATTCACCCCCAAACCTCCCCTGCCCTGTCGCTCCGGGGTCTCATCTTCACTACTAGGCCCCATTACCCCATCCCTTTATCTACAGGCCACAGAGAAGGACTTTCACCTCAGCTCCAAATATACAGTATGTCCCTAATAGTGTACTGGTAACATTGCTTCAGGCCTTTTTGGCCAAGCAGCTGCATCTCTCTTCATAACGTAAGTGAGGCAATAAAGCAACTCTCCTCAGCGGAAGACATTTACATTTTTTCAGTTGGTAGATGTTTTTACATTTATTCAGTTGGCTGATGCTATGATCTAAAGTGAGTTACACTGCATTCAAAGTATATATTTTATTAGTATGTGCATTCCCTGGAAACAAAAGTATGCTGTTGCTAGCTGTACCGTCTTGAGTAGTTTGCATGCAGTTATTGTAAATACAAATCTTGGGTGTAATGGATTTGTCTTCATTGATAGCCATAGCTGTGTATTCTCATAAAATATAACAGTAGATGTTTTAGTAGTGGTCCATGTTTGTTTGTTTATTTATTTACTTATTTAACCTGTTTTTTAGACATACATTTATCATGTAAATGTATTTATATTTATATTCTCTCACACACATATATATATTTTTTTTATTGTACATTTATTTATATATTTTACTCTAAATACATTTATTTTTTGAGGGCTATTTAAAGAATGAAATGGATATTTTTGTAAAATTGAAAATTGCCTTTGAAATTAATAGGAATGCTAACCGATACTTTTCTCCAGGTATTCTAGATCTTTTTTGGGTTTATACTGTATGTGTAAACTCTATGCAAAATACCCTGAACCTCACAGAAGCAAACAGTGTGTCTGTGCAGGCAGTAAGCAACTTCACTCACTGTGTGAAGAATGACTTCCTACCCCGTTATTTTGAAGAGATGTGTGTGTAAGGCAAATAATGATACCTTTTCCCTGGACTCGTCTTTCTGTCATTCACAGCTGACAGACTGTTGTGTAGCTGAACTCAGGTGCCAATTGGAGAGGACTCTAAACTGATATCAGACAAATGAACAACATAGGGAGGAAAGTGTGAGTCTGTGCATTCCCTGTATGTTTTTGTGTGTGTTTAACAATGCTGTTTGTGTGTGTGGGTGGGTCTATGTTCACTCTATCTTTCGAAGAGATTAGAAAGTGCTGTGATGCATGAAAATCCCAAATAATTCCTCATCTCTGCTGCATCCCAAAGGGAAGAGTAAAGGGATAAACCTGACCAGGAGGACATACAGCTGCTCAGATGACAAATCACCAGTGTAATGGGAACAAAATGGGGTGTCCTGTGTAGAATCACAAAGAGAGGATGCAAATCTCCTGGGAATTGAAGCAATTAACAGGTTTAAGCTAATGTCTTGTATTCCTTTGTCTACATTTGGTTTACAGTGAGGAACTATGTTTTAAGAGGCCTTTAGGACTAAAGTCTGTTTAATCGGTAGAAACCTTTCCTGAATAATTCAAGAGATTCAAATGTGAATTATTGGATGTGAATGTGAATTATTAGTCTAGGATCTACAGTAGATCATCACATGAACATCACATCCCCATTAAATGTACCTCACCAATACTTTTACTGCTAATAATTCAGCGAGCATATATAAAAGTGCTGAGGTGAGCTGATAAACAGACAGAGCTCTGGGAACTCAGTGTGAGCTTATATGAGGTGGAAATGCTTCGGTGTGGGTTAGATATCTCAATGACATGGACATGATTTGAATGAATTGATATACTGTGCTGTAGCCGACTGAAAAGTTTGGAATGTTGGGTTATACTGCGTTTATATGTAAACTTCTTTCAGTTTAAATGCTTGATGGGCCTGTGTGTGTGTTTTAATTTAGAACATAATTTAGACTCATCTTTGCAATTGCAGTAATCCACTTACAGTTGACGTTTATGGGGCAAGGCATTGCACCAAAGCAAACATTAAAATACACATTGTTTTAAAAGTGAAAATATAGACTCAAGACTTTATACGTCTTAACATGGGACTAGTGTAATTAAAACCACTAATCAACCTTTCTGTGCAAAGTTATATACAATATTTTTCATCTTCTACTGTAAACTGCTGTAAACTTCTCATGATATGAGCAAAGGGAAGTTATGTTGCTTCATTCATCTTGAGGCAAGATACCATAGGTAAATAGGGCAAACAACTTGAAGTTTTGTTTTTCATGCGTCAGTCAATTTTTTTGATTTTGGGCTATTTTGCTCCTAGACTAGTGGAAGAAAACTTCATTTATTATACTTTATCTTTTTGTCTCTGTGTATTTCAATTAAAAATAAAGGCCATTTTTATTAAAACGAGTTTAGAAACAGAGCTAGAAAACTCAGCAGCAGTTCCATACATCAAATTTTTCCTGTTTTATATTTTGTATTCTGAGGGTTTTTACAAAAGGGTTTGTTCATGCATCATTTGCCTGATTTATTCAACATTTTATTCCTAACATAGTGTACATTTATTATAGTTCTGTCTGTTGACAGTATTTTCTGATTTATGGAGAGATAAAATGACTTCAAGAGCTATCCAATACCTTTAACTCTACATAGCTTTGAACCTGGCTTCATCCAATATTCAGATTTCGGTTTAGGAAATCTTTGCAAATTATTGCATATTTATTTATTTTTTATTATGGGGAAAAAGCATGTTACACTACTTAATGTAATGTGATTAATCACTTGGGTAAGTATGATATCAATTGTTTTCCCAGTTGTGACTTGCCTTAAACTACAGACACATTTAGTTTAGTTTATATGTGTCTTATTTTATGAATAAGTTGTTCTTTCTAATGTGAAATCTTTGTTTGTTGAGTTTATTTTGTAGATAAAACATAAGCTCCCAGTTCTTATCTGATAGACAGCGGTGATGGCAATCTTTGTCAGTCATTCCAGAGCTACCTCTGTTTCCCTGTGGGTCTTATCTGAGGCACTTAGCTGGGATATTCTAGACACATCCTCTGGACTTCTCCACAGTGGAAATAAATAACCACACCCCATCTAACCTGCGGTACTCATCAACCTGGTTACCAAGGTTACTGCACACCGCCAGGAAACCACATTAAGCCACAACATGAGAAAGGAGATATTGTACAACAAGGAAAGTAAAAAAAGGCAAGGTTGCAAACTACAGTATTTTTTCAAAGCACTGATCTCTTTTGATCAGAAAAAGTTTTATTATTAGGTTAACATTTACATTAATGTAGAGCCTGTCAACATTAGTAAATGTATTGGGTATCATTAACTAATTTTTACATTATAAAATTGTGTAAAATGTGTAAGTATAATTTGTTTAGATTAATCTTCAAAAGTGTAAATGTTGTTCAATTATACATCAATTATACATTTGTAACGTTTCATGTTGTGTAAATATTTAATATATTATGATAAAAGAACAGTGAACAATGTTTTTTCTATCTATTTTAATGCTTCAGGATGGTGCATCTTCTGATGAAGTGACAGAACACATCAGTATCCCTGGGCCAGCAGGACCATAATGAAAAGTAATTAGAATCATTTGGACTCTGGGTTTAGTGAGAATCCTGATTAATGACACGCAGCAGTGAGAGCTGAGAAACTGCTCTCCCAGGCACTGAAGATCAGTGCTGGCAAACAAGCCACTGGCCAAGCCAGCAGATCAAAAACTCAGGCTTTCACCTGCCGCTGCCCCACTTTGAAAATGAAGGGTAACATAAGAGGAAAGAGAGAGAGAGAATAAGAATATGGTTTCCAAAGGAAGAAAGCATCTGTGCTCATGATATGGTGAGCTTGTGAGTTTCTGCTTCACTGCCATAAATCTAATAAGAGTGAATGTCTTCAAAACATCTTCAAAACTCCAAAATTCAATTCAATTAATAAAAAAAAAAAAAAGAGGACTGGTGGAGGACACTCATGCGTTATGTCTTGAATCTGGTGTATGAACTTCCGTTAACTCATCACCAGAGGTCACTCGCTCACCACATGGACTCTTGCACCACACTAACTGTTGCACGCCACCTCAGACTACAATTCCCATCATCCATTGCACTGACGACACACACAGCTGATTGCACTGATCACACATCCTACATAAACCATGGACTTCCTCTTCCTCTCGGCCGAGTACTGTATTGCGTTTATCACTCCCCTAGTGTTAGCTGCCTTACCGAGCCATTCTGTATTTTTCTGTTTAGTTCCAGTATTGTTCTGCATTTATAACTCTCCTAGTTTTAGCTGCGATACGGAACCCTCTTTGTTGTCATAGTCTTGCCTTGTGTGTTTTTCTAGTGTTTTGATTGTTGCCTGTATTTCCTGGATTTAACCTTTGCCTTGCCGTTTGGACTCTGTTTGCACCTCTCTTGGACTACTGCTCGTATACCTGAATTATCTCTCTGCCTTGCCCTGTTGGATATTGTTCGCCGATCGTCGACTCTCGCTAGTCCTAGGATTGCTCTGTATCTTGCCCGTACCATACCTGTTTGCCGTTGTTTGACCCTGCCTGTTTATTGACTATGTTTATAAATAAAAGCTTGCACTTGGATGCGCACGTCTCACGTCTTGTTCGCCCCGTTACACGTTAGTTGCAGAAAAGTCTTGGAGCTTCACACTCTCAGAAACCAACTACTGTGATCACCATATTCAGTTTTCTCTATACATAAGTACATTCTTAATGTCCAATAATGTCTTGAATGTTTATTGTATTCTGTTGTATTGTAGCGTTATATTATTTTTTACCATTATGGCACCATATGTTTTCTTCTCTTGCCACTTTTATTGATGCTATATAAAACAATCATGATAATGAAGTGCTTTGAAATTGCCTCAAATTATAATGGAGAGAAATAGAGTGTCTCACTACTCTGCTTAGAAGACCGTTTCATCAGCTGTGTTTTGCAGGTGAACAGCATTGTTTCACTAGGCCGGCATAAACTAGCTTGGGCCAGAATGTAAACTAATATTACCTCACCTGTTAAATGGTATTTTCTTCAGTATTGTAAACTGTCCACGCTCAAATAGATATGAAAGTGTAAGATAATATTGACACTTTATCATGTCTGTGTGCTCACACGTAAAAGTAATTCAGCACACTATATTAAAATCTTTGTTAGCCTCTATGTATGCCTGATATGAGGAGACAGAGATAGAGAGCGAGAGAGAGAGGCTAAATACTGCTGTCCTCCAACTGGCAACTGAGTATTTCTGAAATAGTGCACTCTGTGTGTTTGGTGGTCTTATCTGATTCTACAGGGAGACTTTAATATTTACTGGAAAAACAAAACACAATGTGACACTGGATATGAAATGAATCACCCTGGAGGAGATGAGAGGAACAGAGCTCCTACTTCAGTAAATTACATGGTGAGATTTGCCAAAACCTCTAGTAAATTCAGTGAATTTCTCTGACAGGCGCTCTGTGATGTAATCTGTTATTGGAGCATGTTGAATCCCTCAACCAGACCTGCTCTCTCCAGAAAAAACTGCACTGCTAAATATTTAAATATGGGGTCCAGTAATTAATAGCAAATGAGACAATAGACTGCAACATTTCATAGTCTGTTTAATTGATCTGTCTGTCTGTCTGTCTGTCTGTCTATCATTCTTTGTTCCATCTGTTGTTCCGTCTATCATTTTTTTCGTTTGTTCTAGCTATCTATCATTTTTTTTGTTCATTCTAGCTATATATCTAACTATTGTTCTATCTAGTTATGCTACACTAAACAATTATACGGTCAAGAAGTAATGGCAGTATATTTTTTGTTACATTAACATTAAATTTCTACTTCATAACTTCGTTTTTTTTAAGTCAGTTGAATGCATTTTAGGTAACACTTTACAATAAGGTTCATTAGTTAACATTAGTTAACAACATTATTTAACAAGAACTAAGCATGAACAATACTTCCACAGCATTTATTAATCTTAGTTAATGCTAATTTCAGCATTTACTAATGCATTATTAAAATCACAAGTTTTGTTTGTTAACATTAGTTAATGCACTGTGAACTAACATGAAGAAACAATGAACGACTGTATTTTTATTAACTAGCATTAACAAAGATTACTAAAGAGTGTAATAAATGTAGTGTTCATTGTTTCTTCATGTTAATTAATACATTAAGTAATGTTAACGAATGACACCTTATAGTAAAGTGTTACCGTATTTTAAGTTGAAATCGCTTTAATCATTTAAGGCAGCAACTGTTTTTTTTTTTTTTTTTTTTTTTTTTTTTTAAGTGTAGCTATATATCGATCTCAAACATTTCATAACATAGTGTATTTGTCTGTCTGTTGCTGTATATGTCACTCTGTCTGTGAGTGAATTTAAAATCAGGACTTGAACTAGAATTTCAAAGGTTTTCTCAATCCAATTCTAGATAGTGTTTTGGTTGAAATTGGTGAAATTTTGTTGAAATTAGCCAAGTTAGACAGATTTCAGCATAAATAGTTTAAACGACATGCCACAATAAATTAAATTTGGGTCTATTTGCGACAAATGCTGGTCTGTATTGACCAAAGTGTGTTTTACTGTATGTTCAATGTTTGTTTAATAAACCGTTTTGGTGCTGTGTTGGGTCACCACTTGACATCCAAAGTAAAAACAGGATGTTTTTTTTGTTATGCAGTGTAATGAGGTGACGGTGTGTGCTGATGTCCATTTCCATCTGTCTGGCTCTCAGTGTGAGGTGTTTTTAGTTTGTGCCAGTCCCAGCAGGTGATTTTGGTTCTTGTTCTGTATATGTGTGTGTGTGTGAGTTTGTGTTACAGCAGGCGCTGCTTCACTACCTCTGTGAGAATGGCTATGCCTGCTTTTAGAGCCCATCAGAGTGACTGGCGACCCATAAGACAGGTGCAGAGAGAGAGAACATAGAGGAAGGGAGGCTGGAAATGCGTAAAATGCATGGCACCTTACAAGGAAACGGGCAGTGTAGAGCAGTGAAAGAGAGAAATATACCCATTGGAGTTGATGGTTTGTCTGATATAGTGACTGAACTTTCTCCCAGCTGTAGCTGATCAACCCCCGGTCTGAGTGACATGCAGGGGAGGAAACGTTGCTGAATAATGGAGGTCCTGAGGCTAGATCCTGCTGCGCTGTCGGGTGATACTGTCATATGTGCCAGATGTATCAAATTAAAGATTAGCTGCCACCAGTGGGCCTGCGGTTTGACCGCAAATGTTTAAGTTTGTATTGATTAGAACTTGCATTTAAATAGGAAGCGAATAAAACACATTCTTCAGGTTAACACATTGACAAAAGCAACTCGCAAGGAATTGTTTTTGTTTCTGCTGCTTATTTCGAAGAGGTAGAGAAGGAATTTGCTCTGCAATCACATGACCTTGAGGGTTTGCAGCTCGAATGAATCGAACACGGATGCCATTTAGGGTCCTGTTGTTTTGAGCGTGTCTGAAACATTATGCTTTTGATGAGTTAAGCTGGAAATGTTTGCTGTGTAGTGATTGTACATAGTTTCAGGGCAACCACTCGATTGTGCTTGAGGAAAACGTTGCTTTGAAGGCCAAAGCATATAGTGCGCAACAGTGCATTGACATCTAAAGAAACCAGATTCAGGTACTGACCTTGCTCAAACGACTGAATGCTTTGTTTAATTTCCTATTTTTCTTATTCTTTCTCGTCCACTTGTATGATCTTTATTATGAATTTGGATATATACAGGAATATATTTGAATCTTCATTCAAACATCATTTTTAACATTTTAATAAAATTTTATGACATTTATTAATCTTGGTTAAAGGTGCTCTATAATGTTTATTGTTAATTCATATTTGTTCATAATATGTTGATTTATACAACTTGAAATGTTAAAAAATATGTTAGTCTATGCTTAAAGTAATATTAACCTAAATTAATAAATGCTGTGAAAGTATGTTTCATTATTAGTTCATGAACTGACCCTAACTGTAAAGTGGCATTGATACAATTTAATATTCAAGCATATAACGATAGACATTCCATTGCCATTCAGAATAATTAAATTAATAATTTGTAAATGATCTTTATTTCTACCTGAATTAAGCCAAATAGGCCACAGTATAACCCTGTTGACATCCATATTTTGGTGTTAGATATGAACAGAGTGTATTTACTGGCTTGTTGTCTGCTTTTTTTAAAAATAGCTATGTGGACGATGTTGTGTTCTCCCGCTGTGGTTGAAACTTCATAGGTGTGGAATACTAATGGGAGTTTCTGCAGCCGGGGGATGCGAGCGATTATTCCAGCCCTCAGTCTCTCTGCGACTGGAAGCATTGGGATGGATGGTAGGAGACAGGGACAGGTGAGGGAGGACCGGAGGGTTGAATTTCTATCTTCACTTTGCTCCACTCCCCTGCAGAGATCTGAGGGCATATTGCCAGGCCCTGCTGGGAGAGCTCATTGGGTCCTAATCATGTCCTATCCTTGGCCTCATATAGGGAGATGAATGTGGTGTCTGATAAAGGAGAAGTATGGTTAGATGTGTGCACACGTGATATTTCTTACCAGCTTTAGGGAATTGGTTGCTGCTTGTGAGTTTGAGATTTTGTTTCCTGCATCTTTGTGTTGTGTGCCACTGTACTGAAAGTTACTAGATCAGTGTACCAAAGAAAAAAAAGCAGAAGGCAGTTAGAAATTCTGTTTTTGATGTGCTAATCTCAATTTGTAGTTGCTAAAGCCTCACTATGCATCAAGTTTCCAGTGACATGTAACATTGTAGTTCTCGAACCCATAAGAAAATTAGCACAACACTAATTTACACATTTTTAACATTTACCTGAAGACATTTGGGTTTTGTTTAACAAAATAAAGTACATGGTCATCCATTAAAGGTGCTCACAATTTGCTGCGCAAAGTCATTCAATTCATAAAGCATGCAAACCTGAATGTTTGTGGTAAGCTATGTTCTTTATTTAACAACTTGTTAGCAACTTACATTTAAAGGCACAAATCAGTTTTCAAGTTTAATGTTTGAGGTGAAAATGATAAAATGTAATCACACTTCAAACCTTTTAATTTTACCTGACACTGTGTTTAAAACTGGTGAGATGCCACAAATGCCGCTGCACTTTGCCGGTTAATTGTTTATATATATGTTTTGTCGAAAATACATTTTTTAAGAATGGCTGTTTTGAATTATGAAAAGTCTCTTAACTTCACCAAGGCTGCATTTTAAAATTTTAAAATGCAATTTATTCCTGTGAATGCAAAGCTGAATTTTCATCAATTATTAGTCCAGTCTTTAATGTCACATGATCCTTCAGAAATCATTCGAATATGCTGATTTGGTGCTCAAGATACATTTATTATTATTGTTATCAATGTTAAAAACGCTTTCGCTGCTTCATATTTTTGTGGAACCCATTATACATTTTTTCAAGATCCTTTTAGAAAGTTAAAAGGAACAGCATTTATTACTGATTAAGTACTTTGAAACCAATTTGGATGTAAATATGGCAGGTATTTGAATTCAAAATTTCAATTACAATCATGCTCAGAAAATAATAAAGAACAAAGTCAATCAAATCATAATGACTGTCCGTGGTCCACATCTGAAGGCACACAGATGTCACCTCTGTCCTAAAGGGAGAACTGCAGATGTGCAAACGGTGAATGGTGGCCAAACTGCCATGTTTCACGGCTCAGACGTTCATTGGCAGTCATCAGCGCAGTGTGACACCTTCTTGGCCACATGTCGAGCTGCTTTTAAAACAGGGCAAATTAATGCTGGCATTCTGTCCTTTCCATCATGCACTGGCACAAAGATGGGCACGGTTGGAGACCTGTTTGTTCCGTGCTAACAGCATGCTAATTAATAGAATGGAAGTAATGAGCTAAATTATAAGACAAATAAAAAATTAATGTTCAGGTATCAACACTAATTTGGACAACAATCAGAAAACATACACAAAGCGGATAAAATATTTATTAAAAAGTATGAAAAAGCACATTAGAACATTATTTTTCATTTTAAAAAACTATTTAAAATGCAATGAAATCCCCCAGCACAACCATTCTCATAAAAAATAACTGAGTTAGAACTTTATAGGATGGAATAGTTTCAAATAACAGGTGCTCTTTATGCTGCAATAAACTCCTGAATCAATTTTTCCCAGCCTTTTTTTTTTTTGCCTTCGGTTCCCCAAGAGCCTAATTAGTAAAGCTCAAATACACCTTTATCAACACCAAACCAGAAATGTGTGCCTTTATTATAGTCTCATATTATATTGGTTATCATTTTGAATTATCATTCATATTAAAAGTATTATTCACTTTGTGGCAAGAAAATTTTTGTTTTATATGGAAGGCTAAGTCAATACAATGTGGGTGGTGTTATTTTTTTCATAATTTCTGAATTTTATTGAGTTTAGTGTGTGTGTGTGTGTGTGTGTGTGTGTGTGTTTTTTTTTTTTGCGTGTGCAGACTGAGATGTATAGAATCTATGGCTTTTATTTTATAATTGCATTTACTTAAATGCACAATTAATGGGGTGAAATAGGGTGAATGTATAGATTATATATGTGTAATAAACAGGTGGTCATTGAACTGACTGGAACATCTTGGGAATCACTAAATAATACACAAAAATATATTTCTTTGCATCCTAAGTCACAACACGTTACTCTAGTAAGTCAGTCTTTTGCTCTGAGTTAAAACCGAAAGCCACAGTTTAATGTTGGGCTGCAGTCACATAGCTGCTTATTCAAATCTACCCCGAGAGACATAATCCAAAGACAAATCCAAACCACGACTAAAGTCACGACTTTCAGAGTGACGCACAAAAAAAACTTAGGAAACAGAGAGCTGCATTTACAATGTGGCAACAGCAGGTTCCTGAGGCCAAACATTTCAGCCATGCCAAACCTTCAAGCCATGGGATTGGACACAGCAAACACAGAGCAGCCAGTAAATTTCTCTCTCTGTCTCTCGTTCTCCTTCTCTTGCTCCCTATCCATCTCTCTCTGATCCACACAAACAATTTAATGAGGCAGCGCTAAAGTGCTTATTGTACTCTATTGAGTTCTTACTAATTGGAGGTCTTGAGGGACAGATATGGCAGCATTACTTGGTAATTTCATCCTTTATATGTCCTACACTCACAGGGAGTATTTGTGCTTTCTAATGGTATTTAAAGTGTTGAACGTCTTGTAAATAGGAATGTGGAACATTACTGGAAAAAGAAACGTGCTACTTGGTTTTCTCGAAGAAAACGTTATGATAAACTTGATTGTATTGTTATCTTAGAGCAAAAAATTTAAAATGGACTCAATACACATATCTTTTGATTCTGGTTAGTCAGTCTCGACATCCAGTGGTTGGATATTTCCTAATTAAACACAATATTATCTCTTTATATCTCTTGATATCTCTTTCATATCACTCTTACTTGCTATCTTTCTCTTCAAACAAACACAACTTGAACCATTTTCTCAGTTACTGATTGTATTGAAAATGACCTTAGAAGACTAAAGACTTGATATTATTGAAAAGTTGCAGTGATTGTCTTGTTGTTAGTCTTTTTTTGTAAATTGTAATAGACTAGTTTTTGTTAGCGAACGCTTTAAGATAATATATAGGTACACTCTTAAAAAAGGTACAGTGCAAAGCTGTTGTGGGGGCTGTACTGTAAGGTAAAAAATCTATAAAGGTACATCTTTGTACCTTATTTACATGTAATTGGTGCTTATTAGTCAGAACTGGGTAGTAACTAAAGATGTAATCAGAATTTGTAAGCAGTCTACCCAACACTGTAAGTACTTTAAGAGTACATACTGTATTAGTACCTTTTGAAAGGTTACTGCCCCAGTGGCAGTTTTGTACCTTTTTGTTCTGAGAGTGTAACATTATAAAATAATTTCTTAAATCAGTATTTCATGTCCAATTTTTATTTATTGGGTAAATGTTTCTGTAATAAAATGGATAATGTGTAGCCTCTCTGTCATAATGTCTTACATTATGAGTTGTATTTTTATTCCTGGCAACCAGTCTCCTACATTATGCTAGTTCCATGTTTTGTAGCAGCCCACAGTCTCTTTCTTTTCACATAAAAAAATATATCGACAGTAAAATCAATATTTTAAATCTACTTACCCAATAAGTAAATAAATAGAAGTGTAATAAGCGGGAAACTTACTTTGTGTTGAATTTATTTTGTGATAATGACCAGCTGACTATAAATTATCTCTTATATAGACCACATTCCTCGACTTTCACTGTGTAATGAGACGGCCCAAAATACAAACTCCAACAAAGCTGGCATCTCCGTAGGGAGAATGAATGTAGGCGAAAGTGTTGCTGCAAGCGGAAAATCATCCATGCTTCTCCATCAGTGTACCATGGACGTTGATAAGTGCTCCAACAATACTGCATAATAGAAGTGTTTCCCATGTGGAGCGTGTGAGAGGGGAATAATAGGATCCCTGTGGGCTCATTTGCCAGGGATTTGCCCACAATTGCTGTGCCAGTTTAGGCCAGACTTACAAACGCATGAAGCTTGGCTCTTCTTTGCTGATCCAGTTTAGTCTCCATGGACATGACGACTCTAATGCAATCTATTACCTGCTGTTGCAGCACACTCAATGATAAGGAATGATCATTTGGATGTGTTGACATTGATAAAAATGAGTTTTAGAATCCCTTATGGACAAACACAAATGAATTTTAAACATGCAAACACATGTTAATCGCATGCGCATTGTATGGTGTTATCTCATGAAAGTAATGAGAGGCTTGAAATTTGCATATGCCAAAAAAAATCACATTTGAACATTCTTAAAACTTTGACTTACATTCTGGTAAAACTATTGAGAACAAACATTCTTCCTGTAAAATTAATAGAACACTTGTTCAAAGTTGTCACATGATTAAGGTTGGCAAAGCTTTATTTGCACATTTTTCATGGGAAGTTTAAAAAAAATTATCTGAATATTTTAGTTGGTGATTAGTCTAATGGTTTTACTTATTACTTTAATAATGTTCAGATAACATTTAGAATTACCATTCACAAAATGTTTTCAAGATAATCAAATTGAACGTCCTCTTAATGTTTTCACTACCATTTGCGTAACCAAGGAAAAAAATTTTTTCAAGCCTTTTAAAAACTGGACATTTTGATCATTCAGAGAACATTCAGAAATACTATTTTTATAATAATCAAATGGGAACATTAGCAAAACATTCTTAGAACATATTTTATCCTACCTGATGACTTTTAGCAGAATCAAATGCAAAGTGGACTGTAGGGATCACCAAAGTTGAACCATATTTATTTTCTACACACTTGCTGCTCATTGAACAATGCACTCGATGTCTTTGACCTGGTGCTGTTACAGTTTTTTGCTGCTTACACATACTTTTTTTTTTGCCATGAAAATAGCCTAAGATGCTGACATGGAATTAAATAAATACATAGTACAACTACTCAGCTGTTTACACATATTTACAAAACTTAAAAAAAACAAAAAACTGAACACATAAATCCAAGAATTGCACATACAAAATGCAAAATGCCTCACATCTCTTGCAAAATGAAGCACTGCATTCAAAATATCACAAACACATCAAAAAAGCAAACATTTGCAAACACCTTTCCCATTATATTAATTCCTGTTAGATTTTAATGTGTTACATAGAGAATTGTTTGTTGTGTTTTGCAAAGTCAAAGGCCGAGAATTAGTGTATGGTTTTGCCAATTTGGTGTGTGGTTCTGGTGTTTGAGTGCCAGCCACTAGTCACGTGTTCATTAGCCCTACAGAGTTCAGTTTGTCAGACAGTCTGGAAGATTTTGTCAAGTTAGGTGCATCGATCCTAAATACAGTAAGCCTGTTTTTGTGAGTCTGATGCTGTCTAGTATGAACTCTTTGAGCATTTAATCTGCTGTTTTTCCATTTTCAGTAAGAGTTTTATGACCAAATTGAACTATTTCTTATCAAATGCATGTGTGGTAACATAGACGATTGAGTGTGTATGTGTGCAAAGCTGGCATCCATGGTCATTTGATTGTGCAGCATTTCTATCTAGATTGCTTTTTGCTGTTTGCCAGGGCTGAAGGGCACTGCAGTAAATTGCATTTCGTAGCAGGATAAGACGGTGAGATTTACAGTGGCCAAACTATTAATTAGAGTCTTCTGCCACCTGAATCAACCTCTTCACGCCAACACAACCCACGGAGCCCCTGGTGTGGTGTCATTTGCAGGTTCTGACAATTTTCCCTATAAACTCTGCAATGATATGACACAGCGCCTGAAAGCAGTCCCCAGCTATATCATAACTAGTTACCTAGCTGGGGACTACTTTCAGGCGTTGCGTAATATCATTGCGCCTGCTGCACCCATGGTACAGCAGCAAAGTTATCTGTAATCTGTAGTAATCTGTCCAATGGAAGGGCAAGACATCACGGGCGGGTGACGTAATCGACCAGGAAGCATAAAAGCACGTGCGGTGGAACCGGCATCAGCTTCTAGGAATGAAGCAACCGCCGGCAGGGATGCTGGAAGTATGGCCTAGAGACGCAGCGTCTCGTTCCCTTCAGGGAACCAGGGTTACATACGTAACCTGAGACGTTCCCTTCCAGGAACTCGAGCTACGTCGAAAACGCTAGGGGAACGAGATGCCCACGCCACCAGACTTCCAAGTACCTGCCCTGTGTGTATCCCTCAGGAGCACAGCGAGGGCGAGAAAAAAAGGGCCACGAGTGGCTAAAGTGGTCAGGCCTGCATCCCAAAGGCCAACTTCTGAGAAGTGAGTCTTGATCCCCAATAAGGGGGAGAGCAGGAGGACTCGAGGCTATGGAATAGCATCCTGATCTACCACATAGCATAAGCTCTCTGGCTGGAGGCCTCAGCCTCTGGAGGAAACATGTACTAGGGGGTGCCTACCCACTGAGAGGCCACCGAAAAGGGCACGGTAGGCCGAAAAAGCCGCCACGTAAACCTTCAGGGTGGCGTGGGTTAACCCTGCGGAGAAACGGGCCTGCAGGAACTCCAGCACTGTACCAATCGGGCATTTAACTGGGTCGAGGTGGCAGTCTCCGCACCATGAAGTGACAAGTTTCCTCGTAGAGGGAGCTCTGGATTGGAAGATGGTCTCAGCAACCTCGGTTGAGAGACCGGAAGCTATGAGCTGTGCATCCTCAGAGTTTCTCGGTTAGAAATTGAAATTAAATGTAAAATAAAACTGCATAGTTTTTTCTTTTAGATATAACATTAATTAATCTTTATTAAAGTAAAAAAAGTTCCCTATCTGTCGGTCACTACTAGTTATGTTGTGATGACATTAGGGGATTCACTTGGGAGCCCCAATCACCTCTGATATTAAGAGAAAATGCCAATAAAGATTGGCTAGTGGATTTTGCATACCTGAGCCACTCCCCATGCACATGGGTATAAATAGGCAACAGGTGCATCCACTCATCAGATTTTTGCTTCGGAGCCGAGTAGATGAGAAGAGTGCTGATCTCCACAAAGCCGTACCCACTACTTTATTTTGTTGCCGGTTGGCGTTACGGTACAGTCAGCGGTGTCCCTCCAGCAGCGATTCCCCTGGGCACTTCAACTGAAAAAGCAAATTCTAAAAGTGCAAATCGCGGACGGCTCGCTTCTTTTTAAAGATGCCGTTCCATCCGTGTCCTCTTAGTTGCGGTTGTTACCTGTCCGAAGAATGACGGACACGATCGTTGTCTTCAGTGTCTGGGCATCCAACATGCAGAAGATGCGTTCGTGCATGATTCATGTGCTTGTTGTGGGGACCTCTTACTCCTCACGCAGCGATCGTCCCGTCCGGTTCCCAAGTGATCTCGCTGGTTCGTCCCACGGGGCTGCCAACATCTCATATGGTGCGCCACCCGAGGATCAGATCTTGATCGTAGCATCAGGGGATGGGCTTTCGTCCTCCAAGGATGAAGGTTCAGTGGGGCTGCCCCCCTCGGGTGTTGTCGCCACTGCCGAGCCGGACCCGGAGTTGACGGCCATGCTTGCCCGGGCAGCCGCGAGTATTGGGCTGGATGTCAACAAACCACCCAGTCCCGAGCCCTCGTGGCTGGACGATTGGTTTATTGGAGTGGGACGCAGCTCACAACTGCGCTCTGCCCCGGGGCCTTTCTTCCCGGAGGTGCATGAGGAGCTGACGAAGTCGTGGACGGCCCCTTTCATGGCCAGAAACCGCTCGTCTTCCTCCTCCGTCCTCCCTACCCTCGATGGTGGGGTGGCTAGGGGGTACGTGGACATTTCCCAGGTGGAGAGAGCGGTTGCGGTGTACTTGTGCCCGCAAAACGCCGCCACTTGGAGGAATCGTCCACGTCGCCCGTCTAAAGCCTGTAAGCTGATGGCTCTCACGGCCAAAGCTTACAGTGCTGCTCTGCCTTGCATGCCATGGCTATCCTGCAGGTACACCAAACCAAGGCTCTAAAACAAATGCACGAGGGTAGTACCAACCTGGGGTTGATGACAAAAGTCACGGCGTGATCCCTCGGCAAGGTGATGTCCACACTCGTGGCCCAAGAGCGCCATCTCTGGCTCAACCTGTCAGAGATGAAGGACGTCGATAAAGCACGCTTTCTCAACGCTCCCATCTCCCAGGCTGGGCTGTTCGGTGACGCTGTCGAGGGCTTTGCCCAACAGTTCTCGGCAGTGCAGAAGCAGACTGAGGCGATCCAGCACATCCTGCCCCGGTGGGATGCTCCATCAGCCAGGCCTCAGTCTGCTCATCGCCGTTGGCGTCCTCCTGCGTCCTCCAGAGTTGCTCCGCACTGTGCTGAATCGACACCTAGGCCGGCGGGTCGAGTCTCTCGCAGGAGTGCGGCGCCCCCTGCGTCCCAGACGGCCCCCAAGTCCTCCAGGAAGTCGATGAAGCGGCCCTGACACGGGCAACCCGGAGATGTGGAATTTTGCTCTTTCCCAGGAGACGACGAGGACAGCATCGCTTCTTCCCCCAGAGGAAGGTCGGGCGGAGAATCCTGTGTTTCTTTTTGTTTCTGTTCCGGCACTGTCTCAAGGGCCAGCGGTACCCTTATTCTCAAAGAAAGAGCAATTTCCTTTTCCTCCGGGTTCTCAGGTTCAGGCTGACAGTGTGCACATTTTGCCAGCAGCCAAGAAAGTGTGGTTCGGGGACGCAGTGCCTCCCCATGCGCCTCTAGCCAGTCACCCCAGGGACTCAGGGAGGTCTGCGAGGATGGGTCAGAATGCAGTGCCTTCTGTACCATCCTGCCTTACTCCCCTTCGCTGCACCAATGCGGGTACGTCGGTTGTTCCTTTGGTGCCACTTGCGTGGTGTCTGGGAGCGTGGCTTGCGCTGCCCAACCCGTCTCATTGGCTCATTCGCACAATTCGACTCGGTTATGCGATTCAGTTCACCAGGCGACCTCCCAAGTTCAGTGGCGCTCTTGAGACTTCGGTGGCAGTCTGAAACGCACCTGTCTTGTGCGAGGAGATTGCTGTCCTCCTGGCAAAGGATGCAATCGAGCCAGTTCTTCCAGCCGAGATGAGGCAGGGGTTTTACAGCCCCTACTTCATCTTTCCCAAGATAGGCGGTGGCCTTCGACCAATCCTGGATCTGCGAGTCTTGAATCGGGCCCTGCACAAACGCCTGTTCAAGATGTTGACGCAGAAACGCAGTAACAAATGTATCCAGCCCCGGGATTGGTTTGCAGTGATCGACCTGAAGGATGCTTACTTTCATGTCTCGATCATTCCTCGACACAGACCATTCCTACGGTTTGCATTCGAGGGGCGGGCATGGCAGTACAGGGTCCCTTTGAGCCGCTGGATTCAGTTGAGCTGAAGTTTCTGTCTGCTAAGACAGCGCTCCTGACCGCGCTCACTTCCATCAAGAGGGTCGGGGACCTCCAAGCATTTTCTGAGTGAAGAGTGCTTCGTGTTCGGGCCGGCCTACTCTCACGTTGTCCTGAGACCCTGGCCTGGATACGTGCCCAAGGTTCCCACCCCGCCCTTCCGCGATCAGGTGGTGAACCTGCAAGTACTGCCCTCAGAGGAGGCAGATCCATCCTTGGCGTTGCTGTGTCCTGTAAGAGCGCTGCGCATATACGTGGACCGCACCTGGAGCTTTAGAAGCTCTGAGCAGCTCTTTGTCTGCCACGGAGGTCAGCAGAAAGGGAAGGCTGTCTCCAAGCAGAGGTTGGCCCACTGGATAGTGGATGCCATCGCCTTGGCGCACCAATCCCAAGGCGAGCCGTGCCCCCTGGGGGTGAGGGCTCACTCCACACGGAGTGTTGCCTCCTGCTATGGTTGGTGTCATGCTTGCTGCGCCATTCCCCCTTACCCCAGGGATGCGAGCGCCTTTTTCCTCCTCCAGTTCCCCGGATGGCAAAACCTGGTGGAGTTCCTCCAGCACCCTCGGCAGTCAGACTGGGCGGAGCAGTCTGACGCCAGGCCCAGTATTGGTGTTAGCCTGCCCGGGTCTCCGGTCAGCCCCTGTACTGGGCTAGGTGTCCATATGGCTTGGTTCCCTTCGGGTAATCCCATATGTGTATTCTTCCATGGTAAGGTTTCCCTCTCGGTAAACCCGTGTCTTCCCTTTGACAGAACATTCTGTCTGACCCTGCTGGCAGCTCTCCTCCCTACCCCTGGGTAGGACCTGCCTCAGAGTCCATTCCGTATGTAGTAGTGCCCCATGGGTCAGTCCATATCAGTGTCTCCACATGTTACCTCCCTTCGGGCAGGATGTGGCCTCCGTAGCGCCCCTTCTCCGAAGGCTCACTTCCCTGTCATTGCTGTCAAGCTGTAACAACAAATAGGAAATTTTTGAAGCAAATCTTTCGTTCAAGGTCGAAATCCTTTCTGATTTCCGTGGGGAAAGGAACAGCGGCTTGGCTATCTCCAGCAGTGATGTACTCACCTCTGGTCCCTGCGGTCAGTGAATTTGCACTGGGGCGATGGGAAGGTTGCGATCTTTGCATGGCATTTTTCTGTCACGCGCTTGCTTGTCAACATTTGCATGCCTAAGGTTGTGGCGCTTTCCATGGACCCACTAGCCAATATTCATTGGCGTTTTCTCTTAATATCAGAGGTGATTGGGGCTCCCAAATGAATTCCCTAATGTCGTCACAACATAACGTCTCCGTTCCCTCCATCAGGGAACGAGGGTTACGTACGTAACCGAGACGTTGTTCAGTCAAGATCAGTGAGTGATTTTCTTTGGCACAGGTGGCACCAGGAATATTAGTCTGCTGTCACTTTAAGACCCAAATCAATGGATAGATTATACTGATACGCCTGCATTTTCTTCTCAACTGTTTATGCTGAATTGAGTTGTCTTTTGAGTATTTTTGCGCTTTAATGGGAAAATCACTTTAAAATGTGCACACAAATCGATAAGTGGAATTGAAATATGCATCAAAATATGCATGCACACCAAGGTTTGGATAGTGTATTGATGTTTATTCAAATGAACCAGATCAATTGCAACAGAGTTTATTTTAATTGAACCAAACCTGCTAAGTGTAAACATGCCCTTTACAGACACTCGATTGCAAAAAAAAGAAGAAAAATCTCCAAAACTGAGCATGTGTCCCAAGGTGACGCAATTAAACTTTTCTGTCCTTGCTGCAGTGAGTTGAATGTGGTTTTGTGGCTCTGGGCCGGTCCTATCATAGGCATCTAAACCCAAAGGCCTTAATCAAACTGGCAGCTTCCAATCTATCAGGTCTCTCAGTCAGCCTCATCACCCCACAGTGTTCCAGGGGGCTTACACTGATGGACTGAGTCTGTCTACTCATCCAGAGTTCATAGTTTTAAAGTTTCAGAGACAATAAGATAAGTAATTTCAAGGTCTTTTGGAAAAGTAGCATACAATCTGTCTGATCTGCTCCAAATGTGTGTGAGGGCATGAGTACAAACAAAGCTATTTGCATGAGCAAAATCACAGTTTATTTTAGGTTTCCTCTGCTCAGACAATGGTCTACGGTGTCTGTAGTGGAAGTGTCTGCTTTCTCTTTTCTCTCATTACCTAATGATATCCAGCAGCCTAACAGGCCTGGGAAGGGTAGAGGCTATTCCAAAGCCAAATGACTGTCAATCAGAAGTAATGACCTCTTTCCCCAGGCAATCAGAGAATATGAATTGCAGAGGGGGGAAACATTTTAAACTGAGATTGGTTGGTAATTTCACATCGCAGTGGACTGAACGGGTGGAGACGTGTATGTGATTTGCAGCTCTTGAATTTAACAAGCAGTGAGGAGCTGAAGAAATAGTTTGAGCCAGTGGAAGAGGGAGACACAAACTTACTTCAGCTGGTGTGATTAATCAGTATCTTAGAAAAGTTTGAAATCATAAAGATTAAAAAATAGGTAATTATAGTAATAAAAATTGTATATAATAAAAATGTATACAAGATATACTTTTTATGTACACTACCATTCAAAAGTTTGGGGTAAGTAATACTCACCAAAACTGCATTTATTTTGATCAAATATACAGTAAAAACAGTAATATCGTGACATTTTATTACAATTTAACATATGTTTTCTATTTTAATATTTAAACCTATTCCTTGGATAGCAAAGATGAATTTTTCCAGTTATTACTATAGACTTCAGTCACTTGATCCCTCAGAAATATTTTTTTTAAATAGAAGTGTTTTGTGACATTGTAAATGTTTACTGTCATTTTTGTTCAATTTAATGTCTACTTGCTGAATAAAAGTATTGATTTCTTTCCAATAAAAGTCTTACTGATCCCAAACCTTATAACAGTAATGTAATTTAATTTTTAATTAAATTAATTAAATTAATTAATTAATAATCTTTTTTAAAAAGTACTCTGATCCTGTAACAAGCAGCATTTGAAACATTTTTCTCCAACACTGTTTATGATTGTTCCTCATAACGGGTTATCACTAACAAAACTAAACTTTCATTACTTGAAATAAAGTAGAATAACTGAAATAAAATAAAATATAAAAAACCTTAAAAACTAAAATACTAAAAAGTTACTAAAAATTCTAAATAATCTAAAAGGATTGATAAATAATAAATACAAAAAAAAAAAAATACAAATTAAATGCTATATAGACATCAAGACAATAATGAAAAGTAATGATGTTAAAAATATGACAATAATAAAATTCACATGTATATATAAAAAAACATATATATATATACACACACAAATATTTTTTTAAATATATACATGTGAATTTTATTATTGTTATTATTATTATTGTATTATTTGAATATGTGTGTATAATATAATATATATTTTATATATAAATCTAACCACTTTTTCTTAATTTATGCATGTATGTGTGTGAATTTATATATAGATAAAAAATATACAGTACACACATAGTATGCAAATATAAACTTTTATTTTGAATGCGATTAATCGCGATTAATTGTTTGCAGCCTTAATCACAACATTACACAAGCCAGATCTGAATATGCATTGGCATAATGTTTCAGAGCAATCATGTTGTGACACTAGGTTACTGTATCTCTGACAACTTTGTTTTATAGTTTACTGTATGAAATGAAGTGCACCTGTTGACTGTTAAAAATAGGTAATTAATTTGGCTCTTAATTATTTATCACTGTACTGTCATGATAATGGCAGATGTGTAGTATTGACTCACTCAGAAATTCTCTTTTATGTGTTTGTTCACCAAGGTGGCGTGAGCCGCAGCATCTGAATTGCGAGAGCTGACAGACGAGAACAAAGAGATTTAGAGATGAAGCATTGTTTTCATTATTTATTTCGCCACTTGTTGTCTCAAACAGCTGTAACTTGTCTTCCTTTGGGCTGGCATTAGAGTTCCCGAGCAACAAAAAATAGGTCTGTGGTTAGTCTGAGTGCCAGCAGGCTCAAATGTATGATGTAAACAGACTGGATATGTATCGGTTGACCTTCTGTTTCGTATTCCTTCTCTTCTGTTATCTTCTGAGGCTCCTCTGTCTTATGTCCTATTTTAGCCCCTCACCAATCTATCCATCATCGCCTTTCGTTGTGCCCTCTTGTCTTTCATCTTTCCCTAGCCTTTTATCCCTCAGTCTATCCCTCCATCTCCTCCTCCACATTTTCAAGCCTCTGCTTTACCCCCCCATCCACTGAAAGCTGGGACCCCTGCCTCTTGCCCACAGCACACAGTGGAATTTCTCAGTCAACGCCTGTGTTTGACGGGGTATCTGAATGATCACAGAAGCACTTTTGTTCACATGCTCACAAGAACATGCAGACATGATTCTTTTGATCAGTTCCTTTGATAAAACAAGAGCACTGTGGCAAAGAAACTCAGATTCCCAATAAAATGGACATAATTATATAATATATAATTTATATACACTATATAGTATTTAATATTATCATATTCATAATATATTTATAATAAATAATAATTATTTTATTATTCATACACTTATTATGATTGTGATGTTAGTGTTGTTGTTGATATTATCAATAATAATAATAAAATATTATTAGAATGTTAGGTTTTAATAATGCTATTTATTGTATGCCACTGTTATAACCATTATAACAAAAAAGTATTATTAAATAAATAATTTTGTTTTGGGCAGAATGATGTAGTTCTAATTAAAGACAAATTTAAAGAGGATTGAGATTAATAATAATTTGAATCTCATGAGTCTGTCCTGCTCTTCGTTTTTCCTTATTGTAGCATTTTATGTCATAGGGTTGGACATTTATGCATTCATTCATTCATATATTCATGTATGTATCTTCAACAAAAGTACATTGATTCTGTAACAAGCAGCATTTGTAACAGTTTATGACTGTTCCTCTTAACAGGGTTATCGGTATCAAAACTAAAAGTAAACCCAAACCTTTTTTTGTTACTTGAAATAAAGTAGACATTAACTGAGATAAAGTAAACTATAAAAACCTTCAAAACTAATATACTAAAAAGTATTAAAATCCTAGTCTAAAACTGATAAATACAAGATAAATACAAATGAATAAATACTAGACATTAAGACAATAATGAAAGTAATAAAACATAAAAATGACTAACACAATTCTTAAAACTTTAAATTGAACAGTAAGAATAAACATCTAATCATTATAATCTAATAGATTATATAAAATATGAACAAAAACTGCAACAGTATGTGAATGATGCTAAAATAACGCTGCGGTCTCACAGCACACCTTTCACTGTCCGCCCTCTCATGACATTGACGGCACTGTTTGTTTGGTCTTTTCTGTCCTTTGCTCTCTTCTTAACCTACAACTGAATGGATGTTTTCTAACAATCTCCCCGACACCAGCTTAGTGCCTGTCAGTCAACCTATTGGATAAGTGCCCCAGTGAATTAATGCCTGCACATTGATCTACTTCCATCCGTTCCTCTCATTCTGGTCTGAGAGAGCAGAGGGCACTGGAGGAAATGGCTAGTGTGTGTCTTAAGAGTGTACAACCTCTCAACCCTGCTTCATTTGCCCTGAATGTGTGTAATTCAAGCATCAGAGCTGATTGGGAGTTCAGAAACAAATGTAAGCAGATCACAGAGAGTGTGTGGGCAGAGCAGCACAAGTTAGCCTGGAGATTCTTTACTACTTTTGCTTCAGAGTAATTGGGAAATGAGAAGAAAGCAAGACAAACTGCAGGCAGCCTCACCTCCAGAATGTTGAATGAGAAAATCGTGAGGATTCATGTGCTTTTTGAAAGTTAATCTTTCTTGTAGCAGCAACTAAATATTTAGTATTTGAAACATGAATGTAAACACGGTTTAAACACCAAATATGAGTAAAAAACAACAACTACTTTGGAATTTTTAATGAATACTTGTAGTAACTATTTCCACAATGTATCTAACATGATTTGTACTTAATTTAATATTATTTGTATTTATTGCTTGTCTTGTTCTCAAACTCCTGTAATGGTAAAATGGTAAAATTTACCCAGCACTGGGTTGTATTTAACCTAGCACCTAGAGATGACCTCTACAGCCCTGAATGTCAGGGGAGACAAAGACAACTAGATGAGCCCCAGAGACTGATCCCCAGTGAAGACTCTGGCTGTGTCCAAATTCAGGGTCTGCATCCTTCGGAGTACTCATTTGAAGGATGTTACGTCACAGCGCCGCGACGAAGGCTATCCAAATTCGTAGGATCCTTCAAATGCGGCCCACAAATACGTCCTCCTTTTCCCCGAATTGGAAGGATGGGTGTGGTGGATCCTTTCCCGTCCTACCTATCCCATAATTCTTTTCGGCAGAGCGTAATGGCGGACGAAGCGAGCGGTAGCGGAGTGGGAGAGGAGTTTCTCTGACAAAACAAGCTAAAGTTTATGCTTCGGCTTAATGAATTTGTAGGAGAAATTAGTAGAATACTTAAAAACAAATAAAAATAGGCTATAATGGCTTACCTGGATGTGACTGTCTTGTAGTCTGATATAAAAAACTCTCCGACAACGAGCAAAGAAAGTATTTAATTTATTTAATTGCTTTATTTCTTCCAAAAGAATTAAAATGAGGAGAATAACTCTTTTGTTTGTCCATTTTCCCGCTTCTTGCTTGGCGCTGTCACGGTTGCTAGGCGACAGGATATGAGCAACGGGTAAGGGAGGGAACTGAAAGAAGGGTAGGCTGTCCAAATTCACAAACACCGACTTCCGGGTTTTGCGGACGTCGGAGGATCCCTCCTCCTTCAACCGGGTAGGAAGGATCCTAAGGAGGATGCAGACCCTGAATTTGGACACAGCCTCTGTCTCCTAGACGGCCATAGGGACAAGACCACAGGAACCAGATGAGTCCTTTGCACAATCTGACTCTGCTGCAGCCTAGATTTAAACTTCTGATTTTGTCTGGCCAGAGGAGAATGACACTATTTCGAGACACTATTTCCCCATCTAAATACTGTAAAGCTGATGTAAAGCCACTCAGCTTTACATCAAGCTGATCTAAAGCTGCTTTGACACAATTTGCATTGTTAAAAGCGCTATACAAATAATAGTGACTTGACTTGACATGACTTTAACCCAGCATTTTTTAGAGTGTAGGAAATAATATGTTGTGCATTGGATTTGGACATTTTATGCTTTAATTCACTTTGTCTGAGAAGAAATGAGTTGCTAATTCATGATTATACTGCTTGCAGCATAATCTTTGTTTGAACACATTGCAGTTGCACAACAACACTGAAATTCACATGGTTACGACAAAACCTGCAAATGAGCCATTTGGGGCTGGACTTGTGTAAACAGGACTTAGTAGCATCTGCTTGTGAGAATCTGTACTGTGAATGAGTGTCTGTGATGAGTGTGTCAGTGCAGAACAGAATGTGACAGAAAATATTAGAAGTTGAAAATGCCTTTGAATGAAGCATTCTGCAACTCATCTTAATCTTCAGTCAGTGGACTCAACCTCATCATTAACATTGAACGTCAGGTCTGGTACTTTCACATCTTGTGATTATTTAGAACAGTACATATACACTAAAGTCTGTCAAGCTCAATAAACAACAACAGATTAACTCTAGTCTATCTACTGTGCATCCACTAGAAATGTAGAATATATTAACAATCCAATATATAGCTCATTCATTTAAAAAATAGAAGATAAATTACAGCACATACAGTGTCATCTGTTAAATTCAATTATAATATTTCAGTGCACGAATCCAATAAGTACGACTTCACATTATAGAGTCCATTTTTACACATATAAAATACATTGCCAGTCAAAAGTCTAGACACACTAGGGTAATTACTATGCTTCTCATATCTCATTCCATTTATGTTTTATGTGTCTTAAAAAGCTTTTGGTCTAAAGTCTGATGATTAAATGTAGACAATGTAGACTTTTGTAGACAAACATATAATTTGTATCTACATATAAATTTCTTCGCTTATTTTTGTTTATTTGAACATTTTTTTTTCTTGTTCAAACGTTTTAGAAAAATAAAAAAATTCTATTAAAAAAATAGTGACAAATACAAAAAATCCTGAAAAAATATGCATCACAGTTTCCACACAAAAAAATTAAGCAGCAATAAGAAATGTTTCTGAAGTACCACATCGACATATTAGAATGTTTTCTGAAGGATCATGTGACACTGACAACTAGAGTAAATGCTGCTGAAAATTCAGTTTTGCATCACAGGAATTAAAAAAATATATATATTAACATCAAAAAATATTTCACAATATTACACAAATACACAAAAATTAATAGTTAGGCTCACTCCCAAAAAGTTGTTACCCTTGACTTTTTGTTTTAGAACTGCAGGATCCCATCAGCCTAAAATATGTACTCAGAAACCCTTTGCAGTGTTGTTGTTTGGCTTTATCACAGGTGGATTTCTGAGATAATGAGAATCATACATACACACTCACTGGATGTGTCCTATGTAAATGAGGCTCTCCTGTTTTGTTTCCCTGGGTTTATAATTATAGGCAGAATCTCGGAATAATTCTGTGGAATACTGATGTACTAGTGACATCTGAATGACAAATAAAGGCACTTTCTATTTGGAGGAAGATAAAAGGATTGTAACAAACAGGTGGCGTCTTCAGATTTCTCAAGTATATAACAACAGATGAGATGAAGGAGGCTGTCGCATAAAGGCAATCTAAAACAGAACAGTCACACCAGAATAAGTTGTGAGTGCTTCTTACCTCCTAAACGGTAATGGACTTACTGACTGTCTTCTGTAAGAGTAATTGGATGTAGGAACTGTCAGGGAATCTGATACACAGGGTGGTGTGGCATAGTGACTAAAGATCTTAGCTTAGAAGTTAGGTAACACTTTAGATTAGGGAACACACATGAACTGTAAGAGATTTCATTCAGTAAACTCCTAATTTGCTGCTTATTGATAGTAGGTAGTTGTTTGTAGTAGTGATGATTAGGTACATGGTTAATGGATCTAGAATATGGGCATTCAGAATAAGCCATTAATATATGAAGAGTTCATTTGCAAAAACAGATAACTCCGTTTTTAACAATTCTCAAAAATCATATTTTTTCAGTGTGCATTCCAATTAATCTCAGTCAAACTGCAGTTGTTGTTGTTTTTTTGACTAGGTAAAAAACTAAAACTAAAATACAGCTAACTAACTCAGTAAAACACAATAAAAACATGATAACATAATAAAAAATAAGATTTTAGAAAATTAGAAAACCCCCAAAAAACTGAGTTATCTGTTTCTGCAAATAAACTCTTCATATGCTTTACTAATAAACGGCCATACCAATAAATATCCATGATAAAAAGCAGCTATAGTTGATAGTGAAACGTGTTCCCTAATCTAAAATGTTACCGCATGTTACTAAACTAGTTTACCAGTTTACTAGTTCACCAGTTTAAGTGTAAGTTCCTTTAAACTGTTAGACTACTACTACTGCTACTAATAAATCCTATATATTTTTTAAATAAACAAAACAAACAAATAAATAAATATTAAATGTGAAGTGTCACTCAAGAAATTCTGGGAATGTCAGTTTAGTGGGGGTTTTTTCACAGCAAATTATAAGATTACCTCTTTTTATTTTCTTTTTTACTTCCAAAAATGGTACTTTTAACAGTCTTTTACTCTAAATTTAAATTAAATGGTTGAAGAGTGGAATGAACAGTTTTTCTCCGAAGTAAAGGAATTTACAGATAACAGTAAAACCAATTTAAATATTTTTACTGTATAATTTCATAGTATTTCACAGTTTAAATTATATTTGTATAATATAAATATAAGTTATTATTACAGTGTACTATATACAGGGGAAACGAAGCCTACATTTCATGTAAGTTTACAGTAAAATACTGTAAAATGTACCATTTAAAAAAATAAAATAAAATAACAAGTCATCTTATAAGTGAGAATCCTATACACTGAAAAAAAAAAAATAATAAAAATGAAACTTCCCAGAATTCCCTGTTTAACACTTCACATTTGATGGTATCTCATTTAAATAATTGTTTTTCAGTTTTTGTTATCAGTTATGTATATGAGGGTTTTACATTATACCGGTACATTATATTAGTGTCATTTTTGATACCATAATGGATTTTGTATTTGTGGGTATGACACTGTCTGAACCTTCTATATAAATTCTATAGCCTATTTTAGTATTTACTTCAGTTTGTTCAAAAGCTTCCTGTGATTTTTCATGAGACTTTCTCTTTATCACCCGTGTTATTATGGTGGTTATCAGTACATGTTAAAGGAACAAATCTGATTTTAGTAGCAGCATGGCTTTAGTTTGTTTTATAAATTACAGTTAAACTAAACATTTCTGTAAATGTGTAGTACTTTTACTGTAATTTGCCATGAATTATTCTGGAAAGCACATCTGCCGGGTTTTTTTCATTTTTCATTTTATTTTTTGTAAAGGCAACAGGATTCTTTTGTAGATGAAGATTTGTATTGCATAGCATAAATTTGCATAGCTCGTTTTAATGAAGTAAACTTAGCAAGCAGCAGGCATAATGAACGTACTTCTTTCAGCTGTCATAAAAGCAGTGATTTTTGTTTTTGTGTGTGTACCAACAATTAGACATTTAAATGCAATCTTTGATAATTAGCTTGAATGTTTGTCATGTCACCACGCTGCTCTGAATTCGTCGCTGTGCCGAGTGTTGACTAAGGATTCCTGAAGTCTGTCTGTTGCTATGGAGACTGTGTGTGTGTGCAGTTTAAAAGAATGAAGTATGACCTTCTGAATGTACCTGGCTTTATGTTACTTCCTCCACATAACTTGTTCTTGATAAATGAACACAAAGCAAACAACTTTCACTGAGGATGCTAAACCATGCAGGAGAGAAGCTCTTCTTGTCTCTGATAAAGTGTGCTTTCCTCCAGTGAATGGCTGTCTGCTGCTCTTCCACGATCATAAAACATGCAGGCGAGGTCAGCTGAGACTGCATGGATTAAACCTGCTGAACTGTGTGAATTTATTGCATCCAATTTCATGAATTAATTTGAATAAGAAAAGAGATTCGCCATTGGACATGATCAAACCGAATGCTACCGAACCACTTGAAATATACGTATTAAACATTGTAATTTTAACCTGATGCCCTGACATGTTATTCACTCAGCAATTATTATCCACACTGTGTCGTCAACAAATTGCTCTCTTGTAAGCCGTTCCTCTTCTTTTCCGCTATTGGTCTATTGATCTACCTGCACATACTGCTATTATGAAGAAGTCTAGCAAGTGTAACTTTTAGAAGCATGAGGAATAATTGGTGCCATGGGACACTCTGAATAGGTGAGTCTGCCAAGAAAAGAAGGAAGAGCTAATTCTTCAAAGGCCCCTTAGGAAAACTTTGGCTAACTTTTCACAGTACAGAAGAAAGCTCAGTGTTTTATATTCAAGCTATGTCAAGGACGGATTAATTTATAGTCAGGACGTACAATTTTTTTGGTCAGACCCTAATAAGATATAGAAATAAATTACAAAATAGTAGAAATAAATAATATGTGATATTATATGTCATGTATTTCTACAATTGTTTGTTTAATTTATTTCTGCAATATATTGAATTACATACACTGCCGTTCAAAATGTTTTTAATGGAGTCTTTTATGCTCATCAAGGCTGTATTTATTTGATTAAAAATACAGGAAAAAACAGTAATATTGTGAAATATTATAGAAATTTTTAATATTGGTTTCCTTTTTAATATACTTTAAAGTATAATTTATTTCTTTGACACATTGCTGAATTGTCATCAGCCATTACTCCAGTCTTCAGTGTCACAAATCATTCTAATATGCTGATTTATTATCAGTGTTGAAACTGTTGTGCTGCTTAATATTTCTTTGATTCTTTGATGAATAAAAACAATAAAAACAACAGCATTTATTCAAAAGAAAAATATTTTCTAACAATATAAGTCTTTTCTGTCACTTTTTATCCGTTTATCACATTCTTGCTGAATAAAAGTATTAATTTCTTAAAAAAAAAAAAAAAAAAAAAAAATTACTGACCCCAAACTTTTGAATCGTAGTATTTATTGTAACACAAAATTTCTATTTTGAATAAACACTGTTCTTTTTAACATTTTATTTATCGAAGAATCCTGAAAAAAGTATCACAGATTCCAAAAAAATATTAAGCAGCACAACCGTTTCCAACATTTATTATAAATCAGCATATTAGAATGATTTCTGAAGGATCATGTGACTGATGACTGGAGTAATGATGCTGAAAATTCAGCTTTGCTTCACAGGAATAAATTACATTTTAAAGTATATTAAAGTAGAGTACTGTTGTTTTAAATTACAATAATATTTCACAAAATATTTTTTTTTCTCTGTATTTTTGATCAAATAGATACAGCCTTGGTGAGCTTAAGAAATTTATTTAAAAAAATTATAAATCTTAATATTAAGTATTTATTAGTATAATAAGTGTGTGTATATATATATATATATATATATATATATATATATATATAAAGTATTTTTTTAGTTTTGTTTTTAAGTTATACATTTTTATTTTATTTTGTTATTATTTTTCTTTGTGTTTGAGAAAACAGGAAAACACTTTGCCTGGCCTTAAGGGTCAAGTAATTTCTGCTGTATTCTGCCATCTTTGCAGTACTGTCAGTCTCTCTCATTTAGAAATGAGTTCAACGTGAATTCTTGGTAAATGTGGACACTTAAAACAGCAGTTGCCTCTGATTTTTTACACTTCTCCCCTGGAAAAATCTCTCGAGAGTACATGTTTCAATTACAGCATGTAGGACACCGCTGGACCATGAGAGACTATTTATAATTCATTACCTTTTCCTTCATTACCAATGTAATGATGCCTGTCACTTATCAGCATTAGGCCAGGCTTTTTCTAACCAAACTGATGCTCGGGATAGAACCTTAACAACCTGCTGGGTGACAAATGAGTGTAATAAAGTCAGCATTTAATCCTAAATTAGCACATGTTCCAAATGATGGTTTTATACCATACCTACATTAAGGGCCAAAACACGTACTATGCTAAAGTCATCCGTCGATAATTGAAAAATGCACAGAAAAAAACAGATCAGGTAAAATTAACAACCAAGCCAAAAACAACAATGTGGTTCAACACTAAATTATTATAGTGTTCCAGAAAAAGCTTTTTATCTCCTATAATGGATTTATCAGTTATTTATGTGTGCAAACTGAAGTCATGCAGGGAAGTTTAACATCGGTGACTGAAAAATGGATCAATTAAAAAGATGGCAGCACATTTTAATTACTATAGACTGACTTTTATATTTAGGTTCAAATTTTTTTAAATTCTTTTACTTTCTTTTACTTATTGTACATTTATTTAGGCAGAAAAGGTATAAAACATTAAGCATTTCTCACACTTGTACAAACCTGTAAGGAATAGTTCACCCAAAAATGAATATATATATATATATATATATATAAAATCCACAAGTTCATCAAATGATGTCTTGAAAGCTGCATGTTTGTATTAAACAAGACATTCATTGATGGATTGGAGGCATGTGGATTTGTTGTGATGTTTTTATCAGCTGTGTGAACTTTCATTCTGACGGCACCCATTCACTGCAGAGGATCCATTTGTGAGCAAGTGATGTAATGCTAAATTTCTCTAAATCTGTTCAAATAAAGAGACAGACCCATCTACATTTTGGACGGCCAGCAGGTTTTCAATTTTGGGTGAACTATTTCTTTAAAAAGGATCTATTCATTGGTTGACAGAGAATCATCAAAATATTTGCAGGACACAAACAAAAGGTTCGACAACAACATATACGCTCTATAATAGATCTGTTGTTTATAATAATGAAATCTAAGTAATTGAAGTGATGCGTGCAGGTTCTAGGAAAGTAGAAGGAGGACAAAAGATGAGTGGACAAGGAAAAAGCGGTGGACAGTATGCTTGCTTCATTCAGAGAGTCACTCAGGCGAGTAACTTCAATCACTGCATGAGGTGACCCATGGAGGCCTTTTCTTTGCCATGAACAAATAACGTCTGTTACTAATGTACACTGACCTAAAGCAAAGGACCAGAAAATGCTGTGCAACATGTGGAAGGATCCGTTTTTCCTTCCATCTATTTATTCCTGAGTTTATTGTAGCCAAATACCCCATTGTATTTGCAGCTCAAAAGTTTGTTTTTGATACAGTATGTTTGTTATACTGCAAGTTTTCAACATGAAAAATCTGTCATTGTTTAGTCGCCATCCTTCCACTTTGGTGATTTGGTTGCACAAAAAAAGCAGTATATGACTATCAGTGACATGGAAAGTAACATGGACTACATTTTTCAAAATTTCTACTTTTGTGTTTCATGGTCTACAGAAAGTCACAATGAGATGAGGGTAAGAAAATAATGACAGAACTTCCCTGTTCGTTTAAAATACAAGAACTATTCATTTAGATTCATATTTTAAACTTCCCATATATCAAGTCTAGACAATTTCAAATGCAAACTGAGAGCACAAATTGAAAAAGTCTTGCAATTTGTCAGTGGAATGATTTGTCATTTCTTAACCAAACAATATCTCTTTATTGTGGGAGACAGGAACACGTGTCTTGCCCTGGCCCTGGTAATTTCTGATGACTCGCTCATTAGAAGTGTGTCTAATGGCTCAGTAATGGATCTGTCTGCATTCCACCCTCATCTCAGCTTTCCAGATACATCACTCACCTTACAAAAACAAAACCTCCATCATTACTGCCGTGGTAATGCAGGAAGGGAAAATCAAGCTACCTTTTAGAACACAGTTTAGATGCTTAAATGTGTTTCTCTGCTTGTCATATTGGGGATTGTTTTGGCTTTTGACTTTATTATTGAATATCCAAAATATATTTTTGGAGAGATATGATTTCATTTTTTGATAGCACCTAAAATGTCATAAATTTGGGCTAGTTTTCAATGTAAGGTCCAATTTTAGTTGCACAAAAATAACTGATAACTGTGCTACTATAAATAGATGTGAATGCTTTGGAAATTTAATTTATTTAGTTGTTGAAATGCAAAAAATCAGTTTTTCAATTTCATGAATCAAAGTGTTTATGCTTTAGACGGTGTCAAGATGTTGACATCCTACCAGTGTCATTTTAGTATCTTTGAAATAGCACTATGATAAATTTAATAATATTTTAAATTTGTATTTCCGTATTTTCCATTTTCATTTTAGTAATGTTGATATAAATTTGATGTTGTTTTGTGTTTTTTTATATTTATAATTTTTTAAAATTATTATTTGAGATTAATTTTTTGTTATTTTAGTACATCAAAACTAAATTAAAATAAATTTTGCAGTCTTAAAAGGCTTTTGCATTTTATTTTATTTCAGTTATCATTTATTAATTACTATACATTCTTTATGGTTTTAGTTTAAGTTAACTATAAACCCCTGCAGCCTGCAAATACTAATGACTAAATCATGCTGGTTATGATTTATTCTCCCTAAATTGGACTATTGCTGATTATTTAAAGAGGCCTATATTTGACACTGTGCATTTTTGAACTATAAATATAAGAAAATGAAAGCAAGGACATTTCTTCAGTAAAATCAGAAAGTTTAAACCTGCCTTTTAAAGTGAGGTGGTTAAGTCACCCCTTGCTTTTGGGGTAACTTTCACAGGCCAGTAATGCTCCTTGATGACCCATTTGCAGTTTTTTCCAACCTCTACTTGCTAACATGTAATTTTAGACAGGAGGCTCCAATTAGGTCATGGCAAAAAGGCCTCCATTTGTCTTTTAGTGCAGTGTGAAAACTGGGACCATTAATTATGGAACAATGAAAAGATGTACGCCTCCACTCTGCTGATGAAATACAACCTTCACTGTTTAATTCATGGGGTGCTAAGTCTGCAGTTTAGGCTAAATTAGCTGGCAATTAAAATGAAACCCCCACTCCCTCTGATCTTTTGATTACTACTATTTGGATTGAATCTTGCAATTGTTGTTTAATTTCTGCCTGATAGATCAGTCAATTACAGTATTGCTACAATACAAAACATGAGGTTTATTGTTTCTGATCACTCAAAGTTTTTATTTGTATTTTTTATAATTACATTGACACAGCATTAAATGTTTCATTCAGCTGTAATGCTAAAACTTCATTATCATTTTAAACTAAGTATATTAGACCAGGGAGGATTAAACACTGAGAATAATCACAGGAGCACTACGATACAATTAATGCATAAATTAGGACTTCTAATTCAGCAAATTATGTTTAATTTTTAGGCCTCTTGATACGTTTGCTCTGCTACTGATTTGAATTCTGTACTGTATAATGTATGCATATTCATTTAAAACAAAAATACAGAAAACAAACTGTAATTAAAGGTGTCATGAATTTACACTAATTTCATAATAATATTCAAATTTTGTTTGGAATTATTACAATTTAAATTATTTTTTTTCTATTTTAATATATTTCAAATGTAATTTATTCCTGTAATGGGAAAGATGAATTTTCGGCAACTGTTCAACAGAAGAGCATTTATTTATTTAAATTTACAATGTAACACTAAATAAATAAATAAATAAACATAGTTTCCTAATTCTTCCAGCTACCAATATCAGTAAAGTCTCTCAGTTCTGTTTTTAACACAGTCTACCATGCATAAATCCATTCTGCAGAATGCACATCATTTTCTGTACAGAGAATGTGGAAAAATGAGGGCCAAGTCACGACTTGCTATAAACATGGGGACAGCTGGCTATAGAACATTTAAGTCAGTACTGGCAATATTCAATAAACATTTTAAAACATATAATGTAATGTGCACATATAATGTAGTGTGATATTTAAGATGCCATAAAGTATGAGTCAGAGTTTCAGCACTGGACAGCTCCAGTTGTGCCAAGAGGTGCTGAAGCCTGTGGTGTGAAATCAGCTTGTGTTTTTAGAATAAATTACAAACCATTAAGCATTAGAACAGGACATAAATGCCTCATGGGTTCTGTTCTCAAACCTAGTGACCTGCCTTACTGTTTACACAGACAACTTCTTTTTACGCAGCATCCTAACTGAAAAGGAACCTGTAAGTGACTGATTTGGAACACTTTTCCTAAGCAGCAACTCAGGGAGCCTCGATTTCAACAGAGTTTGGCAGTACCATCCTCTTTACTCTAATATTGATAATACTGTAAATCTATATGCATATGTTGGGAAAATAGTTTATTTTTAGCAATATTAAACCATTTTTTTTATAAGTTCTAAAGTATAGAAATTTAAAAACATTTATGATAAAAAAAAATATTTCTGTAAGATTTTTTGTTTTTAAAAGCACTGTCTGTATCAAACTGTAATAAAAAAGTATTATAATATATAAATAATCATTTAAAATATATATATATATATTTTTGCTGTCATGGCAAAGCTGAATTTTCAGCAGTTATATGCTGGATAAAATAGTTTAATTTTAATAATATTAAACTCTTTTCTATCAATACTTTATGAATATTTATGCTTTTAAAAAATGTAAAGGATTTCCGTTCAAAAGTCTTGAGTCAGAGAATTTTTTAATATTTTTGAAAGAAGTGTCTAATGCTCACTAAGTCTGCATTTATTTGATAAAAAATGCAATAAAATAGTAATAGTGTGAAATATTATTACATTTTAAAATAACTGGTTTCTGTTTTTAAAATATTTAAAATATTAATATTAATATATAAAAATACAAATATTTTAATTTAAATATTTTATATGCAATTTAAAATAAGTAACTTAAAAAAGTTTATTTGTAATAATATTAAACCATTATCAAAACTTTTTTGACATATAATTATAAGAATATTAATGTTTAAAAAACATGTGTTGCTTAATATTTTTGTTGAAAAGGTGCTCCTTTTTATTTTTCAGGTTTCAAATTCAATAGAACAGTGTTTTTTTTTTTTTTTTGGTAATGTAAATTAATGCTGCCTTAGAATTTAGATGAAGCAAGGTATCTCAGAATCAGCCTTTGCATCTGGTGCCTCAAAATGTTGAAAGCTCACTATTTGGCCATTTCTTCATAGGTTCAGATCTTCAGTACTGTAGCAGAAGAGGGTAAGTGCTTGCGTCAGGCACCAAAACAGTAAATCCAATATATATTAGTGCACACTGCTACTGCTTCAGTCTTACCAGGTTCCAATCTGCGCTGTCAGTCAAACACCACCTGCATATTCTACTGATCTTGACCCAGCAGTCTCAACTCAAAGGCGCCTCCAATCTCGCTCTGCCATCGCCCCGAAGCTCTCTCTTTCTCCCTGTTCTCTCTCCACACCAGGATGATGATGATGATGCAGAGGGATCTGGCTGTCTGCCTGGTGTGATGTGTGCCCGCTCTGGATTAAGTGCCTCATTTTTATCCTCATGAACTCATTGGAGAGAAGACTGCTGAACAGTCTGTGGTGCATGCCAAGCAAGAGCCAGTATTGGATTATTGGATTCTAGTTCTTATTGATGAATGCGTGCAATCAGTTCTAGCAGTGGCGTGTGCCCCGGGCAGGTAAACAGCTTGTCTGAATGCTCTGGTTCCATAATAAGGTCATTAATAGAAATCAGTCGGTGAGTGGACTGCCACGGAGCTAAACAAATCCCAACCTTTACTCCGGTATCATCAATCTAAACATGCAGGCCCGCAGCAAGCTTATGCCAACTTTAATACATGGCTCAGCTTTTGCATAAATGGTTCAGGGAGAGATAGATGTGTGCACACGTACACACTCTGTGATTGTAAGGTTATATGCACTTGAATGCTTGCGGTGCAGACAGGCCACATCCTGTTATCATGCATAGGATATGCATCTACGGTCAAGAAGATAACAGCTATGTTTAACGCATTAGCACAGCAATGATAACCACATACAATAACAACTCTGTCAACGCCCTTGAGCTATAATGTATCCACGTAATGCTTGAAAGCTGATTACTAATAACTCGCAAGGTGGAAATGCGATGCGTGCATTCATTTAGAGACGTCCGATTACAGTAAATTGCAAAGTGATGCAACCTCCACCGCTGTTCATCACACACTGTTAAAACCCTGTATGGTATGGTGTATATATATACAGTTGAAACCAGATATTTACATACACTTCAGAAAAAAACACAAAAACGTTTTTTTCTTTACTGTCAAACATTAAATCGGAGTAAACTTTTTCTGTTTTATATCAATAAATATTAACATATTTTTTGCATTTGTTAAATGTCAGAATCGAGCGAGGGAGAATTTTATATATATTTTTTTATCACTTTCATCAAAGTCAGAAGTATACATACACTTCCTTAGTATTTGGTAGAATTGCCCCGAAACTGTTTCACTTGGGCCAAACGTTTTGGGTATCCTTCCACAAGCTTTCTACAATAGTTTGCTGGAATTTTGGCCCACTCCTCTTGACAGAACTGGTGTAACTGGGTTAGGTTTGTAGGCCTTCTTGCTCGCACTCGCCTTTTCAGTGCCGCCCACAAATTTTCTATGGGATTGAGATCAGGGCTTTGTGATGGCCACTCCAATACCTTGACTTTGTTGTCCTTAAGCCACTTTGTAACTAATTTGGAGGTATGCTTGGGGTCATTGTCCATTTGGAAGACCCATTTGCGCCCAAGCTTTAACTTCCTGGCTGATGTCTTCAGAAGTTGCTTCAATATATCCACAAAATTTTCTTTTCTCATGATGCCATCTATTTTGAGAAGTGCACCAGTCCCTTCTGCAGCAAAGCAGCCCCACAATATTATACTACCACCCCCATACTTCACAGTTGGGATGGTGTTCTGAGGCTTCAAAGCTTCGCCCTTTTTCCTCCAAATATACCGTTTATCATTATGGCCGAACAGTTCAATTTTTGTTTCGTCAGACCACAGGACATGTCTCCAGAAATTAAGATTTTTGTCCCCATGTGCAGTTGCAAACTGTAGTCTAGCTTTTTTATGGTGGTTTTGAAGTAATGGCTTTCTCCTCCCAGAGTAACCTTTCAGCTCATGGTGGTACAGGACTCGTTTTACTGTGGATAAGGACACTGTCTTACCAGTTTCAGCCAGCATCTTCACAAGGTCTTTTGCTGTTGTCCTGGGGTTGATTCGCACATTTCGCACCAAAAAACGTTCCTCTCTGAGACTCAGAATCTGTCTCCTTCCTGAGCGGTATGATGGTTGTACATTCCCATGTTTTTTATACTTGCATATTATTGTCTGAACGGATGAACGTGGGACCTTCAGGCATCTGGAAATTGCACCTAAAGATGAGCCACACTTGTGGAGGTCCACAGTTCTTTTCCTGATGTCTTGGTTGATTTCCCCATGATGTCAAAGAAAGAGGCTCTGTGTTTGAGGTGTGCCTTTATATGCATCCACAGGATTAACTCAAATTGACTCAAATTTAATCAATTAACCTAACAGAAGCTTCTTAAAAAGAAAACTCCAGATGATTCCATTCTGAGCTTGTTTAAAGACACAAGAAACTTAGTGTATGTATACTTCTGACTTTGATGAAAGTGATAAAAAAATACATAAAAATTCTCCCTCGCTCGATTCTGACATTTAACAAATGCAGAAAATATGTTAATATTTATTGATTTAAAACAGAAAAAGTTTATTCTGATTTAATGTTTGACAGTAAAGAAAAAAAAGTTTTTGTGTTTTTTTCTGAAGTGTATGTAAATATCTGGTTTCAACTGTATATATATATATATATATATATATATATATATATATATATAATAAAAGGGTGGTCTTTCAAGTAACCAATAATATGCTGTTTTTAAGCATGTGACCTTTTGATTTCTCTTTTAAGATTCCTTCTCGTTCACCCTTGCAGAGGAGAACCCTGCTGAAGTGCTCAACAAATTTCCCTATTAACACATTTCATTATGTTTCTTCTGCATCAATGATCATCATATTTTTTTGTGGCATCTGTGACAAGTTAATTGGAATTTGTTGTTTACGGAGCAATTTTATATTGTTTCAGAGAAAATTGAGAAAACATTTTTGATAGTTTTGTACTATTTACTACAATAGAATTGTATCAATGCATTTTCTCATTGCAAATTTGATAATTAATTGTATTTATTTATTTACTTGGAAGCATATCCTGATATAATTGCCTGCATGCTTTTATTTAAATTTTGTTTTGTTTTTTAGACAAAAATCACCACAAAAATTTATTGTTTTTGCTCACCAATGGATCCTCTGCAGTGAATGGGTGCCGTCAGCTGATAAAAACATCTCAGTCCACAATCAAACACCTTAATGATGGATTTGTTTATCATAAACATATAGCTTTTCACTTTGTGTTGCGGATTATTGTGGTGTTTTTATGAGCTGTTTGGACTCTCATTCTGACGGCACCCATTCGTTGCAGAGGATGCATTCGTGAGGAAGTTTGTTTCATGAGTAAACAAACTCATTTACATCTCGAATGGCAAATATTCATTTTTGAGTGGGTTGGGTTCTATTCCTTTAAGGCTGTTTTGTCAGAAAATATGTGGAAAAAAGTGAAAATGCAGTTTTTTAACCTCTTGAAGGTGCACTCAGTTATTCTTCAGAGATGAGTGCTGAGGTGGTTGAAAGACATCAAGAGCGTTGATGAAACCGCTGATGTCAGCTGATGCCCCTTATTCCTCCTGAAAGTCAATAGGAGTCCGAGGTTAACATGAAAACGATAATGCACCACCATCAAGAAACCTGCATTCCTGTTTATTCCCTCCTTCATTTTTTTCCACAGTCTATCCTTAGACCTGGACCATGACCCATATAAATGCTTTAAAACATTTATAGGCGCTAGTCTGAACTATTCCAGTGGGACGGCAGTACGGTCCAGGTTCAGTAACCTCCCCTCCCCATCTTCTCCATCCCACCAGCTGCAGTCTTGCATCTCGGCCCACTTCCACACAGGCATCGGGGATTTCTCATCATGTGCTGTCTATGGTCTGGTGGGCATGACTTTCAGCCTGAGCTCAGGGAGTGGAAGAGAAGCTTTACTAGTCTGTTTCTGTACCCCATGGGAAAGGGTAAGGAGGCAGCCATGAATAAGAGGAAGATTTATGAACTTGCCAGCTTCTAGAAATCATACAGGCAGGGAAATGGAAAAAATATATAACACAATGGCAATACCCTACAACAAGGATGAATAATTAATAATGCCAGTGCCCAGTACTGAGACGGTAATGTTGAATGAATGAATTAAACTAATGTGGCGCTGGAATTCAATACCGAGGGCAATCATTAAATGTCAACATTTCTGGAATAGTATTTATGCTTTAGCAGTTTGTGTTTGTGTGACAGGAAAATAATATTTCATTTTGCATAATGCATAGGAGAACGGTCAAGTAAATTAGCTATTTTGAATCGTCAAAAAGAGGCAAGGTTCCATTTGAGCCTTTCAATGCATGCTGCTGACACAAACATCCACATTTTCATTACTGTTTTTGACTTTCCCAAAAGATATCTCTTTTTTTTTTTTTCTGATTATTAGATGAGAATGGAAATTAGTCAGGACAATAGGGACTTGTTCAAAGTATTCTGGGAAACTCAGCATGTGGTGCACTTTTCTCTGATTGCGTTTGAGAGCTGATAGCTAACTTCATGTGCGTGAGACTGAGTTCAGTGCCTTTTTTATGATTATTACAGACATTGGTCAAGTGGATGTTTCTGCATTTACAGTAGCACAACTGTGAGAAATGTCTTGAATGAGCTCATGGGTAATGTTAGAATAATTTATTCTGTTGCTTCTTTGCTTTGTATGGCTGATTGTTTTGCTTGCAGGTTTGTGATTAATTACGGAATCTCTTGATGTGGTTTAAAGGAAGAACCAGAGAGAAGTTGGCTGTAAGATGAATGATGCCCATTAATTATGTGTTTGCTGATCAAAACAGGACTGGATATTATGCTGATGAGAGCAGGTTAGGCAAACTACTGTGTGTGTGCGTTTATACCGACTTAATATTTTGGGAACAAATTTGTAAATAGAAGTTGGTTAAATCTGACAAAAACTCCTTTTACGGATGTCATCTTTTTTAAAGGTAGTATAAAAAATATTAAATTGTACACAAAAAAAGGCAAAACAATGCATTCAGGTTTTTAAATTGTCTCAACCATTGTCTTCAATTTTCTAAGAAACATTACATTTTTGTGTGCTTCGATCATTCACTAAATGCAACAACAGATTCCTTGTTTAGCAAATTTTCACTTAGTGACACAATTAATTAATTTGATAGCCACATAGATAGTAAAAATTAATTTTAAATAAATTAACAGGCCACTCTTTTATTAAGAAAGGACATTAAATTGAACACATACGATGTGACAGTAAATAGTTGCATAGTGTTACAAACTATTTCTATTTCAATTAAATGCTTTTGAACATTTTATGTATCATAGAATCATGAAAAATGTATCACAATTTCCCCAAAAACTGATTTCAACTATAATAATAATGTTACATATTAGAATTATATAATTATAATATAATATAATATATTCTACTACTTAATAAAACATTCACTGTGTGTGTGTGTGTGTGTGTGTGTGTGTGTGTGTGTATACAGGTGTATTGCCTTTCTGCATCATCATGTTTCATCCCTCACCTCCAGGCTCAGGTTCTATTCATGTCACATTTTATCATGCTCATTCATTAACGTCTTATAGAAACCACACATGATCAAAGTGTGTCATGATAGGAAAAGTCATTTGCCTATTGTCTTCTGTCTATTCTACCTTCTGTCTATACTCACCTTAGTGTAAAATATGGGCTACTGAAATGTGAGTATCTGTTTACATCCTCCCAGATTAGCTGCTTTAACCTCCTGCTGACACAGCTCAGATTGATTGGCTAAAGGGGGCTGCAGACCGCAAAATAAGAAACGAGTATTAGGAATCCATCTCGGCTATAATCTAACCTCTTCCATCCGCCCACAAGTTCTTACCCACGCTATTTTCCATAAAGAGTTTAGATATTGAGGTACCGTGGAGTCAGGCGTTACGTTATGCCGGGATTTACCGTTGATAAGAAATGACCTTGACTTTTAAAGGGGTTTTATAGACTTGTTCGTGGTAGGGGAAGGGGTATATTTCATGGGAAATTACAGTTGGGACTTTAAAAGGCTGGGGCGCTTTAAGAGAACAGCATTGGCTGACATGGCTCTGACCTTGGGTGACCTCAGCTTCCCCTGGTCAGTGCCATTTCTCACTGCCAACGAGGAAGATGGATGTTCATTCGAAAACTCATGGTTCATTAAAAAAGGGAGCAGCGAGGGAGGTCTCTCGGATAACCTGCAAATTTATGGTTCCATTGGGAACACGCTAACCTGCTGCTGGAATTTTTACTGAGAACATTATGAGTACAGCCATTGTTTCCGAAAGGTGCCGTATTTCATGCTTACAGCGGAAGCTAAATTTTCCGTATCATGTTTACAATTTGTGTGTATGTGGAAAAATACGTGTTTGTGGATTTGTGTGTGCGTTCAAGCTTCTTCATCTTTATGTGCTTATTTCTGTGTTTTTATGAATTGAGCGGAGGCGCACGCGGCCCAGGATATGAGAAGAAATCTCAGTGGGGCATCTCCTTGTAAACATTTTGTTATTACTCCACGCCAGCGCTGATTACACTGTGCCTGTTCTGCTGTGCTCTCTGACCCCGTCTGACAGCCATGGCGTCCTGTGAGACTCTCTCTCGCTGCCTGATGCGGTGATAGAGGAGACAGAGGGGCAGCAAAAGCCACCTGCCAAGTCTGAGGCGAATCTTGCATTTCATGCCTTACGGTGCAAAGGGGAAACTGGTTGAGATTCGTCAGAAGAAAATATGCAGAATTTGAGCTGCAAAGTGAATGTATTGTATTACCGCTGTTGCATGTGACACTATCCCTCAAAAGTCTGGGGTCGGTAATTAAAAAAAAAGAAAAGTTTTTGAAAGAAGTCTCTTGTGATTGACTTATTTTTTTTAAAAAAAAGTTAAAAACAGTAATATTGTGAATTATTTTTACAATTTTAAATAATTGTTTAAATAACTGGCATAAATACTGGCATTAAAAACTGGCTACTGTAAGCACATAAAGTGGGATTTAAAAGTCAAATCCCACTTTTTATATCACAAGTAAAAATGCTTCTATTTTTATGAGAAATTTTAAACTGTAACTTGAACTTTAAATTTAAAGTGTTTGCCATCTTCTCTTTAATGACAGCAGCATTGTATTACAAATAGTTTTTGGTCACAGAAAATAGCACATAAAAAAACAGCACATTAATGCTATTTTTAACTTATTTGTTTTATGTAAACACCCCCCCCCCCCCCTCAAAATCATAAAAATACAAGTTCAAATTAGATTTTAAATCGAATTTTAGACTTTTGAACTTCACTGCATTGATCTTTTTGACATTTGGACTTATTCCAATGTGTTTATATATTTAACTTGTTACATTTCTAAACAGTTAGACCAAAGTCCTTTCTAAATTAAGTCTCTTCAGTGGCATACAAGTACAGATTTTGTCGATTTCTTTTGGAAAAGAACTGATTGTCAAGATCACTGTATATTTAATCAATGTCAAATCGGCAAAAGTAATCCAATAAACAACTTCCTGTCCATTTTACATTCAAACCTGCATGGCTTTAAAAAACTGTGAAAGCAATGCCTTTGAAAATAAGAAAACAGGATCCCTTTCCTGTCACCATTTCCTCTCATTAATTTTGAAATGTCTGTCCTGCATTGTATAATGTCTCTGTATTATCAGGAATCCCAGTTAATTTGTAGTACCTTTGGACTTGTTCCCAGCTTGTGCCAATTTAAAATCCAAAATGGTGACACGTCACTATACAGCTCTTCTGTGAACCAACACAGCAAAGTTCCCTCTTAATGATCAGCCAAGACAATTAATGAGACTTAAGTTACCTTTTACAGCAGTCGAGAGACAACAATTAATATTCCTCTCTCTCTCTCTGCCTTCCTCTCATGCGGTTCATTGGTATGCTGCTCTATGGTGGAGTTGCTCAAGCCGTTAATGACATTATGAATAATGGATGCCACAGCTCAATAAAACATTTGGCTTGATTTAGCCCAGATGCAGTTTTAGTGCACAGTGGTTTGATCCAACGATATGTGGTTCCTGATCTGAAAACCAGTTGTACAGGTGATACATCTCACAGTCTGGTGCTGCTCAGACAAAATCTCAGAGGTTTCTGCGCATACATAAATGCAGTGGAGGGAGATGAAATTGATCGGATATCTCAGAGAATGACCCTCTCTGTAGCAAATGATTCACCAATTTGTTCACATTTAAATCTTAAGGTAATCCCATTATTCAAGGTGTCTATGATAAAGGATTATTGCTCACTTTTCCGACAACTAAAGTGGGATCTTTATGGAGTGCATTCAGTTAAAGCAAGTAAAAATTAATCTACCACAACAGTGTTTAATGCTTTTACTATGGTAGTTTCTTTGATCAGATGTGAGAAACATGGGGTCATTTTGTGTCAAACTGTTTCAATTAAAGTTTTAAAGGAGGGCAATTAATTTTGAATGCTTCTCATTCAAGCTCTTGCTAAACACTGTCTCAATGCTTCACACGTTGCAACGCTTGTCTTTCTTGCATTTAAATTATGATCAATGTTGGTGTATCTAAATGCCATGATAGATAGTTGATAGAAAACCTGCTGAGAAAAGATCCTGCTGAGAGATGGAACTGCTTGAAGAAATGTTAAGCTTTGATTTCAGCTTGTATTTTTGTATCTATAATAGTTACAAAACATTCATCCTCTTATTTTAACAAAAAGTATGTTATGACTTTTTTTTTTTTTTTAAGATATATCATCATTATAATAGGCTATTTTTTTGTGCAATCATAACTTGCTTTTTGGGTGAGGTACATGGTAATCATAGCATTTTTATATACTGTATCAAAATAACATTGTTGTGTTAAGCATGAAGTGCCTCAATGTGACAATGTAATAATTTTTTTTTATGTAATTTATGTTATATTTTTTGAATATATCAAAATATCACAATATTACCATCTGACACAAATACTGTAATGATCCCATGGTAAAGTATTTTTCTAATGTTTTGATTTAAAAAGTGTTGTTTAGCATGAAGTGGCTCAATGTAACAGTTTTTTTATTATTTTCATTTATGCGATTTTTAAAAATAATTTAAAAGTACAAATGACTTATTTAACATTTAACACCATGTCCTAACTAGCCGCAGCAAGTGATGAGACATTTTACAGTCACTCGATTGGTTGGCTCCGCCCCACTAAAAATTGACTGGACCAAAATCCCACTCCTCACGATAAATATTAAATATTAAGCATGTTTGAGGAGAGCATGCCCGTAGCCAGCTATAAGGTCTAAAATATAGCTGTATAATGTATAAAATGTTTCATTGTCATAAATGAAACTTGTTCTCTGAATGACTAATTTGTTGTTTAAAACAAATATGAATGTCTGCATGTATAATTAAGTTTAAGAAAGTTTGCAAGAATGTTTAATGTCCATGGTATGAAGATAATCAATAAAAAAACCCCCCAAAAAACGGACAAGTCATTGCTGCAGGAAGGATACCACATCCTGTAAGGCAAATGCAAATGCAAAAAAAAAAATAACAACAAAACTATCATGATATCTGTCAGAAATGTTATCAACGCAATCAAAAAACTGTACCATTTAACACTAGTACACAGATCTGTAGAAAAACTTGCACCACTTTTTAAAAACACTTGCTGTGAAGACGTCTATGCTATTTCATTCAGTATATTAGTTAAATTTTCACAAAGTCATGCTAAAAATATTCATAAGTGCACTAGACAAAATTATCATCTATATACAGTAGCAATGGTTATTAATGAAAACTATAACAGTAATATGTTTTATTGCATGAATATTAAACAACTGATAAAATGATCCACCCCTAACCTAGTAAAGTATCAGCAAATTTTGATGCAATAAATATGGTATAATTTAACAGTGTTCATCCCAAAACAGAGAAAACATATTTTTCTTAACCCCACCCCAGACCTCACTAATTTCCAAACCCTGGTCATATGAAGGAGAGGACTGATTGGGAAAGAAACATTGACAAAAAACATGAAAGGGAAATCATAAAAAAGGTCTGAGGTCTGATAAAATGCTATCTGATGAAGCTTGTCAAATTGTGACAGGACATGGTATTAGAAAGAATATTTAATGTAAAACTGAATGCCTTTTTGAATCAGCAGAATACTACTAAATATATTTTGTTTATCTTTTGATCCTGATAATTCCCAGTTTTATCAAAAGCAGCACAGAGGGAGATACCGAGGTAATATTCAAAGCTTTATTTGCCACAGCAATCCTACCAGCCGTAAGCATGAATTTTGCGTCAATGTTATCAAGGTAACCACCTTGAGTTTACAAGCTAGTAAGCATTTCCCTCTTGTATTTTCAAATGTGTCAGTTCTAGACGACCCAAGTGTGAACCTGTCTGCTCCACTGACGACCCCACATCAGCTCGTCTCTTCCTGGTAGACTGTGCAACGCCAACCACTTGCACTCTCGCCATGGCTGAATGACAAAGTAAGCTGTAACACACTATATTCAGACTCATGTATATTTAATTCAAAACAGTGAAAATCTTGAGGGCATGAAGCTGGAAAGTGGTGCTTTTGTGAACACAGAGGTGTTGGAGAACACACAGAAAACGGTCTACTAAGAGTCAGGCCCAAGTCAAATCATCTGAAGCCTTTATCCCTGCAGTGCAAGCTACATCTCCTGTGTGTTCCCAAGCAAAAAATACATTTCTTTCTTGGCAGCAGTCAGTAAAAATGGGCAGAGTGACAAAAACGGTGCCTCTTAAACAATCAGCCAATATCACTCAGCGCTCTATTGCAATAAATCTGCTTTTTGGAACCAAACTGGAAGAGCAACCCAATAATCAACTGAGCCTCCAGCAGGCTAAACAGACTGAGAGCTCAGTGCACTGCACAGCTCCATTGAGATGTCCCGGCATCGCCAAAGTGCCTTATTCTCTCAATCATCATTCAGTCCATTGTTTTCAACAGCACAAACATAGCAAATGAAATTCATGAGGATTAAATTAAGGGGACAATGATGAAAAGCTGCTTGTGTGCCCATGAGCTCTATACCTGTGAATGGCTAAAGTGCAGTTCTGGTTTGCAAACAATACTCCCACCCCTGGCATTTCAGCTTTAAAAGACAGTTTAAATATAGATCAGCCTAGTACTTCTTATCACACAGATGGCATCACTAAAATTCACAGGGCCCAGGATAGCATTTTTGTGGGTCAATTAATAAGCTGTGACATAGAGGACTGTAGTGGGCCCCACTTTGATCATCACTTTCATGCGAGATTTGTTTTTGCATTGTGGTGTAAATTGCATGACAATTAAGCATAACATATTCATTTTATTTATTATTTATGATTTACACTATAAAAATATATACTACTGTTCAAAGGTTTGAGGTCTGTAAAATCTTTTTTAAGATTTTGAAATAAGTCTTACTGTATGCTCACCTAGACTGCAATTATTTGATCCATTTATTTGGTCAATAATACAGTAATAACAGTAATACTATGAAATATTCTTACAATTTAAAATTAAAATCTTTTTAATTAAAATCTTTATCATTTTAATAGATTTTAAAGCTGAAATTTCAGCAAGCATTACTCCAGTTCTCAGTGTCACATATATCCTGATTTGAAAAAAAAAAAAAATCTTATTTCAATGTTTAAGAAATTAGTAGTGCTGCTTAATATTTTTGTGGAAACTGTGATAAATTTTTACTTTTTTTCAGGATTATTTGATAAAGATAAAGATCAAAAGAACAGCATTTATTAGAAAAATAATTTTGAAAATATTTCAAATGTCAGCAAATATTTTGTAAATATTTTTACTGTCACATCTAACCGGTTTAATGCAGCCTTGCTGAACAAAAGTACTGATTCCTTTTAAATGGTAGTGTATACATATCATTTAAAGAATGTTTATACATCAGATAAGTATTTATAATGCCTTCATTTGGTAAAAATAATGCATATAAAAAATAAATAAATACAATATAGTAAAAAATTCTGCCCTAGCGTACATGTTTTAGGCCTGAATTAAGCTGTAAGCTTTGTCGTTGTATCTTAAAGACAAAACGATCTAGAATAATCCATCCACAGTCAGAGACATACCATGCTAAAAGCAAATTTCAGGTCATTGAAGATATCTAAGGGGTCCTCGTCTGTTAAGTCAGCCGAGTAACTGAAAGGACACTGAGGCCACGTATAAATTATGATTATGTAATCGCTCCAAAAGTTCCCTTGTTGAGGTCTTCATACAAGCGCCTCCAAGTGAATTACAGGTAGTAGATAACAGAAAGAGTGTAAAATGAAGCTCAGAGACACGTGCTGAAGCTTCACTGATATGTAGCCCATAAGTAAATATTGCCTTAATCTCTTGGCAGCCAATTATAAAGGGGATTCATTTTCTTTTCATTTTGCAACAAAGCCCTGAGTAGTGTAATTTTCTAGGACATTATGAGTCATTATCGATGCTTTCCAGTCTAGTTATTTCCATAAAAGGGGGTTGATGCATGCCAAATGCATTTGTATGTGACTCTAGTGTATGGCAGTAGGGTACGAATAATTGAGCAGGCCATAGTTTATTCCCTGAGTCTGTGAGAGACTCAGCATCTCTGTATTTAGGTGGGTCACGTTTACGCTGGCTCTGTACCTCCTTGTCTGTGCTAATGTGCTCAATGAATGTTTAATTGAGAGGAATGATAGTAAGCTGCTTTTGTGGGAATCCTTGACATGGCAGGACAAAAATCTCTACAGGACTCAGCAAAGCTCATGGAGGCCATTACCGAAGTGGAGAGAGTTTGTATCTAGTTAAGGTCTTTTCATTTCCACCTTTTTGTTGTTTCCCCATCTCAAAAAGTCACAAATTCTGCTTAAAAAATCTGTGGATCACAGTGCATTCTAGTGAAATCCAGTGGAAGTTATTAGTGTGCTAACAGTGTGACAGTAATAATAGCTAATAGCAAGAAGTGTGACCCTATTAATCATAAAGACATAGCACACACAAATATTAAGAAACAATTCTTTTTTAAAAACAATTAAATAATAAAATATACTATTATTTAATGAAATTAATTTAATAAATATTTAGTTTAATTATAGTTCATATTTAATATTTTCTATTTAATATTAAATATTTTATAGTTAATGGAAATTAAAAACAGTAAATTGTCAACATTTTCTTTTGACTTTTGCACTTTAATTTAGAATTATTATTATTATTATTTTTTATTTTCCATTTGGAACAACCTTTGTTTCAGAATCTAAAAATGCTGTCTATGTACTGTTCAAAGGTTTGGGGTCAGTAATTTCTTTTTATTTTTTTTTAGGAAATCAATACTTTTATGCAGCAATAAATTGAAAAAAAAAGTGGCAGTGAAGCATTTATAATATTATAAAAGATTTATATTTCAAATAAATGCTATTTTTTTACACTTTCTATTCATAAACAAATCCTGAACATAAATAAATGAGTTTCCAATAAAAAAACTGAACCATACAGCTGTTTTTAACATTATAATAAGAACAACAAGAAATGTTTCTTGAGCACCAAATCAGCATATTAGAATGAATTCTGAAGGATCACATGACACTGAGGACGGGTGTGATGATGCTGAAAATTCAGCTTTGCCTTCACAGGAATAAATTACATTTTAAAATATATAAAATATATTACTATATATTACTATATAAAATATATTATTACATATTTCAACACAATTGTTTTTACAGTGTACAGAATATTTTGAATTTCATAGTTTAACATTTATGAAGACTTATAAATTAAGTGAAAGCTTCATCGGACCACGTAGACCTAGACCGCTTATCTGTGAACAAGAGGGAGTCTTGGGATAGAAACATGAAAACACCAGCCATCTCTTTGAAGGACATACAGTACAGTGCTCAGTAGCTGTGAACAGAGCAGCGTGGCAGCGCTCAACCACATCAAGAACTCAGCACAACATTGATCTATATGGGAAAGTGCCGCAAATGAACAAAGAGCCATGACAAAACATCTGGACTTTGATGAAGGGCACAGTAGTCGCCCAGTTGTGATGTGGGAAATGACTTTGCGAACAGATTAAATCAAGATGTTATCTAGAGGCTGTGTGCGAGGGTGTGTGTAGGGTGGAAAGCTAACTCTTAATACTTCAAAAACATTACTGGGGCATGTTGTCACAAAATGGCACTACGTGAGCTTAATGGAATGTTTTTTTAAATGCTAAAATATTCTATTTTGTAAATATTTTGAATTAGATTTTATTTTACAGTTTTATATTTTATGCTTTTTATTTAATATATTTTGTATTTTCATTTTTTAAATCAATGTTTTTATTAATGATTACCAATATAGTTTTAAATTAATGATAAAGTAACCCTAAAAAAGTAAAAGTAAAAAGTAAGTTAGTTTAAAAGTAACCCTCTCAACCCTGTTCATTTATGAACTGCTTGTTTTCTTAAAAAAAACATACTTTTTTTCTTCTTTTTGTATTCTATCTATTTGTTTTCTTTTTATTCATTATACAATTAACAAAAGCAAAAAAAAAAAAAAAAAGCCTCTAACAGCTTCAGCAGCTTTTTGAGTTTTCTCAACTTATTTTATTAGGAAATTTCTCAATTTTTGTTGTATAAACTTAAAACAAGAAGTTGAGAAAATCTAAAATCTGCTGAAGCTGGTTGTCTTTTAAGTTTGCCCAACTTGTTTTTTTTTTTTTACAGTGTACCCTGCTCTATTCTTTTTCTTTTCTATCTGTTTTCTTTTTATTTATTATATAATTTAAAAAAGCCTTTCTATGTGTACTGCGTTAAGCTATATCTGAGAATTGTTATAGCACTTGCATATTATTGCTGTTTGTTGACTTTGATTGCTGACATTGTTCTCATTTTTAAGTCGCTTTGGATAAAATTTAATGATTAGTTGTATGGTTGTAATTTTCATTAATAATGATAACCCTGTTGACAACTAGCCCCAGTCTCACCTACATCTATAGTGAAGAAGCCTCATTCCATAACGTTGCTTTTTATCAGAGGAGCATGTTGTTAAAGCAGAAGGAAGAACAGATGGAAATGTTGTTGAAATATTATGGAAAAATCCATTGAAGTAAAAAAACAGTAGCTGTCAATGCTGCATATGGAAAATATTCAAATGTGGGACTGAATACATAAACATACGTTATTTTTTATGTATATATTCTGTATATAGGTATTTTTAGGTCATTACAAAAAAGAAAAGACCCTGAAAGTGTAAGATATGGTACTTGGGAAAACGTATACAGTTAGTCTAGTTGACAGTGTGTATGGCTCAAATCTGTCTCTGCTACTTTTATGTCTTTTATCTCTGTAATTCTGTGTGGTTTGGCTCAGGCTGTCAGGGACGTATATTTCACCAACCAAAACAGCCTTCTAAAACCGGTGATATCTCAGTATTCATTGCCCCCCTTGCAGAGAGAGAAGGACTTTGTTATGCATTATTCATTTCTTTCTGCTTTTGTTTCTTCCGTTCCTTCACCTTTTTTATATTTCTTCGCCTTTTGTACATAGTCTCCTAGTTTGTTTTGCTCCTGGCTTGGTACGCAGGAAAAATACAGCTCCCAAGGAGAGAAATGTTGAGCAAGACGTCTCCCTCACCTGAGTTATTCAGAAAAGCAACACCGCAAACTCTGTGAGAGGGGGAAAGCATGATATTAAGAGCGAAGCCAATTTGGCCCTTAACTGAAGCAAATCTGACATCACCTCAGGGAGCAGACAATTATGTAAAAGTTCCATATAACGATCTTTCTGTTTCCATCAAAGTCTCCTTTTTATAATCACATTGTTGTCTATGTCTGTTAGTATGTTACTATTTCTTATGCACTGACTCGCAGACAAATCTTATTCATGTTTTGCTCAAGTTCACCGCTCAGCAACATCTGTAATATGCTCCGGCTGATTTTGGACATTTTTCCTTTGTTTGTAGACATTGATGAAGATTTGCAGTTTGTGTGCAAAATCAACTATAAATAGCTAAAGCCCTTATGCACTATTTATCGAGTGAAAGGGGCAGGCTGTAATATGGAAAGAAAGGACCAATTTAAATGTTTCTCAGCCACACATAGGAATGAGAATCATTAGGGATGTAAAGATTCTGCTTCAGATTCCGATAGCACATAAGGATCTAGTACCCTAATGATTCCATTAAAGACTAATTATATAGGACTACTAGTGAAAAACATTTATTTTACAGCAAAACTGTCTGTCTGTGTATCTTTAACTACTTGTTTTTATATAAATAACTAGTCAGTAATTGCACTGATTAAAGTATCATTGTGTTAAGTACACTTGGAAATAACGGATCATTTTCTCTTCCAGTTTAATCAGCAAGTGAATCATTATTCAAACCAGTGAGTTTGAGATGCTTTTTCCAGTTTGTCTCAAGGCGAGAAACTGTTGTAATTACATAGAGTGTTTTTTTTTCTTTTTTTTCTGCACATACGATGAAGCGGGGTTGTCACTGTAGTTAACTAAAACTGAAACTAAACTTAATTATAAAACAAAAAACACAAAATTATAATGTAAAATTAAATGTTTTTAATTATATATATATATATATATATATATATATATAATTTTGTGTTTTTTGTTTACAGTAAAAATGTAAAATTAAAAACATTTAATTTTACATTTAAATTAATCATTAACTCAAATAAAATAAAATTTAATTTTTTTTTTCAATATTTCCATTACATATTAAAGTTAATGTTTATTTTAATGTAAAAAGTATGCTTTTAATTTCTTTTTATTTATTTTTAATTATGTATATATATATATATATATATATATATATATATATATATATATTAAAAATAAATTAAAATTAAATTAAAAATTTTCATTTTATTTATTTCAATTTAAAAAAATTTGTGGTATATATATAAAACTCAATTATACTAATTAGCTTCACAATTATACTAAAATAACACTGTGAAGTGAACACTGAAAAAGTTTATGTTCTTTTAAAGTAATGTTTATGGGCTTTTTCGATTTCTATAAGATTTGACATACTATTTTTTCATTGTATAGGAACTTGGCATATTTTAGTGCAGTATTCCATACTAATGCATAGTAATGTTAAAGAACTTTTAACTGATTTCTGTGCCAAACATTTTGGCACATTAGATATAAATAATATTGTAAAATATATCTTGCTAAAAACTGGATCATTAATACTAAATTACTTGGTATAGTTAATTATTTATGTTGTAAACATAAATTTTGTATATATTTGAATTGATCTCTGTCTACACAGGCAGAAAGAACAGCATTCCAAATTATTAATTTGATCCTGCCAGTCAGTGATTGTCATCTGCAGTTAACTCTTAAACTATCACGCTGGGAACACCGTTCATCATTCATCAGAAGTTGTACAGGTGGTAAGATCCTCAGCATCCTCAGCAAATGATTACTCCACACCTGACATTTACTCCTCCGCAGGATGAGGTTTCAGAGGATGCAGCAGAGGAAGCGATTATCTTATTTTACCACAAATGACTCTGACTGGAGCTATTGAAAGGGCAAAATTGTGTACTCTGTTAAGCACAGCATAGCACCCATATCAGCTATTTCCAGGGAATATTTCAAATAAGCATTTTGCTTAGACCTTTTATCACGCTGCCCTGCAAAAACGCATTTTTAAAATTATTGCTGGCGAAAAATTACAAAGCGTCTCTTTTAGGGGCCTTGCTCAGAGCTCCCAGAGAAAGGGCCTCTTCACAGGGCTCTGATGCCGAAAGTAGGGGACTTCCAGCTCATTCTGCTTGGAAGAAAACGGCAGAGATTATATCTTTTCCCAGAGAAGCCGTGCGAAGTGAGTGCATGACTTTTAAGTGCTGTTTGTGGGATAGAAATGAATGCTATAACGGATTTTGGGAAAATAAAGGACTCCGGGAATGGGCTAGCCAAAGGCGAGATCTATTGACTGAGGCTCTTTTTATGTTAAAGCACTTCACACGCCAAAGCTTTGAGTGCAGAGCACTCACGGCCTGCCGTCTGATAATGTCAAACAGCCAGCTTTGCATTTGAAGATTTCCGAAGTGATTAACTCTTAAAAGGGCTGATGGAGTTTAAGAATTTCCTCATTTTAATCTGCTGTTTCAAAGCAGAGATATTCCTTATTACATGCCATAATTACTATTGATGAATTATTATTATTATGAACAGTTTTGTCAATTTTAAATTAAACTTGGTTGCCATTTTTCAGTCTGAATTATAAGATTCGTGGGAAGATTCGGGGAAGTCGTGGCCTAATGGTTAGAGAGTCGGACTCGTAATCGAAAGGTTGCGAGTTCGAGCCCCCGGCTGGCAGGAATTGTAGGTGGGGGGAGGGAATATCCAGCGCTCTCTCCACCCTCAATACCACGACTGAGGTGCCCTTGAGCAAGGCACCGAACCCCCAACTGCTCCCCGGGCGCTGCAGCATGGCTGCCCACTGCTCCGGGTGTGTGTTCACGGTGTGTGTGTGTGTCCATTTGTTCACTACTCACTGCTGTGTGTGTGCACTTGGAAACGCAGAGCACCAATTTCGAGTATGGGTACGCTTTACTTGACAATACGTCACGACTTGACTTAAGATTCATTTGTTGGTAGATTTAACCATCTATCTGCCACCTCAATTCTCTTTTTCTCCACTGAAAGCCAATAAAATTTAGTCATGCGCGTACATTATACCCAAAAATATAAAAAATTATAAAATTATAAAAATTATAGAAAAAGTTTAGACAACGTAATTGTGTAAAATAGTAATTATGCTTTGTTTGTTGTGTATATTACATGTTTTTGACATTATAAAATGCAGTTGTACCTTATATAATTTTACACAGCATCTAGTTTTTGTTCTTAACTTTGATTGGCTGAGCGGCATTCCAAGAGTACTGTATCCACTCGTTTTAATTTGCACATTACAGACATACTGGCAATCTGTACATTAGTAATAGGGATTTTTCATGGACTCTTTCTGCAAGTTACAGATTTCCACCAGTAGGTGGCGACAAGTGACTGTCTTTATGCATGAGTCATTTGAATCGTTAATTCATCCAGTTTGTTCAAAAACACATTAATCTTCATGAGTGAGTTATGGAATCATTCACCACTAGTTTCTGCTTTGTCTTTGTTTAGAAATATTTTAGTTGGTAGAGAAAAATAGATAAAAATCGCATTTAATAATAATTGCATTGTTGCACTTTAGCTTGTATGATTAATTAAAATATTTTTCCCTGTCCGCTGCCTTTGACATCACTATGCATGGTTTAGTTTCCTCTGCACATTAAGATGAAATAGAAAAAAGCATTAAAAAAATGTGACTAGGGCAAATAGCTCAAATTTATCATTCTTTCCACTTGAAAGCAATTTAAAATCTTATCAAATAGTGTCAATCACAAGCATAAAGAGTAAACTGCATTTACTCCCTACAGCTGCATTTATGCAGTTATGGCTTTCACTTGTTTATACTGCACTGCGTTCACACAAATTTGATATATTTTCTTTAACTGCCCTTAAATAGGCAGTTAGCATAATCAGCATGTATGTGTTTCCCATGGCATATGATGCCCTTGAAACACTTCAGTGTTCTCCTCCTGTGGGAAAACAAGAACTGTGCATATCAGGCATGCCAAGCATTAAAGCCCTAAAAGAAATGCTCTATGAACAGCAACGTAAGTGGAACAGACACACGCTGACCCTCTTTTTGCTATGAATTAAGTTCTCTTGTAACAGTTTTCCTCCACACAAAAAACTATTGCGTTGAACATGAAAATAAGATTTTGGCTGTATCTGCTGAATGCTTCTCTCTGCGTTTTTATTGATCTAATCAGCCGTCCGAGTCAGATATGACTCCATGTGCTTTCAGCTCTCAGAAAGGCACATTATTTCTCCACAGCTGTGGCTCCCTGGCACGCAGGACATAAAGCGTTAGCCTCTGATGGCTCTGTCGGGCTTTCAGCTGCTTCAAAAGACAGTTATTTTCTCCTGCCAACAAATGGTCCTTCTCTATCTTTTTTTTTTTCTCTCAGATGAAATAATCTTCAAAGTGTTGTGATGAGAGAAATCTGACATTCAGATAATGGAAATACAGCCTGAGGATTTGGACATGAGTGAGTGATTTAAAGGCACTGGGCAAATGAGCTGTGATTGCTGTTGTTAGCAGTGTACAGTGTTGTGTAAATTTGGTCACATATTTTATTGTTTTCTTTATTTTTCTAACAGTGCATTATTAACTGGTCACACTCTATGTTTTTTGATTCGCTAAAAAGACCTGGCTCATAAGAGTTGTTTGATTCATTTAGGAATCAGACTTCACTGGCTCCATTGTACTGTATGTGTATGATTCACTAAAAATAAATATTTATAAGTGTCAGCCATTTGCAAACCAGACTTTATTAGTCACACTGTACTTGTTTTTGATTCACTAAAATGAACCAGCTCATAAGAGTCATAATGCAGGACACTTTGCACAGATTTTTTTTACTATGGAAAAATTCATGTGCTAGAAATGTCAAAATCAAACATCATGAAATCGTTCACTTTTTCTTGATTCTTCAATCGTTGGTCCAGTTTTTTTTTCTCTGTAAATAATAGTCTAAATTACATAATTGTATATTTGGCCTATAAAAATATTCAGTAAAAAACAGTAAAAATGTAAACAGCTTTATAGAACACCCTGCCAATTTTAGTTTAAAACTATTGTAATTTACAGAACAGAAAAAAATTAAGCAATTAATCCAACAGCCATTTTTGTTGAATTATCATAACCATGTTGCTATTAAACTCCATTTTGATCATTTTACATACATTGACAACCACAACAATACCATAACTGAAGAGAGGGGAAGGAAACTAAGAGGAAACATTTATTAATGAAAAAAACATCAAATGTGAAGTGTCACAGGGAATTCTGGGAATGTCAGTATTTGTTTTTGATTATGATTTACTTTCAAAAACTGTACATTTTAAAAAACAAACAAACATTCTTTTTCACATACCTTACATTATTGTTGCTCCTCTCTGCCCCGCCTTTCTGAAATGCGTAGATTTGTAACAAAGCTCATCATTCTGAAAAGTGCGGTGTGCTCTGATTGGCCAGCTATCCAGTGCATTGTGATTGGCCAAATACCTCAAGCGTGTGATGGAAATGTTACGCCCCTTACCATATTTGGAAACACACGTCGTCTCCACCATCGATATCTGTATGTATGTGTATATATATATATATATATATATATATATATATATATATATATATACACCCGAGGCTACGCACTCTGCTCGGCCGGGCGGAAGTGCTCACAGGCGGCGCCGAGATCGTAAACAAAGGCGGGGGAAGTGCGGAGGACTAAGAGCTAAGCTAAAGCTAACACCGCACCGGCTCTCTTTACCCAGCATTTTCCTCGCTAATGTGCGGTCATTGGTGAACAAAATGGATGAAATACGACTTCGCATCACCCATAGTAAGAAACTTTTGGACTGCAATGTCATGGTTTTCACTGAAACATGGCTACATAACGACATACCAAATAATGCTATTGATCTAACCGGACGCTACACGCTCCGAGCAGATAGAACGGCAGATGACTCCGGCAAGACCAGAGGTGGAGGATTGTGCATTTATGTGAACAAAGCTTGGTGTACGAACTCTGACACTGTTGGAAAACACTGCTCACCTAACCTAGAGTTTCTCATGGTTAAGTGTAGACCTTTCTATCTGCCGCGGGAGTTCACTTCCACCATCATAACTGCAGCCTATATTCCCCCGGATGCTAATGCCAAGCTTGCTATGAACGAACTGCATGCGGCCATTAGTAAACAACAGACTGTACACCCGGAAGCTGCATTTATTGTTGCGGGTGATTTTAATCACTCCAACTTAAAGACAGTGCTCCCCAAATTCCATCAGCATGTCTCCTGCCACACTAGAGGAGAAAAAACTTTGGATCATGTTTACACAACCATCGCAGGAGCTTACATCGCGACTCCCCTCCCCCACCTGGGACAGTCTGATCACCTTTCTTTGTTTCTCACCCCCAAGTATTCACCCCTCATCAACCGTGTGAAGCCATCAGTGAAGACCATCAAAGTGTGGCCAATGGGAGCAGAGTCTGTACTTCAGGACAAATTTCAACACACGGACTGGAGTATGTTTGCTTCCCAGGCTGCCAGTGGCTCTCACACGGACATTGACATCTATACCACCTCTGTACTGGATTACATCAATACCTCCATTGACAGTGTTACAACAGAGAAACAGATCACAACGTACCCTAATCAGAAGCCATGGATGAACAAGGAAGTGCGGCTCCTGCTGAAAGCCCGCAACACTGCTTTCAGATCAGATGACGCTCAGGCCTACAGCATATCCAGGGCTAACCTGAAGAGGGGCATCAAGAAGGCCAAGCACTGCTACAAGCTAAAGGTAGAGGAGCATTTTTCCAACTCTGACCCCCGGCGCATGTGGCAGGGCATCCAGGTCATCAGTGACTACAAGCCATGCAACTCCACTCCAACGGTCACAGACGTCTCCTTCCTTGATGAGCTAAATGACTTTTATGCTCGCTTTGAGAATAACAACAAGGAGACAGCCACCAAGATCACACTCTCAGGAGACCATCAGACCCTCACCTCCACAGATGTCTGCACAGCATTGAGCCGGATCAATGCATGCAAGGCCGCTGGCCCTGACGGCATTCCTGGACGTGTGCTCAGGATATGTGCAGAGCAGCTCGCAGAGGTCTTCACAGACATTTTCAACCTGTCCTTCACCCAAGCAACTGTGCCAACATGCTTTAAGGCCACATCCATTGTGCCAGTGCCGAAACACTCCTCCCCGACGTGCCTGAATGACTACCGCCCCGTAGCACTCACACCCATTGTAATGAAGTGCTTTGAGCGACTGGTCCTGGCACACCTCAAGAACTGCCTCCCACCCACACTGGACCCACACCAATTTGCCTACCGTAGCAATAGGAGCACTGAGGATGCAGTATGCACAGTACTGCACTCGGTACTCACACACCTGGATAATAACAACACTTATGCACGGATGTTGTTTGTTGATTTCAGCTCAGCATTCAACACCGTCATTCCCTCCAAGCTGATCACTAAACTTGGAGACTTGGGTGTTAACACCTCCCTCTGTAGCTGGATTATGGACTTTCTGACCAACAGACCTCAGCATGTTAGGTCAGGCCACACCTGCTCCACCACCATCACACTCAACACCGGCGTACCACAGGGCTGTGTGCTGAGCCCATTCCTCTACTCCCTCTACACCCATGACTGCAGGCCTGTGCATGGATCCAACTCCATCATCAAGTTTGCTGACGACACCACAGTGATTGGCCTCATCAGAGACAACGATGAGACTGCCTACAGGGAGGAGGTACAGCACCTGGCTGCATGGTGCGCTGACAATAACCTCCTCAACACCAGCAAGACAAAGGAACTTATTGTGGACTTCAGGAAGAAGAAAAGTGGAACGCATGACCCCATCCACATTAACGGGATGGTTGTTGAACGTGTCTCCAGCTTCAAGTTCCTGGGAACCCACATCTCGGAGGACCTGACCTGGACCACCAACACATCCAGCCTAGACAAGAAGGCTCACCAACGCCTCTTCTTCCTTAGGACACTGAAGAAGAACCACCTGTCTCCAATCATCCAGCGGAACTTCTACCGGTGTGCAATTGAAAGCATCCTGACCAACTGCATCACAGTCTGGTATGGGAACTGCACAGTTGCTGACCGCAAGGCACTGCAGAGGGTGGTGAAAACCGCCCAACGCATCACAGGGACACCACTTCCTGCCATTGAGGACGTCCAGAGAAAACGCTGTTTACGTCGAGCTCGCGGCATTCTTAAGGACTCCTCTCACCCTGACCATAGACTGTTTAACTTACTGCCTTCTGGGAGGCGCTTCAGGAGCCTCCGATCAAGGACAAGCAGACTCAGGAACAGCTTTTTCCCTACAGCTGTTTCCCTACTAAACTCTGCCCAATGATACCCCCCTCACACACCACCACAAACTCTTCACCCCTCCCCATCATTAAAATCGGTTAAAAAACAAAAACAAAAAACATCCACACACTGAGTACTATGCACTGGAAATTTTTATTTCTATGCACTTTCAATGTTCATTGCACTAGTATTTATATATCTTAATGTATAGCTTATTCATATCCATTTGTAATTATATTCATAGCTTTTGCTCATAGTGTACATACATTTACTGTACAATCCATCTGTATAGTATGTTCATATCACCCATCTGTATATCATACTGATAGTATTTAAAAATTTGTAAATTATGTCCATAGTACTACTGCCTTATCTGTATATTCTGTACATATGTAACTATTGTAGACACTGTATATCCTGTACCTCTGCTTATTGCACTTCTGGTTAGATGCTAACTGCATTTCGTTGCCCTGTACCTTACATGTGCAATGACAATAAAGTTGAATCTAATCTAATCTAATATACAGTATCTCACAGAAGTGAGTACACCCCTCACATTTTTGTAAATATTTTATTATATCTTTTCATGTGACAACACTGAAGAAATTACACTTTGCTACAATGTAAAGTAGTGAGTGTACAGCTTGTATAACAGTGTAAATTTGCTGTCCCCTCAAAATAACTCAATACACAGCCATTAATGTCTAAACCGTTGGCCACAAAAGTGAGTACACCCCTAAGTGAAAATGTCCAAATTGGGCACAATTACCCATTTTCTCTCCCCAGCGTCATGCAACTCATTAGTGTTACAAGCTCTCAGGTGTGAATGGGGAGCAGGTGTGTTAAATTTGGTGTTATCGCTCTCACTCTCTCATACTGGTCACTGGAAGTTCCACAAGGCACCTCATGGCAAAGAACTCTCTGAGGATCTGAAAAATATGTATATATACAGTATATATATATATATATATATATATATATGTAGATATATGTCTCCACGACATGGTGGTGGCACCAACAATACTACAGTGAGAATAAAAGTTATGCCTTCTTTCTTTGCGTAAACATTTGGGCAGTGTTATGCAAATCTTCCAACACAATGATGTAGATATGTGGGGGCATGTTTAAATGAGGCATTTTAGGAAGGCGTGGAGAGTCTGAACTTTTATAAAGAATATCTCTTTGGGTTTGAGACTTTAGTCTTTGCAACTTTACGGATCTTATATGCACAAACAGCTTGTAACACTCCAAAGAGAAAGGAAAACTTGAAATCATATCATATGACCCCTTTAACATTTATTTTTTAACTCTAAAATTACATTAAAAGTCCTGAACGATCTATTACAGTTTTTGAACATATAGAATGGATCGTACTGTTAACTAATTAGCAGGTTTTTACTGTATTTTTTACAGTCTTTTACTGTTAATATAAAAATACAATAAGTTAGTTTTTTATTATTAGTGGCTCGTTAACTTGATTACAGTTTAACTGCTTTAAATTACGAGCACTGTTTCAGTGCGGCTTATAAAATACAAGTGTGTACATAATGACGCAGTTTCCTTGCACCAAGTGTACTCAGTACAGTGCCATGTTCAAGTTAAACCAGAGGACATGTCCGTCCTTATTGGATTGATGTTAAAAGCAGACCTGAATACCACTTTTGTTACATTTTGTGTTTGTTGCTTGAGCACATTTTATTCATTGGTGAATGGTGTTTTTTGGCATATTGCTGAGGGCTTCATGCAGACCTTTATGTGGTCCTGTTCACTGAATTTAATTTCATTCAATTAATCTCAAGTGTCTGTGTGAGTCACTGTCAACAGCTCATCAAATTAGCTGATGCTCCGTGATGGCTTTGATTGAGAACAGTTGTTGAACTCAGTGTTCCCACAATGCACTGCACTGTGTGTAGGGGGAGTGTTGTTCAGAGCCGCTATTGTTCGCCAAGTCTGCCGATAGCCATGACATAAAGAGCTCCCTCAAGTATTTCATATTTCCAGACAGGCCAAACAGACTGTGTTCAGTTGATAGTGATAAAGGATGAATAAAGCAGTGATGTGGGTGGCTCAGTTTAGACATGCACAGAGAAATGATCCAAGGCCTGCGTTTTTGTCCCCAAAGAACTGCAGTTTGCTATTGAGCTATATTCTAAATATCAGGAATGGCTTTGACTTTGAAGTTTCAAGGAGCCAAAAAAGCCTCTTCAGAAGTAATATGATAATTTGATGTAATAAGAATCTATATCATAGAAGATCATATGAGACATCTGCTTTGTGAGCGGTCAAGCTTTGCATGTTTACATCCTAGACAAATTATAGTTGTATGCTTAATTCGATTATTTGATTATTCATGCAATTTTAAAGCTGTCATGCCATATTAGATCCACTATGCGGAATAAACCCTGTTTTACAGAGAAACCGCCCATGAACTTAAAGCAACATCCTAATGAGGCCAGTGTGATTAGTTCTGAGAAGGCAGTACATGATTTCAAAAGAATTTTTCACCCAAGAATAAAAAGTATATTGTGAGATATTCACCCTCATGCTGTTTCAAACCCAACTGACCTTGATTTCTTCCTTATAATAAAACTTAATGATAACTAGGACTATCTGATATGGAAAAATACCTATTGTAAAAGTATTGTGTACTACAGCATAGTGTTTTTAATCCATACAATAGCTTCAAAATGTTATTTATCTGCATATGGCTTTACAATACATAGAATATGTACACATCATATGTAATACTTTCTGCTTTTTTGTCATTTTGGACCTTAATCTCCATTCTCTTTCATTATAAAGAAATAGCTGTCCAGATATTCTTCCAAAATTATCTTCCACCGAGAGTCGTATTGATTTGGAAAAACAACATCTCAGCAGGACGGTTATAGTACACTCTTATAAATAAGGGTTCCAAAAGAGAGTTTTTGCATTGATGCCATAGAAGAACCATTTTTGCCTCCCCAAAGAACCTTTCAGTGAACAGTTCTTAAAAGAACCATTTTTTCTTAGTATGAAGAACATTTTAATAATCTAAAAAACCTTTTTCAGCTATAAAGAACCTTTCGTGCAATGGAACGTTTCCATTAATGTTAAAGGTTATTCATAGAACCATATATTTCAATTTACTTGTGTAAGCAATGACAAAACTTTAAATAAAGGTCAACCAGCCATTTAATATAAAAAATATTCACTGTTTTACACACACTGGTTTATCTATATATCAAACTAAATTAGATCAAAAACCGACCTCGAGAATGTCAGAGAACAGATCTTCTGACATTGTCAGTGCCAGTAGGTCTGCTTTCCTTTATCTGAAATCTGTCCCTACGTTGGTGCCAGCGTGGAGGTCTGTTTCATTTTTTTGGTAATAAGACTCCTCATAGTTATATTTCATTGCATGACATAAAGGTCCGGAAAAGACCTGCTTTTTGAAGTGTAGACTGAGCTCAATCCCCTTCCCGGACTATGTTTGTCTGTATCAGTTACCCAGCCCTTGTACAGTCCATTGTTTGTAATCTACTCAACATCGGCTTCCTAGCCTAGTCCCACATCTCTTCTCGTTCAACCAGAGACTTTTCAGTTGAGAGGCTCAATACTTGTTTATCTTGTTTTATCGGTCCATGCCCTGTCCTGCCTTGTGTGTGGGGACCTAGCGGAGCTCTCCACACCGCAGATAAAATCGTTGGGATACTGATAGAATGAATTAGCAGCACAGTTGGGATTGATTTCTAAATGGCCATATACAAGGCAGCGAAGTGCTGCTCTGCACATCCAGGGGAAACCAGATCCTGCACGGGTCACATTAAAATGCTGCTTTGGTGCGTTGAGTTTCAGCTGGAATGTTCCCTCGAATCAATGATGGAGGCTTAATTACTGGATACTACCAGAAACAATATTGGCGGAACGTCATATTAGAAGATTTAGTTTCAAGTCTGAAAGCCGGTACGGAAACTCGGAAGGTCATTTGTTTGTGCTCAGTCTCTCTTGGGGAAGGCACCTTGCATGTAGTGTCTTCAAACAAGGCTTTCTTCATATTGTCTTTCCTAATGTTCATTAGTGTCAGAGCCCAATGGGATGTTTACTCTGGAGGTAATGCAGTTGGACGTGTTTAATTTAAGGGGTGTTATACAGTAAGTGTGGCATAGACTTTGATGAATGAAATTGTCTTGAAGATTAAAGAACAAATTAGTCAGTGAGTCTGACAGTGCTCTTCAGTTTTAAACAACTGTTCCCCTTTAATAAATTATTGAGTGTGGGATGAAAAATGTGAAGAGCAGGAAATTGCACCACAGGGCCACAAGGGAAATATGACAAGTCTCCACACATTCAAAAAAATGCCCACCATCTTGAAGGTTAATAAAATGCGTCATGGATTGGAGTCTTTGCTTGAACAATCTCCCTTGATATACAGACATGCTATTGGATTTGACAACACTCTCAGGAACAGCCCTCCAGCTAAAAGTTGGGCCATAAAACTTGCCAGTCCAGTCAATTCACAATGTAGTTTTATACACTAATATATAATCTCTATTTATGCCTTCATGCAATGTTTCACATCTATCAGACTAACCAAAGGTAAATCATTTCCAAGCACATTCATTTGGGGAAGGAGCTCACTTGTTCACGAGTTGGAATTTGAATTGATGTGACTACCCTCCACAAGCTGAATTAGAATTAATTGGAATTAAAGGAAGTGGAATTTATTGAATTACAATTGAAAGGACTTTTTTAAAGCTAAATTTTCAGCAAACATTACTTTAGTCTTCAGTGCCACATGATACTTCTGAAATGATTCTAATGTGCTTAATTGGTGCTAAAGAAATATTACACTTTTGAATCATTTAGTTTATCCTTGCTGAATAAAATTATTTTATAATTTTTTTAAAGCATTTCCTTAAAAAAATCTTACGGACCCCAAACTTTTGAAAGGTAACTTTATTTTGTTCTAATTCTATTTTTAGCAATTCTGCATCATCTTTGATATCTGAGTTGATGAATGGTGCCTGCCATGTTCATTAGTTACTCAAGCTCTTTTTAATATATAATGTGTTTGCACACACAAAAAATAATAATACAAATAAAAATTCACAATGGTTTAATTAAAAAACTTGCAGTGCTATTTCTTCACATTTAGCACCTGGCTAAAATGGATTGTGGATTCTTTACATCATTAGTTTTCATCTGCTCTGTACAGCTACATTACATTGCTTTTCCCACTGAAATATGTGCACAATAGTGATGCAACAATTTAGTGAGTTAACCCTCCCTATTTCAAAAAGGACAAAGGCTGTCACATGACTTCAGTGGGTCCCATCATTCAGTTCTGCTGCTAGTGGTGTCATGTAGCCTGTCCTATCAAACATTCCAGCACATCAGTCACAAAAGCTGCAGATATAACACCTTAATAATTAGACATTGGTATTAATCATCAGAGCATCGATATGTACTTGATGACTCAATGCAATAAGCAGACCCTTGTGGGAGAATGTGGTCGTGTAAGGGTTGTACGGCTGGTCGATTATCTCTGACCTGCCGCATCAGTACGGAAACCAATTAAGTGTGTAGCAGTGACTGAGGTCCTGAGAGACGCACTGAGGACTACATCAGCCATGTCAATCACTTGCTAGCAGGCAGACACATGATCGATTGAGAGCTCTCCCTTGGGTTACGATCTTTTTTTACTTAAGTGTAGCGTGCCTGGAATATAAAGTGAATGTAGTATGTGAAGAGTGGCACTTTACACGAGTTACATCTGTCTAAACCTCAGTGCTAGTTTAAAAACGCTTGTGTGTGTGTGTGGCCTTTTCAGGCAATGTGAGGGTGAGGGCGTTTTCACACATAGAACATTTGTTTCGGAACGTGGTGCGTTTTCTCCATTTAATGGTAGTTCTGTCATGACAACTTTCGGAGGGATTGGCATGGTAATGTACATGACGTATTTGGTCTTGGTGGAATAGATCTGCTACGCTGCTGCTGCTGTGCAATTACAGAGACTTGCTACTGCCAATACATACACAACATGCTGCTGTGAGGTAAGAAATACTGCTGCTGCAAATATATTATACATGAAATAACCCCCTATAGCATACATGAATCACCTCATAGCAGATCTATACAGGTGGAGCTGAGGAAGGTGGGGGGTTTCTGAAGCAAGCTGCGAAACTTCTACAACAGGGGTGCCCAAACTCGGTCCTGGAGGGGTAGGGAACCAGCTAATCAAGCACACCTGCTGGGAAGTTTCTAGTATGCCTAGTAAGGGCTCGATTAGCTGGTTCAGGTGTATTTAATTGGGTTGGAGCTAAACTCTGCAGGACACCGGCCCTCCAGGACCGAGTTTGGGCACCCCTATTCTACAACAAGCACTAGTCATATATTTGAATGTTGAGCAGAGAGCACATTGGCTATAGATACAGGAGAGAACCAATCAGCTGTGCCATGTGATAATGATGTCATTAGGTCAGACTTACAGTAGTTAGACCTATCAGACTGTGCATCTAGAGTTTCATGCCAGAACTCTGTATATCTTAATTTGCAGATCTTTGGAGATTAAAAAAAGTTTTTAATGCATTTACTGTACATATGGTTTGAAAGAACTACAAAATACTAGTAAAATGTCAAAATATTCTGCTGTTAAATGTTGTATTGGATCTTACTGATTACGTTTTATGGACAAAACCAGTTAAAACATTTTTCAAAGTATGTCTTTTATGTTCTATTCAAGAAAAAAAGTCATACAGGTTTGGAATGACAAGTGCCTTTTATCCCTTTACAAGGTTCTTAAAAGCCATCAGACTGTATAACTTTCAGTTATAATATGAGCCTTTATATTTAAGTATGTTTTTTGAAGTTGTGTTGCATCATGTTGCAAAATATTCTCTCAGATGATCATTAGACCATGGTTTGGTAGCAGCTTAAATGTGTAAAAAACACCATGAATCATGTCTATTTTGCTGATTTCTGGAACTGTGATAATTAAATCCTCACCCTCAAAAGGATAGCTGTCATGTGCAGTGCTGGTCTCCTCAGGTTTGAGCAGCATGATGACAGTCAATTTATCCACCTCCTACTGATGGAGATGTGAGATATTTCTGTATCTGAACTATAAACAAGTCAAGTCAAGTCTGCTTTATTGTCAATTCTTCCACATGTACGGCACATACATACAGAGAATTGAAATTGCGTTACTCTCAGACCCTTGGTGCATACAGTTAACATTTAAGACACTGACAGCAGACGTTCAAATACAGATAAATACAGTTTAAACATAACAACAGTGCTTTATTGCATACAGAGACATTTGTCACATTGCTCATGAAGGGAATTGGAATAAATTTGAAATATGTTATAGACAGTTTGACAGTTATAGATGTTTGAGGTTGTATTAGGTTGTCTGAGGACATGCATGAGGTTACATGAGGATATCTGAGAGAACAGAGAACAGAGAACAACCCACCACCCACTGAGTACCCTCTGGCGGGACACTGCCTGATAAATGATAACTTAGATCTCCACTGCTGGCACGATCTTTGCTCTTTTACTGTGAAATTAATAGATTTTTTATTCTCCATTGTATAGCATTGGAACAATTACATCAATAACACTCTTCAAAACTTGAATTTTGCTTGATGCTTGAATTAAGTCAAGGCTGTTGTATATTTATTCACGTTTTTATAATACTTTTATATTTTACAGTATAAATCTGTGACAGTATTAAGCAGATCTTCCAACTGAATTTCATCAATAGCCTAAGTGCAAGGGAGAGATGAGGAGAAACCTTCCTATTTCTTTGCATTTCCTTTTGTTTACACCAAGTATATCTGTAGAAAATATGCTTAAATTGCACTGTGGATTAAGTATTTCTGAAGAATTACTGAAAACGGAACACAAGCAGCAAATTACCGGCACAGTTTGTCAGTCATGCTGAAATTCTTACACAAGTCTTTAATACATTATACACAGCTCTTATTTCTCAGAGTATCTGTTTAATATAATGGATTTTGACAAGAACTCAACAGCGAGTTTCTGTTAGCGGCCTCATTACTATAATGCAAAATTGCAACTTCTAATTATTGACTTAAACATCTATGAAATAAGCAAGTGACTTAAAACAGTCAACTTGTCATGAACAATAAGATTTTGCATAATTTTCCGTGCTTACATCAAAGCGTTAATCACTGAGTCACTCTTATTCAAAACACCTTTTCATCAAAATCAGTACCGTTTAAGCATCCGTCTTACTGGGTCAGTGAATCATTTCAAAGTAATTATGAATTCAGTTTGATTCTGGTAAGTTATCTTCTCTCTCTCTCTCTCTCTCTCTCTAGCTGCATTCCCTGACTGATGTTTTTTAATTGAAACAGTCTGTAGTCTGTTCCTAATTTCAGATCTTGTTAATGCAATTAATAATGTATGGATATTCTAATTAAAATTTGCCTGCACCATTTTACAGTGTAAACACAATTGATCTTCTGTTAATTAAGTTTTAAACATCATTGATGGAATTCAGAATTAGTAGTGAATGTAAGACTGCTATCAGTGCCTCTCAAGGCCGTTCGATACATAAAATCGCAATAAAATGGCACACTGATTGAGACACATTAAAACAACGCCCACCCTCATCTTTTCCATCAGATAGAAATTTTTGTTCAAAATAAGTGCAATAACTGAAAACACTGCCGCTTCAGCTGTTTTGTGAAGAGTTTAGACAGCCGTGATTACAGCATTGAGAATAAATCACATAATAAAACAGGACTGCGGTATAATGACAGTGTTGTAGGTGAAATACTGTGAAAATTATCACTTGTTGACAGCATTTGAATTCATCCTGTGATCTGGGAGAAACAAAACAGTTTTTTCTTTTTTTAATTGAGAGCTCTAAATTAGACATTCAGTCAATTCTAGTTGCCGTGTATGTGCAATACAAAATATATTGTTGCTCTTATGAATGTTTATTGCTGTTTAATGGCATGTTTCATTTATTACATGGCATTATTATTATTTATTACATAATTTATGCAATAAAGGAAAGTGATAATGTATTCTGTATCTGTGCTGGACTGTATTGAATTTCCATATAGAGATTATTTAAATTGCCATTTGATTCTGATGAATCACTGTTTTGCATGTAGAGTAGAATATGGCACTATAAATTTATAATAAATAATTTATTTATGCGTTATGTATGATTAGATGCTGCATTGCTACTTTTTTCACATAATCCATTTAAAAAAAAATCTCAGTAAATGTATCTAATAAGGCTGTCAAGCATATACAATTTTACAATAATTAATTACATGATGTGCTGATTATTCAGTTTAATCAATCGCAAATCAATTACACTTAGAAATTAGAATTTAGGTATATTTTGCATGAATGCATTTACACTGCAATTAGAATTGCATAAATAGTGCTATGAGATTAATGGGTTTTGAATGGGTATTAATGAGTTTTCTATAAAAAATAATTATAATAATAAAGAAAAGAAAAGATACTCATAAAACTAAAACCACAAGTAGGTCATTCTACAATGGCTGATTCATTCAGAAATGAAGCAAATTTTTATCAACAGGCCATTGACTCATTGGTTCACTCGATTCGTTCAAAAATGTGTATTCATTCAGGAGCGAAACACTGCTGTGTGTTTCTTGTAAAAACACTAATTTTGCTGTGGCTTTGTTTGGAACTATTATCATTAGCAAAATTGAGCAAAAACAGACAATATTATTGAACTATCGTATAAAATCAATATCACATTGCTATTGTGCAGATATTACAGAATATAGAGAAAATACAGCACTGAGGCGGGTGCGTAAATGCATTTTTAAAGCTTTATTTTTTCCATATTTAATCACACCAGATTATTGTGTTAATTCAACAACTCTAGTTTACATGTGAAAAAAAAGTGCATAAGTTATGACGGAGAATATGTCATTTAAAAATGTTTTCCTTGATTTATGCGTAATCCCCAATACATTTTATGCTTAAAACAAGAAAAAACTCATAAGATATATTCTCTAAAATTAATGCAGTATTACTTCTCAAATTAATGGATGAATGCTGTTTAAAGAATGACTAGACATTTTAACTGGAAAACAAGACAAAAATACTGATTAAGATCATTTAATAACTTAATTTAACTTCAGTTTGGCACCATATCACTGTGTACAATCTGTAAGTAATGCACGACAGAATGACCTCATCTCAGACATGCACCCTCCCCTCACCCCGGACACAGACATAAATAAAGCTAAAGCCCAGACAGAGATTGAAACCAGAGCCTTGGCGATAACTCCCAGCCTCCCGTCTGTCTCCTCCTCTATCAGGACCTGAGAAGTTTAAAGGAGTTTAAAGGCAGACACTGGCAGGCAGGAAGTTTTGCTGTGCTGCCAGGCTTCACCCAGAGAGATTATAGATTGAGATCCCCCCCAGCACCGCCGTGACTCCAGATGCCCCTGTGACCCCTTTAAAACCTTCTCTGGCTGCCAAGGCCCAGTGGCACTCTGAGCTCGGGCCACGGGGTTCCTCTAGCTGAGAGGGCACCATCTGTCCAGCCCTGCTTGGTATTCGTTCAGGAACCGCTCCGACACGGCCCCTTCTCATCCAGTCACTTGTTGTGATGGCAGTTCTACCGCCCTGTCTGTGGTGTGAAATGCTTGTGCTGTGGCCAGACCCAATGTTGTGAAAAGGTCAATTGGCTGTGTCTGAATGCTGAAGACAGTCTCTTGTGTGTTCCTCTACCCCGTTCTTGCTCTCTTTTTCTCATTAGTGCTAGCTTACTTGTGATTCTAGATGCTATTTAGATGCTTTTTTGAATCCTAAAATGTCTGGTTATGTGATGCATTGTGTCTATGTTTAGGTTGTTTAACTTTTAAAAATCTAATTTAACTTAAAAACTTGATTTAATTTTCTTGAATGACTAGTTGGATCAAAAGTGAAAAGTTTATTTTCTTATCCTCTTGTCCTTCCAGACTTCTTTACAAATCAGAAGACAAATTCCATACTAAAACAGTTAGTACAATAACACTGGCAGTTATAGTTCACCCAAAAATGAAAATTACAAATCTGCATTACTTTCTTCTGCACATCATAAAAGAAGATATTTTGGTCTATGATGTTTTGAATGTTTTAGTAATTGTTTTCCTTTACAGTGGAAGTTTTTGTATGACAATAGTTTATTATTAAAAAAAATATATTTGTGAGAAAATCATTCACTCTGTTCATTAATTCTTTCAGACTCAATGTCACGTTCCCTCTCGGGATACAAGGAGGTGCGGAGACGTGGAAGTTCCAATAATCCGTTTATTGAAGACACACAATGAGACGAGGAGCTTGGGGAGAGACGAACATCAATGACGATAAGACCGGACACAGGGGCTAGGAAACACAGGGCTTATAAACACAGGGAAATAAGGAACATCTCAAGGGCCCCAAAATCACCTCAGACCCCAGAGGGTTAACTATAACCTAAACAAATGCATTGCTTTTTGGTTTAAAAGAACATCAAATCATCTGCATATTCAGCTTTTGTCTATTTATGCAGCAAATTACAAGATGACATAATCAAAGTATTTAGATCTCTTGAGACTGAAATTTACTTCCTATGTGAGAGGCTGAATCTCATTTTCACATCTTTTTTTAATATAATTTTCATGTGTGATATCACCATTGTTTCACAAAATAATATTTTTAGTTTAGCTGTTCGAGAGCATATGCGGATGAAACACACAGAAAGAAAGATAACCTTCTGGCATTCACTCATTTTTTTATGAAATATGAAACACATTTACAGCCTACAGTTTTCTGTACTGATACTTTTAGAAACGAAAGTCATTATTGCATTATACAGGAACAAAATGATCAGAATCAGAATGAGCTTTATTGGCCAAGTATGTTTACACATACAAGGAATTTGTTATAGTGACAGAAGCTCCACAGTGCAACAGAGAGACAGCAACAGGACAGGACACAGATAATAAAGAATAATACAAATATCCAAATAGGCAATGTACAAAACAGCAAAAACACAATATATAATATAAACAACTATGTGTGTACAGGTCTGATATGTGCAAATTTGAAATGAAAAAATTAGATAAATAAAAAAGTAAGCAAGTGTGGTGAATAAATAATAGAGTGTGTGTTCCGTGTTTTATTGTCAAGTGTTCATGAGATGGATTGCCTGAGGAAAGAAATTGTTTCTGTGTCTGGTCGTTCTGGTTCTCAGAGCTCTGTAGCGTCGACCAGACAGCAACAGTTCAAAGAGGGAGTGTGTTGGATGTGAGTGGTCCAGAGTGATTTTACCAGCCCTTTTGCTCACTCTGGATAAGTACAGTTCTTGGAGAGTGGGGAGGGTTGAACCAATGATTCGCTCAGCAGTCCGGACTACTCTCCGTAGTCTTCTGAGGTCAGATTTGGTAGCTGAGCTGAACCAGACAGTTATTGAAGTGCAGAGGATGGATTCAATGATGGCAGAGTAGAATTGTTTCAGCAGCTCCTGTGGCAGGTTGAACTTCCTCAGCTGGCGAAGTAAGTACAACCTCTGCTGTGATTGTCCCACTTCAGGTCCTGAGAGATGGTGGAATCTGAATGACTCCACTGTTGTTACAGTGCTGTTCATGATGGTGAGTGAGGGGTGTGCAGGGAGGTTTATCCTGAAGTCAACGATCATCTCCACAGTTTTGAGCGTGTTAAGCTCCAGGTTGTTAAGACTGCGCCTTACAGCCAGCTCCTTAACCTCCTGTCTGTAAGCAGACTCGTCACCGTCCTGAATGAGGCCGATTAGTGTGGTGTCGTCTGCAAACTTCAGGAGCTTGACAGAGGGGTCTTTAGATGGGCAGTCATTGGTGTATCGTGGGAAGAAGAGTAGTGGAGAGAGAACGCAGCCCTGAGGAGCTCCAGTGCTGATGGTGCGGGTGCTGGATGTGAATTTACCAAGCTTGACTAACTGCTGTCTGTCTGTCAGGAAGCTGTTGATCCAATGTTGATGGAGAGCTGTGTCAGTTTATTCTGAAGGGTGTCTGTGATGATGGTGTTAAAAGCGGAGCTGAAGTCCACAAACAGGATCCTCACATAAGTCCCTGGTCTGTCCAGATGCTGCAGGATGAAGTGCAGTCCCATATTGACAGCATCATCCACAGACCTGTTTGCTCTGTAGGCAAACTGCAGGGGTTCCAGTAAGGGTCCAGTGATGTCCTTCAGATAAGCCAAAACCAGTCTTTCAAATAATTTCATGGCCACAGATGTTAGAGCCACAGGTCTGTAGTCATTAAGTCCAGTAATTTTGTGTTTCTTTGGGATGTGGATGATGGTGGAGCGTTTGAAGCATGAGGGGACTTCACACAGCTCCAGTGATCTGTTAAAGATCTGTGTGAAGATGGAAGCCAGCTGATCAGCACAGGTTTTTAGGCAGGCTGGTGACACACCGTCTGGGCCTGGTGATTTCCTTCTTTTGTTCTTCCTGAAGACCTGGCACACGTCATCTTCACTGATTTGAATTGTAGGTTTGGGGGAGAGGGGGGTTGCTGGAGGTGTTAATGGTTGTGTGGAGAGGTGTTCAGGGTGGGTGTGGGTTGTTTTTTCAAACCTACAGTAAAAGACATTCAAATCGTCTGCCAGTTGTTGATTCTCTAAAGTGCTGGGGATGGTGACTTGTAACTGGTGATATCTTTCATACCTTTCCACACTGAAGCAGAATCACTGGAAGAGAATTTGTTCCTTAGCTTGTCAGAATAATTCCTCTTTGCCACTCTGATCTCCTTTTCCAGTGTGTATTTGGTCTGTTTATACAAGACTTTATCCCCCTTTCTGTAAGCATCTTCTTTGGCCTGACGGAGCTGTCTGAGTTTTGCAGTGAACCATGGTTTGTCTTTGTTGTAAGTTAGATGAGTCCTGGTAGGAATACACATATCCTCACAGAAACTGATATATGAAGTTGCAGTCTCTGTGAGCTCGTCCAGATCGGTGGCAGCATTTTCAAAAACAGTCCAATCAGTGAGAGAGAAACAGGCTTGTAAATCCCGCTCTGTTTAATTTGTCCATCTTTTAACAGTTCTTAATACAGGTTTTGCAGACTTAAGTTTCTGCCTGTAGGACGGAATAAGATGGACCAAACAGTGATCAGAGCGTCCTAAAGCTGCTCGTGGAACCGAGTGATATGAGTCCTTTATCGCTGTATGGTGTTTTGTTATGATGGCCAGGATTTGCACTGCTAGACATATGTGTATATAGTTTCAACTGTGCACAAAAAAACCCTTGTCAAGTGACTGTTAAAAAAATGGCAGCGGCTATTTACACTAAGTGTAAATAGCGATAGACGCTATTTACACTAAGTGCAAATAGCAATTAGATGCTATTTACACCAAGTGCAAATAGCATATTTTTTTGGCAGCGGCTATTTGCACTAAGTGCAAATAGCAATAGATGCTATTTACACTCAGTGTAAATAGCAATTAGATACTATTTACACCAAGGGCAAATAGCATATTTTTTTAGTGACAGATGCTATTTACACTAAGTGCAAATAGCAATAGATGCTATTTACACTCAGTGTAAATAGCAATTAGATACTATTTACACCAAGTGCAAATAGCATATTTTTTTAGTGACAGATGCTATTTACACCAAGTGCAAATAGCGATGGGTTCTATTTACACTAAGTGCAAATAGCAATAGATGCTATTTACACTCAGTGTAAATAGCAATTAGATGCTATTTACACCAAGTGCAAATAGCATATTTTTTAGTGACAGATGCTATTTACACTAAGTGCAAATAGCGATGGATTCTATTTACACTAAGTGCAAATAGCTATAGATTCTATTTACACTATGTTAAAATAGCAAGATTTTCTGCTATTTATACTACTTATTGCAAATAGTGGCAATTATCTGCACCTCAGTATTGTAGTACATTATAAAACAGTACGCAATAATAACATACTGAGTGTAAATTATAATTTTAATTCAAATGTATTAAATGGATGCCACCTTATTGGGACAATAAAGCCCTCCCTACACCTACCCGATACTTTATTTTCAACTTTTTGATTATTTCCTTCATTTTTATTGAAAATAAATGCCTTTCTGATGCGATATGAGATTTGAAAAAGGAGAAAAAAATGTTTGGCAAAAGGTGGGCTCGAACTTGGGTCGCTCGCGTCAAAAAGCATGCGCCTTACCATCTACACCACTGAAACTGATGTTGATCTGGCTTCTTTTCTTAATTTTGACTAACGCAATCACACGTTAGTGGGCGGAGTTAGTGTAAATAGCCTTTGCCAACAAGATGGGCTATTTGCACTTAGTGTAAATAGACACTCCGTAAAAAAATGGAGTTCCAATAATAAAGAAACACAAGTGATAGAATCAAGGGGGGGGGGGGGAGGGGGGAGGGGGGGGGGGGGGTGTTTTCATGGGGTGATGTTTTAATGAAGGTATTCTAGATAGTCTGGAGTTATGTGTCCTTTCTCTGTGTCAAGTCTTCACCGTCTCTCTGTAGTGTCTGTTTTAGTGACACCAAAAGGCTCACTTTTATCACATGCAAATCAAAGCAGTGCACCACGGTCAAAGTTAAGGAATGTCTGATGGATGTATGGGATGAATGAATGAAAACACTCCTCCTCCCTCACCAGGACTGGGTACTGAAGTGATTAAAGCAAAAATGTCAGATATTAGACAGAGTATGACAGGTCTGATGGACCCGAGTCAGTGTTAGAAAGCTTCAGGCAGCTGACAGTCGGACTGTCGCCTTCCCTATCAGGCCAGTGCTGTGGTGTCTCATATTTGTTGAACATGTACACTTGTTTTTATGTCTTGCAATCATTCTGTGTAAAAGACATGAGGTTTGAATATTGCTGAATGTCTAAAGAAGTTGCAAAATTTTGAGAAATTGTGAGAATATCTACCTTTCTCTTTGCACCAGTTACAAAGAGTTGAAAAATCATTAGCATATTACCATATGCCATTGTATTCCAGCAAAAGTGTTTATGAATTTATTACACATATACTTGTACTTACTGTTCAAAAGTCTGGGGTTGGTATTTTTTTTTTCTTTTTTAGAATTCTCTTACACTTACTCTCTATATCTAAATTATATATATATATATATATATATATATATATAATTTATACAAACAACAAACCATTAAACTGACAAATAAATTTTTCTTCAGTCATAAAACAAAGCTTTTTTTTTTACTATAATAGCAAGATAATGGTTTAGTCCAACAGCAGTACAAGGTCATGAGGAGAAATTCCAGTAAATAGTCGTCTCTCATTCTTGCTGTCTCCCTCTCTCACTTTGCCGTTCTAACCTTGAGGTGTATAACCAGGTGCAGTTAACTCTATGGATTACTGCTGTGTGCTGAATGAAGCAACGCTGCTGAATTAACTAATAGAGGGCACATTGACAGTTTTAATGTATTTTTAGCCCTTAGTTTCATGCTGGGTTTCAATTAATGGCCGTACTATGAGGCACCTCTCTCGACTGGGCGCAGCCACTGAAAAAAAAAAAAAATGACCTGATTATTACCCTCTTAATTTGAATGATAATTAGCGTTTCATTCTTTTTTTTCTCCCTTTAATTGTCCTCCCATAAGGGGGTTGATTGAGATTTACATCAGGGGACTTGCAAAGGTTACACAAATCAAATACATCAGAGAAGGAAAATATTATTGTGAACTTTGAAAAATAAATTTTTTTGAGTCTAAATCACAGGCTTTTACTGACTGGAACAATTTTTCTGTGAAATTGACTTGGTGACATTTTGAGGCTAAGCCATTTTGTATTATAAAAGTTGGTTATTTAAAAATGTCTAACCTATCCTGATCCTAGTTCAAGCAGTAAACCTCCTCATCAGCAGGATCTTCTGCCGTTTATACACTTATGTTTAAAAAAGCATTTGAAAACATGGATAGAGGAAAAACAAGAATATCCAGCTAAAGATAATCTGAGTTTATTCATGTTAAGTGCTTTCTAGGCTCTACTGAATTAAGTGGAATTTATGTTAAGTCTTGGTAAGTAGATTTCCAAGATTATGTCTATGTCTGATTATGTCTGTTTTTTAAGTCCTGTGTCAAATCTATGGCCTGTTTCATTTAAGACAGTCTGCAAATCTTTCTTTAACCCTCAACTAATGTTATACAGATGTTTAGCTTTGGCAACTTTCTTTAAAAACTAAAGGTTTTCTTACATGTAAGTTCTCAGAAGAAAATCTTAAAAGTAAATTATGAGGCAAAAGTAAATATTAATAATCTTGTGCCCTTGCCTTTTCCGATGTTCAAATACGTTTGCTTTAAAACGAAGCTTTTAATGAAGCAGTTTGTCTCGGATTCAATAAAAAAACTTTTATCAGTGGGTGCAATTCATTCACTGAATCTTGGTCTTTATATGTAAATCATATATTGAATAGCCATGGTTTGATTTTTTTCACCCATGCTAACATATTCACCATGCTAGGATGTGAAAATAACTCATCCACACTCTCCAGTTACAGTCCAGCAGGGACGTGGTTATATATATCCATTCCTTTCCCCGATACAGAAATTCAGTGTGGCAGTGATGTGATGCAGGTCCACTCACACTTCATGAACAGCTTGAAGGGTCATCGTCTCATCCCCGTAGCTTCCATCTTCCTCTTGATTAATAAACCTGATTGTGCTGGAGTGTGCTACAGTAATCAGCAATGACACACTGCAAACCATGAGACTCTCCAGGCACTTTGACTTCATTCATCTCTCTCTTTTAAATCTGCTCAGAACCTTCAGTGCACTTCCTGGGTCCATATTTCATCCTCGATATAGGGGAGTATGCCAGACCTGTTTGGTTTTGCTCCACTGGATGTGTGCTGCTTGTATAGGGTGGATAAATTCTTCTCTCATATTTTACGAGAATGGATGAAAATTCTTCGTTAGCAGCAAAGGGGGAAATTACAATATTACAGTACATATATTTTTACCAGTTCCCAATTTTTTAACAATTAGTTTTGTCTTATTTTCCAGTTAAAATAGCCTTTTAATCTAAAACTCCTTGAAACCAGATATATTCACTTTTACTTTTAAAATGATTTCAGAATGAAGAATGCACATTTTAAATGGGTTCTTCTCTACAAAAAAGTTTTTAATAAGTCTTTTTTTAAGTTCGTTTTAAGTAAAAATCCATAAACCGAAAACAAATGAGTGATTTGTTGAAAACATCAAGGCTTGTTTTCAGAAAATGCATGGTGTATTGGTTTTACTGCAGTGACATACTTTGCTTTCAATATTATAAACAAGTTAAAAAAGCCTATGCATTAAGACAAATTACACCTTCAAGATGCAATCTATTAAACAAGTCTTAATATCTTAAATTAGTTTTGATTATCAAGTAAATACATCTTGTTTGATGGATTTGAGATAATTTTACTTAAGATACTTTTACTTTTTGAAGGATACATTTCATTATGGTCATTATGACATGTACTGTAAAATATGATTGTAATTTTAACAATAAAATTACAATATATGTTAAAATTGAAATATGTTCCCTTAATAAGCCTACAGTAAAAAAAAAACTGTAATAGCTCTAACAGGATGTATCATATAATTTTACAGTAAAATGCAGTTAAAAGTACAATATTTTTATTTTTATTTTTTTATTTAAGCTGTTTTTGCTTGTTCCATTTTGTATGGTTACTTGTATTTATTCTTCAATTAGTATTTATATATATATTCGAGTGTTCATATTTTAAGTAAATTCTGTGTATATTCTTATGTTTATAAAAAGGTTTAATAAAAACACAGATAAAAAGTACAAGATTTGGTATTAAAAAGAATCATAATTTGTAATGAAAAAAAAATTAATTGACATTCCCATAATTCCCTGTGTGACACTTGTGTGATGATTTTTCACTGCAGCATTTCTGCTTCCTTTCACATCACCGCTTAGAATTAGGTTTGGGACTATTTGCTTCCTTGTGGTGCAATTGGTCAGTCAGCATTGTCATGATGTCCTTTTTGATCTGCAAATGATGCAAACCAGTTTCAAGCTTGCATTAGAGTATGTGCACTAAGCACTTGATCAAATCTCTGGCGCTTTTATCTTTTTCCCCCCCTTCTCTTGTTGTTGTTGCACATTAATTAAAGACAGAATTTATGAGCTAATATCCCTGCCCAAACCACAAAACTTTTTAACTGCATACAAAACAACTGAACCATAGTAAATGCCATGCTATTTCTCAACATCATGATTGTTTTTTTGCTGATGAAATACAGGGAGAGTTGAAAAATTCTATAACAAAGAACCTCACAGTGCATCCATTAAATTTCTATTCTCAAGTATACAGTGAAGTCTTGTCACGGCACATTTCCCCTCCCACAGCTGTGTGTGTATCTGTCACAGCTGCTCTCTGTGCTCTAAGATCTAACCTGGGAAGACAAACACATGCCTAGTAATTGCCTACCAGACGGTGTGGTGCTCAGCCCAGCGCCCCATGTGCTCATTTTCTGCATATGCGGCAGGCTTTGCCCTCTCGTTCCATTGTCATTCCTCTTCACGCTATCCATCCATCCATTCTTTTCCCTTCACATCCATGTATCCATCCATCCATGAATCCATACAGCTCAAACAACCCACCCCCCCGCTTCGCTTCCCAAACCCCTCTCAACCCGGGTGCCCTCACTCTTCTGTGGCGCTGACTCCCATTGGGCGATGCTGTCATCTGTAATGACAGTGAGCTCTGGAGCTGCACTGCTTGTGTGTTTGTATGGAGAAACAGCTTGCATAAAGCTTTTTTTTTTAGCCCATAACCTGCTGTACAAACAGGCTCTTGGGCTAGATGAACCGTATGCACTTTTCGAACGTGCTGAGTGCTTGAAATGTGCGAGGTTTTCTTTGTGGTCGGGAGAGATCTTTGAAGGGATCAGGGCTGCTGTGTTTGGACAGTGTCATCACACAAATGGAATTTTGTTGCACTGGGATGCTAGTTTATTTAGCATTGACTGATATCATCTACCAGCAGATATATTGCTGCTCTGTAGTGACAGAAAAAAGTTTGATGAATATACAATGTTTTCGCTAGCAGGTGGTTTCCACAGAAATGGAAATTATCTTAATTTCCTCAACCTTATGTTGTTTCAAACCCTTACAGTTACTTTGTTCCTTTTTTAAATGTATTTCATGCAGTTACAAAAAAAAATCACTGATGTGTAAATTATGTATTCTTATGTCATATACACAACAACTTGTGTATATGTTATCACTTTATAATAACTCTCATTAACAATATTCTACAAATGATTTTAACAGCACTTTACAATTTTCATAATAAATCATTAACAAACGTTATATGTTTCACATCATTAGTTCATATATTCAAATAGCTAAAAATATGAGTCAATGTGCTTGTAAATGTTTACTAATGAACTAATTAGTAAAACAATTTTGTCAAATAATTTTGTCCCATTTCTCACATGAAGTTATTGTATGGCTTAAGGAGACCTGTAATATAACCTGCAAATCATATGGACTACTTTTAATTATGGCGCTTCAGTTTTTACATGTGAGTTTTACAGTTTTTACAGTATTCCACAAAAGAACCAAAGTCATATGGGTTTGATTCGATGTGAGATAATTGTAACCGAATGATCGTTTTGTGTTATTTAATGTCCTTTAAGATCTTAAGAAAACCTCTGCAAGTGTGTATATATATATATATATATATATATATATATATATATATAGAGAGAGAGAGAGAGAGAGAGAGAGAGAGAGATAGATACATAGATAGATAAAACAATTTAAAAATGCAATTTAAAATGTCACTGCATGACATTTCGCATCAGACCTCAAGGATCACATTCAATTCATTTCAGTATACTGTAGTCTAGTTTAATCTTCATAGCCGTACAAGGTTTTACAAAAAGCAAAGTTATCAAAGGGGATAACTATGCCCAAAGAACCCTGCATACTGACGCATTCCCCAATACTAACACACAAAAGACTTTTACACTATAGTATACTGATGCACCTGTAACTATTGCAATATTGTGTTATTTATCTAAAGTGACAGACTGTGTTCCAAAGTAATTTTCCTCTTTATTGCGATTTATTATGAATCTCTCTGTGAGTGCTGGGCCTGTGCTGTGTTTCCTACCTGAGTAACGCTTTTAGGCATCCCAGGCACATTCCTGTCACAAAAGGCTGTTCAAAACTGTGGGCAGCAAAATTAAAGCTTTCTTGTTTTAGCCAAAATTTCCATCACAACCCAGAAAGCATTGTGACAAGTTTAGTGGAACATTTCATCCAAGATAGTGGACAGACTCAAGGTAAACTTAAAAAAAAGTCTTTAAAGTTTTCACCCAATATTAGTGTTGTGAGTTTTAATGCTGCATTGAATTGTTAGTTTAGCAACATGCTAATGTCAGAGCGTAGACTAGCCTAGGCTACTGGAATCAGCATATTTTTTGTTTAGTGCAAACCCGCCTCACAGCCGATTGTAACAATTTCATTGGTCAATCAGAGAGCTGATACCCCGCATAACGCAGAAACAATTATAGCCTTAACCTCAGTAATGCTAATAGATAGTAATGCTATTAGATAGCACTACTGATTGTTGAGATCAGTTCTATTCATTATTCTTCTCAACTCACACACTAGAATCAACTGTAAACATTAGTTGATTCTCTGTGAGAACTGTATGGAAATTGATAGACCAGTGATGTTACCTTTTACTTCAAATAAGATGTTAAATTTCGGTTAGTATCTTAGAAGGTACTCGAAATGAAGTCAATGAGGCAGCTCACTAGGTTTTGAGACGGAGCTAAAATTTCGGTATAATTCCTCACTTCATCTTCATCTACTCATCATTTCTTTCATCCATTCTCTCTCTCTCTCTATTTTTCTAGTGTCATATTTAATCCTCTCAGCAGAGGCCTTCAGATGATGAGGCTAGTATATGGAAATGAGGAGGGTCGGCGGCAGGCTGGTAACCGGACCCCGCTGTAATAAGGATGAAGAATGACAATTTGAATTTGGAGATTAATGGATTATCTGGAAAGGGCTTGTCACAGTGCCACAGCCAATGACCTTTTCAGATTGACGGATGACTCCATTTTACCTGAACGAATTCTCCGGTCCAAGGGGTGGTATGGCCACTCTCTCTTCCCTTTTTGATCTAAGATTGAGAAAAGCTTATTGGTATGTACTGGAATGTCGGAGTGAACTGTGAAAAAATGATCAGATAGATTTTGTTGGCACTATATCATCCATAAAGGTCGACATAAGGAGACGGTATTGTTTTATCCACTGCTAGAATTTCACAGAAAGGTCAGTAGTCAGTACCCAAAGGCTATACATGATACTTGTACATGAATACATGAATACGTTTACGTTGACTACTGCTTTCCATGACTGTAAGTAGAGACAATATTAGGAGGAAGAGACAGACAAGTCAGATGCTCCTCGATTTAAATCCTGCTTTTTTTTTTTTTTTTTAAAGATCCAATCACTTGTTGGAATGTTTCTTTACTTTCTAGCATGCGTTGGAAATACAATTAAAATTACTTTTTTTTTTTTTTTGCATGGTTTAAGCTGAAGAAACTGAAATGACAAATTATTTGCCAAGATTGTTATTTGCAATATGTCCTACAGAATTATAAAAAAGAGAAATATCAAATAAACCTGGGATTGAACATCTACAGTATTTATATTTATGCATGTATAGTTAATAGCCACGAGTCCTCAACATGAAGTGTCTCTACTTATTTCTTTTAACAAGACACTCGACAATTTAATCGCTTAATTCCTCACAAAAATAAGTGCCTGAAGGTTAAACTTACATGAAACAACTGAATATCTATCACACATGGGACATGAATATGCATAAGTGGAGGTCTTGATACATTCCAGAGCAGATATCATTTCAATGAGGTATTCAGATATGCTTGCTATTCATGCAATGCCTAATTACATATTTTTTCAGAGGTGCTACATTTTAATCACAGCCTATGGCCTTGTGTTTGATGCGCACTGTAAGGAATATGTTTTCTTAACGTAAAAATGAAAAATGGTGAGAGGTGAATGTTGAGGAGAGTGATACTTGTATTCTTAGTTATCATCCTTTGAAAAGGCTTGAGTTACTGTAGACTCTCTGTAGCTGTTTTTCAAGGTTTTTAGCCCCTTAAACATCAAATGATGCTGAAAGCTGTTTGAGATTTGCATGCTATTTGTGTTAGGTGTGAGTCACTGAGAAAGAGCAAGAGCTTGAGACCGAGAGTGTGCATTTTATGGTATAGAGTGTGCAAAAAAAAGCTTTTTATTATTATTATTATTTAGCAGTATATGAGCTACAGTATAGTCTCACCTAAAAAACAACCACATCTGTTCGCTGACAATCTAGTGCATTTTAGCAAGTATTTTTCATTGATCGTTCATGTTAACTATTGTTAACCAATGGAGCTATCTTGTAAAGTAACAAATAATCACTATATGGCAAACCTTGCTAGATTATAGTGACACAAGAAAGATTCAAGAGTTTTGCTTTGAAATCAAGTCAAGAATCACATAATTAGCATACACATAGTGATGTTTTATTAACAAATTTCGGGAGGAGCACGCGCAGATAATTAACACGGCCAATTCACCATCAGCAATCACTCAGTCTATCCTATCAGCCGAGAGAGAACTTCTATAAATAGACCAAGCCATCTTACCTTCATTCTCTCTACAGTTTTCAGCATCCCACCTCCACCCCAACTCCTCACCATCAGCCCGCTCCTACCCCAGCGTGGGGAGGAGCTCGGGGGGGAGCGCTCTGGGTCCGGGCTAAATGCCGAGCTCGGACCCCTCTCCCCGGACAGGAGGAGTGCCCCGGGTTCGGGAGTAATTTACAGAGCTCGGAGCCCTCTCCCCGGACAGCACGCCAAATACGCATAAACCTTAACTCTGTTCATTATACGCAAGGGCGAACTCGTGAATCAGATATTAATGCAATAATATGATAAATACTGTTGTCATATCATTTTTGTTCATGCTAAACATTAATTCTGCCTCATGCATGTACCTGCACACATTGGGCTTCAGTTATATCTTTTGTTGCCCGAGTGATTCTATAATTGTTCTTTAACAAGCCAGGCCAGTGGGCATTTATAGCAGTAGTTAATGCAGACAGGTCTTATGTTTTAATAGTTGTGGACTGTGAAGCAGAAGATGAGATGAATCACGCTGAGGTTGTAGACGCCACTCACTTCCTCACAGACTCCTGCAGTTTCGATGGTTAGCGCTTATGCTAATTAAGAATGCAGTATGACAGTGTTCAATGTGATGCCTGAATTCATCATACGAGGGTGAATTCCTTTAGTTAGCTGTCTCTTTGCTGTAATGGACAGCTTGACATGGTGTTTAAACTCTAATCCAGTAGGTTTCTCTATCAATTATGGGTATATTTTTGCTCTTGCGTATTACAATTTGTGGTGTCACTCAGTATAAACAAAGGCGCATTATTCAGATATGACTCAGTGGACACAGGCTCACGCAGTGCTATCGTAGAAACGCACAAACACATTAGCCGCATTCCCACCTTAAATGTCTCGTAAAGGTCACGTTTAACATTTGAGTAAGCCATCAAGCCCAGCACAGCTGTAATAAGGGCAAGTCGGGATTATTTTGGGTGGAAGGAAATCACACCTAAGAAACCAATTTCAAGTCACCCGCTCAGCACTAATAAGGCAGAAAGAGATTTCTCTAAAACTTTAAAGGTGAAATGCGACCCATGCCCCCCCCCCCCCAAAAAAAATGCAGTAAAAAACTGTGCTACTGTGAAAAATTAAAGGTGGGGTATGTAATCTTTCAAAAACGCTTTAGAAAACTGAGTCGGGGCCAAGTACCAAAACAAACTTGTAGCCAATCAGCAGTAAGGGGCATGTGGAAAGAGCCTTCAGTGCACAGGACGGGCATTAGCCGAGTCAAGCGACAGAAAGATAGAGATTGCGGATAAAAAAACAAAAGAGGAAAACGGAATGATAAGGCAAGAAGTAGGACCCGTGTAAATGTCGGATCAGCTTTCCAGCGCTGGAGAGAACTCAAGGAGCGGAAGGCATGTGATCGGCCGCCGAGGTTACTTTGTTTCTTCTCTATAAGTGAGTAACCCCATGTCTACACCATGACGCAACAGCAAAAGTCTGCCTACACTGCACGCAATAAAGTGACCGTTGAAAATCATTTGAAATTTGTGTCAGCACGTCATAAATAGAACGCGGCAGCAGTTTACTGTCAAGGATTTGTCGTGCCGCACAGCATCACTGCATTATAGACAGCATCACTGATTATAATGACTTCTATAGTATTCTGGCGTGCCACTCTCGTCCGGTGTAGTAAGTGAAGTGAAGTGACATACTGCCAAGTATGGTGACCCATACTCGGAATTCGTGCTCTGCATTTAACCCATCCAACGTGCATACACACAGCAGTAAACACACACACACCGTGAACACGCACCCGGAGCAGTGGGCAGCCATTTATGCTGCAGCGCCCGGGGAGCAGTTGGGGGTTCGGTGCCTTGCTCAAGGGCACCTGGACATTCACTCCCCCCACCTACAATCCCTGCCTGCCCGAGACTCGAACCCGCAACCTTTGGATTATGAGTCCGACTCTCTAACCAATAGGCCACGACTAGTAAAGATGTAACATTGGTTTTGCTTTATTTCACAGAACTTATCGTTGCCTGGGTTGCGTACATATGTGTGGGGGGCGAGACCCTTTTGGGGTAGGGGCGTGTTTGTTTTGGTGATTTTCAAATATTAGCATTGGCTTCCAGAAATCGCTTACCCCACCTTTAATACAATTCAAAATAAAAGGTTTTAACGTATATAAAAATATTATTTATTCCTGTGATGTATACTGAATTTTCAGCATTCATTACTCCAGTCTTCAGTGTCACATGATCCTTCAGAAATCATGCTATTATGCTGGTTTTGGTGCTTAAGAAAATTTTCTCATTATTATCAAAGTTAAAAACCATTTCATATTTTTGTGGAAACCTGGCGATTCTTCCCCCCTAGAGTTCTTTCATGAATAGAAAGTTCAAAAGAACAGCATTTATTTTGCAATAGAACCCTTTAATAACATTATACATTTTTTTTATTGTCATATTGTTTATCACTTTGAATGGTAGTTTTATATGAGCAGTTTTGTCTCGTTTTTAGTTAGCCTATAAATATCTAAACAAATAAAGATACATTTGCTTACGAGGATTCTAAAGATATTAAGACTTGTTTTTTACCCCACTAGTTTTTATTCTTTTGAAACATAACACAATATTTAGTGATCTTCATGCATAAAACAAGAAAAAATGCTACTGATGCACAAACAGTAAGAGGATATTCAGTAAATTCACGGGGCAGTCGTGGCCTAATGGATAGAGAGTCAGACTTGTACCCCAAAAGGTCGTGGGTTTGAGTCTCAGGTCCGGCAGGGATTGTAGGTGGGGGGGAGTGAATGTCCAGCGCTCTCTCCATCCTCAATACCACGACTGAGGTGAGACCCTTGACAAAGGCACTGAACCCCCAACTGCGCCCCGGCGCGGCAGCTTTGGCTGCCCTGGGAGTGTGTGTGTGTTCACTACTCACTGCTGTGTGTATGCACCAAGTATGGGTCACGTTCTTTATTTTATTTATATATTCTCTGAAAACATTTTACCATTGCTTTTCATTCTTTTATAAAGATGTTTTCTTGTTTTAGACACGTTTTACATTTAGAATGTTATAAGAGTCAATTTGTACCATGAGTATAATCAATATTTTTGCAATTCTGTTTAATGGACAGACATGTTGACTCAAACAAGACAGAATTTTCCCACATATATAGAGAAAATCATGGCTAAAGACATTGTGGATTGCACTGTTTGCACTGTTTGTTTAAATTCTTGCCCACCCCTTTTTCAAAGCCATCTATGTAACTGCAATACTTTAAGAGGCTTCTTGGATCAGTGCGTTCTAGGTGCAGCTTTCAGGAGGTGTAGACTGTGAAATTAGAGCTGGAATCTGGAGGTGTGAGGAACTATGGGAAGGAATGATGGTGATCCCAAACTCCAGAAAACAACTAAAAGCCTCTTAGGTTGTGCTGTGGGACAGATGTAAGCTCATGCCTGGCCTGCATCTATACTCCTGCTTTGTTTCACTGTCCCTGGAGAAATGTGAGATTATCCATTAGAGGGCAAGCACTAGGATTGATCCGAGTTCGTTAGATGCAGTGAATTTGTCCTTCACTCTTTTTTTGTTTTTTTTCATGTAAAATATTTTTCATAAATAATTCTATATGCAACTGCTGTAAATCCATATTTGCAGTGAGTCTTTCTTGTATGTGAATACTGATAACCCTGGTCTGCTGTCAGCATCGGTCAAATGATGCATGTCACTGCCTCATCAGTTAATCTAATGAGAGTGAAATAACTTTTACCATAAATTTATCATCTCTAAAGAAACCAGAGTAATCATCTGGGTTATATTTGATACCCAAGTTTATACATCCTGTAAAATATCAACATTCTGTTCCTATTCTGTAAGAATATAAATATATATACACACACACATATATATATATATATGTATGTGTGTATATATATGTAATATGTGACCCTGGGACCACAAAACCAGTCATAAGTAGCACAGGTATATTTGTAGCAATAGCCAACAATACATTGTATGGGTCAAAATGATAAATTTTTCTTTCATGCCAAAAATCATTAGGATATTAAGTAAAGATCATGTTCCATGAAGATATTTAGCAAATTTACTTCGATAAATATATCAGCTTATTTTTTGATTAGTAATATGCACTGCTAGAACTTCATTTGGACAACTTTATAGTTTACTAGGATGAGAGTTGCTGAAATCGCGTTTGGTCTCGTACTGTATCGTGTATCTTGTCAGTGTGTGCACTTGCTTGGCCATTTGTAGTTGATAAACAGGAAAGTGGGTTCAAGCGCCAGCAGAAGGCAGTGTAATTAAGTGGTCTTTAAGAGAAGCAGTCTATCAGCGGAAGTTTAAAATCAGCTCGTAAGTGTATTTACTTGTCTCAGTGTTTAGCGCATTTGCCGTTGCTAGGAAACGCTTATTTTGTTTACTAGGATGAGAGTTGCTGAAATCGCGTTTGGTCTCGTACTGTATCGTGTATCTTGTCAGTGTGTGCACTTGCTTGGCCATTTGTAGTTGATAAACAGGAAAGTGCGTCCAGCTGAATTGAAATGATCATTTGTTAGATTGGTATAATAAAGGTTATTATACCGCGGCAGCGGTCGCGGCAGTCGTCGTGTGAAGCCCTCTTAGTGTGAAGACCAAAGAGTGTAAAGACCATCGACTCTACCGTGCGACTCCACCGGGCAGGGACACCGGCAAGGGATAGTAGTAGCTTTTTATTTAATTTTTTCATTGATATGTTTATTATTGAAATGTTGTTGTTATATGCATGTGTTAATTTTATTTAATTTCTTTATTTTCTTAAATATGTGGGTAGATAGTATTTATAGAGTTGTAACTTTTTAGTTTTAGTTACTTTTTCTTATTTGTAAGTCGCTTTGGACAAAAGCGTCTGCTAAATGACAAAAGTAAAGTAAGTAAGTAAGTAACTTTAAAGGCAATTTTCTCCAGTATTTTGATTTTTTGCACCCTCAGATTCCAGATTTTCAAATAGTTGTACCTATAGTATATTATCCTATCCTAACAAACCATACATCAATGGAAAGTTTATTTATTCAGCTTTCTGATGATGCATAAATCGCAATATCTAAAATGTGACCCTTATGACTGGTTTTCAGATCAAGAAAACCATCTTAAAATGTGAATATCACATACAATACATTTCAGTTATGTTTGTTTATTCTACATGTACACAACTACATGGTTTTTATCATAGAACTAAGCATTTAAAAGTCATCTTAAGACATATTGAAAGATATAGAGTGACAACTGATATTTATATTTATCTTATGTCTGCTATACTATTATAAAGATCTCATTGATTTACATTACAAGCTAAAATTTCATCTTTTTGGCCATTAAACATCAGAAAATGCAGTGCACTGAATTGCATAGTTTTGCTCAGGCTTCTGAATAAAATGTGAGTCAGTGAGTCATAAAAGCTTGATGTATCAAATGTGATGCTCAACAAAAAAACATTATTTTTTTTCTGCCCAAAACAATTCAATATAATTTAATTTGTCAATCTTTACAGGGTTAAATGTTTATGAATATCTCTAGAAAGACTGTCTATCGATTGCCCCATGCCACTTTAAGATTCAGCATCTTGACATTTGCAACGTGAACTTCCCAGCTGGTGGATGCACTGCCAAATAACACAATTAACCAAATTACGGGTTGCATGCAGTAAGAATGATTAGTTTTGGGTGTAACCTGAAGTGAACCTGATTAAAATGTCCAGCACTATGGGCTTCTGAAGGAGGGATATTTCTGGCGGAGTGGAGATCTATCCTGCCCAACCCTACTCCGATTCATCATGGGGAAGCCAAATTAAAATTGACTGATATTAGAGGCAGCTCAAATATTTGTGTATTCAAACAGTTCTTCCTAATTACAGCCACTCCCTCAAATACAAACAAAAAAGAGGAGCATTTTAACAAGCAGTTGCAGAGTAATGATCATGCTGCATGTGGAGACTTGATTGTTACTAAAGCTGGTGCATCTTTTTATTATTTTATATTATGTTATTAAATGTCATCTTATTTATGTGGGAATTTCCATGTTCACCTGGCTTAAGAAATGCAGAACCTTTCTGATGGTGGAAAGGTAGCTTTTGCCACTTTGCCACAAATGTGCAGAATTTGTTTGTTTTGTGTGATCCTTTTCTCTCTCCACCTTCCTCTCTCCTGCTCTTGCTCCCTCTCTGTCTCTGTCTCGGTCTCTGTCTTGCTTTCTCTTCTTTGATTTCCCATGAGTCTGAGAAACAGACTTGAAGTGACAGTCTGTTGCAGACTCTTCAACTGTCTCAGCAGGGATTACCTGGGGATATGGATGCATGCAACATTTTAAAATATTTGTTTTATGCAGTGCTCTGTGTCCTTGAATTTTCAGGGTATTTACAGAATTGTATTTCTCGTTACAGTGTTGACTGTGGTAAACAGTTACTCTGAGAAAGATCTTAAGAGTTAGTAAAGAAATAGAAGAGTGGAAAGGTGCCATCACAACATCGTATTGGTGGAAAAGAGATTTAAGTGGTGAAAGCAAAAGGCAGAATTTAGATCCCTGAGAAAAACATTGCGTATTATATGCAAATAGTTTTTCTTTTCCTTAGGTTTATTGGTTATTAGTATTGTTAATTTGTTATAACTTATAATGTAAAATTTTAATAAAATATTTCTGTATTCAGGAACATGCACAAACATTTAATTTGGCTCCAATCAGAACAGATGATATTTGTTCTGTTCTAAAATGTACCAGTCTTATTTTAGTATCGTTGAGATACTATTATTTTATTGTATTAACAGTTTAAATAAATGTTATTTTACATTTAATTTAATTTAAATTTAAGTAGTTTCAGCACTTTTTATGGTCTGTTTTCCTTTTCATGTTTATTAATTTTGTATGTCTGTGTAGTTTTTATTCATTTTTTTTTATTTCAGTTTTAGTAATTTAGTACATCAAGATAAACTAAATGAAAATGAGTATTGTTTTCCTGGCATCAAAAGATTTTTTTTTTTTTTTGGTAAAGTTTTTACATTTTATTTCAAACAACAATCTTTTAATGGTTTCAGTTACTTATAATATCACTAATATTTAGTAATATCTCCGAAATGGCTTGAGAGAGACCGTAATTTTGACTTTTTTTTTTTTTTTTAGTTCAACAATTATTCTAAATTCAGTTTAGTGTTTATTTCTTGTATTTTTTTAAATACAGTATTAGTTTTTTTGTATTTGTACAATAGGTTAAGTTAAAATATAAAATGCATTCAAATTAATTTAATTTGATGTAAAAGATTTCTTTTTTAAATTTAAAATAAGTCCTATGAAAGCATATACATCTATACATACATTAATATGCATCTCAGTGTATCTGTCACTTCTAAGCCACATCATATAAAATTGCCTAAAATTTATATTTTGTAGAAGCCATTGAGACGTAATGTATGTCCATTAAGTCCATTTTTAAGTAACCTTGTTGGCATCACAAATCATATTGCCATCTGCAGGTGGGATGTCTTCTTCCACGCACAGGTTAGATTATTAATATTATAATAATTATTATAAATATATCATTATTTGTAGATCAACAACAGTTTTAGAGTTATTTTGCTTTAGTTTTAGTTTAGTGGATGAAAATACAATGTCCCCCCCCCCCACACACACACACACACACACACACACACATTTCATTGGGCTCCGATCAGCACAGAGGGAATTGAGTGGCAGAAAGGGGGGCAGAGGGGGAGCTGAGATCCAGCTGTTTCGAAAGGAGGTAAAGGCACATTAAAGTGCTGACGGAGTGTGTGAAGAGCTCCGCTGCTGAATTATTCATGACCGCAGCGCGAAGGACAAGATTCTCACTCATGAAGCGGCGTCACGGCCCCTCTCTGACAATTTGTCCTCCACACTCCCATTTACAGGTGCAGAACAGCAGTGGTTCAATCTTTATTATGGCTCAGAAATGCATAGCAATAACAGCCTGTTGCACCTCTACAGGTCTCCACATCCATCAGAGAGCGCAGGCACGGCCGCCTGCTCACACTAACTTCAGCCATTACCCATGAAGAATCTCTACAATTAACAACGCTGATTAGTTCTGTGATTGTTCATAATTTATGACCATAATAAGCCTGGAATCTGGCTTGCGTGGCTTTTATGGGAATATTCCGACTTCTGTGACATTGCTGTTGATTACCACAGAATTTGACTTTACTTTATCACACTTTTTGAATTATAGCTAGCTGTAACATTTAAAAACACTAGTGTGACAAAATGTGTTGCAGAATTAATTCTTTCAACTCGACCATGTAAAGTTGGTAAACTGTTACTTGCGCATGCTATTTAAAAGGCTGTGTACTTGAGCAACACTGTAAAAAAAAAAAAGTTGACAACTTAAGTTTAAGGCAACCAGCTTCAGCAGATTTTTTTTTACAGTGTAATGTTCACATGCAAGGTGTGTATTGTATTTTATGCTTTGATTATTGCGCTGTTAGATTAGCAACATGCTAACACCAACAATTAGTCAAGTCATAAAAGTTGCAGCATACTGAGTGGTGTGGATCTGTTAGTTACAAGATTCCATGTTAGAATCCTGTTCACATCAAGAACAATAACTAACAATAACTATAACAAACTATTAGCGTCCACACCAACAGAATTCTGTTTGTATTAAGCATATGCTGCAGTTATGCCACCTGCTGCTTTAAATGCTCAAGCTCTTTAAAATGGACACTGATTTGTCTGTCAATGTTTTAATCATTCATCAATTAAAAAAAAAAAAAATTCTGAAAGTGATTCCGAAGATATTATGATATCGATATGGCTGTGTGGACTTTGATATTCTCATAGAATTGATCAGGATACTGATCCTTCACAATAAGGTCACATTTATTAACCTTTAATGTTAATGTTACTTAATAATAATGTTCATATGCATGTTAGTTCACAGTGCATTAACTGATGTTAACAGATACAATGTTTGATCTTAAAAATGTATTAATAAATGTTGAGATTAACATTAGCTAAGATTAATAAATGCTGAAGTATTGTTCATTGTTAGTTAATGTGTGTGAAACTAATGTTAACAAATTAAAATTTTATAGTTGTAATAATTGTGATCTTTGGTGTGAACAGGCCTTTAGAAGGCAGCAGGCAGCTGACTAGCTCTATTATGTGGTTAGTTAGAAAATACATTTCCAAATGAGCATGAGGCCTTCAGGGAAAAGCTCACTCAAAAATTAAAATTTGCAGAAAATGTACTCACTATCAGGCAATCTAAGATGTAGATGAGTGTTTCTTCATCAGAACAGATTTTGAAAAATTAAGCATTAAATTACTTGCTTCTCAGTGGATCCTCTGCAGTGAATGGGTGCCGTCAGAATGAGCGTTAAAACAGCTGATAAAATCATGACATTTATGCTGCCTTCACGTGCTATCGGAATTATTGTAAATATGAGTTTCCTAATCAGAAATTGGACGTGAACGGCCTCTCAAGTTGTATTTACCACCAAGTTGGTGGTGATGGCGCAGTGGATAAGACACATGCCTTTGGTGTGAGAGACCCGGGTTCGAATCCACTGTGAGACACCAATGTGTCCCTGAGCAAGACACTTAACCCCTAGTTGCTCCAGAGGCGTGCGACCTCTGACATATATAGCAATTGTAAGTCGCTTTGGATAAAAGCGTCAGCTAAATGAATAAATGTAAATGTAAACATGGTGGAGGGGACAACCATTGCGGCTGTCAGCGCTGTTCTCACAACAACTGCATCCCTTTGTCTTGCCGCTAAAGCAGTGTATTTATAGGCTAGATATGAACGATCATTCGAAGCATATTGTATGTTTTATGAGTAGTGAAATAAACATGTATTTGACCAAAATTCCAGAATTGTCAGCAAACTGCATGTGTAGCAAGGTGAATGTTTATATGATTGTCAACCAATGGGATGCTACATTTTATTCTTTCCGACAACAAAGCATTTGAATACGACAAGCTTGTAATCATGACTTCATAAGTGGTGTAAAGTAGGAAGTTTCCGATAGCACGTGAAGGCAGCATTAATCCACAAGTAATCCATACAACTCCAGTCCGTCAGTTAACATCTTGTGAAGCGAAAAGCTGTGGATCATTTGAAACTGCATTTTTGGGTGAACTATTCCTTTATCAAATATGTAAACATCAATCTCTCTTAGAACAATCAGAGAATCCAACAAAACTTAACGTAAATTAGTGTAGTGCTAATTTCACCCCTTCCATTATAGCATTGACTTTGCTTACATCCACCTTCTTCATGAGAGAGAAAGACTGACTTTAAGAGAGAGTCAGAGGCAGAAAGCCCCCGGATGATCCCTACATCTCTCAGAAGGTTTAATACCATTGTGATCTCTTGACTTTAGAAGTAAAATCAATCCCTGCTGCTTCTACACTTATCAATGTTCTTTTCAACGAAGCAATTGAAAAAGAAATCCAATACTCTTTCTTTAATTGAGCTATTAATACCCAGCTGGATATCTCAATGGCAGTGACTACACCCATTAAGTTGTATTAGATGGCTGAGGTCATTCTCATTTTAGTGCAACACCACCTTCTAGCCTGCATCCAATCAAGGGCTGAAGAAATGTGTTCCATCACATTCTCTTTGCATTGTCTTTCTCTTTTTGTCTTTCTTATGGTCTTTTTCCTTTTCTTTCTTTGCTAACAAATGATTGTCTGCCCACTTCAACATTTAATGTAGAACTGGCATTTCCCTTCATTCCAACCCTTTATCCCTCAGACATATTTCAATTTCAGTTAAATGTCATTAATGAATTTATCGGTAAATGTCAGGAGTTTCATGGGATGCTTGGAAGATCTTTTCATGAAAAGTGGCCCATGCCATGTAAATTTTGTTGTCTGTTTCCTCATGAAGATTTGGGATATTAGCTGGATATTAAAATCTATATGGGTTCTCTCTTCCTTCTTTATTTCTTTCTCTCTTTTTCCCTCTGAACTCACTACCCAACCCCCCTTTCTTATCCTCATTAGCATAACTCTTGGTTTATTAATTTTAATACCTGCTCATTTATTTTTTTTTGTTCTTAATAAAGGTTGAGGTAAGCACAGGATGAATGGCACATCTCAACTCCTTTCCCTGAAGCATGAAATTGCTTTTAGTCTTCCTGTCCATTTCTGAGTTCATAAAATAGATTCCTCACTGTCCATCTAGCTTTTCTGGAATTACTTTTTTTGGAATGACTGCTATCGGTTAGAATAAGCAATGATTATTGACAGTATAGAGAACAAATTATAAATCTGAGCAGTAATAGTGTGACAGCATATCACTACACTTTAAAAAATGTGGGTTCCCATAAGAAAAAAACAGCAATGATGTATGATAATATGGTAACATTTATTTGAATATTTGCGACCCTCTCCGTGAAATCCAGGCTAAAGTCTCAAAATTGTATATATTTATGATGTCATGTCAGAATTTTGAACAGCCATTAGTCCAGTCCAGTGTCACATGATCCTTTATAATCATAATATGCTTATTTGGTGCTCAAGAAATGATTTTATTATCACTTATTTCTTATCACTGTTGAAAACAGGTGTGCTGTTTAATATTCTTGTGGAAAAAAATTTTTTCTTCAGGATTCATAGATGAATAGAAAGTTCAAAAGAACAGCATTTATTTGAAATAGTAATCTTTTTTTCATCCATTTATTCATCCTTGCTGAATAAAATATTATTTTAAAAACAACAACAACAACGAAATCTTACTGACCCAGATTTTGAACCATGTTTGTTTATTATTGTTGTTTGATATATAGTTAAGGCTAATTATTTGATTGTTTTTATGCTGCCTCTAAAGATGTGCAAGAACAGTTTATTAATGTATTAAATTATTTCACAAATGTTTAATGTGACCTTTTATAGCTTGTAATGTTTTGTGATATCTCATTCAAAAGACTCATATCATTTCATCATTTATAAAGAGGCCTTTGGAATCATGTGCCTGTAAGGTAAAGCAAGGTAAATTAAAGTAAGGTAAGTTTAGGATTATGTGGTGATTTGTTTTCGTCCCTTGTCAATATTTTGTCAGTGTTGTGGCTTTTAAGCTTTTAAACACGGAGGCATCCAAAAGTAGGACAGGCCATCAGTTGTCAGTCAGGTCAATATGCGGCGAGTTGAAATAAAGGTCAAGGTTACTGAAATGTTTTTCCCAGACTGCATTTGGCCAGACTGAAATCACATTCCCTTCGAGGGAATGCGAGCGTGTGAAATGAAGCAGCCTCTTGTGCATCAGCAAACGCATCCTCACATACATGGATTCCAGACAAACACTGTGGTTTTAACAGGTGTGTAGAGACACACACTCAAACACACACATGCTAAACATCATAAGACAGGAGCCAGAGGATTTTCTTCACCCCACAAATGTGTTGCCAGTATGCCAGATGGCCCCTGTATGGGCAGAAAACAGGTTCCCCTCCCTTACTGTGAGCAGAAAATAAAAAGAACCAACGGCCATCAATCACCAACCCGGAGTACGATCTCCTCTAAACTCGTCTGCTTTTTCCCCTCAATCATGTCATTTACGTTTCATCTTCTGTAGATGAACAAAGACTATTGGTTGTTTTTTTGAAACATTTGCTCTCAAATCACATCAACGATTGTTCTTAAAGTGATGGAGGAACATTTGATCCCACTCAGACAGCTGAATTCTGCATCGCGAACAACAAACATAACCGTAGCCGTTCCCCCTTTGATGTGTCTGCATTTGAAAGCAGAAGCGTTTGAGGTAGACGTAGGCCCGGCGTGAATGGGCCAGTGCGTATGTCTTCTAGCGTATCCTGACTGAGCGTGATAAACCTGCCTTTAAAAGGCCTGGTGTCGGCTTGCCTTTCTTTTATCCAATTACATTTGTGATTACCCATAGAAGATGGAGGCTTTCCTGCCTGTGTGGGGTCTCTGTAGAAATGTTAAGGATATAAACTGCTCAGAGACATTACACATGCACTCTTGTATGGAAATGTAAGGCTCCAGAGCAACCCTCCCCCTCAAAATAACTATGATATCGTATGTTTGACAGATTGTGCAGGGCATAATAACCGCCTGTTAGCTCATGCCGCAGAAGGAGCCTTTCTCTGAATATAACAATGTGGTGTTTTTCATATGTAACAGCATGCTTCTTATATTAGCTAGGGGAAATCATATGCAAGCTGTGATCGTATACCTGATCTCTTTTTCATTATTAATGTGGTCTATTGTATCTGTTGCATTTTTATGATGGATTTTCACATTTAAATATTGTGAAAGTCTGGGATAAATGCTAAACTTATAGGTAATTGGAATTTGATGCAAGTGATGAAGGTAAGACCTGTGTTTATTTGATCAAAAATACAGCAAAGCAGTAATATTGTGAACTATATACAACCATTACATATAAAATGCAGTTGTGCTGCTGAATATTTTTGTGGAAACCTCGACACGTTTTTGTGTATAGAAAACATATAGAATGTTCAGAACAGCATTTATTTTAAATATTTTTCTTTTATCCCTACTTTTATCCTTTCATGAATATTTCCATCACACCTTGCATTATGTAAATTGTGTTTGATGAAATTCTGTGGTGGAAATGATGGTGATAGAAATTAATTTTAAACATTTTTCAAATACTGTGGCAGACTTCCTGAGGCAAATTTCAGAACTAATATTTTATCATGTGCTAATTACACACAAAATATGTTCACGCTTTTTTCAGAATTACAGCTTGGTAGCGAAATGGCACACAACAAAATATAATTTTCTTTTTTTTTTTCAAACATCACACATTTCTGTTGTCAGTTTTTTTTTAACCACATTCTCTAAATTGTGAAACATTTTAAATAACCCTTTTATATTTTACTACATTTAAATCTGCTTTGGTTTCAAGAAGCCTTGACACATTTGTTTCCCCAAGATGTACAAAAAGTTCAGAACAACAGCATTTATTTGAAATAGTTTTCTTTTTATCCTTGATGAATAAAATAATGCATTTTCTGACTGACCCAAAAAACTGCTACTCTTTCCTGCAGAAAACCAGAATACATTCACTGTGTATTTCAAGGACACTTGTTTCCATTCAATAAGATGCAATACAGGTTATGGTTGTTTCCTTGGAGAATTCATGTCTTTATCAAGTTAATTTTCACAGTGTTGTTATTTGTGTAATTAAATTACATTGTTTTATAATGTCTGTATATAACAGAGAGAATGAGAAACAACAAAAGAAAATGAGGAGAATGATTATTATAGCTCACAGTAGGAATCTCACCTCCTTCCACTATCTTGCACAGAAATCTTTCATCCTTTTTCATTACCTTTATTTCCTGATTGTCTGCTGAATTCACTAGACCATTAGAGCATTCAAGCTTTTCTGACAGCTGATGGACATCGTACAAATGAGATCTGCTGAAGGCACATGAAAGAGCACAGATAGATTTAAAAGGAAGTTCTCTGTGAATGACAGCATACATAGTTTTTTTTATCAGTAAACCAGATTCATCACATAATGGCTACCTTTTTGCTTCTGATGTTATTATATTGTGAACAAAGACTGCAAGTAAGAATAATATGCACAATATATTTCCAAACAGACTACCCAAACAGTGTCCATACATAGCTGTGTATTGTGACAAAATAAGTTTTTAGCAAGCAGTATATAAATCATAAATGTTTTATTGTACTATAGTAGATGTTTATGATTATCAAATATTATAATAAGGCTCAAAACCATCTGTCCTCATGAGCAAAAATGGCCAGCTGAGCCCCTACCACTGAATGGGAATGCTAATAGATAGATTTTTCCAGGTGTTATAGACCTCCTTGGTCATAATGTTCAAACAAACAGAGTGTTGTTTGGAAAGTACCACAGAGACACAGTGTTTACACTCTTAGGGAATTCAGCCTATGAATAGCTTACTTATAGTTGTCTCTGCACATTAAACTGGGGTAGGAGAACATTTTATCATTAGTAAATGTTGCGCTTTAATACATTCTTTATATGTAGCTATATTCAATTATGCCCAGATAAACATGTTAGTTTAGAAAGCTGCTTGACCAAGGAGAGTAATGAAAAACCTAACTGAAATGCTGTAACAAGATATTTTATTTTATTTTAATTTTTTTTAAAAGAGGAAATACATCTAACAATGACCAAAAGGTCTTTTTTAGTCTTTCGTGAATATTTCAATCACAGTGGCATTTCTATCAAACTTCAAAATATGTATATTTTATTGAATAAAATTCTGTGGTGGAAATTATAGTAATAGAAATACATTTTTGAACATTTTTCAAATACCATGGCAGACTTTTGTTAAAGGGATAGTTCACCCAAATAAGACCTTCATTCATCTTCAGAACACAAATTACGATAGTTTTGATGAAATGTGTTCTGATTCTGCATAGACAGCAATTATCACATTCAACGCCTAGAAAGGTAGTAAGGACATTGTTAAAGTCCATGCGACATCAGTGGTTCAACTGTAATTTTATGAAGCATGCAAGAATATGTCTGTGGAAAGATGACACAGAAGAGAAGAAATTGCTGAAAAAAGTCAAAGCAAGCAAAGTTTTCTTTGCTCACAAATGTTTTCTCGTAGCTTCATAAAATTGTAACAATTTCTATTTTAACAATGTTCTTACTACCTTTCTGGGCTTTGAAAGTGGTAGTTACAGATTTCATAAAAAAATATCTTAATTTGTGTTCCGAAGATGAGCGGAGGTCTTACGGGTTTGGAACGACATGAGGGTGAGTAATTAATAACAAAATTATAATTTTGGGGTGAAGTATCCCTTTAAGGCGAATTTCATAACTAATATTTTATGTGCAATATTTAATAGTGCAATTAGTGTGTTCACACTGACAATTCCAAAAAGTGCACTTTAAATACCCAGATGATGCACTTATTTAACCAAAAAACAAAATGTGGAACGTTGGACACTTTATGCACTCTATTGTCACATTTTTTATTATGTAGTGGAAGTAGAAGAGCTATCAGACACCGATGATGACAAAATAACCTTATAAAACTCATACGGTAGATGGAGAGTGCATAGTGTGTACTATAGTTATACCAAGGAGGTCTATAATACCTGGAGAAAGCTAGCCATTAGCATTCACATTCTTCTCAATGGTAGTAACAAGAGTGCTGGAGGCTTTCTCTCTCTCTCTCTCTCTCTCTCTCTCTCTCTCTCTCTCTCTCTCAGAAAAGCATGTAATGTTGGAATAGCACAGTCCAAGTTTTGTCTCTTTAATGAGTTAGCACTTCCTACTCCAGGCCAAAAGGTACTTGCTGATTCAGTCATTCCACTCAAAACTAATTGGCCACCCATTCAAAGTGGCCATGTGGCCAGATTTTAGGGAAATTTCTAATGAGTAAAGGTTAAATACATGCCCACTCTTTTTCTGGGTTATGAAAGCATGCATTTTCACATGGCTTCTTTTTTACTGTCTTTCGCTCCAGTGTGATTGATTCAGAGCAGGTCTGGGATCTGTAATTGCCAGTAGGTGTCATGGTGCCGGGCAGTTAAAAGTGCTCTGTTCATATGAAAATGAGACAAAGAGGTTTATATAACCCTGTTAACCTGCCTGAGCTGAGATCTTTTTAATGTGTGCTTCAGAAAGCTGTAATGCAGGTCTGTTACACAGTAGGTTTAAAGGAGACAAAAAATGGGATCCTTTGTCAAGGGGACAGAACTCACCAAACCTGAACACACTCTAAATTTGATAGGATGAAAGTTTAACCTTGTAAAAAATAATTAACCTTTTTTTAAAGGTTAGTTTAGCCTAAAATTAACATTGTCATCTTTCCTGACCTTCGAGTCATTCCAGACAACATATTTTGTCAAGTTCCAAAAATATCCAAAAAATATATATAGTTTGGGTACATTTATTATGGTTTCTGGTCATTTTTGAAGCTCAGGAGCACTATCCCTTCATTTTTAACAGAAGTAGCAACAGATTGTTTCCTTCGGTATTGTAATATTTATTATTAAATATCAAAAAAGAAAAGAATGCAATGTGAAGACTTGATTCTATCCATTGGTTGTTGATTGGATGGGGGCAAGTTTGAGTCGGTAGTCGATTCAAAGAAGGGGACGGGGTTTAAGAAAACTAAATAGCTGGAGAAGTCTGGATAATGCCACCAGGGAGAAGTCTTATTTTACCAGAAGGTCAAGTTTTGACTTTTTGATGAAAAATTACAATGTCAAAACATTTGCATGGATATGCATGGATGAATCGTTTACAATAAGAACAATAAGAAGATGCTTTTAGAAAATATAGTGAATTTCCATTTCTTGCTGACTTTAAAGAGCAACTTGAACACTTTGCTTTACATCTCCTCATACAGGTTTGGAACATCATGAAAAAGTGAACAAGTGAATTTTCATCTTTGGCTAAATTAAACCTTTAAAAAGTGGTTTATGGTAATTCAAACTCATTAATTGCAGTGTCGTACAAAACTAGTTTTATGTAATGGACATAATTTAATTACAAAATAAATGTAACCGTAATTTCTTAAAGTTACTGAGAAAAAAATGGGTAATTAAATTACAGTTACTTATGAAAATGTTAATGAATTCAAATGGGGATAAATCTTATTATTTTGATACTCGCACAGATTTGATTGATTTCTTTCCCAAATTGCATTGACTGCACTTAGGACACAGAATAGGACGTGCTTATTTGACAACTGTTTTATTTCTTATTTAATTTTAAGATTGTTTTTTTCCCCCAAGGCATTGTTAGATGCCAGTCTGTCCTGTCATAGCTATGCAAGGATTTGATATCAAAAACAGCATCATAACCACTAAACTATGATTTTAAATCTGCATTGAACCTCAGAACGATCTCAAATTAAAAAGAGGTGCTAATGTCTGATTTTGTGGTGGGTGTGTTTTAAAATTAAATTATTGTAATCTTTAAGGATGACTTGAAGGATTTTGAAAGTCTGACAGTAATCAGTGTTGAGTACTACTGAAAGGTTAACACTGCCTGCTTTAAAGGGGACCCATTATGCCCCTTTTTACAAGATGCAAAATAAGTCTCTGATGTCCCCAGAGCGTGTATGTGTAGTTTTAGCTCAATATACCCCACAGATAAATTTATACAGCTTGTTAAAATTGCCACTTTTAAGGTACAAGCCAAAACGCGCTGTTTTGAGTGTGTCGCTTTAAATGCAAATGAGCTGTTGCTCCCAGAGAAGAGGGCGGAGCTTCAAGAGCTCGAGCTCCGCATTAGCAGTGCTAGCCTTTGCAAATAACCATTTCACTATTAATACAAACCTGTTATCTTTACAGAAAACTACTCTGTTTCAATGTCAGTCATCTGATTATACTGTGCATAATAAATTTGTGTTTATGAATTACACAGATGAGGAGCACGGCAGGGTAAAAATAACAACATAGCTGGTCTCATGATATCACAAACTTTATAAGTCCCACTTCTGATTATGAGCTCGACAACTTCAAGCGATCCACTCACATTGCTCTCATATGCAACTTTTAACTACCACATTCCTATTCACGATCATTCTGGCAGCACGTGAAGGAAGCATCAGTGAAAACACACAGAAACAATGATAGCTTTAGCAATAAGCCTTACAGAGTGCCAAGAAGCTCTTTCAGAAAGGCAATTTGGAAACAAATGCGTGATGCATTCAAGTTGACGTTCGTGCACGAAGCGTTGGTATTGATTCATAAACATTTAGGGGACTTTACAGATTTTTTCCCGGGATATTTCCTTCGAAAATGAAATTTAACCACAGTGTCCTCGGCTCAGATGAGGGGAGATTATGGCGACTCCTATGTTTATTAGTGCATCCCAAAACACAACACTTGTAAAGCCTCTTTGGTGCTGACAGGGTATATATCTCCAGTAATGGCGGACCGCATCTTCTCACTCAGAGCTGTGTTTATGCTAATGGAGCAGAGAGTGTCACAAATGGGCGGGACTTTTTCCCCTCGTGACGTGCACAGAGGGAGAATCTGAAATAAATCATGATTTATTGGTTTTATTAAAAAATGAGTTGGTGGATTTTTAACATTATAGGCTGGTTGTTTTCACACAACTGTGTTCAAACACCTTATGAAAGTGATTTTTGCATAATAGGTCCCCTTTAAAATGTCTGAAAATGATTAACAGTTGAAAACATTTGTTAGAAATTTTAGAAAAGTAATCAAAAAGCAATCAAATGTAATCAGTTACTTTAATACAGTAATTGAAATAGTTAACCTATTACATTTTAAATAATCTGTAACCTATTACATTTCCAAAGGAACCTTCCCAACACTGATTAATTGTCCCTAACAGCTTTCTTAATTAGCTTAAACAGCTTTAACGTAGTAGCAAGTATTTGGTCAACCAGCTTTAACAGAGAGATAATCCAATTTTCACCCTGAATACAGCAACAGTAAGTAAACCCATACAAACTCCTTAACGCCCCCTAAGAAAAACAAATCCAAGTGTTGTTAAGTATAAAATCTGGGTAGTTGTGTGCTTCAGAATGTGTGTGGTTTAGAAGACAGACTCTCCCGGGGATGTGGTGAAATATGTGGTTCTGACAGCCAGTAGCTCAGACTTGAACTGGGCCCTGCAGCCCAGCTCTGATTCACGATTGAAACATAAATAAAAGCCAGTGGCTATTAGTTAGAGAGAAGATGTTTTTGAAGAAAGCCTCACCCTGGGACATGAGATGGAGGGAGGGAGGAAGAGACCGTGCTAGGGGGGGAATCTTCAATAAAGAAAGGGGGAATGAAATCTCTGTGTTGTACAGCAGATCGCCTCGCACTTGATTTTGGTTTTCTCCTCAGGACACAGAAGGTCAGTGACCTTGGATTGTTTGGCGTAATGGGCCTCCTGATTGCCTCGTGTGAGTGTTTGTGTAGCAGGAACAATGAAATTAGTCACAGTCGCTCTCTGTCTCTCTCTTTCTCTGCACCACCAGCCTTTAGTAGGCTTGAGTCCAGTAAAAGGCATAATTCATCATGGACATGACAAATTACAGAAGCCTACTTACTGGGGAGAAGAGATCGGGTGTGCGTTTGTGTAATATCGGTATATCTGAGGCTGGCAAATCTTGATTTTCGAAAGAGAAAAACAGGCAGAGGCGGAGGAATTAGAATGGTTTGTTTTGAGTGTGACGCCCGCCCCGGGGACCCTCTCGACTCCGGAGCCAGATGGCTAATAAGTCTGCTGAGGGGAGCCGAGCATTGGTTTGGGGCTACGGCTGAGGATGCTGGGATTGAGTGGAGATGGGAGGAATAGGTGCAGGGGGAATTTGTTGCGCTGGAAACAGAAGGATTTGCTGAGGCACATTCTGTCGGAGTTCCTGGGGCGAGTTATGAACTCTGATCATCAGCGCTTTCCATTCCCTATAGGGTAAATATACCCATGAACACATCCAAACCTCAATTACCATTGGGCCATTACTGTCAGATCAGCCTCCCATGGCAATGTCTGCATCGATACGTATAATCTACAATTATAAATGATAAAATACTCTCTTGGTTGGTAAAGAAAACTCAGACGGTTTTCTCAACTCACAGTCTTGCAATTATATGCATTTCACGTCATCTAAAATGAACCACAAGAGGCTGATAGTAATTTTACCGCAACCTCAAGTGGCCTTTTTTTAATTAAATGCCATCAGCTTGATAGAAGACATCAATGTTTAATAAATACATTTGTTAATGATGATAATTTACATTTATACATTTGGCAGACACTTTTATCCAAGGTGACTTACAGCAAAGACTATAGAATACCCCTTAAAGAGACTTTGCTTGAAGTGCATTCAAGCTATACATTTCTAGTTCATTCATTCCCTGGGGATTGAAGCCATGACTTTGGTATTGCTAGCACCATGATCCACTGTTTGAGCTACAAGAAGGCTGTATTTAATTATAATTATTTAATTATAATAAACAATTCATCTGCCAAGTGGGTTTTTAGCCTTGACTGTTTTTACGGTTGCCTAGCAAAGAAGCAACTAACACGGTCCAACTTCTTCGAGTCAGATGTTTTCAATGAAACTGTTCAATAAACTGGTCTAAAAGATTTATTCACTAATTAGGCTGAATCAGTCACAGAAGGTCTCTTTTAGATTTGGGTTAATGTAGCATCACCCTAGTTCCCTCCATAAAAATTAAGTAGGATTTTTCCATTGGCTTTGGATTATTGTAGAAAATGGACTTTGTGAACAACAAAAGTTTATGATTCTTACATGTTTTCATCATAATAATATTCACAAATGAACCCAAACCAATGAAGTAAAAATCTATGCATATGCTATATAAACTATGCTACAGTTGCATTACTTTATGTCCTCATTACTAAGTTTCGAACCTTTTTAGTCTTTATGCAAAAACATTTTCCCTGAAAATCTGAATAATTTAAAAATAGTTGCAATATGTGATTATAAACAAGGCTGTGAAACGGACTAGCGGGTTTATTTGCTTGCATAATGACGTTTAATGTCCCCGACAACCTCTGTAGTCCCATTTAGCCACTTGCTAGCAACCACTTTTTTCCAAGACAAGTTAACACTTTAAAAAAATCCACAAGGTTTGGTAGAATATTATTTCAGGCATTTAACCAAAATCCAAAAAACAAAACAAAAAAACATTGATTTAAAGACAGTCAAATCAGAAGTTGATTTGAAATATGCTGCTATTAAAATATGTCATCCCTGCAGCACTCTAGCATACATTCCCACCACTATTTCAAGTACCACGTGATGCTGTAAAATAACAGCTTTAACCAAGCCATTGAAGTGAACGGTTCAAAAGAACCAATTCAGACTCACTATGTGCATTAGTAATTCAGCTGATTCACGGTCAAAGGTGTGCATATATCAGCTATTTAACAGCTTTGAGCATAGCTCATCCAATCAGATTTCAGTGCCGTAACTATCAGTTTTATAATAAAGAGTTTCTCACAGTGTAATTCTCGGCGGTGTTAAAGACTCTTGAGCGGGTGCCAGACATGCTCTTTTGCTTTAGGAAACTGACTGCAACAGCAGGTGCAGGGTAATGGGAAGAGATCCCCTTAGGTGTGTGTGCACAGATGAAACTATTTAGATTCTTGGCTTGGACTGCACAGCTCACCCCTTGAAATGCTGAGGGCTACCCAACAGCAGGGCAGGGAAGGGAACTATCTTCTCTGCAGAACTATTCTCTTTTACCTAAGCAGCCTGTTTAAGTCGAAATCTATGACAGAGCGCTGTACTCTGTTCGCAAAGCAATCAGTCTATTAAAAGAGCCTGCCAGTATGAGTGCTCAAAGTTGCGTTTCTGGAGGTATAACTAGACCTTGGTACAAAATGCAACCATCTGTGTTCCCTTATACACAGGAATTACAGTAAGGACGCGTATAGGCTAGTTCACACTACAGGATTTTAAGCCCGATTTAAGCCCAATTTGCAAATTAATGAGCTCTTGCTGACTGGTCGGGCTGTAATCGGGGGAAAATCAGCAGGTGATCGGCGCTTCGCGATCTTTATGTGTGAACTACACAACGATGCATCAAAGACGCTCGCTGACGCGTCGCCGACACCTCGGGGCGAAGTTCATGGGATTTTGTCCACAGAATGATAGGAGCACACTTTTTTAACATATTATTTTATTATTTAACACGCAGCATTTAACTTTAGCGCTGCAAGCCATGCATACAGTGCATGACCAGATTTTCTGGTAAGCAAAACAAGCACTTTTAAATACCTCAGCTTATTGCCGTTACAGTGGCAGCAAACAACAGCACAGCTTAACCCTCCGCACATATTTATATTTAGTTATATTGAAAAAGTTTCAATTCAGTCAATCTTTTTCACCCCGTTTTAACATGTATTTCTATGAAGACTGGCCAGCTGTCGGGCAAGATGGTGGATAGCAGCGGTTCTGATTGGTCAGATCACCTCTCAATCAAGCTCTTTGCGAACGGTCAATTCTCATGTGTTTTCATGACAAAACGTGGTTTAGGGACTGAATCGAGTAGTTGGGTGACAGAGTTGTTGTCAGCTTGTGTAGTTTGTAACCCCTGGTTGCAGATAATTTACATAAGAGTCATGTAGTGTGAACGCCACAACAACTAAAAGACAGACAATCAAGTCATGTAGTCTGAATGGCACAGCGATCTGCCGACGTGTAAAGTCGTGTAGTGTGAACTTGGCTTATGTCGCATAGCAACCAGCATAAAAGGTTTCCACAAGTAGGGCAAGGCTTACTAAAGACTGAGTGATGGTGTAAGTCACACTGACAAAGTTGCCAGCAGGTAGAGAAAATAACAGGCAGATGAAACAGACACCATGTGAAAGCTTCAGTTTAAAAGGTTTGAGCCAGTAGTTTATGATCCTCCCGCGTGTTTTAGACACTGACAATTTCATTTGAAAACTATCAGTCTTGACTGTCAATCTCTGTCAGTATTTATCAGTCCTTTTACAGGAAGTCAGTCCACTCTGCGGCCATCACAGTAACGCCCCTGGGCAGCTTGCCAGTCATGCACGTACAGCTCCTATATATGTGCTTGAATAGGAAAGACCCACACGATCAAAGCGGTTTGCTAGGCATACACTTCAAGAACATGTCAAATCAACAAAATTAGATATCTTTTTTCATTTAGCATAAATATAGAGAAACTACTGATTTCAGTTCAGCATTTTCATATCTTACACACCTACATTTTTATTTCACGTTGTTTTTATCTACTGTGGAATTTAATTGGTATATATCTGTATAGACAAATGTGTGTATAATTAATGTAGAAACAACATAAAGACAGTATATTTTAAAAACATATAATTATAATAAACAACTTAGACTGTGTACTTATACTGCCTATGGCCTATGTTTGATTGTTGGTCCAGTAGGTGGCGACAAGCGATTGTCCTTTATAAGTGAGTCAATCAATTATTCATTTAAGCTATTACTTCAAAACATTGATCCTTTCAGGAATGAAACAAGAGTCTCTTTTGACTGAGTCACTGAATCATTTACTCAAACGATTCCAGCAAAAATGCTGATTCAGGAACTAAACAAGTGTGGTGCTGCATCCGAAATCGCATACTTCCCTACTATATAGTAGGCGGAAAAGAGTATGTGATAAAAGTATGTCCGAATTCACAGTACTCATAAGCAAGTAGGCAAAACATACCTGGATGACCTTCTTCTTCTGGCAAGATTCTGAAATGTGTATACAATGAACACTTTACTATCCCACGAGGCCACAGAAGATTAATGAATGGCAGTGACATAACTGATGCTGGCAAATATAGTACATCCAGAATACACTCATACTACACACATTCATAATATATACAACATACTTTTTTTTAGCAGCTGCTAAGTAATTACTTAAAATAAGTACCTACTCAAAGTATGTCATTTCCTGTCACTGAATCATTCATTCAACTGATTTGTTGTGTGATTCAACAGTGATTCATTCAGCAACAAAACAAGTGAGTCATTGACACATTCAATTGATTGGTTCAAAACAATGATTGATTCAGAATGAAAACTAATGTGTATTGATCGGAGATGTGGTTTGCAAATGATTTTTACTGTGGCTTTGTTTGGAAACTGCAAATATTTTGTCTATAATGTACGTTGCTCGATATTAACTTCTTGTATATTAAGGTGTTATATAAAAGCAGTAACACACTGGCAATCGTGCTGTTTTTAATATCAGTTCACACAATATTTCTGCGTCACTCACCGTTTTGCTGACATTTGGGAACAACAGCACTCTTGCTTGTCTGCTACTGCTTGAATTATATACATAGCCTACACACACATTATGCGCTGAGGGTTGTGATAGGTGTGATATGTCCCAGTCATGGTCTCTGTCTTTAACCTTGTCCCAACAACAAACAGTATGAGATGCAAAGGCCATTAAACTAAGTTTGACCTGTCAGCCAGGTGTCTTCACTGCACTCTCTCTCTGGTCATTATACACCTTCCTGTCAGCTAATCACATCTCTGTCACCTCCTCCCTGGCAACTGAGATCTTTCTCCTTGATCATGTCAGACATTAAGGACGCCCAGAAAAGAGCTACGCTCTGGCGTCACAGTGTCTGGAACACAGGGATATACAACCCAGGCTCTTCCGGCATCCAGAGTTCACCCTCTGAATTATTTAAGTCCAGATCCCTCCGCATAGAGGACTCTTTTCTACATATGTTTGCTTTTGGCCCAGCTGTGCTGGCAGCTCACAGCTTGTTGTGGCAGCTTATCAGGTGCTGACTTGTGGTGCGCGGCATTGTGATTGCTTGTGCAGCAGATGTAATCAGCTCTGGTATGTTTTCCCCATGAATGTGTGTGTTTACATTTTTAATTTTGCCTACTTCAGCAGCGTGAAAGATTATAAGGGCAAGTGGGTGTAGCTGAGCTGTTTTTGCCAGAGAGGATAGAGAGTTATAGAACCAATTATATAGCCAATTTTTTTTAAACAATACATCTCCTTAGCATGATAAATAACTGAGCATGCGATTCAGATGATATTGATTCTGGCAGCAGCTTCAATTCCTTTGCTTTCTGTTTCATTCATGCATTCCATCGTTCAACATCCCCCTGACGACCGCCCTGCGTACAAGTTAAAAGTGAATTTGTGAGATACACTAGTAGGCAGTCATTTAACAGACTTTTCTATCCAAAACGACTTGCAGTACACGTGTTACAGCAACATTCCCCCTGGAGCTAACTGAAGTTAAGTGCTTTGCTCAAGGACACTTTCTCTTTCTTCACTGACATGGGCTTTTGCAAATCCCTCGTGCTACAGTAAGTCTTATATTTTGGTGCAAAGAAGTAATATATATAAAAAAAACAAAAAAAACATTCAAAAACATCATATAGCTTACATACTGTATTAGGCAGCTTTTATAGCCTACTGTGTGCCGGTGTTTCCCGCACTGCTAATATGCATCTTTCTGTTATGTTCTCATTCATGACTGTTGAACTTTTTGACAACATAAATGAAATACACTTGAGTGAGCAGTTCAAATTTGATTCATTCAGTCAGTGAATTATTCAGAACCCACTCCATCACTGACCGTGAGTCTTTTTCTTAGTTATGCATTTATTACAGGACATACTATAGAAGTGACTTGCTACAATAAGAGGCTTATTTATACAGCAGTTCTGTCATTTAGAGATTAAAAGGGGAATTTGGGTTCTAAATGTATGTATTTGGTTCTAATAAAGGTTTGCTTCATAAGAGTCATTTGTTCGCAAACACAACATAAAGATTGTTGGTGCAGAAAACACTGGTATGTAAAATCTGCCAAATGCACATATGGAGTTTTAGATTTGAAAATATTTTAAAACTAACTAAAACTGAAGTAAAATTAATAAGAACTGTACATATAAAAAAACTAATACATATGATTAAAACAGAAAAAAAATACTACAACTTTAACTTAAATTAAAATTACAATATAAAATAAAATAAAAATGTATTCAAAATATTAAGAAAAACTATTACATGACTCTAAAATAACGCATATGACAGGATCATTGTTGGGGAACGTTACTTTTAAAAGTAATCCATTACAATATTACATTACTTCCTAAAAAGCAACTAATTGTGGCAAGTTTGTGTCACATTAGGAGTTTGTATTTTACAGTTTTTATTCATTTTGAGAAACACTGAATCAGTAAATGCCCCCCCCCCCCCCAAAAAAAAACTGTCAGTCAATAAAATGGGCAAAAATCCAGTGTATATCAAAGTAGGGGTTTGTGCTCTATCTAGAGAGTTGAATATCATCAAGACGTCTAGGATTTTGAACGCCACAGTATTATAGGAGAGAGTTTTGCATGACCAAGCAGCACTCAAAATCGTTTTTGCAGTTTAAACACAATCAGCGTGATCCACACACAGAGGTTCACAGCCCTATCACTGAGATAATCGACAGCCTGTTTCCCCACTATTGGATTTTCAGATCCCGCCAAATCACACATCAAGGCATTAACAACTTAATCACGCCACTCTTTTAAATTTAAGCTATTCCGCAGCCCACTCCAGCACGCTCTCGGTGCATAATTCATTGAGAAGATGGAGAGCCTTTTATGAATTTGATGGCCATTTTCCTCCATCTCCAGAGCTCAAAACAAGAGCACGAAATGAAATGATCCCCCCTCCCGAAAGGCAACAGACCTTGTGTCATATTAGATTCGGACTAGAGCACACAAGATGACACACGCCAGCAATATGCTGTGTGCTTCTGACTGTGGGCGATTCTCTGATCTGCAGACTGCACAGTTCATGAACATGTTGCTAGTCCTCCCACATCAGCTATATTTGAAGTGCAAGAGCTATTATGCAAGTCAATACCGACTCCCACTAGCTCAAGGCAAAATCGTTGATCATGCGAATAAAACAGTCTTTATCTAACTGTCTCCTTCCTTTGGCTTCTCTTTCTTTCGAATGCTGTACGTTTGTCTGTCCAGAATTTATAACTTCCATGCTTAAAACGATGCATCGAGTAACTCTCTTCATTTCAGCAAAGAATTCTTGAATTAAAGAATAAAATAATAATGTGTGTTTGTGTGAACATTGTTTGCCAAAAGCAAGTCTATTGGATGCTAGGATTGTTCATAAGAAAGCAGTCAACAGCAGATTTCTGGTCTTATCTCATATGGATAAAAGTACAAGTTTTTCACCACCTTCGTTCTGTCTTCTTTCACTGTCTAAATTCTGGCTGATTCCAGACACACTTACATCTGCAGCTTTAATGTAAGAGCTCCTCAGGCCACGTCTGGCCATATGCTGCCTCCGAGAAAACCTCTTTAGAGGTTAAGCTTTCAAAGTTTGCTTTGAGGATGCATAGTTGAATTTGAGGAAATCATTGACTGAGAGAGCATATAGTCAATTTTTAAGACAACGAATAACCAAAGTCTTCATATTTTGTGTTTGTTTTTTACATTTCTGAGGAAGGTTTGATGTCAGGTGTGATTATAGCTGTTTGGAATTTTTCATTTATTTCAATTATTAAAAGTATTAGTGGTGCAAAATGTTGTTACATCATTGAAAATGGTTGTGCTGGAAGCATGCTTTGCAGGAAATGAATGGATGGATGCACAGGAACTTAACAGCATAACCAACCAAGAATTAGCCCAATTTTTTAGTAACATTTCTCAGAGCCCTGTGTATTGGTAACACTATACTTAAAGCCAATTTACTTATGTATAATACATCATAGAGATTTATTAAAAGGTATAATACATTACAATTATTCATAATGCATGCAGGTGTAATACATAATATATTGTCGTAAATAATTATAACTGAATTTAAAGTGCATAGTGTAACAATAAATTGATAAGTGTTATAATGAGATCGTACAATCCATTACAAGGTGCACTACAAGACATTATTAATGCATTCAAACTACTTGTATAATGCATTATACATAAAGGCTTTAAATACAATAAAATGTGTATTTTTTGTTTTTCATAACTTTTACATTTATTCATTTAGCCGACGCGTTTATCCAAAGCAACTTACAATTGCTATATATGTCAGAGGTCGCACACCTCTGGAGCAACTAGGGGTTAAGTGTCTTGCTCATTGGTGTCTCACAGTGGATTCGAACCCGGGTCTCTCACACCAAAGGCATGTGTCTTATCCACTGCGCCATCACCACCCACTTTTTAATTGTATTTTGAATTCTTGATATGTAATGTCATGTCAGACTTTTGAACCTCACTGTACCTTATAAACCTGTACCAATGCTGTCATTTTACGTTGATAAAAAAAAAAAAAAAGTGATTAAAAGGTTTAAAGATTAAAAAGAATGTAAGATATCAGTTACTGTTGTTAAAGAAAACGTTGAGTGGGATGAACATTCAAATCTAGCGCTGTGTAAGGCAAGATGTGTGAAATCTCAGATACCTAACGCTGTGTAATATAATACAGAGAAGTGAGTATTGAATATTCAGTGTGTATTTCATAAGAGACCTCAGTTTTTAAAAGTCTCTGTTAAACACAAATCTCCTTTGATGGCTCTCAGGAGAGCGATTCTGTTGAGTGCTCCTGGCTCCTTCCCTAAGAGCAGCTCTCAAATCTCTGCTGTCACTTTCACCAAGATTGCGAAGGCTCCTGAATGCTCTCAGGGTCATTTTGACACTACACTTCTAATGTGTTGAGTAATATTCACGTTGTCTGGGTACAGATTTGCCTCATGGCTCTTTTCAGGGGAGCGCATGCTGAGAGGGAGGTGCATTGTGTTCCAATCAAATTTAAGAACCTGCATTAAAGGGATCGTCCACCCAAAAAATGTCAATTCTGTCATCATTTATTCACCTCATGTTGTTCCAAACCTGTATGCATTTTGAAGAATGTGGGTAACCAAACAGTTTGTATCCAAATTATGGGACACAGTTTAGTTACCAATAGTTTTCAAAATATCTAATTCCATGTTCCACATAAGAAGGACTCACTGGAAGGGTTTAGGGTGTGTAAATGATGGCAGAAATTTCATTTTGTGGGTGGACTATCCCTTTAAGAAGGTAAACAGGGTCCATTTTTTATTTTTTCATGTTAACTTTAAATCCAAATTAGAGGTTGAAAAGCTTGTCCTGAGAGGATTCAAGATTAAAAGTCATTTTCAAGCCAATTAGCAGACACGATTTAATTCATAAATTAATATGTGACACTCAACAACTTTGTTTTTGTAATATTGCTAATGTACTTCCAGAGTACTAGTGTCGAGCCGCAGGGTTTCATACAGACTTAGAAGTGGCAAGATTGCTGGTTGTGAAATTGGATGTCTTACTCTGGCTGTCTGAAAGTAATACAAACACTGAATTCAATTTCAAGGTACTGTTTATGTTCAGGAAGGATTTTTAGAAATAATTGAAGAGAACTTAGTTAGTACACTAAAACACCTGCCACAGTACTTTTCGACTTTATATCATTAAACACTCAGCAGGTGTTCTTTAATGCAAAACCACTTGTTTTGAGTGGATGCCTTTTAGATTGCCTGTTTGTGCATGTTAATGTGGAGTGAGTGTTTTAAGCTGTTCATTAATGGAATAGTCCACCCCCTAAAAAACATTCTTTGCATATCAGTTGCTCATGCAGTAGGTTCTTCAAGCACACCAGAAAGAGCTGTTTAAGATTAGTGCTTCATTCAAAGCGAGCTGAAAATAACCAAAAAGTGCCATATGTGGTGTTACACCCTGTTTCCAAAAGATTACTAGAGATTTGGCTTTCTGGAGGTTTGCATCATTATCAGTGGATCAAGACCAACCAAGGATTTGACACAAATTATGATAGTTCATCCATGCCAGTCATTGTGATTGCATCTGCTCTAATAAGACCCAATTGCTCCAGAGCTCCTGTAAGTAGATTTGCATTTCCCCGAGGCATTTCATAAACTCTGGAGTCTGGACTGATTTTAACTTTCAAACTGACTAATATATGTCTGAAAACCATCAATGATCTAATCAGACCAAGTGATAGATAGATAGATAGATAGATAGATAGATAGATAGATAGATAGATAGATAGATAGATAGATAGATAGATAGATAGATAGATAGATAGATAGATAGATAGATAGATAGATAGATAGATAGATAGATAGATAGGCACTGTCACCTCAGCTGTTCTGGATCTAAATTTTGTCAGTCGGTTCACTTCAAGATTTGAGACTAAACTTTGTATTATTTTTCCTGAGTGGACAGCGTTGCATTTATCTTTTCTTCTATTTTTCTCCTGCCTGTTCAATCACTCCATGGCTGGTATGCTAGCCGCTGAACAGTCCCCAACACTTCATCGTAGATTGACTGCATTCATTTTCATGGAGATTTTCAAACACATAATTTATTCATCACGGAACAGGCCATCTTCTGCGACCTGTCAGCTCTTTGACAGTAAAGCAACGGGCATGGTGTTTGCATATACACAGATCACAAAGAGCTTTGCTTTGTTCCATAAAGCAATCTTTTTGCCTTTAATGTTGTCGTTTTTTTGATCTGTTAACTTCAAAGTAGTTGCTGCTTTTGCACACAGCATGCAGAACTACCAATTCCCCCCTTTGTGTTTGTATCAAAGGTTTAATTTGGTTTGTTGTGAACAGATTTCGGATTGAACCTAGTGAGCAGGGGTTTTGTCATATCGGATCATTTCATTTAGGAAGATATGAGGCTCTCTTCAGTGTATTATCATGATTAGTCCACCAGAGCAGCCTGATCTGTGTTGACGCCAACTTTGTCCATATTTTCTCTAATTAATTAATTTCAGGTGAATCAGTGCCTGAATCATTTACATATCTCATGGGATGCATGTGTCCCACTTTGAAAATAAACCTTTTTGTCGTATTATCTTCAAACTAACATTGTATGATTTAGATTGCAATCTAATCTAACCTGACACACTGCTGAAAATCATTTTCTTTATCAGTATTTTTTGTCTTCCAGTAAAAAATTGTTTAAAGATCCTTAAAACAAGATATATTTATTTGAGAAACATATCTTGAAGTAAGTGTATTTCTTAGACTTCTATCTAGTTTAAAGAATAAACCTCACTACAGTTGGTCAGATATATGTTTAAAATGGGAAAAAGTCAATTCAAGATACTATGTTACTGTAAAACAAATAATAATTGTATTAGCCTACATTTACTGGATAAAACAAAAATATTAAGAATTTTGTTTTGTTTATGCGGTACAAAGGTGGTGACATTTCCCCCCCCCCCCCCCCCCCCCCCCCCCCCCCACTCCTTTTCCTGTAGTTGAATGGCTCCGTAACTTAACTGTCACCCTTTGTGCTTTGTTTTGTCAATTTACTTTGTCGTGTTAGACACTTTGCATGTGAAGTGATGTGAGTTTTAGCTGGTGCGGATGGGTTTACCCTTTGATTTTCATTTGAAATGTCCGCTGGTAAGTGAGAGGCTTATAGGATCCTACCATAGCAAAGGGAACTGTCTGACCTTTCATTATCAGTGAGTCAAAGGTCTTTTGCAGGGTGCCAAGAGCCTCTAGGGTCTGGCCCTGACCCATTCCCAGGCATATTATGGCCCTGAAGCACTGAAGTGGAAACAGTGAGCAGAGGAATGTTCCTCCTCCCTTTCTCATCAGACTGAGAAGACTCTGACACTTGTAACAGAGGGAAAGTGATGAAAGGCATTTGTTAACTTCAAATGAATTGATTTCGTTGAGTCAGCAGCCCAAAAAGTATATTTTGCTTCAGAAAAAAATAAGATTTAAACCTGTTCACTCCAACAAATTGCTTTTTTAGTGAGATGAGGGGGAAAAACCTTTTGATTTTTATGATTTATATATAATAATGTATTCAATGTACCAACTTGGAAAAGCATTTTTCATGTTGCACACAATGAATTCAATTTCTCATACACCTCCCTTATAAATGAAAATATAGATATTAATACAAAATATAAGACAAATACAATTAATACAATTAATAACATCATGGTTTCCACAAAAATACTGAGCAACACAACTGTTTACAACATTGATAATAAAACACATTATTATTGAGCACCAAATCAGCATATTAGAATGATTTCCGAAAGATCATGTGATCATGTGGCTGCTGAAAATTCAGCTTTATTAACACAGGAATAAATTGCATCTTAAAATATATGAATATATAAAATCTAATTTTAAATTGCAATAATATTTTACTGTTATTAGTTCAATTCCACTTTTCATCTTCTTATCAATTTTAACCTAAATTATATCCTGTTGCACTCAAAATGCAATATATAAAGGCATTAAAATGGGTTTGTGAACAGGTTTTCAGGTTGACTTAGGAATGTAATTTACTTTATTTAAATAGTGTTGTGATTGGGGGGTTAGTGTTTGGGGGTTTTAAGATTTTTCCCCCCAAACAGCAAATATAAGAGCATGTAAATGAATTCTGGTCTAGCTTGACTCTCTTAAACCTACACAATTCATGAATGTTTAACTCTTTCCCTCTCCCGCTTTGGAATGGAATCATATCAGGAGACACAGCGGTGTTGTAGTTACGAGCGATGAATATTTAAGCTCACTTGTCTGTTCTGGTGCTCTGAAGAACTGCTGAACTCTGCACTTGAGATCAGGGAACTGGTTTATGGCACAGCAGAACCTCCCCCACCAGTGGCGCGGGGCGACTGATGTGGCCTAATCTCTGTCTCGGAGCGAGACACAGCAAATTATGCATTGGTTGGGAACACACACACACTGCCTTTCCACGCAAAATCCACTTGTTATCTTAGTCTGGCAGAAGTGTCCTGATTTTAATGGCTGTCGGAGACACAGTCATGATGTGTGAAGCGAATGTGGTGTTAGCACTTTGTGACTAGACTGTGAAGTAAGCTAAACAGTCTAACTTAATTGAAAAGCTGATCATTTAAATAAAACCACTGGCGAGCAGGCAATGGAATTTTAATAAGAGAGCAATAATCTCGAATTTAAAGAAGAGGTGTCTTTCAAAAGGTCAGAGTGCATTTCATCATGTATGTGACACACTGTCATTATATTGTACACATCACATCACATCACTTCCTAATAACCCTCCTGTGAATTTTTAATCAATGGCATCTGTGAGTCAGCCATTTGTGATAATTACTAATTCTTGCTATGAATATTCACGAATGATGGAACATGATCATCAAGTAAACAATATGTGTAATCGCACACAATAACTTCAAGTTCAAGTTTATTTATATAACGCTTTTTACGATACAAATCGTTGCAAAGCAGCTCTACAGGAAATTAAGTTTCCACAATATATTTATATATTGCAGAACCTTAATATATTTAACTTATGGCAAAATTTGGTAATTCTGTATGTTGTCTGAGCTTTGGTATCCTCTGAGGTCCTCTGAGGGGTTGGCATCATCTTTCCTCAGGTGATGAGCATTATTTATGAACCTTTCAAGCTGGATATGATTGTGCTTTTACTAATGAAGATTTCCCAGAATCATTATTGGTGCTCTGTAATGTTATATATATAATGTATATAATATATAATTATGCAGGGAAATCTTAATTAGTAAAAGTACAATCATATCCAGCTTGAGAGGTTCATAAATTGAAAATTATTATTATTTTTTTTTTTTTTTGGCAACCAGCTTCAGCAGATTTTTGAGTTTCAACTTATTTTTGTAGGAGATTCTCAACTTTTTGTTGTATAAACTTAAAACAAGTTGAGAAAACTCTGCTGAAGCTGGTTGCCTTAAAAGTTGGCTCAACTTTTTTTTTTTTTTTTTTTACAGTGTGTGAACATGGCTCAAGAGCTCATAGATCCAATAAGTAGCAGCCTATAACTGCATTTTTATCCTTTAGTAACTTAAAAATGCATGATGAGAACATAAGCTATACAGGTGATTCTGTTGCTTGGATCTGTATGTCCTTGAATTTATTATCACAGAGCAGATGGCGAGGTGGCAATGTCATACATGCTGTAAATAGAGCAAATGACATTTTAAAGAATATGTTAAGAGGTGACGTCTGTTCCTACATCCACACGGAGCACAGGACAGAACGGCTCTAAAACCAGTTAACCGAGCGCAGTGAACAGCTCTGCGATGTTGCCAAGTCTCCCGATCTTCCAGAACCTTAAACGAATCAACACAGCAATAAATCAGCCCGCTTTTATGTCAGCATTTTGACACAACCTGTGTTCCGGCTTTTAAAATGATTTGTTTCTCATAAGATGTGTTCCCCTATCACAGAAAAAAGGGCTTGACACCATAAGCAACAAATCAATCTGAATATATTTGTTGACAGTATATTAAAAAGATCAGGCATGCGCCTCTTTGGATTCGTCACTTTCAGATGTCACTCTGAACAAACGACAGTGATTTCTTCAGAAGTAAATCACAGGTCGGTTCATCTGAACTTAAACAGTCCATGGGTTACTCTTTGATAGCCAAACGTTCTAGACAGAGTATGTGCAATAAAATATAACAGTTATGCTGTTATCCTGGTTCCAATTTGTCAATGCACTCAAATTTGTTAGTTTCATAATGCAAATTTCTCTTATCTGCATAGACTCATCCACAATACATAGCTATGTTTTTGTATTGTTAGACCAGGCTCAATACCCTATTGACTTTCAGGGGAGCTCACAGTAAGATTCCCCTGCAATCAGCAGGAATATTTACCTTGGCTAAAGTGCTTTTTCCCACTCAGCTTGTTCAGAGGGAATTTGTGGTACATACATATTTCTTGATGTGAAGGTAATGACTCACTCTCAGGCCGACAGAGCGCTTGGTTGACCTCAGGTACACAAACACAGACACACACAACCTTGGCCTGAATGTAAGCAGATACACTGGTGTCTAACAGAACTGCTCTGTTGTCTGGTTCACCTCTAGCTCAGCAAACAAACTCTAAACATTGCCTGTGTATTTTAAAACATGGAATTCATGTATTTGTTAGTGATAGTTGTCTTTATCATTAAATTTACATGTGGTGTAAAATTTACACTGTTAAAAAAAATGCCTGAAAACTACTTGTGCAACATTGCACAAGACATTGTCTTTAATATTCATATTTTAAATATAAACCAGATTTATAAGAATACACTTAATTTTCAAAATATAATCTATAAAAAATAACATTTTATGAAGTGTTGCTTGGTTATCAAGAAAATGTTATGTTGTTTTAAGGATTTGTAAATATTTTAACTATTTTAACTAAAAATTTGTAGGTGTTTTAAATCAACTCAAGAAAGACTAATAATTAAAAGGTCATTATTTTCTGCATTCAGTTGATTAGTAAAGCTTGAGTTAAAGGTACAATTCACCAAGAAATGAATAGTCATTTATTCAACTCATGTCAATGCAAATCCAGTTCTTTCATTTTATGGCAAAGAGCAGCCTGAAATTTCTGCTTCATGATTTTTGTGTGTGTGTGTTTTAATAATCATTTTTTGTGCAGTACTATCTTTTTAATTTTAAAAACATAAAACAACGCCACATTTTTACATATTTACATCATAACACATAATACCCTCCTAAATACGTCTTCTATCTTTTTTTTTTTTTTTTTGGGTGCAGATTTTAAAAATAGCATTTCTGTAGAAAGAGTTTGTTTTAAATGGTTGCTGATAGTGTGGTGTGCCAGCGGGAGACCGCATCAGATGCTCAGGTTGATTTTTAAGTGTGGAATATATGGCAGACAGTCTGTCTGATGTGAGAGAGTTCTCCGCACCCCTGCAGCTTCACAGAGACTTTCTGAGGGAGATCTTTGTGCTTTTTGAATTTTTCTTGGTTTCCTGTACCCTGCTTTTACTACCCTGAGACACTGAGGAAAAAATGGCTGGAGTGCACAGCAAAGTGAGATCTCACAATATACTGTACAGATGATTGTTTGGACAGTCAGTCCTTACTTTCACGTCAGATTTCCTTCAAGTTTCCTATATAGTTTCATTTACCATTTACATGAGTGCCAGAATCTATTTTAGGTTGCAGAGGTTAAAGAAGTCATTTTGAATCTCAAGTCTTTCCAAACCAACATGATGTTATTTTTTTTCCAACAAATGCACCATAAAAGTAATTCTTCAGACTTTTTCAATATTTCAAGTCTCACGAAGCCATTGAATAGCTTTGTATAACAGGTTTAGCAGTTAACTCGCGAGCCATTGCAACTAATTCACTGATTCGGTTCGCAACTCACTGAATCAATTGAATGATTTGAGTCAGTTCTTTTCAATGAAAAAAAAAAAAAACCAAACAAATTCATTCACAAAGAGCTCTCTCTTGGACACAGAGGCTGTTTAGTAATATATATATATATTTTTAGGGTTTTCAGAAGAACGTAAGTCATACAGTGAAAAACAAATGGTGTAGAATTTACTTCGAAGCAATTTTCACTCTGAAATTGCTGGTAAATTTTGAAGCAGTATGATTTAGAACTCATTTTTGTATGATTTAGAACATCAACAATCATTTTTCTAGCGCAGATTTGGAATGACAGCAGGGTGAAGTGACTTCATTTTTAGATGAACTATTTTTTTTATGTGATGAGTAAATAACACTGAATATTACTCATGCAGCTCCACTACAGAAAAGACTCACATTTCTCAAAGCCAGATATTTCTGTAATGTTCCAGTAAATATGTTCTGTGGTTTAAAAAAGAGGAAGTGCTGTAAATAAAAAAAGATTCATTTTTATGTGACATTTTCAGTGTTTCTTGATTTCTTGACATTAAAACCACAAGCTGCAAGACTTCCTCCCTGTATGCAAACTTTCCATGCACTCAATGTAGCAAACTCTTTTTAAATCAATACGAAAATATTTGGACTCTGAAACTATTTCCATACTTGTGCAAACATGGGTTACTCCGCAGAAACTTGAACTGTGGTTGACAGGAGTAGAGCTCCATATAACCAACCAGTAAACCAGGCGGTGCAGACAAACAAGTCATCTCACCATTAGCATGCTTCTAGGTGTTTAAGATGCTTTGACTCCCTAAAGGGCGGATAGCAGTCCACTATTCTAAAAGTTTTTGAAGGCTTTGACCACAGGTCAACCACGGCGTTTGACAATGAAGCGGCTTTCTTGTGCAATAGCATGAGGTTTTCTCCTCATTATAAGAACATTTTGACAAGGTCATGGAATTGGGTTTATATCAAGCTTGAAAAATGGTGTGCCGTGTTATGTTGTTTGACAAATGGCAAACAAAAATGTAAAGATAGACTTGTGATTTTTAATTAACACATTAGCATGCATGCCTTTGACAGGGAGTAGACAAGTGCAAAGGGTTAGAAGAGAGAAAAGGTGATATCTACACGGTTTCTCCAAGGAGATCTCACACTACTTTTCCACAAATAAAGAATCTTTCCATGCAGTGTCAGTGAAATGCCTTGCACTTTAAATAAACAAAGTTACAGATCCTGGGTTTGTGACCGGGTTTTGTCCCTTCTCCTGAGACGTAAAGGAGGGTCAAACAGAGGAGAAAATGAATTCCATTTTCCTGATGTCTCTTTGACTCAACTGAACCAAGCAATGGTGAGAAAGCTGTATATTACTTGTGGAAGAAGTAAATAAGGCATATGAGAAAGAGGAAAATGTGGTGTTTATTCTGATAGGAACTTGTCTCCTGCAACCTTTTAACTAAAGCAATGATTCAGATTCAGAGGTGTGAAGTACATGCACTTCATTAAGTATTATTTTGAGGAATTTGTACTTGACTGAAGTACCATTAAAAAGGAATATTTAGTACTTTAACTCTACATTTCCAAGGCAAAGGTGATAAGACATTCAAAGTACATGTTTTGCAGGTCAATTTTCTCCTTTGCCCTTCATCTGGAGCTGGTGAAGTGACATTTCTTTAGTCATCACAACAGTCCTGCATGCATGTATTTTAATAATGACATAATACAATTACTAAAACCTTAAATAAAATGGAACCTAAATGCAAACTGACTCAAAATATCAATAAAAACTATAATGTGAAAGATAGATAGATATTTACTTTTTTTTCAAGATACTGAAATTTTAAAAAAACTGTTTTAGTTTTTTGGCTGAAAACATAAACTAGCATTTTAATAATCAGTTATTACAGCTATTTAATCAAGTAAAAAAAAAAAAAACTTGCTAAATATGGTTGTGTATGATTTTTACTTTTAAGTACCAAAGTACAATTAAATCCTGATACTTTTTTCCTTTTACGCAGGTATGGTTTTGGCAATATACCATGATATATTTATTCAGTGAATATTTGACCCATGCTATTTAATTCTATTTTTGACTACCTATTTTTGACTACCTGTTCTGTGTATTTTTCCCCCTAAATGTAGATTTTCCTCCTTCCTCTGTGGTCTTCTATTTGTTTATTTGTGCTGTTTCTTAGTTTGAATTGATATTGATCCTCATCCAATCGTGTGGCTCCGTTGGGATTAGTTCAGTCAATAGCACTAATTACATCCAGCATTCCAATGCCTGTTCCTCTGCAAATTTGACACTGTCAATAAAAATAGATTTGACTTTTGATGTTACATTGGCAAGGTTACAAATGGAAATTACAATAAATATTAATGTGCCTTTGACTCACTCTTTATGCATAATTAAGGCACAGACGTCAAAGGGGTGATGGGAATGACCTTGAGTTATTAATGACCTTCATTTATGGATGAATGAGCGATATGATGTTTTTTTTTTTTTTTCAGAGCAGCAGAGTCTGGGAGTCTCTTGGGTCTGCCAAAACTTCCCTCCTCCTTGGTTTGGCCAATTAACTTAACTTTTTCCCATTGTATACAGCTGTATCACGGTGAAAGCGTTGGCAGCTCCCTTTGTGTAACAACAGGAGGGAATTATCCGAGCCCAAATATTTCTCTTTCATAAGGATGTTGGTGAAAGTTTACACGGGAGTTCAGTAAACAGACATGAGAGAAGATCAGGTCAGCCAAATCCCTCCCTCGGCGCAGCCAGCCAACAACTCAGCCTTCCTGAATATCACAGGAAGCAGGAGAACCTCTTACTATTGAAATATATGGGAACACTTAGGGAAGAATAAACATTAAGATAAGATTTTTCCAATCCCGGCACGGACCTCACAGTATGATGATTAAACCATTGTGCTTTTCCTCCCCATTGTAACATAACAAGTTCAATGTTTTCCAGAGGATTCATTCCAGCAATATTTGAAGTCTTGCCAGTGTTCAGATTTGCACATGCTGGTGTTGCCATTTATTCAACAGAAAATAAGCAGGAAGTGCAGTGAGGGTTTCTATTCTTCAGGAATTATATATACTACTAAAAATGACAAAACTACACAATACAATTACTACAACCTTAAAATTACAATTACAATGGAAACTATAGAAATGCAAACTGATTAAAAAAATTCAGAGTTAATTTCTGGGAACGGCACTGTAAGAGCACTGGGACACACCCCATAGCCACACACACACTGCTGACTCCTGCGGCTCGCGGGTGCTGTCACTGCTATGATGTTTGTTTTGGTGAGTTTTTCTGCTCATCAGCACAAAAAACAGACACATCGAACGGAAAGGTAAAACAGGTGCAGGCAGGTTTTGTTGTGCCCCACCACGGCATAAATGCAGTTGGGGGGAAAACGAACAAGTTAGACTGGAGACTAAACTTATATTTTTGACAAGTTATCAACGCATGAGTCTCACTTGAGCTCTGCTGCTGTAAACAGCTGCAAACATTCAGCTATTATGAAGTGGTTATGGAATATTATAACAGAGCACTGACACCGGATGCAGAGTTGTTTTGGGCTAAATTTGAAGATGTTTTCATTGTTTACATGCAGAAAGAATATTCAGATATGCATCTTTATTTACACAGTTCCCATAAATAAAAATACATATAAAGTTTTTCAAAGACATCTCTTGCTCACCAAGGCATAGTTTATTTAATGAAAAAATGTAGTAAAACAGTCACTTTGTGCTATATTGTTACAATTTAAATAACATTTTCTATTTTAATATATTTTAATTTAATTTAATTTAATTTATTCCTGTGAAGCAAAGCAGATTTTTCAGCATCCATTACTCTAGTCTTCAGTGCCACTTCATCCTTCAGAATTTGCTGATTTGGTGCTCAAAAACATTTCTTATAATAATCACTGTGGAAAACAGCTGTGCTGCTTAATATTTTAGTTTTTTCATGACTCTTTGAGGAATAGACAGTTCTACTGTCTCTTTGCCAGCTCAATAATTCAATATAAAACATAATGCTATATAGGAGCCAGACTAAATTATACCTGGTCAGACCCACCTTAGACCCTAGTATACAGATGTAATTGCTGTGTAAATCCATTTATGCCATTTCTGAGCAGCGTGAAACAATCAGTGTAAAGACACACCACCTTTGCAATGTAAATTTGTCAAAAGGCAAAGTTTATTTTTCAAAATGTCAAGTAGTCAAAAAATGCCATCATAAATGCACCATGAAAGATAATATGAACAGTCGCTGTGATTAAATTAGGAACAAGCATATATGTGTGTGTGTGTGGAAGCATGAATAACATGTGTCAGTGTATAATTAGTATGCCACAAGGCTGTTTGCAGTTGATCGGATCTTGCAAGTTCAGTGCACACTGCAGCTGAATTCTGAGCAGTCCGGATGAACTTTGTCAACCTTCAGCTGTGCCCTTCAGATCAGCACTTTCTTCAGCCCAGATATTCTCTAATTATCATCCACTTACAGTATTTCAATAAATAATTAAAGTATAAGTCATCAATCAAGACTGAAACATTGATAACAAGAGAGGACAAAAATCCAATACGCGCCAAGCCTCGCAACTCAATATCATAAATAAGTTGTGGGTCGTAATATTCGCATAAATCACGTCGCAAATATTACAGAGGGTGCTGCGAGCAATGACAATTTTGTTAATCATAGCGGATGCTGATAATTCGAAGTGTAAAAATGACCCCGCCGCACTCGAAAGCCTAAAAGGCCTCACTTGGTGCCTGTAGGAGCCGAATCACATTTCACTGGCAGTAAAACTAAAGGAAATGCCCGGCTTTTGGAGAGATTGATAGTTATTGATTTAGCTAGAGGCGGACAGACTCGCTCCTGTGGTTCCTGCTCTATAGCAGCTGCGGTAACATTGCACATTTTCGGCAAGCGCAGACCACCTGCAGTGCGTTGCAGCCTGGCAGAGAAGCTTTATAAGACTGTGATCCTAAAACTCTACACGCTGCAGCTGTAATATGGATTATGGACACACACATACACACGTTCATGAAATCTGGAACTTTTGTCCAGTGATGTTTGTTGTTTTCTTTTGTCAGTACCTTGGGTGGGTCTTTCCAGATAAGAGTGACTGGTTGGTAGCTGCCGTCGCCGTCGGGATTTCACAATGAGCAGACGCCCTGCTAGGCTCCATATGCAGGAACATTCTGATAAGATGAGTGAAATTTAAGCACTCAAGCCTCCGAAAACAAGTGCCTGTGGCCTGCGCAGTAAAAGTTCTGCAGAAATTACTTTTCCTCCCCGCTGGCTTTATGAGGTTTAACAAACTCATCTGTGCTCGAAACAGGAGGCTGAATGTGATGTTCTTGACACATTCGAACGAGAGGTTTCACATTCGCTTGAACCACTTGACAGGGTAATTGAGGGCTCCACATTGACGCAAATGGGTCTATTATTACGGTGGCATGATAACCTTGTCATGCACTTGCCATCTTAATGAATGGAAACATGTGATGGCTGTCAACGGAGAGCAAAGAAAAGACAATTTCACATCAACGTGAACATGACTATACTTTCATTTAAAGGAATAGTTCAGGCAAAACTGTAAAGTTTGTCATTATTTACTCATGCCGATGACATCTGAAATCTGTATGCTGCTATTTTTACATTCACATTCAAAAAGGGGAATTTTTGAATAATCTTCGCTCAGGATTTTCATACAATGACAGCTCCGAAAATAACAGAAAATCTCTTTAAAAGCATTGTAGAATTAGTCCATACGAAATTGCATTCTTTTGAAGCCATATAATAGGTTTGTGTGAATGGAAATTATTATTTTTTCAACATTCTTCACATATCTTCTTCTGTTTTCTGCAGAAGAAAAGAGGAAAGAAATGCATACAGCTTTGGAACAGTGTGTGAGCAAATAATGATTAAAAAGGATTAAAAACTTTTTTTTAGGCTTTTCTAAATAGTTGTGAGTTTATATCTCACAATTATGACTTTTTTCTCGCAAACAAATTAGTTGTGAGTTATAAACTTGCATTTTCCAGAAAATAATTCAGAATTGTGAAAAATCGGTTACCTTTTTATTTGAATAATTAATAATAAAATTATTTTTAGTTTATGTCACACAATTCTGACTTATTTATAGCAATTGAATTAGTTATAAATGTCAAAATTGTGAGTTATAAACTTGAGAAAAAAAAACAAAACAGGAATTGTGTCAGAAATGCCACATATAAACTCCGAATTTGAAATGACGTTTTTATATATATATATATATATATATATATATATATAAATTTTTTTTTAATTTTTTATTTTTTTTAATCCTGTGGCAGAAACAAGCTTCCATAGATTGCTCCAAACTGTAGCATATAAAAAATCAGCATGAAGCAATCAATTGTCTTTCACAGAAGAAGAGTAAGTATTGACAGAATTATAATTTTTGTGTAAACTGCTCCTTTAAATATTTCGATCTTTTATACAGTGGAGCTTGTTTGTGGTTGGAAATGTTTGTACCTGCATAAATTTTGCTCTCCCATGAATTCTAATGCATGCTCCCTAATCAGAGTTTGCCTTATATCTTCGGGGCCATGTCATTTTGATGATCGCATTACGATGCCGCAACACTCGCTGTGTTTAACGCGTAATCTGTGTTGCCACATTGGGCAAATCTCCCTGAACTTTCTTACTTACTGGAGGGTAAAAAATGCATCAGCATTGCATCGGTAAATGTGTGATTTATGTGGTAACAGAGATGCAATCAGAAGAGTCCGGAGTCATCAATCACAACTATGTTTTTCTCTTCTCAGGCTGTGCATGGAGATGGTGCCACCTCCGCAGTGCATTGACATGCAAACCAGATCCCACTAGAGACATGGAGAGAAGTATCAAACCGAGGACTGACTGATGAATGACTAAGGTTTGCTTAAAGGTTACCATCTCTTCTTTTTGCTCTTTCTATCGCTCTTTCTCTCTCCTGTCATTCTCATTCCCTCCTCCTGATTAATACGTCTTGATTATATGCCATGAAATGACTTGGTGCAAGACACACACATATAACTCTGCTCTACTGATGTAATATTAAGCATGTCCGCTCACATCAGTTCAGCTCTCATTGACAGTTCTTTCCTAGTATTTAGTAGCTATTTTTAAAATGCACTGGGACTAGCTTTGGTATTGATTGAGTCATGCTCTCAAGTAATACATGTATTTACAAAATACTGAGTTAAACTTATCTATTAGATGTGGCCAGTTAATACAAAACTATGTAATCACCTCATTCTGCCTTTAATGCTATAACAATGCTCGATTGTAAGGATTGTCATGGGCCAGTGTGAGAGATTCTGTCATTCATTGTGCTTTGGTTTACTGTAACAAATCTATCAGAATCAGCACTGGTCGCACGTCTATTCATTTCACGTGACCTTTTTAGATGTTATGAATGCTTCTAGTTTGAATTTGTCACAAAATTATACATTATTTAGCCGACTGACGTTGCTAGACAGGATTCTGTCGAAATGGAAACAACTTTGAATTATGAAGGCAAAATAAAATGCTTTGTAAACATCAGTTTGAATGGATTGAAAAAAGAAACAAATCAATACTGCTTTATACCACAAGCTGTTGGTTTGCAGCAAAAGTTGATAAGTTAGGAGCATTTTTCTCAACAATTGCCGGCAAATTGCCCATTTTGTGTGATTTTTTTTTAATGCAATTATCTTTAATTTGGCTTTACCTTATTGGTATCCAAATTGAACAATTTTAGCCTTCTCCCATACCCACCTCTGTAATTTCAATATGAATTCATAACTGCACAATTTATGGCTTACTTTTGCATTACTATACAAGATCCTTTGTACAACGTACAAAGAGATGAAAAATGATTGTTGAACTCTGTACATACTGATACATACACTATTAAAACTAAATAGTGTATGTATCAGTAAAATAAATTTCACACTCATTTTGGCTTCCCCAGAGAACCTTTTAGTGAGCAGTTCACTGTCAGTTTTCTTAAAATAAAATTCTCTGTCAGTTTTCTCAGTACATAACATTTTGATAATCTAATGACCATTTGTCCACTATAAAGAATAACTGTTGATATGGAGATTAAAGTTTCTTCATGGAACCATCAATGCCAGTAAAATAAAGGTGGGCTTTTGCAGCGATGCCATGGAAGAACCTTTCAGTAAACAGTTCTTAAAAGAACATTTTTTTCCAAGTGAGAGAAACATTTAAATAATCTGAAGAACCTTTTTTCCACTTAAAGGTATTTGTCCCTAGAAGGAAATGGTCTGTTATTACCTTATTTGGATTTACAATGATCTGCTCTGATTGGCTGTTTTACAGTGCAGCTCATTTCAGTAGCTCACACAGCAGGAAGGAAACACATGGAAAATATATATTTCAATACTTTCTTACGCAGTTATATAGTTCGGTAATTATACTGTAAATAAAATGTGGGCATCAGGGAGCCGCTATTAAAATGCAGGGCACTGAAACTGCTTTCGAATCGCTTTTTAGTTTCACTTTCACTTTCGAGATTCACAAACACACATACTCTATTTATACTATGGAGTGGCAGTACTTACCACACATTTTACAAGATCAGATGCTTGTCAGTGGTGCTCAGAATCTGTAAATCATCCTCAGTCATCTCTCCTTACTCTGTTTATGTGGTAAGTGAAATCTTATGTACTGTAATGTAACAGGCTACCACTAGCAAGAAGCTAACCATGTCCCTTTAGTGGCTCGCATTATTTTATAAGAACACGTTATTTGCTTTCCATGCCTTTCTGAATACAGACACCAACCCATCCCTGCACAGCCTGGAACATATCATTTATTTCCATGATCTGCCATTTTCAGTGTTGTTCGGCTGGCGGCTGGCATAGAACATGGGCGGGTATATGCAAATGTTGGGGGCGTACATAGTGATCCCGACTGTAACATCACAATCGGTGTAATGTTCTGATTCTCCTATTTTTCAGTGGTCTTTTGCATTCACAAGATTTACATAATAAGGAGGAAACAATGGTGTTTGAGGCTCACGGTTTGTCATTTCCATGTACAGAACTGTTATTATTCAACTATGCCAAGGTAAATACAGTTTTACATTCTATTGCACCTTTAAAGAATCTTTTTTTGCATCGGAAAGGTTCTATGAATGTTAAAGGTTCTTAAATCTTCTTCAAAGGTTCTTCATAGGTTCTTAAACCTTAATATTTAATAGTTTATGGTGAAAATCAGGCCACTTTATGACAATTGTCTCATGGTCAAAAGGTGGCCCAACCAACCTGAATTTGCTTTAAACTTTCATAGATTGCCTTACGGTAAGTAAACATTATTCTGTTCGCAATTCCTCAAGTTTCATTCAAAAACTTTACAAACACAAGTTCTAAAACTCTTCATAAGGAGAGCAGACAACAGTGTGCTGCTCTTGTGAAGCTCACGACTATTAAACGAGTCAGACACTCCCACTTCACTTCACATCTCCGTTCCCTTTGAAGCCATTCAAATATAGAATCAGGATGACAGTCCTAAAGATGGATGACATGGTTCATTGTGACTCCGAGAGTAAACCAGCTTCATTATTTGCGAATATTCCTCACTCTAAGATCCTTTTCCTTTTCTCCCCTGATGAAATAAGAGTAGAGAGAGAAAACAAAGATGGCAAGAAAAGTAAATGTGAGTCACTCAGAAAGGTCTCACCTAACAAGATTTACAAAAAAAGACAAACATAAAAGATTTAACACATCGACAAGTGTTTTTCAAGTCCACATGGAGTAACTGAAGTGCTAGATTCAAGTTTTGAGGTGTTTTTTGATGATTAGTTTTTAAGTACATACGAAGTGTGAACCTTTTCAATAGCATCATCAGACTTTGAAATGTGATCATCTTTGGGATGTTTTAACAATGCTTCAGTCTGCATGGAGGCTAAATTCACTTCCTCCCAGTGACATCTTATTACGGCGGCCATTTAAGCCCCAGTGACAAGGTCAAACCGAGACGCTCTCACTCATCACATACTAATCGAGAGAGGCGAGACGATGGCTTTTGTGGATATTGACCACAACAAGACTTCAATATCCTCAAATGAGACACTTTCCTATTATAAGAGCTCCAAGCCTTATTAAATATCTGACCTCAAATATTTCCAGGGCAGAAATAAAAAAGTGAATGGTGATTTGGTGAATCTTATATTTCCTTTTCAAAAATTAACACAGAGGAACTTATTTCCCTTGTCAAGAGATCATTTTCCTGCTTTACAGTCCTATTTCTAGTGATTTGTAAATTCATTTGGAGTTGAAATGAAGAAGCCTGGGGACGACCATAGAGAGAATGATATGTAAAACTCTGGCTGCTTATTCTGTTCATGGTGAAGTTCTGTCAAAGCAGTTTGCCGAGGCAATCTCATGGGTCAGTGCACGCTCTAAATTAAGTTACACATCCTAATTGCTGCCTGTAGCAATTAGAGGCAAAATATGGGCGCAATAAAATTAATTCATAGCCTTTGTTTGACTAGAGAACTTTTGTTTGTACACTAACCTGTTGGTATTTATAGAAGCCGTTTGACATGTTGGTTTGCATTTGGATTCAGCATTGACTTCCGGCTCAGGCGAGTGAAATGTTTCCACTGTGCACAATGTGTTGCTATTATATTTTTGTTTTGACCTAAATACTGTTTATTTTGTGTATTCCCTTTTTTGTAGTAGGTGCAAGCCAACCTCTTATTAACTCCTAAACACTGTAGCATTAAGGACAAAGCTGCCAAAGAGAACAGTGCAAGACTGGAGTTTGGAAGAGGAGAGAACCAGCTAAAGGAGGGTAATTATAGAATCTCGTGGCCCAATGCCAGAGAAAGCATGTTTTTGTTTGTCTTCTGTGCCCCCTTGAGAGGAAGGGATTCTGAATGTTTGGAATAGGTCAGCGGACTGTGGATTTTTAAACTCTCCTGCCTAATCATGTCGGAAAAGATCAAATACTCAGGACAGAAGGACAGCCGTTTCCTCGCCCACCATTTCTCTGCATATCAAACACAGGAAGAGCTGAAGTAGAGAAAATGTCAAGTGCCCAGAGTCTCATTTGAACCTAACTTCTTTAATTATCAAGGCTAATTTAAGTTGCTATTTTCCAGCACTTGCCAGAATGTAAAAATCAGTGTTTAGTGATGCAAGTGAAATGTTAAACTAAATGTTACTGGTGTTGACTTTCATTTCCCTGAAAAACTGAAAATAATAATTAGACCCATGATTAATAAATACAAATAAACTAATTTTATGTTACGCCTGGTTGCTGCCTCTCTCCATTACCACTGCCACTAGAGGTTAATCACTGACATAAATGCCTCAATACATAGGCGTTATTATTATTTGCATGAACTGATTAAATGTATTTAGCACAAAATACCGCATTAGTTGCTTTAGCTAAGAGTATGCTCAATGCATATATAATGTAATAAAATGCATTAAATGGTGTCTAAATATAAAACCACTTATGACCACTGCTGAATCCAGCTATTTCTAATATAAAAGCATGTAAATGAAGAGATTTGTTTTACCGCAGTACTCAACATCACAATTCTGTTCTGTCTCAGCAGATCTACACTAATACATGACAAGTACACACTGTCTTCTGTGTACCTGTGGTAACAGTACAACAGTACTGTATTTGTAACAGTACTGTAACAGTATTTGTTCTAATGAGGTGAAACTTCTCAATATACAGTTTCAGCATTTTTGTCTTAATCATGGATCTAAAATAGCTTATAAAACATTCTTTTACAGTCTTGCTATGGACGACAGTGAATATCAGGAAATATCTGACTGCTGGGTAGCAACTGAATTGAGTTAGCTGCTGCTGCAGCGATGAAGTGTGTTCAAGTTTACACCTTCAGTTCTGATAATGCCCACAAGTTTTTTTATTATTATTATTTTCTTTTAAACAGTAAAAATCACCTTTCATGTAATCATAAAGTTGTTTTGAGGGATGAGCCTACATACAAAATGTCTATGCTTACTGATCCTGTTAAATGCTGCTTTGCACTAGTTTAGTTAGTTGCTACACTGATGTGATTTTTTTTTATCCAGCCTATCCACATTTTTCTTGCTGTAAAAATGGTAAATTATTTGTAAATTCTATGGGTCTAGCTTCCGGTCACGTCTGCGTCCAGCTATTTTTAGTTGTACAAAACAGTTCGTTTTGCTGCTTGATATTGAAAATGGGTGTGTCTTATCATATTATTTTAATTATGAACACACATGGTTTGTATTTTGCAAACAATTTGACCGTTTACTGTACGTTGTTATTCTTCTAGTTATTTACCTATAGCGGCTAATGAACCAGAAGTCTCGTCCGTAGGCTTACTTCCACGTTGAAGAAATAGGTGGATAGGCTCACTGGAAAAATGTCTTACATTAATACAGACAAATGAATACAGACAGAATAATATGATGAACTGAATGTTGGTTTGATGTGTGTTCCTGCCACCAAGCACATGCAATGACAGTATTCTCCCAGTGCTCACGACTGGTTGGACTTAGTTATGTGGCACACCATGTTCCGTTTTGAAAGTGAATTTGGAATGGTTAATTTGGAATGGTTAGGATAATTCACTGTCAGTAATAATGTTTTATATTTTGCATTATTTGATTTTTGGAAAGGTTTGGTATAATTACATTGAATAACACACACAAATCAATCATAAGTCAAAACATGGCTAAATCTGGCATAATTACAAAAGTCAGAAGTGGTACTCAATGAAGAGTCATTTGGGAACCAAAAGAGCTAGATCTTAACTGCTGAGTTAAGCCAAATGGTCCAGCTAAACAAACAGTAAAGCTGTAAACATTATAGAATGAATGAATGAATGAATGAATGATGCATTTATATAGCGCTTTGTGTATTGCTGTACACCCAAAGCGCTTTGCAATCATGGGGGGGGGTCTCTCCTCAACCACCACCACCAATTATAGTTTTCATATGTATTATTGCTTTGTGGGATGTGACAGATGACGTGATAGCATAGCTGTAGCGTCTCTCTGTTCTGAGACACCCTTCCAACGATTGCAGCCTTGTCAGATATTTATGAGCTGAGCTACTGTCCACTCACCTCTCAATGCAAGCCAGAAAAACACATCTCACCCCCTTACACATGGAACTGGCCAAAGGCCCAGGGATGTTCTGTAAATGTGAAGAAGTTGAGCATCAGACAGTTTTTAAACTCCTCTGCTGTGGATAGTTTACTCTCCATACTAGGCTGGTTTGAAAATATCAATTTCTCGATTTTAATCAAATCTTATTTTGATGAACCATTACTGATTCTTAAATACCAAGAATCAATGCTGTTTTCAGTTGATGTATGAACTAATTTAATTAAACATTAGCATGCCTCCCATCCAGTAAATCGGACTAAGCTTTGTTGCTTTTGATAACTTTCAAATTCTATCTGTTGAATTACAAAATTCAAACAAATACCGTTTTGGTAACCTTGTAGCATGACAGATTGCTGTAGCGCATCTGATTGCCTATATAATTAATCAATATTGAATCGAGATCGGAATTGAGTCAAATCACAAGCTTGTGGATCTAGTGAAATTTGTCTCAATTCCCAGCATTGAGATGCAGACCTGAGAAACAGCCATGAGGCAATTAAGGCTGCATTTAAATTCACATTTACCTCGTTCTTGCTTCCTATTTATTGGAGATTTTCTCTTAGAAGTGTTTTTTTTTTCTTTCTTCTGTGAGCTGCTGTCTCCCTGGACTATTTTTTTATACATTTGAGGAAGACATGGAGGTGTGAGCACACTTATTAACGGTCTCTCATTTTGTTAATTTGCTGACTCATAGCGGGTGAATATCTGGTTGGAGTCTGTGTGGATTTATGCCCTGAATCCAGGCAGGCGTCTCAGCTGTCTGTCCTTTTAGAAAGGCTGCAGTGACCGGAGACATTTAGGGAGGTAAAATATTGGTACATTTCAAAGCGAATGGAATAATACAAATGGAGCGTGTATATCTGTCAGCGTACCTTGCTGAAAAAAAAAAAAAAAAAAACTGCTGAAATTTCCATGCAGGTTCATGCATCTCATTAGTTTTCAGGGTTAGGGCCTAAAAGGTAGGCATATTTTTTTGTAACATTTTTAGACACTCATATTCGCGATATCAAAGCATGCATAGCTTCTAAAAGATAAGTTTCCCCAAAAAGTACAGTTCATCACTGAAAAAAAGTTCAAGTTCAAGTTCAAGTTGAGCTTTATTGTCATTCCGCTACATGTGGGGACATGCAGTGGAACGAAATGTCGTGTCTCGCAGGACCACGGTGCTACATAAATACAGACATACAACAATGAAGTAAGAAAAAAAACACTATAAACCTATACACTACTAACAGATTTAACTATAAGTATACTATATATAAGTATTTACCCTATACAAACTAAAAGAATAAAGGATAAAAAATACAACTATACGAATGCTTCACATAAATATTATCCTATACAAACTAAAAAATAGAAGACAAAAAATACAAACTGTACATGTGCAAAGAGAGACATTTGAGTCAGCAGCTGGTTGGGGAACAGTGCAGGATGATTTGTAGTGCAAGAGCATGTAAACATAACATACATATATTGCTGAGTTTTTTGTGAGATTGTGCACACGCAGCAGTGTGTGTAAGTGTCCATAGTGCACCTAGTGTAAAGTGTGAGTGTCCATAGTGCACATAGTGTAAAGTGTGAGTGTCCATAGTGTAAAGTGTCCATAGTGCACATAGAGGAGAGTGTCCATAGTGTAAAGAAAAATAAGAATAAAATAAATAAAAAAAATATATAAAAGTTCCATACAGTTTTTCTTTGGTGTGGTAAGGTTTGGGGTGGGGGGTGGTCCATGTTCAGGAGGTAGGGGTTTGCATGAGGTTTCAGAGGGGGGCGGGGTGGTTTGAGTTCAGGGCTCTCACAGCCTGGGGGAAAAAGCTGTTGAGCAGTCTGGCGGAGCGGGCTCTGATGCTCCGGTACCGTCTTCCTGATGGTAGGAGCTGGAAGAGACTGTGGGAGGGATGGGTGGAGTCCTTCACGATGCTGTTGGTTTTGCTGGAGCATCGTGTAAGGAAGATGTCCAGGATGGAGGGGAGAGGGGCACCGATGATCTTTGCAGCTGTGTTCACTGTCCGCTGGAGGGTCTTGCGGTCAGCAGCACTGCAGTTCCCGTACCAGACAGTGATGCAGCTGGTCAGCACACTCTCAATGGTGCCTCTGTAGAATGTGGTGAGGATAGGTGGAGGGAGACTTGCTCTTTTCAGCCGGCGGAGAAAGTGTAGGCGCTGTTGTGCCTTTTTGGAGAGTGACATGGTGTTGGTGGTCCAGGTGAGATCCTCTGTGATGTGCACCCCCAGGAATTTAGTGCTGCTGACTCTCTCCACAGTCGAGCTGTCGATGGTCAGTGGGGGGTGGTCAACGGAGTTTCTCCTGAAGTCCATCACAACCTCCTTTGTCTTCTCCACATTGAGGGACAGGTTGTTTGTGCCACACCATTCAGCCAGCTGTGCCACTTCCTCTCTGTAGTGCGTTTCATCGTTGTTGCTGATGAGACCTACCACTGTTGTGTCATCAGCAAACTTGATGATGTGGTTGGAGCTGAACTTGGCAGTGCAGTCGTGGGTCAGCAGTGTGAAGAGCAGCGGGCTGAGCACACAGCCTTGTGGGGCACCTGTGCTCAGTGTTGTAGTGCTCGAGGTGTTGTTGCCGACACGGACTGACTGAGGTCTTCCAGTTAGAAAGTCCAGGATCCAGTTACAGAGGGAATTGTTAAGGCCCAGCAGGTTTAGCTTATTTATGAGCTGTTGTGGGATTATTGTGTTGAATGCCGAGCTGAAGTCAATGAACAGCATTCTAACATAGGAGTCTTTATTTTCTAGGTGGGTAAGAGCCAGGTGGAGGGTGGAGGAAATTGCATCGTCCGTAGAGCGGTTTGGACGGTATGCAAACTGGAGCGGGTCAAGTGTGTTGGGGAGGCTGGTTTTGATGTTATGCATGACTAGCTTCTCAAAGCACTTCATCATGATTGGAGTCAGTGCTATGGGACGGTAGTCATTGAGACAGGACACAGGTGATTTCTTTGGTACCGGTATGATTGTTGTGGATTTGAAACACGTGGGGACGACTGCCTGACTCAGCGAGGTGTTGAAGATATCTGTTAGGACATCTGTCAGCTGTGCAGCACAGTCTCTCAGAACACGGCCAGGTATGTTGTCAGGACCCGCAGCCTTGCGTGGGTTAATCCTAGATAGGGTCTTCCTTACGTCGGCTGGGGACAGACAGAGCGCCCGGTCGTTGGGAGGTGTGGGCAGTTTTTGTGCAGGGGTGTCATTCTGCATTTCAAACCGTGAATAAAAGTGGTTGAGTGCATCGGGGAGGGATGTGTCCTTATCACAGGCCTGTGGCGGGGGCTTGTAGTCAGTGATGGTCTGAATGGCTTGCCACAGGCTCCGTGTGTCTCTGCTGTCTGTGAAGTGGTTGTTGATTTTTTGGGCATATGACCGTTTTGCTTTTTTGATGCCACAGGACAGATTGGCTCTTGCTGTTTTGAGGGCTGCTTTATCTCCTGATCTGAATGCTTCATCTCTGGTCTTTAGCAGCCCACGAACCTCTGCTGTCATCCATGGCTTCTGGTTTGCACGTGTGGTGATGGTTTTGGTGACTGTCACATCATCAGTGCACTTTTTGATGTAAGCAGTCACAGTTTCAGTGTACTCATTCAGGTCTGTGTGGTTGTTGTAGGTGGCTGCCTCTTTAAACATATTCCAGTCTGTGTCCTGGAAGCAGTCCTGCAGTGCTGAGGTGGCATTGTCTGGCCATACTGTGATCTGCTTTTCAACCGGTTTGGTGAGTTTGAGAAGTGGTCTATATGCTGGGATTAGCATAACAGTGATGTGGTCGGAGTACCCGAGGTGGGGGCGGGGTTCAGCCTTGTAAGAGTCCTTAACTGTTGTGTAAACAAAGTCCAGTGTGTTGTTTCCCCTTGTTGCAAAGTTCACATGTTGGTAGAACTTTGGCAAAACTGTCTTTAAGTTTGCGTGGTTGAAGTCACCGGCTATGATGAAAAAGCCGTCGGGGTTATTTGTTTGTTGTTCACTGATGGCGCTATACAGTTCACGAAGCGCGTCCTTAGCGTTTGCACACGGGGGGATGTAAACCGCAACGATAACAATGGCCGTGAACTCCCGCGGCAGATAGAACGGTCGACACTTCACAACCATAAACTCCACCAGCGATGAACAGTGTTTTGATAATACCGCAGCATTGTTACACCAGTCTTTGTTGATATAAACACATAAGCCACCTCCGCGTGTCTTACCAGACAGTGATGAATCTCTGTCCGCTCGGAAGTTGGAAAGCCCGTGCAGTTGAATGGCGGAGTCCGGGATGTTGTCGTTTAGCCATGTTTCGGTGAAAACAAACACGCAACAGTCCCTTGCCTCATGCTGTGTAGATCGACTGAGTTGAATTAAGTCCAGTTTGTTTTCCAGAGAGCGGACGTTTGAGAGCATGAGTGTTGGAAGAGCTGGTCTTGAGGGGTTAGCTCTTAGCCTAGCTCGTATACCTCCGCGCTTACCGCGTTTCCGTCCTCTCTCACACCGCTTGCGACGCTGCCTTGTGCGGGTAGCGTCAGTAGGCGAGGCCGCGGTCTCGAGGTCCGGCTCCAGCAGTAAACAGAGGCCTCGTAGCTTCTCAGTAGCCGCCGGCGAGAGTTGGTGTACGTAAGCGTTGCTGATATCCAAAAGACTTTGGCGATCATAGATGAATTCTGGGGTGATTTCCTTAAGAGTTAGCGGTAAACTGACACTATTTGGAGACGAACAGACGACATTAAACGACATAAAAGCACCGTCTTTGGGACCCGGAGCAGCCGCAGCGATCGATCGCGCCGCCATCTTCCTTTCAAGTTGTAATTTGAATGAAAAAAGAGTGTAAAAATGCTACGGTAAGAACCTGTTAATTGGTTATACGGCGAAACAGTAATAAATCTGGGATTTTTAAATGTAATTTTAAAGTAAAACATTGTTAAATTTATAGTATATAGATCTATATATATCATGTATAGAGAGAGATAATGGATAATATCTATAATTCTCTGCTAGAAATATCTAGCAGAATTAGTTTGTAGGTGCCACTTGATATTGAAATTAATTTTTTTTGTGCCTAAACTAAATGTAAAAGATGAAATCTGATTAAGAAATATTGTTTGTAGATAATAAGTGATGTTTCTATGATGTATTATAATTTTTTGGATTTCTAATTCAATTGGAACAAAGTCTCGTTGCCTCTCTTTGTCTTGTTTGTGTGCGATTAGACAACACTAAATCATCTTTCTTTCATTCTCTCTCACTCATCATTAATGCATGATCTGCATGGAAGACTCTTTAATCTGTTGGCTTGTTGAGACACAGTTTTGATTTCCCTCTCGCTGTGTTTTCTGCTGATTATATTCACATGCCAGGATTGATTGAAATTGAGAGATAATTAGTTTAAACAATCCCACGCATAAATAGGCTCTCTTCACATTTCATGAATAAGTCCGTCTTTGCCCCTCCCCCATGTTCCTGAACACCATGTCAGATCAAGATGGGCCATAAAATAAGAGGTGGATGGTATTACTTGTGAAATTGGGGAATTCAAAAGAGGGACGTTTTGAGTTTATATAATATTTTTGATAACTTTAATGATAGCAGTTAAAAATGTTAATGTTGCATTGTTTATATTTCAGTTACAATAAATGTGCTGTATGGATGTATGGCTCAAATAATTTGGTACTGTCACTTGAAAAGATTTGGTCACCCAAAAAATGAAAATTGTGTCTCGGTATACACACCCTCATGCCATTCCAAACATGAAATTAAACAAATCATCCAGAATGGTTCTGTGGACTGGAGTAAATTCAAAGAACTGTATGTGTTCCTGTTTTTCTCACAAACTAACCAATATTTTAATGAACAATTAAATTTCAGTCTGTTGCTCATACTAATTCCTTCAGAAGACTTGGAATATAGAGTCATGTGAACCTCTTCTATAACAGTGCTTTTTGTCATTTTGAAGTTGGTCAACCACTAGTCCTCATTCACTCTTATTATATAAAAAATGGGCGTAATAGTTTTCAAAAATCTCCTTTTGTGTTCTACTAAGAAAAAAAAACTTGTTTTGGTTTTGTTCACCCAAGAATTAAAATTCTGTCTCAATACACACACTTATGCCATTCTAAACGTGAAAAGAAGGAATCTGAGTAAATTGTTCATTCAGGTTCTGTGAACTGGAGAAAGCCATTCTTCTTATTAAGGGGTCGTTTACGTGACAGTTTTTGACTAATTAAGGAAAATGTAAACAATGTTTTGTTTACACAACGGTGGTGTTTCGGGGGCCTGAAAATGTATTTTAAAAACCGTTATCATCTTGTAAACCAATGAAAGCACAAATTTGTCACTTTATGCACATATATATTACAGTGGTCGAATTGTAAAAAGAAAAAAATTTCAATGGGAATGGTGTGGTTGTTACAGTACCGAGTTCTGATTGGCCAATCGCTGTTATTTAGTTCGTAATTGATTATAAGTAGAGAATTTTAAAATTTCATGTGCATGATAAGTTTTACGTAATACACAAAATTAATAATCCAAAGGGGATGGTAAGGGGGGAATGGTGGTTTTACAGAGAGGATGCTTTTTGTCATTTTTTTCGACCAGGGGGATGCCATCTTCCCTCAATTCGAGCCCTGCATATTGCGTGTTCAGTCTATAGGTAAGAGCGCAGGTGTGTTTCATTACATTAAGTGGCATCGCCAACTACTGGCCTGGCATACATAATACTGCATTTTTTGTCATTTTCATGGATCTGTTGTCATCTGTACACATGACTTTTCAAAAAATGCAAAGGAAAAACTTTTCCATTTTTAGTACATTGTTGTCATGTAAACATACCCTCAGAAGTGTACCATCAGAATGATTCTGAAACTTTCAAGGTAAGTAAAAAAATAAAATAAATACACACAGTTGCTTTAAATCCTTACACTAAACTACCATATGGCTTCAGAAAACTTATATACTGTAGTGCAAGAGTCATGCAAACCTCTATTTTGGAGCTTGACAACCTTTACTCCTCACAATACATTACATAAAAAAGAGTGTCCAGAATATTCTTCCAAAAAAAATCACCAGACAAAATCAGACAGCATTACAGAATGATTTCAGAATTTAATTTTTGGGTGCACTATTTCTTTAAGAAAACAATTCTTTGTTAGCAATAGGAAACCAGCTGGTGCTACCATCCGGTAATCAGCCTACAGAGGTTAAACTAGCTGGGTTGTTCTTCCATGTCTATTGTTTAGTTTTTTACAGTTTTGCCGTGGAAATCAAGCATATTTTTCCATACAGAATCTCTTGACAGATTTGTTCTCTCATGCAGCCACCAGGACCCTTAAAACATCAGCCTTGTTTACTGTACCAGTCAATGTCTCACAATGCAATTATATGAATGGAGTCAGCAGTGCCCAATGCTGAGATCAGAAAGAACCATGAGCAGAGATTAATCTGCATTGCATCCTGGGTGATCTTTCCTCAGAGCAGTCACCAGTGTGCCTCCCCTCATGACAGAGTCACATTTTATATCTCTATGCTAATGTGATGAGCCTTCGCTCGGCCAGGCTCATTAATCTCACGGATGAGTCTGCATGCTCTGGGCCTGAGCCACAAGTTAGACCACAGTGTGTGTCCCCTCCCCGCTCCGCTCTGCTCAGAACCTGCTCCCTGAGGAGTCATGACAGCACACTTCACTCATTCGCTCTTCCTTCAGTGCCATAAAGATGCAGGGAGAATGCTAAGGCTGCATGGTACTGAACAGTCCTCTGGTACTAAACCTAGTCAGCTGACAACAAAAGCCATCGTCCTACTCACCTTTATAAGCCACTGATTTGGAACGCTCTATGTTATTGAGGAATTAGATAACATGGTAACTAACATGGTAACATAAAAATACATACAAATTTGAGTAAAATATCATTTTTTATCAATTTTAATTACTGAATTAAATTTAAGCTTATTTATATTTTGGCATTTTTCTCTAGATTATGGGTACATGTAATATTCAAAAGATCGTGGTCAATAAGATTTGATTTCCTTTTTTATTCATTATTTTTTTAAATAAAGGATGCATTAAATTGATCAAAAGTGACAGTAAAGTCATTTATAATTTGACACACAAAAAAAGTTTATTTCAAATAAATGCTGTTCTTTTAAATTTGCTATCTATCAAAGAATCCCCCCAAAAAGTATCATGGTTTCCAGAAAAATATTAAGCTGCAGAACTGTTTTCAACATCGATAAGAAATGTTTCTTGAGTACCAAATCAAAATCATTTTTGAAAAACTGTGACACAGACGAGTGCTGAATATTCAGCTTTGCAAATTGACACGTAATAATATTTCACAATATTACTGTTTTACTGTATTTTTTATCAAATAAATGCAGCTTTGGTCAAGTCACCTTTATTTATATAGCGCTTTTAACAATACAGATTGTGTCAAAGCACTTTGGTGAGCATAAGAGAGTTCGGTAACACTTTTACAATAAGGTTGCATTAGTTAATGTTGATTAATAACTATAGAATTCTATAGTCTTTGCTATTAAATTATATTAACAGATACAACTTTTGATTTTATTATTGTTGGTAAATTTTGAAATGACCATTTACTGAGATTAATAAATGCTATAGAAATATTTTTCATTAATGTTAACTAATGCAGTCGATTAAATGTTAACAAATGGAACCTTACCAAGACTTCTTTCTAAAACAATTGAAAACCTTATTGACTCCAATCTTTTGAATGGTAGGCTAAATATTAAGTTAAATCAACTTATATTTCAGTCTGTTTGTGACACAAAACTGAAAAAACCAACAACTTCTGTTCTACTTTTGTTGTGCTTTTGAATGCCTTTTGAAGCTTAAAAGCTTCATATTCATATGAGGGTTAGTTAAATGCGACATTTAAGCTCACAGAATACATCTCTGTGTTGTTAGATATACCATGTTTGTTTTTAGCCACTGATAAGCAGACAAGTGTTTACATGAGAAGTTCACTGCGGTTACTGAGCACTTTAAATCACTTGTCCAGCACAGACACAACCAAATGAAAACTATCAGAAGCTCATAATATGACATCTCTTCAATAAATGAGAACACCTGGGTGAGCTGCAATGACTGATTTTACTTTCATTAGTTCAATACAGACTGGTTTGGACAAAGATGCTGTATTATGTTTTCTCTTTTTCTCATTATCATGTTTTCTCTCTCTTCTCCAGGTGGAGTACATGAATAATTCATTTTATAACTCGTCCGTTTAACCAACTTGATAACATTTCAAATTTAATGAAAAAACCTCAGGGAACATATACAGGCGCCTTTGTGTGTTTGACAAAGAAAGTTTCCTCATTTGAGCAGGTGAGAAAAAAAAATTTCTTAAGAAAAATGTGTCTCTATTGCCTTGAACAAGTACACCAGTAAGGGTGCCTTAAAATCACACACAGTAGGGTAGGTAAGTACTATTACATTGATAGGCATTTATAATTTTTGCATTGTACTTTTCAATAGCAAATGCATTTTATGAGTCTTGGGCTCTTCTGGTGAGTGGGGAAGTAAATTTAGTTAATTTTAGATTTGATGCAGCACCATAGATGTGCTTCTTGGGCTAATAAGGAACTGAAAACTCTTTCAGCAGGTAAGCCTATTATGGAAAAGAAAAGCTTCTCTGTCAAAAAATATCTTCATTTGTTGAATAGCTTCGGACTGATGGCATAAATTACTGGAGTACTCTTGAATTATGGTCAGTCCTACGCTTTTTCCGACATGAAATTCAAAAATGAAGTGCAGTTGAGCAAAAATCGCACAGCCTACAGTAATGAACATGATGTGTTGTAAATGTCTTTACATTCTACATTTGTTAGCTTTAGATGGTTTAAGAGGCATACATTATGAGTTTTATAACCAGCTGTACAACTTTGTATTAATTTCTGCTAAGAAAATGTAATAAAACAGCAACGATATGTAATAATATTTTTAATTGTTGTTAATGAACAAATACTAATCAATGCTTAATTGAATAATTTAGAAGAGTTTATTTCTTCATCTGAAAATATTTGGAGAAATGTAGCATTATACATCATTTGCTCCTCAATTGCATCAATCGATCCTCTACAGTGAATGGGTGCCGTCAGAATGAGAGTCTAAACAGCTGATAAAAACATCACAATAGCATCTTGTGTAGTGAAAAGCTGCTTTGCAAGAAATAAATCTGTCATTAAGATATTTTAAACTTCAAACTGTTGTTTCCAGCTAAAATACGCATCATCTATTGATAATATTGGTTTACATTTACATTTATGCATTTAGCAGACGCTTTTATCCAAAGTGACTTACATTGCATTCAAGTTACAGTTTTTACATTTTATCAGCTCTTGCTTTCAATTTGCATTTGAATAAAACGAGAGTGCGAGTCTGCTATGTGATATAGGTGACATGAAGGTATTGTATAAAGCTGATATGCAGCGTTGCCATGAACGATGGTGAGCATAAGTTCAACCTCTTGATGCTGTGACTGAACAATCAACATCAAATATTCCAAAGAGCCACGGAATAAAGCTAAAATACAATAAATCTCTTAAAACAAACAATTCTCTTCTCCTAGGTGAATGTGTATGCCATGCAGAAACTGACTTTGCAGTTTCTGGTTTCTTTTAATAAGTTTGCAATCTTCCTGGAATGGGTACAGGTAGCCATGTGAGATGATTCAGGGCTTACATCAGAATTTCTAACAATCTACACTCACACAGGCCTCCGTTTTAGACCAGATCATGTGTCTAGCCTGGCATGGCTCTCTTTTTCTGCAGGGAATAGAGCTCTGTTTTCTTTTATGCCAATCCTGGCCGTCTGAGGTAAGCAATACTCACACAATCTGCTGAAACACCCCCTTATCTATGTAGGTCCATTAATATTACACATTCAGCAACTTTGTAGGCACAAAAAATAGCTGCATACAGTAACTTTGACCTTACACTCATTTTCTCTTTTATATCTTGCTGTCACCGTAAGTGTCAAAACAAGGAATTAATAACTCCCACATGCACCCGTTAAAGTTGTGCACATCATTAATTTAGTCAAGGCAGTTGAGTAAATCTAAACACAGGAGGTAACAGGGACAGTTGAAGATGAAAACATGAAGAAAAAAAACATACTTTGCCTGCCCATGCAGGCAAACCATCCAAATATGTATTTTTGAATCTGAGATTATTTTTGAAACAGCCTGAATAAAATAAGATAACCATTGGTTGCATTGTCATCTCATGCCCTAAAATGTGTATTTGTATGAGTGTACGACAAACACAAAAATGTATTTTATCACTTAAGGTCAGAAATGCCATGTAGGATTAGGATTAAAATTGCATTCAGAGAAATGATAATCCATGGTTGTTGTCAACTAGACTCAGGCCTGATATTTTATACAGTAGATATTTCCTTGTGATGTTTTCTTATTTGAATTGTAGCAGTGAATGCTATCATGTGTTATGAACTTGAGTTGAGTGTGTTGCTATGTTTAGGTTTGATTTTTGTGTGTTTCTCAAAAACAAAAACAAATGAATGTCAATTCTGTCCATAAAGTTTATTTTTTAGTAATTCATTTGAGATTGGATGTTACCTAAATCCTCAATTATGAGCTCTGCTCTGGGGAAAAATAACAATAACAACAACAACATTCCAATGTGCTGCAGTAGAAGGACACAGTGATGCCAGGGGTCAGAGGTGCTCTAGTAAGCAAGTCTCAGGCCATAATCAAAAGCAGCCCTGCGTGTATAAAAGAGAGATAGAGAGGGCTTTTACCTTTCAGTTCAACTGTGCACAAATTGAAAACAGTTGCGGGAAGGTATCACAGTAAAAGTTGCTTTCTTCCATAACAGAAACCATTCATAACACAAGAACAGAGATAGTTGTGGCAAACCAATACTCCCATCAATATTACACACTGCAGCTGGGGTTGCCAATTTCAGGCGAATGAAATTAGATTTTGAGTTTCTTTTTAGGAAAGTATGGGGAACTCTCCATTTATTTATACAACACATGCCATTTGAGATTATAGAGTGATGCTTCATCCAACAATGAAAATGTTGTCATCGTTTTCTCTCCCTCAAAATTTCTGTAGTGTGTTTTGGTTCTATAAAATTAAAATCAGTGGGCTCCAAAGTTGTTTGGATCCTAGCATTCTTATACATATTTTGTGTGGTGCAGAAGAAAATAAAATGCATGCATGAAGGTGAGTAACTGACGGTAAAATATTGTTCATTTTTGGGTGAACTATCCCTTCAAGTGTGTATGTTAAAAAATGTATGTTTGACTGTTAAGTGCTAAAGATGAAGGCTTTCTGACATATGATTTTGTTGTATCATTTTTTTTTTTTTATAAAAAAAAAAAATAGATACATTTCATACTAAAGTTTCACATACCAATGCACAAATATCACTTTAACCAACTAAGGTAATTTCTAAAGCCACAGAATTGTGTCTGTACATAAATATTTATGGATGAACAAGCACAATTAGTTACAAAGTTTTTTATTCTTATTTTTTAGATACTTTAATTAACATAGTGTCACATCCAGTGAATAAAGAAACTGATTATTGTGTGTGATCCTCAGTCATTTATGATTCCTTATTTATCTCTGTAACCATTTACAAAGTTGGCAAGTGTGTGATGCCTAGCATTTTAAAATCAGTTCCGATTTTAAAAGTTGTCTAATGTATTCTCTTTACATGTAAACAATTCTTAATGCTTCTATGTGTGGTTAATGTCATGAAGGTCTTTTGGAAATCTTTTGCATATTATCGATTGCATATTATACAGGACAGTTAGCAACTCTAGTAACCCAGTTTGCACTACTGTACATTAACTAGCTAAACTGTATTCAACCAATGCATACATGACACATCTACTATTGAATCTGCTACAACAGTGGAGAAATGTTCTTCTGCCCGATGGAGTCCACCATGTGAAAACTGGAGTTGTTGTATCTGCAGAAGAGAACCAAAGGGCAGGACACACTTTACAATTCATCTCAGTAAAGCTCCTCAGCGACAAATGATCAGCCACAACACAGCATTTCCATAGCTTCATTATGCAGTGGGTCCCCAGGCGCAATAATCATGATATCAAATGACAGGCTTTCTTCGGGCCACCACTGTAGTTGTAAATAAAAATATGTTAATTTGACTTGCGGTATTTAAGCAAGCAAGTTGCAAACATCATTTGTTTGAGTTAATTTGTACAAGATCAGGGTGTTCTGAGCAGAGGGATATGAGCCAGGGAAATGACTAGTGAATTAGCTAAGTAATGATAATCATTAGTTTTATAGTTTTAGTAGAATTATGTTTTGCAAGGATGCCAGTTAGTTTACTCATATAATAACAAAATAGAATTAATGTAGAGTAAACTGCTTGTATAATACCAATATTAGAATTCACAGAATTCAATAGTACAATTAGTTTTGCCTGTTTCTCTGAACAAATTTATTGAAATATAATACATGCAATTACCCACAAAAATCTAAATAATAATAAAAATAAAATCTATTACAAGAGGCATGGTACTCTTGCACATTCATGAGGACAAATCAAAAGTCCATGGCAATGCAAAACTACAGATCTCTATATACATTTGAGCACAGCTCTCAATACTGCCTACTAGCTGTGGTGGAGGAGTGCAGGCTGAGTAGGCTACTAGCTAAACGTTTCTGTTGTTAATGTTATGTTTCACTGTTTCTTCGAGTTAAAAGCGGTCTCTCATTCTTTACACAAACTCTTCTTTTTAATACAAATTATGATTTTTATCTCATCAGAGATGAATAGACACATAAAAACATTGTTTTACACTTTACTGCTCAATGACAAATTGTCATTATATCTATCGATGCAAGTTTCAAAGTGTATATTATCACACCATTTAATGTTACATAATTTCTTTTTCCAGCCTGCACTATAAAGCATTTTGAGTGGCTATACACAGCAATAGTCATATAAAGCATTTGAAAACCTACTGTCTATTTGATATTGTATCCTCATGTCTGTTTATCATTTGTACGATTGTTGTGCTTTTTTATATCGTAAGTAGATATAAACAATTTATTTACTATTTTGTTATCGCTTATTTGCTTTCCATTAACGAAAAATAAATTATACAATTTTACATATTTTTTGTTGTTGTTTTTATTTCATATTTATACTCTGTATACTAACATGCTGTGTATCAAATCAAAGTCTCATCAGGTTTGTGAGTTGTTAAACATTAGTTATCAAAACCTCAAAAAATGCACAAATCATTGCATGACATTTGCGAAAACAGATAACTCCATTTGATTAAGTAATGATAACTCAAAAAATACAGGTAATTACAAAATTAAAGTTCATTAAAAGTATGCTTTTTATATATTAAAAATATTAAAAGCAGATAACTCCAACACTTTTTTTTTGGCATAAGCAGATAACATTTCATGTTTCAGAGTTGAACATAAACACTCGTTTAATCTTTGTAATCTCATCAGCTGACAATGTAGACGCGTGGCAGGCTTTGTTGTTGTTATTACACGCAAACAGGAAGCTTTTCCCTCTCCACTGTAACATGCTGCTTTAGCAAGGCTCCGTCAAAAAGTTTCAGCTTTTCCTTTTATGCCCCAAGAAGATATCACGAGTTGTCAAGTTCGTCGAAATGATCCATCCTCATCATTTTTAGTCAACTTTGAAACTCCTCAGCTAGCACGTCTTTTGGAAGTGACTAGCGGCCTTGTCACGTGAAATAAATACTGCGTGCTGATTCGCTGAAAAGGATTTATTGGGTTCTGTTCACAAACATCAAGGGCGCTGCTGTAAAACATGAATTTGCGATGCCTTTAACAGTGGTGCTATGGTGACAGGTGACAGCCACATGCTATAGGCTATGTGGAGAATGTTGCACGGCAGTGAGTTCATTTTTATAAATGTGGCGTTTATTGGTTTTTGCAAATGAACTCTTCGCATGATTCAAGTCATTTCAAGATTAATTTCTATTTGGACATGAGTCATGACTAAAAATGGTAATAGTGAGAAGTGTGGGAGATGTTTACTTTGTAACTAGTTTGTGGCATTCAGGCAGATTCATGATGCACCTGTTTGAATTTTTGTTTTTATTATTTTATTTTATTTTTTATTGTGTTGTATTTTATTTTATTTTTATTGTCTATTGTTTCTCCTTTTTATTTATTCATTTATTTCTGTTTTAATCTGATTTATTTTTTGAGGAGGCACTGGCTGCTTTGCTTCCTGGGAAAAAAAAATGTCGAGTTTAGAGAACTATCATAATGCAAAAGGAGTCGCGGGCGTTCACTAGAAACAAAACATTGTGCTCGTTTGTGTTTGAGAGAGTGGAGCGCGCGCGTGTTGGGAAAGTGGGTGTCGCTGTGCACGCTGCTGGAGGAGCTTCAGAGCGATGTGTCGAGGACTTTAAACACACTGTGTCATACAGTGGTGGAAGGAGGGAAATCGCGCCGTACTGGATCGTATACTGCAACACTTCTGATGCAATGAGTCCGACCGTTTCCATCCTGATCCTATGTGTCTGACGATTCACTTTCCGCGCGCGATGCTCTGACTGCCGTGTGTTTATATATGGAGACACCCTAAAAAACAGTCAACCGGGAAATGGTAACACATGAACCTCTTCACTGGAAGGAACATGGTTGAGAGGAGCAGTAAATTTCTGTTCATCGTTGTCGGCTCGGTTCTGTTCATGCTGATTTTGTATCAGTACGTGGCTCCGGGGATGATGAACTTCGGCTCTCCGCACGGGTACATGCTGGAAGACGATGCGGATCTCTTCCCGACTCCTGATCCACATTACGTGAAGAAATTCTATTTCCCCATCAGGGATCTGGAGCGGACTGTGGATTTTGAAATCAAAGGGGATGATGTGATCGTGTTCCTCCACATCCAGAAGACCGGCGGCACCACCTTCGGGAGGCACCTGGTCCAGAATGTCAGGCTGGAGGTTCCGTGCGACTGTAGACCGGGACAGAAGAAGTGTACCTGTTACCGACCCAATAGGAAAGAGACCTGGCTCTTCTCTCGGTTCTCCACCGGTTGGAGTTGTGGCTTACACGCGGACTGGACCGAACTGACCAACTGCGTACCGGGGGTTTTGAACAAAAAGGAGAACAGGATGAAAAACCAAAGGTGATACTTGTGCAGAATTGTTTTGTCTGAAGTGCTGGCTGTGTCTCAAAACCCTGTGAGCTCTCTTCCAAAAACCTTTGGGGCATCATAGGCGTGTGCAGCCACAAAATACTGTCTCAAAGGGATTTGAGGCACAGCCAGTGCGTAGAAGAACTTTAGCGAGTAGAGAATAACACTTGCCCTCAACTGCGGAATACAAGACTATACAGTAATAATTATGCATAAATTCACTGGTTATAGGCTTTTCATACTACACTTGGGTTAACCTCTTTTAAAACTTTGGGTAAAGGCCCGTTTTAACCCTGTAACGTTTCACATCCCAAAGAAGGTTAGCACTGCTTTTAATCCTAGATTAACCTTGACATGCGATGCTGCTACAACGTAAACAACGAGTGTTGTCATTAAATATTCACGCACTTACGTAGGCTTCGTATGTCGCGTAAACTTTCAAGTCTTAAGAGAAAGGGTTAAAATGCCGAACAGTGACGGTGGCGCGACTACTGAAAAAGTATGTTTTAGCAGACTTCACACAAGCGGAGTGGATCTACTTGGTGACATTGAACGGTGGGCAAGCGGTTTTTAAAACAGGTCGCGTGCTGTTTTCCCACCTCTAACCAGTGTCACTGAAATCATACATATGCAAAGAGCGTTAAACCAAAGGTTGTAAATGCACCTGACCACTCAGGGTATGTATGAACAATGTAAAACATGAAACAAGATAACCCAGGATTAAGTTTACTTGGGGTTAAAATTCAAAGGGTGAAAAGCCCAATGATGTTGAGTCTAGTTGGATTTCTGTGGTTACATGAAACTGGATGGCGACCTTTCAAAAAATGAACATGAAACCATAGTAGGCTTATAAAATAGTATTTTACTACATGTAAAAATTCAGAAAAGACGGTTACTTGAGCTAACGTCATTAGAAAGTTAGAAAGAACATTAGAAAGTACTATATTGGTTCATACCTAGTGATAAATGTAGCCTAATGCATTTTGGACAAAACTATGTTTACCATGTTAAAGTTTTGTAAGGTAAAACTCTCATGGTGCCCGTCCTTCGATTTCAGGAGGAAAACAGAACTTGCTGTGTTAGATGTTTGTGTCATTCGATTTAGCATGTTTGTGTTTTCTCCAGTGATGGAGGTGGAAAATTACTCTGTTGTAAAACAGCCCCGTGTAAACACTGTAGTGAACACTGGCTGCCAGGATAGTGATTACAGGACTGACCACATCAGGACACACCATAGCATTCATGTCAGGAATAACTGGCCACTGGTAGTCAGTGTCCTCTTGTTGTATTTTGGTTAAGAAGTGACTTAATTACCTTTCCCGATATATGGTGGTCTCATAAAAGCATTTAGACCCACAGCTAGTAGGCATTGGAGCAGGTTACTGTTTGCGAAGTGTATTACGCTTACTTTTGCGATCATGTGAAATCCATCTCAGAGCCATGTACGTAGACTGTTTTAGTTTTTAATAGGATTTTGTGGATTAAATTATCTAAGCTCTGCAAAGTCAAATACACCAGATCAGATTTAGCAAATAATCACCAGCCCGACTCCTATTCCTGAAAGAACACAGTCTAGATCCAACATCCCCTCGAGTGTAAAACATCCCTCATATCACAGCGATGGCATTACTCTTGTTGCTTTTGGCGACCTTAGGAATGCAGCACTGATATCGATGCACATTCCTCTCCTTGATTAATCTCTCCTGTGATAAAGGCAGACAGACCACACCAGTGCGATTCTCCCCTAATTCATCACACATGTGTACATGTTCGTTTTGTCTGTGAAATTAGCACAGGGTCAGCGGTAAAAGAGGTGAGAGGAGTTTTGTCATTTTGCATTTCTAATATCTGCATTATTCCAATAATTAGATGGGACATACTGTGCATAGATAATTCGGATTTGATATGCTGCTTTGTTGCACAGATCAAGCGCTCTTTTTACATTAGTTACAGTGATTTCAAAGAGCCAATGTAGGGTCAATTGAAACTTTGTTCATTGTTATGTCTTGAAGCTGTAGGGAGAGTTTTTTGATCCGCTTTAGGAAAATTAAAAGGATGAAGACAATAAAAAAAAAAAGCAATTGAGCCGTGATGGTGGTCACACAGTAGGCTGAGAAAAGTGGCACTGTTTATGACCCGTGAAATCTCTTGTGGAGATTTTGAGCTGCTGAGGACTGCTGGGCTGTTTGTCTTGCTGTGGCTGTATTTTTAGACTTTGTTTTTAATGTAACCAAATATCAATGTGAACTATCATATTTTATGCTTGTATATCTGGCCTACAAGTAAAAAAAAACTTTGTTAGTTGCCAGATTACCAGACTGCTCATTATAGATTGTTGCTCATTATAACAGTTTTGTTCGTCATTGAACATTTCACAGGGATGTGCGCTCATTTTAATGGTAATTTTGTGCTTTGTTATTGTCAGAAGATCAGCAAGTATGTGGAACTTCTTAATTTACGTTTTTGTGAATAATTCATTAAAAAGAACTGTTCAAAAGGGTAATTTGTTTGTGAATCACACTTTGTTGATTGGTTGCATCTGCTTTCATTTTATTTGCAGGCTGAAGCTCTAATTATTATAGGTGTTGTCATGATGCTGACAATTAATTTGAAAGTTTACTTGTCACATTTCGAATGGCGGTGACATGCTTTTTTAGTGGTAGACCAATACATCGCCAAGGCTGCTATATATATTGGAAGTTATTTGGGATTCTTAATTTACTGGATTGACTGTTCAGTTTTTTTAAGTTTGGCTGATGGTCTTTAAAGGGTTACTCCACCCCAAAATTAAAATGTTGTCATTAATCACTTACCCCCATGCCGTTCCAAACCCGTAAAAGCTTTGTTCGTCTTCGGAACACAATTTAAGATATTTTGGATGAAAACCGGGAGGCTTGTTACTGTCCCATTGACTGCCAAGTACATAACACTGTCAAGACCCAGAAAAGTATGAAAGACATCGTCAAAATAGTCCATCTGCCATCAGTGGTTCAATCTGAATTTTATGAAGTGACAAGAACACTTTTTCAGCGTATGCTGAAACATCCAAACATATCTTAAATTGTGTTCAGAAGACGAACAAAGCCTTTACGGGTTTGTAGTGACATGGGGGTAAGTGATTAATAACAAAATTTTCATTTTGCGGTGGAGTAACCCTTTAAATTAAATGGTGTGATATGATATATTATATTGTATATATCCTTTATATTGGCCATCGGCCATCCTGCTCTCTAAAACATCAGTACTGGCCATCAAAAAAAATCCATTTTGGTTGACCACTACTTGTTTTTTTTTCTGAATGATTTGAAGATTTGTACTTCACCCTTACCCTCTTCAGTCTTAACTGCTTATTTGTGAGATTAGGTGCACTTTGGGCGGCCACAGCACAGAGTTTAACACCTGTTGTCAGTCGAGTGAGTTTCAGTTCATGGAAGCCAGCTCCATTCCCACCAACAGGCAGGAAGCCACCTGACAGCTGTGCCAATATGCATGCTTGTTAGACATGTTTAACGGGCTTGTTTACATTTAAATCTCTCTCGGCTCCTGAGACTTTGGAAGCGATGCCCGTTCTCCTCTTCGTGGCCATTAACGTGGTGAAGGACAAGCTTTTAATTACACATAGGTCTTATTCGGATTGTTGGGATTTCTAGAGTCACATTTTCCAAATCGCATTCACGCCGTGCCGCTCCCCTGGGGACCTGGCGGACGTGAGAGCGATGGGGGCATTTTAATTACTTAACGAGATGTGTATCACCACATTCTCATTGAGGTACCGATTTCAGTCAGGAAGCCATCTGGTGAGTGGTGTGTTGCTCTCAGGCATGAAGCACAGGGGTTTCTGATAGACTAGTGAATGGAGACCAGAGGAGAGTGAAGTCTTGTGTGGGTGTGAGAATGTTTCCCACAGCGAGTGTGTGTGCAATCAGCCACCAGCGGTTGTGTTTTACCCACCCAGCCACCCCCAATGGTGGACTACCAGTATTTACCAGCTGCTTTTGACAGGATGTAATCTGTTTAATGAAGGGTCTGCATCTGCTCTTTGGCCGATATGCTCCGTAAGAATAGGTGAAAGGGGGCTGCTGTCTGTTTGACGCCCCTTAAAGAAAATTCATCATCTCCTCGCCCTTATGTTGCTCAGATCTAGAGATGCAATGATAGATAAATAGCTGATAATAATTTTTATGTTATGGCTGATAGCTGATATTAAAATTCTGTTTAGTTTAATTGAACAATTAAGCACTTAAAAAAATTACCTTAAATGCCAAAAGTGAATTTAGGAATCATTAAGCAACATTATAATGCACAGTATGAAAAATTGATATTCATTTTGAGATTTGCTTAAGATTACATTTAACAGTATAATGAAGTAAAAAAAAAAAAAAACTAAACAAAACACATTTGCAAATATAATGCACATTCTTACTTAAAATGTGTTTCCAAAAAATGACTTAAAGTTTTGAAAAAAATCCAGCTTTCCTTTTTTTTATACAATATAGTTGAAGGTGGCTACTGGCTGTCAGGCTCCAAGTTCTCTATTGGACTCTTCTGCTACTTTGTGAGGAAATGACCAACATTTTGCTATTCTGTCGCTTTCATAAAATAATTCTCATTTATAGTTGAATTGTCTCTTTAAGTAATCTATTTGCTGTGATTTCTCATTTCTAGCCGTCATAGATGAAGATAGAATCCCAGTTGGGGGGCAGCATGGTTAGGAGGCCTGGCGCAGTGATCAATCAGACACAATTAACTTGAAATGACAAGGTGCTGATGGGGTACCAGACCACGTTGTCATGTTCCTGTTATACTAGACATTTATTGTGATTATTTAGGGGGAAAATGAAATTGCATGTTCTATTGGCATGCAATTGTGAGCTTCAAAGAGTAATTTTCAAATTATCATATTAGGCCTGTATGAGCTTGCATTCAAGATCATGGAGAGAGAAAGATATGTCATCTAGCCTAATTATAAAAAAATAGATGAAATGGATGTCTCAGCACACTGACCCCCCCCCCCCCCCCCCCCCCCCCCAAAAAAAAGATGTTATGACAACTTAATCAAATATAAAAAAATCAGATGTTATGACATCAAATATGAAATTAAAATGGAAAGTTAAATCATCATTTATTTTCTAACTGTTCCTAATTTGTTTGGCTCAGCTTTTCATTTAATCTGTCATTTTGGCAGTACAAATGTATTAAATAAGAAAAATGCTAAAAAGAAGCATTTTGGTTAGTGGCCTCTGACTTTTGGACCTCACTGTATGTGTATCTATAAATGTGTATTCTCCTGGGAAATTGCCCGTGTGTGTTTGTGTGCATGTGTGTGAGCGATGAGAGAGGATTCTGGGCCGTGTGCACCTACTGTCACTTTTTTCCCATGTCCTGTCTATTTAAAGATATTGCAGCAGATTTTGAGTCCCAGTCCAATAAACTGGCACAGAAAAATCCTGCAGTACTGCTGTCAGTCTTTTCTTTTAATTTCGTATATCCACACTCATTTCTTCAGCCTCTCTCTCTTTAGCTCTCCCCCCATCTCTTCCTGTTCCTTCAGCGGTGTCAGTGTCTAATCAAACAGGCAAGATAATTTTCCACACTGTGGCTTTATGGATATGGGCCGCACAGTATACCCCAAGCATGACTAGAACATTAGAGGGAATGTATTTTCATGGAAGATTTACTGTAATTTCTAAAATGGCAGGCCCTACTAATGGACAACTGGCTTCTGTATTGTGAATAACAATATTTGGTGTACAGGACACCCCCACAGACTCCCATCATGGTGTCATGGAACAATTAAATTCTGTTTAAGTCTGTTATTTAGACCTTTGCTTGGTCAATTGTTTTCCTGTGATGATAAGCAAAGATTTTAGAGCTCCAGTTTCTTTAAAATGTCTTCAAAACCTCATGCCTTCAGTCTGGATCACTGTAGATTTTTGCAACTGAAGTCACTATAAGTGGACATCATCAGATTCACTGTCTGTACATATAGGTTGAAGGTTGTAGGTAGACTAAAATTTGAAAGGAGTGGTGAAGACATTAAATAATTTGAGCAATAGGAAGAATTGAGCATGTCAACGCTTGAATCTGACCATTTTCCTAATTTAATTAAAGGAATAGTTCACCAAAAAAAACAGAAGAGTTGCTGATTATTTAGTCACCCTCAGGCCATCCAAGATGTAGATGAGTTTGTTTCTTCATCGATTTTGAGAAATTTAGCATTACGTCACTTGTTCACCAGTGGATCCTCTGCGGTGAATGGGTGCCGTCAGAATGAGAGCTGATAAAAGGATCACAATAATCCACAAGTAGCTTTTGTTTTTGCATGTAAACAGTGCTTGATATTTGCATATTTCTCTCCTGATTCAGCCTAGACAACTTTTTCACCGGAGGAAGCAATATTATATATAAAAGGCTCATTTAAATATACATTTTCTTGCTAATTTTAATTTTTAGGTGAACTATTCTTTAAAAAAAATACCTTGCACAAATGCTCAGTGCTGGGATGCGTATGTTTAAATACCATTTATGTCATATGAATGTGCAAATGTTTATTTACATCTCATGTCTTATAAACTGGTCAATGGATGAGACAATCAGCTTTCTTTTTAGATAATTCGTCAAGGCAGAAGTGACAGTACTACTTGCAGTAGCTCCAGAGATGAAATTGCAATGGCTTTTTTTAATGCTTTGTTTGTAAACGAATATGTGAATCAGATTGCAATGTGAAGCATTCCTATAAAAAGAGCTTTCAGAATCTGAAATCAGATTGTATTCATTCTGACTGATGAAAATTAGTGCATGTAAACACACCTTGTGTGGTTCAGTCAACTCCATGTTTTCTCGAGGTACTTTAGAGTTCTGGTAGTTAATATGGCACAGTAGATGATATGTGTGGAGCACAAAGTACCATTGGTATAAAGAAATTAGCAGAAGCTCTCAAGTAGTGCTTGATATTGGATGAAGATGTTCTTCACTTCAGTCTTGAAGATGTTGTTCTCCATATTTGGCAACGAGGACTAGAGAGCCACATTGCGACTGTTATAGGTCTAGCCCTTTGCTTAAGAGTGTGTGCATATTGGTTTGCCGGTCCACAAATTATAGCCTGATGTGGTTAGCGGTTGTGTGATCTTTGTGGTTTGGAGGTCAGTAGCTCAGAGCTTATAAAATCCTCCAGCTCTCCGTGTGAACCCGGATTCTGGCTCTGGGAGCGTGGGCCAGATGGCTTGGCAGTCTCCAGATCTGCTTGGAGCAGAAAGCGGAGGTTCTGACAGGCCAGGTTTTCCTGGGCCGGTAAGAAAAAGCACTTGGAGGCAGGCCTGATAGCAGCAGCCTGATCTTGATGTGTTAATCCCATCAGATCAGTGTGGATTAAATACAGGCTGCTCAAAGCCCGTTATGTGGTAATGCGGAATCTGTGCCCGCCCACCGCGAAATCAAGAGACCCGTACTTTTGGACAAAGTTCTGCTTCTAAGAACGTTTGATTTCTATGTTTGTGTCCTTTCCGCATTTTATGAATAATTCATCTTCAAACTTGTATTCATAATTAGATATTCTAGGTCTAGGGGTTGAGACACAATGGTTGACTAATTGTCCTACAGTTGACTAGACGACTAGTGAAGTTGACTATACTTTTCTTTCATTTGAAATATTTTTAGCATAAATAAAATGTGTGCACCGTAAAATCCTCTCAGAAACGTTGAGCCTTTAAATTCATCCAGTTGAAAGCACTGTCAAAACAGCCATGCATATATAGATGTCATTACGACGTCACGTCTCATACTGTTTAAACCTCCCGAAATGTGTTGAGTTTTTAAGATGCCATGTCAAGCTAAAAATAATCCAAGTTGAGCGTAATCTCACATGTAAAGATGCCACTGGCTGTAAATCCTGTTCACATTAACTTGTTTTGTGTTAATGCATTAAATAATAGCTCTACTATTTAAATTGAATACAGTAAAGTATTAAAATGGCATTTCTTTTTGATACAAAGTTGAGGTCCGTAATCTAGGGAAATATATATATACTGTATATATATCAAGGCTGTCAGTTTAACGTGTTAACTTAATTAACTAGGCCTAGTTCTGAAAAAATAACACGATTAAAATATTTTAACGCAGTTAACGCACTGGCCCCACCCCCAGACCTGTAGGTCATACAGTTGACCATGACAAATATGATGCAGGGTAACAACTCCATAAATGCAGTTATGCCCTAAAATTCAAGATATTGGGGCAAAAAATGCCCCTTTTTGAGTTGCGAGAGCAATATGATACGAGTGGTGTTTTGCCACAAATATCACAAGTTTAAATGTGATTTTATACAACAGTTAAGTAAGTTTTTATACAACAGTTTATTTATCTAAAATGCCATGTCTAAAAACAATCCAAGTTTAAAGAACATCACAAGATGCATTCTGTTCCATGTCAGTGCGCTTTGTCTAGCTATTTTTGTATGACCCATGTAAATACCCACTAATAAATGTTCGTGACCGGTGAACTTAAAACCAGGCTAATTATACTAGGATTCCTTAAGATCAATTAGTCTTGTCAGTCAGGCAGCCCAGCGACTGAAAATATGTAGCTTTGCACATCCCTTGTAAGGGCATCATAGCCAAGAATGCCTTTCGCTTCATTTCTATTATAGGATGAAAGGCCGTTTTCATATCACTGGCACTGACTACTGAAAAGCTTCTTGTTTACCTCGTTCTTTGCTGATTATCTTGGCCCATTTCTGCTTGCTGTCTGTAGAGGTTCGGTAATTGCTCGACAGCATTCAATAGTGTTTCTGTTAGATAAGCTGTTTTTTTCATCTTTTTTCAAAGAAAGTCTTGCGCTAAGAGGTGCTATCACTCACATTTCAGAGAGAGAGTGTTTTTTTTTGTCATATGACATGTCAACTGTGTGAAGACAAAGTGCTAACAGAGATTGTAAGTGTGTGTGAACTGATCTAGGGCAGTTCAAGGGAAGGTCGTGACGGGCTGCCGGTGTTTTAGGATCAGCATACTAAATTAGGTGAGGACGCTGAGCTCTAGCAAACAAAGTGCTTACCTGAAGAAGCTCAGAATGTTTGTGTACTTTATGAACACAAGCTTATGTGTGTAAAGATGACATTGGCCTCAAGTTCTCTACTGTTGTTCGCAATAACATCTCTGTGTTTTATGCTGTTAATGCATTATTAGTAGCTTACAGTATGAATATAGTATTTATTTGTGATACCAGTTTGAGTGAAAAAAAACAACAACCCAATTTTTGGATAATTTTGGCAATGTTTAAATGTGCATAAGCTCAGATGAGGCCTATACGATCAATCAGTTCCAAAAACAAAATAAGTACATTTGTGTGTGTGTGTGTATGTGATCCTTGACCACAAAACCAGTCTTAAGTAGCACGGGTATATTTGTAGCAATAGCCAACAATTCATTGTATGGGTTAAAATGATCGAAATTATACATTTTTCTTTTATGCCAAAAATCATTAGGATATTAAGTAAATGTTCCATGAAGATATTTTTTAAATTTCCTACTGTAAATATATCAAAACTTAATTTTTGATTAATAATATGAATTGCTAAGAACTTCACTTGGACAACTTTAAAGGCGATTTTCTCGATTATTTCTTTAAAGTATTTTGATTTGCACCCTCAGATTCTGGATCTTCAAATAGTTATCTCAGCCATATATATATATGGCAATGCATAGGTTGTTTTGATTGGTATTAAAGTCAAATTTATGAATGTAAACAAATCATATATACATTTATATTTATAAATAATAAAAAAAAAATATTTTTAAACTGCTGACTGCTAGAGAATGACACACTTGGTCATTTTTATTTTTACAACTCACAATGTGTTTTTTTTTCTTTTTCCCCTGTTGTTCTACCTCACAGCCAGGCTAGTTTCTCAACTTACTTGCTAGTGCCTGGCTGCTGTCTGATAATATGGATCTTGTGGCCCGTGAAGAGAAACATGCCCTTGAGCTGGACCTAATGTCGGCACTGCATGAATGAGCGCTTCAGTGCCTCCTCTATCTCTAATGGCTTTTTAATAAACAAAGACTTGACCACCTTCAGCCTGCCCTTTGTGTTTAGCATAAATGAATACATGAAGATGAACACAACTCTGCTGCTAATGCTAGACTGAACATGTGCTTGCTCTGGTCTTTTTTCTTTCTCTCTCTCTTTCTCTTCTGCTGTCGTTTTGAATGTGTGCAGTTTTCTTTATCTGACATCCTTGTTTACAAAACGCTCTTGCTTAAAAAAATATTCTCGCTGCCTTTCACTCTCATTACTTTTTTTCCCTCCTGTGTGATTTGGAATCTTGTTCTAATTTTCTTAGCTTTTCTAGGTTCGGCTGGTTTGGCCGTTTCAGAAACATTGCTGGCATTATGATGGACATTGGCTTTGAAGTCTTGTTGTGTGCCACGCTGCCAGGTAAAGCCCTCGGCGATGGCACCAAATTGATTTCCACGTGCTGTGGACAAATTGCCATGCAATGACTAATTAGCAAACATTTTTATAATTCATAATTAGGGCCTCCACTCTCCCCGTGTGAGTTGGCTCACTGCCGAGCTTTAATTTGCAAAGCCACTAGTTCCGCCTCAGAATTATAAAGACTCTCAACCTCCCCCAACTCACAGCTGAAGCAGGTGTCTTCACTTTTTTTCTAAAGACTTTCTACTTTTGGATATCCTAGGCTGCCTCAGAAACCGGACTATGACGCATCAAGAGAGAGTCCAAGAAACCGCAGTGGTGAAAGTTTTACAAGTGAAAGCAGAGTTTACATGAACGAGGCCATAATACAAGATTGTAATACTCATATTGATTTTGACTAGTCAACCACTGAAATTTTTCATAGCAGCACTGTAAAACCAACAAATACAGTAGCATGTATTCTCTGCTGCCACAAGTACAATAATAAACATTTGAACTCAAATTTATATTTTAAGTCCTTTTATGTATTTATTTGATAAGCAGCCAAGTAATGAGTGTGATTATGAATTATACACCCCTTCAGTGTGATACAAGAGATCCTGATCACCCTTTTTGGGTTTATTAGTGATAATGGCCAGCTGACCGTATTATCTCTTAAGTAATGAAGGTAATTCTTACCAAAGCAGAACACCGGTCTGTCTACCGACTATTATAACTCACAAGCATGGTACACAGGGCTCGCTAAATTTCAAAATCCCTGGTAGCCCTTCGGGCAGGTACTCTTCAGATTTTGGTAGCCCGAAAATTAATTTAACTAGCCCACATCAAAAATAATTTTTTTAAAAAATAGAAAATCAGATAGGTGTCTAAATGTCAATCAAAAACTTCTTCAATACACAAATATCAACAAATATCAAGGAAGGAATTTTATTTCATTATTTACAGGGTATCTGCAGAATTATTAAAAATATATTTAACACAGCGTTTCCCAATCCCAGTCCTCGCGTCCCCCCGCTCTGCATATTTCGTATGTATCTCCTATCACGTACGACATTTGTTCTATTTGACTGTATGTGCCCTGTGAAGTGGACATCACCAGATATTCGGCCATGATTCCAGTTCGAAACGAGTGTGGGGGGCGTAAGGACTGGGATTGGGAAACGCTGATTTAAGGCAATTTATGACCCTTTTAAGAGGTACGCAAGTAAAAGCAACACCGTATGAGTGGGGTTGGACAATGTCTATCTATGGTATCATATTAAGCCATAAAATTACATGATTTACAGTTCAGATACAGGGTTTCACAACACCTCAAATCTTAATGGCATTTCAGCCTTTAAACCATTTTTATGAAAAGGGATAAGTTAAACCTATAAATTATTATATCAATTCAAAACTTATAATTACGGTCTTAGTTGTTTAGATTTTTAGTAGGCACATTAACTTCTTTCACATTTTTGGAAATGCTAATTCATTTTTTTGCCACGAGGTGGCGCTTGAGCAGCGGTTGGATTATAGCGGATTCCCTGTAACGGCTGTACACAAAGCAGCACCGCGCTCATAGACACTGCTTCATCAGGTATTTTATAGGCAAGATGAAATGAAAATGCCAACGACACATTTCTGAGGACAGTCAGTTCCCTTCAGAGACACATTTGCATAAAAACATCCACGCTGCATTTTGACTTTGAAACGTGCATTGCTCATATTTATTCAATGACATCATTGCCTTTTGAAGTTTTCTTATAGCCTACCATTTAATGTATTTACAACTTTTTACAGATTTAAATTTGATACAACTAAATTGAGGAGTTTTCAGGACCCTGCAGGAGCCCTGTATTTTACGATAGCCCGTCGGGCAGAGCGGTGATACATTTTGATAGCCTGACTGGAAAACACAATAGCCCCGGGACGTCGGATTAGCGATTCTGCGAGCCCTGTACAAGTTAATTATCCACCACACTATTGTATGTATAATACCAGAGCTGTGGGTAAATGACTAAGTACAAAACAACAGAAGATTCTTAATAATGACTTTATGCTCACGAGTTTGTCTCGCCGCTATGTTATTTTATTGTATAAAAGCATAGGTTACTGATTTTCAGTACAGGTGCCTCCCACTTAACAAGCACTCCTTTATGATCATTTGCATAACCACACAATTTGCATAACAATCTCCTTTTTATAAACAGATGTTTTAGAAACTTCATAAAAATGCTTGCACCCCTTTTAGCAACTTTTGTGCATCTTAGTATTTTGGTGCTTCTCACTTCAATGTTTTAACATTTTGTGATCTAGCTCCTGATGAAATCGTAAATAGGAAATATATATATATTTTTTTTGTTAAATGATGATGAAATTTGTTTACTTTATTTATTTTTGGTAAGATATTATGCATGCGAGGTGCTTTTACTTTGGAAAATTGATTGATCCATTTTTAAAGATATCTCCCGGTAACCTACTGATGCTCTTTGATAATGTTTATGAGAGGTCAAGGGTGTATCTATAATTAATGCGCCTTGCAGTAGTTTTGGATCAGTATCCAGTGAATGTGCTAAACATCATCTAGGAGTTGTAGAAAGTAGTTTGAAGGTGCAGCGGTGGCATTGGTTTAGTTGGTTAGTGTGCAGTGAAATAATGCGAGTGAAATGTGCAAAAAAAATCTTAAAGCACAATTCAGATATGATTCATTTTTTAAACAGTGTTTGTTGAGTTACAATTATTGAATTTCTGTAATTTAAATGAATAGTTCATTCAAAAATGAAAATTTGCTGTGAGTTTTCTCACCCTCAGACCATCCAAGATCAGAACATATTTGGACAAATTTAGCATTAAATCACTCACCAGTGGGTTCTCTGCAGTGAATTGGTGCTGCAAGAATGAGAGTCCAAAAATGTGGCTATTTGCTTCATATAATGTTAATTGATGGACTGGAGTCAAGTGCATTTCTTTTGGATTATTGCGACATTTTTATCAGCTGTTTGAACTCTCGTTCTGAACAAACTCATCTACATCTTAAATGGCCATCTTAAAAAGTTAGTCTCAGCATTTTTTTTTTTTTTTTAAACTGTTCATTTAACGAACCGATTTGGATGACGTTGGGATCTGTTTAGATGTTACAGAGGTATGAGCGTTTGTTGTCTGGATATGGGTGTTATAGCAGATGTATGGCACTTGTGTCCAGAGCACTTCAAGGTTAAATGGGGTATAATTATTTAATTATGATGCTGTGTATACAATTAAGGAAAGGAATTGTTTCTACAGTGGCCATTCTGAACCTCCTTATTGAGTTAAGTTTTTTTTTGTTGGATGTTGGATGGGACTGTTGTCATTTTATCCAGAAAATTGTCTATAAGGAAGATGTACCCGACAGCATTAGTTGCAACATTCAGTGAAGATCAAATGAAAAGAGTTAGCCAGAAAAACAACAGTCAGTTTGCTCCTGTTAAATCCCAACAGAATAAAAATCACCATGCATGTCAGTGAAACTCAAATTTACCTGACCTCATCAGACAAAACTACTTAGTCTTAGACTCCCACCCCTTCCCAGAGTCCTGTGCCGCCCGCCCCACTCTAGAGAGCACTAAACTGGGGAGGAAAGTTTATTTGTGGGGGCCATATTATGGCACATAATGTTCCCATATTATGCACTTTTCTGCTGATATGGCCATGCTGTCGACAACTCCACCGAGCTGGCAGCTTCGTGCGGCGTTATCTGCTAAAGTGAGAGGGAGAGAGAGAGAGAGAGCACAGGCTTGATTTATTGCCTCTGCAGAGGAGAGAGCGAGAGAGGAGGGGTGCAGAGTGAGAAAGAGAAGCGAGATTCTTTCTTTGACTCGCTGGAGTTGAGTGAGACAGGTTGAAGTTTGAGCCCGAGTGAAGGAGGAATCCAAATGAATGAAGAGGTGCTGATTTTTCTCCCTCCTCATCTGCAAGAGACTTTTCCTAAACTTCTCCACATCCTCTGCGGGCAACCGATTCTTCTGTGTGCCTCTCCTGGGAACCTGTTATAGACCTCATCTGACCGATGCTCAACAAAAGCCTCTCGGGAATTACCCAGCATGCCTCTCGGTCTACAGAGAGTTTTGCCTTGATGCTTTTCTGGCGGTGGAGGGAGAGACGCTCCCCCTCTGCTGAAGCCCCCGCTGTGTTATTAAGCCCTGTTTGAGTCAAAACTCAGCCGTGAGAATTCCAAGATAGCTTATGTTCTGCTTTTCCCACTTTATTCCTGTGTGTTTGTTTGCACAGAGAAATTGCATAACACCTGATGTATAATTTGTACGATCGGTTACACATTAGCAATGCCTGACTAGGAAAGCAAATAAACTTTAGTAAATCATTCACTGAATGTAATAGTCGATTTCAGCATCACTTTTAGCAAAACATGTTTTTTTTTTTGACACTATCATGATAATACAATGATTTTCTTTTCTTTTTTTTATTCAGTTTAACTAATATTGACCCATACATTAGTTTAAAACAATCAAAAATTATGTTTAAAATAATACACTGACAATAGAATTAAAAGCGTAAATCTATACTTTTTGCACATTTGTCAATTTTTGCACATTTATTACTTTCTCTGTCCAAAAATTTACTTTTTTAAGTGTAAAATTTTTGAATTTCTAGATGTGCACCATTCTGAAAGAGAAAAAAAAATAAATATATATATATATATATATATATATATATATATATATATATATATATATATATATATTATTTTTATTTTTTTGGAGCAGCACATTTTACTATATAATCATACAGCATCATGGTATATATCAAAGTGCCTTGGTAGTATCCACCAGATTACATCACTTAAAGATTACTTTAACTTCCACCGTACTTTTCGAGAAGTCATTCACGCCTTTTCCATTGTTTATTTAAATTTTAAACAGATTTGTTCACAAGAAGTGTCTGTTTTCTGAACATTAGGGATGACATACTCCCACTTGAGTGACTTTACAGATCTGTATTGACACAAAGCAGCTTTATGTTTGGGAATGTTTATTTAATGGACTATTCATATGAAGCACATAAATCTTTTCCCGCTCTCAGCTGTGCCCGGTCGGACCGTCAGTCATCCCGTGTCAGTGGCCCTAGAAGGCAGCCCACAAAAGCCCCTCTCTGTCTCAGTCTCTCTGAGAGCAGCGGGAGGGAGATGGGATCTCTGCTAATGTGAGGCCTCTTAAAAACAACCTCCCAGATCTCTTCTGTTTTCCAGAGAAAGATTTACATTCTTTTGCATGGAAAAGTGGGGTCATTGTTGGTTAAAACGACCTCACCCTGCATCTGCAACAAGCTAGAAATACAACTTTAGCTGTTGCACATACATTTTTCTCTTCAGTGAAGGGGGGATATTATTCCAAATCAGTTTGTGAGTTTGAAAGAATACATTCTTTAATAATCTTTAATGTTCAGGTGATCTGTGTTAAAGGTAAAGTTTATACAAACATTTTAATTGTCATTATTTACTCACCCTAATGTCATTTCTAACCCATAGGACGGATTTTCTTTTGTGAAAAGCAAAAGGAGATATTTTTTAGAATGTGTGAGCTGCTCTTTTCCATATAACAAAAGTGAATGTTAATTTGTACTCTAATATTTATATGATTAATACTTATTTACTGTTGTTAATTTATATGATTTATATTGTTCTTTTTATTATAAGGCATTTCATTAATTGAATTGAAAAGATTCCCCTCCAAATTAGCTTGACCCCCCCCCCCCGTTTTCTTTTAAATTTTAGTTAAACTTTACATTTACTTTACACTTTACATTTTGTCTTTTTTTTTTGTGTTTTCAAGCTTAAACTTTCTATATCAGCCATGGCAACATTTCTAATCTTCATTTCAGTTAAAATGTTTCATCTAATATTTATTTTTAAATTTATTTCAGCTTTAATGAATATAACTTTTAATAGTTTTAGATTTTAGTTGTAGTTAAGAACAGCTATACTGGTTGGAACTGTGGTCTAGAGGCTATAATGCACATGCTCTTCTTCTGCAGGAAGCTCTTGTTCAGATCTGGGATGTGACATTTCCTGGTTCCATTCCTTCTCTTTCCCCAGTAATTTCCTATCCCTGTCCATAAAAATGGCGAAAAGCCCAAAAAGAACATAAAAATGGGGTCCTGTGTGGTGAAAGCCCTTGTGATTCACTCTGTTGGGTTTAAAGTGACTCCAGTGATAGACTGAGTACTGACTGCTCCTCAGCCTTTATTCGAGGGTTGACATTTCAGCAGACGTTGATACACTCCATATCAGTGCTTAAACATGATGGATGACTCACAAGAGCTGTGTTGACTTGTTAGTAGATCACACAGCAGCTTCTGGAAGAAGCAGGTCTGTGCAATGACTGAAGATCACAGTCATGCAGTCATTGGCCAGGCATGGAGGCATGAATTTGCTCTTCAAAGATTAAATCGGAGCATTAACTACACATTTAACTGTCAAGTTCCAGACCATATTTCACACTGGTTGGGGTGTGTGTGTTCTGGTCAAATTCTTCCTAAAATGCTTTACACAAAGTTCTTTCTTTTCTTCACACTGTTATGTTTGGCTAGATTTAGTGTGCTGAGATTGTCTCTCGAGTGCACATTTAACAACAATTTCTTACTTCCCAGTGTTCAGCAGTATGGCAGACATCTCTCGTCAAAAGCTGCATGTTTTTGCAAATAAGCTTAATTTCTACATCATAAGCTATGTTTCCATCACCCCGTTTTAAGTATCGCATCAGAAACGAGTGATGGAAACACCACATTTCGAAGAAAAAAAAACAACAACACTTTATTTCGCAAAAAAGTTTTTATTCTCACTGGAGGTGGTTTTTGACTTGTGCGAAAAAGTGTTAATGGAAATGTATTAATGAAAGTGTTAATAAGGGGTGGAAACACATTTTGCAAATAAATTCCCCCACGTCCATCAAAAAAGTTAAGTGACTTTGCGTTATGGGATTAATATAATATAATATTCAGTAGCTTCTCCTACTTTTCTTAGTGAAATATAGTGCCAGTTTATCAGGAAGTGACAATTTTGTTCTCTTTGACTCATTGGATGGAAATGGTGCTTATTTGCAAATGTTTTATGCAATATTCCTATTTTGCGCATAAGTTAAATTCACAATTTTGGATGGAAACCCATCCAGTGTTGAACCACTTTCTAATAGCTTTAATGGGCTTTCACTGCGTAAGATATTGTAATTATTTCTTATTATGCATTGCGTAAGAAATAATTAGATTTTTACTAGTGCTGGGCAACGATGAAAAGTGATTAATCACATCCAAAATAAAAGTTTTTATGTACATGTACTGTGTATATTTATTATGTATATATTTATTATTTATTGGGTCTCACGTTTTACTCTGGGGACTAAAACGTACAAGTGAGCACTCAGTAAATAGATGATCCTGTAAATTTTAGTAGGTTTATTTGCTGATTTACTTGCTCAGTTTTGCACCAGCTAATGTGATTTGCTTGAGCACAGGAAGTGGTGCCTGCTTTCACCTTTCATACAAGGGAGAGAGAGTGGATGAATGAGTAAACGAGAGGAAGTGACTCTCTGACTATGAGAAAGTGGAGGGACGAAGAGAAAAATGTACGTTGAGGTGGGGCGGGGGGGAAATATTCCATCGTAATCCAGCTGTTGCTGTGACATGAATCAGGTGACCTTTAGCTGTCAGCATCTCAGTCCATTACAGAACATGATTTGCAATCAGCAAGAGAAGAGAAATGCTGGAGGTTGCAGAGGAAGCGGGGAAAAAAATGCATACCCACTGACAGAAAGCCATAATGTAAGAGCGGGAGATGGAGGGAGGAGGAAATGAAGAGTGAGTATATGAAAGAGTGAAGGAGTGCAAGTACTTGGCAGGAACACAATGAGATGTCAGTTTTTCACTCTGTGTTTGTATGGTGATGTATTGAAAGGATTTGTCTGCCTGCCATGAGTGGGAGTGACCCCTGTGGTTTCCTGTTGTCTGGATCACTTTTCATTTTTTACACACTCTTCGAGACCCTCCTGATGTCCACCAGGCCGAAACCAGGAGGCTCTTACCTGGATCTGTGAGATTTGCGCAATCAGACTGAAATTTGTGTGTTTGTTAGGCACTGTTGCTGGATCAAACAGGACCATGTGATCTCACCCCTCTTTGCTTGACAAGCGTGCTAACTGAATTGTGGGAAAATGCTAATCATTGACATGTTCGTGCAAACACAAGTGTTACTCACGGTTGTTTAGATACGATTTATCTACCTTGTTTTTATATAATTCGTGATCTAACCAGTCAAGATGTGCACAACACATCATCAGAATTGTTAGCACAGTATCTAGTTGTGTGGTAAAGTGCAATTTGCAGGGATGGTAAGCAGCCTGTTGCTGGTTTGATCCATGCAAGAAATAGGTCAAGATCTACCTATGGACCCTTGAGCAAGGCTTTTAACCCCTGTTATAAGTTGTCATTCTTTAAGGACTATAATTTCACTGGTAGTGGTCTTTTAGCAATGACTAAAGGTCATTGCACACTGAGTCTGAAAATTTCATCCGAAAATTTTGCTTTGGATGGACCCAATATTTCCTTTCTTTTTCTTTTTTTTAAGGAGCGAGAGGACAACAAAATCATCCTCAATGCTTGAAGACTCCATTTAGGCCTACTGTTTTACAAATTTTTTTCGCAACGGATTAATTAAAACACATCGGACTCCGTGTGCAAGGTTTCTCTGCGTGACAAATTTTTAGGGTAACGAATATGAAAAAACGCATACAAAAATTTCGGACTCAGTGTGCTGAGACCTTACATCTTTAAATTTAGCCAATGATTATATACCAGAGAGATTTAACTGTGGACGATGCTACCTAACACTGAAGAAATTGAAAACAAAAAAACAATTTTTACTTATTTTTTTGAGGGTCATAATTTTTATGTCTTTTGATGGGTAAGAAGTCAGTGTTCTTTCCACCCCCTGATCCCTAAACCCACCCCATTTCCACCCCTAAACCTACCAATCTCCACCCCCTAGATGTGGATCCAACCACGCCCCCTGGATGTTGTGGACTGCAGCGAGCCCTACTTGCATTAATCTTGTTTTAAATGTGTGCTGAAATAAATACCGGAAAAGATTGATTTGCGGCTTTTGAGAATCGATATCGAATCGACATCATAAAAAAAAACGATTAATCGAAAAATCTTTTTTTTTTGCCCAGCCCTTGTATAAGCTGTACCAGGATTGGTGTCCTATTGCTTCACATGATGTTTAGTTGTACAGTGTTATGATAATAGGATAAAAGTCATATTTACGCATATGCTACGCAAATTCTGTTAAAAAATTGTCTATTATTAATGGACATATTTTCTAACATGAATGTTAAAAGGATTACATAGCATTTTAAGAAATATACAAGGTGGTAAAGTCGGTACAGTTGAGACACTCTTTAGGTTGCTATGTACTGTATACAATAAGTCCAATCATAGAAAATAAAATGCATACAGAGGCTGTGTGTGTTTGTGTACTGCTATTACCTACATTATGGCCCAAATGTCCCCCCAAGTACAGTAATACCAGTAAATTCACCTTATGTGAATATGTTTTAGGTCCCCATGATGAAACAAGCTTATAAATCATACAGAATGATTGAAAATGTAGAAATGCAGAAAGTTTCGAGTGATGCGTAGGTTTAGGGCTAGGGTTATAGAATATAACCGTAACTGTAATTTATTACATTTGCTATAAATGGTTAGCCAGCTTGAGAGCATTAAGAATGGGTGTCTCAACTGTACCATGCTACTGTTTCAACTGTGCACCATATGGGTACAGTTGAGACAAAAATGCACCTCATGTTTATGAGCTAATTGTGGAAAATATAAACTACTTATGGCTATTATCAATTTATGATATTTTAGTACACAAGCAAAGAATATCATGTGAAAAATCACTTCATTTCAGCATCTAGTTTTTGTCTAGTGATGAAAAAAGCAGAAAGTGTCTCTACTGTACTCAGTCTACCCTACATATACATATACATATATATATATATATATATATTATTATTTCTTTCTTCATCTGTTATAAAACAAATTAAATTCCTGTAGTTGCAGGCTTATTGCTTCATCTAATCAAGTCTGGCTACGACATGACGTCAGTCTTATGTGGTGTGAGTTTGAACCAGCAATGTGAAGTTTTCGACCGTGGCTAAAGCGGTCCTGGAGGTTAATAGCGGAGTTCTACGCTACAAGCAGATGCTAGTGCAAGCGAGAGAGGAAAAGGTGTCTGACAGAAGGTGTCGACTACGGCGAAGTGTTTCTCAGGGATCCGCCGTGTCTGCCCTCGCAGTCACTTAGCGTTTTGACAGAGCATCTCAAGCTTTTCAAGCTCCAAGACTCTAAAGTGCACTTAACAGCTTACTATAACAACGTGTTTTTAGCTGTGCACTTGAGGCATGCACCAAAGAAGAGCACTTCCTCAGAGTCGCGGGGTCGAAGACGATGTGCTTCTCTTTCTCTTTTACTCTCTCTCCACCGTGTTTATTTTCACGTCGTCATCAGTCACTTCTCATCTGATTGACAAGTCTGCTGAATCATCTGGAGATGGCTAATGCACATTTCGTGTCTCGTGGAACATTTGAACCTCTGAAAGTACATTCTGTAAAATTTGGAACTGGAGTGCTGCTGTCTGACTTGTTTTGCTTATAAGTAATGCGTTTTAATAGACTCAAATGTTTGTTTTCACACAGCTTGTTTTCTTTTTTTTTTGCTGGAGAGATCATTACATTTATAATTGGTAATTATTATGTATAGTAACATTGTTAGAGCTTTAATTCAGGCATTTAAAATATAGCATGAGGAAATTTACTTTCAAGAATTGCAGAGTTGTTTTACACTTTAATATCATGAAGCGTCCTGCAACTGAAGGATGTGATGCATCAGGAAGTGAAGGGCCGCTATCAGGAAGAGATCAGATCTCTGTTTGCGATAGGACTAGAGATTGGGCTCAAATTGTGTCATGTGATCTTCATATGCAGATGCCTTTGTTAGAGGTCATTGTGCTCTCAGAGATCAGAGCTTTTTTTTCTCTTGTGTGCCATTGTCTTGCACCCTTGTTTTAATGATGCAAAACTGGTGCAAATGTTTAGCTTGGAGTTGTTTGTTTTTGTATCGTTGAGTCTCTCTCTTTATCTAATGTATGCCCTCTTGTACAGGACAAAAAAAAATACAAATGAGATCTTTAACATCTCAGTAGTTTCGCTTGCGTAGCAATATGTTTAAATGGGGAGCAAATGGACTTAAAATCGTTCTTGCTTCTCTGCTCAGAATTTTTTCTAGAGCCTACCAAGTGGGAAAGTTTTAATAATCAAAATTTGCACATATCTGCAGACGCAACTCTATTTACAGTTATGTTTCAATCTGAGATGCTTCTCCTTATAATTCCCAAACTTTTGTTGTCAGCTAAACAACAGCTAAAATTTACTATATTTTAATTAAACATATATATATATATATATATATATATATATATATATATATATATATATATATATATATATATATATATATATATATATATATATATATATATATATATTAGGGCCGGGACTCGATTAAAAAAATTAATCTAATTAATTAGAGGCTTTGTAATTAATTAATCGAAATTAATGGCATTTTAATCGCATATAAATATTTGACCTGAGAACAGTGAGAAGTAAGTTTTTTTATATGGATTTTTAAATTTCCCATCCACAGGGCCAACCAAAGCGGTCTCATCAGCTTCTTTGTCCATGTTCACTGTGGTTTGTTTTTGGCTGTTTCTCAATATGCCTTCTTCAGCGATCTTGCGTCCTTGTGTTCTCGTTCTACGTCATCATTAACCGTCGAAGTTCAGTTCCAATTCTCAAGAACGCAAGTACAGAGGATGCATGAAAGTGCCCGGATATGTTCTTGAAACTGAGGATGCATCGAGTGCAGACTTGAGAGAATCGAGCCGTTAGAAATCCCAGAAAACGCTGTGGGTGGCCAGTGTACGGAAGCCTGTAAGCTTTAAAGTCGCTCTCACAAATACTTAACGGCTCTTCAAGTTGAAAGTAAACATTTATCGTTTTGTTTTGGTTAATTTTAATAAAGTTATAAGACCCGGAGAAAGTCTGCATTTTTATTGGCATATTAAAATGAATCTTAACAATAAAACATATAACGCTGTAAAATAAAACAATACAATTATATGAAAGTAATATCTATAATAGTATGAAATGTTTTAATAAGTTATGACATTTTGTAATATTTATTGTTCATTGGCCGTTTCTTATGCTGAGACTATGCGGCCAGTTAAGCAGGAATGCAGTAAGTTACAAGCAGTTTTGTGGTGCTTGGAATTCTTTATAATTAATTTAAAAACAAATATTGCCACATTGATGGCTCAAGAAGGTGTAACTGTTCAAATAACATTGTTTCATTGTAAAATAAAAATAATTATTTTTATATATTCAAGTGTAATATTTCTGTAAAGGCTAGGGACAGAAAAATGGACATTTCCATAGAATGACACATTTATTTATTTATTAATTAAATTGTGTCATGTTTATCAAAATAAAGTGGAAAAATATAGACCCCATTTTATTGATATTTAAATAGTACAGGCTTATGTTGAATATTCTTGTACACACAGACGCTGTATTAAGCAGTACATAAATTATTGAATGTATAGTCTTTCTGTTACCACATGCAAATATCTAAAACGTATTTGACAAATATATCTAACAGAAATAAAGACAGCAAACACTGCGCAAGAGTCGCGGAAATCAGAAAGTACAACTTCTCCGTTCATAACTCCTCCCTCGACTTCAAGCGGCAAATCTCGCTGATAGGTATTCGGTAAGTTCATTTGAGATGCCAGACGCCTCGTCTTGAATGAGGACGAGAGTAGAAAGCTGCAGTCACCCTTTAATCGTATTTGTGGCAGACGTATAAGTGTCTGGTTGAACTCCATACTGGTAGCGATAGCGCTTTACTATGCGGGCGGAAGTAAAAATACCCTGCTTCGACTCAAAACGGACGTTGAGTGACGTCATGTGAAAAGGGCCTACTCTCATAAGTGTGCGTTCTGTGTTCTCGCGTCCTTCCGAGTTAGTTCTTCCAAGGAAGCTTGGCAAGACCGGTCTCCACGAGAACGCAAGTCCGTTCTTTGCGTTCTTGGAATTCTGAACGCTAGTTGGTGCTCCAGTATAATCGGTCCGCCGAAACTCATCAAGTGACGTTCCGCGGTGCAAAAATAAGTGCGATTAAAATGCGTTAAAAAAAATTAACGCGTTATTTTTGTGTAATTAATTAATCTAAATTAACGCGTTAAAGTCCCGGCCCTAATATATATATATATATATATATATATATATATATTTTTTTTTTTTTTTTTTTTTTTTTAATCTTGTAAAGGCAAAGCTGAATTTTCAGCATCCATTACTTCAGTGTCACATGATCCTTCAATAATCATTCTAATATGCTAATTTGGTGCTTAAGAAACATTTTTTTATTATTAGGAAAGTTTAAAACCTTTGAGCTTCTAAATATTTTTTTGGAAACTTCAATACATTTTTTTTCCCTATAAGACTCTTTGATGAATAGAAAGAAAAAAAAACTGCATTTATTTAAAATATAAATATTTTATAACTTTAAATGTCTTTGCCCTCACTTTTGATCAGTTTAATGCATAATGCACTAAATAAAAGTATTAATTTAAAAGTGTTTAAAAAAATCTTACTGTTCATAAACTTTGGAACGGTAATGTGCATTTTATAATTGTATTAATTATTAGTTTATCATCAACTCTCAAACCTCCTGCAGTTCCCTCACAAAGCTCTAGGGCCTCACAAACTCCATGTCTTAGTAGAAATAAACAAAGTTTTTGATAGAGTAAGTGTATGGTTTCATTAACGTGGATTCTCAGCCCGATCTCGCTGCAATTCTTACATATTTTACGAGGTGGCTAATTCGTACAAATTCGTACAACCTCACTCATACAAATTCATATGATTTTTTCTAAATCGTACATATTTTATGAGTTGCCAATTTGTATGAATTTGTACGAATGACCTACACCTAACCCTGCCCCTAAACCTACCCGTCACTGGGGTTTAGACAAATCGTACAAAATCGCATGAGTGAGGTCGTACGAATATGAATTAGCCACCTCGTAAAATACATACGAATTGTTCATGAGATTGCATTGGGATTCTATACACAGTTTTGAAATCTCTGAAACCAAAATCTGCAAAAAAGTCAAATGATATTTTGTCAGCCAGGACCGAACTACCTGAGCTATACCATCCACATTAAATTTTATAGCTCTATATTGTTACTATTTGTCAAAAAGTCCTGCCTAAATGTATTCCTCCCAAAGAATTTTAGGAGAAACCTATTAGACTAAGTTTAAATGAAACACTGAGAACTCCATTAAGCGGCTGAGCTATGAAAGCGCAACCTCTGAGCAATAAATTTTCCTCAGGGTTCTTCTGGACGAAACCCTGGCGATGGCATTGCGTGAAACAACCAGCTAATAAAAAGAAGAGTGTGATGATTGTGCTGGAGTCCTCGGCGCTCCGGGGCCGTTATCGTCTCATCCATCCGTCTTAACTCTGCTCCTCACGGTGCTCGGAATGGAATTCTCTCCCCCCCTCTGCTCTTTTGGAGAGCTAGCATGTGTGAAAAATTGTTAAGCAGCTCTCTCCTCTGTTTTTCCCCTTCTCTCTCCCTCTTTCTGTCCTTTGTGCTTGAGCAGGCGTGTTCCAAACTCTTGACATCAAAAGAAGGCGTAACTCATCAGTCTCTCACCAGGGAAACTCTTTTCACCGGGCTGCAGAAAGGGGAACACGAGAGAAACAGGATCCGTTCAGGGGCCATGAGGAGCCATGGGGGTGATTTGTGGCCCTCTGTGTGTGTTTGAGGGGGGCGGAAGGGAGTTGTGGAAACCGAGTGTGCGGTAGCTAGTCTACATTGGGCCGCTGGAAACATAAACACAGGCTCATAATCACGGCGCTGAACACACAAACACACATGGCCCTCATTCGTCAGGTTTTGTTCTTTCGCATATGCGCCCTCGCTTCTGTTTCCATTTCCATTAACTGCTCTGTTACAGTCACCTCTCAACCTCTTCTGCTTTTTATTCCTCATTTTCTTCTGTTTTGTTTTTTTACTTCCTTATAATCTTTCTTTCTCTTTCACATACTAATATGCTGGCTCTTTTACTCACTTTGTTTGTTTGCTCACCTACTAGCTTTCAGTCAGTCAGATTTTTTGTGATTTGATTCAGTCATTCATTAGTTTATGTGCTCTTTCGCTTGTTAGTTTGATGAATAGCAGAATTTTTGATTAATAAATGCAATCTTTGAAACTTTTTTTCAAAAACACGAAAAAAAAAACTAACTTACCACGAGGGAATATTTTTTTTTCACAGGTTAAGATGCTGCTTACAGTTTAATATAAAAGCTACTCTGCCATCAACAAAAATGCAATATTTTATTGGTGTCTTAAAGGACAAGTTCACACAAAAATGAAAATTTGCTGGAAAATGTACTCACCCTCAGGCAATCCAAGATGTAGATGAGTTTGTTTCTTCATTGAAACAGATTTTGAAAAATTTTGCATCACATAATTTGCTCACCAATGGATCTTCTGCAGTGAATGGGTGCCGTCAGAATGAGATTCCAAACAGCTGATAAAATCCACAAGTAATCCACAAAAAATGTCTTGTGAATTGAAAAGCTGTATTTGTAAGAAACAAATCTATCATTAAGACGTTTTAATTTTGAACTGTCAATTCTGCACTCACAAAAAAAATAAAAATCACTGCGCTCAACTTCAGTTTTGGGTGCGTAGATCAATCAATAACATCACTTTCAAGTAAGGGATCTGCAATCACTCTATCTTCTTAATAACTTTTCAATTTATTTTAATTTTGCAACAGAGCAGTTGACCTGTTGATTCTGGTCAAAATATGAGTCCAGTTTATAGTGATGTAATGCTAATTTTCTGCAAATCTTTTCTGATGAAGAAACAAATTCAGACTACTTCTTGGATGGCCTGTGTATGACTACTTATTTAGCAAATGTTCATTTTTGCATGAACTATTCCTTTAACGACAGGAATGTATCACCACACACAAGTTTGAGCGTGAAGACAAAAAACCCCCCAAAAAACTAATGGTATATTTTCCACTTGATTTGAATTTCTTCATTAACATCAGCAAATTTCAAACAACAATTCTTACACTGTGATTTAAATCGTACTGTATGTAGTCAGTTGCAAATAAATTAGAAATCACTGAGAAGTTAATGCAGTGACCTCAATAAAGTTGAGGAAATTACACTTGCTCTCATTTATTTCTGACATTTATTTATTCCCAGAGGACTAAAACAAAGCTAAAGGTTTCAAGACATTATCAAAAATATGCACTTTTATAATAAAACAGGTGTCTTTTTTTATTGCTGCAATGGACTCAATAGTCAAACGACAAGCAATTCAACAAAAGCAATGTGATTGCATAGTCCATATCAAGGCCATAACCACAAATTGATGTTTAGAAGGGGAAAATATAGTCATTTTAAAAGCTGGCATTGAAAAAACTGTATTATTTGCTGTTCATGTCCACATTCAGTGTCTATGCTCTATATTCTGTGCATTATAGAGTCACTTACAGTACTGCAGATTATAATTATATGTAGTATTGTGCAACACTTGAGTCAACACGTGGGCTGGCATGTCAGGAAACCAGTGATAACTAGATAACATCCTACCACACAGAAATAAGTGAGTAATTACACTGCCATTTCATCTAAGAGCAAACAATAGAATGATATGACAGGGTCTATAGGGTTTATCTCACACACCGAGCAAACGTTACAACCCTTAGTTGAACTGACATATTAAATAGCAATCGTCTGTTTGGGGTCAGAGATAAAAATCTCTAATGACAATAACAGACGTGAACTACTTTAATCAAACAGAGCACCAAGTTGCCATATTGACATCTTTTACAGCCTGGATCAGAGCAGGGAGTTGAATAGAGGCCAAGGCTAAAGGAGTGTATGTGTGTGTGTGTGTGTGCGTGTGTGTGGCCACTTTAATTATGTTAATGCAGCACTCCAGCTCAGTGAGAGGAGTATTAGTCAGTGGGCAGGGCCGGAGAGTGAACGGAGAGCCATATGGAGCCCTTTGCCAAAGTTATGTTATACAATCTGCTGCAGAAGAGCTATGCTAATTCTACTGACAGAACTATTTCACACTACAGGACGCCTGGCTGAGAGGCCGAGAGAAAGTCACTTTAAAGAGCGGAAAGAAACATGCTGAGTGTGAATGAGCGAATGAAAGAGTGAGTGAGTGAAAGTAGGAATAAACAAGAGAGTAAATATATAAAAAACAATTTGAGTCTCCCATCATATTTTACAAATTTTTTTCATATTTTCCTCATTTATAGGAACACTCCACTTTTTTTGAAAATAGGCTCATTTTACAACTCCCCTAGAATTAAACCGTTGAGCTTTACCGTTTTTGAATCCATTCAGCCGATCTCCAGGTCTGGCGGTAGCACTTTTATGGTGCTTTTCCACTGAGTGGTACGACTCAGCTCGGCACGACACGGCTCAGTTCGGCTCGTTTTGTGTTTCCACTGCAGTTTAGTACTGCTTTAAAGTGGGTGGGATTATTCACGTGTCGTTATAGTTGCATCGCCTCTACTGCCGTGACTCCTGAAAAACTTTTTAATTCTGCGTCGCTCCATCAAGCTCTCGCTGGATCCCATCCTCGGCTATCAACGAGAGGAACATCTGTACTTCCTCAACAGACAACGAAACAGCCATCTTTTGGTTGTTTAAAAAAGGTGCGCTCATTCAAAACAGTTGCGTTCGATCTTTCGCTGGCTGTGCTGATTTAAATCTTGCGAGTCTGTTGTGTCTCGTGCTGAAAGTTCAATGACGCAGGCAGTGACGATTTTCTCCGGCCAATCAGTGATCAGCAGAGTTTACACGTCATGTTTTGCTAATGGTACGGCTCGCTAAAAAAAGTACCATGTACTGTTCCCAGTGGAAAATCCACCAAAAGTGAGCTGTGCTGAATCATGCCGTGCCGTACTGTGCAGTGGAAAAGCGCCATTAGCTTAGCTTACCATACAGTAGATCATTGAATCGGATTAGACCATTAGCATCTGAAAGTAGCCCCAGCTAGGTAACTAGTTATGATATAGGTGGGGACTACTTTCAGGCGCTGCGTAATATCACTGCATCTGCTGCACCAAGTCAAGGTTTATATAGGAAAATTATCGAAAGTCTTTGGTCATTTTTGAGCGAGACACTAACGGTCTAATCAGATTCAATGATCTATGTTATGCTAAAAGTGCTACCGTCAGACCCGGAGATCGGCTGAATGGATTCAAAAACAGTAAAACTCAACTGTTTAACTCTAAGGGAGTTGTAAAATGAGCCTATTTTTTAAAAAAGTGTAGTGTTCCTTTAACATAGACCTTTTACCTTAATCACTGTATATTGGATTGTTTTTCTTTCTCTTTTTAAAGAAACGGCTCTCCAAGGTGTTTATACAGCAATCTATCACGCCACATCAAAGACTGTCAGAACGCCATTTATTATTTGAATTTCCTGACAAGAAAATAAATAAATAAATAAATACTGTATAAATACTGTATTCATTTGGTACACTTATTCGGGGTGTAATGGTACATGTATTCGTACCGAACCAAAAGACCTGTACCGAAACGGTTCGGTACGAATACGTGTACCATTTCACCCCGAATAACTAGTAATAAATATTTATGGCCAGTCAATTTTCAATTCAATTCTTGCTGTAAAATCTATTTTAAGGACAGGCTGCTGAATTGATATAATGATTTGGCTGTTGGACTGCTGGGAAATGTACATTTTTGGTTCAACCATGTGTTTAGAACCAATAAGCAAGATGATCTGTCTCTTCCTCTCTCTGTGTGTCTCGTTCACCTCGCTGTCACCTCACTCTGCCCCTCTCACTCTTTCTCTGATGAGCACAGTAAGTGTGTGTCGGCTGCGTTTGATTTGTGGAGCTGTGCAAACACTTGCAGATCCCAACACGCTCACTAACTAGACTTTACCCCCTCCCCCCCGTCCCCTCCTCTGTTTATCCTGCTTTTCTTTTGCCCTCGTGTACCCCAGGGAGATAAAGGGGCAAAAATAGTCTGTTTCTTCACCTAATCCCCACCTGGAGGTTTTGTCTGAAACCCCATCTTGAACACACACACACACGGACGCACACGTGCACGCACACATGCTTTTCTCTTTTTGCATATGTTTCTGCTGTTCATGTATGTTTTGTGTCTTCTTTTATGTCCCTTGTCCCTTTTATGGCCCTTACACTGTGAATCATTTAAATAGGTTGTTGTGTGTTTAATAGGCTGGTTGTTTCCCCACTGTGGCTGGAGTCTGTTTCCGCTCATATATTGAGAGAGAAAGAGGCCAAATGAAAGAGTTTAACCTTACTTTAGATGGAAACAGGATGATACTTTCTAGACAGCCTCCCACTGATGATACCTTTAAATGGAGTCGAGTAGGTTGACATCTCTTCTGTTTGCTTTATTTAGATGGGGCATTGAGAGCTGGCTTTTATATATCTGTTCTGCTTCTCATATGACAAATTACAGGATTTTTAAAAAGTGCTTTAATTCATAAACAGGTTTATCTTTGTTGACAGGCCTGTAATTGACCAAAGGTTTTTTTGGTTTGCTGGAAGCAGGATGTGATGTGTAGTATATGCACCAGATGTGCATATAATCTTATAAGATTAAGGATGTTTAGGTTGTTTTTTTATTTTATTTTTTGTTTTATTTTATATTATTTTAACTTAGCTTAGCTTAGTTTAGTTTGTTATTTTTTACTTTTTACTTTTTATTTTACTACTAATGTTTTTCATTTTTATTTTAATTTAATTAAATGATCAATGTTTTTATTGTACTACTTTTATCTGATATTTGCATGACAAACCATTTGTCATTTATAATTATTATTTATACTAATTAATTAAATTTTTGGCTGATAAGATTTAGGATGGTTGTAATGGTTGTTACACTTTGTTTGATTAGATTTTATTATTTAATATTTTAATTTTAATAATTCATGTATTTTTACTACTGCTATTTTATGTAAATCTTTTAATTTTCATTTATTTAATTTTTTTACTACTATTGGCTGATATTTTCATGATAAGGCATTTAACATGTATAATTATTATTTATAACAATTATATTATAATATTATTATCAATTATTATTTATTTATAAACATTATTTTAATTTCAATCGAATTGAATTTTCATTTTTAATTAAATTTTTAATTATTAAAATTGACTTAATAAATTTTATTAAAAATTTAAAATATTATTTTGCTGCTAATAATACATTTGACTTTTTAAAATGTATTTTATTTTACTGCTACTGGTTGATGTTTGCATGATAAACCATTGCCCATTTATATTGTGTAAACTCCAGTTGTAGCTCATCTGACTTGGAGACTAATCCTGGTTTTTTAGACTAAAGTTCTCTCATCAGGCATGTGATTCACCTTCAAACCTCTGAGAACAGGGCTCTCAAAGTCTGGTTAATGTAACACTCCGCTTACATTGCTGTTCCGTGATGGCTCTACACCGACCCACGATGCTTAAATATTAATACAAGCATTCTTCCTCCCCAGCGCTCCGTTATCATCACTGTCACTCTCAGGGGCACGGCAAGCTCACGGTATTGTCACACACTTTCAATTTCAATTAAAGTGGGGGCACAGGGATAAGGAGAGTACCCACAAGAGGAGGGAATAAATACCTGTTAAAATGCTATGCGTGTTTGAATGCGTGCTGCGGATTGATAAAAGATTAAAAGGGCTGAGAGTGATAGGGAGTTTGTCAGCACTTTTATCTGCTCTAACATGCAAGAAAAGATGGGACCCAGTCATGCCTCACATCCCTCTTCCCTTGTTTCCTTTTCTCTTTGCATTTGTCTTTCTCTTCCTTAAAATGATGGGGATTTTAGTGTCTCAGCAGGCATTGGCCTGAGAGAAAGAGTTTCGGTAATGAATAGACAGCCCAAAGCTTTCATGACACAATCTTTTGGTTGTTTCTCAGGGCATCGGTGATGAAAGATGGTTCATTCAAACTAAACAAATCTCAAATATTAAACCCCCTCTCAGTATGATCTTTGTGATGATCTAACAACAGATATCATATGAAGAAAAGTCAGTTGGAGTATTGTGGACCTATTTCATTAAAGCATTTTAATGATAAATGCAACACAGGGATATGGATGAACCTTTTTGAGTGAAACAAATAATTGAATCAGAATGACTCTTGACTTTCGAATTGATTCATTGCAATGGAGAGTTTTCAACTGATGTACAAAAATGAATCAAACTGACTGATTCTTTGCTATTGAAGTTAATTACATTCTTTAGCATACTTGAAGGCCAAATAAAAATGAATTTTTTTCAAAATATATTGTGGTTATAATAATGCCCAGCATTAGCCCACTTTAGAGGGGACAGGAAATGATGAGGAGGAAAAGGAAAAACATGATCTGGAAATCTGTACTCCAACTCACATTGCACAACTCAACATTTTTGATCTTATGACCAGTGTCCACTTGTATTATTTTCTCGTTAAGTGTTTTAATCCCAGCATTGAATTTTAGCAGTTGTAGAAAGTAAATTCTAACAAAAAAAGGAAGTGGATCTGAAATAGTTTCAGCAAACCACTTCCTGGAGCTTGATTAGCTACAGCTAGCGGCTATGCCGAATTGATTTTTCTACAGAGAGAATTGGCAAGCTGTATATTTGTGTGTTATGTGTTTGTATTTCTCTCTCCCTCTCTTCAGGTGAGTGATGCAGAGTTCATTCTTTTATCTCAAACTCTCCGAAGAATAACTGACAGGTTAATTCACACGAAAACATGAACTCTGACAGACACTCTTTTTGCTTGTTCTTCATTTGCACCGTCTGTGTCAACAGTGTTATGAACTTCTCACTGGCAGATCTGGATAAATCGACAACTCCAGTGTTTAATGACACTGTTTTACATGCTGTTTGGCCTTTCTTTAGTCTCTTTTGCTTTTGCAGTTGTCCTTGCATATGTCTACTTAACTGCCACATTACATTCAACAGTTCTGCCAAATAGAGCCCTGCCTTCATCTCTTCTCAAGACGTGTCTTCACAAAGGCAATTGCATTTACAACTAACAAAATCAACTCCACATTAAAGACGCCTCACATCCTCAAGTGAAGGAACAAAATGTGTAGACTGTGACCTTTAAGAGAAAAACAAAACATAATTACATCTCCCAATGATTCAGGAAAAACATTCGTAAGAATAGAAATCATCTTTCAAGGTTATGACTGACTCCGAGGCGTCGTGTAAATCTTCTCTTCTTGTGTTGAAGGTATCGATTGAGTCATAACGTTACGAGCGGCTGGGTAATTTAACTTGTGGCGAGAGGCTTCTTTGACAATTTCTAATGGCTAAAAAGAAGCCATATGCCAAAAAGATGAGTTCAGCTGATACATATGATAGTTTAACTTGAGAAAGTTGTTGAAGGCACTGACAAACAGCTAGTCAGACCTTGTGTGTGAATGATCGTCTGCTTCTTGAACTTCAAAAGATCTGTTTGTGGATTTACTGCACAGTTCGTTTCTTTTAGACCGGCTTCTCTGGTTCAGTGGAAAGGGTCAGACTGTATGGACTCTACAGGGAAGCGCCGTGAGGAGACTCAGGTGAACAAAGTCCTCATTAGCACCATTAATATACCTTGCAAGGGTTCCATGGCAGCCTTTCCGGCTCCTCATTAGCTGATTTTAACCTTTCACAGTGACCCATTATGGATCATTGTTGACCCCAGGATGAGGTGACTTATAACGGAACCAGGAAACTATGATTTAAAAGAAGCCAGAGGCCTCTGCGCCAATTTATGAGCTCTCTTAAACTGAAGCCGAGGAGTGTTGCTTGGAGACATAACTTTATAATGAGCTGAGCACTTGATTGATTACTTGTTTTTGTGACGGTATCTTTGTGTGTATCTTCAAGGTAGTGCGGCGAAGCTTTTGTGTACCTGTAAGGTCAGATTGCATTATTGTGGTGAATGCTTCATTAGTGATGCTAGTTGGTGACATTGTTTGGTTTGCATGAAGTCATCTGAAGTGCCGGTAAGTTGCAGTAATTTCTCACTTTATTTAGGCTCTGGAAGAGTCAAGGAGATCGTTCAAGAATTCCAACAGGACGGTGTTTAATCTTCACAGGTGTAGTCTTTTATTTTACAAGCGCAACAATTAAAAATGATACAAAAAGAGACATTTAATTAGCTGATAATATAGAAGTCTTTCAAGTGCGATTATGTAACCATAGTCGTGGTTGCTGTGGGCAGAAAACGAGCTCTTCATGTTTCGTGATGGTATTAAAGTCGGTTAAACTCAGATCTCTAGAAACAAGTAGATACAGGCTGCAGCAGTATCAGAAGTCAAAGGCCACATTACAGATCTGTTTGTTTCTTCTTTTTTCCATTTAAAACTGACAATAAATGTTTATTTTTCTTTATTTAGAACTAGTTATGAAATATGTAATGTATTCTAATGGCTGGTCAGAATAAATCTCTCTTAATTAGCATTAAACCATGATTCAATTATTTCTAAATAAAAGCTATGTGTGACTTTTAATAAAAGTCAGTCACATTGTTAGCATGGTGGATTTTAATTAACTTTAATGCTTCACACACATAAAACAGGCTGTCGCTTACAGGTAAAGGACATTATTGATTATAACAAAGGCTGCTGTTGAATCCAGGAAAATTATTTTATGCGTGTTTGTATTCTTTAATTATTTTTACATTTCAATATATTTCTGTAATTATGTAACTATTGTTATTGTTTGTAGTGGCCCAGTTGAAGATTGATTCCCGACCTGTCCCACCCGTCCGTCCCACTAAAGGATTGTGAATTAGGTTGAAGGGAGTGTCTGTGAGAGTATCATGAAGGTGAAGAGTTCATTGACACTCTGGCATTTTGAGGCTCTTCATTGCTCTTCACTCTGTCTAATTGATTGGAGAGCTGCTTGTCCAGCACTCAAGAACTCCATTTAACTCTCACAGAAAGAGGAGGAGGAGGTGGAGGGGGTTTGCTTAGTGACTGAGTTAAGAGGGGGTGGTTAGGTTGAGGGGTCAGAGCTTGTGTCTCCTCGGTTGCGCTCCATCTCCTCACTAAGGCTTTGTAAGATAGATGGACTGATGGATGGATGTATTTTGGATTGTACATGTAAAAAAGTGCCATATATAGCAGATTGGCTAAGCCTTTGGAGGAAGTGATCTCGCCATCTGCAATCTCCGGTATAAAATGTACATGTTTGTGTACCTTCAGAAATAGCATGTTTCTGCTGATCACCTGTACACACTTGAAAGTCTTCACTTTTACTTCCCATTATTGTCTAATTCGCTTCTTTAAATAAATTTGTTGCTATAACAACATGGGAAATGAAACTGAATAAAAAAAATGCTGTTACAATTGTTCTTACTAAAATCTGACTGAATTCAGTGTCACTCCTGATAATCATGTTTAGCGTTTTCTTTACTAACGTCTGCTTCATGTCTTTTCTCATCATTAGAATGACTAACAAAATAAATGATAATATGTGGTGACTGGTGAGGAGGTGTAATATATTCATTGTGCTGTGCTTTCAAACCAAACAAAAGAAACGACTGTCAAGTTCACCGACAATGCTGAAAATAATTAATCAGGCTAGTCAAAGAGGAAATGAGTATTTTGTTATGCTAGACACAATGCAAACGATATAAATTGGTATAGAAGTTTAACTGTCTCTTCTCAAATGCCTTTGCGGCATCTAAAGAAATCGGCAGCAGTGCCAAAAGCCGGGTCAGAGGCCTGAGGTCTTCTCCAGTCTTATCTCAGCTTAAATACCCCCTCCGGGTGGGTCGTGTCCTATGGAGAACACCTGCCTGTGGACGCGGTGGGGGGAGATCAAGGAGCTTTTGATAATCAAGATGCCTGGCAGTTTGTAGGTGGATATTGTTTACAGAATTGTACTGTAATTTCCTCTAACAGGGCTGAGTCTCTAGTCTGGATTGTGTGTTTAATAGGTCCACTGGCGCTGTATTTATTATGGGCTTTTTTGAGGAAAGTGCTGGATATACTGCTGAGTTTGCCCGACTGTATCGTGCCAGCTGGTGTGGGCGCTCTGAAGATGCCCTCTGGTTATCACATACACACAGATGGAGGAGAGATCGCTCCTTCACTGCTGATGCTTCAAGTCCAGATTGTAATTATGATATCCGCTTAACAAAGCCTCTTCCTCTTTCTCTGTCTCTCTCTCTCTTTCTGAGATGTTATCATCTGATATTTGTTACGTCTCATTTTTTCTTGTCTCGTCTCTTTTCTCATCTTGGCTCATCATTTCTCTTCTCTTTTCACTTTGGCTTTTCCCATTTTGCTGCTTTTGGCTTCTTCTCATCTCAACTTTTCTGTCCTCATATATTCTTGACTGTTCTCTCTTTTTTTTTGCTCTCTTTTAGATGTTGTCCAAGAGTTGTTTCTCTTCTCATCTTATCCTTTCTCTTTTTGTCCCACCTCTTCTCACCTCTTCACATTTTGCATCGTCTTTTCCATTCTTGTCTCTTCTTGTTTTTCACCTCTTTGCCTGTTCTCTGTTTGCCTCGTTGTCTTTTTTGCAATGTTTCCTCTCATCTCGGATCAGCTTTCTCTTTTGTCTCTCTCTTCTCTTTTCACCTTGGTTTTCCTGTTTCACTGTTTCTTGCCTCTTCTCATTTCTTCTTGACTCTTCTCATCTGGTATCTTCTCTCCTCATCTGTTCTTGTCTCTTCTTTCTCTATCTTTTTTGCTCTCCGAAATGTTATCCAAGTCTCTTCTCACTATGTCTTGTCTCTTCTCCTGTATAATCTTTTCCTGTCTCATTTCACCTTGTCTTTTCTCTACTCATCTTGCCTCTTCTCACCTCATTTGACTGTTCTCTTCTTGCCTCGGCTCATGTTTTCTCATATTGTCACTTCTCATCTTGGCTCATCTTCTCATCTCTTCTTATTTTGTCTCTTCTGATTCGTTCCTCTTGTCTTTTCTCACCTTTTCATTTGAAGTGTTTATAATAATAAACCTACATTACTCACTCACTTCCCTGTAACCACAGATGTCTTCGAGGTGAGAAGGGAAGCGAAACCAGTTTGATCTTGTTGGTCATCATTTATCTCGTGTGATGCTTTGCTTGAACAAACTAGCCAACACTGTTGTTCTGCTTTTCTTCTACCCCTCTTTTGATGCATCTCACTCTCTTTTACTCACTTGTCTGCCCTTTATTTCCTGTATTATGCTCCATCTGTGTGCTTTTGTCCTATTCTCTCTGTCTCTCATCTCATATTTCTCTCTTTATCTTTATCTTGCCTTTCGTCTGCTCTCTCTTTCCCTCCATCTGCCGTCTTGCGGGCCGTCTGAGAGCTGGCGAGCGTTCTGAAGGTTCTCCGTGGGGGGAAGGCTTTCTGGAAAGCAACAAAAGGATTTAAAAATAAGTTTGGTCTTTTCCTTATTTTAATGAGCCCCTGAATATTTCCCAGCCAGACAGCCTGCTGCACTTTACATGTTTGTGGATGCGTGCGTTGTTTTTCTGTACATGGATGTGTTCTGAACTTGGTTTGTTTTAGAGCAGAAATAATTCCTAATGTACATATTTTATCAGTATTTTGTGTGGTGGCATATGGATGTGAGAGAATAAATCTTGCAACCCATTGCTGTTGTATGAAAGTAATTATAGTTTTAGCTTTGTTGAATGGATTAATTTTAATTGGATGGATTAGAATGTAAGTAGAGTGACTCGTTTGTTGTTTTTTATTTTTTATTTTTGAGTATGGATGTTTTTGAAGTGAGTGTCATTATAGTATATAAATAGTTTGCTTATTACATCTAGAAATTCAGTTTCTTTGTAATGCTTCTGTTTACATACAGGAAATGTCATTCCAAAGAAAAAATAGTTGAATACTTTCATCAGATTAGTTTCATTTTCTGTTGACATTGGGTATTCTGGCTTTTGGATGTTTAATTAAGCATTTCCTTTTTATGTAGATTACCTTTGCCTCACTTAAAGTTAATCTTTAGAAACACTAAGAATTTAATAACACTGTTAAATGTAATTTTTAACAAAAGTGTTTAATTTATTTAGACCAAATAATTTATTACAAGATTTTATACCAGATTTTTTTTTTTTTTTAATCCGTGCATCCCAACTGGCTTGTATTAAAACAATCAGTCATTAAAAATAAACATATAAATATGAATGAATGAACACAGTAACAGTAACATTGTGTAAGTTTCTTGCACTGACTAATATATATTAGTCTGTAATATTTTAAAAATTTATTATTTTATTCAATTTTTTTTTCGCAAGGGTTGCTCAGAGGAATCCGAATATGCTGATATTTTTCTTGTATTGGTGATACTGTACATATTTCCTCTTGCCTGATTATTTATCGAGCAGCACAAGATAATTATTGAGCGATTTCTGCCGGCAGATATCTCTGCACTTTAACTTATGAGGAAAGTTCTTATCCTCTTGTTGAGCCCGGTCAAGAGCATTAGCAAACACATCAAATGAGAAATGGGGGAAGGGCCATGTCCCCACAATCCTGTCCCATCTGTTTGGACATTGAGCAAAAACAGTGCTTAGATCATCTGAACAGCTCTTATTCTGCATCCTCTCAGCGCCTGCCATGAGTTTGCGTAGCTCTCAGATTTGTAGGCAGTACGATTTAGGAGGCGTCATTGTGACAACACAAATTAGCAACACTTTAAAAAAAGCCCTTACAAATCACAAACAGCGGCCGCACAGAGTGCTGATTGCCGCTAACCGCTAACAGAGACATGGTGTATTTACACATTCAGCAGTGTTTTTTAGTCTGTTATCTGGCTGTTTTTTCCCCCTCTGCGTGAGCTGACTGTGTAATTGGGTGTTGTGATGGCGATGAGCAGGATGGAGCGAGCATGAGGTGTAATCTAGGGTTATTTGTGGTCAAACGTTAGATTGAAGATTGCAGTTAGCCTCTGCACCCTCATAATCTTTCCTCAATCCTGTTAGCACTGCGTGAACTGTTATCCAGTGAAGGACGTCCAAATTACAGGTCACGGATTTCATGCAGACAAGCACTCACTAACATCTAACAACATTTTAACCATTCAACAACTGTTTTTGTTTTTTTTGTCATAAATTATTTATTCTTATTGTGAGCATATACTTAATAGATTTAAATGATTGCATTTTTCAATATATTTTTATTTTCAATTTATTTTATTTTTAACACATTGAAGGAAAGCAGCCAACAACACTGTTTAACACTGCTTAAAAACCAGGTGGTACCTTATAAATTTGCTGTTATCATACTTTGAAAAAGCTACATTTTTGTTTCATTTGTTTCATATTTTGGCCACTAATTCCCATACTTCCATTTATAAATAATTTTGATAACTTGTCTAAAATGTGGAAAATCGTATCAATAAAGAGCTAATTGGTTTGCTTGAACTTTGGTCGAATCAGATAATTTTAGGATGTTTATCAGATATTTTATATCACATTTAAAATGGAATAAAATGCTTTCCCATTTATTCACACTTTTTCACAGATGTTTCTCCAATTTACCACTTGTTAAGAAAAAAAAAAATCAAGTTTAATTTAGGGAACTTTCCAGAACCTTTCTGAAGCAGAGATTCTTGAGGCCCACCTTATCAAATCATTGGATTCATTTGAGTTACACACAAAACCAGGCTTCCAAACCCATTACCATTGCACAATTTGCCCTCATTGTCTTGTTTTAACTTTAAAACTCTGCTGTAGTTTTAAAGTTACAAACTACAGCAGGCATAGCGGTTGCAACCTTGTGCCTTGAGGCCAAGAGTGGTATATGGGCAAGACTTTACTGCTCAGATCTCAAGTGGAGATCAGAAGAACGTGAAAGAGGTCTTGACTTTCTTTTGTCGGAATGTTTGTGCTTTTTCCAGGAATCCCTTTTCTTTAAAGTGCTATAACTTGAAAATGAGAGTTGAGGGACTAAAGGAAGGAGGCGTAGAGAGGCCCGCTGCTTCTGACGGGTCTCTGGGGTCATTTTCACCTCTTTCTGCTGTGTTGTTTGGAGCTCACATGCCAGGGCATGCTTTGACTTGCACAGTACTGTTTGTTTTCTTAACTCCATGGGTTCCCTGTAGTTCCAAATGCCTCAGTACCTCTGAATCTGAGTGTGAAGAGTCAGTCTATGCTTTTCTGCTCTTGTTTGAGGCTCTTACCCCTGTGGGCCCTGTAGATCTTTTCCATGTTTTTCTGTGGAGTACACAGTTCGTGTTTGAATTGATATTCCATTTTGCATGTACTCCAGTGAAACACCATTCATATTTAGAGCAAAACAGATTATATAGAGAAATAATAGAGGATGGGACATGAATTTATTAATTAAGCGAAGCGTCTTCTCATAGAATAAGAACACGCAGTCTCATTAATAATTTAATAGACACCGATGCGTCATTGATATACTATCGTCCTTTGCCACGTCACAAATTGTAAACCCGGAAGATGAAAATAGCGCAAAAAAACTTAAAATTAACCAGTTTTCTCCAACAGTTAAATTATTGGATACTAACATTGTCTTCTATGATGTGCAACATAAACACCTCTGCTAAAATCTCAGAAAAAGTAGTCTGGGGTTTCATGACCCTTTAATGCTAAACTGACATTTCTGGACAAAATACCAGTCCATAATAACTCTTCCTCCATGGAAAAATAGTCCATCCCCTGTTGTCCTCTAACATCAAAATCCACCAACATATGTTTAGAACAATTTTACAGATCAAACAGTACAATTTTGTACTGTTTGATCTGTGCATATTTCTCTCCTGATTCAGACGAGATTACTTTTTCACTGGAGAAAGCAATATTTTCGATAAAGGACACGTTTTTCAGTTAGAAATGTCCTAATTATGGATTGTTTTTACTAACATGCATCTTGTGTGTTGCTTACATTGCTTACATTTGGATTATTGCAATGTTTTTATCAGCTGTTTGAACTTTCATTCTGATGGCACCCATTCACTGCAGAGGATCCATTGGTGAGCAAGTGATGGAATGCTAAATTTAACCAAATCTGTTTGGATGAAGAAGCAAACTCATGTATGCCTTGGATTGCCTGAGGGTGAACTATTTGGGAGAACTATTGTTTTTAAATTATTAGTATTTTTAATGATCAATTTTAAGTGAAGTAACAGTAAAAGTTAGATGATGGTAAAGGTATGTAAATGTATGTAAAATCTGAATGTACGATACAAGAATAGCATACTTTCTCACGGGAAGTTTTTAGTGCCAGTCACCTTAGCAGTAAATGCCATGTGACTAATCATTTTGAATTCACAGGAAAAGGACATTAGCTGATGGCACCACAAAAAAAGTGCACAGTCTCGAGCCCTTCTCTAGAGAATATCCTGTCAGCACACAAGCTGTGACGTGAAAGGCAACAGACAGGGGAAAAAGTCCATTTCACGCTCTCCAGGGCCCTCCACAACATCAGGCAATGGCAAAACATCTATTATTACATAATGAAATAATTGCGATTTATATGTTGCTTGCAAAAAATGTCGTTTCGTCAGAATGCACGCCTATTATACGCTGATTGAAACTATCATGCAGACTGGTAATGGGCTATCACACACCAAGTGCTTCAGTCATTGTAACCTCTACTGTCGGCCCGGCCGTCCTTTCCTCTGCTGTAATTGCATTTCTAACTGACTGCTTTTAGCTCAGAGGATCCTGCTCGTTTTTCCTCCTTCATCTTGGGTTCCGTAACGGCTCTGTACAATTAGTCCAGGCCAGCGTTTAGCGAGGAGCTACGGCTCGGCTGAACCGTGAGTCCATGTAATTGCATTTGGCAGGAGGTGCAACCCGACCGGCTTGATTTCACACCTTGCAGACGCAAGTCCATTTACATGCAAACAGCTTCAAATTACAGCTGTGGGAACAGGCAGGGGACCGTTCGGCCTACCCTGGGCCCCTCGCGTGGCTGGTTTAGCAAAACGGAGTGTGATTGAATGAAGGAAATCAGCCTAATTATTACCCAGCCGCACTCCCACATTAATGACAGGTTAGAGCCAAAGATACGGTAATGGGAGCGAAAGCGTTCGCTTGTCATAAAAGAACTCTGATATTATTGCCACTTTCGCTCGTTCACTCAGATATCGGCAGGTAGCGTGTTAGCGCGCTCGAAGCGGAGCCAGGAAAATGTGGAAAATTAAGTTGCTAAGTGACATCACCTTCGAGACCTCCTCTTTCGAGTTTTTAGCATGTTTCGCAACAGGTGTGAAACATTATAACAGATTTACTGTGAACAGATTGAGATAATGTTCTCGAATGAAGTGTATTATTAGATTTATAAACATTTCTTCACTTAATGCTTGTTAGTAATTGCAAAGGTGACAATAACAATCTCACGGAACGTAATGTAACGTAATCATGTGGAACGTAACCTCTGCATGAGAAGTAAACCCCATACATTTTGCTTTTCCTGTTAATGTAATACTTTATTGGTTTGAGGACATTGGCCACAAAAGCCAGTGTTTCATTCTGGAGTGTTAGTTATAGTCGGTGCCATATTTTTAATAGTTCTCTCTTTCTCAGAGTCAGTCAATAAATCTTTATTGGCATGACTGTAAAGGATTCCAACAAGAAAATCATTAAAGTTCTTACATGCTGTAGATGTATAAAGCAGGCTGAAGTAAAGGAAAGCAAAATAAATAGAACGGAATGATACATATAAGGTGCACATTTTATAATTAAAAAAATATATATATTTTTTATGTATTTATTATTATGGAAATAAGTTGCACCTGACTAACCCGCAATAGGTCTAAATTGCATTGTTTACAGAAAACATAGATATGTTGCACTGATGTATGAATCACATTTTATTATAACCTTTTAAAATTACGGTAAATAAAACAAAACATTCTAAACACTATAAATATGTATTTTAGTTCCCATCAATCCTCAATATATCCTTTGAATTTAGCAATATTCAGAACAGGACGAGAAATGAAAAAACACAAGTATAAAACTATTGGCATAAAATTATTGGAAACTTCATACATATATATATATATATAATATTACATGTCTATGTCAACCATATGCGCTATGTCAACCTATTTTTGAAATAAAACTAAAAACTAACATAGCTATGTGGTGCTACTGTCATCGGTTGTTTTAATGTGAACTGAATGTAAACAGACAAGCAAAAAATGGTATATGTGTCAGGTCAGATCAGGCCTAGTGTATAAATGTGACCATATACATGCACAGCACATTTTATTTTACAAAGCGCCCCTCCGGCTATGGGAATTATCATGCTACATAGATGGCAGATACATACTGTAGCAAGCTGCTATGGGAGCTGTGTGACCTTTCCCAAAATAATTTTAATTGTCTTTTTCTGTTTTCTCTCTCACGTTCTCACTCACTACGCACTTCAAAAGGAGTGAGAAGGTCACAGCCCAGCGGTAGCTGTTGTTAATATATCAGCCCCTGTGTTTTTGACTGTAATTATGCAGTAAACTCCTAGAGGTCTGGCTGAAGCATGTGTATACGGGGCTCTGGGCCAAACACAGAGGGGGAATGGAGATATTTTCTCTCTTTTGGAGTCTGTTTCAGGGCTATTATAGCTCTGAGGCTCTACTTATTGCCGTTCTTTTCTCTTTTTGTGTGAAATTTAGTGCCACCCACATTAAGATTAGCTGTTTAGGGTTTGGTAATAGCTGTTTTGCTTGGTCTTGTGTACAGATGAACTGCAACTGTTTCTGATATTTATCAGATGGAGCTGGATGATGAAGTATTGACCTGGTTTGGAAAGGAAACTCTGTTCTCTGGTGTTTATAAGAATACAATCTGTCTTTGTATGCTGCAAAATAACAACAAAGGAATAACACAAACCTGCCCCCAAGGTTTGTTGCCCACATGTGGAAGGCATAATACAGTTTCCAGTTCATGGACTGAGATTGGCACCACAGTGACTCAGTCTGTATCCCACACCAGTGACTTTGCATTTTTATTAGGGATTCTTTTGATATGCTTAGAGGAAATCATAAATCTACACGGATTCCACAAGAAGCTTTCTTGAGAATTCAAACTGCTGTCTTTCTCAAGGTTCTGTATGGTCCTTGCTCCAAGAATGTTCAATTATTAAAAAATGTGCTTAATTTGTTGACCTCAGCTACTTTAGAACTTTCATATTTAAAGGTGTAAGAAGGTATTCTGTCATTCTGTCATTGCTGCGGCGCCCGGGGAGCAGTTGGGGGTTTGGTGCCTTGCTCAAGGGTCTCACCTCAGTCGTGGTATTGAGAGTGGAGAAGAGTGTTGGTTATTCACTCCCCCACCTACAATCCCTGCTGGACCCGATACTCGAACCCGCAACCTTCGGGATACAAGTCCAACTCTCTATCCATTAGACCACGACTGCCCTGTGTACTATTAAGTGTACTATTACAAACACTCGATGGTGGTTTAAAGTGAGTTCTGAGTAAAAGTGTACTATTAATCTCATAAATTGTCTTATGATGCTAATGTTAGCTCTAATGCACCTGCAGAACAGGTCCAATTCTTCTTCATAATGCATTTTATCATAATACTTCATGTAAGGTCACAAGAAAATGTTTTGTTGTATTTATTTAGAAATACTTTTGATAATAGTTGGGTAAATGTGTACTGGGATTGAAGCGATATGGCTTGGTAAACGTTTTATTGCCAGTATAAAGGCTGATAATGGCCGAATTAAAACAAAAGAATAATAAGGATTATGTCTCATTCCTGGCGGAGATGTGAAAGGTTCTGTTTCCTTAAACTAGTTTGTCATGCATTCCTTTATTTCAACACATTTACAGGTAAATCCTAGTATTTTAAATTTGCGAATAATCGTGATTAATCACAGTCCAGGATTGTGATTAACACGATTAAATTTTGTCATCGATTGACAGCACTAATTTTGACATATAAAATATAAATCTATGCCATGGAATTCTGCAGGCTTTTCCCTCAAAATATTATATTACATTAATATGAGTGCAGATTCCATTCAGACCTACTCTTAGCATCAGGTGTTGCTCTTCTTTTGAGTGTATGTGTGTGCTGTTTTGGAGCGGTGACGGGCATCTCGCTGTCCTGCTGCCTGTCATGAGAGAGGGCAGACAGCTGTGCTCTGCTGAGCTCAGAGAGTCGTGTATGAGAATTCACACGCTGACAGAGACAGATGACAGCTGAAAGGAAGCAGCCTGCTGGAAGAACACCTCCATATCTCACAACGCCTCGCCTAGACCACCCCTTTAGAAAACCCTCGGCCATCACCCTCTCTTACTCACTCCCTCTTTCACTCTATTACTCTCACAATTTCAAACTACTCTATTGGCATTGTTGTTTTATACTATACTATACAATATACAATATACATGAATTTGCTTGTTTTAAATTATTTTATTAATATTACCCTTTTCACAATTTTCATATAAAGGCAAACTTCTAATGGTTTTAATGTTATGATATTATAGAATATTTTATGTTATATAAGAAATTAAAAGCGGGAATCGAAATACAGCCTAATGTGATTATTATACTTCAAAAGTGTATAATTTCAGTATATAAACATGAGTCAAAACATGGCACTCTTGTGTAATATTTAAAAACCTAGTATACTTTCATTGAAAAACACATTTATTGATACATTTTTTCTTTATGTTAAAGTTTTTTTTTTTACTTTGGAGCACATGTGCTCTTTGGGGAAAAAGTGAGCATCAAGCTATATTATTTTATATTTTTATTTATATTTTTCAGCCATTTGCAGCTTGGATGCATGTAATGACAATAGCATGAATGCAGTAAGAAGTAATAATCAGAAAATGAAATAATACAATAAAACAAGCAAGCAAACTAAAATGCAATGAAATATTAAAAATAAAATTTCAAGTACAATAGTCTTTCTCTTTCTCTCATCCACTCTCATCCTACTTTTCACCTTCCATCTGGCAGAAGTCTTGCATTCTATCTAATTTTCTTTTGTTCGTTCATTAACTTTTCATTGCAGTGCATACACAGGGATCAACGCTAAGGATTTTTTTCTACTGGCCCAGTCGGGCCCTGACACACACACACACACACACACACAAAGTAGCTGTTATCATTATAATAAATAAGCTTATATGACACCAATATTTTAGATACCAAATAAATTTTACAATTCTCTTTCAATTTCGATACCACAGCAAAAATCACTAGCCAAATATAAACATAAATATAAAGTTTAAACATTATTAAAAGTGTATAGCAAAAGTAATAGCACAAAATAAACATAGGCCTATAGCACAAATATAGAAATAAAATGATGCTTTAGGTTTTTATGTTTGTAGATGTTCAGGTAGAGAAATAAAAAAAATCACACATTAAACGGTGCATCTGTACTCCAGTGTATAAATTAGACTAATCAAAGTTACTTACTAAGATGGGTATTTTGACATACTTTTGTATGTATGTGCCCGTTCAGGCGGCTCGCGCGTGTCAAAGACGCGGCTGTCTGTGCGTGTGCTATTCACACAGAACAGAACACTGCGAGCGAATACAACTGAATGGAGATGTCTTTCACACAAAAATGCTTTTTAATCTCTTGAATTTTTAAATTAACAAGGCTTTAATTAACACATGCAAATGGTAAAATTTTGCGACGACGCTGCAGTGGCCCGATCGGGCAAGTTACAAATCCATCTACTGTCCCAAACGTCTTTCACGCTGGCCCCGGGCCATCGGGCAGTCCTTATTGTCGAGCCCTGATACATGATTCATACTCCTTTACCACGCATTGTCTTTCATAGCCAGGCCTCATTGTTGCTCTGTACTTGAAGTCGTTCTAAACCACATGGCACAATTTAACTGTCTGTCTCCTTTCTCTCCTTTCCTTTATGTTCTGCTGTCCTGCCCACCCGTGGTCTTGATCCTCTGCTGACTCACAGGTAAGCCTCTCCATCCATGTTTCATTAAATGTCTCTTGTCGTCTGAAGTCTGAATTTCATGTCCTTGTCTTGTCTGAGTTCACGGATTCCACCCACACAAACAAGGGCATCTTTCTGGAACTTTTTAAAGTGGCCAAAAACTTACATTAGTGGATGGGATCAACAAAGCAGAACTTATAGGCTTGTCTGGTCTGGTTTTTGTCATATTATAAGGACATTTTCTGACCTACTTTCTCGTATGGCTGAATTATGAAGGACTGTCATTTATGTATTTTGGATGGAGATATATGTGCTGAAAGTGGAAGTGCAAGTGGAATTGTGTAACTGAATGTTTCTGAGAGACCCCAGCAGCACATATCCATGAGTTTGCTCAGCTTTAGGGCTGGGTGATAAATAAATATTACTACTTTTCACCCACATCATATTATTTTATCAATATTTTTCAGCCTTTTAGCACCAGTTAATTACGTAAAGCACAATATGACACTACAGTAGCATAAAAGTGTATTAAATGTTTTTAAACAAACAGCAGTTGTTGGTTCATGCAATATCAAGCAATGTTTTAAAAACCTCTATATATATGATCACTACTGTTCAAAAGTGTGGGTCTTGTAAAAGAAGTTTCTTATGCTCACCAAGGCTGAAAAAAAAGCTTTTATTTGACCAAAAATACAGTAAAAACAGTAATATTGTACATTAATGTTAATATTTTTTTTTTTTTAGTTTAAAACAACTTTTCTATTTGAATCTGTTTTAATATATATATTTATTTCTGTGTTATTTCTCATTTCTGCAGCCTTTATCTTTTCAGTGTCACATGATCTTAAAAAAAAAATCTTTATGCTGCTGGATATTTTTGTGGAAACCATGCTAACATTTCTTTCAGGATTCTTTAAAGAAAGTTCAAAAGAACATCATTTATTTGAAATAGAAATATTTTAAAGCATTATAAATATTTGTACTGTCACTTAAATTTTGAACAATCTAACGCATCCTTGCTGAATAAAAGCATTTCTTTTATAAAGAAGAATCTTTCGGACCCTAAACTTTTTAGTGGTTGTGCATGCGTATATACTGTATATAACATTTTTTTTAACATGTCATTTGCATTTTAAGCATGAACAATTACACATGAGACCATTTTTCAATAACTGTGCAAATTAATCATTAAGTCAGCGCTTTAAACCAATTTACATTTTACAATATATTGTAAGCATTCTGCATCTATATATCGACCAGCTCTATTTAACTATTAGAACCTAGAAGCATGATAGACTTTTAGGACTTTTTTACTGCTACTCTGAGGGCCCTGGATAGCTTTAGTCTGTTTTTTATTTTAGTAAGCAGCGGTTTTTGTGTTCTGTTCATTTAGTCACATACTTTCTATGTATATGTAAGCTGTGCAGTAGTGTTTTGTGTTTGGTACAGCTTTAGAGAGAGTGTGTGTGAAAGAGGGAATAGGGGTCATAACAACACCCTCAGCAGTGTCTCATTTGATAGGTGAATCTGATAAGCATGACAGGATGCTGGAGAGGAGAGAGGGGTGAGAACAAGGAGGAAAGGGAACAATCTGCCCAAGACTGTTTATCATTAGGGACAGACTGAGCTGGTAAAAACTATATTTATGTACAGTATAATCAAATTAGTTACACGAAGACAATTAATTAATACAATTAATATTAGTATGTGACCCATTTCGATCTGGTCAATCCTGGAATAGATGACAACCTCAGAAACACCAAACAATCCACCTCTCCACCATAGCTGAGTTTCAAATAGTGGTATTATTTTGGAAAAAAATAGCTTTAGCTATAAAAATACATATATCATAGACAATTTCAGGCCATTTTCCACCGATTTTCTCATGCACCTCTTTTGATATAGGCTTTATCCATTTTTTGGTGCTTGTACCTAACTGAGGGGGTTTTTCATTTGTACTCACATAGTGAAAAGGCAAGCTTTACAGGGTTGTCCCCGCTATAGATTTCGCCTGCCCCTCTTATCGAAAATTATTTGTGTCCTTGTGGAAACCTTTTTTTTTTGTCCCCCAAGCAGCTCCCAGTGCTGTTGTGCTGCTGTTTTGAATCTCCTCACCTGCTGTTTATTTTTATTTTATTTTATTGTGTAGTTTAATTGTGCTAAATTTATGTAAACGGCTATTTTAGACATTGGAAATGAGAAAGGAAATGGTGAAATATTTGATATTAAAAACACTTTTAATTCACTCAAATAATTCAGAATAATTTTATATATTATAATAATAAAAAATGTTGTATTAAATTACAAGTACATGAATGAATCAATGAACGAACGCACAAACAAATAAATAAATACATTTTAACATTTTTAGTTCACAAACTTTTGGATAATTGTTTTTCTTCTATGTTTACTTCCAGTCCATTATTGTTTATCATGGGACATCTGGTGAAATTTTGTACCAAAGCTCTGTAACTATTTCCTCTCATGAACTGATAAAACCATTTAAACCATTTACTGTAAAGCCAATTATAAACTGTGGCTTACAATACAGCTTAGTTAAGAGTGATCCCGTTGCGCTGTTCGTCCTCTGCGTCATTAATGGACTGCAGACTGATATTGTGTGAGTGTGTGTTTGTTCAGTAATGATGTCTTGAGTGTAATCTCTCTCTTGGGTGGCACTTTGTGCTCAGTAGGGGTGAACTAGTCAAACAAGGGAATCCCACTGATGTTGGCTTAACTGTCAACCAGCTCCTCCCTTCACCACGTGTCCCACTGCTTTCTTATTCCCACCCTGTGGCTGCTGGGAAACGTGTTGGGAAACGATGAAGATGCTGTTAATTCTCCAGAGTGATTCCCCTCTCAGCGCAGTTAATTGCTGCAGTCCGTATATTCCCAGGTGCTCTCGGCTTCCTCTTTGTTGTGGCAGTGCAGGTAGTCAGCTTCAGGATGAGTCCACCTCCCTCTGGTGCCTCTGCCACGATGCTTTTCTTGCACACTTTCATTGTTGGAAAGAATGATGAAATAAGCCATCTAATCTGTATTCTTAATTTTAAAAATGAATTGGCCACACCCATTGGAAGGTCTGTTTATATAAGATTGATATGTTTTGTCTATCTGGCTATAATTCTGTCTGTCTATCATTCTGCCTGTCTATCTGTCTCTCTATCTGTCCATTGTTCTGTCTGCTTGTTTATTAGTCTGTATCTGTAAAACTGTCTGTCTGTCATTCTATTGTTTTGCCTTTCTATCAGTCAGTCTGTCATTCTTTCTATTTATCTGTCCATCATTCTGTCTGTCTGTCTGTCTGTTGTTCCATCATTGGTTTGCTATTCTTTCTGTCTGTCTATCTATCTGTTTGTCTGTTGTTTGTATGTCTGTCTGTCTGTCCATCTGCCATTCTGTCTGTCGCTCTATAATTCTGTCTATCATTCTCTCACTCTCTTTCTGTTTTTCAGTCTATCTGTCTGTCCAACATCTTGTCTGTCTGTCTGTCTGTCATTCAGTCTGTCTGTTGTTCTATCATTGGTCTGCCATTCTTTGTCTTTTTGTCTATTGTTTGTATGTCCATCTGTCTTTCTATCTGTCATTCTGTTGTTCAGTCTCTCATTCTGTCCATCTGTTTATCTGTTTGTTTGTTTATCTATCTGTCCATCTGCCATTCTGTCTGTCATTCTATAATTCTGTTTATCTAGCTGTTTATCATTTTCTCTTACTTTCTGTTTTTCTGTCTATTTATCTGTCTATCATTCTGTCTGTCTATCTGTCTGTTTTCTTCTATCTGGCTATCATTCTGTCTGTTGTTACATTTGTCTTCTAACACTGTCTATTGTTAATTCTGACATGCAAACATACCTTGTTGTAATTCTTCGAATTATGAACAGTTATGTAATAAACATTGTGCATGTTGATGGCCATGCACATAAACTAACCCCAAATACATTCTTGACCTTGGCAAACCCATGTACTTACATCACTTTTCTCCTCACAGTCATTGTCTCTTCCTGTCTCCCCTCAGGAGGAGCTCAACTCTCACTGCGGTGACAATGTCATTTCATAATAAATTCATGCAGACTCCATCAGAAGAGCATTTTATGTGAAAAGCAGCAGGTTTCTGAGTTTAGGGGAGTTTCAAGTGTTGAAACAAAGACTATTCTTGTTTTTGTGTTTGTAGAAAACATCATAAGCCAGATTTATATTGCTAGGTGCATGAGGCGAAAGCTCGGAGATAAAACCCTTCAGCAGAACTGCATCTAAAGAGACATTTTGCATGAGAATGACTGAATGAGTACCTGTATTTTCACGGTAATGCTCTCAGGTATACACACCGCTTGTTTGATCTTGCTTCCTCTCTGAGATCCTTAGGGAAACTATTTAGTATTTGTACAGCTTGTGTACTTTGATGAAAACATGGATTTGTATTAGTTTGATGAGCAACATTCATGGTAGGAGGGGAAAATGGCAAGCTTAGTCCAAGTGTTTGATGTTTTGGCATTGAATACTGAAAGTAAAGCCTCTATTGGTAAGGAAACATGTACCTGGTGAGTTGATACCTCATTATATTTGAGCACATACGTGATCTTGAGAGCTCTCATGTGTATTTAGTACTGTGTGAAAAAGAGCAAGTCGGTTACAGCAACAGCTGGTGTGCAAACAGATGAATGTTCAATTGAGATCCAGTAGAGAGGTAAGAAGAGATTGCCAACCTCTACACCACCCGAAAGCAGCAACACCCAGCCAGGAGCTGAACAGCTGAGGAGCTCATTACTGTATGTGTGTGTTTGTGTTCATTCCCATTTGCAACCATTGCTGAAAGCACTTTTTGTTTTTAATGTGTGTGTGTGTGTGAACAGGTGTTAGCAGTATCGTCACTCATCTTTACCAGAGGATTTTAGCTTTGTTAAATAACTGCTCTACTAGCTTCAGACAGCACAACCATAGACTATTCATGGATTGTCTGATGCATGTACACTAAATGGCTAGAAGGATGGATGGATGGATGCACTGTCAGAAAGACAGAGGGATAGGTGGAAAGACAAATGGATTGATGGATAGACAGATAGGTGGATGGAAGGATGGATAGATAGACCTGTTTGTTCATCGGTTCGCAGATTTTCTTGCCTGTCGTTTAAAAATATGAACTGTGAATGGTTGAATTGCATCAGATATAAAACACAGACCAGAGCTTTTGCTTTTCATCATGGCTAAACATGGCTTGACAGAGCTGGTTCAATCTTGTGTATGTTAGTCCACATTTGTGACAAGACCAAAGCACTCAGCACATCCTCAGGCAAGATGTACAGAATTTAATGGGAGAGAAGCAGCATTGATTGACAGTTTGATGTGAATGCTCACACATTCACATACCACTCCACTAACACAAACTGCTCATGCTTATTTTATTTACTACTTCTGAATTTACATTAGGCATACAGTAAGAAGACTGAAGGGATGGCCATTTTATTTTAATCATTCAGACTAATTTTAAAATTAGGTTTAAACTGACATGGCGCATCAAACAGCACCATATTTGTTGTGGAAATTTTCTGTTTGTGTTTTCTTTTATTCCAGTCTGTTCCTCATTGAATGCTGTCCAAATTCAGTAGACAAAAAAAAAAAAAAAAATAGCAGTTAAAGGGATAGTTCACCCAAAAATTAAAATGCTGCCATTATTACTCACCCTCATGTCGTTTCAAACCTGTAAGACTTTTGTTCATCTTCGGAACACACATTAAGACATTTTTGATGAAATCCGAGAGCTTTCTGACCCTCCAGACAGCAATGGTGCTACCATGTTGAAGGCCTAGAAAGGTAGTAAAGACATTGTTAAAATATTCCATGTGACATCAGTGGTTCAACCTTAATTTTACGAAGCTACGAGAATACTTTTTGCGCGCAAAGAAAACAAAAATAATGACTTTATTAAATAATTTCTTCTCTTCCGTTTAGTCTTCGACGTGCGTTCAGGAGAGTACTACGACGCCTGCTTGTGTATTACGGTTAAACCACTGATCACATGGACTATTTTAACGATATCCTTACTTCCTTTCTGGGCCTTGAATGTGGTAGTTCCGTTGCTGTCTATGCAAGGTCAGAAAGTTCTCGGATTTCATCAAAAAAAATTAAAATCTTAAGTGGTGATCCAAAGATGAATGAAGGTCTTACAGATTTGGAACCACATGAGGGTCAGTAATTAATGACATAATTTAAATTTTTTGGCTGAACTATTCCTTTAAGTCATAAGGACTACCTTTACAGTAATTTCATGAGGCTGCTTGTGAGCTTGATGGAAGACATTTTTTGGGGGGTAAACTATCCCTTTAATTGTTACTTATTTAAAGCCATTTATGGATGATTCAGGACAGGAAGGGAGACAATGTCTGTGTTTCAGAAGAGTTGCCTTAAAAGCATTTTTAAACATTAGTACATGCTTTAGCTCTGTTTTACACTCAGTCACTTTTGATCTCTGACCTCTGACCTGATTCAGCAGGTCTCATACACAGAGCTATCATTTAAATGATGGACAGTCTCCTCATTATTGGCTTTTTGTGCATTCAGTCGATAGATGTGTCTGCACGCAAGCCCGCATGCGCATGCATGTTTAAACAAGTATGACAATGAGGATCATCCCTGAGGCGGCGTCATTAGCTCTGCCGAAGCCCCTCTCTCTCCCATCCATTCAGGTTAGCGTCACTCTTGAAGCTTGTGACAGCTCCCCAGGCGCTCATCTCGGGAAGGCTAGACTGCGCGTTCGAGGATGCAGCTTCGAATAAAAGCATCTTGCCTTTGAGCCTCAGCAGTGTGTTAATAGTTAATGTCCTGGCGGCCTCCACCCTGCCTGATATATTCAGCGAAATATGAAATAATCATGAACATTGATGGAATGAAACCTGCTAATTTGACTAACCCCATTTTTATTTTTTTGCAGAGCAAACAGTAAGTTCACGATTATGGGTCGAGTGTACAGAACAAATGCAGTATTGATGGGTCTCATCGTAAAAAGAATATTGTTCCAATATTAGAGGAAGTGGGAGCTGGAGTCAGACCAGACGTCTTTGAGTTTTTATGAGCGGATCTCCAGACAAATGTACGCTTCTCAAGTGGAATTCTTCTAGTAGAATTTTATATGTAGGACAATTGTCCCATTTGGCTTGAGTTACAGAAACCAAATAACACTCAAATGAGAGAATATCTGACTGAGATGTAGATGATGTAGAAGGCAAAGATGAAGTAGAATGGTCTGATTGTTTGCCTCGTTTTTTATTTATTTATTATTATTTATTAAATTGCCATTAGGTGCAGTGTGCTGTATGCTTTCACTAAAAAGGACTTCATAGGAGTAATTTTTTAGCAGTTGGCCCACACTGATCATTATTTTGATTCACTAAAGAACCATATGTTCATAATATCATTTGTTTAGAAATAGGCCAACAGTGGTTGTGCTGTATGTTTTTTTTATTCATTAATAAGAACCTGTTCATAAGTCATTTTTCACTTCTCAATTTTCACTTAATTTTTCATTTATTTTTACCTCTTCTTGCCATTCTTTTCATTTCTTGTTGTCTTATCTCTTCACCATTTTTCTTTTTTTTTTCTTTTTCATCAACTCATCTCTCATTTTTTTTCTTTTCTTTTCATTTTGTTTTGTCTCTCTCTTTTCTCGTTTAATTTTTCATAATGTCTCATCTTTTATTTTCATTTCATTCCTTTGATTTATTCTAAATTAATTTTTTTGCTCATGAGGTGCAGGTATTGGTATCTAAAATTAAATTCAGTGTTACATTTGGACTGGCTTTGTTCTTTGGAACACAAAAGAATTGTGGCTTATAAATCATACAGAATTATTTATTTTAATTTTTTTGAAAATCTAAAAAAAGAGAAAGTTTTCTCTGAGGGGTTTAACATATCGTTTTAGGGGATATAACATATAGTTTGCACAGTATAAAACCATTACACGTATGAAATGTACCCTTAAAACATGTAAACCTGTGTGTGTTTTTACACTGTAAAAAACAAAAAAGTTGGGCAAACTTAAAAGTTTAAGGCAACCAGCTTCAGCAGATTTTTGAGTTTTCTCAACTTCTTGTTTTAAGTTTATACAACAAAAAGTTTATACAACTAAAAAATCTGCTGAAGCTGGTTGCCTTAAACTTTTAAGTTTGCTCAACTTTTTTCTTTTTCTTTTTTTTTTACTGTGTAGTCAGAGGTGTCCAGTGTTCATCAAAAGTTTCTCAAAATCTCTTCTTTTGTGTTATGCAGAAGTATGTCATACATGTTTGGAACAACATGAGGCTGAATAAATGTTGAGTTTTATTTTTGGCTGATCTATCCTTTTAACCCTCTTAATCCCTCTCTGCTCTCTCTGTCTCGTGCAGAGAAACATCTTCATGCTACCTCAGCTATCGGCAGTTGTCCATTACCCTTTATAAGTGTCCAGCGGGCTTCTCAGAGCCACAGGCACCGTGCCACCTTCTTCTCATTCCGAATGTGTGTGAGACCATGTGTAGAGAGAGATCTGCTTTGTACTTTTCCTCTAAAAAAAAAAAAAAGGATGGGGATGAATGGATGAGAGGGAAGATATGAGGGCTTGCTGACAGCTTAGTGGGGTCAATATCTAGACGGCAGACATTACTGCCCCTCAGAGCCTGTGAGCCTCTCGGCTATCTCACAGGAACAAAGAATCTTCTGCCATTTTGGCTCATGAGATCATTTTACAGACCAGAAACCAAGATGAAGTGTACGATAAATTGGTGTTAAAGGGAAAGCAGGATTTCTAAATAGGCTTAAATTATTTTAATCTGGATTTAAGCAGATTAAACAAGATGCTCATTTACTGTATTTAGCACTTTTACACGATTTCATTGAATGAATGTTCAACACCAATGCACGCAATAGTACATTAAACAACACTAAACAAACTGCATCCTGTTCCCCTTTGTAGATTATCCTTTACAGACTTGTTTTCATTTGTATCAAATTAAATGTGGCATCTACTTTTGACTACAATCCATTACCTCAGTGATTTCAATTCATCTGCAATTTGATTCTGATTTATTTGAGTACATTTCAGTTTGCTTGAACTATTCATTAAAAGAACTGGTTTCATTTATTTCAGAAATTGACCCACACTGGTCATGCTTTGTTTTTGATTGAATAAAAAGAACCGGTTCATAAGAGTAATCTGTTTAAAACATGGCCCAAATTGGTCTTCGCTAAAAGAATCGATTCGTATGAGTCATTTTTTTAGCAATTGGCCCACACTAGTTGTTATCCATGATTTTGATTGATTAAACAGAATTGGTTCATAAGATTCTCTATTTGTTTAGAAATGGGCCCAAACTGGTCACACTGAGTAAATGAGTGAATCAAGGCAGACCAGAACTGAATCTGCAAGTGGGCTTTTTCATCACACCCACAATCTCTACCTGAATTGGCCTGTCAACACCTGCATTGGCTGAGATCTATAATCATAAAGTTAACTGTCATGGGGCTCGTTATTCATCTGTAGAGCTGTTAACCTTTAGCCACTATAGGAACTGAAGATTCACAGCCTTCATAGTGCAAACACACAGGCACTTATATGGTGGTGGTTGGCTTGTAAGAATCCTTCTGTGCTTCTCGAGAGACTTCCAGCAAGAGAAAGATAAGAAAGAATATGTAAAATAGGTGTTTGATTGTTGAATGAGCTTAGAACTAAACTGTCAGACTTCACGGAAACCTTTTTAATGGCTTCATGTCTTGTGATCAATTTTCTGAATTACATTAAACGTTGCTGACTGCATCCTATTTTTGTTTTGTCATTGTATTTATGAACTTTGTTGCTCTCTTTTATGAACTTTCTTCCACCTCCCTTGATGGTTGTTATTTTCTACTCTTTTCACAGTCAAACGAGACTCGTTGTGACTTCAATTACTTGGAGCTCTGGGTATCTGTCTCAGGTAGACAGAGGCTGAATTGGAAGGGGTGTCAGCTCCTTCATTAAACATTAATCACGGCGGGTCCCTCAGCAGAGCTTCTGAAAGGGCAAAACTAATAAACAGTCTGTCGTGGGAAAGACATGAGCACTTATGGGGGTCCCCTCATGGAGACATGATAGACATCTGGTAGAGGAGATGCTCTTCTCTTCTCTTCTCTTCTCTTCTCTTCTCTTCTCTTCTCTTCTCTTCTCTTCTCTTCTCTTCTCTTCTCTTCTCTTCTCTTCTCTTCTCTTCTCTTCTCGTCTCTTCTCGTCTCGTCTCGTCTCGTCTCGTCTCGTCTCGTATTCTATTCGATACATTTGGGCCAAGATTTCTTGGCATCGTGTGTCTTCTTTTTTTCTTTTCCTTTTCTTTTCATCTGATCTCTTTTTTATTTTCATTTAGTTTCATCTTTGTTTTTTCTTTTCTTTTTTCTTATTGTGTTATCTTAGTCTGTCTTTTAGTTTCATATTTAGTTTTATTACAATTGTTTTACATTTCTTCTCATCTCTTCTCATCTCTCACATCTCTCACCTTCTCGTCTCATTTTCTTGTTTTCTTGTCTCACTTCGTCTCTTCTCATCTCAACTTTTCTCATGTTTTCTCTTCCTGTGTCATCTTGTCACTCCTCAATCTAACCGTTTTTCTCATCTCATCTCTCCTTTCTTCTCATCTCCTTACAGCTCATCTTGTCTCACCTTCTTGTCTCACTTTTCCTTTTTTATGTCTTTCTTGTCTCACTTTGTCTCTTCTCATCTCAACTTTTGTCATGTCTTCTCTTCCTGTCTCATCTTGTCACCGCTTTTCTCTTATCACATCTCCTTACATCTCATCTTGTTTCACCTTTTGTGCTCTTGTCCCATTCTATTTTCTCCTTAAATCTAATTTTGTCTAATCTCTCTGTGTTTTTATGATAAAAGTTTAAGTCTTATACACAGAGCTTTATTTGTATTGGTCCGGTTTTGATATGTAGATATTTTTCTTTGCCTCCATAATTTCATGTGCATATGAGAGTAGGTCACTAGATTACCTCATATCTGGCATCATGCGTGTTATTTCAGAAATTCATGAATTATTCACTCCGATGACTACATGTGGTTTGCCAGCTGTGTTGAAATGCAGACCAGGGGTCTGTTCGAGTTAAAGAACTGTGCTGGTCTGACAGGCTTTATGGCTCTGTTATTATTATGATCGTGAGATGCTGGTAGATGTATTGAGACAGAAAGGGAAGAAGCCTCCACAGGGAGGGCGTTCCGGCCCCAGTAAGTCTCCACATGCTCATTCCAACGCGGTGTGCTGGAGGTATCTGGGAGAAAACCGAGGAGATGAATTTCCCATTTCCAGAGCGGAGGTGTCAGACAGATGCTTGCTGGGATAGATCTCACACTTATCATGCCCAGAACTGAGACACACCTGGTTTCTAACTCGGTGTGTGTGAATACATCTGTCTCTTTGTCGGACAGATGAGTGTGTCATGTGTATGTTAGTGTGCAAAGAGCCAGAGAATATCTGCCCTCTCTTTCTATTTCTCTAGGTTGTACAGTGTCTGTCTGCTTTATGTTCTGCAGCAGGTGCCACAGGAGAGGGCAGAAAGTCACATCCACGTAATTGACAGGGACTACAGGATGGCTTGCTGCAGGATTTGGACTTGAAACACAAAGCAGATGTTGCTTGGAGGAGTTCACAGGACAGTTATTCCAGAATGTATACATTCCAGTGCTGCTCAGAACATTCCTCCCAAACCCATGCGAACAGGAAATGAAAAAGATACAAAGGGGATGTTTTGGTACTTCCAAGTGGAAGCTCTCAGGGAGTTAGGTTTGGATGTACGATGACACTTATAGCACATGCACTTAGCTCTAGATGTCTGTTCGAGGCGTGTATTTTCATATGAAAGATCTCATTTTGTAGATGTAATCGTTAGCTAATCTCTTAAAGTGTTCCCTGTTGGATCTCAGAATGACATTCGACAGATGTTTTCGTGACATTTGTGATTTAGTTTAAACACCATGTTTAAAGTCGAACGTAATGCTTTCTAGATGACGCGCTCCTTCACAGATGTCTCGGCTTCGTGCATGTGTTTACTGGCTAGGATGGCTCTTCTCTAATCTCATACCAAAAGGCATTTTTCTTCTCATGTCAGAAGATAAAACTATTGAAACTTGGCAGCGACTTAAATAAAGACGTTTTAGTCAACTTTACTTTGAAGTCAATTCCCTTGAGGCGTTTAAACCGTAAATCCAGCCCAGCTCCACGCGCTCAAAGCTAAAGCGGTTAGCTAGCGCAGGAACATTCTATTAACATGTCTTTGAGGGGCTCTACTGTATGTATAGCAGTGAGCAATCCCACGAGTCTCTGTTGTCAGGTGTTTCTCTGTTGGAGATCACTGAAGTTCGTCTAATCCACTTTCGCTAATTAAAATTCTATTAATGACTTCTTTTTCATGGTTGCTTTGCTGAGGTGAAATTCAAACCTCAACGTATATATTAACTCTGAAATGTAACACATCATGCACTGTTTTTCTGATACCTCATTCTTCAGTTTGTTGAGGTGAGGTATGCAATTAATTTCTAATCAACCAGAAGTTGCTTAAGAAACAATTATTTAAACAAAATACAGATGTGATGTGTCACACTGGGAATTCTGGTAAAATGTGAGTAATTTATAAAATTATTGTTTTTTTTTTACTTCCAAAAATGTTACATTTAACAGTATTTTATTGTATGAAATGTAAGGTTAGATCTATTACAGTTTTTCATTATATACATTTCAAATTTGATGCCTGCTACAGGTCTCAAAAAATGTGGCATGGGGGCAACAAAGGGCTGAAAAAGCAAGATATTTTGAAAAGATTCAGCTGGGAGAACATCTAGCAACTAATTGACATCAGGTCTGTAACATGATTAGCTATAAAAGGGATGTCTTAGAGAGGCAGAGTCTCTAAGAAGTAAAGATGGGCAGAGGCTCTACAATCTGTGAAAGAGTGAGTAAAAAGATTGTGGAATACTTTAAAAACAACGTTCCTAAACGTTAAATTGCAAAGGCTTTGCAAATCTCATCATACAGTGCATAACATCATCAAAAGATTCAGAGAAACTGGAGAAATCTCTGTGCGTAAGGGACAAGGCCGAAGACCTCTGTTGGATGCCTGTGGTCTTTGGGCCCTCAGATGACACTGCATCCCTCATCGGCATGATTCTGTCATTGACATTACTAAACGGGCCCAGGAATACTTCCAGAAACCATTGTTGGTAAAGACAATCCGCTGTGCCATGTGCAGATGCCAACTAAAGCTCTATCATGCAAAAATGAAGCCATATGTGAACATGGTCAATGGAAAAGTGTTCTATGGTCAGAAGAGTCCAAATTTGACATTCTTGTTGGAAATCACGGACGCCGTGTCCTCCGGGCTAAAGAGGAGGGAGACCTTCCAGCGTGTTATCAGTGTTCAGTTCAAAAGCCAACATCTCTGATGGTATGGGGGTGCATAATTGCATACGATATGGGCAGCTTGCATGTTTTGGAAGGCACTGTGAATGCTGAAAGGTATATAAAGGTTTTAGAGCAACATATGCTCCCCTCCAGACAACGTCTATTTCAGGGAAGGCCTTGTGTATTGCAGCAGGACAATGCAAAACCACATACTGCAGCTATTACAACAGCAGGTTTCGTAGTAGAAGAGTCTGGGTGCTGAATTGGCCTGCGTGCAGTCCAGATCTTTCACCTATAGAGAACATTTGGCGCATCTTCAAATGAAAAATACGTAAAAGATAACCACGAACTCTTCAGCAGCTGGAAACCTATTTCAGGCAAGAATGGGACCAAGTTCCAACACCAAAACTCGTAACCTCGATGCCCAGACGTCTTGAAACTGTTTTGAAAAGAAGAGGAGATGCTACATCATGGTAAACATGCCCCCGTCCCAACTATTTTGAGACCTGTAGCAGGTATAAAATTTGAAATGAGCTCATTTTGTGAATAAAATTTTTAAATTTCTCAGTTTAAACATTTGATATGTTATCTATGTTCTATTGTAAATAAAATATTGGCTCTTGTGATTTAAAATTCTTTTAGTTTTCATTTTATACAAATTTAAAAAATGTCCCAACATTTCCAGAATTCGGGTTGTAGTTCATGGCATGGGCATGGGACTCAAACCCATAACCTACTGTTTGAACTACAAAAGCACAACAAGAATAAAATGGAGACTTAAGTGTTTTTATTTATTTATTTTTTTTTATTTTTTTTTACCTGTGCCAGTGAGCATTACCTATCCACATTCCAGAGCACTTTAACAACCACCTTGTACACCCTAGCAACCACATAGCAACATTGTAAATAGGGCTGTGTATTGGCAAGAATCTGGCGATACGATACGTATCACGATACAGGGGTTGCGATACGATATATTGCGATACATTGCGATACTGTAAGCAAGGCGATATATTGGGATATTTCTTATTTTAGGAATAGGATATATATTTTTTAGGAAAGCTGTCATTAAGAACACACCACCATATGCAAACCTTAGCAAAAAATAAATAAATAAAAATAGTTTAACCAGAACACACTGGGATCTGCATTTGCAATAATCAGTCCCTATAACATTCAACATTATTGAACCACTTTTTGTGCAGTACGAGTCAAGGGGGAAATATTCAAGTGCTTACATGATTCTTTAGGTAAATGTATGTATAAAATGTATTTTATAAAAAGATAAATATATATATTTTTAGACTCTACTTTAAAGTTTTACAGTTTAAGTTTACAATTGTGACATGCAATGTCATAACATTTGATCTGAACAAAAAATTACATCTGCTTAATATCAATGAAAAATAAAGTGCTTGCAGGATTCCTAAAGAAAACAAAACAATTGTAAAACAATAAAATAAATACAGATGTTAAACATTCTCAGAACTTTTCAACTTGGATTTCACAGGTTTTTCAGTTTGTATTTATGTTCCGCATGGAATCGCAGAGACCGCGACGCGAGCACCACCCCAACTGCACAAAACGCCCCCGAATTACAAGAGAAAGCTGCAGCTGCGCTGCGACTCTATCGCCTGCCGCGCCCCAAAGGCTCTTCAACACGGGACGCGGCAAGCGGCATAACCGAGGTTGCGCTTGCGCCGCGGTCCCTGAGCGGACATTACCACAAAAGCCCAAATGGTGCCACGTTTCAGCTTTGTACACCGAAACGAGAACTGGAACAATTCTTTCATCCTCCATTACTGGCAGCGAACTATATTAACGCTAACATTAGTGGAGTGCCCTGATGCTAGTATTTCTCACTGTTTAAGTTCAGAGATGAAGACTGATATCTAGCGTTCGGGATTTGAACTCAGAACGAAACAACTGCCATGAATCTTGTATGTTTTTTTTTTTTGTTTTTTTTAAATATCAATATTCCGTTTTGGAGAATCGATACAGTATCGCCAAACAAAATATCGCGATACTCACGTGTATCGATATTTTCTTACACCCCTAATAGTAAACAGCAGGAATACATTATATGCCTAGGCGATCTCACTCATTTTCCTCAGTAATTGTAAAAATCTATTTTCTTTCTTTTATTTCGGTGAAATCTCTGTGTTTTAATCTCATCTACATAATAACTTGGGAATTGATTAAAAAAGCAAGAACAAAGCGTATTTACTTAGTAATTTTCACATAGGAGTTGATTCTTTTTGTTAGAAGTTTAAATTATATTTTCTTATTTTGCTTTTGTCAAGGCTGAATCCACGTAAAGGGATTCTAATGCATCCATTAAATTCAATGTTTACTCCTTGTCTCATCTATTTTCCTTTCTTTTTGCTCTCATGCTTTTTTGGTCCTTTATAGCTTTATTGTGTAACTTTACGGGTCATAAAGTTGCATCATGTGTATTTGAGTTGAAAAAGGAAGAGCCAGCGACTGGGTGTGTTCAGCGTGACATTATGTTATCACCACTGCGCACTGTAATGAGCGCTTCTTTTGTCTAGATGTGACAGACAATTTAATGATTTCTAAGGGGAGGCGATGGGCAGGCTCGCGCCTTCAGTCTCTGAAATATTACACCTTCCCTTTAGATGTCTCCGCTGCGGCCTTGACAGCCAGATAAGTGCCAGCGGCTGCTTTTAGGCTCCATCTCAGCCGTTACCACTTGGTACATTAACTTGCTTGTAGGTGGAGAGGTTGGTTAGAATAATGAACTGCAGACTCTTGGCTGATTTTCCTAGTTCACCTCAACCCTTCGGGATGCTCATATGTTGATGCATGTTCTGTCAAACAAGTCGTAGATATCTGAACCAAGATACAAAAGTGGTACCTTTTCTCCAATAACAAAATAGAAATACTTTTGAAATGGAGACGAAGGTTTCATATGCTTGTCCTGTAACATTCTGCCTTAATGAAAATCTGGTATGCTGCACAGAGCTAAAGTGCTTCTTTGTGATGCCTTGGTGCAATAATTAGGAGCGATGTTAAATGCTGTCTAGGATGGAGAGAGGTGTTCAGTTGTGCTCATACGCCACCGTCCTCTGCTGATTAGAGACCTGAAGAACAAAGCTCTTTTGTCTTTTCCGAGGCCGGGCGTTTTGGCTCTTAGATGATATGGGGTTGTTCCTGTGGAATATATCAGTTCACTCTAACTGACTAGGGAGATGCACAAAGCAGGGCAAGAGTATCGTGTCAGTCATGTCAGATGAGAATTCTGGGAGGGGATCTGAAATTGAAAGCATCCTATTAAATGCTTGCAGTGATTGATGGTTTTGTCACATCATATCGCTTTGCAGTGGATCCTAATTATTTTGCTTGCTTGTTCTGTTAAAGGGATAGTTCATCCAAGAATAAAACCCTAAATTCATTTACTCATGTTCTTTCAAACAAAAACTTTTTTGTTCTTTTATGTACAGTGAAAGCATACTGTGATTGTAAATAATGCATACAAAATATTGTGGCAATAAAGTGATTATTTAATCAAATGCGCATTAAATATTTCAAATTATTTTTAGTAAATTATAACACTTTTAATATATGCACATTACAAAAATGCCAAATATTGCCATATGACTCTTAAACTATATTCCAAGTCTAAAGGTGAAAAATGGTCATAGTCACAAGCAAGAACTTGGTGTCACTGTTGTCAGATTTGTACACTATACAGTGCAAGATTTAAGACTTTTGGTCTGTAACACACACAATTTGGTCTGTTCCTTGCAGAAAGCTATTTAATGCCTTCAGATGACTTGGAATGTACTGTACAAGTTCTATGGATTCTCTTTATGCTGTGTTTTAAAATATTATATGCCTTTCGACAGCCTCTGGTCACAATATGTTTTCATCGTATTCATCTTGGAGAGTCTTCAAATATCCAAAGAATGCAAAATTAAGTATGGGTTTGGAAATACGAGTAAATGATTTCACAATTGTACTTTTTTGGTCCGTTGCAATGTTCTTTGTGATGATGTGTGTGTGGATGTCAGCTGGTGCCCGCTGTGGATGGACATTTGAGCCCGTCTGTGCCCGTTCTGCCTCCCCTGATCCCTTTTCCTGTGTGAATAACAGAAGTGAAATTACTGAAGTGAAAGACATTCTCAATAGGCTGCATTTCCCACATTATCACCGGTCCTGTCCAAACACTGATGTATTTGCATTAAAGTCTCTCTTGACAGTTTCACTTGTTTCTCTCTCTCCCATTCTCTTTCATGTGGTAAGTTCTTCCTCACCTCAAACAGAGTTTCTGGATAAATCTGTCTGATTTTTCACACTTCGCATGCATAGTATGTACTAAAGTATGTGTGGGACAATGGGGTAAGATGTAGAAAGACCTGCAGTATCATATATCATCTGTATGTGATTTAAGAAGAGTACAATTTACAAGCATTTTATGGCATGTTTAATAGGTATTTTGTAGTATTATTATAAGCAATTTATGCAGGTCTCAAAATGTATAGATCATACGTATTGGTGAAAACCTACCTATCTATCTATCTATCTATCTATCTATCTATCTATCTATCTATCTATCTATCTATCTATCTATCTATCTATCTATCTATCTATCTATCTATCTATCTATCTGTCTGTCTGTCTGTCTGTCTGTCTGTCTGTCTGTCTGTCTGTCTGTCTGTCTGTCTGTCTGTCTTTCTGTCTGTCCATCTATATATCTTTATAAATTATCATGTGTCAGTATCATGATCTAGAGGAAAATATATGTTAAAATTAGCACATTTTAAATCATTCTCTCCTCCTTAATTGGAAAGTGCATACAGTACATTTGGGAACATAGTACAATAGTATTGCAACATATCACGTCATGATGTTTTCTCTTGATAAAAATGGAATCCCATTGTGAGCGGTTCTTGTCTACAAACTTCCAAAGACATCATTAACAGAGCAAAGCACATCTTTCACCTTGCGTTTCTCAAATGGTGCATGCAACATATGCAACCCACAATCACAATCAAGTGTATTAGTGTGCATGTTTGCGATGCCGTGGGCTAGTTATGCATAAATACGTCACTCTTTGTATCTCTGGGCTTGAATTTTATTGCCCATTTCCAGCAGTTATAGCCAATCTCCTGGGTTAATGCTCATTGTCAAATGACAAACAGCATTGGGGTTTTTCTCCAGCCCTTCCGATGATTTTATCAGGCAGATATTTTATCTGCTGGCTCTTCTTGCCTGTTTTTCTGTAGACTACATTAGCTTTTTTCCCCAAAGTCTGTGTGGAAACGGGGGGTGGGAGAGAGACCACCTGCTCCAGGAACTCTGCCGTGGCACATGTGAGCCTGATTCTCTCGTTGTGTCATTCTTGAGGAAAAGTTTGTTTTATTCATCAAAATATTGTCTCTCAGCTGACTATAAATGAATAAATTACATTGTCTGGCACAGATGTTTCTGTTTTTGTCTTGGCAGAGCCAGTCGGCTTTCATTATTGTTCAATTTGAATGTTGGGATTTTTCCTGGAAGGATTTTTGATTGCTTACTGAATGGAACATTAGAGAGCGTTGTAGATCCATAAGATGTTTTGATAAGCTGTTTTTCACTTAATTTTATGTGTGCCTGTGTGTTCTGATTTGGAAGGAGAAAATTGACTTCGAGATTCATCATATTCTGTAAACAAACACACATCAAACGTAAAGTTGTGTAAGAAAGAAAGTTTGGAAAGACAGCATTCCCTCCCCTTTTTTTCCCCTCTGGAAGTACTTTTAACACATTTCAAACTTGCCAAAATCAAACGTTGTCATGTTGGTGCATCTGCACGTGATGCCGGAAAAATGTCAGAGAACTTCTGGTTGTCTTTTAATCAACTCTGCATGAGGACCCTGCTGTGTCCTTAGACATTCTGTCACTTCTCATGCTGTTTCCCTCTTTCTCATGCACTCTTGTAACTCTTTGTCAAGTCAGTGTTACTTGTGTAGCACTTTTCACAGTACATATTGTTCTAAAGCAGCCTTGCATAAAACATAGTGTAAGCCAGTGGTGAAAGTGGCAGAAAACATCTCAACATGACATAAAGAAGACACATTAGTATAAGTGTTTAATATTATTCATATAATTTTATTAATACTTTTAATGTGATTATTTTACTGGCCAAAGTCTAAAAAAGCAGCATTAAAATCTGAATTATACAGTGATATGATTTAAGCACCAGAAAATCTGACAGATTTCGGAGGTCTTATGACAGACGTCACCGCCTTCCCCTGTCAGCGATTGTCTTCTGCCCGGTGTTTTCCGCCTCTCATTTACACGAAGTTGGCATTTCATGTAACTTTTTGACGGCCTCGTAGCAACTCACTCTGCTCCAGTAGACACTTGCGGTTACAGCGCAAAGTAAATAGGTGTTCCAGGAGGTTTAATAGCAGAAATGTAAAGCTTGTATTTTTGTTAATGGACCCATTTATTATATGAGCGAAGGATAATTTTCCGTACATGCAGATTATCTTCTGGCATTAATGCAGCTTAATTACTGACAGTGGATTTTAGTACCTTTCTGGTATCCTTGTGCACATCATGTGCATGTTTTCTTGAGTTCTGTGGTCCTGAGATTGAGGTTTGATTGGATTTAACTTTCAAGGTCAGTGATTCTGTCGATTATGTATACCTTTGAATTCTGTGTATTTAATTGTGTTTATTGTCTGGCCCTTGTACTTCAGTTGTAAATGCTTTACTGTATTTGAGATTTCTGCTCAAATATTATTTTCTGTGGTCACCATAATCGACATTATGCCACAAATGCTGTCGATAGACCTTAACTGTTTTGAACCTGGAACACTCCTTTATGAAATCATTTAATATTGTGCTGTTAATTAAGATATTGATTAATATGTAAGCAGTGTAATCAATCTTGGATGGCTGTGGGCAGTGAAGCGTCTGTCGCTGTCTGACTGGTATAGACTGCAGCTGGCAGTAAACATGTCTCCACCACACAGATGAGGAGGAGGAGGAGGAGGTACAGCTCTGCAGCTGTTGTTCACCTCTGTTGTGAGTCTCATTTGAACGGCTCAGCACATGTCTGGATTGTGACCACAGTGCTAATGGTCTGAGGTGGATACGTATGTGACTCTGAGCACTGAAGTATTACTCAGAGATCACTTGAATTTGAATTGCTATTTAAATTTAAATGCAAGGAGGCAGAATTAAAAAGAACTGAAATTGAAAGAAACTTGTATAACTGTAATTTTTAACTAGAATATCAAAATTTGTCCTGACAAACTTTAAATGTTGACTTGACAAAGCCTTGTTTGAAAATTTTGAAATAAGTATAAATAGCCTTTATGTTTGAATAGATAGACAGATATTCAAAAGTCTGAAATGCAAGCTTTAGAAATTTGATTGGTTTTATATATTTCATTGCATTTTATTACCAATAAATTTTTCATATTTTAGTAAACCCCCTTCCTCTCATTCCAGCTCAGCTTTCTGTAGGGTGTGGCCAAATCAATTAAAATTCCAATTCTTGAATTAAAAAATGTGTAGATTAAATGTCCAACCCTGCTCTGTAAAGCTGCATCATATCAATTTATGTTATGAAAAGTACCACATATATATGTATTAAAATTAACTAGACATACTTTTTTATTTATTCAAAGTAAATATTACACCAATGTGTAAAATTGAACATGACAATATACAATTGTTTAAAAATGTATGTGTAATATTTAATATTTACTGTAGGTTTTTTTTTTTTTTTGTTTTTTTTTTAAAGCCCTCTGTTAAGGCGTTATAATGGGTTTTCTTGTTAAATAGAATCTACAGACAAGTACTATCACAGACAGGGAATAAATGTCATTGGAAGGTCATTTTTATGGATTACTGATTATTTTCCGCTTGTCGCAGTAGGGTTGCTGTGGAAACCAGCCTTTTGGCTTGAGAGAATGTAAAGCGATGCTACAGGAGAGAGCAGCGATAGCGCACCACGAATAATGACTTCACTCATTTGCAGGATGTCTCAGATTGCCTCAACCTCCTCCGTCATAGCGCTGGGGTCTCTGTTAAGATGGGTCAAAGGAAGGTTAGTTTAGAGGGAGGATTTTTTCGGTTTATGAGAGTGAGGAAAGACCCCCGGTTATGGGAACAGCACTCGTGCCTGAGGGAAGCTCTCTGCGTATCCTTTTTGCACCATGTGAGCTGCTACTGCACCAATCTCCAGTCGACTAAATAATCAAACACATGTCTGTCCCGGTCTCATTGAGACATGAACCAAACCCTCCAAATGCTTCGAAGGAAGCGCGTCTTGTAACGTCCCAACCTAAGGCACATTTCAGCTCTTGAGTGCTCTTGAGAAGGATAGTGGGTGAATTCAGACGCTGTCCTAGTTTGAGAGCTCCAGCGAGGGAAGGAGCCGCGGGCGTACACGGAGAGCCCGGTAACGTGCATGGAGTCCCAATTGTAATGTCTACTTCGGATGCCCGCGTACATGAATAACCTCCACTCTCTGGTTGCCACAAGCGTTCAAATCAGCTCCTTGACATAGCACCGCCATTTACATACATGGATTTTACTTTTTTTTTCTGCTTTAGAGGATGTGAGAGTTAGAAAAAAAACCCTGCGGCTTTAGACTTTGAAAAGATCCCTGGCCTTCGCGCATTTGATCTCGGTTTTCCTTTTTTTTCCAGACGCTATTCAGAAACCTCTCTGCATCCAAAAGTCTGTCATGAAAGTTTGATTAGACTGTATTTTTCTTACTCTGAAGAGTGTCGAATATGCTGCAGACATCCCTAACTCTTCTTATCCACTGAACTCACGACATAATCGGGATACTTGCGGCCAAACAAAGATGTCAGCAGTGGCCGAGGGGAGCAAGAGCGAAGCAAATCAACTTTGGGTTTTCTCCTCCGCTCATCTCTCATTCTCTTCCAACGTTGCTCTCTAAAGACATTCAGCTCTACCCGCTCCACCTCGAGTCTAAAATTCTACACTGCTCTTTGTGTTCGCTCTCTCTCCCGTACTCTCGAATTTTTCCATCGTCTTCCTTGTCTTGTATTTCTCCCTCAAGCATTGTCCCACTATGAATATAAATAAGGCAGATAATATTAACAGTCCCTCTGTTCTCTCATCCTCTCAAGCTTGACTAAAATAGATGTTTACATGAGCTCGCAAATTTTGCATGAGAGTGAAGAATATGGGGGAATTTTAACAGTAAATGCTTGGCTGGCTTCCACTTTTAGAGCGTGCAGGTCGATTTGCATGTTAATATTCACCTCGTTGTAATGGAGACCCACAATACGGCTCTGAAATTGATGCGCCGGTATCTATTTTGAAGGAAAATTCGGGCCTTTGGATGATAACAGCTCACGGAGGGTATCTCGCTCTCCTCTCTTCATAGTCAACCGCCTTCACTCGTGTAGCTCATATCAATTTTTTTTCAAAGAAGTCTCAGAATAAATGCGAAAGTCCTTTTCTGCAAATGTGTGCCATGGGAGAGCAAATCAATAGAGAGCATGCCATTATAGCGCATCCACCTTGTAAATGTAAGATGAAGTACCAACATCCTTTCTACATACTTTCTAAAGTATCTTTCTGCTTGTTTCCACTCAGCCGCCTCCAGGTTTCCCTTCACAAGATCTCCACCTCTGTGAAACAAATAAAAAACATGTTTTTGGTGGAGTCGTTTTTTCCACTACTTTCAATGTATCATCGGTCCCACAGCCTCTGCCTCTCTGCCCCCTTCATTAGTTCTACTTCCTCTCATAGAGACCGGAATCCATTTGATTAAAGCTGCTCTCGGAGGCCCCGGGCCCAGGTATGTGTTCCCCCCTCGTCTCCCATCCTGTATGTTTTTAGTTAATGTTTTTATGAGGGATATGCATTTGTATTTGTTTTGGCTTTTGTTGGTCCCCAAACAACAAACCGTGTATCTCAGCATTTATCTTGCTGTCCTGTTACATTAGAGAGCGGTGAGATTTTCGGCCTCTTTGTTGTTGTCGTCAGGTTTCAGCTCTCTCAGGCTGCCGGGTTTCAAACTGCAAAAGGTGATCGTAATCACTTTTGGAGCCTTCTGCTCAGAATTTGAATAAAGACATTGCTAGCTTGGCTTGAAAACTGACACGCAAGTAATATCTGGTTGTTCTCTCTGTCTCTCTGTGTTTGGTTTCAGAGTTATCTCACTGTTTGTTCATGCTAGGAATGTGGTTGTGAGACATCACTGCAAGACAAAACTCAAGAATGTTGTCCTTTTGCTGGAGACGTGTTTAAATAGTATTCATTTTCTCGCTTGCACAGAATCCCTGAGGCATGACCTGCAACTTCTGCTCTGCTAGCGGCAGAAAAGCTAGTTTCTGGAGACAAGGGTTTTCAAATTGGGATGCTAGAGGCTCTGTGGAAATGTTCAGAGAAGAAAGTATTTAAAAGCAGAAAGAAGTTACATGTACTCTATTGCCACTTATTTCCATCTATTGCCAATCTCAAGTTTTTAACATTACAGAAAATATGCATATGTTTTTTTGAAGAAATTGAACAGTTGCTATGCAAATGTTTCTCTCGTATATAGAAAATGGATAATGGATACCATTTTCGGAAAGGAAAGGGGTGCTTGTCATCAAAAGTTTGAAAACCTCTCTTTTAAACCATGTCAAAATGTACAATTTGCCAAATTTGATTTATTTTGATGTCGGTAGCCATATTTATTTATTTATTTTCAGTCTTACACATATACCAGTAGTCTTTATGGTAGGTAGGGAAAAAAATGGTAAAAAAAGACCTTTTATATAAAGTAAATACTTTCGAAAATTTTTGACAAAACCTTATATTTGGTTCTTTAGACCTCTGGCCTAAACTGGCAAAGATTAATTCAGGAACTAACCGCAGAATCACCAAAATCTCCCACTTTAATTGGACCAAATAGTGTCCTTTGTCTATAATTTAATTTGACAAATTTTCTAGAAGACGACACACGTATCCTTTGATATTAATGTCTCCAGATTAACCCAAGGCTTCCTCACTTTTAAAAAAACCCCCAAAAAAACACACTCAGAATCACTGCATGCCTAAAGGCTGAATCCCATTCTTCCAGCTTTGTATTAATTCCCCCTAATGGTTCAATAAATGAAAGTGTCGAAACAAGAGCCACCTCCTTCCCTAAACCCTCATTAACCCTTCAGGAAGGCACCCGAGTGTCAGGACCTCCCCTCCTCTCAAAGATCCCTAAAACCCAAGTCTTTAGGAGAGGAATCTTTAGAGAGAGAAAAGGATTTAAGGATGACTGTTCTCTCTTTTAGGGAGTGGAGCTCTTGAGACTTGGATACAGAGGAACCTAAAGAACTTGATTAGCCACAGATGAACGTCTCGTGCAAGAGGTTAAATCCCTACTGGCACGGTACCATATACCTGAAATACATTAGCATTAGCATAGACTGATCAGAGCAATTAAGGTCTAGAGGAATCTTTGTTGAGGACGCTGTCACAAGCTCTCAGCTTGTTGTCCATCAAGAAGGTGACATGAGGGATAAGGAAGGCTAAAGCAGACCGGGCCAGAGACGCACAGGGGGCTCCCCTCAGGGGGGATCCACGCTACCATCTGAGCCTGGCTCCGGATCTGTTTTTTTCCCCCTGCCTTCTCTGTGTTTTTTCTCCTTTATCCGTGAGATGCCTGGTCTGGGAAGGAGAGCCAAGCTGACAGCTGCATTTATGCTGGAATTCCTCAGCATCTAATCAGGGGTGTTGGGGCAGCGGAGGAAAGTGTCTGTTCCGTGTATATGTGTGCAGGAGGGGTGTCTTGATGGTTACTGGCAGGCCAGAAGGTAGAAGGTCACGAAGCTTAAGGATAAAATAGAAAATGGCCCCTTAAGCTGGTTTGCGTTTCAGTGGAGAGAATCTGCCTGTCAGAGTCTGTCAGATCACTTGGATTGTCATATGATGATGCAAAGGCTTTTGCTCTGCCATTTTTTCCCTCTGTTCTTGCCTTCCATTCTTTGTATCTCTCTCTCTGTCAGGAAAGTGGACCACAAATGATTGACAAATGATTGATTTGTGCACATTATAAGATTAAAGCTGTCTTTAATGGCTTTGTCTCAAAGTTTTCTATTCTTCTTCAGGGCTCCCAAAATTTCTAAATCCCTGGCAGCCCTTCGGGCAGGTACTCTTCAGATTTTGGTAGCCTGAAAATTAATTTAACTAGCTCACATAAACTAAAGACCATAAATGTCAATCAAAAACATTTTCAATACACAAATATCAACAAATATCAAGGAAAGAGTTTTATTTTACTATTTACAAGGTATCTGCAGAATTATTAAAAATCAATTTAAGGCAATTTGAAAAATTATTTCTTATACCATTTAACGTATTTAAAGCTGTCTAAGGCCTTAAAAACTCTTCAGTTTAGTTGTATCAAATTTAAGGACCCGTGGGAGCAATGTTCCCTCTAATTTGTTTTCTTGCAGAGCAAAACTTTTCTCTATTGGGCGGACATTTCGGTCACCTGAGCAAAAGCATTCTTTATACCAGACCTGTACAGCATGCACACAAAAAGTGTGTACCTTTTAACTTTAATGTGCTATTTATATTTGATTTGACCCTTGATGTAACTAAATGATGTACATTTTAGGTTACCTGAGAAAACATTTTTACTCTACAATACACTGCAGTTCAAAAGTTTGGATCAATAAAGTTTTTTTAAAGAAGTTTCTTATGCTCATCAAGGCTGTATCTATTTGATAAAAAATACTGAATATTATTTCACAAAATAATATTGTGAAATATTATTGCAATTTAAAATAAATGTTTTCTATTTTAATATACTTTAAAATTGTATTAATTCCTGTGAAGCAAAGCAGTATTTTCAGTGTACCATGATCCTTTAGAAATCATTCTAATATGCTGATTTTTAATCAATGTTGGAAACAGTTGTACTGCTTTCTTATTTGTTTATATATATATATATTGTATTTTTGGGACCTGTGATATTTAAAAAAAAAAAAAGTTAAAAAGAACAGTGTTACAATATAAACTATTCAAAAGTTTGGGGTCAGAAATTTTTTTCTTTCTTTTTCAAAGATACTTTAAAAAAGTTTAAAGAACGTTAAATAAACATTATTCAGAAAGGATGTGTTAAATTGATAAAATTGATAGTAAAGACTTCTATTGTTAGAAAATATTTCTATTTTGAATAAATGCTGTTCTTTTAAACTTTTTATTAATCAAAGAATCAAAGAAAAAAGTAACAGGTTCCAAAAAAATATGAAGCAGCACAACAGTTTCAACACTGATAATAAATCAGCATATTAGAATGATTTCTGAAGGATCATGGGACACTGCTGGCGTAATGATGCTGAAAATTCAGCTTTGATCACAGGAATAAATGCTATTTTAAAGTATAGGTATTAAAATAGGAAACCAATATTAGAAATTGCAATAATATTTCACTATATCACTGTTTTTTCTGTATTTTTGAAATGAATACAGCCTTGATGAGCAAGAGACTCAAAGTCAAAGACTCAAAAACCAGGTCAATTATTTATCAGGTTTATAATATAGCCCTAACATAATATATTATCAAAACAAACTATTTAAACTGATAGAATATAATAGAATACAAACTGAAGCAAAACTTAAGCTGAGATCTGTAAGTTAAATATTAAAAAAAAGTGAACATATGAATTCTATAGCTGTCTTAACATCGTTATGAAGTACTGTTTGTACAATACTCTTGTGTGTGACTGTACATGTCTTTATTACCGTTCTTTGCACATCCTCTGCTATTTCCAGCACTTAATCAAGCCACTCTTCTTTAATACATGAGGACGTTTTATTTCACATCATTGCGTTTGCGTTGTCTCTCGTGTTGAGCGCACCGCAACCATTGAAGTATTCAGTTTCTACAGCGACTCATTTGGTGCATATCGTTCTCTTTCTATGAAAACGGCTCTAACTCTGTCGTGACATCAGCTCTATAGCGGTTTGCCCGAGCATTGCTTTTCTTTCCCTTTTACTGGCGGCATTCAATCAAATGGCCTCCCAACTCATTTTTGTGTGCGCGAGGCACATTATTTCTTCTGCGCGGCCGCGGTGGAAGAAGAGTGCGGTCGCGGTCGCGCACTCAGTTTAGAGGTAACACTGTATGGGAGCCCTGTATTTAAGGTAGCCCGTCGGGCAGGACAGCGATACATTTTGGTAGCCCGACTGGAAAACACAATAGCCCCGGGACGTTGGGCTAGCGATTTTGCGAGCCCTGTTCTTTGTGCCAGTAATTTCTATCATCACTTCATCACGCCATCTGTTGTCTGTTGATGCTTCTTTAATACATTTTGCAGTGTTAATAGTTGTTCCTCTGGCACTCCAGACACAACACGCACACCATTAACAATGAATGATTCTGATAAATCTCTGAAATATTATAAACATCCATCTATCTATCTATCTATCTATCTATCTATCTATCTATCTATCTATCTATCTATCTATCTATCTATCTATCTATCTATCTATCTATCTATCTGTCTATCTGTCTGTCTGTCTGTCTGTCTGTCTGTCTGTCTGTCGTGTATACATAGATTTCTGAAATATATGCATATACTGAAGATAAAAAGGTACAGCATTTTCTGTAAGCAGTGATAGGATGTGTGTTATTTTGATTATTGGCTCTGTATTGCGTCTCGGCTCATGTTATTGCTTTAATGCATCACTGTCAGGGAGGAAGCAGAATGCAGCATTCTTCCCGTCTTATGCGTCTCCCGCTGTTTGTCCCGCTTTCAGATCCAGTTCAGTCTTACCTGGTCATGTCCCCTGGGGTCTAAGCCACCGTCCTCAGCAGTGTAACCTTTCATCACTCTGACCTTAATCTCTTGATTAGCCGGTCCCACTGCTCATCACCGCCATCCTGCCCGCAGGCCCATATGCATACTGGCACAGAGCTGAGTCCTGACAGTCAGCCGCTCTTTTTCTCTGAAATCAGCTCTGTTAGAAACTTTTTCCCAGAGTTCATTGTTTATTTTTTTTCACATAGTAGTGCTAAAAATGCAGGGGGTGTTGATTACACAGTGTTCTTCTTTTTGCAATTTTATACAAATATTTTTCGATAGTTTTATAACTCTGAGTTTCATTTAAAGTGTGAATATATATAAAAAACTCCTCAGACAGACTTTATTGATCAGAGGGGAAAAATTAAGTTCGAAAGACCAAGATGGTGTGTCTGAGATTGCTGCTGTTTTGCTGACTGTCTTTATCTCACATCGATAACATTAGCCTGAGGAATTGTTGTTGGCATTATGAACTAATCCCTTTAGATGAAACCGATTTATCTAGACAAGACAAACACAGTTCATAAAGGTATAAATCCTGGTGTAGTCATCCTTAGACAAAAGTGACTATGCAAGGTATTTAGCCTATTTATTTTATAATGCTGTTTTTATGTATGGTTTGGCCTTTTTGTCACTAGTCACCTGGCTTAGCAGTCTTTAGAAAGGCATTTGTATTTCATAAGTCTTTTTATTTATATTTTGGCCATATAGCACTTCCATTGAGAGCCTAACTAATCGAAATGTAATAGTTTTTTTATTTATTATTTGATTTATTTTGTTTTAAGGTTTTATAGGCATTTTAAATGTACCACACACAGATATATCTGTTTGAAATTTAGATTTTATTTTTCAATTTCTATATATATATTTATAAATACTTTATATACATACTATTTAATGAATTTATGGAGCAGGGAAGAACACATTTTCCTAGAATGCCATTAACTTCCCTTCCAGCTTTGCCAATTCAAATTTCAAATGATCAATTTAAAGGAAGATTAGAATTTTTGCCAAACCCTAGATTGTATCAGAATAAACCTAGTCCTAATCTCTGATTGTATTATCAAAACGTTTCCTGTTAGAAAACACATACTTGTCATAGCTAAAAAAACCTAAACCATTTTCTGGCCATGTGGTGAATACTTAGCTTTTTTTAAAGAGCATAAAAAAGCTGTAGAAACATGGCAAGAGGATTCTCTGAACAGGAACTGAAACAGGTGAATAGCTTAAGAGATTGATTTGGGAGAGAATACAGTCAAAGCGCACACTTTGTCCTCTAGAGTAGTGTTCAGACCCATGGTGCCCTCAAATCCAGGAACAGTGGCTCACTGCATGGTGAGGATTGACCAGAAACAGCATGGTCACGTTGTGACTTCTAAAGAGCCAATCTCGAATAGAGAGAGTCTAAAAGGGTTTTAGCGTGAGCGAGCAAGAGATTCAGAGAGAACAGCTGGTCTAGTTATCAGTCTGTTTACTGTCGTTTTTGATAGCTGAATAAAAAGTTAATCTTTTTGCAGAAAACTCATTATCTCTAACTTCCCTGTATGTCAGTAACTCATTATTAACCTCTCAAAGTTGTTATTCTAATACAAAACCACACAGTTTTCACAGTGGTTTGGGGCCTCAGACAAACTCTCGAAAAGTGGGTCATTGCAGACGATAGGATAGTCGATTCAAACAAAGCAGGTAATGCGTCTCCCCGTAGCCGGACAGAGCGAGTCACAAAAGGACCAGCGGAACCGAGGTGTCGGGAGGGGGGCCCCGGGGGGCCGGTCCTGTTCTCCTAGGCTCCGGCAGTGTGGTCTTGGATTAATGCAGCTCGCCACAATGGGCCTCTTTCACCCACAGCTGTGTAGGAGCACATTCACTCTTATAATGAGCCCTCTGTGCGTCAGGAATATTTCACAATGTTTTTTGCACTCTCAAACAATATTTGGTCATGTATCATTGCACGACACTGTTGCGGAGGGGTTTCTTAGTGTGCATTTGCATGCATTTTGATGTTATAAGCAGCCTCATCATGATGTCATTTTGTCGGCAGCTACTCTGATGCACTCTTCCTTCTCAATTATACATGCAAATCTTCGTCAGAGAAACTGACAGACATCTAAATGCTCATCAGGGTATGAAAAAATGTGAGAAGAGAGACTAAAAGGAAATAGGATGAGGTAGCATGGGATTTTGGACTGTCCTTGTACCAAATATATTTGATGTGGTGAGTTGGATTTTATTAAGCAATATTCGAGGTTCAATACAAGAAGAGTTAATCCAAAAATGAGAATTGCCACAAATCCCACTAAAATCTTAAAGACACAGTTCACCCCAAAATGAAATATTTGTCATCATTTACTCATGCTAATCAAAAAGCTATCAATAGAAATCAGTTGGGCTCTAGTATTGTCTGCATACAGGTTTGGATCGACTAGAAAGTGAGTAAATTATGACTGAGTTTTCATGTTTGGTTGAATGATCCCTTTTAAGCTCGACTAACAGCATTAGTGCCATTTTTTTAATGGAGGTAAATGGAGATGTGGATAATTCAGTGTGAAAATGATAGTTTTATTAAAGCACCCTAGTGAAAGAAAAATACTAAAATGTATTTGAAATACATTTATTTTGGCCTAAGTATACTACAAATACATTTGCATATTTATGTCCTTAATAAAAAAAAAATACCCTGCAATTATACTTTTGGTATACTAAACTGGTATAGTTAAAGTGGAACTATTGCAAGCATACTTCAGGAATACTTTAAATATCTTGCGATTAAAGACTGATATTATACAGAGATTATGCAATCCTTATTAATAGTAATATTAAAATATATTTTATGCTTAATATTAAGAAATGTGCATTGTGCAATAAAGTTTAATTATAATGTTATATCGGTAAGTCTTAAGTGATATGTCAATTAATATGTTAATATATCTGAAGAATACTTAGTATGAAATTAATGTATTCTAAATAAATTATGGCATAGTTTTTTTTTTCATTACATTACATTAATTCTGCTAAATCCTGTCCATTTGAATAGCTCAAAAAAGATTTGTCATTTGTCATTTTTGCAGTCATTTTATGGTTTGATGTTGCCACGACAATAAAGTACAATTGGTTAAAACCTTACAGAGGAAAGGTTAATAAGCAATTTTTCTAGGCTACAGCCATGTTAACATGTGACATGTTTATGTCTCACTTAACTTAAGTACCTCATAGTTTTATTTTATTATTTTGCTGTCGTTTTGAGCGTGGCTTGTATTCAACCCATAATATTCTTATTTTATTTTATTCACAACTGAATTTCTCGAACTACTAAGTAAATAAATGGATTTTTGCCAATTTGCTAAAGATTAGTTTATTTACTCCGCTGTGAAATACAGATGTTTATGCAACGTTGATCTCATGTTTGGGTGAAACTGAGCCTAACGTTTATGCCTTCAGAGAGATTTCTCACTAATGCTTGGTTGATGTAATGCCCCGAGCACTAATCCTGATGTAATGATTGTCAAATGTTACCATAACATCATGTCGGTCCAGTCTCTCATTAACTGATGCTAAATCTAGTGCAGGCCTGTGAAAATGGGGACCGGCCCCCGAATGACCCACACCCCTCCGTCTAAACCTTTCCCAGGACAAGGGAGGGCTTTTCCCCTGCTCTCGGCCCCTTTCAGCCCTGTTCATTAGCCCAAAAGCCCCTGCCATGCAACAGAGACATGTTTGGCAGAATCCCCACCTCACCGATTCAGGATTAATTGGGCATGGAGCAGAGACTTGAACATGTAGCATGAAACACCCTTCCTCCCCTCCACTCAGTTTACCAGCCCCAAAAGGACGGCAGTCAGGGTGGAAAATAGACAGCCTCGGGCATCTTGGCCCGCCTGGGTTCTTCAGCAGACCTGCAGTAGATGCAGACAAAGGCTCTGCTGTAGGTTTTAGCTTGTTTGTCCTGAATAGGCGTTTTGTTTTGTTCCTTTTGCTGTAGATGAAGCCGATCTGTTTGTGTGGAAGTTTTCTGCAGCATCAAGGCCGCATTTACCTTCCTCAATCTCAAACTTGATCTAAATGAGTTTGAGAATTAAGGACAGACTATAATTACAACTACCCTGAGAAAAATGTATTGCTCAGAGGTTGATTGTAATGCTCAAGAATATCAATTATGGGGAACAAAAGGTAGCGAGTTTTGTTTAAATGATTTTTTTTAATGTATAATGCATTTCCTTCCTCATTAATAGTATGAATTGAATATTGTGATGAATATTGAATAATATGGAGAAAAAAAAATTATTGTGATAACATTTTTGGCCATATAACCGTGTTGTTTTTTGTTTTTTTTAAACCGAGTCATGATATTCTGATCACTGGATATTGGATGAGAAATATTCAAGTTCTAATTGAGATTTTTGGCATGGTTAATGAAGAAGTCTGCAGAGTTTGACATGATTGAGGTCTCCATTCATGAGAAACACAATGTTCTTTCAAGAGAAAAATCACAGAATCGCAAGAAAAAGCTTCCATTTTATCTACATTTAATCTTGTTGCTTTGGAGAAACTCAAATTGTTTTTAACTTCCCTATTGTTTTATTTTTAAGTCGGTTCACATCAGCATTGCCTGATTTACACAGGAAATTAAAGCCATGTTCTTATCATTATCTCCCTCACATCCTGCGTTGCCCTAGTCTACAGGACATCCTGTTACAGTGGGATCAGTTGTTCCATTCTATATTTTGCCGCAAAAAATCATGTTGTCCTTCTCACTGTGTACTGCACCACTGACATGTTTCTGACCCATCGACCTAGTCCTTGTGTTGTTGCTCCCTATCCGTCAGGCTGAAACTGTAGCAGGACTAGGTGAAGCTCGCAGTGAATCCAGAGACGGCCATGTTGGGCCACGGCCACATCCCATTAGGAAAATGTAATTACGGCAACGAGGTGGCATGGTCTGTCCAGTGCACCGTGCCATCTGCTCCCAAACGCCTGGCAGCTACAGCCACAACATGTCCGTCCTGTAAGTGGCACTTTATTGGATTGGTGGCGAGGATCATCCCTTGGTTAATCAAACACCGTGTCGGAGGGAAGCCTTTGTTCATGTAAGCATGCACAGACATGAGTAGCTCAGAGGAAGATAAGAAAAGCAGTCTCCTAAGGCTGCTCGGTGTCAGAGGGCTCTGCAGCGACTTGTGCACCATCTCAAAGATGAATCCATCATCTCTGTTATTGCAGGATTGGTCACGCTGCAGGACACATTCTTAGCAAAGCTGTGTTAGTAACTTTGTTGCTATAGGTTAACCTGTAGAATTTTCAGGTCCAGGTCATATTTCTTTTTCCGTATTTTTAAAATATATTATTTTATTACTTATTTAATTTTTTTTTTTAATAATTTCATTATTTAATTTATATTTAATTTACCTTTTTTATTGTTTATCTTCATGAAACTTTTCTGATTATAGGGCAAATGCATTTTATTACCTTATGTTTTTATTATTATTTCAATTTTTCTATTTTCTGGAGGAATCTAGAAAAAGGCATACGTGTTTTTTTGTGCACACAAAAGATCTATTAACTGTTACTTATGCTATATATTTTCTTTTCATTTTATTTTTAAATATTTCTATTTTTCCTATTATCAGTATCTACAGAGCCTCTTTCTCCAATGAAATGTATTTCTAGGAATTATTTTTATCATCGTTAAGATTTAGAATTTGGGGTGAAATGCAAAGGTGTTTGTGAGTACATAGAATTATCAGTCTCAAATTTATTTTCATGAAAATGTGACTTTGGGGGCAGTGTACATTTCCTCGCAAAATTACTTATAAATAAATGTTTTCCCCAAAGCATTTCCAGTGTTTCATAATGCTGAAACAACTAACTTTCACTAAAAACTTTTAGATTATTTCCAAGTGCACATTTCCGAGTGGAGCTGGAAGATGATTAGAGGTACTGTGAGTCAGACGGCCTGTGTAATAATCCATGTACATGTAGAACCCACATACAGAGCTGAGAAATTGCATCTCCTCTTAACAGTATTAAGCCTAGCAGTACGCCATGTAATTTCCTTTTCTCCCAATGTTCCAAAGACTATTTTGTGTTTTGATGACCATTTACATTAGTAGTGAAGGATAAAAGAAACCGCAACCTGCAAAGTGTCACATGGGAAGGCTCGAGTATCTTGAAGCAATGCATTGTGGATTTGTGTTGCAAATGTCCCTGGCTCTCTGCATCAAAGCCAAGTGTTAATCCTTGCCGGAAGGTTCCAAGTCTCTGGTCTTGCTCTCTCTAACTGCACCATCTGTCTCAGTATTAGCCTCATTAAGGGCCTGTTAACTACGTCAAGGCTCGCGTGGGCCACCAGGACACTACCGTTCATCCATCCATCCATCCAACCTGCACCTTCTTTACTCTCAGTTCATCTGGTGACCCTGGCCTGGTGGCTGGAGATAATGGCAGTTGGCAGGACTCCCATTATTCATGAGGTGTGATCACTCACTCAGAGATAATGTGTGGGAATATGTGGCATTCCTTATAGAGTGGACCACAGAACGACACTGTGCATTGACTCTAGTGCAACTAGATATTACCAGTGTTATTTCAGTATCATTGCGATAAAAGTGAATTTAATTATTTGCATCAACAGATTACAAAGTCAATGCAAAGATGTGAATATATGCAAATTAGTGCCAGGCATCAATCGCGTCTTCTGCGCAAGTTGAAAAATTTCCACTTGTGTGAATAATTTCCATAACGCTTTGTTGTGCAAGCCAATCAGTGAAGAGCTTATTGACATGTCCATTTTGACACGCATGGTTGTATCAGAAATTAGTTATTATTGTTTTTAATTTTTTATTCGTGCAAGTGACGCAAAAAGCTTCCCACAAATAACCCAGAGCGAATAACACGATGCAAATATTCGCTTCACTTTTGTGATCCCTCACCATTATAATCTGAACAATATTTTGAATAGTATGTTTTGGTTTTTTTCAATTTTATTTTACTTCAAGAAATTTAGCAATTAGTAATTCTGTTTTTTTTGTTTGTTTTTTTTCATTAGTTTTTGTTTGATATATAAAAGTATATATTTTCCATTGTAGATCTCCAGAAAAGTTTAATATAATATTCAATATATTCTTTTGAACAATGTTTTTTTGTTTTTTGGTATTAAGGGTGTGTTCATCTTTGTGATGAATATTTCTATGCAGATGGCTCCATCACATGCCTCTAATTTAGGCCCGTCAGACACTCATCCAGGCATCTGTGTTCGTCAGCTTGCTCTGTTCTTGAAAATATGAACGCTCAGTATTCTAAACTACTTAAAAATGTTTTGGGTCATTTGTTCCTGGACCTTTTGTCTCGCGATTGAGGAAAATATGCTCAGAGGAGTCCTGTCACACAGTGTCTGTCCCTCAGGCTGACGGGTGTTGTATTTTTCCATTCTGTCACTTATTTCAGTGGACTTTTTTCTCAGCGGGGGGCTAAAATGTCAGTTACATTTGAGAGGTGCACTGCAGTTGGCAAACACACACATTCGAATCCCAAATGAAATTGTTAGTCAAATATCTCTCATACCTGAACCATTGGAGGAAATCTTAGTTATAACTGGCCTCTCTCCTTCTCATTTTCTGAAAAACACAGGGCCCTTCCTGTCTCTTTTCTTTTTGTTAGACTTTGTTAGACATGGTGTGCTTCCAGGGGTATGGCATGAGAAAACACATCCCAGAACATTCCATTAAAAAAAAGAAAAAAACAAAGATTGGCATTGCCCTGATTCTCTAAATAGTTGTCTGCCAATGCTGGATCCGCATTCCTGCTTATACCAACACCTGCAGGTCACTTTCTGAACCCTTATTACTGCTGCAACACATACTAGGTCTGCAAGTTACATGCTTTTAATCCTAAAATCAACCAAAGTCTTAATAAATCTATAAAGCTTTGATTCTTACAGATCACAGGTTGTTCAAATTGATTAAATTGATTGGTTAGTCGGTGCTGTGGCCCAGGGGTTAGTACAGAGAAGCTGTGGTGATAATGAGGAATCTGGCTTTACTGAAATGAAAATGACTTTTCACTTTTAATGGTTGCATTTCACTTGAGATTAATGCAAACAGATTTTATTTTGTTATTTTATTTTATCCTCCATTATTATTACACTGTCTTCCGTTAGGTGTAGAGTGAGCATGTGGTTTTAGAGCAATATCTTGTTACCGGTTTTAGTGCTCTGTCGCCTCTCAGCTAAAATTTATGATGTGAGGATGTGGAAATAGAGGCCCCACTGGGTCACAATTGGCCCCTCACACCCAGAGGAAAGAGGCGAAACACAATATCATGTTATCATACACAATACCGCTTTCTTTTCTGCTGTGTTAATTGATATCTCTCTCTTTCTCTTTTCATGTCACTGCCTGCATGTCGTTCCTCCCTCATCACACTTTCTTTGGCTGAATGACAGGTAAGATTCTACAGCACTAAAACACTTCAGTCAACAAACTCATACAATCACATGTTCAGGCTTATGGCCAAGCCATAGCTTTAAGCTAAGCAAACAAGCTTTGGATTAATTTGCCAAACAATTCTTTTTGAGAGCATTTAGTACAGTAAGTGAGGAAGCAGAACAGTAAAATGTAATTTGGGACAGTCTGCAAAGCGCTGGGTCACGTGTGCACACAATGTAAACTCCCAAGGGGCAGATAGAACAGTTACAATTCTTACTTCCACAAAGTGAGTGAACATTTCTCTCCTGAACATTTCTCTGAGGGAAGCTAGACATCCCTTCCCCCATCGCTTTTGTTTTAGGCTGTAGCTGTCATCTCTTTGCTCCATATAGGGGATTATGTTGCTTTTGTCCCAATTTTTAAAAGGCTTGGTGGAAGGACCATCTTCTACACTGTCATAGTGTTTTTTAGCCCCCTGAAGCACACATATAATGTTAGTCAAGGTTTCTTGTACTAACAACTGGTATATCACTTTCAAAAAATTACCATGAAGTAGTTTAATCACTTAATAATCAAATTTATTTTATAATCAACGGTCAAATAAAAAATTAGTTGCTTAATAATATTGCACATAAGACAGTTTTCATATCAACTTTCTAATGATATAATTGTTTCTCCAATTTGTTTGTCACATTACAAATTAAGACAGCGGGTTAAGGAAAACTAGAATGAATATGTAATGTAGTGCATATATTTAGTAAAATACCCTCAAAAATTACTTTAGAAAGATATTTTTGGCTGACTATCAAGCTATGGACATTGAATGGCTTTCCTGAGGTAAATGTAATGTTATGTGGTATGTTGTTTACAAGCTGTTTTACTGATGAAACACTTAGAGCTGCACGATTCTGGAAAAATTCTGGATTTTTTTTTTTCTCAAATTGAGATCACGATATTCCCACGATTCTGAACGATTCTAATAAATTAACGCATAATTTGCAAAAGGCTGAGACAAAATATTAATTGCTGCAGCCAGTTTAAGAGTGTTTAATTAATTTTTAATTGTTAACTTAAATATATAAAATATTTATTTAAAATAATATGTTTAACTAAACCCATTTTTAATATTAAAATAATGAAAAATTGGTTTGAATGAATGATTCAATGACTCACTCAAATACTTCACTTGTTTCATTACTGGATGAATCAGCATTTTTGAACAAATCTATTGAATGAATGATTCAATACCAAATACATTTTTAACAGTCACTTGTCTCCACCTAGTGGCTAAACAGTGTAACCTACACAAACGTTATTTGAAGAGCGAATTACTTTTAAAAGGTGATTTGCTCTATTTTGATCGCTACTATAGACATCAATGTTTATATCCAAACTATAACCTTTCATCCCAGTATTTCTGTAATGATATGAATGAATTGTAAGACAAAATAATACTGTGTAGTTGAGAGAAACTGTTTGTGAAGCTGTTTCTTACTTACATGATAACATCTCTCTCTGTGCCAGCGGCAGCACGAACGCAGATTTGAATGTTCCGGTAAGGTTTTTTCAAAGGTTTAATAGACACGGCGAATCATTGACATTGAGAAATTAAATCCCGTGGGTGTTTGAATCGAGATCGCAATCTTTTAACGATTAATCGTGCAGCTCTAGAAACACTGAGTGATTACATGAAACTTGGTACATTTCAGTTCTACCGTTTCTTTCATCATACCTTCTGTTATTCATTCGTGTTTATTTTGTGTTATAACTAGTAGTAAAAAGAAGAAGATCCCTTCATGGGCCACTTGAATTGAAGTGGCTACAGTGATTCAACATTAAAGATTGCCAAAATGGCATTTATTATTTGAATGTCATTATAAAATTAAGGTATAAATGACCCTTGTGATTGGCTAACTTGTAATACCTTCCAATGACAAATAGATACTTTAAGAGAACATGCTCTGATAGGTCTCCACATGTAGTCAATTTGTCAAAGGGGTTTAGAGGGCTTTACCTGCCTATTCGTCTTGAAAAAATAAATGGTTTCTTTTGAAATGTTGTTTTGGGATTGATTGTACAGTAAACAGTGGTTGTGTGTCATGCAAAAAGGCTCTAGTGTGTCTTTTTCAATGTATTTTAAAGTGAGTGGCTGTTTTTTAGCATAATAGTGGATACAATTACACTGGACCGTACAATTAGGCGGAATAGCTCAGTGGTAAAGGCTCGGATGAAAGGTTAATGGAGGAGAGTATAAATGATTTTGAGTAATCAGCCATGGCAGGGCATGCTGATGCTGCAGTAGCTGCTGTAGACCGGCGGCACCAGAAGCAGCAAAAACACTCTCTGATCTGAGCTGACTTTTCAAGCTGACTTTCAAATCAGGAGAGCATTTGCACAAATGCAGAAACATCAGAAAAAAAAAACAGTTTTCATCATAATTTAGAGTTGCAGTGATGTCTGCAGATGCAGCCTGCATGTGGTTCGGTCCATTAGTCAGACAGACGTGAGGGAGTTTTCCAGCTCGGATGGATCGGTGGTTATGATTGACTGAATTGAAGGCTGTGCTCTCTATATAGTAGAGATCTCTGCAATTTATCATTCCAGTGCTTGTTTTTGCACTTCAGTGTCTTATTGATTCATTAATTTCAGCACAGTTTTGCGAGATGGCAAAAACACTGCCTTCCAAAGCCAAGTGTGCACTGCAGTTAACTTAGCACTTTATTTGCACTGCATGGGGTTATTTGACTTTGATTCAGAGACAAAAGTAATATTTCATAATAACCAACTGTGTTTGTATATATAATGCACATTATTTTTTAAACTATAATATGTGACCCTGGACCACAAAAATAATCATAAGGGTAAATTTATTTTTAAACTTAGATTTATACATAATCTCAAAATAGGCTTTCCATTGATGTATGGTTTGTTAGGATCGGACAATATTTGTCTGAGATACAACTATTTGAATATCTGGAATCTGAGGATGCAAAAAAACTTTGTCCAAATGAAGTTCTTAGCAATGCATGTTACTAATCAAAAATTAAGTTTTGATATATTTACAGTAGGAAATATGCTAAATATCTTCATGGAGCATGATCCTTACGTGTGTTCAGTATTTGCTGAGTTAAACTTCATTTTATAAACTTCATTGCTCTTATCTGAACGATCAAAAATGGCAGAGTAATTCAAGCTCATTTCTGCCTTATCAGGAAAATCTGCCCCAAAACGCGTATACGCGTCTGTCGCCCCCAGAAGGTTAATATCCAAATGATTTTTGGCATAAAAACAATGTATTTTTGGCTATTGCTACAAATATACCCCAGCGACTTAAAACTGGCTTTGTGGTCCAGGGTCACATATATTAACAGAATAATCAACTAATTAACATATCCTACATTAATTAAAATGACAATTTATTGAGAGAATATTGTATCATTACTCATTCAAATAAATTTACGTAATAATAATATTTTTTTACAATGCTAATACTACTACTACTACTACTACTAATAATAATTTGTATAATATAACATTATTTTTATATAATAATCAATACATGTATATGAAATAAAATACTTAAATGATAAAAAATATATAAAACATGTTTAAAATAATTTATAAGAATAAAATATAACACTTCTCATATTCAGATACATTTAAATGAATGTTTATTATTATTATTATTATTATCATTAAATAATTTATAATATTATTTTTAATATTTATATTCATTATTAATAGAAGTATATTAAATATAATTAAATGTACATGGTATTCAGAGTTCTCCTCATGTGTTTAGCAGTTTTAGCATTAATAGTAAACCATTAATTTAATACCAGAAACAATACTTGTGAATTGTTTTTCATTTCAGTCTTTTAAAGCATTCAACGTCTAAACCTCTGTTTTTAAAACAACAAAAGAAAGAAGGAGAAAGGAAGAACATAATTTTAATTGCTGCATGGATTGGAGATAACCTGTAGGCAGTTCAGTTCAGTTCAGTAACTCATCCCAGCTCTCTCCTGGGCCGTAGATGAGCTTTGATTTTCTCCGGGGTTGTCTTGCAGCCCGATCACGGCAGACAAAAGGCATTTTTGCTGCAGCGTGAACGCAGGCACTTATTGATTGGCTGTATTATGGAGTGCTGCGGCCACAATGGGGGCTCAGTCATCACCATAACTCTGGCCTGTGCCAATGGGTCAAGAAATGCAGGCTTGGTATAGGACATGCATAATAAAAAGCTTTTAAAGGAATGGATTTGTTGACAGGGGTCTTATCCAGATTCAGCATTTGATTGTTACGCTTTCCCTATTTTGCCCTTTGAACATTTCTACAATAAATACTCTTGATTTTGGAAGAAAAACATTAAAGGGAAAGCAAGCTAGAATAAGCCTGTAGCCTATACGATTACTTGATATGAAATACTTTTGGAAAGTTGGTGTTCTGCAGTTTTCTCCATCTAAGAATAAAATATTCTAAGACTGAGAATATTTTAAATATCTTTTTGCTTTATTATTATCATTATGTAATTTAATGACCATATTAATGGAGGAACTTGACTGAATATTTGCATTTTTAAAAATGAATATCTTATTCACCATTTAAAATGAACTAATGAAAATTAAAAAAGGTCATTGAAATGTTAAAACAAATAATTCATCTCTTATACATTGATGTAAGTTCAAACCTAAAATCTTGATATTAATTAAACAATTAGTTCATGAATGTTATGCGTCGAATATCCATGAGACAAACAACTTGTTTGTATTTGTAAAGCATTGCATCCTGTTTTAAATCATATCTGCATTCATATACAGTAGTATGTATATATAATAATAATAATAAATAATATATGTTAGATTAATTAAGTGCACATGGTATTCAGAATACTCTTGCGTTTTGCAGTATTAACATTAACAATTAGATGACTAATTCAACACTTGTACTTTTGCACATTTTCTTTCTGCCCACTCAGTCTTCATCATCTGAATCTGTACTTGAATAGTGTCTGAAAAGCAAGAAAAGAAGGCAGGAGAAAGAAAAACATCACTTTAATTGCTGCATGTATTGAGAATGGCCTGTAGTGCATTACTGAGAGTGTATGGAAAGCATCACATCCTATTTTAAGCATTATATCTGTGTGCAAACAACATTTAAATATATAAGCATCATAAAAACATCTGCTGAATGTGGTTCTAACATCAAACCGGCAACATTTTAGCATCATACAGCAGATAAGCAAGCTCTAAAAATTGCATTTACCATATATAACCACTCACTGCATAGATCTGTAGGTGACATATGTGATCAAGAAACAGGACGTTGTTAGTGTTTGAGTTTTAATTGGCTTCAGAGATGATGCACATGGCATGTCCTCTCAGAGCGCCTTACAAGGAACATATTGAATGTGAAATCAAATCACTAGAGGTCTCGTAGCCCTCATAATAGCATATGGCCTCTAGGTCTTCGGTCTTCAGGGGCGCTGAGGTGAGAATTAGGTTTCATAAAGCTTTTTTTTCAACTTCTCCTCCTTCCTTTCTCTCGTCACACTTTTTATTTCATCCTTCAAACCTCTAAAGAAGAACTTGGCCTTCCCATCAACACCTCATCCATCAGACTGGTCCTCTGTGACCAGCTGGGGAAGAGTTACGTGTCAGAGCCGCTGTTGTTTCGGTGTTCTGCGGTCAGGAGGCCTTTGGGTGGTCTCTGCTTATGTGAAGCCCACACACACTTCTGCTCACTGACCCGGACATCCACAAACCGTCCTACCTTTTGTAGTCGCTTTTATTTCTTCTCTCTCTCAGCTATTTCAGTCCTGTCTATTTCCTACCGTTTCTTTTCACCGTATTCCCTCGTTCTCTCACTCATTTACCTTCATATTTTGTTTGCACTTCCGTCATCTCCCTTTGCTCCTCACGCCTCCCTGTGTGTTATTTTTGTACCCCTTCTCCCATCCACTCTTTCCGCGGTCTCCTCTTTCCGGTTTTCTCCGTTAACCCCGCTCGTCTGAATCCTAAGGCACGATATCGATCTGGCACTGCAGATGCTCCTACAGTGGAGCTGAACGTGGGCGGATCCCTCTCCTTATAAAGGCTGATTGCGAAAGTACCTGTCTCAGGAGCGTCTGGGTTATTCCTGTCCGTCTGTCTCATTAAAAGCCTGCAGCACAGAATGAGAGGGCAGCAAGTTCAGGCATGAAGGAACACAGTTGGCCGCGGTGCTCTCTGGTACAAGATGGTGGAGAATTGGTGCCTTGCGATGTGCAGATACACTTCAGAAGAATTGATTGGCAGATGCTGGTTTTGATGAGGCAGTTATTCTGGAAACCTTTGGTTGGAGGTGAAAAGCAGTTGCTTACCAATATTACACACACATTTTTTTCCCTCCTAGGCTGATTCTGAGACATTATTTATTTATTCATACTGAAGTGTTTTATTCTCACAAAGGCTGCATATATTTACTTAAAATAGTAGTATAAACAGTAATATTGTAAAAAAAAAAAAAAAAAGATAAATGACATAAAATTACAATGAATTAAAATAAAGTCTACGTTGATGTATTTCAAAATGTAATTTATTCCTGTGATGGCAAAGTGATGGCATTTTTTTTGTATATTTTTGCTAAATACAAGTATTATAAAAAAAAAAAAAAAAAAAAAAAAAAATATATATATATATATATATATATATATATAATGTATGCCATTTTATATATATATATATATATATATATATATATATATATATATGAAGGGTTAATTCGCAAAAGCTGACTCAGATTTGAACAGTTCTCAGAAATCATGTTTTTTCATTGTGCATTCCAATTAATCTAAATCAAACAGCAGTTGGGTTATTTCGACTAGGTTAACAAAAACAGCTAACTAACACAATAAACACATTAAAAATATGATAACATAATAAAAACTAGATTTTTTTTATCTGTTTTTGCAAATAAACTCTTCATATTTATTTATTTATTTATTCATTTAGCAGACGCTTTTATCCAAAGCGACTTACAAAGGAGGACATAAGAAGCAATCAAAACCAACAAAAGAGCAACAACGAGCAAGTGCTATTACAAGTCTTGGTTAGCCTAACGCAGTACAGATAATTATTATTATTATTTTTTTTTTTATTATTATTTTTTTTAATAAAAAGGCATATAGATAAAATAAAATTAGAATAGAGATTGCTAGAGTTAGAGGGTCAAGTAAAGATGGAACAGATGAGTTTTTAGCCGTTTCTTGGAGATGGGTAAGGATTCGGCTGCTCGGATTGAATTGGGCAGGTCATTCCACCAGATGGGAACAGTTAATGAAAAAGTCTGTGAAAGTTTTTTTGTGCGTCTTTGGGATGGCACAATAATGCGTCGTTCACATGAAGAACGCAAGCTTCTAGAGGGCATATAAGTCTGAATTAATGATTTTAGGTAAAGGGGTGCAGAGCCAGTGGTGGTTCTGTAGGCAAGCATTAATGCCTTGAATTTAATGCGAGTAGCTATTGGTAGCCAGTGCAAATTGATGAACAGAGGCGTGACGTGCGTTCTTTTCGGCTCATTAAAGATTAATCTTGCAGCGGCATTTTGGATTAATTGTAGAGGTTTAATAGAATTGGCTGGAAGACCTGCCAAGAGAGCATTGCAATAGTCAAGTCTGGACAGAACAAGAGCCTGAACAAGGAGTTGTGTTGCATGTTCCGAGAGAAAGGGCCTGATCTTCTTAATACTGTATAATGCAAATCTGCAGGACCGGGCAGTTTTAGCAATGTGGTCTGAGAAATTCAGCTTATCATCACTCACAACTCCAAGGTTTCTGGCTGTTTTTGAAGGAGTTATGGTAGATGAGCCTAACTGGAAGGTGAAATTGTGATGAAGCGATGGGTTAGCTGAAATTACAAGCAGTTCTGTCTTAGCTAGGTTGAGTTGAAGGTGATGGTCCATCATCCAGCAAGAAATGTCTGTTAGACACGCTGAGATGCGAGCAGCTATAGTCGGAATATATATACAGTATATATAATAGGGGTGTAACGCTACACATATTCCTACCGAAAATTTTACGGGTCTTTCAGTTCAGTACGCATGTGTACCTAACAAAACATTACATTTTTTTTCAGGAAATTCAGACAATAAATGCCGTTTTGGTGTTCTTTGATGTGGTGAGACAGATCGCTGTATAGAATCCTCAGTTCTAACGGCAGCTCAGAGCACAAGTGAGCGCGATCATCCCTTCCTCTTTACTACTAAAATAACCATGAAAGTACATCTCACATAATCGCTCAATCAGTGTTTCAGTTGCGGAAAGATGTCAATAAAACAGCTTATAAACAAAATGTCACGTAGCATTTCATTTACCTCAGGCAAGTCATCAGTGTCTACAGCTCATTATTTGCAAGAGAAATGAAATCTAGAGAAGAGCATTTTGAGAAATATTAGACTATATGCTTCATTGTGTTTTACTTTACCTGTTAGTGATGTCTTAATTATTTAATGTACGGTTAAATAAATATTTTATTAAACAAGTTACGACAACCAGTGTAAATGATTATATTTCAGCAACAAATAGAAATTGTATAATTTAGAAGTTAATTTAAAAACTGCATTATATGCAATTTACATGTTTGCATACATATTTTTAATTCAAGTGTTGATTATTATAGTTAAAAATAAATAGAAATTGAATTTTGGGCTCTGTTGTTAATTGTAACCTTAAAGTAGGCCTAATGTAAGAGGGCACCCTATAGATCAGAGCAAAAGCTGAGGTAGATTTTCATCCCTAAGAAAATTTTAATTGTAATTGAATTGATTTTAAAGAAAAGCAATTTCCATTGTAAAATGTAGGCCATGATACTGTTGGATAGACCAATTCAGAAACCATCTTTCCACACCAACCAAACAAAGTAAACTCTTACATCAAATAGCCTCGGGTTCACACCAAAATGTAAATTCAAATTGTTTGTTTTTGTGTTGTAACTCCTGGAGCTGAAAAGTGTCTTCAGCAGATCTGTGTTGTTTTGCGTGCACGTCTCATTTCTGTTTCAATCCTCTGTTACTGAACCAAACTTTTCAGGGTTTTCAATTCAACCCTCAAGTTACTTCATGGCCTACTTCCAACCTCTTGAGTTCTTTGGTATTGAGTCTAGAACTGAGAATGACCAAGACTTTTCAAAGAAGTCGCAGTCAGAGCTTGTTAAAAACAGCTGCTTCTGATGTCCCTGGACGCAGGAACTCTTGAACATCTGAGAAATTCACATGCTGAACACACACTGCGAGAGAGAACGCATGAGAGAAGAGTCCAGATGAGATTAAAGTCATTCTGAGGACAGAAATGTATGGCTTTTTTTTGATGAACGTGTGCTTTATGACCATGTTAGTGTATCTGTTGTGTCCATATGCGCTTGAGGCAGAGCAATCCGATTCCTAAAATCAGAGGCGCAGGTGTTTCCAAAAGGATTGAAAAAAATTGCCATTTGTTAACAATCAACCTGTCAGCTCTGCCTTAGTCTGCTTTTTTGGAGATTACTGCAAATGCTTTTCTGCCTTTGAGCAAATGTAGAGAACACACATATTTTCTCTTCCTCATTCTCCTCTTTTTTTATTTTGAATAGACTTCCAAGCAGTATGTGATACATCTCTGTACCGCACACAGAAAAGAAAGGATGGTGACATGCAAATTATTATTTACCAGGCCAGACAATGCCATTCACGCCTTCTCTTTGTGTGTTGGTTCTGTTATGATAGCACCCGTTGGAGTTATCAGGCACGATAAAGCCCTGTAGGAGGTGAGCTCAGCGTTTCCTCCGTCTGTTTAATGACGACTGGTCCTGTGGTGTAAATCAAAGTACCATAGTATTACCATCTGATAGCATGGCTGCATCTTGGTATATCCACGGTATTTTACAACAGAACGCCTTTAGTTGTGATGTGTGATCGTGTTGTCCCTGACTGCTGGTGTGTGTTTGTGTGTGATTAATATTTGTGTTTTGTTTGAGAGATATAGGCAGGTATGAAGCTGAAGAAACTGATAACTTTGGGATTTCTGGCTTACTGCTTTTCAATGCCAGGCTTTGACTGTGTTTTCTTAAGGAGATAGGGAGTTATTCCTCTGGAAATATGTATTTGTTTATTTTTTATATCCTGCCCACGGACATAAAAGCAAATGCTGGCAAACTGCCTTGTGCTGTGTTTGTGTATATATACAGTGGGGCAAATAAGTATTTGATACACTGCCGATTTTTCAAGTTTTCCCACTTACAAAGAATGGAGAGATCTGTAATTTTCAACGTAGGTACACCTCAACTGTGAGACAGAATATAAAAAAAAATCCAGAAAATCACATTGTATGATTTTTGAATAATTAACTTCCATTTTTCCAATGTAACTTTCCCATTACAGGAATTAAAAAAAAAAAAAAAGTTAAAATAGACAGACAAACAGTTTTTTAATTTGTAAAAAATATTTCGTAATACATCTATTTGTCTGTATTTTTGATCAATTAAATGCAGCCTGGCTAAGCATAAGGGAAAAAAAAAATCTTACTGGCCTCAAACTTTTGAACAGTAGTGTATCTCTAAAACAAAGTTTAGTGTGCAGGGATGTCAGTCAATTTTTTATCAAACTAATTACAAAATGTATTTGAATAATTAAATTTTATAGCATTTATTATATATATATATATTATTTTTATGGGATTTCGTATACATACAGGCTTGATGTGATTGTGTTCATATTTTATATTTTAATTCTGTTCTTTAGTTTTTTATTTAACTTTATTTACTTTTCTTTTTTTATATTTTTATTGTGATTTTTTTTAATTATTTTTAATTTTTTTTTTATTTGCATTGAGTATGTAGTTACACACATTGAATTAACACTTTAAATTGACTACCTTAAAAGTTGCATTTTTTGAAAATCGGTTGTATGAAGGACTAGTCATGTAGTCTGGCTTAAGGAAGCAGTGCATTAATATGCTGGTTTAGTGTATAGTATACAGACACCAGTCAAATGCGTGTTTAATCAAATAACTGGGCTAAATAATCTCTTATTACCAAGAACGTATCATACGTATTATTCATAATAATGTCATTATTGCTCACAGCATGTGATATGAAATCTGACAGCAATTGCCTTGAAATGTATTGTTGAGATAGGGCTTCTCTGAGAAAGATTTAACATGCTGACAGTTCTGTTACTAAATCACAGCATACTATAAACATAAAAGCCTCTCTGAGAGGTAACATCTCTAAATGCATCACCTTCAAAGCACAGTCACAAAAAAGAGGAAGCTAAATAAAAAAAAAAAACATCTTCATAAACTAGTCCATTTCATTGACTAGTAGCATTGTGATGGTGAGGAAACGTCCCCACCGGTTAATCAATGTGTAACAACACCGATAATATCGGTATCGGTATCTTTTTCTCGCTTTCCTTCACTTTTAAATAGCTTGTAAAAATAGGGTGTTCTGCGTAAAGCAATTGTTAGTTTTTAGTTCGTTTGAGTTTTCTCTCTTTTCCTCGTTTTCCTTTGCTTTTAAGTAGATTAAAAGCGCCTTTCGATTTAGCGGTAATTCGGCAATTGCTTGAATACAATTCAAGCTACAACACAATACAACGTCAAACTCACTTAGCCTATATATAAATCATAGAACTTTTATTAACAAAACGAATAAAAATACACCATGCTATAGGCTATCCCTAATATGAAATAACAAATAACTTACTCAAAGGAATACAAAACAGCAAACACTGTGGATCCAAATAAATAAGAACGTTTATTAGAAAACGAGTAAGAAAGCTTGGAGGCGCAGCATACACCTCAATGTCAAATAAAATAAATAAAGTAAAAATAATAAATCTAAAATATTTACTAAAAAAGTAAAAATCCGCAAACATTGTGGAACCAATTAAATAAGAAACAAATGTTTAAAAAACTTCCAAAATCACCTTAGATGAACGACAAAAGTCAACAGGCTTTTCAAAATCCAAAATATCGCCAAACAGGCCCTTTTGCATTTCGTTTCGAAACTAAGTCATCCGCTATCGCCTTGTCCGTCTCACCTCACTCTTCTTGTCAGTCAGCTCGACTCGCTCTCCTCATGTGATAAATGGAATCTGTGATCATGTGACTGACGTTCGGCACGCTGCACGTTCAGCTTTTAATTGTAGTATCTGCTAACTGAATTAAAGGATTTTTATTACTATTAAATAAATCGAAACGACGGTGGTGGGTGGTGCCGCGGTGTGCAAGTGATGTAACCAGTGTTGAGGCTTAACACCGGTATCACCGTCTATCGCAGCAAGCCTATTGACTAGTTTGTTGGACAACTAACCCAACTCATCTCTAGTGCTTATTGGGTTCTCCTTTAATTTCCAGTGGATTCACATTTTCAGTGATTTGTTTTGCCTTGTGATAATAATTAATGTAATTACTTGACAGCTTAGTTTGGCAGCAAATAACTGTTTTGTTTTGTTTTGTTTTAAAAAAAAATATTTTTCTATTTATTTGTGCACGCGTTTGATGTCCAATGCTTATAGCACAGGGGTAGTTCTCCACTGGCAGTGCCAACATTGTGACGCTGCCAAGATGAACACTATGAAAGCTGTGCTCCTCTTGCCAGCCTGCAGGTCCCTCTGGCACGACTGGCACTGTGCACCCACCCAGTCTGAATTCACAGCCGCCAAATATCGCCGGTTTTCTCTAAATCTTCCCACCAGTCAATTCTGTCTCATTGTCTTATCTAACAACTGAGAATTGCTCTCCCGCAATGCACTTGTGGGTGACCCATGAATGGAGCTCTGACATGTAATACTAATCCCTTTAGCACTGTGCCTCAACCAGATCGCTGCTTTTGTTGTTATTTTCTTTTTATTTCATTCATTTTTAAGTGGGGGATGGGTATATTGCACTTTATGTGGAGGGTAAATGCGATACACGGCTTAAACAAGATGCTATCAGAGAAGAGGGCAGATGTATGTTGCTCGTTTATGTCTATCTGTGAGGTTTTACAGCTCTTTATTGTTTTTTTATGAATATATGAAGTGCATAATTTAAAGAGACAGTTCACCTAAAAATGCAAGTTGTCATCATTTAATCACCCTTTACAAACCTGAATGAGTTTCTTTCCACTGTGAAACACAAAAGAATATATTTTTAAGAATGTTTCAATAAAGTGTCAATGGGTCCAATGTGTTTTGTTTTTTTTAGACCCCATTGCCTTTCATTGGACAAAAATTAAAGACCCTTTAGACCCTTTTTCTTTCTACTTTGGAACACAAAAGAATATGTTCTGAAGAATGTTTTAATTAAAAAAAGAAAGAAAGAAAGAAAGAAAGAAAGAAAGGGGTCACACCCCCTTTTTTATTCAAGTGACTTTCATTGTATGGAAAAAAAAAATCTTTAAAACATTTTTTAAAGTTCAAAAGAATATTATTTTATTTTATCACTATATTTTTATTTTGTTTACTGTATTTTTTATTTAAACAACTTTCCATCATTTATTTTTTATATCTTCAATCTTCTATCATTATTGATAAGTTATAGGCCAAAAATATTTTTAAATATTTGAAAAAATATAAAATTGTTATATTAAAATTATAAGTTTAAAATATATTTTTTAAGAATGTTTCAATAAAGAGTCAATGGGGTCCAGTTTTTATTTTATTTTATTTTTATTTTTTTTTATTTTTTTTGGACCCCATTGGCTTTAATTTTATAGGGGGGAAAAGTCCTTTATTTATTGTGTTTCACAAAAGAAAGAAAATCATCAGGTTTGAAAACAACATAGGAGTAAGTTAATGACTGAAAAAATATTTTGGGGTGAACTGACCGTTTAAATAGTAATGATATAAATAATTTACTCATCTTCATGTGTATGACTTTGTGTGTTTGAGTTATCTAGAAGCATGTTCAAGCTGCTCTTTTCATACTAAGAATGCGAATGGTGACCACTGATGTTTCTGGTCCCTAGACTGCTACAGATCTTCGGTTTCTCTTTTCAATTCACTGCCTTTCTCCTTTTCTCCTGTGTAAATATGCTTTTTCTGCAGATTAGCTTATCTTTCCTACCAAATGAATAAGAAGCTTATAAATCCAAGATCTGGAGTGTCAGGCTTGAAAGAGAGAAAGAGAGCGATAGAAAAGGCATCTCTCACTCCACCTGTCCATGCCTCTATAGAGCAATAATGACAAAGTGAGAGAAATTTGTGAGGGATGTGGTGAAAATTTGAGAGGGGCGTGTGTTGTCGATGCATATATTTTTGAATTTGCGAAACCCCGTTTTAGCTAATCAGTCTCAAAGGCAATCATAATATTTTGGGATTAATTAAAATCTTAATCGGGCATGTTCATCTCTTCAGCACGGCTCCCTGCAGGCTGCTGCTGACAGCTGTATTTTAGCGCTCTGAAAATGTCTGGAGGCTAAACATGTTTGGCTGCAGACTCATCACCTCCAGAGCAGCCTGTCTCACTCAGAGATGAGCGGCAGGGGATCTGTGATGGCTGCGGTTGGGAGTGTGAGCAAAAAGGAGAAACTGTGATAGACAACGGTAGATATGGAGAGTGGGTGGATGAGCTTGTGGACGGAGAGGGAGGCAGAGGGAAATAGAGAAAGAATGAAGGCATTTGGAGGAGGAGGGGTAGAGTAGGGCAAGGGAAGGGCATTATAGTCTCCAATGAGCTGTGCTGCTTATTTGGGTAATGTGAGTTTGAGTCTGATTTTTGTTATATCTTCTTCCAACATCATTATTGATATAAGTTGCAGAAAGACCAAAAATAATTTTGTAAAGGGCTGAAAAAAAAGCTTATATACTGTATAAAAATTAATAAATTTGAAACTTATTTTTTACTTATTACATTAAAAACATATTTTTTTTCAGCCATTAATTTTTTTTATATATATATATATATATATATAGATATATATGGAGGAGATATATATAGTATGTATAATATATTATATATATATATAATATATTATACATATTATATATATCTCCTCCCTTCACTATCTTCTCTATCATTGTTGATAAGTTACAGGCCGAAAATAAATATATATTTTTACATATTGCTACAAATATCTTTTGTCACCATGACTATTACTATATATATATATATATATATATATATATATTTTTTTTTTTTATCTCCTCCTATCACTTCTTTCTTCTATCGTAACTTCTATTAGGGCTGTGCAATTAAATCGAATTTGATTATCATGTGCATCTCGTCAGTAAAGCCCGTTCAGTGAGTGACAGTAAATCGCCATCACCTGCTTTCAAATGGAGCGGGAATTACTACACAGAGCCGTAGTACACCGACAAGACATCGAATCGCCTTCGATTATGAACATGAAATTGCCTAGCTTGTCAGTGAATTACGGTTCTGTGTAGTAATTTCCTCTCCATTTGACAGCAGGTGATGGCGATTAACTACTAATCAAGAAACCGGTTTTACTGACTAGATGCGCATGATAATCAAATTCGATTAATTGCACAGCCCTAACTTCTATCGTAATTGATGTTACAGGTTACAATTTTTCGTAAAGAAAAAAAAATAAATAAAAATATTGTAAAGATATAGCTACAATTTTTTTTCTCCTGCTGACAATTTTATTATATATGTAAAATTACATATATGTGTATGTGTGTGTGTGTTTGTATAGAGCTATACACACACACACTCTGAATTTTTAGCATCATTACTCCAGTCACATGATCCTTCAGAAACCATTCTAATATTCTGATTTGCTGCTCAAAAACTTTTCTTATTATTGTTATGTTGAAAACAGACGAGTATAATTTTTTTCTGGTTTCTTTGATGAATAGTAAGTCCAGAAGAGCAGCGTTTATCGGAAATATTAATCTTTTGTAACATTATAAATATCTTTTATCATCACTTTTGATCAATTTAAAGCATCCTCACTAAATAAAAGTATTAATTTCTATAATTTCTTTACAAAAAAAGTCTTTTTGTGACACTGTTTCAAAGTTTTCACTCTTTTTTTATAGACTTTTTATGGTGTATACACACATGCACACATACAAATACACTCACACATACACTGACACACACACACAGCACATGCCAAGATGCCGGTCTGAAAAGCCCTGCTTCTGCCATGGTTTTGTTTGTTTTTTTAAATGATTTTTTTGTACTTCAAACTCTCTAACCAGTTCAATTCAAATTCTTCCTCTTTGCGCTTCAAAATTGTTAGAAGATTGTGACAAATTGTGAGGGCAATTGTGCTTAAAGTGTTCTGTGTATTGTACAATTCAACTTAAACATTGTCATGTTGAGGTGCAGACAGAGCTCACAGCCGACTGATGAATAACTATATTAATATTTAATGCTAACCGAAGCTTCCAGTGCATGACGAGACATCTAATGTGTTGACATTTTTGTGCTCAATGAATGCCTCCACAAAGTTCTCGGAATGAAATTTTGACAGGTTTGGAGAGAGTAATTTATATTGTGAAACCTGTTGATATCATTTGTATGGCAGTCTGGCTTTTGTCTGTTATTGGGGTCAAGTAAACTCTCCATCTCGCTCCCCCTTTTCAATAAAATCTTGCAGTGTAAATGAGGATCCTTTTCCAGATCAACAGCAACATTCATATGCATGAGGATACAGGAGGCCATGAATCAGTATCCTGTCATCAAGACGGGTCTACAGTAGATAAATCACCAGCTGTCAGTCACACACAACCTGTCACAAACACACACGCACTACCGTATTTGATATGTTTGTGTGTATTCATAAGGATAAACCTATACCCGTGTAATGCATTCAGACACTCTGTTTTGGCAGGGAGGTGATTTTACTTGCAAATCCCAAACACTGAAAAATGAAACATAATTCAGTCTCCTGCTTTCTGTTTTTGTATGTTGAAAGTGTGTGTTTGACTTCGTCTGTGTGTAAGTGTGTGTTTGTACGTCTTTGTCCTGTTCCCCTTCCTTTCCTCACACACGGGCTCAGGTTTATTTCATCAGTGAAGAAGAGGTGACTCACACGAGATGTAGCTGTATCAGGAAAATTACAGTTTTTTCCCGCTCTACAGTGTCTCTCCCACCACGCACATTTGGAAATACACAATATTTTGGTGATTGATGTCATTGCAGTTACTGTAGGAATGCACTAGATTACTAGCTGATAATTATTTTCTTGATATTGCCAATGAACTCAAAATGACTGATACTGTCCAAAAACACACATACAGTGCCTATAAAAAGTCTTCATACCCCTTCATTTTTTTTTCAGGTTTTGTTATGTTGCAGCCTTATATTAAACTGCTTTGAATTACTTTTTTCCATATTAATCTACACTCCATCCTCCGTAATGACAAAGCAAAAACAGAATTGTCACAACTTCGTAAATCAATTTAAAAAAAAAAAACTTAAATAAGTACATTGCATAAGTCTTCCTACCCTTATCTCAGTTCTTAGCTGAAGCACCTTTACACCCTCAAGTATTTTTTGGGTATGATACGATAAGCTTTGCACATTAGAATTTGTCAATTATCTGCCATTCTTCTCCTCAAGTCTTTACGTCTCATGCTCTGTCAGGTTGGATGAGGGCAGATTTTCAGGTTTCTCCAGAAATATTTGATTGGGTTCAAGCTCAGGCTGTGGAAGGGCCACTCAAGGACATTCACAGAGTTGTCTATAAGCGACTCTTGCTGTATGCTTAGGGTCATTATCCTATTGAACCTTCTGCCCAGTCTGAGGTTCTGAATGCTCTGGACTGGGTTTTCATTAAGGCTATCTCAATATTTTGGTACATTGAACTTTTCTTCTACTCTGATGAGTCCTTCAGTCCCTGCCGCTGAAATACAGCCCCACAGCATGAGGTTGCTACCAGCACACTTTACTTTTGGGATGGTACTCTGCATGTGATGAGCAGAGCTGGTTTCCTTCAAATATGATGTTTTGAATTGAGGTTCATCAAACCAGAGAATCTCGTTTCTCAGAGTCTGAGGGTCCTTTAGGTGCTTTTTTATTTGCAAATTCCAAGTGTGTTTTCATGTGTCTTCACCGAGGAGAGAATTGCATCTGGCAACACCAGCATAAAGCACAGATTGGTGGAGTGTTGCGGTGATGATTGTCCTTCTGTAGGTTTCTCCGATCTGCATATATGATCATGGAGTTCAACTAGAGTGACCATCAGGTTCTTGGTCAGCACTCTAACCAAAGCCCTTCTCCATCAATTGTTTAGTTTGGCCAGGAGGCCAGCTCCAGAAAGAGTCCTGGTTGTTCCAAACTTCTTCCATTAAGGGTAATGGAGACTACATGCTTCTGTGAAACTTCAATGCAGCATAATTTTTTTCTGAACACTTCCCCAGATGTGTGGTTTGATGCAATCCTGTCTCTGAGCTATACAGGCAGTTTGTTTGACCTCAGGGCTTGGATTTTGCTCTGATATGCATTTTTGGCTGTTAGACCTTTTATTAAGACGTGTGCCTTTCCAGATCATACCCATTCAATTGAATTTGCCACAGGTAACTTCACTCGAAATGCAGTAACATCTACAAGCAATATGAATTCTCAAGAGCTAAATTTCAACTGTCTCAGATAAGGGTATGATTACTTATGCAATGGAATAATTTAAGTTTTTTTTATTTTTTTTTATAAATTTGCATAGATGTTAAATACAATTATTTATTTATTTTTGCTTTGCCATTATGGTGGAAAGAGTGTAGACTGATGTGGAAAAAAGTAATTTAAAGTAGTTTAACATAAGGCAGCAACATTACAACATGTGAAAAAATGAAGGGATATGAAGACTTTTTATAGGCACTATAAACACATAAAATAATTTTAACTTTATATTATACAGTATGAAAATTAGTTTTGATATTTAATTGTGCTCACATTTAACTGTTATTAAATTATTAGTATTTTTAAAGATTAATACAAAAGATTAATTTTTATTTTATCAAAACAATATAGAACGGCTTGTTTTGTGATTTGATTTGCATGATTAGATATTTCAAACAATTCCTCATTTTAGTTTGTATCCATGTTTGAATGTTTCAACAATTGAATTGATCTTATTTACAAAAAACAAAACAAAAAATACTCTAATTTTGGACAATAATAAATGTAGTACAGTACATTGTAATGTAGTAACTTTTAACATTAATTTTATTAATTAATTATTTTATTTATTAAAATCTTATAAACATTATAGTGCACTAGTTTTGTGATTTGCATTGCATGTTTATTTTTTGTTTTGTTCAAATCTAATGTTGGCCGAAAACCAATACGGTACTGTAAAAATGGGCATCCCTAATATGTATTTCTCTATTGACCAATCAGTGTCCCATATGTTGGTTTTGTGATTTGCATTGGTTAGACATCTCAGCCAGTTCCCCATTTTTTTTTTTGTTTGATTCTTTTAAACATTTAGGTTTGAATTAATTTCATTAGGGTGTCCTGAGCTGCATAGATGATATCATCAAGTCAGTTTACATCACAGTTACGGACACAATTACGCCAGCATTCACATTAAAATGTGCTCCAGTAACGAGTTCCTCAGGACTAATTATATAATTGTCTGGAGAGTGCGGCCCACCTGCAGCTAAGGAGGACCTCATCTAATTACATCAGTTACTCAGGTTCACATCGCCTCAGGAGCGTAAACTCAACTCTGTGTGTGTTTACTCCAGTCTGTCAAATCCATTCCACCGAGAGGGAATTCTGTTGGAATATCCAGCTCATTAAGATGCCATGCCCTCCCTGAACTACATCACGACAGAAGTTTTCAAGACGAGTGACAGAAAAGTCAAGGAAGAAGGCATCCCTTGAGCCGACAGAAGCATGCAGTGTCCCACAGCAGGGACAGGCTTTTTTTAATTTGCTGCGAAAAAGGGACGGCGTGTTTCCACATGATAAGTGATAAAATGTTAAGCAAAACTGGCAGGCGTAACTTCACACGCACAGATCTTAATGCATGGCACACTGGCGAGAGTGTGCTCTGAGTAGACAGGACTTTGCCCTGCAGCTGTGCGGGGGTTCAGAGCCAAACTTCAGCTTGGAGAGATGGAGGGTGAGACAGAGGGTGTGAAGTTTAAAGTGCTGAAGGGTTTTACTGTGTGAAGGCTCAAGAGTTTCCAGAATTCCCTCATGGCAAATTAAAAATGTGGCTTGCCCCTCGGTCTGTTTTACAACCGGAGAGGACGAGGAACAAGAGATTAAGTGTAGAGAATGGTGGGCTGTTTGAGCCTGGATTTCCTTTTAGGAATTTACCATGGTAACAGTAGTTATAATGGTACATTTTTGTAAGGGTTTAAACCTATGTTATTTATCTCCTGTAAGAACAATCCTTGTATTCTAGTATCGCCATGTTTTTTGACACACCCTTGGAGTGTAATGTAAATATCATGGCATATATAATAGTCCTTCACTACCACATTATATATGAAAGTACTGTAGTGTGATAAGATACCATCTCTAAGCTGTAGTTTCCGCTGTTCTTGTCATCATACAGTACCGATGTGTAGCATTCTTTGTGGTGAGCTCATTCAATGGTGTTTTCATTGCCATAAGAGCAGACAGCAGAGGGGAGGAAGGAAAAGAAAGAGAGCGCCAAGCCTCCCACTGGGGCTTTCACTCTCCACCGGAGAAAGTTTTATTTTCTCTCTCTTTCTCTCTCTCTCTTGTTCAGGAGTGCAGAGGTCACCACTGGGCATCTAGAGAAGGAAACCCCCACCCCTTTGACATAATTGTTGTCATGTGGAAACACTGTGGGGTGGATTCACTAAACAACCACTTGTGTATATGGTATTTCATCACAAAAACCTGTTTTATTCACTAACCACCCATAATCTAGTTTAATCAGGCATTCAATTTACTGAAATAGCACTGGGATGTATTTAAATGAAGTAATTTTCATTATTTTCAGTGAAAACACGTCTCCTTTCTATGCAAATGAGGATCATTGTGGATTTCCTTATTCACACAACTTGGCGCCATTTGTCTGCCACAATAAACATTTCGCTATTACCGATCGGTTTTAAGGTCACACTTTATTTTAAGGTCCGATTCTTGCTATTAACAAACCATTAACTATGACTTTTGCCTCAATAAACTCCTAATTTGCTGCTTATTAATAGTAAGGTAGTTGTTAGGTTTAGGTATTGTGTAGGATTAAGGATGTAGAATATGCTCATCCATACTAATAAACAGCCAAAATGTTAATAATAGGCATGCAAACAAGCAACTAGTTAATATTGAGAATTGGTCCCTATACTAAAATGTTACAGAAATTAATAATCTTATTAAGCAAGGATGCATTAAATTGATAAATCATGACAGTGAAGGCTTTTCTAATAAATGTTATTCTATTAAACTTTCTATTCATCAAAGTGTTCGGAATTTATGATGGTTTCCACAAAAATATTATTAGAATGATTGATCGCATGATAATGTGACAGTGAAGACTTGAGAAATTAAAAATAAATATTTTAAATTGTAATGATATTTCATAATATTACTGTTTTTGAATGCTAGTGTACATTTTCTGTTGGTCATGAACAATATGCATGACCCCAATATCCCCACAATACCCCCCCCCCCCCCCCCCCCCCAGCATGGAGTGGGAATTCCACTCCAAGTGCACATTTGCACTTTGAACAAATTATGCATTTATATATATTTTTTAAACATCATATTTAGTCACTTCCTTCCTGTCTAAAACATATTTCATTTTGAGCCTGATTCCTATCATAATTCCCCATTTGGACAGCGTTTTTTTCTCCCTGTGTGGTCAATGCCCCTTTCTGACTGCAGTGTTTTAACCTGCACCCTACTCTCTTCTTTTTTCCTCTCCTTCAGTTCCTCTCTTTTTTCCCCCTAAAAGTAGCTCTTTTGTGCGTGTGAAAGCAGATCTTGTGGTTAAGTACGTCTTTATTGTAGTGGTGGGATTAAGTACAGTATGTGGGTCACAGCTGGGATAAGCACTCTCAGGGACGGCAGCAGAAGGCAAAATGTCAGTCAGTGTCACTGCGCCGCCGACGGGACGACATCTTTTAAAGACAGTCCCGCTCCAGCCAGCGGGAACCAACCCTCCTGTGAAGAGCACAAGCGTCTACTTTTGTGATTTTGATTTGTTGCCGCTCACGTATTTTTGCCCGTCTTCCTGGCCCTTACACACGCTCTGACAGAAACCAGATCTTCTTTTTGAACAGAATTCCCTCCGGCACCCGTGACAAGGTTCTTTCAGTGTTTCAAATCTTTCAACTCTCTTTTTTTGATTCTCTCCTCTGAAGCCACCCCGTCCTCTCCGTGGTGGAATGACATGAATATCCGCTGCAAATTCAAAGAGTTGTTCATTTTATTCCGTGATCAGTGGGATACATTGTGTTGCATGAGTCATACAGCAACAAGCTGACTTTTTTCTATGCATGCACACACACACACACACACACACACACACACACACACCCCAGATCCGACCGCAGGGTCCCGGGTGGAAATTGCTCCATCCCTCCTGCTGTGTCGCCGCACATGGATTCTCAGGTATGGCTGAAATGTGTGTGATTCTGGAAATATGAGAATGAGGAGGGACTCTGTTACCTTTTGTCCTCTGAGGAGGAAGTGACATCAGCAAAGTAGAGACGCACCAAAATCCTCACATGGGTTTATACAGTAAGTTTTGATTTATAGTGTTCATTTAATCAGACTGACATAAGAGGTTTGAGAAGGAGAGGGATAGATGATTCCGATTTTCCTTTTTTGCAGATGTTCAGTCTAGCCTTGTTGATTCTATTCATTTCATAGGAAGGTCCACTTTCATTATTAATCAGTTTGTTTGTCCATCAGCTTTTATGGCTGCATTTAAACCTGCGACTTTTGGGTTGCATTGATCTTGCTCTTGTAATAATCCTTGCAGACAGAAATGCTGTATCTATTCACCCAGGTGATAAGTATTCATACAGAGAAGACTAATATTGCCTCACAGATGAAAACCACTTCAGATTTGTCTCCCACTAACCTTGTGGAGTGTCCTAGTTGCCGGGGGCTCTCAGTGTTGCAGTTTGCATTCATCTTTATCAGGATTGTTCATTGAGTTGATAGCAGCATGTGTCTGTACATTGGGTTCTCAGGCGAGCGGTGCAGGCAAGCCACGGCCAGCTCTACTTTACCATCAGAGATCAGACCTCCATCTTTTGCTTCTCCTCTTATATTGTATTTTTTGATGGCCGAGAAAGAGAAAGAAGGCAAGCAAGTTGCTTTTTTATAACTTGTTTTTATTGAAATATCCACTTTGTCTCAGATGTTTCTCCTAACACTTCTTTGAACAAAATAAATATAAAGAAACATGGAATTTTTGACTTACAATTAGTGTATTTGGAAATATTTGGACACTTTATTTATTGATTGATTGATTTATAAAACATATTTTATGAATACAATTCAGAAATTATTTTTTAAAATATAATTATAAAAATATTTAATTTAATAAATATATTTTAATATATTATATTTTAATGAAAAAAGGTACAAACTTTTTAAAAATAAATTTATCCTGTAAAATATATGACAATATTAAAATATATAATTATTATATATAATATAAAATATATGTATGTATTTGTATAATTTTTACATTAATATTCTAAGATATATGTATTTAAAGTATCTTAATGTATGAATTTCATTGTTTACTTTTTTATATATTTAATAATATATAATAATAATAATTTAAATATTATAATTGGTATGAATTGCTATACAATAATTGGTAGTCTGTCATGCTTCCTTATTTCATATATATCTGTATGTATGTATATATATATATATATATATATATGTGTATATATATATTAGTGGTGTCAAAATTAGCGCGTTAACACATGCGATTAATTTTTTCAGATTAACGTGTTAAAAATATTTAACGCAATTAACGCAGGGGCGTTAACCCCATTCACAACTGCTGCCTCTTGTCTCTTTTTTCTTGAAAAGGATTACGTTTATTTAGATGCAGAATGTCTTTATGACCACATCAAATGGGAGATGTTTCAGACGCGCGCTCTAACGTCGCTTCCGCGCCAGGCGCAAGTCAAACGAGCGCGGAAAAGATACTGTGCTCATAGCGCTGTAGCCTGTATCATTTCATTTCAAACAGCGAAAGAAACTTTGTGCATGCAATGTCCTAGTTATGCCGTCAGTTAAGGCATGAAATTACCAAAAAGGCGATTAAAGCTGCCTTAAAACTATGTGCATGCATGCAATATATTATATATGCATCACATTTAAGAACATGTCTCTGAAATGGTTTTAAAAACTGTCTCCCTCATCTAAAACACCCAATTCAACTCGTCCGCTCATTAGTAGAGACTTTAAGACCTGAAGTGGGTCAGAAAAGGTAAAGAGAGTTGTGAGAAAATAAGATGCATGTCAGATCCTCGTCATGTTCAACAGCAGCAACTTTTAAAGCAATAGCAGGCAAATAAGCTAATAACCAGCTGCTGTGATGTCTATTAATCCAAGAACAAAAGAAAAAAGAGGAAATCAATAACTTTTATAGCTTTAAGGGGTTCATCTATATTTAATTTAGAATTTAGTGTTTTGTCATTTTCTGTATATTTCTGCTGAAGGGCACAAGTAGCTAAATATGTCACTTATTATAATGGGTTCATGTGAAGATTGTTTTAAGTTCACTTAAATTAGAAGTTAAGTCTAATAAATGTTAAAATTGATAGCTCTCAATTATACTGTAATGCTGAATGGCTACAGTCAATGGTTAAATATTAAAGGGAAAAAACTGATATCAGTGATGCTGGCCTTCAGTCATAAAAAGATGCCATTAAAGAAATATTAAAAAATACTGTCTTTATGTTCTTTGTACATTGTACATTTGAAGATTGAATGTGTAATTATTGCAATATAAAAGTATATTTAAAAACTTTAATGTTAGGTGGGATTAATCGCGATAATCACGATTAATTTTAGAAAAATGTGCGATTAATTAGTTTTTTTTTTATCGATTGACAGCACTAATATACACTCACCTAAAGGATTATTAGGAACACCATACTAATACTGTGTTTGACCCCCTTTCGCCTTCAGAACTGCCTTAATTCTACGTGGCATTGATTCAACAAGGTGCTGAAAGCATTCTTTAGAAATGTTGGCCCATATTGATAGGATAGCATCTTGCAGTTGATGGAGATTTGTGGGATGCACATCCAGGGCACGACGCTCCCGTTCCACCACATCCCAAAGATGCTCTATTGGGTTGAGATCTGGTGACTGTGGGGGCCATTTTAGTACAGTGAACTCATTGTCATGTTCAAGAAACCAATTTGAAATGATTCAAGCTTTGTGAAATGGTGCATTATCCTGCTGGAAGTAGCCTTCAGAGGATGGGTACATGGTGGTCATAAAGGGATGGACATGGTCAGAAACAATGCTCAGGTCGGCCGTGGCATTTAAACGATGCCCAATTGGCACTAAGGAGCCTAAAGTGTGCCAAGAAAACATCTCCCACACCATTACACCACCACCACCAGCCTGCACAGTGGTAACAAGGCATGATGGATCCATGTTCTCATTCTGTTTACGCCAAATTCTGACTCTACCATCTGAATGTCTCAACAGAAATCGAGACTCATCAGACCAGGCAACATTTTTCCAGTCTTCAACCGTCCAATTTTGGTGAGCTTGTGCAAATTGTAGCCTCTTTTTCCTATTTGTAGTGGAGATGAGTGGTACCCGGTGGGGTCTTCTGCTGTTGTAGCCCATCCGCCTCAAGGTTGTGCGTGTTGTGGCTTCACAAATGCTTTTCTGCATACCTCGGTTGTAACGAGTGGTTATTTCAGTCAAAGTTGCTCTTCTATCAACTTGAATCAGTCGGCCCATTCTCCTCTGACCTCTAGCATCAACAAGGCATTTTCGCCCACAGGACTGCCGCATACTGGATGTTTTTCCCTTTTCACACCATTCTTTGTAAACCCTAGAAATGGTTGTGCGTGAAAATCCCAGTAACTGAGCAGATTGTGAAATACTCAGAGCGGCCCGTCGGCACCAACAACCATGCCACGCTCAAAATTGCTTAAATCACCTTTCTTTCCCATTCTGACTTTCAGTTTGGAGTTCAGGAGATTGTCTTGACCAGGACCACACCCCTAAATGCACTGAAGCAACTGCCATGTGATTGGTTGATTAGATAATTGCATTAATGAGAAATTGAACAGGTGTTCCTAATAATCCTTTAGGTGAGTGTATGTATATATATATATTATATATAGGTATGTATAGGTATGCATGTGTATGTATATAAATGTGTATATATGTGTATACACACGCTCACACACACACACACATATACGTATATATATATATATATATATATAGGCATATTATGTATATGTGTGTATCGATAGATAGATAGATAGATAGATAGATAGATAGATAGATAGATAGATAGATAGATAGATAGATAGATAGATGTGGCAGTGACTCTTCACCGTAGTACTACACAGTGCTTTGTCTCAGTTATATATCACAGCTTTGTGCTTCTGCCAGCCACAAAACCCTCCCACACTGCAGGAACAGCCTCAGACGTGTAACACAGGCACAGAGTTCACCTCCATTGGCACATTATTAGAAGCAAACGTACAAACACAGAAATGACAATGTGTAGAGTCCAATTCATATTCTAATAATGGATTGGGTATTATGAACTGATTGCTGAGCGAAGTGCACAGGGCTGATATTTACCTCCGCTTTGAGAAGAAGGGCTTTGTTGTTACGACAATAGTGCGTCTGCCTCCAGTTGTGTGTGTATGTGTGTGTTTTTACCCTCCAATAAAAAATGGCCTTTTTTCCTCCCTCTGTTTGGTTTTAGCTTGTCATTCTACAAAGCCAGGCGTGTGACATGTTTTCTCATTAAGAGAAGCAATAACTTTGATAAATCATTCCGGCTGCCAGCCCAGCCCCTCTGTTGGTATTAGAAAAGCTAATTGAAATTCTCTCTCCCTCTTTCTCTGGGTCTCTGTCTCTCTCTCTCTCTCTCTCTCTCACTGACACCGTGGATTTTCTCTTTTCTGTTGTACTCTGTTCCTTTCTCCTGTTGACACTTCAAAGGCTTGCAGTTGTGTGTGTTTTTGCTAGTAATAGAGAGTGCAAATGTTTGTTCCTGTAATAATAGCTTTTTCATTAGAACGACATATTTGTGGTGTCGTATTTAATTAACTAAATGTGAGGACATGCGTGTGTCAGAGAGAGGGTCAGGTCAAATGAGCCTAATAAACTAAAGATGATGCTAATTTGTGTTTCGTAAGAAGTATTTGCGGGTATATCTGTCAAAGATACATTATATCGCCAAAAGTATTGGGTCACCCTCTTCTAATGAACATGTTTGACTACTTTAGTCATTTCTATGAGTACAAATCTTAATGTTAAAGCATATAATGATATTCTAGGGAATTGTGTGCTTCTTATTTTATAGCAACAGTTTGGACAGGACCCTTTTCTATTCTAACATGACAGTGCCTCTGTGTATAAGGCACGGTTCAAAAAGACATGATTGATTCAGTCAGTGTTGAAGAACTTAACTGGTCTGCAGAAAGCCAAGTAATAATCCCAGCTGAACACCTCTGGTGTGACTTTATATGCAGATCTTGAGCCAAAAACTCATCACCAAACACCATGGCTTGTAATGCACCTTATAATGCATTGTACAATCTAATGAATAATTGTAACCACAGTTAATACATTATAACACTTATCAATTCATTGTTAAACTGTGCATTTTAAATTTGGTTATAATTATTTACGGCAAGATGTAATGTATTACAATGCACATTATGAATAATTATAATGCATTATACCCTTTAATAACCCTTTATAATGCATTATACATCTTTAATTAAAGTGTTACCACATTTTTAATTAGCAAGGAAAATTAGGTTTCAGTTTTGTTATGTAAAATGGAATTTCTTGTTTTTGATTCTGGGGTGAAATATGACACATCTTGAGCACTAGCCCTTTTGTACGTTACGTGGGCACTTGTTTTTGAACGTCTGCATTACGAGCGCGTCTTCATGAAATCAAAGATGAAATTTCAGTCAGCAGTTTTTCAACCACCCCATTTCTGTCTTATCTCTAGTTGTGTTTGTGAGTGCTAACAGACAGAGTTCAGAGTGACTCAGAGGAGATATGAGCGGAAGACGTCTGAGCACATTATAAATGACAGCCCAGCTTTTTAGTGGCAGGACTAATTCACAGCCACACACCGGCTGCCTGTGGAAAGCACGGCCCATGAGGCACCGAACAGCTGTGAGCGTGCGTGTCTGGGTGTTTGTGCACGGCACCATCGGCACACATATTCTGTGGAGGTTTATCTTACATCAGTACATCATGAGAGTTCTGCTGCGATGGAGAATGATTGCACCGCTCGAGATAGAACTGGCCTCATGACTCACTCAGAGGAGTGCAGGTAAAAGAAGATTCATCTGAAGAAGAAACAAAGCTTCATCAAAAGCCAAAATGTATTGATAGAGACAAAATGACGACCCTAAATGGAGCCGTGTGTGTGTCTGTGTGTGTGTGTGTGGCGGTAAACCTGTGGGAACCTCATCAGCGGTCATTGTTATAATGAGACGTCTCCACTTTCTGTGTCCGCGTCTCAATAGCGAGTGATTTCTGAAAAGAGGCCTGTCACTCAAATGGCCTGTCATCTATAGCTCTCTCACGGAGATGCCACAGAGTGTCAGCCTTCATTCACTCTCTCAGACCAGACCGGGTTCGATGCCAAGTGTCGGGTTCGATGGAATGCTCTCAAGCTCCATTGGCTCTCAAGTTCCTTCCAAATTAGGGTCTTTTGTGGCCAAACTTGGCTGCGTTTGAAGCGCATGTCCGTTGGGAGCTCTTTTCTTTTCAGTGTGAAAATAGACAGATTTCTAGAAGTGAGTCAACCTTCTCCTTTCAGAGGCGTCACATGCACGCTCCTCAAAGTGGAGTCAATGGGCTCTGTGAGGAGTGTTTAGAAGATGTAAACAGGGAGATGAGGAGCTCGGCTGTACGCTGTGAGCTTTTTGTCTGTAGTGTATAAGGGCTTTTAACTTTGTGATTGTCAGTCAGCGAGTCTAGGGGCCGAGCGCTTGTCTGATTGAGATGAATGCGGGAAGGAAGATGGGAATTTTAGGGGATGGATATCCATGACAGCTGTCAGGTCTGTGGAATGAGGTGGCGCACATCGATATGTCCTCTTAACATGCTGCAGTGCTGTGATAGATTGTGTGTGGAGCCCTGTTACCTGTCAGTCAAATTCCCATGAGCCCATAGTCTGCTCATGTGCTTGATATTGATATTGTCAGTTGTCTGCACAAGAGTTTAGCTATAGTTGGGTCATGGTCCTGCACAAAGACCTCTGCTGCCCCAAGTGGAACACTGCTTATCTTATTATAAACGAATAATTCACCCAGAAATGAGGAATTGTTTTTTTCTTAACAGATTTGGAGAAATTTAGCATTACATCACTTGCTCACCAATTTACCTTCTGCAGTGAATGGGTGCCGTCAGAAACAGTGTTCAAACAGCTGATAAAAAACATCACAATAATCCACAACACGACTCGAGTTCATCGGGTAATGCCTTGTGAAGTAAAAAGCTGTGTGTTTGTAATAAACAATTACATCAAGAAGTTTTTAACTTCAAACCATTACTTCCAGGTAAAAATACAAGTCCTCTATTATTACTTTCTTTAGTGAAAAAGTGAAGCCTGAGAGTGCATACATTTTCAGTAAATTTTCATTTTTGGTCTGGATTCACAAAACAATAATACAATTCTATTTAACTTCTACCTCTTTTCATTTTGTAAAAATATTTCTTAAGTTGTTCTCTTTTTTTCTTAAGACTGCTCTAAAACACCTTTTAAACTTTGGGTAACTAAGATGGTTAATGAATGTACTGTTTGTTTCAAATACTGAGCATCACAACAGTAGCTACATATATTATTAGAGATGTCCCAGTCTGATACTTGTATTTTCCTTAAACTTGCTGCACACTTCAAGTACATTAAAGTTAAAAAGTTATTAAAAACAATCAATGTAAAAAATAATCAGATCCGAAACAAGACACAACCTGTAGCAATGCATTATGACAATGGCGTCTCAGATGACAGCAGATAAAAGTAAACAGTAAATTAATCTTTTGAGTGATTCGTTACTAGAAGCTCGAAAGTGTCTGTGAGGTGCTAGAACAAGCTTCATTGTTTTTTTTTTGCACATCACACATGCACATTTGAGCATCTTTTCCCTTAAACCTGCTGGAAGGTGCATACCGCCACCTACCTACTGCACAACACCAGCATGACAGCTGAAGTAAAATAAAGATCAGACTTAGGAGTGCCGATACCAATAAAAAAAAAAGATGCTTAATCGGCCCCGATCCCGATCCTTGAGATTGGCTCAGGACATCCCTACTACATACAATTCATATATTGTTGGATTTATACAATTACTCTGTATATAGAGTACACCAGTGATCGGCTATGATTATGCATGACTTGATTTCTTTTGGTGAATTCACATTCAGTAACAACTCTTCAAAAACGATTCAAACAGGGACTTTTTATAAAGGGAATTTTATAATTGCAACATATTTTGGGAGCATTCAGCACATATGAGAGCGCCAATACACAGGACGCTTTTACTCTAGCAGCTACACACACATAATCTCACACAAATGCATTCACTCTAGAGAGAACGCAAATGAATTCAGCAGACCGCTCCAGCTTGAGACAGGCTCTTTAAAAATAACTATTGAAAATACATGGCACAATATACACACAATGCCGAGTGCTGAACTCCTGTCAAGCTAGTCGTGACAAATTGTATGCACGTTTATGATTATTATACAGTAATCTGCAGGCAGCTCAAAAAGATGGAATTCGAGGTGTTTTCATTGAGGCTACAGACAAGAGCTGCCACACAATTAGATAACACCAAAGCCTAGATCATTCTTCTTACAAAAAAAATATAAAAATATATATATATTTAAGAACTACCTAAGATTTTTTCAAGAACTGCACTTAGGAACAGTCTTACAAATTTAGAATTTAACTTAAGAAATCTTTAGAAGATTTGAGAATCCACCACAAGGGTAATTTGGCTTCAAAAAATAGTAAATGCAGTCATAAACTGAATTAGCAGAACACAAATAGCACTTCTTACAATAACCATTGGTTGTAGTAGATGTTAACGAACACAGTACTAGTATTTTGTAACACTGTTATATTATCACTATAAAGTAGCTAATTATGTAAAATGTTTTTTTTTTTGTATTTTATTTCTTCCAAAGTAATTAGATAACTTAGATTGTCTGACTAGGTTAATGTCTGAGGCCACACATGCTGCATACTGTGTATCTAAAGCAGCATTTGTACACAAAAAAGTGCGTTCATGAAAACTTTTTAATGTGGCGGACACAAATTTACAGTAGAATCTCAACCAGAGTTCTGCATAGCACACAAATATATCTGCAATGAAATATACTTGTATTTATAATTGACATTTCTGTCAGCACATTGCATTCTGGGATGTTTTAACATTCTTATCCATGACAGATATACAAGATTATTAACTGCCTAGCTTGGAACAGCTATAATACCAAATTATGTTGTTTAGATTAGGTTGGTTTTGTGGCAGGTCATGAAGATTTGAGCATTTCTTGAGTGTGTTCGTGCATAATTTGTGGCTAAAAATGTGTGTTATATAAGACGTGACATCTAAGTTCATTATTTTATCTTATTATGTCCCTCTCCTCCGATTTGAATGGCATGATAGCTGTTCTCTGTGGCAGAGGTAAAGCGGTATTTTTCCCATATCGGATAAGAGTGTGGCATGTCCTCAACTAGCGCCGCCAATTATCAAGAGTACCTGCAGTTCATGTCAGCGTGAAGCAGCATAATCTCATGTACCTTGTCTCTAATAAGAACCCAGCAGGAGGACGACCGCTGAGTCTTACAGGCCACAAAACAACAGCCTCTGTCTTTCTTTCTCTCACACGCACTCACACGCACACCTGTGGGCCACTATTCAGAATTAATGCACCTACCTAATTAAAGTTCTTCATGAGCTCATGAGTGCATGTTACGGTGTAATGAAGCTGTTTAGCTGGATTCATTTTTTTTGTTTTTTGTTATATAACATTATATAGTACATTATATAAAATTTTTTAAGGAAGTCTCTTATGCTGACAAAAGCAGCAAATATTTGATCAAGAGTACAGTAAAAACAGTAATACTGTAAACTGTTATTGTTTTCTATTGATGTAATTTATTCCTGTCCATTGCTTCAGTCTTCGGTGTCAAATTATCCTTCAGAGATTATTGTGTGATATGGTGCTTAAAAAGATATGGTGCAATTTTTTTTTTTTTTTACTTGTACTTTTTTAAGGTTTTTTGATGAGTAGAAAGTTCAAAAGAACAGCATTTGTTTGAAATTTATATTTTTGTAACATTAAAAATGTCTTTACTGTCAGTTTTGATCATTAAAAAAAAGTATCTTAATGACACCAAACTTCAGAATCAGAATCAGAATCAGAATCAGAATGAGCTTTATTGGCCAAGTATGTTTACACATACAAGGAATTTGTTGTAGTGACAGAAGCTCCACAGTGCAACAGAAAGACAGTAACAGGACAGGACACAGGTAATGAAACAAAATAACAGGAAATAGCCAATAACCAATGTACAAAGCAGCAAAAAAAATAAAAAATACACAATATATAATATATAATATATAATATAGGCGACTATGTATGTACAGGTGAAGTATGTGCAAATTAGAAATGAGAAAATAAAATAAGTGAGTGTGGTGAATGGATAATGTATTAGTTGTGTGTTCTACGTTTATTTATTGAGTGTTCATGAGATGTATTGACTGAGGGAAGAAACTGTTCCTGTGTCTGGTCGTTCTGGTGCTCAGAGCTCTGTAGCGTCGACCAGATGGTAACAGTTCAAAGAGGTTGTGTGCTGGATGTGAGGGGTCCAGAGTGATTTTACCAGCCCTTTTGCTCACTCTGGATAAGTACAGTTCTTGGAGAGTGGGGAGGGTTGTACCAATGATTCGCTCAGCAGTCCGGACTACCCTCCGTAGTCTTCTGAGGTCAGATTTGGTAGCTGAGCTGAACCAGACAGTTATTGAGGTGCAGAGGATGGATTCAATGATGGCAGAGTAGAACTGTTTCAGTAAGTCCTGTGGCAGGTTGAACTTCCTCAGCTGGCGAAGAAAGTACAGCCTCTGCTGGGCCTTCCTGACAATGGAGTCAATGTGAATATCCCACTTTAGGTCCTGAGAGATGGTGGTGCCCAAGAATCTGAATGACTCCACTGCAGTCACGGTGCTGTTCATGATGGTAAGTGGGGGGAGAGCAGGGGGGTTTCTCCTGAAGTCCACGATCATCTCCACAGTTTTGAGCGTGTTAAGCTCCAGGTTGTTGAGACTGCACCAGACAGCCAGCTCCTTAACCTCCTGTCTGTAAGCAGACTCGTCACCGTCCTGGATGAGGCCGATCAGTGTGGTGTCGTCTGCAAACTTCAGGAGCTTGACAGAGGGGTCTTTAGATGTGCAGTCGTTGGTGTAGAGGGAGAAGAGCAGTGGGGAGAGTACGCAGCCCTGAGGAGCTCCAGTGCTGATGGTTCGAGTGCTGGATGAGAATTTGCCAAGCTTTACTAACTGCTGTCTGTCTGTCAGGAAGCTGTTGATCCACTGGCAGACGGAGGTGGGGACGGAGAGCTGAGTTAGTTTATTTTGAAGGGTTTCCGGGATAATGGTGTTAAAAGCAGAGCTGAAGTCCACAAACAGGATCCTCACATAAGTCCCTGGTCTGTCCAGATGCTGCAGGATGAAGTGCAGTCCCATGTTGACTGCATCATCCACAGACCTGTTTGCTCTGTAGGCAAACTGCAGGGGGTCCAGTAAGGGTCCAGTGATGTCCTTCAGATGAGCCAGAACCAGTCTTTCGAATGATTTCATGGCTACAGACGTTAGTGCCACAGGTCTGTAGTCATTTAGTCCAGTAATTTTGTGTTTCTTTGGGACGGGGATGATGGTGGAGCGTTTGAAGCATGAGGGGACTTCACACAGCTCCAGTGATCTATTGAAGATCTGTGTGAAGATGGGGGCCAGCTGCTCAGCACAGATTTTTAGGCAGGCTGGTGACACACCATCTGGACCAGGTGCTTTCCTTCTTTTGTTTTTCCTGAAGACCTGGCACACATCGTCTTCGCTGATTTGAATTGTAGGTGTGGGGGAGAGAGGGGTTGCTGGAGGTGTGAATGGTTGTGTGGAGGGGTGTTCTGGGCGGGTGTGGGGTGATCGTTCAAAACGACAAAAGAACTCGTTTAAGTCGTCTGCCAGGTGTTGATTCTCCAGAGTGCTGGGGGGTGGTGTTTTGTAGCTGGTGATGTCCTTTAATCCAAGCCACACTGAAGCCGGATCGCTGGAAGAGAATTTGTTCCTGAGCTTGTCAGAATAATTCCTCTTTGCCACTCTGATCTCCTTTTCCAGTGTGTATTTGGCCTGTTTGTACAAGACTTTATCCCCCTTTCTGTGAGCATCTTCTTTGGCCTGACGGAGCTGTCTGAGTTTGGCAGTGAACCATGGTTTGTCATTGTTGTAGAATAGATGAGTCCTGGTAGGAATGCACATGTCCTCACAGAAGCTGATATATGATGTTACAGTCTCTGTGAGCTCGTCCAGGTCATTTGCTGCAGCTTCAAAAACAGACCAATCAGTCAGGTCGAAACAGGCTTGTAAATCCCGCTCTGTTTCGTTAGTCCATCTTTTAACAGATCTTAATACAGGCTTCGCAGACTTAAGTTTCTGCCTGTAGGATGGAATAAGATGAACCAAACAGTGATCAGAGAGTCCTAAAGCTGCTCGTGGAACCGAGTGATATGCGTCCTTTATTGTTGTGTAACAGTGATCCAATATATTACTGACTCTGGTGGGACATGTAACATGCTGTCTGTATTTTGGCAGTTCACGGGAGAGATTTGCTTTATTAAAGTCCCCGAGAATGATTAAAACAGAGTCCGGGTGTTGTTGTTCACTCTCTGTGATCAGATCAGCGAGTTTCTGTAGAGCTGTGCTCACGTGCGCTTGCGGTGGAATGTAAACACTCACGAGAATGAACGAGCAGAACTCCCGCGGCGAATAGAACGGCTTGCAGTTAATGAAGAGCGTTTCTAGATCTGAGCAGCACATCTTCTTTAAAACAGTTACATCTGTACACCACCTCTCATTGATGTAAAAGCATGTCCCGCCGCCGCGCGATTTCCCCGTTGATTCTGTGTCCCGATCTGCTCTTATCAGCTGGTAATTAGGCAGATGGATCGCGCTGTCCGGTATGTCGCCATTCAACCAGGTTTCCGTGAAACATAGAGCAGCAGAGTTAGAAAAGTCCTTGTTTGTCCGGGAGAGCAGAAGGAGTTCGTCCGTTTTGTTGGGTAGAGAGCGGAGATTCGCCAGATGGATGCTAGGCAACGCCGTTCTAAATCCGCGCTGACGAAGTTTCACAAGCGCGCCGGCTCTCTTTCCCCGTCTGCGCCTCCTGAAGCGTTTGACCAGAGCTACAGCTCCGCCAACTACAATGTCCAGCAAAACGTCCGAAAAATCAAAAACCGGTAGAAGATTTTGTGGTGTGTTCTGCCGAATGTTCAGTAGATCATCCCTGGTAAAGCTGATCTTATTTGAAAAACAAAAAACAGGAAAAACAAACAAAAACAATACAAACACCGAGGAGCAACGCACAATAGCTGCCATCAGCGGCGCCATTTTGTTTGAATGTGAATTGTTTGAACTTCTGAACAGTAGGGTATTTTTTATATTAGGACATTTTTTTTTTTGGTCTTCAGTATTATATTGACAGAGTATGAACCACTTTTTAAATACTGCAGATCATTTTGAAGAAAAGAAAAGTCCAGCGAGCCAGAATTCCAACAGCTTTGACATTGCTATTCAAACCATGATGAGTTTCCTGCTGTGTTTAGTTGTATGTAAGACAACTGAAGCATGGTTAATTTTCCTTAAATTTTTTGTCATGACTTCAAACTCTCGGTAGTGTGCGTTTGTTTGAAGATTGTGAATCCTGATCCCTGTGGCGACAGCAGTTCGGAAAGACTTCTTAACAACTCAGGAATATTTGGCAGTCAGCAGGACGTTTACATTGAGCTGAACTCACAGTTGCTTCCATTCAAAACATTCCACTGGTCTGATGCAACATGGGTCAGTTTGAATGTGTTTGAGCCCTAGATACAGAAGTTTCCCAGAATTCTGTGTGCTTGTGTCACGGGTGTGTACGTGTGTATCCTACAGTTAATCTGTCTTAACTTGTCACTCTCTGGTGTCATTCCTCTGAGCCAGAGGTTGAGGAGTTTGCGGGACAGCTGTGAGCTGTGATTGACTTCATTGTGTTCGGCCAATAGAGCACCTGCATCATCAGTCACTGGGGTAAAAATATTAATACATCCAACCTGTTCAAACAAATCGCAGCGCTGACTAAAACACCATCCACCAGCCAACACTTATCAAGACCAGGTGCTCAGGAAACAGACCTAGAGTTGCGGTGTATCCAGGGTCCACAGTGAATATTTTGCCACACCTGCCAATAGTGAGTGAATTCGTTGTGAACCTAGAGACACGCTGTATATTTTTCCACAGTTGTTTTTTGGGTGGCTCAAAGTGAAGAATATTCCACATTTCTGTTGCCATATGGCGTTTTTATGGAAGCTCATTTCTGCCACGGGATAAAACATGGGGTAAAAAGGTAATTGCTCATTTTTTTCTCACTTTTCAGACTTTTTTTCTCAAAATTCCAAGAAAAAAGTCGGAATTGCAAGATAAAATAATTTTTCCTCAATTCGAATTTACATTACAATTCTGGGTTGATATCTAGCAATTTTTACTTTTTTCTTAAGAATTCTGTTTACGTATCACAATTCTGTTTTTTTTTTTTCTTTCTGCAGTGGAACCTTAAATAAAAAGTTGTGATTCTTTATTTGACAATTGACCATTTGCAGGGAGCTTGATTGACAGGTGATTTGATCAATCAGAATGCGGATATTATGTGCCGCCGCTACTATCCACCAACTTGTCTGACATCTACGGCCTGTCTCCTTAGAAATACATTTTAAAACGGGGTAAAAAGATCGACTAAATTGAAACTTTCAATGTAACTAAATATAAAAAAGTGCAGAGGGTTAAGCTGTGCTGTTGTTGGCTGCCATAGTAATGGCAATAAGCTAAGAAATTCCTTTAAAGTACTTGTTCTGCATACCAGAAAACCTGTCATGTCCGGCGCTGTATGCATGGCTTTCAGCGCTTAAGTTAAAATACTGAGAGTTAAATAATAAAATAATATGTTAAAATATGTGTGCTCTTATCATTCTGTGGACAAAACCCATGAACTTCGCCCTGATTGGGAGCTGTATATGCACATGTGCGCTATGCGCTAAACTATGACAGGTCCTTTACTGCAAGAAGACAGTCACTGCGACACTCTAAAGTGTTGAAACTATGTCGCCATGTGCTTCTTAAACCATTTTGATAGGTTTGATGTTATATTGCTGGCTCGGAAAATATGCAAATGCACATACCCAGTAGCCACAGCTGTATCCCTTCTAGCCTTTAACCACAAATCAGACAGGAGAGTAGATTAACTTCGGTGGATTTAAACTTGAAAAATGGTGTGTTCTGCGGTTGAAATAAAACTCTTTCTGATGTTTATTCATGTTCATTTCGTGCTTTAAGTAAATATGAATACACGATCGGTTCACGTGTTTGAACTGAGGCAAAACAGCGATCTGTCAAGACACATTGAAGAGCCACAAAGCGGTATTTATTGTTTGAATTTCTTTAAAAATGTCACAATTTAAAAGCTGAGGGTCCTGAGACCTTGTTTCATATCAGAAGTAACCTGCTCTGCTGAGTTTCCTCTTTGCTCTGCGATGTATTTTTCACTGTTGAGAACATGATGTGTAGTGTGAGAGTGGCATTGTTTGTCGGTCATGGCAACAGTAACTAAGGAGGGCGGGTCTTTGTGAATGGTCAATTCTGAGTTTATATGGCGATTCTTACTTCCCACTTTCTAAGAATTGCAAGAAAAAAGTCTTGTGAGATATAAACTCAGAAATAAACAAAAAGTCTGAAGTGCGAGTCGCAATTACCTTTTTTTAGAACTAAGGCAGCTGAAAAAGTTTAATGTTGAGCTCTATATGATGAGTTTGCGGTACGATGTAGCTAATAAGCTAAGCTAACAACATGCTACTCTATACTAAAATGCATAGCAGATGCAAATATTAGGTAAAATATTTAGTTTTATAGTTTTATTTTTATTTGATCTACTTTTGATCTAACGGGTTTCCAGCAACAAGCGCTAAATCGGGGAAGTCGTGGCCTAATGGTTAGAGTCTGACTCGTAATCCAAAGGTTACTACAGCAGGAATTGTAGGTGGGGGGAGTGAATGTCCAGCGCTCTCTCCACCCTCAATACCACGACTGAGGTGCCCTTGAGCAAGGCACCGAACCCCCAACTGCTCCCCGGGCGCCGCAGCATAAATGGCTGCCCACTGCTCCGGGTGTATGTTCACGGGTGTGTGTGTGTTCACTGCTGTGTGTGTGCACGTTGGATGGGTTAAATGCAGAGCACGAATTCCAAGTATGGGTCACCATACTTGGCCGTATGTCACTTCACTTCACTAAATGTACAATTGGTAGAAGTTAATTTCTGGACCAATCAGGTTCCATATTTTACAGTGGGAGGGGTGTAATGAAACAGAAATAGATGCCAGATAAGCAACAAAATGTCTTGTACTCATCATAGGGCAAAAGAAATCACATTTGAATCCTTATAGAATACATTATTCCCCTGCCTTAGATTTAAACACAGCATGTTTAGGACAGCACTCACAACGCTAATAAATCAGTATAGGAAATTCTGCCCATTGCAGTATTGTTATACTGACTGTATTTTCAGGCTTCAATCCAGAGAGACATGAAAAATAAAAGTCACATACACGCTCTAGGTTTGGGGTCAGGGGTTGGTTGGGTGGAAAAAGTGCCTGTTCCTTCCTCAGGAGAACTCAGAAAAGCCTTTCCTCTCTAGACAGGAAAGCAACAGATGCTCTCTCATTGTACCTTCTACCAGGGCCGTAGCCATCATTTCAAAAGTGGGGGGGACGGAATGTCTATGTTATACCTGTTTTTTTTGTTGTTGTTTTTTTTCAGTTAACCCTTGTCTAATTGACAGGTTTTATTTTTAATCATACCTTTTTGCTTAATATGCTTTATGATTATATTATTATATATGATTATAAAACAGAAGGAAAGAAAGAGAGAAAAAAGAAAAAGAAAGAAATACAACAGCTTGTCACTGGGACATTACCCTTAAAAGGACATCTTTGTATCTTATTTACCCCAAAAAGTTTCATAGTTGTACATTATGGTACATATTGAAAAATGAATAAATGTATATTGGTACTCTAATGTACTAATGTGCACCTTTTTGAGTATAAGTTACAAAGATGTCCTTATAAAGGTACTATTTTTTAAGGTATAAGAAATATCTTATCATAGACAATGCTGTAAATAATCTTTACCTCTGAAGCCTCACTGAAACTTTCTGCCTCATTCACTCTCAGCTCTGAATTCACTTCTGCCTCTGTCTATAGCAAATAAAGTAGTGTTTGAAACATCTACATACAGGGAATATGCATTTATATATATTGCTCCATTAAAATCTCAACATGTCGAGAACACAACTGTCCAATGAAAAAGTGCAGGGGACGAATTTACTTTTTATAAAACGTCCCCCGCGTAATCTACGCCCCTGCCTTTTACATATCTCTCGGATGCATATCTTTATGCAATATCTCAGATTCCTATGATTTTATTTGTATGGGTTCTTGACATGATATTTACATTTATGCAAATAGTACATATTATATATAAATAATATATCTCCACTATAGGCTGTACCATTGTATCATTTCAGAGTGGAGAGAAATGTCTAGTTGTTTAGACATCGATAGTTTTCTTTTTACTGCACTTCACTGAAGTCCATTATTGTATTTGATTACAAACACTGAGAGACTGAGTCTGAGTGAGAGAGATGGATGCAAACGGTGGCTCTCAATCCGGAACGCTGTGCCGCCTCGTCCCCAGGGACAGACAGTGGCTAATCAATTTCAGACCAATGGGAGCTTCATTTACATCACAAAAGCTCATTATTGCAGCCTAATCAATCAGCACATCCTAATTAGCTCAGGGCTTGAGTTGGGACTGGCAGAAAGAGAGAGAGAGGGATGGGGAGAGAGAGAGAGATTTCTGCCCTGCTGTACAGAAACGTTTTCAGACATGCTGTTATTACATATCCAGACAAGCCTGAGGTGAGCGACTTTGTTAAACCTACAGAGACAGAACGAGAGCAGCTGACAAAAAAGAAAAGATGTATGGATGAGTGTTCTCTTGTTTTAATAACATTCCCAAAATCCCTTAAATTTTTCCACCCTTCAGGGCTTCGGTCTTGGAGAGGATGTGCGGAGGTCTGATTAAAGACGTCACTCATTTTGGTGTGTGTGTGTGTACAGTGCAAAACTGAAAAAAATCCTAAGAGATACAGTAGCTGGGATTTCTGTATATGCTACAGTTCGAACAATTGGGGTCAGTGCATTTTGTATTATCATTGAAAGAAATTATTATAATTTTTTTTAGCAGTGATGCATTACATTGATCAAAAGTGTCAGTAAAGACAATGTTTTTTAATTAAAATGATATGTATGTATTGTTATATGTGTGTGTATGTATATATATATATATATATATATATATATATATATATATGAAACTAGAAATAATTTTAAATTGTAATGATAATTCACAGTATTTCCGTTTTTACTGTATTTTTTATCAAGCTGCTGATCCACCAGTTCATGTTCTGTCTCATGTAACTAACTGACCATTATCTTTAGCATGACATGTTGAAGAACCGAATGGCCCTAAGCCATTTCCAAACCAAGTGACGGTTCAGAACTATACACATCATTAAACAGCTGCTTCTTAATCTAATCACAGTCTTCCTCACAGACATTAATTATCCCTAGCAGTGATTTTACATGCAGATCGGCTCTAGGACTGATTGTGTTTCAGTGTTAGAAGCATGTCCTCATACGGTGCATCTTATGGCCTGTTATCGTCATGGGGTTTGGTACAGCTGAAGATGCAGTTTTCACTTTTACAAGGACTGGCGTTCGAGTTGACATGGCAGATAACACAGTGAAAGAGGTCAATAGATTTATATTTTCATTAATGTTCTAAGCAGGTTTTGAACTGACTCGATCATCATCGTCGACCTCGAGTCTGGAACCATCGACGTCAGACCCTAGGGTGATGACACCCAGAGTCAGACACCCAGTGGATGGCTGGTTTCTAGTCTAATAACTGGGTGTCATCACCCTAGGGTCTGACGTCGATGGTTCCAGACTCGAGGTCAACGATGCTGCGGGAGATCACATAAGTAGCTTCAGCTTCCTGTTTTTATTTCTGGAAAATATTTTAAATATTTTGGCACTAATGTGAATAACATTAGGTGAAAATAACTTAAAACTCTCCAGCTGATCTGCCACATCCCGTAGCAAACTGCACAACGAATTACTACTTGCCGCCATTTTCTTTGAAAACTCTCATCTCTATCGCTTAGCTGGCCTGACGATTCAACACGTGAGCTTTCAACCAATGATGCACTGACGCTACACAAGGACCACCTCCCTCATTTCCATGTTACAGACAGAAAAGTACAAATAAAAGAATAAATAAATCTAAAAATAAATACACGTGGGAATAAATCATTCTAAAAAAATTATGCATAAATATATAAATAAAATAAATAAATGTATAAATAATCTTAAAATACATTAAAAAATAATTAGTGAAAAAATAAAAGTAAAAAAAAATGTTTATAAATGTATAAAAGCAGAAAATTAATTAAGGCGGGAAATTTAATTTTATTACAAATTAATCATATTTATTTTATCAAGTCATTAATTCATTTATTTATTTTCCTATTATCACATTTATTTATCTATTTATTCATTAATATATTTATTTATTTATTTATTCATTCATTCATATTTAATTTATGCAGGTTTGTTCCTCCATAGAAGATGAGTACAGCTTGTATTAATAGATTATTTTTTAACAAAAAAGGCCCTATGAATTTTTTTAATTTTTTCAATTTCAGTTTAATTTTTACCACTCTGTTTTCCATTAATTTTCTAGAATCCATTTTAATGGTTTCATTTAAATTTTAATAATCAAAAGCATCTCTAATTAATTGATTTTATACCAAATAATTTATTTATGTGTATTTATTCTGCCAAATATAGTATTTGGAATACAGAATATAGCCTATTCTGGTATATATTTTTTCTGGTAAATGTTCTTTTAAAAATAATTTTTCAGTAATAACTTTATTAAGTAATATTTTTCTGTCACAGTTTCTTCAAGTTAAACCAAACTTACATTTTGGTGTGAAGACCTTTAAGTTTCTGTTTGTATATATGATGATAGATTTTCTCAAAAGAAGCAGTAAAATGCTCATGAAGTGACTCTCAGAGCAGTTCTAGAGATTATGTTTATGTGTTCATGTACATGTGGCACAGGCTGAAAACGCGTGCTTCAGTATGTGTATACGAAACAAAATCGCGCGTTTGCGCCATTCATTCACACAAAGACATGCAGAACATGCAGGATTCATATTTAAATAGTATTTTTGCGGCTTAGTATTCATAGACAGTAATCAATATCATGTTTTGAGTGTACACTTGATGTATCTATCCAAAATTTGGTAAATTCCATTTTTTTGACTTTGCCGCATCGCGGAAGTCATAGGGCCTACTCAGCTGTACCTGTTCTGGTAATTGTCTTTAACATGATTTGCGCACTGTAATGATGAAGTGAAGCAGTATGAGGTTGAGTGATGTAGAGTCAGGGTGTTTTGTGGTGAGTTGTGACTCTGCCGTACTGCTTCCCTCCAGGTGTTTGTTTTTGTGACTGAGGAAATTGCTCATAAATTTCAAATGACGCTTTGCAGAGAGACTCAGATTTCCCCAGATTCCCTCACAGTCAGATTTACGATACAACAGCGAACTGGTGCTGAAATTAATGGATAGCGCCCGCATCCGCCTTCTCCCATTTGGGCTCAAAAACACACACAAACAAATACACTACCATAGCGACTGTTTAGGAAAATGATTTTATGATTGGAAAAATTACAGCAGTCCTACATTATTCTTTTAGCTGAACAAATCAGAGCTGCATTAAATCTGTCACGTTTATTGAATTAGTCTCCCAAATGATCCTCTGTTATTTTTGTCTCTTCGGTGGTGATGACATGACAGTGATGATGTACAATTTGTAGCCAGTCCCTATATATTATAAATATAGAGAGAGTATATATTGTAGGTCCCTGCAGCATATGTGTGTGTGTGTGTGTGTGTGTGTGGTGGTGTGACCCTTACTAATTTTCTGTCATCTTTCCCTGTTGCACTACTAGGACAATGGCAATGACAATGACCCCGACCCATCATTACCCTTTCCCCTCTTTTCTTGCTCTGATTGCCTCTCTACTCTGTTTCTCACATATAGGGCCTAAACAGTCTAGCTGTTTAGTTTAAAAATATATGTGACCCTGGACCACAAAACCAGTATTAAGTCTGGGGTATATTTGTAGCAAAAGTCAAATATACATTGTATGGGTCAAAATGATCAATTTTTCTTTTATGCCAAAAATCATTAGGATATTAAGTAAAGATTATGTTCCATGAAGATATTTTGTAAATTTATTATTGTAAATATATCAAAACTAAATTTTTTGATTAGTAATATGCATTGCTAAGAACTTCATTTGGACAAATTTAAAGGCGATTTTCTCAATATCTAGATTTTTTTGCCTCCTCAGATTCCAGATTTTCAAATAGTTGTATCTCGGCCAAATATTGTCCTGTCCTAAAAAACCATCAATGGAAAGCTTATTTATTCAGATGATGTATAAATCTCAATTTCAAAAAATTGACACTTAAGACTGGTTTTGTGGTCCAGGGTCAGAAGATATTATTGTGATTTTATGTTTAAATAACATCAATATATGTTGGTTTGATGTCGATTTTCCATTTAAAAAATTTTTTTTTATTTAAAATGTATGAATTATCAAAAAAAACAAGCAAAATAAAATTAAGAAAAAAAGGCAAAAGAAGCCATTAAAGCTCTCCATGTCTTTCTATTTTCCTAAAACAGTCTAGCTGGTTTGGTGGTTTTTTTTTTTTTTTTTTTTTTTTGAATAATTTATTTATTGTTTACTTACAAATATATTAGGAATCAAAATACGTTTGTATGTCTTTTTCTTTTTTAAATAATTAAAAATATTCACACATATATATACATATATATAATTATGTAATATTATTTAAAATTTATGAATTATCCAAAAAAAAAGCAATTAAAGCTCTCCTTGTCTTAAAACAGTCTAGCTGTTCAGTTTATATATCATTTATATATATATTACTGGAATTTTATATTATATATTTTCTTTGGTGAAATGTGTTTAATATCTATCTATCTGTCTGTAAAATAGCCATCAAAGCTTTCCCTGTCTCTTCTCTGTTTCTTACATGTAGTTTCTACACCAGTCTAGCTAATTAGTTTGCCTTAGAAACCCTGCTTGAGTGTAGTGTAGTTAAATGTGACTGATACTGAGGCTCTAAATTTGTTTAATGGTAGCATATGCAAGTACATCTTAGTTACACAAAGATCCTTGAGAAATCTGTGTGTATATCACCACCGAGTGGCAGTGATGTCAACTGCATGTTAGTAAGCCGCTCACGACCCAGAGATGCCCCAGAGGAGTGTGGCTTTAGATGCACCATGATTGAAAACAGAGGAAAAAGGTCATCGGATAGGGTGGCGCTGAGCGTGTAAACCAACAGGAGGGAATACGTTAAACAGAACAAAGAACGAGGAGGAAAGAGCAACTGCTCTCCTCTCAGATCAGGAGAATTCACTAGATTATGTATATTTCCAGGCTGCCACATGCTGAGATGGAAATTCTGCTTAAATGCTGGTGTTCTCGCTCTTTCTGAGTCTCTGCTAGAATTATGCTGAATGCTGCTGTATATCAGAACAGCTCAGCTTATTTGATTTGACGTGAGCCATCAGTCAGAGCTCTGCGCTGTGTGTGTGTGTGGTTTTTTTAAGCCTATTCTGTCCCTGTTGGCTCTTTCTGAAAGCATTAAACTGCATCATGCCGTTGGCTACACGCATCCTTTATGTGAGTTAAATTTTTACTGTGTGTGTGTGTGTGTGTCTATTCATGTGTGTACAGAAAAATACACATCAGTGCTCTTGTACCTGCTGGCCTTTCTAAAAGTTAGCATATAGAGTAATACTCTGTTTCTTTATTGCTTCTTTGTAAGCTTCTTTATATATATATATATATATATATATATATATATATATATATATATATGAGAGTGAGAGAGATTTATAATATTACTATTTTATATTTTATAGATAATTTATTGCTATCTTATATTTATTACTATTACTATTAGTAATATGACTAAAATATAACTATTTTATAGATAATACAATTATAGATAATATTATAGTTTATAGATAGATTGATTTACTTATTTAAAATGTATTAATTATCAAAATATTAGCCATAAAAGCACTTTAATGAATTAAAGAATGTGCCTAATCAGACAAATAAAATATATTAAAAAATAAAAATAAATTATCATTCTTATTATTTATTAAAAAACAATATTGTTATTCAACATAAATAAGATCACCAATATATCCTGTATCCAAGATCCAGTCTTTTACTGCTGCCTGTTTCTGGTCCTTTTTTGCATGTTTTCCCATCTGTCCTGGGACAGATCTATGTATGAATAGACATCACACGAGGACAGCTGAAAGCTAACAGAACAAGAATAGAGTGACGTTCGCAAAGAAAGAGTGTGTTGAAGGTGTGTTTAACACGGTCTTCTCCACAGGAGTGGCTCTGACACGCTGTAGGACATTGAACCTTGTGTGAGAGAATAAACACTGAATCTTTTAGCAGAATTTGGACTCTGTGTGTGTGTGGTGTGGTGTGGTGTGTGTGTGTGTGTGTGTGTGTGAGAGATGGAGTGTTTATAAATGTGAAGATTTTTTTGCAAAATAAATACTTATAGGAAAATAAGAAAAAAAATCTGACTTGTTTTCAACCTAGGGTGTAAGAAATTGAAGCGATAAAGGCTTTTGTTCTTTACATTTAGCCTAAGGGTCAAAGCTGTGCATGTAATTTAACTCAGAATATTATTTCATTATCTTAATATGTGCTACTTCAAGGATGTTTAGATGTTTTGTGTAGAAACACTTTGAGGATACTGATTAGAAATAGGCATTTGTGTTTGAAAGAGATTTTTTTTTGCCTGTGTGTTTACCCTCAGGGTCATCACTGTGCATAATGCTCATAGCTTAGCTTGAATTTAACACAGTATTACTTTTAATATCTTATGGCAATGTTATTTTAAGCATTTTTCTTGTGGTTGACTTGTTGCCGTTTTCATTCCTGTCTTTCACAGATTAATACATTTATGCATCTCCAGCAGAGCTGTTAAAATAAATAAGTCTCCGCCGTTCACTACACTAATGTCTGATTCATTCTGCACCACGTACGCTCAAGTGCACAAGAGGGACACATCCAAGATTTCACTAATTTGGTGTTGGAGTGCAGGTTCAGAATGGAAGAGAGGTGTTGTGGGACGTGTTATGCTCTTTTCATCTGCATTATGAAGTCTCACTGAAGCATATCAGAATCAAGAGCTCTACAGTTCACTTGCTCTTTACGCTGGTTTGTTCACACGCGCTGAAATTATTTTTGAGATGGAGGCGAGAATATTATAATTCTTACCTACCAGTAAAAGATTACCATGTGGCTGCCGTTGGTCCTTTACTGCAATACAGATATTAATGATGGGAATAATGTAGCTAGAGTTCAGGTTTATGAGGAAAAATAATTTACACACTTCTTGTGTTTTAATGAGTCAATAAATCCCATAAAAAAATTAATGTGCAGAAAATGTCAAAGACACAGTCGTGTCAGCAATATGCTGTCCCAGCTGTTAGAATTCAAAGTTATTTTCCTTGTAAGAATGTGCAAAACTAATGGACTAGTTAGTGGGCTGTCTAAACGATTAGTTTACTAGTTTTTTAAATGTATTATTTATTTATTTATTTTTCCTGTTCCATAATGTTTCTGACAGAAATTTAAAAGCAGAAACATAAATGTATTTAATATTTTACCACCTTGTGGCCAATTCTTATAATATCGGCCAGTCAGCATCATGACAGTTGGTTTTATTACCACTGGCTTTTAGTTTTGAATGGAATGGAAATTGTCATAATATTTTCTTCTCTGTTGTGATGGATATCTGAGTGAAATGGCTTCTTGAACAAGAAAAAGATTACAAAAAGACACATTGATTTGAAAAAATGTACACTGTTAGATATTTTTTAATAAACACTGCAACATTCAGTTAAAAAACTGGTTTCATGTTAACTTTAAGAAATAATTTTTTTTTGTTTGCTGAATTTCGATTGATATTATTGTTCATTTGTATGATTGATAATGTACATAAAATGTCAACTTTTAAATGTTTCACAATTACATTTTTCTAAGTAATCATGAGGGTTTTTGTAGTTGTAGCGCCCCCCCATGGATGAAATTTGACGTGTCTTCAGAATGTTATGTTGTCTGTCTGTATGAAGTTGTGTTAAAGAGATAGTTCACCCAAAAATGAAAAGTCTGTCATTAATTACTCACCCTCTTGTCAATCCAAACCTGTAAGACCTTCGTTCATCTTTGGAACACAAATTAAGATATTTTTGATGGAATTTAAGAGATCTCTGGCTCTCCATTGTTGTCTATGTAGGGTCAGAGAGCTCTTAGATTCCATCAGAAATATCTTAATTTGTGTTCCAAAGATGAACGAAGGTTTTACGGGTTTTGAATGACATGAGGGTGAGTAATTAATGACAGAATTTTTCATTTTTGGGTGAACTAACCTTTTAAGTTTCGACTTCCCTTTCAGAAGATATAGGTCAATTAGTTATTGTGAAACACACCAAAAAAATCTATTTGGCTGTGTTAAAAACCATTCAAAGATTCAGAATTCTTTTGGTGACGCGTTTTCACGAGTGTCTCTAGATGATAAATACCAGATGTCACCCAAAATGGGGAAACTGAAAAAAATCTCTGTTTACCTGTGTCCTAACGATTTCTGTTTCTTGTCATCCTACAGGAAGTTCTACTACATTACCCTGTTACGGGACCCCGTGTCTCGGTACCTAAGCGAGTGGAGACACGTCCAGCGCGGGGCCACGTGGAAAACCTCCCTGCACATGTGCGACGGGCGAACGCCGACGCCGGAGGAGCTGCCCCCCTGCTACGAGGGCACCGACTGGTCGGGCTGCACATTACAACAGTTCATGGACTGTCCGTACAACCTGGCGAATAACCGACAGGTGCGCATGCTGGCCGACCTCAGCCTGGTGGGCTGCTATAACATGTCCTTCATCCCGGAGAAGAAGCGCGCGCAGGTGCTACTCGAGTCGGCCAAGAAGAACCTACGAGACATGGCCTTCTTCGGCTTGACCGAGTTCCAGCGCAAAACGCAGTACTTGTTCGAACGGACCTTCCACCTCAAGTTTATCCGGCCCTTCATGCAGTACAACAGCACGCGGGCCGCTGGCGTGGACCTGGATAACAATACGGTGCAGCGGATCGAGGAGCTCAACGACCTGGACATGCAGTTGTACGACTACGCCAGGGATCTTTTTCAGCAGCGCTACATGTACAAGCGACAACTTGAACGAAGAGAGCAACGCCTAAGGAACCAGCCTGCCCTCTTCCCCTTTCGTCGGGGGCCCAGCTCCGATCATGCTTTCAGGGATGATGTGCCGGAGTCCGAGGCGTCCCGATTGCCCACGGAGGACTATATGAATCACATCATCAACCGCTGGTAGCAGTGCTGGGGGGAGGGGGACGGAAAATACAGATTGACGAGAAGGAAAAGGCTGCGATCCCCAGGTCAAATCAAGCGGGAGAGGAGCACGGCGAACGAGAAAGAGACAGAACTTTAGCGCCACCATCGAATACGGCCCTCCCCCCTTCTTTTGTGCTCCAGGATATCCTGCTGTCATCTCGGAGAGGAAGGACTCCAAATGCGGGATACTCTTCGTTGCTACTGCGAAGACTTTGCGTGTCAGGTCAGAAATGACTGACTAACTTAAAGCACTGAGCCTGAACTTAAAACTAAGAGGTGAAGACTTCTACAGGCGCATTCGCCCACGGAAGGAAAAAAAAAACATACGTAAAAGTTATCAGAATTATATTCACTGCAGATTTTAAAAGAATGAACCGAATGAAATTGTATAGAGGTATTTGCTTAAATGTCTGCTGCCATTTCAGCCATGAATTTGTGACAATAACGGTCTGTCTCTTTATTTTTTAGTTTGTTATGGTCTTATTTCTTTTAATTATTTTTAAAAGGGATTTTTCATCCCTCAAAGAGGTAAAACTCACAGCACTGAGACCAACAGAGCTACGTAACACTTATTGGATGCAATTTATTAGCTTTTCATAATCAGTGATGACTTGAAAAGGTGTGTTCTGTAGTCCTTTTTCATTTGTATTTGCACGTCAGTTGCAAATTTCGATGGTCGGACAGACAAAGCGTGGACCATAGCCATTATTTAAGCTTTCAGCATACTGTATGCGAAAATCCCGTGAGCTAAGTGTACTAATATAACCTTACCGAATGTTAGAGGTGTTTCGTTTGTCCGATCCGACAGATGTGTGATGCTATTGGCCGAGACAAATTCTAAGTTGTCATCAGCACCCAATTTCTTGGTAGCCAAAGCGGAAACCTGGTAGAGATCCAAAGAGGATCTGTGTCTTATTTTACACTTAGTAAGAATGGGCTCTGCGTTTCTAAGCGAAGTCGTGCACTCTAAATGTGATTGACTCTGTAATGACGCCTGTGTGTCAGTCAATAACAGCAGCGTCGTAGAGTTTGTGTGTATGTGTGTGTGAAAGAGAGAGCTCGTGAAACGCAAGAGCAGAATGACGAAGCAGCAAACGCAGCCTTTATAAATGTCACCACCATTCCCAATTCCCAGAGACTACTCATTATTTAGTATGTGGGTGGATGGAGGATGACTGTGTGTGTTTGAGATTCTGAGCATTCTATTGAGGATGACTGTTTTAAGTACGCAAGCATTTATGGGTGTTGCTTTTTTCTGTTGAAAAAATGTGTGCGTGTGTGTTTCATGACCAATCTCTTGCCATGGTCCTCAGGGACTGAAGCTATTGCCAGTAAGGGGACAAGAATGATGTCACATGTCTCCCCTTATGCAAATCTTTGAGTTGTTTGTTGTTAAAGGAATAGTTTGCACAGAGAAATGACAATTCGGTCACTATTTACTCACTCCTAATCCATGGGACCATAAAAATGAGGTGTTTTGCAGAATGCACAAGCTGCTCTTTTTCAAGCAATGAAGGTGAATAGGGACTGGAGCTGTGGAGCACCTAAACTATATTTAAAGTATTCGTTCTATGGTATCGAGCAGCATGAACATCCTGCAGAGTGTCTCCTTTTACGTTCCACTGAAGAAAAAGAAAGTCATACTGATTTGAAACAACATGAGAGTGAGTAAATAATGTCAGAATTGTCATTTTTGGCTAAACTGTCCTTTTAAGTTAGCGACTACACAACAACTTCAGAGTAAACAGTATGTGAATAAGGTATCAGGAAGAATTACCCTACTGGAAATGTGTCCTTTCTTTTTAACTGACTCTTAAAGTGTTATGAGGGACGTTTTGACTTTACTTAATGCTCTGCAATGGGAATTTGTTTTCTCAGTAACCATAAAGACAAACTACTCTTCACTTACTGCATATTTAACCAAACCTAGAGTGTTGTTATTTTATTCAGGAACAAACGTCTTGTCATAAACGAGCCGCTTAATTCATAAACGATCTTTATGAAGGCAGTCCTTTATTAATATCTCAATGTGATGCTGTCATTCCCTTCAGCTGATATGCTCTTAAAGGAAACCCTCAGTGGGTTGTAGTAATTGTTGGTCTCATTGCGAAATAGTTCGGTGACCAAGTGTTTCTCAGTCTTAATTCAACAATGGCATCCAGCCAATCAGAATAGTGTATTGCTGTGCTTTAAAAATGGTCACTGCATCGGACTGTCAAATGTTAGGCCAGAAACATACTCTACAGTGACGCTAACAAACCTCAAAACTCTAGGGGGCGACACAGTCACCTTCAAATGTCTGTGCCATTAAACCGTTGGTTTAATTTTTATTTAAACAGCTAGATTTTCTTCAAACTGTTGCTCAGCCATGACAGTAGTTGACCTGCTATAGCGCCCCTTGTGGTAGTGCTAAGGATGCAGCACACATCTGAGTTGCGTTATTAACTGTATTCTGACTGTTTTCAGAACAGTCTCTATAGAGGATTTTGCCTTTACCTTCTCCTCTAGAGTATGTTTCTGGACTTATGTGAGTCTAGCAAATCGACTCTTTCCGAAAGAATGTGTGTTTGTAAGCGTGCGAGAGCAGCATTAGCGAATCCCTGAGCTCTACTCTCGGGTGCATTTATTCATCACATCCAGTTCATCTGCTCTGGGTATTTTTCTCATCATTTCAACAATGGATCGTCAAATACACCATTAAAAAAAAGATTTCATTTTTATATAAACACGTCAGCGCTTCCTGTCTTTATTTTTAAGTGTCTCTAAACTCACACAAGCACATTTACAGTATAGAGTATACAGTATATTTACACATTTAAGGTACAGTATATCATGGTACAGTATATCATGGATTACTTTCTATTTTAATGTATATGGGCATTGAATAATAAAGTCTGACTCTTGACTCAGTTTGTGAAAATAAATGAAAACGTTTTAATAGTAATGCTTTTTAGTGGAAACCTTGAAGGCATGTGAGCAGCATCATGAATAAAGGTGTAAAATATATGAATATTAAGTTTCTGAAGTACCATTACACTAGATATTACATGTCAAAAGAATGATTTACCAGCCCTGTGTGTGCAAAGGCATACAGAATTTCAAAGTCCATTCACCTGGTGGCCATCTTGAAAATGCCCAGTTATTTGTTATATGAAACTACCTCAGGTTAAGTGCCAAAGTACAAGTTGAAACTTAATATTACCGATCTTAAACTTTTGAGTGGAATTCTGATATTGTGATAATATAAATGTAATATGATTTCCATGTTTTAAATGTTGACAGTTCAATATACCAAGTCAAAAATGATGGATACATGAAAATGCACAGCAGGAATGACCCTTCGACCCCACACACACATTCACCAACGCTGCTGTGAGGAGCTCAAACATAAAGCTGACAGACAGCATCGCACACACACACACACACACACACACACCGCAGCAGACAGCAGCCGCTGAAGCCCAGGCTGTGCTGCAGAAGCGGCTGACTCAGACGAGAGCGCTCTCCCTGGTAATTACAAAATACCTCCTGGCACGGATATCAAGACACGCTTCTTTGTCCTGTTGAATTGAACGGCAGAGAAGCAGCGTATCAGCAGCCATTATTGTCTGAAATGGATGGGGGTAATCACTCCAGCTCCTCTGAGTTCTGCAGGGGTAATGAATTGCCACACTGTGTCTCTTGGACAAGAGCCACGCTGAGAATCACTTGCACCCGGGCCATTGTTCTGCCAGGATATAATAAGAATTCCCAGTATGACAAATACAGTATATAGAGAGAAGATGAAGTGGCTGGGAGAAGAATTAGGAGAATTTCTATAGCTCTGCACAAGTATTTGAACCTAGATGACGAAGGGTTACAACAACTTTTGTTTTGAGCTTAACAATTAAACATTGGCCTCAGCAGCTTTTTGAATTCATTAAAACAAAAAGAGACAAAATTTATTCAAATATGTTTCCATATTTTCAGGACTGGAGTGGACAAGTAATTTTAAAGTGATAATTCACTCAAAAATGAAATTGACTTACCTGCAACTTGTTCCAAACTTGACTGTCTTTCATGGAGCACATTTTGTCACTTATAATGAAATCCAGTGGGGTCCAATATTGTTTCAGACCCCCTTTGTTTTCTTTTACATTCCAAAGAAGAAAAAAAGTCATTCAGGTTTGAGTGAATACATGATGAAGAAACTTTGTTTTTGTTGAACTATCCTTTTAAGGGTTAATTATTAAATAATAATATATATATAATTTTTATACACTGTAATACTTTTGTTTTGTCATTTTTTATTAGTCATTTTATGTGTGTGTGCGCGCGTTAAAGTATATTAGTATCTACATAGTTTATTATATTTAGTTAATAACTAAAAACCAAAATTTTATATTTTAACTAAAAAACAATACACACACCCACAGTTTTAGTTTTAATGTATTTAGTTATTTTAGGATTTTAACTTTAACTTTAGTTATTTTATCTTGAAAATGAGAAACCTGAAAGTTTTACCTTGTTGCCTAGCTGAAATAAAATATGAAAATATGTTGATATATATATATATATATGGATTATATATTCATATAATCAGTGAATGTTTATTTTATTTCAAGAAAGCTTTTTTAATGGTTCTATTTTAGTTAACAATAATCACTCTGATCGGTTGAATACTAAATATTTGAATATTGAGGGGACAATAGCACATCCCTCTCAACGTCTAAAGTGCTTCCTGCCTGATTGTTTCTGAAAATTCACCTCAAAGAGCTTGATTCAAAACTCATCACAGTGGCACTATTATAGATCCAGTGGCACTGATCTATAATAATTAGTCATCAATTGCCGCTGTAATTTACATTACAAGTGCTCTTCGCTTCTTAGCTTATGGCTGATTTGAATGCACAGAGGGGATGATGTGGAACTGACGTGGCCATTTCACCTTTTATGTGTCTGGTCCTTACATGGCTTTTAAAGGTGAGACGTATAATTTAGCCCTGGGAAATATAAGGCAATGCCATGGAAACATGATGTCACATCCTTGAAAAGCTTTCAAACTCGATTGTTATTCCTCTCAAAAACTTTCTCAAGTGTACTTCCTGAGGAATTTAGCGGCGAGAGTCGACATTAATTTTACAGTCGTACAGAATATTAAGCTCAGTTCTGTATCGTGCTGTCATTTTCTCACATTTTTGGCTTTGAAGGACTTCTGCAAATCGCCTCCTAATCAGGGTAATTGATTTTTATGAGCAGCCCACTTTCGCAGCAGGCTGCTGGTTTTACAGCCCCCCTCGGATATAAAAGTTAGGTGCTCCAGCAGAAAGGTTAACAGCCACTGCGGCAAGAGGAGGGCGGCTTTGCACTAGAATTTTCTCTTTTCTGTCGACATTCTAATGCATAATGGAGCCACCTTGACCCCATAAAGCACCCAGGGCTCCCTGTCCCCTCAGAAGCGCACTTCGACCTGTCACACTTGATCTACAGTTTAATTCGATGCCGGAGCATGGAATTTCTGCCACGCAGTCACAGGTTGTGTGGCTCTACCACAATAAAGCAACAGAAGCATGTATAAATATCCGGCTGAAACATCAAGCATGCCCTTGTCAGTTTGAACTTGGGTGGTAATAGCCAAACAGATCCAGGGTATCATATCATGTCCAATATTGATAAACAGAGCATGGATTTTGACATCTGACCCAGCAGTGGCATTGAACTATTTAGCAGTCTCAGAGTATCTCTGCAGGCTGTTTAATTCTCATGCTGATAGAAAAAGGAAAAATAGGCAAATAATAAAATGAGAATAGCCTAAGGCTTGGCAGCCATGTCTCATGATGTTGTGCAATTAGTCTTTTGTTTGATGTAGTAGAATTCTGGTAATAAAACAATCTTCCCAATTGAAGTTTCCGATTTTGGTTAACAGCCTGAAAGCATCATCTGTAACGCAAGATAAAGATGTAGAATACAACATTATGAATCCCAAGAGGGCAATGTATCATGTTAAAGTCTAGATGGTTATTTCCTCTGACAAGATGATTGAGAATCAAATATTCCCGATAAGAGACTTGTGCTACTTCATAAAAGCAGACGTACTAATTTTAAAAGTTTGCAACTGAGTGTATTGAAAACATAAATCCTTATCTCTTTGAAATGAAGATTCAAAATCCATTATGTATTAAGCATTCTCTTTATTGTCCTGGTTTGAATGTGTCATGCAGTGGTGGGAAATTAACGGGGACACCCACTCATTCAACCCCTATTTTTAGGCTAAGTATTCCCATGGGACATTGAGTTAGGTCTACTACTTGTCATTTAGGTATGTTTAAGTTAATGAATTACATGGCAGATCCCGATTTTGTAATTTAATGGAATGAACTGTCTATTAAAGAGATTTGGGGTTCTTTTCAGTTAAAAAAATAATGCACGTGTAACTTTACAGTCAGTTTTACCATAATATAATATGTTCAATAGAAACATTTAGTAGTACAATTTATAGGCTTGTTGCATAAAAGTGTAGGCTAATTGACAAAAAGTTCATTTAAAAATACATTTACAGTATATTTTTTGGAAAATACTTTTACACAAATTAAGCATGTCACTGCTTGAATATTCATGGCTTAACCAAAACAATAAATACCATATGGCTTATAGAAATGCATTACACAGGTAGCTGTTTAAATAAAACATGAAAATAGAAGCAGTATAAAACAGGCATCGTACACAGTAGTGCGATGAATATATAAAACAGAAGGATCTTGCAGAGTCAGATCGCATTATCACTCCAAATCCAGTTTCCATTCTTTCCTTTAAAATCTGCGTTAAAAGCTCCTGCGTGCTCTTTTTGAGCCAAAATGGCGCCTATGACTAATTAGCTGTCTAACGTATAGCCAGTAAAAACATTGCATTATGTTGCTACCTTTAATCAAAGTCCTGACATTTTTAAATCAATACGATATTCAGTTTTATGAATACTGTTGTTAGTGCAGCACTTATAATATTATATGTGATTTTGCGTATGCTTAAAGCTATATTTCTTGAAAGGCACAAAGAGCAGAGCCTACACATGAACTGTGGGATGGACCACTTACACCGTCCAAACATGGCAACCCACGAAGCAGATTTAGAAGCCGGTGCTGGTATGATTGCTCACTTTATTCTCAGCATAATTCTGTCGCGTTGCATTTATATCAATGATAGTGTGTATGAATACGCCACTTAATGCATTTTGCCACTGGGTCGAAGCAAATGTATGTGATTAGTCACCCTTGCACAGTTACAAGGACTGCCAATGCTCTACACAGAGAAGTGAGCTCATATAAACGCTGGATTCTTCTTTTTAGATAATTTTGTGGTTATTATGTTCTAAGAGTATTTGAGTTCACTCGCATCTCATTCTCATAACCTGCAAAAATCGAATCGCAATCCTTCGCATTATGGTTATATAAAAACATATACTACTTGTTTTACTCAGTGCGTTTAAAATCGGTGCCAGTTAGATGGCATTAAAAATGAATCCATCCTCCTAAAATATGCTTTGAAAAAATGTGTTATAATGCAGGAAGTTAATGAGAACCCGGAACTCCGGCTCGATAAGAACGCTGATTGGATGAAGCTAATCTTAATGTCCACGATGAGTGCTCTGATTGGCTGAGAGTCAGGCCGCGCTTCAAGCTGTCAAATGAAGAGAAATCCAAACAATGCAGAAACATATGGAGGCTGTGTTTGATTACCTGTGGGATATATACTTACGCGTATAGTTTGCAAGTATTTTATGATAAAGAGGACAGTTTCAACGTTTGTTTCACTTTCTTTTTGAACTGTTTAATTTATATAGCTACGGTTTAACCACTCCAGCTTTTTTTAGAATTAGTGGTGTACCATTACCAGTGAGTCCTGTCCTCAAGCAGAGACTAAACAGTTTTATTTTCTCAGGCTTTTGTGGGAAAATGTGGATGTTATGTGTTGCACTGCTGGCTCTGGGCTCTGTCCAATCTGTCTATGGGGACTCTAAAGCTGTCACAACAACACTAACCACTAAATGGCCCTCTACACCACTCCTGCTGGAGGCCAGGTTAGCTTGAACACACAATGATGACAGCATGTTTAATATATAGTTTTATGCTACGCTTTACTAATAATAAAAGATGCCTTTATAATGTTCTACAGTGAGTTCCTTGCTGAAGAGAGTCAGGACAAGTTCTGGGACTTTGTGGAAGCCAATCAAAATATTGAAAGTGACCATGATGGTAATATTTGATCTGAATCCCATCTTTTACTTTCACCTTTTAGACATGCTGAGAACTGTCAACATGTTTGTCTATTTTTATGAAGCCGTGCTGTTGTATTAAATATCATAATATTAAAATATTGTATACTTTTATGCTGCGGTATATTATGCAAAAAATGAATGTCAAGTTACTTGCGGTTAATGAAGATAGTTCCAATAGCACCAGTATTTGTGTTGATGCTCTTGACATGCTGTTGGCCAATCAGATTACCAGACTGTTGTCCATATTTCAGTCACGGATCTGGCATACTACGATCTGATCCTGAAGCGAGCCAGTGTGCTGCTGAGCCCAGTCCAGCTAAACATGCTGAAGTTCTCTTTATCTCTGAGGGCCTACTCATCCACCGTCCATTCCTTCCAGCAGGTGAGTAGAACCTCTCCACAGCTGTTTAATGTAAATGCAAAGTGAATCTGGAGATCATGTTTGAATCATGTTTGTTTATGTAGATCGCCTCTAATGAGCCTCCTCCACCTGGCTGTAAAGCGTTCTTCAATGTACATGGACAGACGTCTTGTGATACTGAAAGACTTAAAGTCATGCTGGATAACGCCGTAGAAAGGTGAGTAAAAGCAAGACCTGTTGTAGCCTACCCTCCAACATTAAGAAACATTATCCACTTTTTTTTCTTTTTTTTTTTTGAATGTATTTACATTTCCCAATGTTCCCCAAAAGTGTAAAAATTAAATTTTTGCCACCAGTGAGTAAGCCTGGTGGAGTGACTCACAAAATCCATTTTTAAATAAGTACTCTCTTTATACATGAAAATGTTGCTAATCAGGACACAAACAGAAAGCAAATAAGGCATTTCAGATTTCAGTAATTAAATGTTTTTTGAAACTATGATGCCTGAAACATTTGAATAATTTAGCACAATAATTTAGCAATTTAGAATTTTGCATGTCTAACAGTTAGACTAACATCTAAATCTATGTAAAGAGGCTTTTTCATGTTGTATTATATTTATTGTGCAGTTTTCATGTCCCCTTTGAGTAGAGACTACTTAAAACACTTAGGTTTCACAGACAGGGCTTAGGTTAAGCCAGGATTAGACAATAGTTCAGTTAGGACATTTAAGTACTTTTTATAAACATGCCTTTGAAAAAAACAATACTAATGTACCAGCTGAGCCCTTACAATCTGACTTGCTGCAGTTTGGAATTGAACTGCTGGTTTGTTTGGCCAGAGGAGAATTGGCCCCCCGACTGAGCCTGGTTTCACCCAAGGTTTTTTCTCCATTCTGTCACCGATGGAGTTTTGGTTCCTTGCCGCTGTCGCCTCTGGCTTGCTTAGTTGGGGACGCTTCATTTCCAGCGATATCGTCGACCTGATTGCAAAGACACTATTTAAACTTATTGACACATTATTTTCCTTTTTTGATATTGTGCAGTGCTTTGACACAATTTGCATTGTAAAAAGCGCTATATAAGTAAAGGTGACTTGACTTGACTAATGTGTATCTAGAGACAAAACAAAGGCACTGACATATTCAAGTTTCTTTAAGTTGAAACCGCTCAGGCTTACATATTAGTCTGGCGCTAGGCCTAAGCCTTGTTTGTGAAACCGGGGTTTGAAATAAGTATTGACAGTGCTGTAAACAGACCTAAACACAACAAAAACTTTAATGTTTTTTTTTTCCCACTTATTTTTAGTTTGTATTATTTGTATATTGTTTTGTTTGCATTTAATTATTTTTTCATTATGTATTTATTTATTAATTTTCAGGCCCAAGCCATACCTGTTCAAAGGCGATCACAAATTCCCCTCAGCCAATCCAGATGCACCGGTTGTGATTCTTTATGGCGAGCTGGGCACCAAAGAATTCACCAGATTCCACCAGCTGATGCTTGCCAAAGCCAACAAAGGCTTGATCACTTATGTTTTACGACACTTTTTGTCTGTGAGGATTAAACCTTTTAGTATTGTAATCATTATTTTCATTGTATTGAATCTCTTTATATTTTCATCTTAAGATGAATAAGTCCATATACTCTGTCACTCATGCAGAACCCCAGCAAGGGTAAAGTGCACCTGTCTGGATATGGAGTGGAACTGGCCATCAAAAACCAAGAGTACAAAGCCAAAGATGACACACAAGTTCAAGGTATGATAACAGCCCAAAGTCTTTCTTTTGTGGCTTTGAAAGAAAGTTAGTATCATTTAAATACAGATATTGTCTAATTAGCAAACTCATTTATCTTTTCTCCACTTTTCACAGCTGGAGCTGATGTGAATGCCACTGTAATAGGTGAAAACGATCCTGTGGATGAAGTCCAAGGCTTTCTGTTTGGCAAACTCAAGTAATTTAAAACTCCATAAACATTATAGATTGCTCTCCATTGACTAAAATGCATCCCTGTGCTTGAAATGACATAACAGTATATCTTGATAGCATGTGTTGTATTTGTCAGGACCTTTTATCCTGAACTTAAGGAACAGCTGAAGGAGCTCCGGAACCATTTGATTGAGAGCACCAATGAGATGGCCCCACTTAAAGTCTGGCAGATGCAAGGTGATTGTTTTTGAACTGATGAAACTTCTGGCTTATATACAATTTAAATTAAATGCTTGTTGGCTGCAGGTGTTTATATTGAAAGCCACAAGAGATGTGTGCTACAGTGTTTTTACCATGGTTAAGGTAGCAGAGCCTCTTGTACTATTTGGCACACTTACATTAATGCCACTACTTCAAGGCCTTTCAAGCTCAATTATTCTATTACCTGTGACTAAAGGAGCAGTTGGGTAGCTCAATACTCATTCTGATGGTATGCAAATGGAACGTTTTCACGTTGTTAATTAGCTGTGGTTCTGCTGGCCTTGTGAGGTTGTCAAACACCACTCCCTCTAGCCCAGAGCTCATTACTGTTCTATCAAGGTAAACTCATCAGAGACTAGTCACATTTAGCAAAACCTCTAAGCCAACACACACACAGTTGAACGCACTATTCCCAATGGAACCGGAAAAGTGCTTTGGCACATCCAATTCATTATATGTAGAATCTGAGGAATTGGCATGCCATATACAGGTCATGACTATTTCAAATTAGATCTTGAATATTACTGGAGCAGAAATGCAAGTATGAATAACGTGTTCTTTATCCTTCTCCTTAAGATCTCAGCTTTCAGACTGCTGCCCGTATCCTGGCAGCTCCCTCTGTGGACGCTCTCAATGTCATGAGGGATTTGAGCCAGAACTTCCCCACCAAAGCCAGGTAAGTAACCACCTGTCCATTACAAACACTGAGTCCTAACCAGACATGATAAAGCAACAAAAATCCTGTTTCCTTTTTCTTATTTTAAAATATGGAGTGTCTATTTTTTGTGCAAATAGCCCGCCTTGTTGACAAAGGCTATTTACACTAACTCCACCCACCAACGTGTGATTGGGATAGTCAACAATGCAAAAAGACGTTTGTTCAATATCAGTTTCAGTGGCGTAGATTGTAAGGTGCGTGCTTTGTCACACGATTGACGATTGAGTTCGACTCCGCCTTTTGCCGAACTTTTTTTCTCCCTTTTCAAATCTCATATCGCATTGGAAAGGCGTCCGTTCGCTTCCAATCATAAAAATGAAGGAAATAATCAAAAGTTGAAAATAAAGTATCAGGGAAGGGTTAGGGAAGGTGTAGGGAGGGCTTTATTGTCCTAATAAGGTGGCATCCATAATAGCCTAATTTGAATTAAAACTATAATTTACACTCAATACTTTATTATTGCGTACTTTTTTATAATGTATTACAATACTGAGGTGCGGATACTATTTGAAATAAGTAGTATAAATAGCAGAAAATCTTGCTATTTTAACATAGTGTAAATAGAATCCATTGCTATTTGCACTTAGTGTAAATAGTATCTATCGCTAGGAAAATACGCTATTTGCACTTGGTGTAAATAGCATTTATCTCTATTTACACTTAGTGCAAATAGCCGCTGCCTTTAAAATATCATTGGTCCGAAATCCTACTCCAACATGTTCTGAATGGCTGAGATTTTGCCAATATGCACAGCATTTCACTTTCAGTGAAGGCTCTTAATTGATGCTGGAAACACTGTGTCTTAACCATGTGTGACATAACGTGTTTATATGTGGCATACGGTTTATTATTTCACTTTCAAAAGCCACTTTTCTGTGTTTATTCATTAATTCCTCATTGGCTCTATAGTAGTAAGTGCTTTTCAGTTCAGAAACCCTGGCAGCAGACCGCTCAAGTCATCAGAAAGTATAGTCCGAGCTGGATGTTTTGAGTCTTTACTGCCTCCCAAGATTTAATTAACACTTTAAGGGTAAAAAACGAGCCGTCAGCAGTTATGATGAAAATAATATGCTTTATTTGGCCCAGATGGTGCAGCCACAGCTGTTTTTTTTTTTTTTTTGGCAAATGTCTTGTTAATGTACCGCCCATACTAAAATGCAATTTTGTTAAAGTGATCCTTGACATCATGGAGTATAATACGCAGTCATGTATCGCCCAGAGCAATTAACTGCAGCTCTGAGTCATCGGCTATTTTTTTTTTTTTTAAATATCTGAATGCAGACTTGCATGACGTCAGTGAAAGCAATCTCATCTCTATCGAGTTAGCCAGCGCAGACATTTTTATGCAGATTACAGTAGGCTGTGCATTCAAGATTTGATTATAATGAATCATCATGATGAACTAATGAATCATTTTCAGTGTAACCACGCACATTTCTCTCTCCCCTCTCAGGTCCATTACAAAAACGGTTGTTAACTCCGAGATCCGGAAGGAGATTGAGGAAAATCAAAAGGTGAGGCCTACCATTGTGCTTTTTTCATGTTCCTAGAGTCCTTTTCTCAAAGCTGTGGCATCAGCAGGTATTCTCATTCACTACATTTTTTGCTGCACCGCTGAGATAATGGACTCAAAGAAGAGGCCCAGTCAAGTCTTTGTTTTTTGCCTCACCAAGAAAAGTCATGGCAAAGTCTTACAATGATTCTCTCTTCCCATATATTAAAACCTGTATTTAAAATGAAAGAACATCAGTTGTAAAGTGTTTTGGTTGTTAGTGGAATGGAGAATCATTCCTCTCCACCTCTCTGCTTGTTTTATTCACGTTCCTCAATATTGGAACGTGTGTAAACGCTTTTGTTTTTTGCTGAAAAGGTAATGAATGAAGTAATTGCGGCGAATACGGTTTATATGTGGCTTCGTTCATTGTTTCAGTCATTTCCTTTCTGTGATTAAAGCTGTTTCTTGCCTCTTGTAATGAGGACGTGTAACGGACCTGCTCCTCATTCCTCACTGTAATTGCATGCTGGGAAACTTGACGAATGGAGGCTCTTTAAGGTTTTTTAACGAGCTCCCTAGCTCTAATGCACGTGCCTTTAGCGAATAACAAACATGAGAGCCAAGGATAAAAGCATGAATATATAGAATGGAAATGGCCTAAGGCTCAAAAGGGTCTGTTTGAATTATAGATCATATTAAGTATCTCTTTCAACTTCTGTTCTGCTCTATGAAGTGACAGAAACATATGTTTCATCCAGGTATTAGCAACCCACTGGGCTTGGGAGGTTACATTAAGGCTAATTGTGAATATGTCATACCTAATATCTCACGTTCTTATGTCTCCTCTAGTATTTTAAAGGGACATTAGGTCTCCAGCCAGGGGACTCGGCTCTGTTTATCAATGGACTCCATATTGACCTGGATGTGCAGGATATTTTTAGGTAAGCAGCTGGATTTTTATTTATTTTTTATTTTTTCTAATTATGTATTAAATATAAATATTACATTATACACAATAATTATTTATACTTAGCAGAAATCTAAAAATAATGATTTAATAAGAAAATGCAGCGTTTTCCACAGACACTCTATTTGTGGCGGCATATATATGCCGGCAGGAGGTGCAAGAGATAGAGGTTTCCCCGGTAACCACAAAGCAGCGCTCCACTTACAAACTCTGCTTTATGAAAGTGAAAGTGATGTGACATGTGGCCAAGTATGGTTACCCATCCTCGGAATTTGTGCTCTGCATTTAACCCATCCTAAGTGCACACACACAGCAGTGAACACACACATCGTGAACACACACCCAGAGCAGTGGGCAGCCATTTTATGCTGCGGGGGCAGTTGGGGGTTCGGTGCCTTGATCGAGAGGTGGAAGAGAGTGCTGTACATTCCCTCCCCCCACCTGCCGGACCTGAGACTTGAACTCGCAACCTTTGGGTTATGAGTCCGACTCTAACCATTAGGCCACAACTTTCTGATGACAGTAGGTTTCCTTCAGAAATGCAGTGATATAAAAACACCCACACCGGGTTTCGATTTTGAAACGTGCAGTGCTCATGTTTATTCAGTGAAGTCAAAGCCTTTTGGAAAATCTATTTGTGGCTGTCAGTTTTGATATTGTGGCGGACCGCCACAAATAAATCAATGTATGGGAAACGCTGAAATGTAACTAAAAAATAATACAGTATTTAATATTTACCTTTTATTATACACTATTGTTCAAAGGATTGGCACATAATTCTTTTAATTATTTTTTGTATGTTTTTTAAATAAGTCTCTTATGCTTAAAGAGGGTGCATTTATTTGATCAAAAATACAGTAAAACAGTAATATTGTGAATATTAATACAATTTGTGAGTGTATTTTATTGTGATGGCAAGGTTTTTGTTCAATAAATTTCAAAAGAACAGCATTTATTTGAAACAATGAAATTAAATGAATTTGAAAATGTCTTTACTGTTACTTTTGATAAATTTAATGCATGCTTGCTGAATAAAAGCTTTAATTGCTTAAAAAAAAAAAACATTTCAGACCCTATACCTTTTAAATTATGTCTTGCAATATTGTAAGTAATGTGTATCATGAAGTGTGATGTATTGATTTGTCATTTTGCAGCGTTTTTGACGTATTGAGGAATGAGGCCAGGGTCATGGAGGGTTTACGTAGTCTGCTCATAGACACTCCTTACATCCACGACATCCTCAAACTCAACGTCCAGCCCTCAGATTCTGACTATGCAGTGGACATCCGCAACCCTGCTGTTAACGTGAGCTACATGTTGTTGTTTTTTGCAAACCTGTTTTCTGGGAGAGAGAATAGAGAATAAACCATTTTTTTTCTCTTTGTCCAGTGGATTAATAACCTGGAGACAGATGGCCGATATGCATCCTGGCCCTCCAATGTGCAGGAGCTGCTGCGTCCCACCTTTCCAGGAGTCATTCGACAGATCCGGAAAAACTTTCATAATCTGGTAAGTATCACAGGTGCTGTGTAAATATGACAGTTTGTTTCAGACATTACCAGTTCATAATGTGAACCACACATAGATCTGAATTCTGCAGATTATTTCTGAATTGTGTGTGTCTTTCTGACAGGTGATGATTCTGGATCCAACCCATGAAAACACGGCAGAGCTGATCAGCGTGGCTGAGATGTTTTACAGCAACAACATCCCGCTCAGGTCAGTCTGAAAATAGACAGAACGTTATTACAAGAATATGATTAATGTTTCACAATGCATAGGAGCCATGCATTTTCCATGCTCCCGCAGGAAAGCAGGTTCAAATCTGGTCATTTTCTTGTGCCATTTTCACCCCTTCATTTAACTTTTTCAGTATCTGCCAATAAATAATAAAGGCATTTAACCGATAACTATTTTTTGTGTGAATATCCTGTAATTATAGACTTTAAGTGTTTGAACTCTGCACCCTGTCAGTGTAGTTATTGTCTCTCTCTGATGATTTCTGTTTTTGTCTGTCTGCAGGATTGGAGTGGTGTTTGTGGTGAATGATTCTGATGAGGTTGATGGGATGCAGGATGCTGGTGTGGCTTTACTTCGAGCTTTCAACTACATCACTGATGATGTTGACAGCCAGATGGCCTTCGATGCCATCATATCTGTAAGTCAACAACATCACCAGTGCTTCATACAACACCAATTTAGTGGTGGATTTTGTCTATGTTTAGGAGCATACTGGATATAGATTTGCCTTAAAACTAACAGTTTTTTCAAGAAAATAATTTTTGATATGTCTTTCAGATGTTGAACAGAGTTCCCAGTGGAGGAAAACTGAAGGTGGAACATGTGGTGGGTGTGCTGGAGAAGAGATATCCCTATGTAGAGATCAGCAGCATCCTGGGGCCTGACTCTGCCTACGACAACAACAGAAAAGTGAGGGATTTGTTTTTCTAATGTGTGTTCTTTGAATATTTAAACAGTACTCCATCTCAGATGTCATATTCTTGCCAAAAGAGACAGAATATTGTGGATGAGGTAATTTTTTCATCAACTGTAGAGATTAAGGATGTTACTGTCAGCCAGAGGTGGTTCCTGTTTTAATAGCTCTTTGTGTCTCCCAATAACCATAACCCTTATTGAGGTCATATTTTCTATGTCTCCATAGGAGGGAAAGGCATATTACGAGCAAACTGGTGTTGGCCCATTGCCTGTGGTGTTGTATAATGGAATGCCTTTACAACGTGAGCAGTTAGACCCAGATGAACTTGAGACAGTCGTCATGCACAAGATCCTAGAGACCACCAGTTTTTTTCAGCGCACAGTCTACCTGGTGAGAATTACATGTCTGTCACCCATAGTCTCTATGGTGTCCTTTTTGGGTAAAAAAGTAACACATTGCACTCTTCCTAAAAAAATTAGCTAAAACCCATCATCAAATAGATCTGTCTGTCTTCCAGACAAGCTTTAGTGGAAGTACTAGTATAGTTTTGTAAAATTTCAGAAGTTCGTTTCACAGATTAGTTAAGGTGTCATGCACTCTGTAGTCTTGCATGATTAATTGATCAATTTATTCTAAATATATATTATTTGTTAAGTTGTTATTGCCAGTTAGGATTCTGCAGGTGTACAGTATATAAAAAATAAATAATGAAATGCACACACACAATATATATATATATATATATATATATATATATATATATATATATATATATATATACATACATATATATTATTATTATTATTATTATTATATATATATTTTTTTCTTTTTTTTCTGAAGTACAGTTTAGGGTTATATATTGTTAGTGTCATCTTTTGAAATGCCTCTTATGATCTTTTCAGGGTGAACTGAACAGTGACCATGATGTAGTAGATTTTATCATGAATCAGCCCAATGTGGTCCCAAGAATCAATTCCAGAATCCTGAGCACCAACAGGAATTATCTGGACCTTTCTGCCACCAGTGAGTTCTTGTCTGATTGGGTTCATAGCAAAATTGTGTTTCTTCAGTGTCTTGCTGCTCTCCGGTTCTTTTCTGTTGGATCATAAATAGCTTTTCTTCCGGTAAACGAGCCAGTTTGAGATATACAACACGTTCGCTCTCGTATGCTCTCGGGAATGAATATCTGCCTCATTGTGAATTCTGTGCTAAATGTCTTGTTTGTTCTTGATAGCCCATTTATTTACAAAGACGTACAAATGAGACTGCGGCAATGATATTCATAAACGGCTTTGTTTTTGCAAGGAATATGAAACTGAATTTTAATAGCTTTTGGATAGCATATTTGCAGTCTTTCAGGAAGCTGAGTAAAAGACCCATTTCAGTCTGAACTCAAATAGCACTCCATGTTTAGAAATAGCTGCATTTGAAATGGCTTTGGTTGGATTCAATTATGAATGCGAATGTACCTCTAACAGAGAACAAAGCACAACCTTATTTTAATTTTCTCTCCAAGTGTTTGCCATCAAGTCTTTTCTTTTCCAGACAATCATTTTATCGATGAATATGCACGTTTCCTTTTCCTGGACACCAAAGACAAGAACGCAGCGGTGGCCAACAGCATGAATTACATGACAAAGAAAGGTGAGGTGATTGCTGCTATTGATCTCCATGAGAAACGCAGTTCTTCCAACCTGCTGCTGATCTCTGACCTATGTAATCATGAACAATTAAGGGTTTCTCTGTGGTGCCTTTATGAAATATATCATTTCTGGTTGTTCTGTCCATCTTACGTTATTTAGATTCAGATTCATTCTTTATTGTCCCCAAAAAAGAGGAAACTTGTTTCCACAGACTGTACCCGAGCTGTAGTACACAATACACACATAAGTGATGCACACATATTTCCACCAAATACAAATGTTCAGAGTCAGTGCACATGATACATGTAAACTGCAACAGATGTACATCAGCAGTCCTACACGTATATTACCCAGAAGGTAAGAGCACCAACAAAACAATATAACTTTTAAATGACATACTCCCCAGTTTCTGTGAATTTAACATTCTAATAGCAGAGGGTACAAAACTTTTCCCCAAACGTGCTTTTTTTGGGGTAACTGTTTGTATCTATGACCTGATGGAAGAAGAGTAAAACATCAATTTAGAGGATGACTAGGGTTACTTATTATAGTTTTTGCCCTGCGAATGATGGCAGTATCAATAAGAACTGACAAATTAGGGGTAGAAAGACCAATTATTTTTGAAGAGGTATTAGTGATTCTATAAAGCTTATTTCTGTTTGTACAAGAGAGCATGGTAAAATAACAAGTGGCACAATACAGGATACTGGATTCAATGTTACTGCGATACAAAAGAAGCAAAAAATCTTGTTTTTTACCAGGTGCACACTGTGGTTTTGGCAAACCAAATCAAATTTCAGAAGTTGTCAAAGATATTTATCATAAGCAGTCTTACCGCCAGATTTACTAAACAGGGCAAATAAGCATGAGACCGCAATCCTTTAAAAGCGGTCAGTGATCTTCTGACAATACTGCGTTTGCTGGGTGTTAAATAATGGTACAAATACTAGAAAATTGACTATCGCAAATCTTAGTAAATTAAAAGAAGCAAAAGAAGGTTTGCGCTGGTGCAAGCTCTTCGTAAATCTGGCTCTTTGTTTGATGAGTATAACGTTCTCATCGAGAAAAAATAGTTGATACTAGCTTGTGTGTATTATAATTCTTGTGCATCATAATATAAAAATGTCCTTCAGTTTGCTTTGGAGAATGAGCAGTCGAATGCAAATGAAGATGACAGACATGGATTGGTGACTTAAATCGCCCAGTAATGACCAAAGACTTGGCTGACATGTATATCACACAGTCTGACATGAAAGACATTTAATGTTGTACAATCAGTTTGGTCCTTCAGCCAAAATGTCTCATCTCATTATATAATCTGACAGGCAGCACAAAAAAATGGCAGTGTACACCTGGCTTTAGACACCAAAAACTGTCTGTGTACCACTAAATATATCTGTCTGCTTTTATTTGTGTTTCTTCATTCCTTGTTTTTCTTGAATGCTGATTTCAGGGATGTCAACCAAGGATGCTTCTGGTAATTGCATTGAGCTGTTATACTCACTTAACTGACAGCCCACTTCCCATAGATCTCATCTAAACATACAGTGCCCGAGTGCAAATATTGTTAGAAAATGCCTACATTGACATCATTAACATAACACTCTCTGTTGCTTGAAGGAATATTCTGGGTTATTTAAAACTTAATGTCTGTGTACCACATCTGCGGCATGCTGTCGATTACCACAGGAAATAACTTTGAGCCTGTCTCTCAGTTTGTGTACACAAATGGGAATGCATTTACAGGAATACACTTATAATGGAAGCCTAGCAGGTCAGTGTGCAACTACTTTGAGTAAATATCTATAAATATTTAAAATGTCTATTTTACTGTCACACTGTTTTGAAAGTACAAACATGAAAACGGTTAGGATGCACTGGACCTCTGTTAGGGTCGGTATGTGTGATACAAGGATACCAGAATGAACGTGTGAAGGGATCTGACATAATATATAGAAGTGAAATTACATCAGAATTGTCCAACAATTCAGACAAATTTGCATTTAATGTTGGCGATTCAACTGAAATACAAGCCTCATATTCTTAGATGCTCCGCTCTGCTAGACTTCCATTATAAACCAAGTGCATTCCTCTGAAAGTTTTTGTTGTTTAAAATGTACTGAGGGACAACTCTAAATTATTTTTTGTGGTAATTGGCAGTATGCCACTGATGATATTGATAGCTAAAGTTGTAAATGTCCCAGAATATTTCTTTTTAAGTATGTCTGCAAGTTTTAGGATTAGTGTATTATGATTGTTGTTGTTTTCCTTTAATCAAGTGAAGAAGTTTTCTGAGGCTTGCTATTGATTTAAGCACAGCTGTGCATTTGTCATCTGTCAGAACTGTCAGTGTGTGATGGATGAAAGAGAATCTCTTTCTATCCTGTGGTCCCCTGTAATATCTTTCTTTTACAGACGTTTACAGGTTTATATCTAGGTTGAAATTGCCTGTCTGTCTTTGTGTGCCGCTTGGGCACTTCAGATACATCTCGCCTTTTTAACTGTTAAAACCTAAGACAAGCCAGAATGCTTTCAGTTCCTCACATCATTTTCACTCACCTTTTTAGATTGCATGAGGAAACAGCATGTCTCGGCTGTGTAATTTCCTTCAGCCTGTGTGTCTGTCCTTCTCTGACTTGCAGATGATGGCATCATCCGTCCAGTGACTTTCTGGGTAGTGGGAGACTTTGACCAGCCCTCAGGACGACAGCTGCTGTACGATGCTATACGTCACATGGTAGGACAATGTCACTGAGCCAGTCAACCTCATACGCAGTGCACAAAATTAACTTTTTGCCACAGCGGTCTGTCTCATGAATAGAAGACATTTACTGGCAGTTTTGTTATATTGTTACTACCCTTGTTTGTGAATCTAATCTAAATGTATTCACACAAAGAGGCAAATCGCACTACAGTATTAGTATATCAATATTAGTGCTGTCAAACGATTAATCGCATCCAAAATAAAAGTGTTTGTTTACATGATATATGTGTGTGTACTACACACACATGCATGTATATATTTAAGAAAAATGTTATGTTTATATATTAAATATATTTATGTATGGTATAATTTGTATGAATATAAATATATACATGTAAATACATGTGAATATTTTCTAAATATATGCTGTATGTGTGTGTCTTTATATACATAATAAATATACACAGTACACACACATATATTATGTAAACAAAAACTTATTTTGGATGCGATTAATCGTGATAAATTGTTTGACAGCACTAATAAATATTTATAAAAAATAGTGTTTATTATAAAGCTTTAAATAAATATTTCAATATAATTAATAATAATAATATTTTTTTATGTACATAAAAAAACAAACCAGCACACATAGCTTTGTTCCTTACTGCATTATATTATATTATATTATATTATATTATATTATATTCCTGCATATTTTGGGATTTTTTTTCTTTGTCTTGGCATTAGGCAAATCGTAGACTCCATGATTGATGTTCTTTGCTACATATTTCCAGTGTTATTTTAGCATTATTTGTATACTATTGTATTATTTATTAATTCACTTTAATTTTAGTGTTAGTAATTTTAGTAATGTGTTTTTGTCATGTTTTTTTATTAGGTTATTTCAAATATTTGTACTAAACTTTATTTTTTATTTTAATAATTAGTTTTACTAATTGTACTACTTGAACCTATTTCAGATAGTTGCAAAGGCAACATTTTTTATTTTCTTTTAATATTTCATCTAATATTTATTTTTTATTTCGCCTTTATTTCAATTAAATTGATTAATTATTTTACTTAGTAGCAACACTGGATATTTCAAACACTAAATGTAGTATGTGATTTATAAGTATTTCTATAGCAACTCTGTTTATATTTGTATTTATATAACAGCTTTAATCTTTAAATGTGTGTGATAGAGTGAAAAAAAACAAGTCTAAACTAATCAGAATTTGATGTCTTTTTTCCCTTTAGAAAACAAGTAATAATGTACGATTAGGAGTGATCAATAATCCCAGCGAGAACCCGTCTAATGAGAAGAGCCTAATTGCTCGAGCAATATGGGCAGCCATGCAGACCCAAACTGCCAACAACGCCAAAAACTTCATCACCAAAATGGCTAAAGAAGAGACGGCACAGGCTCTTTACGGAGGGAGTGACATTGCAGAGTTTGCTGTCGGGGTAAAATAAGATCTCCTATAATTAATTTACAGTTGTGATGGATTATTTGCTCTGGGTTATTTCACTATTGCCCTATTTCAAATGTCACTTTTAAACTGCAGAATTTAATATAGAAGCAATCTAACCAGATCCTTCTGCATTTTTCTGCACTACAGGGCATGGATGTTCCTCTGTTTAAGAGTGCGTATGATTCCCCTAATGTGAACTTCCTGTTGGCTCACTCTGCCTACTGTCGGGATGTCCTCAAACTGCAGAAGGGCCAGAGAGCTGTGATCAGTAATGGAAGAGTAAGTTAGATGTTTTGTATAGCAAGAATTCTGACGCTGTGAAAGCTCCTCTTATTTTGTCTTTTTCTCTACAGATTATTGGTCCATTGGAAGAAGGGGAGGTCTTCAACCAGGATGATTTCCTGCTTCTGGAAAGCATTATCCTGAAGACATCAGGGGAGCGTATTAAGGCCAAAATTCAACAGCTGGGCATGGTAGAGGACAGGTATGCTAGACCAATCCTGTGCAATAGGTTACAGACAGTTTTGTTTATTGATGCAAATGTTCAAGTATATATAACATAAGCTGTTTACTTGAATAACCAATAGCAGAGCTCCAAACTACTTTGAGTACAGAACGCCCTTCTGTCGGAGCTGTAGAAGGATTACAATGCATTATACATAACCGTCACATGTACTCTCTGCAGTAATTACTTCCTCTTAATGAAGTGTGTCGGTCTGCCTTGAAGACGGAGATGTAATAAACGCACCGTTTTATTGTGTATTTACTGGAAGAGCAGACTTAGACAGTGACACCATGTTCATTATCCTCTCAGTAAACTTTTAGAGGGCTGATTATTGAAGTGCTGGGTGTAAAAAAGGAGGCAGTCATTGTCTTTATCAGAATCTGATACTAGGCCTCTATGAGAGAGCTTGAGCCTATTTTTGCCTTTTGCTAGGCTTTGGTTAGCACGTGTATTTGGTTAGCTATGGTGCCACAGGTTTTAATCTAGTCTTTTAATTCTTATCCTCTCTCTATTATATTATGTCAATAAAAGTGACAAAATACAATACAAAAAAAAGGAAACGCAGACACAAATACTTGAATTCTTTGTTTCACCCCATTGGGAATATTTTCTTTGGTTCGAGTTCTGTCAATGTTAGCCAGAAAAGATAAAACCTTGTACACCGAGTATAATTTTTGTATTTTTACAATAGTTTTTTTTTTTTTTGATCTCCGGTGGCAGTTTCATTTAGTTACTATCATTGTTTGTGAATCCAATCTAAATAATTTACACAATGTGGCACTGAATATCAATACAATATTTATTTATATATTAACATTTAGGTAAATTAATGTATTAAGCTAAAATTTATTATAAATAAACCTAGCATTTATTTATGTTTTAGATGATGTGAAAGACTGAGTGAAAAAGCAAGTCTGAACTAACCATAATTTTACCACAATATTATTGTTCATAATATTAATTCAATCAGAGAAAATATTCACACCCCTCAGTGGGGTTAAAAAGGTTTTGTTCAAATGTCTGTTCTCATAAAATGATTGTTAATCATCTATATGGGTATGAACATGTCTACACAAAATTAACAATAATTAAAGATGAACAAAAATGAACTAAATTGCACAGCAGAGTTCTTTTTAAGCTGAATGGTGTTCTGACATTTTTTAATTTGACGACACATGAACGTGAGCTTGTTTAGCTAGAAGCATTTGCATTCATTTACTTGCATAAAGTAGATTTTGTGTCTTAGCCTGGATTTGTTTGTTTTGTATGTATTATGATTTAGAGCTAGTGATCTGGTGATGAAGGTGGACTCCCTGCTGTCCTCGCAACCCAAAGGTGAGGCGAGGATCGAGCACACTTTTGCAGAAGACCGATACAGGTACGTCACTTCTTCTCATACCAGGACATCTCTGAATCTTCCGAATTCAGTTGTCAACTTCTTCCACTGCATTTCTCTTAACAGCGCTGTAAAGATCAGACCAAAGGAAGAGGAAGTGTACTTCGATGTCGTAGCTGTTGTGGATCCGGTGACCAGAGATGCTCAGAAACTGGCACCCCTCCTTTTGGTGAGAACTTCTGCATACCTTCACTTATCATGAATTAATCAAGTAGCACATGTGGAACCAGATGGTTTAGATACAGAATCCACCAGCAGGGGCTGGACTGGATCATGCTAACCAGCCAAACCTTGACCTCTTGGTTATGTTAGAGCCATTATTATTTATTAAGAATGTTGACCAATGGATGTTGATTCAGAATCATGTCCTGCTTGTCTTACACGTTGTGTGTATACCTGCATTAGGCATCACGGGACATCTGGTCCCTCTTCGTGACATTTCACAGGTACAGTCAGTCAGCAGTCAGTCTGCATTTGTTGGCTCTATCTCTGAGACCAGCTGTCGGTGAGAGCAGGTTCATTTGGTTGTTTGTAACTTGACTCATGTCACTTCCTGTTTTTCTGTGTGCCCACTCAGGTGTTGAAGCAGCTGGTCAACATCAACCTGCGAGTGTTCATGAACTGCCAGTCCAAGCTCTCTGATCTCCCACTGAAAAGGTTAGAAGAGAGACACTGTCTCTGTGAGAACACATGGTCCATCATAGACTGTTTACTTGAATTTTTTTAACAGGCTACAATAACATGAGGCTTGACAAGACATAATTTACTCTGAAGTGCTACGTTATTGTTTTAGTCTAGCTGATGTTTTAAAATATCTTGTGATATTTTTGTACAATGATTTTATGTTTAAAACGAAATATTGTTTCTCCTCAGTTTTTATCGATATGTTTTGGAGACGGAGGTTTCGTTTATGGCAGATGGCAGCTTTTCTCCTGGTCCGATAGCCAAGTTCTTGGATATGCCACATTCGCCGTTGTTTACCCTCAACCTCAACACCCCCGAAAGCTGGATGGTTGAGTCTGTCCACACACGCTATGATCTGGATAACATCTACCTTGAAGAGGTAGGAATCCTCATCACTCTTATTGACTCATGAAGTCTAGGTCAAATAAGGTGAAGAGTTAGGTATTTTACTTGTGATTTCAGAATAATTTCATTCAAACTGTTTAGAGAACCCTTAAACTTGTCATTTCTACAGTTGGACTTTTCATGTACTCTATATTTACTTGATACATCAGACTTTTGTGGCAGTTTATTGATAATACAAAAACATGTTTTTTTTTTTTTTTCTTTTTCTTTTTTTCCCATAATGGAACCTTATAATTTGATTTGTGGTAAACAGTTCCAGTGGCAACAAAGAGTAAAACAAAGTTATGAAAAAACATCTCGGTTACGTATGTAACCCTCGTTCCCCGAAGGATCCCCCATCGGATCCCAATTCGTCGGTCACCGACGTGACTCGGAATAACCGACTGAAAGGGAAAGGAATATCTACACTAACGTTCAAAAAAATGTGGGTCAGGGGTTAGTTTTTTTTTTTTTTTAAATAATGTATACTTTATTCAGCAAGGATTAATGTGTATAATAATACACATAATACAAAATAACAGTAAAGATATTAATAATTTCACACAATTTTATTTCAAATAGATGCTGTTCTTTTGTACTTTCTATTCATCAAAGAATCCTGAAAATATATATAATAAGAATAGTCATAAGAAGAAATGTTTTCTATGCACCAAATCAGCTTATTAAAATGATCACTGAAGACTATAGTGGCTGCTGAAAATTCAGCTTTGCCATCGCAGTAATAAATTAAATTTCAAAATACAATAAAATAGAAAGCATCTGTTTTAAATTGCAATAGTATTTCACTATATTCCTGTTTTTAATGTGTTTTTACTGCATGACTGCATGTATATCAGGCTATAAATACATTGCTTGAACTAGTTTTCTTTAAAGCACAGTTATTGTTCAATAGAAACCCAATATTCTTTAACAAATGCATTTTGTTTGTTATATTACACATTTTATTAAGCCATATGCAGATATTCATTATTGTGATCATTAGTATTCAAGTCATGTCCTCTTATTTGCAGGTTGACAGTGTCGTGGCCGCTGAGTATGAGTTGGAATATTTATTACTGGAGGGTCATTGTTTTGACGTAACGACAGGTCAGCCGCCCCGTGGGCTGCAGTTCACTCTGGGCACTGCCTCCGACCCTGTCATAGTGGACACCATCGTCATGGCCAACCTGGTGAGTGGACGTCAGGAAATAATTCCTGATTGTCTTAGAGGTGACTTACTGTGATCCTTCTTTAATAGGGTTATTTCCAACTAAAAGCAAACCCAGGAGCTTGGATTCTCAGACTGAGGAAAGGCAGGTCGGATGATATCTACAAAATCTACAGGTACCCTATTATAACGTGTCAAGACGTCTGTCTCTTTTAATGTCCTTCTGTCTCTTCACTTGATTGGTCGCTTCACTATTTTAATTCCCCTGTCGCAGTCACGATGGTACAGACTCTCCAGCCGAAGCTGATGAATTAATCGTCGTCCTCAACAACTTCAAGAGCAAGATCATTAAAGTGAAAGTAAGTAATGGGTGTCTGAATCAGGTGTCGGGGTGAGGTCACATGCGAGGTCTTTGTCTCTGTAGTTTGAGTGTATTAGTGGAGATAAATGTGCTCAGGTGGCTGTAGACAAGAGCTTGTGCTATATTCCTTCCATTTTTGCTCGACTGGAGAGATGGAGAGCGAGAGAGTGTCTTTACTTTTCCAGTATATACTCTTAATATCTGACAAGCTGTCACATGTCAGCCGTTGCGTGGGCGTGTGTCCATTATGAGGTCTGCTGCTTCCTGTGGGGCTGTGGGTGGATTAAGAATGTGGACTGGGATGAGTGTATGTTTATATATTAATATATATATATATATATATATATATATATATGAATTTTTGACAGATTGTGGCTTTAAGTATACAGCATGGGCCAGAGGGAATGTGTTTGTTTATGCAGCAGTGCTTGTCTCAGGGTTTGTTTCCTCATCAAAAGATGGCAGTCGTGTTGACTTCACGTCGAAATTAATTTCACCTGCCAGTCGTCGGTACATTGAGAAATCAATTTAATGTCCCTAATATTTCTTACTGGTTGTGAAACGGCATTTTGCATTTGATTCGAATTTGTTTGTCCCTATAACAAATGATTTTACTGGTGAATAATTTGGAACGTCACTACATGGAGTTCTGGAGTTGCAACAATACAGAAAACTCCTTTAAGCTTCCTAGTTTAACGTCTGATATAAAAGTTATTAAAAGGTGTGTACTTATATAAAAATTTTGGGGGTTGATAAGATTTTTTCTTTTACAGTGTCCTTGTTACTTACTATAGTAATAACGGGAAATTATGCATAATTACAAGCAACTATTCAATCCTAAGGGTAATTCGAACCCTAACACAATACTAAGTACATGTTGCTAATTAATATTTCTCAGTGCTTCAGTTATAATGTAACAAGGATGCCGTAAAATAGTGTAATTTTTTTTGTTTTTAAATGTTTAAAGTCTCTTATGCTAACCAAGGCTGCATTAATTTGATCAAAAATTACAGTAAAACTGTAATATTGTGAAATATTACTACAATTTAAAACTACTGTTTTCTATTTATATAATAATAAAAAAAAAAATCTAATTTATCAATGTAATAGCAAAGCTGAATTTTCAGCATCATTACTCCAGTCTTCAGTGTTTTATGATCCTTCAGCAATCATTCTAATATGTGACCCTGGACCGCAAAACCAGTCATAAGGGTCAATTTTTTTATACGATTTATACATACAGCTGAATAATTAAGTTTTCCATTGATGTATAGTTTGTTAGGATCGGACAATATTTGGCCAAGATACAACTATTTGAAAATCTGGAATCTGAGGATGCAAAAAAATCTAAATATTGAGAAAATCGCCTTTAAATTCATCCAAATGAAGTTCTTAGCAATGCATATTACTAATCAAAATTAAGTTTTGATATATTTATAGTAGGAAATTTACAAAATATCTTCATGGAACATTATCTTTAATTAATCTCCTAAAGATTTTTGGCATAAAAGAAAAATCAATCATTTTGACCCATACAATGTATTTTTGGCTACTGCTACAAATATACCCCAGCGACTTAAGACTGGTTTTGTGGTCCAGGGTCACATATGCTAATTTGGTGCTTAAAAACATTTATTATTGTTATTAATGTTGAAACCAGTTGTGCTACTTAAGATTTTTGTGGAAACCATGTTAGTTTTTTTCATGATTCTTTTGATCAATTAATGCATACTTGCTGAATACAATTATTCATTTCTTTTTTTTTAAAAAAGGACCCCAGACCTTTGAACTTTAGTATAGATGGGACATAAACCTTTTTAAGTAGGTAATTTGCATATCTTTGATGCATTCGTGTTCGCAAGGAAGCTGATTCTACTTAACATTATTTTGTTATTGCATTACATTTAAACCATGTTTTATTTTGCAATTTCAAACTAGCTAATAACTCCAGTTTATTTACTAATTAGGTTTCTACCCTGGCCGTCACCCATATCTCACAGAACCAGAACACTGTGATCTAAGATTTCTGTGATCAAGTCCTTTTTGTTATACCGTCTTAAAGTGGCTCCCAGATTGTTGCAATTGCATGTGCTCAACATTAGCGCTGAGGGATTTCATGCATAGATTCTGTTGCCCTATATCATGTTTGCAGGTGCAGAAAAAGCCTGATATGATGAAAGAGGAGCTTCTTAGTGATGATATCCATGAGAACGACTCTGGATTCTGGACATCTATAACCAGGTACAAAGTGTTGCCTGTTGAGTTCTACTGTAGCTCTCACTTACAGTATTTGTCTGTTAATGGTTCTTTCTTTATCTCTTTCAGAGGATTTACTGGTGGTTCAAAGCCAGAAGAACCCAAAAAGGAGAAAGATGATGTCATCAACATTTTTTCTGTGGCCTCTGGTCACCTGTATGAGAGGTTCCTCAGGTAAACATCTGCTTTCAGTTTGATTTTACAGTGCCAGCATTACTAATGAAAATTACTGTAAACGTGACAAATATTTGGTTACAACTATACAAGTGATTTGAATACACTGATATTGCATATACAATGGCATCAGGAAAAAAAAATCCAGTAAAACAATTTTGATCAATTACATAAACATATAACGGCTTAACAGATGATTCATGCAAATATATTCAAGTAGTTGTGAATGTCATAGCTTGATTATTTTAATATTCATAAACTGCTGGCCTGGTCAGCATAACCAATATACAGTGGCTTGCAAAAGTATTCGGCCCCCTTGAACTTTTCCACATTTTGTCACATTACAGCCACAAACATGAATCAATTTTATTGGAATCCCACGTGAAAGACCAATACAAAGTGGTGTACACGTGAGAAGTGGAACGAAAATCATACATGATTCCAAACATTTTTAACAAATAAATAACTGAAAAGTGGGGTGTGTGTAATTATTCAGCCCCCTTTGGTCTGAGTGCAGTCAGTTGCCCATAGACATTGCCTGATGAGTGCTAATGACTAAATAGAGTGCACCTGTGTGTAATCTAATGTCAGTAGAAATACAGCTGCTCTGTGACGGCCTCAGAGGTTGTCTAAGAGAATATTGGGAGCAACAACACCATGAAGTCCAAAGAACACACCAGACAGGTCAGGGATAAAGTTATTGAGAAATTTAAAGCAGGCTTAGGCTACAAAAAGATTTCCAAAGCCTTGAACATCCCACGGAGCACTGTTCAAGCGATCATTCAGAAATGGAAGGAGTATGGCACAACTGTAAACCTACCAAGACAAGGCCGTCCGCCTAAACTCACAGGCCGAACAAGGAGAGCACTGATCAGAAATGCAGCCAAGAGGCCCATGGTGACTCTGGACGAGCTGCAGAGATCTACAGCTCAGGTGGGGGAATCTGTCCATAGGACAACTATTAGTCGTGCACTGCACAAAGTTGGCCTTTATGGAAGAGTGGCAAGAAGAAAGCCATTGTTAACAGAAAACCATAAGAAGTCCCGTTTGCAGTTTGCCACAAGCCATGTGGGGGACACAGCAAACATGTGGAAGAAGGTGCTCTGGTCAGATGAGACCAAAATGGAACTTTTTGGCCAAAATGCAAAACTAACACTGCACATCACTCTGAACACACCATCCCCACTGTCAAATATGGTGGTGGCAGCATCATGCTCTGGGGGTGCTTCTCTTCAGCAGGGACAGGGAAGCTGGTCAGAGTTGATGGGAAGATGGATGGAGCCAAATACAGGGCAATCTTGGAAGAAAACCTCTTGGAGTCTGCAAAAGACTTGAGACTGGGGCGGAGGTTCACCTTCCAGCAGGACCACGACCCTAAACATAAAGCCAGGGCAACAATGGAATGGTTTAAAACAAAACATATCCATGTGTTAGAATGGCCCAGTCAAAGTCCAGATCTAAATCCAATCGAGAATCTGTGGCAAGATCTGAAAACTGCTGTTCACAAACGATGTCCATCTAATCTGACTGAGCTGGAGCTGTTTTGCAAAGAAGAATGGGCAAGGATTTCAGTCTCTAGATGTGCAAAGCTGGTAGAGACATACTCTAAAAGACTGGCAGCTGTAATTGCAGCAAAAGGTGGTTCTACAAAGTATTGACTCAGGGGGCTGAATAATTACGCACACCCCACTTTTCAGTTATTTATTTGTAAAAAATGTTTGGAATCATGTATGATTTTCGTTCCACTTCTCACGTGTACACCACTTTGTATTGGTCTTTCACGTGGAATTCCAATAAAATTGATTCATGTTTGTGGCTGTAATGTGACAAAATGTGGAAAAGTTCAAGGGGGCCGAATACTTTTGCAAGCCACTGTATGTTTGTTTATCAAATGTTCTTGAAGTGGTCAGGGCTGTCGTTGTTTGCATAGACAAAAAATATTTGCATAGAGTCTTGTTCATGTTCTCATATGAATCATGACATTTGTGCTATGACAAATATATGATTTTAATATTGTTCTTGTGCAGCAGAAATTGTACAGTTTTGACATGTAATACAGACAAGTCCTCTTGTGTATATCCTTATGTGATATTGAAAAATGACACATACATATTCTAATTTCACATATTAAGAAAATGCAATAACTTTTACATGACCGCCTGGCTTGGGTCACATCTTGACTTTTTGTGACATTTTCCTCCTTGTATATAGTTCGGTTTAGGCCTGTTTTTAAATGCTGATCTCTCTGACTTGCTGTGTCTTATTTGCGGCAATGTTATTGGTTGTTTAATGCAGCTCAGTTTAGAAGGTCACTCGCATAACTCTTCTGCGGCCTGTCACTGCAGGCACTCTGTGTTGAGCTTTGACCTCTCTCTGTCTCTGCAGGATAATGATGCTGTCTGTGCTCAAACACACCAAGACACCCGTCAAGTTCTGGTTCCTCAAAAACTACCTGTCTCCTACTTTTAAGGTACTGGATTCGAGATTTAACATGATGGCACTGTTACCAAACCCTTATGTTGTGTATATTTTATGCAATGTATTATTTTATTTTCAACAATTTGGTTTTGCCAACAAATAATTAAATGACATTTTACAATCTTTTTTTTTATATTTCATAATTTTGCTGTTTATACTGTATTTGACAAATAAATGCAGCCTAATTACACAATATATACAGTGCCCTCCAAAAGTATTGGAACAGTAAAGACAAAATTGCTCTGTTGGCTGTGGAGTCAAGACATTTACAAAATATGATTAAAAGATGAATATGAGACAAAACTACAGAATGTCACATTTTATTATTGGGTGATTCAACACTTGTTTTTCCAGCTAAGAAGTTCAGCACTTTTAGAGTTTCATCCCTCTATCTGATGTGAGCATAAGTATTGGAACAGTTGCCTCACAGGTCTTTCTAAGTGATCAGCTGTGTCCTGTTGCATTAACTCTTCAGATATTAAAAGCAGGGAATGTGTCGTATCAGTTATATCCATTACTTCTGCATTCTGAACCTTGCTTTCGATGATGACGCACACAAACCAGGATGAAGACGGGGGAGCTGACTCTGAGAGAAAAGCAAGCAATCTGGATGCTAAAAGAAAAGAGGGAGTAAATTAGAGCTATAGCAAAAACAAAGGGCATGGAGAAATCAAGAGTTTGGAAACCACCAGCAACCAACAATGACCTGATCAGCTGAGAAAACATCTGTTGATGACAGACAAATCATAAAAGCTGTGAAAATTAACCCTAAAAAACGTGTCTGTAAAATCACCAACAACTTCCAGAAAGCTGGGGTGATGCTCTGACAATCTACTGTCCTCAGGAGATTTGACACAGAATTACAGATGCTACACAGCAAGATGCAAACCTCTGACCTGCACCAAAAATAGAAAGGCAAGATTAGAGTTTGCAAAAAAGCATAAAGGTGAGCCAAAAGAGTTTTGGAACTGTGTTTATGGACCGATGAGACAAAGAGGAACCTTTATCAAAGCAAAAATGTGAAGAAAAAAAGGGAACTGCAATGATCCCAAGCATACAGCCTCATCTGTAAAGCATGGTGGAGGTGGTGTCATGGCATGGGCATGCATGGCTGTCTCTGGAAGAGGTCCTCTCAACTTTACTGATGACTTATTGTATGATGACAGTAGCAGAATGAATTTGGAAGGGTACAAAACCATCTTGCCTATCAATATTCAAGAAAATGCCACCAGATTCATTGGGAAGGGCTTCATATTGCATCAGGACAATGACCCAAAACACCCTGCCAGTTCAGTCAAGGAATTTATAAGGTCAAAGAAATGGAAAGTCTTAGATTGCCCAAGTCAATCTCCAGATTTAAATCCGATTGAACATGAATTTCACCAGCTGAAGAGGAGAGTAAAGGCAGAAACTCCCCAAAACAAGCAACAATTGGAATTGGCTGCATTAAAGGCTGGGAAAAGTATTTCAAAGGATGAGACCAAGAGTCTGGTGATGCCTATGGGTAACAGACTCACTGCTGTGATTGTGTGCAAGGGATCTGCAACTAAATAATAGCTTTTAATCTTTTATATCTGTCTTATGGTCAACTGTCCCAATACTTATGCTCACATCAATGAGTGGGTTGAACTCTAAAAGTGCTGTTCTTTTTATTTGGTAAAACATGTATGTGTTGAAACGGCTAATAATAAAATGTGACACACTGTAGTTTTGTCTCATATTCATCTTTTAATCATATTTGCAAATGTCTTGACTCCACAGCCAACAGAGCAATTTTGTCTTTACTGTTCCAATACTTATGGAGGGCACTGTATATTATTTTCTATTTAACAATTGTATTTACTTAGGATTAAAAAAATGCATTTTAACTAAATCATATACATATATTTTCTATTTATATTATATATTTTTTTAACTCCGTAGCCATTACTCCAGTGTTACATGATCCTTCAGAAATCATACAAGTTGATTTGGTGCTCAAGAAAGATTTATTAATTTTATCAGTTGCAAACAGTTCTGTTTAATATTATTGTGTAAACCATGATGCTTTTTTCATGATTTTTTTATGAATAAAAAGTCTGAAAGAACAACATTTATTTGAAATAGAAATATTTTGTAATATTATACTGCTAGTTTACTGCATCCATGCTAAATAAATTAATTTCTTCTTAAAGATTACAGTAGTGTGACATTTTTCTCCATCTTTTTGTAGGAGTTTATTCCATATATGGCAGAGAAGTATGGTTTCCAGTATGAGTTGGTACAGTATAAATGGCCACGCTGGCTTCACCAGCAGACAGAAAAGCAAAGGATCATCTGGGGATATAAGATCCTGTTCCTCGATGTGCTCTTCCCCCTGGCTGTGGACAAGTTCCTCTTTGTAGATGCGGATCAGGTACAAAAACAGAGCAGTGCAGTTGTGTGGCATGAAATCCTGTCTCTAGTGAGCACTAAGCACAAGCCTGCTCTTATGAGATTTATTTTCAAAAGTCTATGTACAGAAAGATCACCCATTTGTAGTCACTGGAATTGCACAGCAGTTGTTGTAATCCGAGGTGTTTGTTTTGCAAACTGGAGAGGGCATCATGCACATTACACATCTGATGATACATTGCTGCCACCTCTGGGTAAAGAAAAATACAGGTGGAGATTAAATATAAACAACAATAAATACAAAAAAATTTAAGATTTAGTTTCCTCGGGGCAATGCAGGTTTTCATCTGACCATATCATGTCCTGATCACATTTCCAGCAAATGCTTTCTTTTGTCTGTGAATACAAAGACACACAGTCTAGCATTGACAAATGTTGTTGTTGTTGTATTATTTCCTACAGATAGTTCGCACAGACCTGAAGGAGCTGCGAGACTTTGATCTGGATGGAGCGCCGTACGGTTATACGCCTTTCTGTGAAAGCCGAAAAGAGATGGATGGATACCGTTTCTGGAAGTCTGGCTACTGGGCCAGTCACTTGGCAGGACGCAAATACCACATCAGGTGAGGATGGTTTGCTAATATTGTTGTCTGGCATTTTTCTCTACCTCATTTTTAATGATGATGATACATATACCGAACAACCCAATTTTTTTAGTTTAAAATATCTGCAGTAGAGTCATAAGATAGCCTTGCCCAGTACATCAAATGATTTGTCTACTGTAAAGCTGCTTTACAGCTGAAATTGAATTTGTTTCATAACTGAAAAATGTTATTTTCCTGTTTATTGCTGTGAAGCTGCTTTAAAACAATCTGTATAGAGCTCTATATAGATTAATGTGACTTGATTTGATTTTGTGTGCTCCCCAGTGCTCTATATGTGGTCGATTTGAAGAAGTTCAGGAAGATCGCAGCTGGAGACAGACTGAGAGGCCAGTACCAGGGTCTGAGTCAGGACCCCAACAGCCTGTCCAACCTGGACCAGGTGGGATGTTTTTTCCTTCACAGAAAAGGCTTTACATAGAAAGGCTCATCATTTGGGCTCCTTATTGATGATGTGTTTTCCTCTCTCAGGATCTGCCCAACAACATGATCCACCAGGTGCCAATAAAGTCACTTCCTCAGGAGTGGCTTTGGTGTGAGACCTGGTGTGATGATGCATCTAAAAAGAAATCCAAGACTATAGATCTGGTAAGTCAACTGCTCTATGCACACAACGGTGGTGAATTTGTCAATTGTTTGTCAGTATTTGTTTGTTTGTCAGTAATTAACACTTTGTATTTGTCTGTCTTAGTGCAATAATCCACAGACAAAAGAGCCCAAGCTGCAGGCTGCTGTGCGTATAGTAGCCGAGTGGAGCGACTATGACCAGGAGTTAAAGAGAATATACAACAATTTCCTGGAGGAGAAAGAGAGAGGCACCACAGACAGCTATCGGCAAACAGACAGAAAACACTCAGGTGAGACCAATCTGTCCTTTTCCTTTTTGTGTTAGTGAATGTCACTGTGATGTTTTAACCTGTTGGTTGGCACTTTCCACAATTATGGTACAAAATAGGACTTTAAAGATAGGTTGTTTATCCACTTCATGAGGGGAAAATAATTACACAGTACAATGTCTAAAAACTATTTAAAACCCTGCAATGTATGATTTGCTTGGTGTGTTTTTACAATAAACATTAAATAAATAACAAAAATATATAAAATGTAATCATTAAAAAACATACATAAAACGTCACAAATAATGTAGCTTTGTCAGAGAAATTCATGCAATAATTAAACTTTTTGGTAATTGGAATTAGTTAATGTAACAGTTTTTTTCTTAAAATAAATTAAAAATATTACATTTTTGTTTACTACCGTTTAAAGTTTGGTGTCCGTGATTAATTGTATATTAAAAAGCATTATGCAAATACATAAATTTTATGTTAAAAAAAGTAAAATACAATTTCAGATACCTGCTTTCTGTTTTAATATATTTTAAAATGTCATTTATTCCTGTGATGGCAAAGCTGAATTTTCAGCAGCCAATACTCTAGAAATCAGTGTCACATGATTCTTCAGAAATCATTCTATTATGCTAATTTGCCAATCAAGAAGCACTTCATATTATTATCAGTGTAGGAAATATTTTAATGGAAACCATGATACTTTTTTTTTTTTTTCAGGATTATTTGATGAATAGAAAGTTCCAAAGAACGACATTTTTAGAAATAGACATCATTTGTAAAATTATAATTGTCTTTAATCTCACTTTTGATCAATTTAATGCATCCTTGCTGAATAAAAGTATTAATTACTTAAAAAAAAAAAAAAAACTGATGCCAGATCAGATTTAAACAATAGTGTATGATTTTAAATCGGAGGCTACAGTTGAGAACGTCGAGATCTGTGAGCTGGGACAAGCCTATATAATTAATCAATAGTTGATTTAATCTTTCTAGTTTATTTTATCTAATATCTCTAGTTAAAAAATCTCCTTAGAACACCAAAGTTTAGCCCAATCGTGCAAAGTGCTGAGTAGCTTTTTATAATTATTTGCTTAATTTGAGTCTCTTTCTGCTCTTTCTCTCTTTCAGGTGGTGACACACACTCAGAGCTTTGAGCTGATGCTCTGTGACCGAAGAACAGGGGACTCTGTTCAAAGAGTCATCTTTTCTTCACCTTTTTTAAACCAAGCCTATCCTCCAGGAATGGGTTGACATTCGTGCTGAACTTGACTTGAACAGAATTAATGCAAAATTCCCTCTTTTGTATCTGAATGCTTGTGGACGTGTTTGGGTTCGAGTAGAGGACTTCTCTTCTGTCCAGACACTTCTGATATTTAACCCCCTACAACACTCTGGGCCTTGCATATGCCATAAACAATACCAGTTCCACTAGAGCAAAAACAAAACAAAAAACTAGCGTGGTCTCGACTGGTGACCTAGTACCATAGGGAATAACATAATTGAACAATAAACTGCTTGTCCGCAATTTTAATATTAAACCAGATTTGATAAATGTCCCTCTTAGCTGTAACTTGCTCTCAAGAAAATAATTATTAAATCATGAAACACGAGATGCAGACTGTTCATTGAAAAGCCACCCATGGTGTTGAAATGCCATGGCAACAAAGTGATGTCATAATAGTTCAGCATCACAGTTCAGTTAGAGGCTCCATTTAAAAATTCAGATTATTCTTTTGGTAAACAAGCCAGCGCTAGTCTGTTTTTGTGATTCTGAAAGTGGTGTTTCCATACAGCAGGGCAGTTTTACAAAAATGTTAATATCGCATCACTCTTCAAAGAGACGCATCAAAAGACCTTTTTACTCAGGAACAAGCTATTCGGTCAATTTAGTCACAGCTAAAGAAATTTTTTTTTTTCGTTCCGCAGAAGGCAATTTTAATTTACTGAAAAATCTCTGGGCATTGAAAAGCTCCAGTAGTGTTGCCACAGCCTAATGTTGGTTCATGGTTACTCCACATTAAAATGATTCATAATGGCAGTCAGTTAATGAAACTTAGTCAATGGTCCTTTTAGGCCTACAGGATTAGAATGATGTCTTCAGAAGATTACGAGGAGGGGAAAAAACACCAACTTCCTTCAGAGAAGCTGCTAGCAGGTAATTACAGGTTTAAATTTACTTTTTGTTTGTTTTCTTTTAGTATCACTGGATTTCAAGAGGTCATTGATGTGGTTGCTTTTTATTTTTTATTATTTTTTATTTTTGGCCATGTCCATTTCTGTGGCAATGCTTTTATAGGTTTGAGAATGACCACTAATTTCAAAGATTTGATCATAAACCTGGGGCTGGGGCTTTTTTTTTTGCATTTAAGTAATATAGATATGTGCATACTTTTCATCTCTGGTTATTACCTGGAAATATTACATGGAAATCGCCAATAGATCCCAGAGTCTGTATAATGTCAGGTTTTATAGTGAAAAGAAAAGTGGGGCTTTTCCAGTGCCTTGTGCTTCATTCTGTTTGAGAGGTACATTACAGTGTCTTGTGGTTTATCTACTGTTCTTTTACTGAATACACTTAATATGGGGGAAATAACTGATCTAGTCAATACTATGATGCTTTGGAATTACTGTAAGATTAATTGTGGGATGACAATATTTTGTAATAAAAGATGTACCAAATGGAAGTGTTTATTTTGTAGAATTCACAGCTAATAATTCTATTATTATTACTATTTTCTTTCCACTACTTTTAGAAAGAGAAGAAATCCACTCGTTGCAGTGCATTATTCTGTCAAATGATGGCAGCACAATCCTGTAGTAAAACTATGACCATAATGTAGAGAGATTGTGATGATTATTACCTTTATTTTAGATACTCTGTCTCTGGCAGTTAAACGTTCCCTAGTTTATCATAAAACTGGAATAAAACTTTTAAGCACAAGTAAAACCAAACATTTCTTCAGACTTTGCATGGACAGATGTGAATAAAAGTATTGTATGAGAATTGTTCTTAGTGCCTTCTCAAAACATTATTGCAGATTTAGTGTCGTATATTGTCATATGTCACTGTAAGTTGTGTAGATTTTTATTATGCACATATAAAGTTTGCTTATATTTGAAACTTTAGATCTTGTTACTGCAGCTCTCTCATATGTATGATGCAATTTCTTATTATTTGGGCATTATGTCTCGCATCTGCATTAAGATGACATGACTAATCTGTCCTTCATCACTCGTGTATTTTCATTGTTAGTTTCTTCCAAGTTCTTTTCAGTTTTGTCATTATCTAGATTATAATATTAGGCTCCCAAATGATCTTGAATAATGCAGTTAGCACACAAATTAGAGCTCATTTTGGCTTAGCGATGAAGTCAATTAAACACCTCAAACTCTCGTTATTACACAACAAGTGTCCTTGACTCTGATCAATAGTGTAATGAATTGTGAAGGGTGCAGATGGTTAGATTTTTAGATTCAACACAAACAACAAAGTTTCCATGCTACTATTATTTTGACTCGGTACCATGGCAATACCATCGTTTTTGGACATGCATCATGAAATTGAATATAAAATGAATATCATCATGTACAGTAAATACTGGTGTACATTCATATGTTATCATCAGTACTATGGTATTACACTACCAGTCAAAGTTTGGGGTCAAAAGCAAAGAATTCTGAAAAAATAAACAAACATTTCACAAAATTATTAAGCCTCACAAATAGATAAGAAATAGTTTTGAGCACCAAATCACCATGTTAGGATGTGACTCTGAAGATTGGAGTAATGGCTGATAAAAATTCAGCTTTTAAAAAAGACATTTTAAAATATACTAAAACAGAAAGGTTATTTTAAATTATAATATTTTAGTTTTGAGCAACGATTAATCGCATCCAAAATAAACGTTTTTGTGTACATAATATATGTGTGTGTACTGTGTATGTACTTTATACACACACACACACACATGTATATATTTAAGAAAAATATGTTATGTTTATATATTAAATATATTTATATTATATGAATATACATGTAAATATTTTCAAAATATATACTGTAGGCTGTGTGTGCGTCTTTATAAATACATAATAAATATACACAGTACACACACATTTATTATATAAACAAAAACGTTGGATGCAATTAATCGCGAATAATCGTTACCCAGTGCTAAATATTTTACAATATTTCTCTTTTTACTGTGTTTTGATCAAATAAATGCAGCCTTAGTGAGCACAACAGACTTCTTTCAAAAACATTAAAAACCTCAAACATTTAGTTTAGTGTACATCTCTGTACTTTTTATGAGGGAAAACAGTGGTCCCTTTATTGTAACTTATTGCGGTTTTCTGTTGAGAAAATTTGTGAGAAGTTTACAGTAGTTTCAGCGGTGGAATCTCCTGAACTAGGAGCATAAAGAGTTAATGCTGCTATTTACAGAGAAAGAAAAAAAAAGTTTGTCAATATCAATTGAGAGCAGAGCTGTGGAGCCAGAAAGAGGATCATTTACATGTAGATGATAGTTTTATCCTGGATGCATTCTTTCTCCCTTTCTCTCTGTCAGTTCATAGTTACCATGACAACGCGCATGCCATTTATGTCTGTATATTAGGCACAGACTGCTCGTCCTCTGCTGCTTTGGCCGCTTTTTTTCTCCAGACCTCTTTTTAGGAGGATGAATTTGCATGTAGATGAGTTTGTGCTGTCTGTCTTTACCCTGTCTCTCTCCCTCTCCCTCTCTCTCTCTTCCCATGGTTTTATCTTTCCTGCCTTTCTTCCCGCCTTTTGTGACCTTTAATCCGCCGGTTTATTCTCCATCTCATCTGTCTCTCACTGCTGTCTCGTTCCTCTCTGCTCGCTGGTCATGGTGATCTCGGTCCGCTGAGGCCTCACGAGGGAGAGAAGTGATGTAGCGGCATCATATTGGACGAGAGAGACCGAGACGGACAGAAAATGGGCAGCCCTCCTGTTACTGGGGGAGACTCCGTGGCTCCGGAGTTGGAACAGAGGGAGGGAGAGAGTGTCTGTGTCTCCGTGTCTCTATCCAGATGGCACTGGTCAGCCGTCCCTTACTCAGCAGGCACATTAAAACGGATCACTGATAGTAATGACCAACACCCACATCTGTTAAGCCACGTCCCTTGTCTGGGTATATACGGGCATCCCGATGCCTTCTGCCCTCGCTTTGATCTCGCTAACGTCTGTCGGTCTGGGCCAGGAGGCTGTCCGTGTGCCGCCTGTACCCATATCATCCCCGGCCCAGCAGGAGAAGAGTTTTAGTAGCATGTTGCCAGCTGGGACTGGGCTTTAGCTCATTTGCTGCAGTGAATTTGCCGAGTTTATTGAGAAATGTTCAACAGCCAATTAGTCTGAGCCCAGCACAGCCGTTCACCGAGTGTCTGATTCACGTGGCAAACACAAATGGCAAGAGATTTGTCAAAATAGCAAGAGGCAATCCGATTGGCTGAGTTTATGCTATTTCTGTGGACAGATTGTGTAGGTTTTACATGTTGTAAGGTTAGAAAGTCAAAACGCAGACTGGTTCAGTGTTGTTATTGTTAACTAAAACTATGAAAATAGTTGTTCTTAATTGAAATAAAACTGCAATAAAATATTAAAATTCGTTTAAATGAAAAAAAAAAAAAAAAAAACTTATTTGAAAAGTAGAAATGTTGTGGCAACCAGGTCTGTAGGGAGCGGGGCCCCCTCAAAGCACAGGGCCCCGTGCGACTCCACCAGTTGCATCCCCCAAGGGAACAGCTAACTAAAATAAAAAGTTGAAGCAGCCCTACTAAACTAAAATAAAATAATAAAAAAACATAGAAATATGGAAAATTAATTAAAAAAATGACAAAAGCACATAAAATGACTAAAACTAAAATCCAACATTATTAAATACAATAATAGTATATATAATATTACTGGTTTGAAAAACTAATTTGGCTATATTTAATAATAATTATATATTTTTATATATATATATATATTTTAATTTGTGTATTCATTGAAATATGTTTCACTTCAGACTAGATTCTTGGCTGTCAGTAAGCTGGAAGTAGCTGCTGTGTTGCTCAGTCCTAGGAAACTGGTTTCAAACCAACTACAGGGAACATAATGTGATGTATAACACTTATATGATTAAATAGAATCGTAAGTTGGAAAAAGGGCAATTTTGAGTTTAACTTTTTTATCTGGTCCCTAACTGCAGGATTATGGGATCTCATAGGCAGTGAAGGATCTGCTTTCTGGTATTATTTGGATACCATTATATTATTATTTTTTTTTATTATTATTTGCTTTAATTTTTATGTTTTAGTAAGTTTGTTTATATTAGCTTTCATTTATTTTTATATTTAATTTTTTAATTTCAGCAATTTTAATATTTCACCTTAAACCATAAGGCTACATTTGTAATTTTTAGGTTTCATTTTTAATGTTTTATTTAAATTAACAAAAACTATTTTAAAATGTATTCCCTGAGAAGGCGGTGCGTTGTCATTCTGCTACAAGACCAATTCTGAGCCGATGACTGCATATTGTTGTAAATCTTGAGGAGCAAAAGGTGTCATCTACATGTATTTTTTTTTATAGCATTGATTGTCTTTCATGCCATGACTGTTCTGCAGCCCTGCTGTTTAGTCCCTCAACCATACAGGTGCCTTGACCTCAGTTTCTAGCCTTCATCTTAAAGCCAGTTGGGTCAGCAGGTGATGGAATAACCTTGCTGCACTTCTCCATAACCTTTATGTCATTCTCATTCCACAGTCTGGTTCTGTGGGTCCCATCGTCTTTACTTTTCAATAGACTTTTTCTGGCGGTCAAATGTCTCTGTTTGAAAGACTCTTGAGATGTTGAAAATGTTGAAATGACTCTTGTTCAGAACGTGTTTTATTCCATCATTTTAAAAGCGGGCTGCTCTTTTTGTTGACTTATATCAAATCTGTATCTGTATCAAAACATATTAATGGCATTTCTATGTAATGGATGAGTGTCAAGGTTTATTTAGGATGCTGCAGTAATGTGGCGAGCCATTGGGTGACGCTGTTACTCTATGAGCCACTGACAGCATACTGAAACATGATGAACACTCAAGGTTTTAATAGTTAATTGGTCTTGTTTTTCAAAACGACTCTCATATACAAAGATGATGGCTGAGGGAACAAAGCTGTTGTTTTCAGTGCACTTGTCATTTGAGAACATCCAGTCAATGGCTTTTAGGAGTAAGCTACAACTAGGGTTGCCACCCGTCCCTTAAATAAAATGATGCGTCCCGTTTCAAATCAACACGGGACGCGATTTGTCCTGTATTTTACAAAGGCCAACAAGCTGAATCAACAAATAAATATTTTGCACCATTTATAATGCTAATAGAAATTATAATGAAATCATATATCATAGTAATCAATATTTCTCTGAGGGTGGCAACCCTAAGTACAACTACAAGTTCAAATCATATAATGCTATACGTTGACATCCTAGACAGGGTGAAAGATGTCTGTGTTGTTTCTTGTTGGTTTGTGAATGACTAATTCACACATGCACCAACAAACGCTAACGTCCCACACCTTCTAAGTTCTAAGCTGTTAGATTTTGATTGGTCATTTTCACACTGCCTGAACAAACAGGGTTACTACAATGATCAGACAAATCCTAATAAGCTGGTGTTCATCGTACCAGTCTAAATTAGCCTTTGGCTACTATTAACCACAGCACAAACTCTGCTCCATGTTTAGATCATTAGCCTGAAGTCAGCGAAAGTGTGTTCACACTAAGAAAGTCTATAAATACTCTATAAAGCTATCTGTTAGATTTCCCAGCTATACTAAAATATTAGCAATTGTGTGTTGCTTACATCAGAATGTCACAAATCAGTTAGAAAAGATGCTTTTTATAACCACATAGTGTAGGCTTTTACCAAGCGGGGCTAACAGGGTCATGCTAACCACCCAAAACGGTTGTTTCGCTGGTTGACACATTTAGTTAGTGATGCATACGCCAGCCAGTGAATATATATGCTCACAGTTGATTAGACAGGCTGCATAGTCTATGCGTTTTCACTTGATTAGCCAAGACTAATAGGTTTTGGTGCCAGAGTTCCCATTATGATCATCATGAAGCATTTGCCGTCGGACGTTAGAACACAGCATGTTGACTGATGGCTTCGGGATCTCACTGCTGATTAACCAGGTCTGTGAACCCGTCCAGAAATCTAGATCCTCCTCACTGATAAATCAAAACCAGAAATGTTGTTAAAAAGATGATAGCGTGTTTGCACACTATATTTGTCAATTACCATATTCACATTTCTCATGCAGTGTAAGTTTTCTTAAGCTTTCTTTAATTAATTTATTAATTTATTTTCAGAAACTATGGGATGTTTCAACAAGATGCACATCGGTACCACAGACTAAGGTAATGTCCCTCTGTTTTATCCCTGCTTAATCAGATTGACCGGAATATTATATGACCCCTCAGTTATTAGGAATACAGTGGCAGAAAAAACATTTGGACACTTACAACACATGCAATGTTTAAATGTCTTTGCATTTGATAACAAAATGTCAAACCAAATGGCATTTAATTTAAAGAAAGATAGCGCAAATACAATTTTCAAGGAAAACAGTTCACAAATAAAGTTTGTTAGGTTCACAAATGGCTGAGAAAGTTGGTTTTGAGAAAAATTTGTTTGCAGCTTGATTCAATTATTTATTAATATGATGCAAATAAAAGCATAATTTTGAAGTGTGCCTTAAAGCATTCACCCAAAATGAAAATTCTGTCATCAGTTACTTTTTGTGTTCTGTGTGTGTGCTTTGATCTATGTTTGTATGTAAATAAAAACCTAATTTAAATCTGTTCATCATATAACGCTACCCTGTTTCTTCAGCAGACTTGAATTAAACCTCTCAATTCAAATGGATTTATTTTATGATGAATAATGAACTTTTAGAAGCATCAAGGTTTTGGTGGACAGGGACAGAAATCTCTCAGGTTTTGTTAAAAATGTCTTAATTTGTGTTTCGGAGATAAACAAAAATCTGAAAGGTTTGGAACAGCATGAGAGTAAGAATTTTCTTTTCTTTTCTTTTTCTTTTTGGTGAACTATCCCTTCAAGAATCCAAGTTATGTTCAATGCATTATATCAATATATTGTTTTAGGTCTGATCAGGTATATTAAACATGTAAAGCATGTATGAAAGGAGAATCATATGACTGAGTGAATGTCAGTGGTAAGCAAAGGCTCGATTAAATATTGATTGTTTGATTCTGATGTCCACAGAGAACAAGTACATGTCACTTTCAACAAATGAATGTTTTTTGTTTTGTGTGTGTTCACAGTATTCTGAAAAATCAAAGGCATGGCGGGGTTCCTCGGCGTGATTCCTATTGTCAGTCTGCTATGAAGGTACACAAAAGGACATTGTAAATGCATCTGGCGTGAAAACCCGATTAAAATAAGAGAGTAAATCTGATTAACATTGATTGACATCCTCTAAGAAGTGACAACCGTCAATTAACAAGTGGGTAAGGAGGCTGTGGTGTGGGATGTGTTTTGCAACCCATGCCAGCAGTTGATTGGCAACACTGCATCTGACTGACCTTCAGCAGGTGTTAAAAGAATAAAGAGGTTTGCGCTAACACGTCTACCACACACACGCACACACAGCCCCCTCTATCCTCCGGTGTCCTGCCTGAAGCACAGTCAATACTGATAACTCAGCCCTGAGCGTGTGTTTGCACGCTTTCCCTGCCCTTGATCCCCTGTGTCCTCCCTAGTGTGTGTAGCTGTTCTGTTCTCTCTCTAGAACGGAGGAACCAGGGGCCTCAGCCTAATGACTCCATCCAGCCTTGTCGGCACAACAGCATTTTAAGTACTCAAATGAAATATGGATTTTTAAAAAAAAATGTTTTATGTTGGGCGACATCCCAGCTCGGAGGAGAGTTGAATTGAAACATCTTTTATTTCCCCACCACTGTGCAGAGAGGGTTAAACAAGAGGTTTAGATGAATTAATCACGTCTGCAATGAAAATCGTATTATCAGTGAACCTCTACTTTCTCATGGAAAGGTGCTTCTGGTCAATGCAATGTTGGGAAATAAAAAGGAGCTGAATTAGGCTGAGAGAAGGATGTTAAGAGTGGTAATGTGCTGGATGTTAAGTTTAGATCTAATTTCAACCCAGATGAAAATTTGATTGCTCTGAGGTTGATCTCTCATAGCTTAGGAAATTTAATAGAGTTCTCATTTATATTTAAGTGTCAATTTCATACAGTTTTTCCTCCTAAAACTCCTAAGGAGAGACGAAAACAGAAAGTAATTGCGTAGGAGTTATTGATATATGGATAGATGCTGTATATCGAGCTGTAAAATTACTGTGGATATCATAGACTAGGTTTAAATTGTTAACATTAGTAAGAACATTAGTTATCTTGGCATTTTCAGCATTTATTCATCTTGGTTAAAGTAATATCTTACCCAAAAGTGAAAAAATACTGACAATTATTCACCACCAGGCCACCCAAGATGTAGAGTTTGTTACATCAGAACAGATTTGGATGCATTTGGAATTGCATGCAGTGAATGGGTGCCATCAGAATGAGAGTTCAAACAGCTGAAAAAAACATCACAATAATCCACACAAATCCAGTCTATCAATTATTGTCTGGTAAAGTGAAAACCTGTGTGTTTATAAGAAACAAATCCATCAATAAGACATTTTTAACTAATAACTGTTGCTTCTGGCTAAAATATGAGTCTTTATCCATTACTTACAATGTATACAATCTATACAATATAAAATAAAATTTCTAAATATAAATTTTTTACATTTTAAGATGTACAAATGAACCATTATGAATGAACACTAACCGTGAACAGTATTATCAATTAATTAACTTTAGATTAATAAATGCTGTAATATTGTTTATTTTAAGTTCACAATACCTAATGTCTCTCCTAATGTTCTCACTTTTTTTCTTTCAGTGTTCCCCCCTTTAACGTGATATGATTTTATTTCATAACAAATCTCTAGATATGTTAAATTAGTTTTACCAACTTCTCAGTTTTTCTCTTATAATACTGATAAGACTTAAAATACTGTTTTAGGGTAGGGTTAGTTTTATTGTATGCAAATACTAATGAATAATCATTCATATTTATATGAATATATATCGATCATGTGTTTCACTTATTATAGGTTTATTTCATGCTTGCTGGGAAATGCTGTATCATTGCCAGGCAAATAAATTAGATGTTTTTCTCATGAGCTGTGGTTGATATTTTGCGGTGGCATTCAAAGCATTAAGTGGGTTATTTTAAGTGGGTCTTGTTGTGTGTGTAACAGGCATAGTTTAGGATGTAGACAGACTCCTCTTGATAAGTTGGTATTTTGAAGGTATTTGAGTAGAAATAAGAGCACATTGTTCATCACATCTAAAACTCTGTAAGAGAGAAAATGTGAGATTGCCAAGGTGTTGATTTGTACAGCCTCTACACTATTTTTTTAAACACTTCAGCTATCCTTCATTGAGATACCTCTACAACTGAGATATAATTTGTGTCCTCTTAACTCATTTTAGAATCATGTTTGTGTCTTTAAAACGCCAGAAAGCTCTTCCTTCAGCTGAAGAGATGCAGGTTAACAGGTGTGTACAGGGGAAAAGTGAAATTTGGCAAGACATAAAAGGGAAAATGGAATCAGACGCAACGGCAGACAGAGGAGGAAGTGTAAGGGGGCATGAAACATGCATTTCTTACCCAACCTTAGATGCTAAATGAAAGCACACAACTCATAAAAAGATGGAAAATCTGTGCTAATGTCCTATTTCACAGGTTTTTCTCTGCCTGGGTTTGTATCCGTCTGTTAGAGTTACTCGAGACATGAGACTCTGTGTGCTACAGACATAAATATGTCCAAGTGCCATTTTAAAAATGGTCAGATTGATTTTGATTGGTGTGTGGAAGCTTAGAGAGAATGCTGCTGCCAAGCACAACTACTGATATTGCCTGCCAGTCATTTTGAACAAAGCATTACGCAAATATGTCTGGAACGTAAACGTTCAGTATCATTTGCCAGGTTGAATTCAGGTGAAAATCTAACACTGTTCACCCCGGTCTTTCTCACGTAGGACAGCCATGAAAGACCTCGGCCCGTCCCTCAGATCAACCAGACATCAATGTATCGGCTATCAGAGGGGGGCCGCTACCTCCACGGACTCACATCCTGCTTTAATGTCTGTCAAAGCTTTGAGAAAATCTGAAATCATTAGGAGGAGCACAGGAATCAGAAGTTGGAGGTGAAGCTGGAAATTGTGAGAGGCTGTGAAGACAGGACCCTTCCATCTGGTCTGTGAAGCCGACAGTGTATTCCTCCCTCTGAAATCTCTCACTTCATTCCATCACAGGTTGTACCGCTAATAACTTCACAAGCTTGATGGATTAAAAGCCATTTTTATAGGATTTAGTCTACAAAACTCCTTTAGTTCAGTGCTGGTTCGCTTATGATTTATGTAGCAGTTATGACAATAATAATACCAGTGTTTTTGCACAAAACATAAATCTAAAATGCCCGTTAAGAGGACTAACACTCTGTCCTTGCCAGTGCAAAGAATCGTTTTGAAATGGAAATGAGCATATGGATATTTCGTCATGGCTCTTGTCAAGGTGGAGGCGCCTTTCGTAATGCCTTTTAAAGAATCATTGGCACTTTAAAGTTGCTTTTATGCATTAGAGAAGGATTTACGACTATATGCGTGCAAGCGCTGGCCAGTGCGACGTGATCAGGCTAATAGAGTTATTGACACCCCTCCGTATGGCCACACTCTTTCAAGCGACCATCAATCCATCCATCACTCCCCTTTAAAAAGGGATTTAGACAACCCGATGCATTTCATTAAGACTTGAAATTACTTTTGAAAACAGGGAGATAAATAAAGTCCGTCATGAAAGCAAATGCTAAGCAGACACTTTGAAAGCGAGAGGAAACGCTTAAATCATCATAATGCTGCACCAAAAAAGCAGGAGCAAGAAATATCCATTAGGTAAAACAAAATGAAAATGTGATTAGAGAAGTGTTCCCTAGCTGTAACACCTCACTCTTCATCATGCTAAGAGATGTTCACAAGCGCCAACCAATCAATGCTGTTACTGATACTCTCATAGACAGTACGTCAGGCAGATTCAGTCCCACACAGGCCTCTCTAGAAATCAGTTGTGTGTCTGAGAGTAACAAAATAAAAAGGTAATTGTGACTTTAAATGTTTGAGTTTGTTACTTGTAGTTGTAACTTCATATATTCAAACCAAAATTTACTCAGACACCTTCAACATTTCTCACATTATCACGTTTTAATATTCATGTGTATTACATGTTTAGTTTAGAAAATGGTAGGAAAATATGACAAGAACACGGATATGATTTCTAATCAGGTGCATAGATCCCAAGGGAGAAGGAGGAACGTTCCCTTCAACAATAGAAATATCAATTTGTCAGTTAATATTAAGGAAATCCTTTCCTTTACATACTTAAGTTCATGCTGGGAAGTAAAATTACGAGATCTCTTTCATATCTCAGTTAATTCTCCTAGACAGCAATGAGAACAAATTGAGAGTCTTCTGTCTTCTGAGAAAAATGTCAGGTCAGTCATCCTGTTATTGTTTGTGTGATTGCATCAAGCTCTAATGAAAGATCTCATCGAGGCTGTGATTCGGGTCCAACAGCCCCAATATTCATTGTCGTTTGTTATTTTTTTTTTAATTGGGGGAGGGAGTCTTCATAAACAGCAAGAGAAAAGCACACTTGTAATCTGATGATTTGTCTCAATGTGTGATTCTGTAATTATGGAAACAGTAAATAATTAGAAAACAATACATAATTCATTGTTGACTCAGATTCATTAGTTGGAATCACATTAATGAATGTTTCATAAGCGGATGGATCTCATTTTGAAGGTGAGGAGAAGTTTGACGTGGCTGGTTTTGCTAAAAGCGCATGAAGTTCCCTTCAGGACGACTATGCAGATGAGCTGAGAACTCGTTCAAGCAGGGACAAACCAACTGGGAGCTCCAAACAGTCCTGCTGTGAGGTATGGAGATGAGACTTTATTTGCTCCTGAATTCGAGAGCTTAATTCATGCTCACTGTCAAAACAAATACCAAAAGAAACTCTATTATTTCTTAAGGGTGTCATGAAGTTACTTTTTGAATGTTTTGTGCTAACTTTGAATGAATGAATGATTGCCTGATCTCAGTTGTTTTGTGGTTTGAGTTCTGGGGAACCGTTCTGCTTGTTTCTCAAGTCTGTGTAAACGCAGCTGGTTTGCATAATGTTCCAGTTGGCATGTCCAAGAACTGGACAAGAGTGGGTTTTGCCTCCAGAACACTTTTGGTAGAAAGTGGAGCATGAGAGCTCGCATTTTAGTCTGATTTTGTTGTGTCGTGTAGAAATTAGTTGTCAGCATAGACAAAAAAATCTCTGTTGGTGGAATCCAGGAAAGGAGTCATAGTGTAAAGACCTGATGTTTTTGAGCAAAAAATATGACTAACAAGTCACACCAAATGCAAAACTGTGATAATCTTTTCGGATGCTAGTTCAGTTGGCATTTAGTTGCATTGGACATAGTATAAAGAGGTCTTATGTAACTTATGCTGTTTAGTGTGGACTCTGGTTGAAGAGTTTAGTGGGGGAGGAAAAAAAAAATTCTAAATGTATCTTTTACCCCAGTAAATTATTTGGGCTCACTTGTAAATGTGCGTGCATCAGCCAGCTATACATTAAATATATGAGAATAGTATTTAATTTTTTCCACTTGCAGTCATCCCCCTCTTCTGCTGTGTGCCTGCACTGTTTTACTCGGGAAATTCAGGAAACTGTATCTGAATCTCACAGGAACTGAGCAATCAATGCTGTCCCTCTGTTCCCATTCTTTCTGCATTGTGCAGCCCGCCTACAACAATAAGGCGATGCATGGTTTACATGCAAAACATGTCAGTCTATAGCCTATTCAAAACCAGATGGGCAGCATTGACCTGAGAGCGCTTGTTTACCTTGCTTAAATAGTTCTGTCTTCTGCTCGGAACAGACCAGATACCTTCTCCATGGTTTTACTGTCAGTATGTGTTAATTAGTCTAAATTAGACTGTGTGTCTCTGTAAAAACGGTAAATGAAAAGACAGTTGGTAAACTCCCAAATGAGCATCTGGCTTTTACAGTTTACTAACTAGATGAGTGAATTAACTGTGTTTTGAAAATTCTCTTAATTGCTGAAATAACATGAGTTACATTTATGGGTTTGATAAGAGGACAAATATATAGTTGAATTTAAATTAAAAATTTGACTGAGACACAACACAATGTGCTAATTAGACTGCTTTTTCTTTTTACTTTTTAATTTAATATGTAATGTTAATTAACGCTTTTTAATTAATATCTCTTATCGAATGAGATCACCAGTATTGGGAAGACTTTGAAACTGTGAGGTACTGATACATTAAAGTAGAATTGGAGAGTTAGCTGTCTTTCGCTTCATTCTCTATCTATCTATATATCTATCTGTCTATCTGTTTATCTGTCTGTCTGTCTGTCTGTCTGTTTATCTGTCTGTCTGTCTGTCTGTCTTTCTAATAGACTGTATTACCTTCAAAACATTCCAAGTTTAATCTTTAAAATCATTTCAAACTTAAAACCTTCAAACACTTGACTTTTTAAAACTCTTAAAACTTTCTGGTCAGGCTTTCTCAAGCCAACTTCAAAGTTTGTCTTGACAAACTTTTTTATCTAGTTGGAAATTATAAGGTATTTATATTCTCAGTGGCTCACAACCCTGCAAGATAAAGTAGCTACTTTACTCCTTTACACTGTTACTTATACATATAAATTGTTAAATAAATGTATCTGGAATTATACTACAATGATCTCAGTTAGAGTGACAACATTAAAGATCAGCTCTGCTGTAAAGCTACAGTTGCAGTACAACATGCCATAAACACCAGCATATGATTTTGTGTCACGCCGCTACTTGTTGGAAAAGCTACATTTTTGGAAACTGCTGAGCTACTGTAATGCTCCTAAAAATGATTATGAAAAATGCTTGTGAACACTAAACATCACATTCATCGCAGACACTGGAATGTGCTTCTGCAACTTTAGTTCATAACAATAGCTAGGAAGAAAAGGCAAGTCGTTTGAAATGATTGAGTGTGCATTATTTCAGAGAAAATAATTTGTTAAAGAAGTCCCTAAATGGTGAAGGTAATTCTCTGAGGTCATTTTTGGATTCGTACACTGGACTCAGAGCCAAGGTCCATATTAGTGTTCATGGCTAATTTACAGCTCTGCTACTCGGAGCAAGCTGTTAATTTTCTTCTTCTTATATTTCCAATTAGGCGAGCTGGAAACGGGAATGACTGCCCCTGTCTCTCTACCCTTTACCTTCAGATTTGAGAATTAGAGAGTGAAAGAAAAGAAATGACAGAACAAGGTCATGCAAGATCACATTCGGCCGGTAAATGACAGTCTGAACGTTTGCGTGAATGATGAGGTGACGAGAGCCAGCCGAGAGTCCAGACTCAATGACAGACGCAGACGTCGGAAATTACCTCAAGATGAACCAATCGCTCCGTCTTCCCCCACCTCTCCTTTCCTTTCAAGGTTACGGTACCTCAGCTTCTAAATGGCATGTTAGAGTTTGGTATGTTGATCTCCACATCTCTCATTAGAAAGCATTCAATGTGTTCTGTAAGGCAATTTCGTTTGCTCCAAAGGGACTGTGGACAAAGCTTTACCGTATACCCACTATTAGATTAGATTAGATTAGATTCAACTTTATTGTCATTTATGCAGAGTACAAGTACAGAGCTAATGAAATGCAGTTAGCATCTAACCAGAAGTGCAAGAATATAGTGTTTTATATACATATAAGTGCAGAGTAAGTGAAGATATGATTTACAGAATATACAGTGGAATTGCTATATACAGTATTGAGCAGAGTATATACAGAATATAAAATAGGAATGCAATGTAGGGATTGTATGTACATTATGAACAGAGCAATGTAGATTATATAGATTACAGATTATATATACACATTATGAACAGCAGGAACGTGAGAACAGTGGTAATAAATAAATACAGCTGGATGAGTGTGCAAAGTATTGATAGAACAATGTATTCTATGCAAAATAGCAGTAGTGCAATATTTTATAGAAATAGTTTACTGTGCTTGTACAGTAACAACTTTAAACAGTTTATAGTGTAATGACTTGAACGATGTGCAGTCTGTGCAAAATATGAGTAGTGCAAATGCATGTGTTTAAAGTACTGTGACCAGTGCAGTAATAAGCAGGTGCAGGTTAGATTGGTGGTGTGGCGTTCAGAAGTGTCACAGCCTCGGGGAAGAAGCTCTTCCTGAGCCTACTGGTGCGAGAGCGTAGGCACCTGTAACGCCTGCCGGATGGAAGGAGGGTGAAAAGTCCATGGTTAGGGTGAGAGGCATCCTTGATGATGTTTCTTGCCCTGCCCAGACAGCGCTTATAATAAATGTTCTCAATGGAAGTTAACTGGGTGCCGGTGATCCGTTGAGCAGTTTTCACCACCCGCTGGAGTGCTTTGCGGTCAGATGCGGAGCAATTGCTGTACCATACTGAGATGCAGTTCGTGAGTATGCTCTCAATGGTACAGCGGTAGAATTCCACAAGGATCCTGGGATTCAGGTGAACTTTCTTAAGGCTCCTTAAGAAGTAAAGGCGCTGCTGTGCCTTTTTGACCAGAGTAGAGGTGTTATGGGACCAGGTGAGGTCATCAGAGATGTGGATGCCAAGGAACTTGAAACTCGACACACGCTCCACTTCAGCTCCGTTGATGTAGATGGGTGTGTGTGCATGACTCCTAGTCCGCCTGAAGTCCACAATGATCTCCTTTGTCTTCTGGGTGTTTAGCTGTAGATTATTGGTGGCACACCATACAGCCAGGTGCTGCACCTCATCCCTGTAGGCTGATTCATCGTCATCCTTGATCAGACCTACCACCGTGGTGTCATCTGCAAATTTGATTATGGTGTTGGAGCCATAAACAGGAACACAGTCATGGGTGAAGAGGGAGTACAGGAGAGGGCTCAGTACGCAGCCCTGTGGCACGCCGGTGTTCAGGGTGATGATGGAGGAGGAGAGGTTATCTAACTTGACGGACTGAGGTCTGTTAGTCAGAAAATCTAGAATCCAATTACAGATGGGTGTGCTGATTCCAAGCTGGCTGAGCTTGGAGATCAGCTTGGAGGGGATTACTGTATTAAATGCAGAACTGAAGTCCATGAACAGCATTCTCACATGTGTGTTTTGACTGTCCAGGTGGGTGAGGGCAGAGTGAAGCGCTGTTGAGATGGCGTCCTCTGTTGACCTATTGTGGCGATAGGCAAATTGGAATGGGTCCAGTGTAGCAGGGAGACAGGATTTTAGGTGGGATGCAACCAGTTTCTCAAAACACTTGGCAATGATGGGGGTGAGTGCAACAGGACGGAAGTCGTTAGGGACCGAGGCAGTGGAATGTTTCGGTACTGGTACGATGGTGGAGGTTTTGAAGATAGTGGGGACAGTTGTTTGGGCCAGGGACAGATTGAAAATGTCCGTGAAGACCTCAGCTAGCTGCTCCGCACAGGCTTTGAGCACACGACCAGGTATTCCGTCAGGGCCAGCTGCCTTCCGTGCATTCACCTTACGCAAAGTGGAGTAAACGTCTGATGTGGAGAGAGTGAGAGGCAGTTCACTGGGTTGATGCTCAGCTTTGAGTGAGATCTCCTTATTATTTTGATCAAAACGAGCATAAAAGTGGTTGAGCTCGTTTGGGAGGGAGGCAGAGCTGGAGGGGGGCACAGAGTTAGGTGGTTTGTAATCCGTGATAGATTGTATGCCTTGCCACATACGCCGGGGGTCTGAAGAATTGAAGTGTTCTTCAATCTTCTGTTTGTGTGTGAGTTTGGCCTGGCAGATACCCTTCCTCAGGTTGGCTCTGGCTGAGCTGTAAGCCTCCTGGTCTCCAGACCTGAAGGCTGCATCTCTTGCTTTGAGCAGGAGGCGAACCTCTCTGTTCATCCAGGGCTTCTGATTGGGGAAGATTTTTATTTTTTTGTGTGTAGTCACTCTGCTCACACAGCTGTTGATGTGCTCCATGACAGAGTTGGTGTAAGTGTCAATGTTAATCTGAGAGTTTGTGGTGGCCTGGGCAGCAAACTCACTCCATTCTGTGAGCTGGAATTGATGTTGAAGAGTGGAGTCAGCACCTTCCAGCCAGATTTTAACAGTCCTTGTTGTAGGTTTCACACGTTTGATGACCGGGGTATACTTGGGGAGCAGGAACAAAGAGAGGTGATCAGACTGACCCAGGTGGGGGAGGGGTGTGACTTTGTAGGCATCACTCACATTAGTATAAACGTGGTCCAATGTTTTATGTCCTCTTGTAGTGCAGGAGACATTTTGATTAAATTTAGGGAGAACAGATCTAAGAGTGCAGTGATTGAAGTCCCCAGCAACAATAAAGGCTCCATCCGGGTGCAGGGTTTGTAGTTTGCTAATAGCAGCACAGAGTTCTTTCATAGCCACGTTAGCATTAGCGTCCGGAGGTACATAAACTGCAGCAGCAACAATGCAAGTAAACTCACGTGGTAGATAGAATGGCCTGCACTTGATAATCAGGAACTCCAGCTCAGCAGAGCAGTAGGTATCAACAATGACAGAGTCTTTGCACCATGATTTATTTACATAAATGCATACTCCACCACCCTTGTTTTTACCAGAGGTTGCTGCTACTCTGTCAGCCCTGAAGAGAGCACGTCCATCCATATGCACCACGCTGTTTGGGACATCGTTGCAGAGCCATGTTTCAGTGAAGAACATAACATTACAGTCCATAAGCCATTTCTGTGTGAGGGTCCAGATCTTTAGTTCGTCCATCTTGTTCATCAGAGACCGTACATTGGCAAGGAAGATGCTGGGCAGAGCTGGTCGATGTGGGTTTAGCCTTAGCTTAGCACGCAGCCCTCCACGCTTTCCCCGTCTTTGTTTACGGTCTCGACGCCGACGCCGAGCACTTCCGGCCGGTACGAGTGATCCGCTTGTCCGCGGTGATCTCAGTAGCTCCGGCGGGAGTTCGCTGAAGTCGAAAGGATGATCTAAAACTATGTTGGAACACTGTTTGTTGATGTCCAAAAGTGATTGTTTACTATAGCTGTAGTTCGCATAACTGGATCGCGCGAACACGAGTGAAATAACCAGGTAAATTAACACTATTTTCCAAAATCTGGTAAGACGCTGAGCCTCGCGATGTGTTCGCGCCGCCATCTTGTCAATATCAATATCTATGTATGGATGCTAGAATATTATAGGGATCTTATTGAGTGCATGTAGATATTCATGAGTTACCTGCTTCCCGCTTGAGCTCGCTATGTGGTCTTACATTTCTGCAATATTCTATGGACAAATGAATAATGATGAATCCAGCATGGATTTAGCACACAAATGGGGCCTATTACACATTCCAGTCATGCAGCTAACACTTGTTAGAGGGGGCAAATCTGGCTACGAGGCAGATTTCTCAGAGCATATTTCTTTCCTAATACTTTTGATTTTATGCTATTTGCATCTGAAAAACAGGAAGACATTTTTCAATTTCACTAAAAGATGAATGCACAAGTTCTATTAATAGAAAAGGTGCATTGTTTGATGTTATAAAGTGGATTAATTTTGAACATATCAGATTCACCTCTCTCACTGTCAGTTTTTCTCTCTGTGAGAGCTACTATATCAAGTCCAGCGGCTTGTCTCTTGACCTTGGCTGTCAGAGCAGTGAATGGTCAGGCTATAATATTTGATTCGGGGGACCGTAGAGTGGGACAGGATAATCTAAATGTAACGAGCCAGGAATTTTCACAGATTTATCCCAGGCTGAGAGAAATACAGGGCTCCTGTGTGAGAAATCAAAGACACTTTAGATTCTCAGTGAATGCTATGAATGCTTGCTTACAAAGACTTTACATGGAATGTGCACCTGAAAATGCTTAAAAATCATGTAGTGTGAAGAACACGCTTTATGCATCATGTATAGTACAGTACAGTACTAGTTTTTTTCTAGTACTTTTTTTTTTTTAAGATTTTCATGACTGATGATGGTGATTGAAATTTATCTTACAGTAATAAAATAAAAACACACAGACACACGCATAGGATATATATGTTAAGACTTTAGAATAGGGAACACTTATTCACTATTAACTACGACTTTTCCCTCAATAAATTCCTTGTTTGCTGCTTATTAATAGTTAGTAAGGTAGTTGTTAAGTTTAGGTATTGGGTAGGATTAGGGATGTAGAATTAGGTCATGTAGAGTAAGGCATTAATATGCTTTTGTTAAGGTAGTAAGGTACTTTTTGTTTTGATCTGCTTTTGTTAAGGTAGTATTTTGATACCCGGCGCTAGATTATTAATTAATTCAATTAGTTACCTTTGACCAGCTGCTGAATAAACGCAAACATAATCAAGTTCCCTCTACTGCTTTGAGTGAAATAACACTTTTTTCTGCTTTCAGAGTGACATTATTATGTGATTATATAATTATACAGTTGGTTTTTTAAGGTCAGTGTAATTACATTGTAGAATAAAAGCAATAATGTGATGCATTGTAATGACTGCCTTCAACAACTGTTAGAGCTACATGGTCAAAAACAGGCACAATTACGCAACAAAGATGTTAGTTACGCAATGCTCTCACAAAACAAGTGCGTAGCTGTCTGAAGAGCAAATTTATGCTCTTTAAACCCTACGCTTTCAAACTTGTTGCCTTTATAAGAAAGTTTCATTAAAGCCTCTGGGTCTTGAAAGGACAATCCTAAGGCATTTGTTGAGCAAAATGTCAGGCGTTTTTAATGAGAACATTGTATGTTATTCTGTTGAAGTATTGAAAGAAGTGCATGAAATGGGATTTGAATACATATAGGGGATACTACAAAGTTTTTCAGTACATTGAATCAAAAGATGTCAGCATTGGTACAGATGATTTAGATACAGAGCTCTTAATAACTGTACATTGCTGTTCCTCCTCCAAGCACAATATTGTATTGTGTTCAAGTTTGAATAGTCACCTTTAACTTAGGTGTTATTTGTTTTTGTTTTTTTTTGCTATTGCAAATACGAAAGCTGATTTATTGAATTATTTATTAAAGTAGGCATGAGTTGTGTGTGTGACATTATCTGTCACTGTTTAGAATGAAAACTGTGATGTGCTGTATGTGAATGAATTACTCTTTTTAATCTGTTCCTGTCATTGAATTGATCAAATAGTTTAGCAAAGCATAATTTATTTGAGTAATTATTTAGTAGGCTTTGGTTTATACTGTATGTTGTCTCAAATCAAAATCTAGAACAAATTATATAATCCTACAGGCATTGAAAGCTCTCTTATGCTCTCACCACAGAGAAAGGAAAGTTACTTTAACAAGAAATTGGATATTTCTGTTGACATGTAATATGCCACTGAATCTAAATTTCCTGCAATTGAGATAAAATTTACTCATAATGGAATGAAATACAATACAAACATAAAAGCAGTTACATTATGCTTTAAAGTCAAAGAAATTGTTTAATCTAGTTGTAATAGTTTTGTTGATAGAAACAAAATAGGCCATTTCTGAAAAATATATACCCACAATGATACCTTTGGGGTTTATTTGCAAATTCTTGTTAGTGCTTGCGTTTCATCACTTCGAGATTTCCCCTGAAACCCATCATTTCGGCTGCAGCATCACTGTGGAAAGCCTGTTGCATTTTATAGCCTCCTGCTTCCATGTGCTTTACATAAAATAATAACACACGAATGACCTCAGCTGAACCCTGCCACTCTCTTGCTGTACATAAAGGGTCATTTATGCTTATTAGAACAGAGCTCATAGTCTAGCGCTTTGACCATGTGTCATCATATGAGAGACCACCGGAGCTGCTTTATGCTGAAAATAGCTGGTTTGAACATGTATAAGGTTGTGTTGATTTTTTATTATACATATTTTTCGCTCCCTGAGTCTTGTCTTGAAAGGCTGTTTCATGGAGCGCCTCTTAGATGAATGAAAGAAACTGTGAAAGTGGCTCCAGAGTGATGTGTTGCCTTTTAAAACATGCTTGTTACCAGACCGTTTTGAATCCTATGAGGCCGTTATATCTACAAGTCACTGGCTGTTTGTCTCTGAACAATATAATTGACATTCTGAATGGCTAATGATACTATATTAGTTGCAGATTGCACTCACATTCTGTCTGTCATGAAGGAATCTATTATAATAGTATTAGTGTAGTAAAGTAGTCTGCCTCATTGAAGCCTGTTTATAAGAAATCAACTTGGCAGTGACAAGCACAGATTTCTTTCTCCTTCCACTCAGTGGATTGAAACAGTTTGAAAAATCGCTTTGAGAGACCCTCTTTGTAAAGATGTCTATGCCACCGTCTTAGCTATCAGATTTGTTAGTTCTCATTTTGGCATACGTCCGACTTTCTGTGTTTTCAGGATATGAATCAGCTCATCTTTTTTTCTTCCTCTCTTATTAAATAATCTGAAATGGATAGTTTTTGTCATCCTTTTCTCGCCCCATTTTGCTTCAAACCCATTGATTTTCTTTCCTCTGTTGAACTTATAAGGAGAGGCTGAGCAAGATGTTCATGCTGCTGTTTTCCATACAGTAAAAGTACAATACTGTATTTTGTCTTAAAGGACAAGTTCACTGATTTTCAACCAGTGTTGTATTGTTACAATGTCAATAGTTCAAGTAAATGAACAATATGTTATTTTTACATTTACATTTACATTTAGTCATTTGGCAGACGCTTTTATCCAAAGCGACTTACAATTGGGGAATACAAAAAGCGATTCATCTTGAAGAGGCAGTCAGACAGACAGTGTTCGTAACACCAAGTCTCAGTCATTGTTCAAATAAGTACAAGCTAGTAGGTGGAGAGAAAGATAGAGGGAATTTTTTTTTTTTTTTTTTGAGTTTAGGATGAAGTCAAGTACTTTTTACCTGCATCAACATATCTCCATTTTTTAAACTAAAACGAAACACTCATGGATAATCTGATCAAGGCCAGTGCATTATGGGTTTTATAGTTTTCATACCTTTTCTTTACCACAGCCTTTTGTCTTTAGTTAATCTAGTCACCTTTTCTTTTTTTATTTGCGTTTCTATTACATAGACTGACGACTTTTATTAAATCCTCATCTTGTTAGCTGTGAATTACCCCTTTAATATTTGCACATTCATGATTGACTTCAAACCTGGTGTGACATGTCTTGACATGCCATGTTTAATATACACAACATGAATGAGATTTGAAAGCTTAAATTTCTGTACCTTCTCCACATAAATATGTGCTTATAGCGCATGAGTATGAACCACTTTTATGATACTTTTTTGGATCTTGAGGGCCTCTTGCCACCATTTACTTTCATTTTCTGCAAAAACAGTCACAACATAAGACATAAGAAACATAAGAAAAAGCAAATCATATTGGAGTGATTCTATAATTAGGGGTACATGTAATGTCCATGGACTCTATCAATTTTACACATTTTTCATTAACTTTTCACTTCAAACAATGATCACTTTCATATCAGGGGACATTTCTAATTAATTTAATACAAAAATCCAACAGATATCCATCTCTTATCTTGCAAAAATGGCTTATTCTAGACTGGAGGTTGCTGTTTTTGTGCTGTCCGATGTGAGGTTTTGCTCTTCAAGATTAGCTCTAAAATAAATTTTTCTGTATATATTTCTTATAATTATTTATGCAAAATAATAATTAAATTATAAATTGTTAAGGTGTTTAAAAAAATATTTGCATCGACATTAAATCATCCATTTTGTGTACGTCGGAGATTTCAATGTCAACTGTGTTACTCACTATAAAACCCAATGGTTTGTTCCAAAGTGAAGTGAAGTGAAGTGACATTCAGCCAAGTATGGTGACCCATACTCGGAATTCATGCTCTGCATTTAACCCATCCAACGTGCACACACACAGCAGTGAACACACACACACCGTGAACACACACCTGGAGCAGTGGGCAGCCATTTTATGCTGCAGCGCCCGGGGAGCAGTTGGGGGTTCGGTGCCTTGCTCAAGGGCACCTCAGTCGTGGTATTGAGGGTGGAGAGAGCGCTGTACATTCACTCCCCCCACCTACAATTCCTGCCGGCCGGAGACTCGAACCCGCAACCTTTCGATTACGAGTCCAATTCTCTAACCATTAGGCCACGACTTTCGAAGTCACATCCAACATCACTTGATGTATTTTCCTTTTATGGAGGGAAGTTTGAAGACAGTGTGGAAAGACATAACTTCTCCTCTTCAATATTTTATCTATATTATTGTCTGCACGTAGAGTAGATTAATTAACCGTCAACTGTGTTATCAACATGTTCTGGTGAACTTGCGTCACATGTTATGTTTATAAATATGTAGAGAAAGAATATAAAAAACATAAGTTAATCAAGGTCATGTAGTAACTAGTCCAAGGTCAGCAGTTTGCCCTAAAATGGCCAAAATTTCAACTGTGTTATGTCAACTGTGTTACCCATCAGCTATAACACAGTTGACAAGGATTAACACGGTTGACATTGTTGGCAATTCAGGGTCAATTTATGCCATTTATACACACCGAGAAAGGCCTTTGAGCCGAAACGTATGTGTCCTTGTCCTATTGGTGATAAAATGTAGAATAAAACTAAAAGAAAAGACTATTTCATGTGAGTGCGGATCATGGTTTTGTATAATAAGTGATTTAATGGATCATCGTGCCTAAACGAAAGATCAAGCGACGAAAGAGCGCGGTGGAAACAACTTTTGTGGGTCAATTTATGCTCCCACTGAGTGCTGTTGATAAAGAAAAAAATATTCACAAACTATTGTCATTACACAGAAAATTACATAGAAATTGCCTAAATACCATGATTTGCATTACAATGGATAAACTTAACTCATTTAATCATGGCCACACTTTCTATGAACTCAGTAGGCCTATCCATAATATTATATACACATTATATTCACATTTGTCAAGGGTTATAAAGCATTCAGAATTCCTCATGATTGACTTAAACCTATATAATATTATAGATTTGGCATCTGTTTCTGTAGGGTAAACATACGTGCCATTTTTCCCGGACACGTACTGGCGAGGATTTCTACATTGTCTAAAATATCTAGGTTTTGGCTTTGTTTGCGTGTGGTGTCTGACATCGGTTCCTTATTTTTTCGAAACGCTCTCGAGGTACTTTGAAATAAAGGAATATAGAAATCCTGGCCAGGACATGTCCGGGAAGAATGGCATGTATGGTCACCCTAATTTCCACTTAGTCATGACTAATAAAGTGTTATGATGTTATTGAGCAAGTCCTTACAACTTGAAGTGTCATGATGCATTATAAAATTTCATTTAACTTTATTCCATGGTCTGTCTGAATACTCTATTCTGATTGGCTGGTGTTGTCATACGTAATATGTTGTGTTAAACAATACACCATGTGCGTGTACCGGTAGTATCTGAAGTATCTATGTAGGTGAACATGTGTTGAACACCTAGTAAAGACCTACTTACAGTGTCGTCCAGTAATACTTCAGCTGGCAGGTGTTGATTAAATTCGTTTAACTGGTCAGGTAGTTCCAGGTCAGTTTAATCACCGTTCCATATAGACGGTTTCATCGGGCGCACGCGCCTGGCCCGAAGTTAACTTCCGGTCTGTATTTGTCTATTGGTCTGGTTAGTGGTGCCGGCTACAAACAAAGTTAAAGTGATGAGTAATGAAGTTGGGCTCAGGTTGTTGTGCTGTGAGATGTGTCTCCCATACATTTATTTATTTGTGGCGACCTGCCACGATATCAAAACTGACCGATTTTCCAAAAGGCTTCCTTGAATAAACATGAGCACGTAATGTACGTTTAAAAATAAAAACGATGCGCGGGTGTTTTTGTATCACTGTATTTCTGACTGCATGTCTTTTGAAAATGTTCGATGTCATTTTCATTGCATCTTGCATGTAACATTAATGCCTGATAAAGCAGCGTTTGTAAGCTCAGCAAGTTCTCCCGCTTCAAAGCGCCTCCTGCTGGCAGGGAATGAATTAACATTTTTAATAAGTCCGTCTGATTTACGCAGCAAACATTTTGCTTGTTATCAAAAAATAATCTACTCTAGAGGGATTTATAAGCTATAGCTGTTGTTATTGATTCTATTTGGATGTCTAGCGGAAGTTAAGTTAGGGCCACAAAAGCGCGCATGCGCAGTAATGTTTGACTATGTTGTTGCCGTTGAAAAAAATTCCCCCGCAAATGACCTACTATATTTCACCGAACACTGAGGTCCTGTGATATAGTCCCGTGCGAATCGGCATCTCTGTGATATGGCCGTATATCATTTTTCAAGGTTTTTATTTCCTGTGCACCTTTTTATCCATCTTTCGCACAGAATGGAGCTGCGTTGGAGTGTTTGATAGTATTTTGGGTGCTGTCAGATCGCTACACCATACAATTTGCAGAAAGAGAAAGCTGAAAAGGTTTAATGTGTTACAAATAAATCAAGCATAAAGCTTGAGATGTTATTTTAACCTGGTGAAATGTAAATGACACGGGGCACAAAACTATATTAGTGTCTTTTTTTTCTAAATCCATCTAATTGGAATAAAATACAATACAATACAATGCAATACAAGTTTTAACTTGTCTATAACTTGGCAAACGACCATGGAATAAGCGGGATAATCAACGGCTAGCCGTGCATTCGCGTCGGGCGGTTCCACGTTGCTAGCCATTGATTATCCCTTACTTATAATAACATAATATAGTCATTAACTTTGCAATGTATGTTATTATAATGTGTGTGTGTTTAAATTGCTTTATGGATACTACGTTCATACTGTACCTGTCAACTGTGTTACTTTGTCAACTGTGTTATGTGTGGTTTTTATGTTATAAATCTTTTAAATGTGAACTAAACCGTCAGACAAAAAGATGGGGATATCTCGAGATGGATGTCTTTGGTAAGGATGGCGAATACCGCTAAATTCAGCATACTGTGGATTTATGTTGAAGAAAGATTCATCCTTCATGATAGCATCTCACAGAATGCCCATTATGATGCCCCAAATTCATATTTTCAAATCAGTTAGACAGATAACATCAAAAACTCTGGTAAATAGACTCAAAAACCTTCAAACAAATGTGTTATCAAACATGTGGTACTTCATTCATGTTTCATTTGACACAGCATTTGTCCATAACACATTTGACAACATAATCAAATGTTAATTTTCATTAACATATTTAAAAAGTTATTAGAGCTTAAGATTTCCAAATAAGTAATTTAGCACATTAAGGGGATATATTATTCAACCACCTAGTTTGTTTATCAAAAAAAGAATACTCATTTTCTGACTTCTTGGCTGACCTGAAATGTACCCCTAAATATAGAATGACTCCTAGGTTTGGAAATAACTTGAAGGTTTTCATTTTTGGTTTGGACTACGCCGTTAAAATCTTCTCACATGAGAAATAGCTTATTTTGTCAGCTGTCTGCATGTGTCTGAATGTATATCTCTGATATTCTTCCACTTATGTTGAAGGTTACAGTATTCTTGCATTGCTATTCCAGAGCCGTGATTTCAGCATGCAGCAAGGTGGATGGAACATCCCAGAGGAGCACGAGAGGCCTTCATACTCACATTCTCCATTGAATTAGCACTAACTCACTTTGACTTTGAAGAAAAAACAACAATTGATCTGTGCATCAGCGGCACGGCGAGGGGATAGAAAAGATTCCTGGAGGAGGGCATTGACTCTCTGAGACAGATCAAAGCCGAGCTGGGCAAGCGATCACAATTTCTTCTTAATCAGGAGAAATGGAACAGCTGTAACATTGTATTTTCTTAAACTGCTGCTTGAATCTTCCCCAGCAGCCTTCTAAATTCAACTTAGATGAGTCCAAAATGTGAGATTTGGATTTCGAGATTGCAGAAGCCACAAAAGTTCTGTTTCGGAAAGGTTTCTCGTTAAAGTTTCTTTCCATCACTGCAGCAACTCTCCATCATTTTGTTTGCATATTGATTTTTCTTCAGATCTATCGAGAAAGTCTGAGTTATTGCTTATGTACTCATCTAATGTGTTTGCTCTCCCATTTATGTGCTTGTCAAAAGTTAAGTGAACCAGAGAAAAGCTTTTGTTTAGCATGCTCAATAAGGCCAGCGTGACATCGAGCGACTTTAAAATGTAACTCTCATACTTGGCAGACGTCCACTGTATTGCTGTAAAGCTCATTTTAAGATTACTTACTGTAAGAGGAATCTGTTAATCTGATGAGCAAGAAAAGACATTTGAAAGCCGTCATTCCTCACTCAAAAAGATTTTTAGCAATTATAACACTACTCAGCACAACAAATGAACCATATATGTAATATAATACAATATAATAGAGAGGACCTGGACACGGTTGCTTTTGCTTGTATTTATTCTCATTAGCAAGATATATTCTCTGTGCCTGACGATTATTTATGCCGTGTGTTTGCTAAAGCAGGATGAGGGTGGGCTTTTATACAGCTCAGTGTCTCTTTTACGAGGATTGCTCTTTTATAGAGAGTCTGGTGAGGATTATGCCATCGCACAAAGGTGAAAGAAAAGCACTTGGGACTCCAGACGGTTGACATTCAACTGTCATTCAGTTCGTACTCAATTGGACACTCAATTGTGGATGAAGGTAATTGAAGTTCTTAGAATGTCTTTAAAGAATAATGAGTTGCTTTTCATCAATAAGTACATTATTTGAGAATTACCTGCCTTGATGGCTGGAATTTAAAGGGATAGTTCTCCTAAAAATGAAAGGTTAGCTCTGTAGCTGTCTGTTCCTTATACAGAGCAGGGGTCTTCACTTTTCAACTTTTTCTCTTTTTCAAAGAGAGATGGAGCAATGAGTGTTGCATTTTAAGCTCAGTTAGATGCCATATTCATGTGTTTTTGTACTTGCTTATAATTGCAAAGTCGTCAAAAATATCATTATGGTGTAGAGCAAGGAGTCATACATTTTAATTTTACATAATGCATTTTAATGTATGAAGAACAATGGAACATTTAGCTGAACTTACAGTACCCTTAGCTTTGGTTCAAGAGCATGTCAGTCTGCATTTGCTCACCCTTATGTTGTCGACTGTATGACTGTCTTTGTTTTGTTAAACATAAAAGAAGATGTTTTGAAGAGTGTTGGTATGTAAACAATTTAGGTCGGATTGACTTCCATTATATGAAAAAAAACATCAATAGGAGCTAAAACTGTTTGGTTATCAACAAAATATCTTTTGTTTTCTGCAGAGGAAAGAAATGCATATATGTTTGCAACGATTTAAGTGAATAATGACAAGAATTTTTAATTTTTGTATGGACTATCTTTTTAATGCATGTTTGTTTAACAGATTTTCTTTTTCTTCTTTTTTTTTTTCCTCAAAAAATAGTTGGAGATGAGATATTATACTGAAACTCCTGCTGCACATCGGTTACTTTCATGGTCATTTTTTGTCTTTTGGTTTACTTGAAAGCCATTTTGAAGAATGTTGGTTTCCAAACAGTTTTGGTACCCATTGACGTCCATTATATGAACAAAAAAATACAAAGAGCATCAATAGGAACCATTTGGTTACCAACATTCTTCAAAATATCTTTTGTGTTCTGCAGAGGAAAGAAATGCATACAGGTTTGGAATGACTCAAGTAAATAATGACAGAACACTTGTTTCATTTTTGGGTGGACTGACACTTTAATGCATTTTTGTTTAACATATTTTTCTTTTCTTTTCTTTTTTTCTCAAAAAAATAGCTTGAGATGAAATAATATAATGCAACTCCTGCAGCGCAAGACATGGGCTACTTTTATGGCTACTTTTTTTCTCCTCTGAGGAATTTGATAGCCATTCTGTTGTATTATGTAAGATACCAAAAAGAAAATGCTGACCAAAAGATAACATAAATAACAAATACAACATAACTAATTTTGTGTTCCGCAGACACTAATTCATATGGGATTTGAGAAACATGAGGGTGAGTATATGATTTACAATTTAATTCTCGGGTGAACTATCATATGCTTTAAATTCTTCACTTAGATTTCAAGGCTTATTAAATTTCTTATAGCATGCTACGTTTATTCATTATTCCCTCTTGTGTTCACATTAACAGCGATTTGACAAAATACCCACTCTACACGTGTTCTCCTGTGCCAGTCTGCTGTCTCATGCTGCTTTTTATTTGTTCTTATCATGCACCTGTCTGTCCAAAGCAGAGCTCCTTTCACGGCCCATGTAGGGCATTAAAGGGCAGGACGTGCGTGTCTTTGAAGGTATCAGATAGGACAGAGGGTATGTGGACAGAACTGTACCCTACTGAGAGTGTGTGTGGGCTTGGCTTCAAAGGAAGGGCGTACTGACCTTTTCGTCACATCAGAGGGGAATAGCATAACCCGACTGCTGTCCTCTCCACAGGGCCTCTTACCAGCCTGGACTTCACGTCCTGAGATAGCAGCCACACACACACACGCACCCTTTAGATAACTCACCTTGAGTGAAACTAGGCTGTTTTTGGACACCCATTTCGGTCGTTTTCATTTTATGTACAAACTATGTTTACAAACTCTCGGATTTCGTCAAAAATATCTTAATTTGTGAATATGAACGAAGGTCTTAAGTGTTTGGAATGACATGAGAGTGAGTAGTTAATGACAGAATTTTCCTTTTTTTGGTGAACTACCCCTTTTAACTACTAATAAAAACATTAACTTAAAATGACTTAGTTTGTTAACATAGTTTGTACATAAAATGAAAACGGGTGTGCAAAACAGCCTAGTTTTCGCTCAAGGTGAGTTACGAAGGTCTGTGTGTGTGTGAACGAAGGTCTTATGGGTTTGGAATGACTTGATGGTGAGTAATTAATGACAGAATTTTCATTTTTTGGGTTAACTATCCCTTTAATTCTGTCAAAAGTGACAGCAAAGACTTGTCTAAATGTTACACAACGTTTCTATTTCAAATGAATGCTGTTCTTTTGAACTTTCTATTCATCAAAGAATCCTAAAACATATATATATTATGGTTGCCACAAGAAATGTTGACATCACAACCTTTATCAACATTGATAATTGTAAGAAAGCACCAAATCAGCATATTAGAATATAAATAAATAAAGTTTTTCTATTAAATATGTTTCAAAAGATATCCAGACATACAAACCTACCATAACTACCATGTATGATAGACACATTTAATTTATAGAAAATTTTAGGCATTTTGCATAGGAAGGAGGCATGTTTTCTTTGTAAGATTCATTTTAAATACTCAGAATGCAATGGTATTTCAGTGCAATTTTCTCCTAGTTAAAGTGGTTTGCAGATGGTTAGTGAATTTGTTTCTCCGGCTTTTCCAGTCAGCTAAACCAGCCAAAAAGAAAACATCTATCCAACTTCACAACAATTGGTATCACTGTTTTACAACTTGAATCATCTTATGTTCACTGGAACTATAATGCCCCGGGATCAGTCAAAGCCTTGACAAAAATCTCCTATTTTTCCCACCGCCTCATTTCTGTGTTCTACAACTCACCATTGCACTGTTTCTCAGCAGGTGTTTTTTCCTCCATAAACAAAATCTATTATTTAAGTTGTGGAGCTTTGTTCACAAAATGTGAGTTATGAGTATCATAAGTCTCGGTGTCATAAATGATAGCTTGTTGGATGAAGGAATATGTTTATATGTGTTTCTTGTTGCCTAGAAACTGGCGTTTGCTGTAATTCAAAACAATCTTTTGAAACAGCTCGCAACAAAATCCTTATTTTAAGTGGATAATCTCTCATGCATGCATGCACATAAAAAAAACAAAACAAAGGCCTGCTTGTTAATGCATTCACCTTGACGTGCTTCATCTGATCAGGGATGTTGCTGAGAATGCAGATTGTGCAATGATTACAAGATTATATGTAGATTCTATCCTATTTCCTGTATTGATGTCGTAAGATGTCTTTGTTGTTCTCATTCCGTGAACGGCACAATGACAATGCAGCAACATCAGGATCTCCAGCACATAAATGTTGGGATGATAACGGCTAATCGGTAAAGCTGTTATCTAGAAATCACATCGGTGACATTGATGCAGCCCTAAGTACATCTATCACACTTTCATTCTGTCTGTTCAGGTCCTGTGGTTTATATTTTTGTGTGAATGTCACCGTCCCCTGAAGTCTCCTCCCCAAGTCAATAACTTTCGCTAGTGTGTGGCCAGTTGCCCTCCCACCTGGTCTGGTTTGTGTTATACTCATGCTGAATCTTCTGTCCTGAGGGATAGAGCTTTGGAAAATCCAATATTGCAGTTATTGTTGTGTGGGCTCAGCGTGATTGAATGGACTAGTGGAGAACGGGTCACTTCACGCGACAGAATGAGGCTGGAAAGACAGATGGAGAGGTGCAGAGGGAAATAGTGAGGCAGATAAAGTTTGGTGTGGATCTGTGTTGACTGAATTCGTAGATTAGTACAGAACCCAACAAAGGACATGTTTTTATGTTCAGCCAGCAGTAAAATGCACCAAATGTTTCAGTGTATCACTAACGGACCTTTAACATCTTCAGACAATGATGTAGACATTTGAAATGTGCAGGATGAGTATCCAAGAATCTGAGTTCTTACTTTTTTTTGTTAGTTAGACGGTTAGTTATTGATTTGTGCCACATGTCTTAGAATGTAAATGTGCATAAGTAAAAGTGGGTTAATTAGAAAATAGTGCCAAGTGTTTTAGAAAGCATATGCATTTCAGTTAGTTGGGTGTGCCAGTTGTCTTTGAATATAAATGAGTGTTTGTATCAGTTAGTTTTATTAGATAAAGTGTCTTAGAATGCAGATTAATTTTACTAAAGATTAGTTAGATGTCATTTAGTTGTCTTTTAGAATGTAAATTAATTTCACTATGAGTTTGTTGGTAAACAGTTAGCTGTTCCAGGTTTCTATGAATGGGAATGAGTGTTAGTATCAGTTAGTTCATTAAATAACTATGAGGCTCAGGCTTAGTTGGTTAGTTGGCTAGTTAGTTAGTTAGACAGTAAGTGAATGTACATGAATTTCACTATATGTTAGTTAGTCAGTTATATAGTTAGTTGTGCCAAATGTCTTTGAATGTAAATAAGTGTTTGTATCAGTTAATTATCTAAATAGTTATGTTAAATTTCTTAAAATGACAATGAATTTCAGAGTTTGTTAGGCTACACTGTAAAAAAAAAAAAAAAAAGTTGAGCAAATTTAAGGCAAATAGCTTCGGCAGATTTTTGAGTTAATTTTTTGGAGATTTTTGAGCTCTCTCAACTTTTTTTGTATAAACTTAAAACGACAAGTTGAGAAAACTCAAAAATCTGCTAAAGCTGGCTGCCTTAAATGTTTAAGTTCTCCAAACTTTTGATTTTTTCCAGCATTGTAAAAAAAACAAGAAAAGAAAAAAGTTGAGCAAACTTAAAAATTTAAGGCAACCAGCTTCAGTAGATTTGTGTTTTCTCTAAAATATGCTGGAGCTGGTTGCCTTAAATTTTTGTTTGCTCAACTTTTTTGTTTGTTTTGTTTTGTTTTAACAGTGTTTGAGTGTTAGTATCAGTTAGTTTATAATTATGGTAACACTTTAGTATATGGATCAATTCTCACTATTCTCACTAGCTGCTTATTAGCATGCCTATTATTAACATATTGGATGTTTATTAGTACTTATAAAGCACATAACTCTGTATGACCATATTCTACACTCCTAATCCTACCCAAACTCAACAACTACCTTACTAACTATTAATAACCAGTAATTAGGAGTTTACTGAGGCAAATTAAGTAGTTAACAGTTTGTTAATAGTGAAAACGTGACCTTAAAATAAAGTGTGACCATAATGTTGCAATTATTAATAACTATATAATTAATTAACTTTGCTAAATGACTTACAATGTTGATTTTTTTCAACATATAGGTTAGTTAGTTAGCTGGTAAGACAGTTAGTCCTTTAGTTGTGCCAAGTGTCTTAGAATTTAAAAAGCATTATTATACAGTAATTTAGTTAGATAATTAGAACAATTATTAGAAAAATGATTAAATGATAGAAAAGATTAGTTGTGCCAGGTGTCTTAAATGTAAATGAATTTCACCATAAGCTAATCAGTGCCAGTTACAGTAGTTTAAAAGTTAGTTAGTTGTGCTGAGTGTCTTAGAATGTAAACAAGCCTCATCAGTTTGATGGGTAAAAAGCTAACAGCTAACTATTCAAAGACACTCAGCACAACTAAATAACTAACTGTTTAAAACTAACTAACCTATACTGATATTAATTCACATTCTACAACACTTGGCAAACTCACTAACTAATGAATGAATGAATGAACAGGTACAGTACCGACTGTCATTTACATTCTAAGGCACTTGGCACAAATATGATGAAGCACTGAGCGGCGCGCACCAAATGGCCGCTTGACCACGCAGTATTGTGCATCAGACTGATGTCTCCATATGCTCTGGTTGCTGTTGGAGATGTAGCTCTGTTCATCACCCCTGGTGACAAAAGTGCACTGTACGTTGCCTCTAGCGTCGCTCTGCCGTCTCCCCTCTATGATTGCTGAAACGGACCCAATCAGGTAGAACAAACCAAATGAGCTCTGCTCCTGTCAACTCTCCTTTCTAATTTTCAGCAAACTCTCATGTTTAAACACCTCGCATGCATCACAGCAAACCACCGAGGCTTAGATCTTTCACAGCACTTGTTAAAGCATGCAGCGGAAACAGACTGTCCCCACAATGCCCTTTGTTTTTCACCTTCTCTTTATCTCTCTATCTCGCCTGCAGCAGGCTCTGCGCAGTCCATTAGGTTTGGGGTTACTAATGTTTCTCTCGCCTGTTCTGCTTTCCATTATGACCCCAGGCACTGTGACCTGTTTCTCTCTGTTCTGTGTCCCGTGTTCTATCAGTGTAATTTTCCCCTGATGGAAACCCCTCATGGGCCCCTCTCTCGTCCACTACCCATACAAACATAGTGATGTACATTTCTGGCAAAGATAGAACCATGCCTGGCCATTTTTTCATGCTTGGAGGACTGAAATGGACCTTTATTTTTCCTTTACGACAAAATACACTAGTGAGCACCATTTTTTCCCAAATATATTGCATCCACAGCTCATACGAAATGGTCTAAATGTCTGGGACCCAGTGTTACTCTATTTTATATGTAGTATATATTTAAAACATTATGTGAGTTTTCATTTATTTTTATATTTTCAGTATTAGGTTACATTTTATACTGTTAAAGTTTAACAATTAGTTTAATTATTTTGTTTTGACATTTTTACAGACTCTTTTATATTATTGAATACATAACATTCTTCATTATGTTTTTTTTTTTCCCCAGTTTTAGTTCATTTTAGGTCTTCATTTGCATTTAGTAATTTTTGTGCTTCAGTCTAAACATAGTCCTTATTTCAAAAGTAATAAATATTATTTTATTTCAGCTTAATTTCAATTAACAAAAGTGTTTTTAATAGTTGTAGTTAATTTTAGTTTTAGATTAAATTATTATAATAGTCCTGCTGAGACTGCTATGAGAAATTATTTCCTTCTTGAAATAATTTTAATTACTTATTATATTGTCAGCATAACCATTAGAGGGAAAAGTTGAATTTAAATTTAACATGAATTTGCTTTGTCCTCTTTTTGCTTTTTTGACAGTAGCACTGGAGCTCCATGAACTCCACAAGTTTATAAAACCAGACGATCATGTTCTACAGCAAGATTTGAAAATGTAAAAAAAAAAAGTTCAGTGCTTGTACTTTCCTATATAACTTTGTCATAACTTAATTTCAAAGTGGTACAAAAGCTTACAAAGACTTTAAATAAAAAATGCAAATTTTAAAAAGTCTGTGATTTTCATTGTGGTCTCAGAGTTTTGAACCCCACGGTAAAATTTTCTCTCTCCGTTTGATCCAAAGGTCTCCTCTCCGTGGCTCCTGTGAAATGAAAGTGTGGTTTTTCTCTGGTTCTGTGCAGCAGAGGAAGCCCTGTGGATCGATCAGAGGCCTTCCATCAGGTGGCTGCTAATGAATGAGATGAGAGTGGGAGGGTGAGTCTAGTGAAGTATTGCTCTCCTCAGCAGAGTTCTTGTCTCCGTGTCTGACAGCATCCTCCCCCCGGCCGCTTCACCACTATCTGTCCAGTCACTATCAATTACCGAGCTTTGAAACATCCTGCACCCTGTACACCTTCCACGGCGAGTGTGGATGCACATGTTGGGGCCTTGACCTGCTGTGTGTGTGTGTGCCGCATGTCAGGAAACAAGAGGTAATGCTGTAGAGGCAGGTGGCCACCGAAGCATCTCGCTATCCATTTTCTGTAATTATGGTCCTCTCACCTTGACAATTGTGTGTGTGTGTGTGTGTGTGTGTGTGTGTGCTCTTGTCCTCCTGCCAAGGTCACAACAAAGATGTTCGAGCTCTGGAACAATGGTCAACCCATGCAGGTACACTAGGACTGAATCCAGCCTACAATATTTCTTGTATTCCATATCTTTTTCCAAAAAAACTTATTTTCCTCCATATTTGTTGACTAAATGAAGTCCAACAATTAAATACAAGTGTAATTCCTGCTAAAAAAGGTTAATCCAGCCTATTGGTTTGCTGGTTTTTGCTGGTTTTAGCTGGTTTAGTTGGCATTCCAGCCTGGTGTTAAGCAATGCAACTTAGGTTGAGGACGGAAAAACAAACCGCCCTTTTACTCACCTCCTATTCAAACTACCAAAAGAGCAAAACAAATGATACAAAATGCCTCATACTTGAAGGAATTACACCATTTTGCAGTCTCACAAACAAACTCGTCTCAATTATACGATTAAATTTCATTTCTTCAAACACGCTCTTACATCGTCGAATGCGCTTCTGTATAATCACGCTTGATTCTCGGCGTGAAGACCCGAGCTGAGGAGCTCTGATTGCCGAAGTCACAGTCTGAGAGTGACTGATGAACAAGGCTGAAATTTCATGTTTCCTCTCCAGAGCCCTTAAGCAGATGTCACATTCTGGCAATTTTCCCTTCAGTATTAATGGAAAGGCTCAGCTGGCCAGAGAGAAATGGTTATGAGTCAGCTGCCGAGAGGAAGAGGAGGGCACCAAGCTTTTGGAAAGTTTGTGATATTTTCAAAGAGCTCTGAAGGTGAGTAATGACAAATCTAATCAATTCATCATTATCCCTTTATAATCCCTTTATATGAGTTGTGGGGATCCATTCTATCATTCTGTTATGCGTATCTCCTTTGGACACGAGGAAGACCAAATGGAACTCCATTAACAGAATGTGTGTTTAAAACACCTTCTTTTCAGGAACCGTGTGTCATGCACAATGAATAGGAAGGCTTTTGTCTCTTTTTGATTTAGTTCCTTCGGCTTTGCAGCCGAGAATATATTATTTTTGTGTCTTATTTTGCTTTAAGATCTAGCAAGAAAGGGATATAAGCCGTAAATTATTTTAAAGAATGGGCTCTAATGACCTAACAAACTTTAATATAGCCTATATTATTGAGTCGCTCCATTAAGTATAGCCAGTATTTCCTACCTGTGTAGTTATTATGCTGCGGACAACCTGGCTGTTATACCGCCATTTATTCCACTTGAAATGAGCAGAGATTACATATTCTATTCAAATTCATATAATGGGCTGACTGCATGTGTGTCTATATAAGAGAGTGAGTGCTTTTTCATTTTCTAAAAGTTTACCTGGCTCTTTTTACAATTTACATCCAACCATTTAGCAGGAAGTTCTCACGGTGGAACAATCTTGGAGGTCTGGGAGTTGAATGGGATTTCATCTGTTATTCACAGGTATCACCGGGACAATTAATGTGGGAACTCCGTGTCTTTCACTTTCAACTCGTATGCACCTCATTGTCATGGGAGTCACTGTAAGCATAAGCCGATTACCTGCAGCTAAATGGATTTCTGGTTGGTGATCACCAGCTTTGTACTAATGTGCTTAGCATTCATGGTCTCCCATATTGGGAAAAACAGGCCATGTGGTTAGATTGAGTCTAAGGTGGTCTACCAACCATAAAAAGCTTAACCGAAATGATCTCTTAGGTCTACCTCGGTTACACTGGCTGGTTGTCAACCATCTAGACCATAAACAGACCGTCCCTGAGAACTTTTTCTAACCCACTAAGTCAGAGCCGGCCCAAGGTAAAAGCAAACTAAGCGGCTGCTTAGGGCCCCCATGCCCACCAGAGGGCCCCCAAGAGTAGTCTACATGAAATGACCGTTTATTTTATTTTATTTTATTTTATTTTATTTTATTTTATTTTATTTTATATTCGTGATATATGTCAGTGGACAGTGGTAATTATACAAAAGTGCAATATTAAATAATTAAATATTCTATACATATAATTGTATTATTTCCATAGCGACATGTCATGCAGGCACAATAAAGACCATGTTGATAATATGCGCTGGACACTGCCGTGTGGATCTGTCGCATTAACATCACGTAAATTCACCCAAAATACATGAAAGTAAGTGGTCAGTTATCTGGTAGAAAAACAGAGTAAACTTTATAGTAACCTACACAATGTGTATTTGATAGGAATAAAACATGTCGTCCATTAATTGAAAGGATTATTATTGCTGCTTTCCATAGAAATCAGCGTGTAGCCTATTTAACAAACTAAATGTTTTTTTGTGTATTTTTTTTTTTTTTTTACTTAACTGAAGTGTATCTAAATGTCTGAAACCTAAAATAAACTGTATTTGGTTGAAAACACTCAACAGTTATGAAATATGAAAAGCACAGTGCGCGTCTTTCTTTTTATTTTTATTTTCCTGAGCTTGTCTTTCTCTGGTTCAGCGCCAGCCAAAGCGTGGCGCATCAAAGGGTTAAAATCGATGGCGGCGGGGGGGGGGGGGGGGGGGGGGGGGGGGACAAATTCAACATGGGGGTTTTGTGGCACAAATCAGAGGTGCGTTTCTCAAAACCATTGTTAGCGAACTATGGTCGTTATTTCCATTGAACTCTATTTGTAACGACAGAACTTGCGACCTAGTTGCTTTTGGGAAATGCACCCCTGGTCAGATCAGTAAAAATAACTTTCCTGGGTATACATTTTTGTAATAAAAATACGCTTCTGTTTCATAAACTGATAACAGCTTAACATTATTTACTTCAGCCTACATTTTGCGTCTTTGCTATTATATTCCAATATCATTATGCCTCAATTAGCTAGATTAAGAGTTGTTGTTTTATATGTACAGATGCTCTCTGTTGTATTTAATATTTATTATAAAAAGTATGACTTGTAATAAAAGTATATCTTCAATTAATATTAATGTTGTTAAAATAACATTCTGTTCTGTTAATGCATTGTCTGTTGGTTTATTTAGCTACTTTTCAGCAAATTAAGTATGCCACTTTACTTTAACCCCCGGTTTCTTGTTTCACAGACAAGGCTTAAGCCTAGTCCTAGACTAAAATGTAAATCTGAGCTGTTTCAACTGAAAGAAACTTGCACTGATTGATCTTAAAACATGCCTTTTTTTGTTTGTCTTAAGATGAACACCAGTAATGCTTTTTTTCTAAGGCATGCTTATAAAAATCACTTAAATGTCCTAATTGAACTATGGCTTAATCCTGGTTTAGTCTAAGCCCTGTCTCTGAAACCGGGCCTAAGACGTTGAATGTTAAAGTGCAAATTAACACCTGACCACTGTTGTAAGTTTGCAACTGTTACAATTAAAAATCACAGAAGGGTAAAAACATGCAGGCAGACAATGGTATGATGTAAGCAACACAGCTACAACAAACAAAACTGATAATGGGTGTGTTAGATTTATAGTGTGTGAATAATCAAGCTTTGACAATAACCAGTCATATTGGCGGCACTGAGGGGCCCCCAAATAAAATTCTGCTTAGGGCTCCATAAAGGCTTGGGCCGGCCCTGCACTAAGTGATAATTGCCATTGAAAGGCTGAAGATCCCTCATCTAGAGCGCCTTTGGTTGATAAAAACCATGCATAACCAACTCTTCAACTGGATTTTGGTCATCAAAGGCTTGTTAGATCACTGCACCACCTGACACCAATCCAAATTCTCAATCCATCACACCTCTTTCACTTGAAAACGTTTTCAGAGCGGCTTGTTTTGCTAACTCGAGTCACAAATTCACAACCAATAATTTTTCAAATGGCCTTTTGGCCACACATTTCAAATTTTGCAGCTGCAGCCATGCCACAAAACGCTCAATTCATTCCACAATCACAATCAGAGAGAATCTCTGGCAAGCCAGAGCTCTCCAATCACTTCTCTGGTTCAGAGACGGATATAGAGCTTTGATTGAAGAGCTCTGGTAATCAGAATGCTTTGACATTCTTTCCCCTCATCAGGGCTAGAGGTTTGGGTGTCCTGTGTTGGGCCTGCAGGGCTGAAAGCAGACTCCCCCTCAGTTTCACACGCGCTCCGCAGGCATCGAGTAGGAGAGGACCCTCTGATTACAGCTCCGCAACCTCTTCAGCCTCATGAATCAGCCGTGACGACTAATGATGACAGACAGGGAGGGACTGTGGGGTCCCAGGTGGCTCTTTCATTTCTTTTTAACCAAAATGATTTTAGTCTTTTTAGTCATATTTTAGAACCAATGAGATTTTAGTCACTTTACAAAGTACTTTTCTTGCTTTAAATACTTGATACCTGTGTGTTCCCAAATGTTCAATACTGTTCATAATTTTATGGTCAGTAAGGGTGATGGTAATCATTTCTTAAGCACCTAATGAAAATATTAGAATTTTTTTTGAAGGATCGTGTGACAATGAAGTTTGGAGTAATGGATGCTAAATATTCAGCTTTGCCGACATGAATAGAAAACAGTTATTTTAAATTGTAATAATATTGTAATAATAATACTTAGTAATTAGTTTTTTATTACTATTTTACTATAATAAATGCAGCCTTTGTGAGCATAAGAGTATTCTTTCAAAAACCTTACAACATCATACAGACCCAAAACTTTAGTGTATGTGGACATGGTTACAGCTGTTATGAAAAGAGAAAAAAGGATTTAATTCAGATTAAGTTGTTGACTATAGAAGTGTAATATGAACTTGCAAAATAATGACTAAAATAACTAACAGTCCTAGTAATATTTCTAAATAATACAGAATAACCAGGGAGAAAATAATGTACAGCATGGTTTGATTTTAGTCAATGGGAACTGATTGGATTGTTGAATAATGAAATGCCTTTAACTGAAAATGTAGTGTTTAATCTTATCATTATACATTACTGACACTCTATCCTCCAATTTGATACTGTTAAGTGCTTTGACACAATCTGTATTGTTAATAAAGGTGACTTGACTTGTGAAAAATGGCTGTTATATATACCAGAATGTAGTCGAATGCATGTTTGTTAAAGCAATTCCAACATTTGGTCATCAGTATCCAGTTGGCGGATTTCCTTTTTCAAAATAAAGGCAGTTTCTTTGGAAATTTCCATTTCTTTGCAGTTGAATTATACAGACTAAGACCAGGAACATGCATCAAGAAAGTACATAAGTCAATTTTGACTTCATGTTAACATCCATTGATTCATCTTATTATGATCAGTGTACTTTTTTCTTCAAGACTGTGCTTCTAAAACTTAATCCCAATAACCAAACCTGTATTTTGTGTTTACTCTTAGAGCTATTTTAATGTAGAATAGATGTCCAATTTGATTTATTTTAAAAGCTTGTCAAACTTCTGCAGAACAGCTGCTTGAAAAGATGTTTCTCAACTTTTAATTAGTTATTTAAAACTGTATGTCGTTTCCTAAATGACTGAACATAACACGTAACTATAGAATCTGTGAGCCTCACATCTCGCAATACTATCAGCAGCCTTTCGGTATAAACAACCTCTCAATTCCGCTAATGTGTCATTTGAACAGATGTAGCTGGACGCTGTGCTGTCTGGCCCCTGCTGTCATGGTGATCCCTCGCTGTTGTGTGAGGATGGCATTAATCTCTCAGTGCCATGAATGAGGATCACAAAGGCCTGAAATTAGCGGCACGCCTCCAGACGCACTCAATGTCACATTTAACAGAAACACACATACACGCACATAAACACTTGGCCAGGAGTCATTAATTTTAGAGCTGCGCCTGGAAATCCAGCTATGGCCTTTTCATACCCGGCTAATTGCCTCTAATTGTGCTCTTAGCAGGTGTTGCGCTGAAGTGGCGAGTTCTGTCTCTCATCCCAGAGCCAGGCTGGCCCTTCACCCTCACAGAGAAACAGAGGTAGTCTCACTGCATTCAAAAACAACAGGAGAGATTGCTATCCATTATAACTTCTCTTTCATAGTATTTGCTATGTTTCTAGTGTCCCTCAATGTGCAGTTCTGTTGCACTTTGATAGTTTTGACTATTTTTGCAATGGAATACTAACAGGTTGTTCACTGTGTACTATCATGTATTATCATGCAGCAGTGTTTAGTAATATAACATCAAACATCTTTTGTTCCACATGACTGTTTATGCCACTTCAATGTGTGCAGACAGCAGGAAGTAACAATGCAAATATGTATAAAAATGCAATACAGATCAATAACAGTAACTAAAGATGTCTTTAATTTCATTAGTTTAAACAACGAATCAAGCAGCAGATTTTAATATTTATATTGATGTTCATTCCGAACATTCGAACCAGAAGATGAGGTTGATCGCATTGCATTAAGGGCTGGAGTATCTCACATTATGTGCTCTGCTTGTGTACTGCACATTTTAACATAGTCTTACTGCATAGTATAATATTTTAGTGCTGTCAAACGATTAATCATGATTAATTGCATACAAAATAAAAGTTTTTGTTTACATAATATATGTGTGCGTGTACTATGTACAGTGCCCTCCATAAGTATTGGAACAGTAAAGACAAAATTGCTCTGTTGGCTGTGGAGTCAAGACATTTGCAAATATGATTAAAAGATGAACATGAGACAAAACTACAGAATGTCACATTTTATTATTAGCCGTTTCAACACATACATGTTTTACCAAATAAAAAGAATAGCTATATTGTTAAAAAGAACAGCATTTTTAGAGTTCATCCTCATTGATGTGAGCATAAGTATTGGGACAGTTGAACATAAGGCAGATATAAAAGATTAAAAGCTATTATTTAGTTGCAGATCCCTTGCACACAATCACAGCAGTGAGTCTGTTACCCATAGACATCACCAGACTCTTGGTCTCATCCTTTGAAATACTTTTCCCAGCCTTTAATGCAGCCAATTCCAATTGTTGCTTGTTTTGGGGAGTTTCTGCCTTTACTCTCTTCTTCAGCTGGTGAAATTCATGTTCAATCGGATTTAAATCTGGAGATTGACTTGGGCAATCTAAGACTTCCCATTTCTTTGCCCTTATAAATTCTTTGATTGAACTGGCAGGGTGTTTTGCGTCATTGTCCTGATGCAATATGAGGCACTTCCCAATGAATCTGGTGGCATTTTCTTGAATATTGGTAGGCAAGATGGTTTTGTACCCTTCCAAAGTCATTCTGCTACTGTCATCATACATTAAGTCATCAGTAAAGTTGAGAGGGCCTGTTCCAGAGGCAGCCATGCATGCCCATGCCATGACACCACCTCCACCATGCTTTACAGATGAGGCTGTATGCTTGGGATCATTTTGCTTTCCCATCACTTAGATAAAGGTTCATCTTTGTCTCATCGGTCCATAAACACGGTTCCAAAACTCTTCTGGCTCACATTTGTGCTTTTTTTCAAACTCTAATCTTGCCTTTCTATTTTTGGTTCTGGTCAGAGGTTTGCATCTTGCTGTGTAGCATCTGTAATTCTGTGTCAAAGTCTCCTGAGGACAGTAGATTGTCAGAGCATCACCCCAGCTTTCTGGAAGTTGTTGGTGATTTAACAGACACGTCTTTTAGGGTTCATTTTCACAGCTTTTATGATTTGTCTGTCATCAACTACTGTTGTTTTCTCAGCCGATCAGGTAGTTGTTGGTTGCTGGTGTCGCTGGTGGTTTCCAAACTCTTGATTTCTCCATGCCCTTTATTTTTGCTATAGCTCTAAATGACTTCCTCTTTTCTTTTAGCATCCAAATTGCTTTCTTTTCTCTCAAAGTCAGGTCCCTCATCTTCATCCTGGTTTGTGTGTCATCATCGAATGCAAGATTCAGAATACAGAAGTAATGGATATAACTGATACAACACATTCCCTGCTTTTAATATCTGAAGAGTTAATGCAACAGGACACAGCTGATCACTTAGAAAGACCTGTGAGGCAACTGTTCCAATACATGTGCTGAACTTCTTAGCTGGTAAAACATCTATGTAATGAATCATCCAATAATAAAATGTGACATTCTGTAGATTTGTCTCATATTCATCTTTTAATCGTATTTGTAAATGTCTTGACTCCACAGCCAACAGAGCAATTTTGTCTTTACTGTTTCAATACTTTTTGGAGGGCACTGTATATTTATGTATATATACTGTATAAATACACACATGCATGTATACATTTAAGAAAAATGTATGTTCATATACTAAATATATTTAAATAAAATATAAATTATATGAATATAAATATAGACATGTAAATATTTCAAAACATACTCTATGTGTGTGTATTTATATATACATAATAAATAGGCACAGAACACACACATACATTATGTAATCAAAAACTTTTATTTTGGATGCGAATAATCGTGATTAAACGTTTGACAGCACTAAATATTATATTATATTAACATGGTGGAGCAATAATTTGGTCCACTTTTATGAATGTTTTATCTTCAGACATCCTAGTTGTGTAGCATATATTGAGTGTCCAGTCTAATTTTACTTAAGTAACCATGAAACAGGTTTTTACCAGAATATTGTTTTTAGCTGAACAAAATTAGATTAATTAGTGCTGCGTTCGACACTATAGACCATGATATACTCATAGATCGATTACAAAACTATACTGGTATTCAAGGGCAGGCTTTAAGATGGTTTAGATCCTACCTGTCCGATTGCTACCACTTTGTTCATTTAAATGGGGAGTTATCTCAATTATCACCAGTAAAGTATGGAGTACCACAAGGATCTGTCCTAGGTCCTCTGCTATTTTCAATATACATGTTGCCCCTTGGTAATATTATTAGAAAATACGGGATTAGTTTTCATTGTTATGCTGATGATACTCAACTATATATCTCAACAAGACCAGATGAAACTTCTAAACTATCTAAGCTAATAGATTGTGTAAAAAATGTAAAAGATCGGATGACCAATAATTTCGTCCTATTAAATTCAGATAAGACTGAGATATTACTTATTGGACCAAAAAACAGTACACAATTACAATTTGCAACTAGACGGATGTACTGTTACATCCTCTAAAGTCAAAAATCTAGGTGTTATATTAGACAGCAACTTGTCCTTTGAAAATCATATTTCCCATGTTACAAAAACAGCATTCTTCCATCTTAGAAACATTGCCAAGCTTCGGAACATGCTACCTGTTTCTGATGCAGAAAAACTAGTTCATGCATTCATGACCTCTAGACTGGACTATTGTAATGCACTGCTAGGTGGTTGTCCTGCATCTTCAATAAACAAGCTACAGATAGTCCAAAATGCAGCGGCTAGTGTTCTTACCAGATCAAGAAAATATGATCATATTACCCCAGTCTCTGCACTGGCTACCTATTAAGATCCGTATCATTTACAAAATATTTTTACTTCCCTATAAGGCCCTAAATGGTTTAGCTCCTGCGTACCTAACTTGTCTTCTACCACGCTACAATCCAACCTGCTCCCTAAGGTCGCAAAACTCTGGACTTTTGGTAGTACCTAGGATGGCAAAGTCCACTAAAGGAGGTAGAGCTTTTTCACATTTGGCTCCCAAACTCTGGAATAGCCTTCCTGATAACGTTCGGTGTTCAGATACACTTTCTCTGTTTAAATCTAGATTAAAGACACATCTCTTTAGCCAAGCATTCACATAATGCATCTTATAATCTTGTACTGCAGTTATATCTGATCAAATGTACATTATTATTATTCTTTAGCTTGGGTTGAACAAATAATTTTTGCTTAGATGGAACAGCAGCTATGCTAATTATGTCTATAATTAGTATAGCTGAGATATTTGTTTTTTGTGCAAGCCAAGCACAAAAGCCAAGCACTAAGTACCAACTCTACCCGGCTAAGGGAGTTGCCCCTGGGATGGTTCGACGACTGTCAGCGACATTATCCCCCTCGGCCAAAGGCCTGAGCTGCATACCCCAGAACTTACCTGTTAGGGGCCGGGCCTCCTGGACCCAGGGTAGAGCTCAAAGGCTTGGAATCAGAAGAAGAGATTCCTTTAAGGGGATACGACCAAGCGCTTAGGGTAGTAACTAAGTCTTGGCCTGTCATCCAGGGGCTACTGCTTGCTCTGCAAGAGATCGCTGAAGGAACTGTCTCAACAGATCCTTGGTAGCAACACCTTTTTCAAGTCAGTATCACTGGGGATACATAGGTAGAGTGGGGCCCAAGGTGAAACTGGAGCCTGACCGACTCAAAGAATGGGGACGAAGCCGCAGCACGTAACCCATACCGTACAGGATTTTAGAAAGACCGCAAAACACTTGGTGTGCGATCTTACCACAACGTGATTTTCAGAAAGTGCACAGAGACTAGCGTGCACACTTACCATAACATGGATTTGTAAACACCATCTTTTAAAATGTTCTGGAGGGAGCAGCATGCTCATAGGTGACCCTCTATAGTGAGGGGAGCAACGCTAGCTCTACCAAGGCAGAGCTCTGGAGAGTAACTCAGACACTCAGAAGGGAGCGGCATGCTCATAGGTGACCTTCTAAGTTAAGGGGAGCAATGCCAGCTCGACCAACAAGGAGAGCTCGGGAGGGAGCAGCATGCTCATAAGTGACCCTCTATAGTGAGGGGAGCAATGCTAGCTCTACCAAGGCAGAGCTCTGGAGAGCGGAGAACTTAACTATCAGCATGAGAGGGAACTCAGACGCTCAGAAGGGAGTGACATGCTCATAGGTGTCCTCTAAGTTGAGGGGAGCAATGCCAGAAGGTGGCCCAACAACCTGAAGTTGCTGACTCACAGAGCTCTGGGGAGTGGAGAACTCAACTCTCAGAATGAGAGAGAACTTCGACACTCAGGGAGGGTTAGCATGCTCGTAAGAGACCCTTGGAGTGAGGGGAGCACTGCCGAACACACCATGAGATCAGCCTAAGGGGAAGGGCGGTCCTGTCAGAATGAGATGGAACTCAGATGCTCAGGAGGGAGCAACATGCTCATAGGTGACCCTCTATAGTGAGGGGAGCACTGCTAGCTCGACCAGCAGTGAATCACAGAGCTTTGTGGAGTGGAGAACCAGACTCTCAGAATGAGATGGAACTCAGACGCTTCAGAACGGAGCGGCATGCTCATAGGTGTCCCTCTATAGTGAGGGGAGCAATGCTAGCTCGAACAACAAGGAGAGCAACCTAACAGGGAGGCAAAGAGGGGCCTAACAACCTGAGTCCACTGAATCACAGAGCTCCGGGGAGTGGAGAACCTAACTCTCAGTATGAGAGGGAACTCAGACACTCAGAAGGGAGCGGCATGCTCATATGTAACCCTCTAGGGGAGCAATGCTAGCTCGACCAAAAAACAGCCTACCAGGGAGGCAGAAGGTGGCCCAACAACCTGGCAAGACTGCTAACTGGAGCTCTAGAGAGTGGAGGCCTAACTCTCAAAATAGGAGAGGGACTCGGACGCTCAGTTTTGGGAGTGGCGTGCTCATAGGTGACCCTCTAGGGTGAGGGGAGCACTGCTGAGCTCAACCAACAAAGACAGCAACCTGACAGGGAGGCATAGAGAGGCCTAACAACCTAAAGTTGCTGCTCAACGGAGCTCCAGGGGGAACAGGATCCAGTGAGAGGAGTCCTCAGACCCTCGACCGGGAGTGGCAAACTCAAAAGTAACCTCTAGGTGAGGAGAGCATTGCCAGGCCTGACCAACAGGGCAACTCAACAGGGAGGCAGCAAGAGACCAACTTCCTGGTGTCACTGCCACAGCGCTCATAAAGAACCTCCCGCAAGTGAGGTTTTGGAGTACTGCCATGTTCAGAGCGGCGCTCTCAGCCCTCGGGCTGAGATGGTCCTTACGACACAAACTGGGAACAGGAGGTGCATAGCTAGCTCTCGCAATGAGGGGAGCACACCGTAGCTCGACCAGAAGGCAGTGCCGGAATAAAAGGACAGTCCAGCAGCACCCAAAGGGAGACTGTCATCTGTTAGTAGGTGAACGTAGTCCTACGCTCTCCATCTTGATAGAGAGCATAGACCAACGGGTTAGCCAAAAACCATACATGTCTGAAGAGCTATCGCTCCTCAGAGCTAAAGCAATCAGGAAGGGTTTCTGCAGAAACACCTCTCACTCGTACCTCCGGGAAAGCAGTGTACTCGAGCCCACTCCACGGAGGGGCGATTCACTGCTTCGAACGTAAGGACAGTGTGACTCAAATCTCAGGAAGCCTCTCGATGCGAGACATGAGTAGCACATCCTGGCTGGGACAGCTTCTCGAAGCAAACACCCAGCCAGGAGCTCAGGGAGCACATCATGAAGCAATAATCTCTGAAAAAGGCTCAGCCTGAATGGAGGACCCGCAAGTCCTGGGTTGCAGCCCTATACTGGGACCTGAAGGCCAAGGAGGCTCGCGCAGAAGCCTAGCGACTTGGCTGCATGATCCAGCAAGCATGAGGCTGAAGATGTAGGCCATCATCCAGGCTGAATCTAGTACTGACAGGTGAGACCATATCCACAGGATCGAGAGGGCTCCCGGAGTGCAATATAATGTGGTTAGAACATGTTATAAATCATCTGTTCAATAACTACAGACAGATACCCACATCATAATTCCTTACTGATAGGGAAATTACTGATAGGGAAGATTTCCCGTCAGGTCCTTTCCCTGTATTACAATTTGGGTAAAAAGTTAAGCACTCACCTTCCCTTTTTCTCAGTAGTCGCGCGAATGCGTCACGATGAGCACACGAGCGCATTCAACTCCCTCGAGAGCTGAACGCGCTTGCTCTTCACCACACACACACACAACCCGCGAGCCGTGTGAAACTGTGGGTATCAGAACAAAGCCTCCGTGCGAGAGATCATGCACTCCTAGTCGTGCTTAGCTTCTGCTAACATAAACAAACGGTCAGTGAAGATGAAGAAGAGAATGACGAATTTTCCCCGTACCCCTTTATACTGCGGCCGCGCAGGTAGTAACGTCATAGGCTGTCGCCGGCCAATGTTATTGTCGTGATTAGATATATGCTTCAAGACACCAGTCACACCGAGGCGTTCCCCATAGCGACCCCTAGAGGACGCAGTTCGAAGTTCCCTCTCAGGGAACTGCAGATCTTAGCAGAGTGTATGGGGTACTGCTTAGTGCTAAATTAGTCAGGCCGTACATGAAAGCAGTCCCATGAAGCTTGCCCTCTTTGGACATTTAAACATTTTCTGTATCATTAAAACATTGGAGGCAGAGGAGTTCTATTATTGCCAACTTGACCTTTAAAGGGTAATTGCCTTTTCCTTACCAAAGGATAAAAACCCTGAAATGTTCAAATGAAAATAGGACCTTCTTTACAAGTTACAATAAACCAAACAATAAAAATATGTTTCTCCATAAAATGCTAGCTATATCACTCAGGAAGAGATCTTAAATTGCTTTCAAGGGAAAAAAAGGGCCACAGTATGTATGGTACTGATTTAACTGTTCCCACTTAAATGTTCCCAGTTTAAAAGAGGTTGCATTTGAATGAGAACAGTTTTATACAAATCAAACGAGTACATTGGTCACTTTAGAAACCACGGCCATGTGATATGTATTCCATATTGTAAGAAAACTGAAAAAAGGGAAGGCTTTAAAAGAGTAAAATACTCTCTGGCTCTTTGGAAACAGAGTCAAAGTTTTATCCTGAAGTTTATGGGGAAACTCTGGCTGCAGAATGAAAGCGTTCCACTGCAGCTGTCATGAAAGATAGACTTTAAAGGGCACTTTTCAGACTATTGTCACATCAAAGCACTGCGGCTCTCTTTGGGGTATTGTGCTACTTTAATGATTTTTTTTTTCCTTTTTTGAGTTGGCAGGAAGCTATCATATATAGAAACCACCTGATTTGGAAACACAGTGCAGTGAAAGGAACTGGAAAGATGCTTGGAGAAGACCAACAATTTGAAAACAGGAAAGCAGAATGATTGAAAAAAATAGCTCAAGGAAAATATGAAAAATTGATTGATTGTCACATAAACAGAAGATGTTGTAATTAGGCCTCTTTAACATGAGTGCACAGTTTCTTGAGATGTGTGTAGTTTACAAACATAATAACACACATAATATTGGCCCCCGAAAAGTATTTGGGCACTTAAAGTAATAGGTCATCCTCAGGCCATACAAGATGTAGATGAGTTTGTTTCTTCATCGGAACAGATTTGGGGAAATTTAGCATTACATTATTTGCTCACCAGTGGATCCTCTGCAGTGAATGGGTGCCGAATGAGAGTTCAAACAGCTGATAAAAACATCACAATAATCCACCAGTAATCCACATGACTCCAGTCCATCAGTTAACATCCTGTGAAATGAAAAACTGTGTGTTTGTAATGCATCATTAAGGCATTTTAAATTGAAAATTGTCACTTGTGGCCAAGATACAAGTCCATAACCTATAATAACACTTTATCCAGTGAAAAAAGTCCATGCCAACTGTTTTATTGGAGAAAAGTCATATTTTAGTCGAAAGCAACGGTATGAAGTTTAAAATGTTTTGAAGATGGTTTTGTTTATTACAAACATGCTGCTTGTGGATGACATGCATTGTATGCAAATTATTGTGATGTTTTAATCAGCTTTTTGAACTCTCATTCTGACGGCACCCATTCACTGCAGAGGATCCATTGATGAGCCAGTGACGTAATGCTAAATTTCTCCAAATCTGTTCCCATGAAGAAATAAACTCATACACATCTCAGATGTATTGAGTGTGGGTTAGTAAATTTAAAGCACATTTTTATCCAAATCTAACTTCTGGGGCCACTGTATAGCAGATTCAGCCTTCACGATGATCACTACAGAAACCGTCACAGGAGCTGCAAGCAACCATTTCCATGGGGAAGGTCTACAGTTTGCTGAGTTACTGTAGTGCAGTACAGTGTATTAAACATTGGAGTTGGAAGGAAGAAAACTGACCACCAGAGTCGAGCGTGGACAGAAAAGGTCAAGAGCTCCCCTCTCATCTCATCCTCCTGGTGGAGGTGCTGTTCCCATAATTACAGTGTAAGCAGTGCCTTCTAAGTGCGCCTAAAGCAAACATCATCAGGCTGACGGCAGTAATTTTATATCATTACTGAATATGACTGGGTAGGGACATTAGCAATGGAACATTAAACTGCCTCATGCCGCTTCCAAATGGTTTGTAAAACAATGTACGATTCCCTTTTCATGATTTATGCAACTTTCAGGAGACCGGCACAGAAACAGGGACGGAAAGAATGGGATTCGCTATGTGCTGATGAAGAGGAATTCAAGAATGATGATGATGACAGTGATGATGAATCATGATGAGTCATTGTAAAAAGTCAGAGACTAGTGCAATGTGGTGATAATAACAACAGCTGTGGTCGTGAAATGTTTCAGACATCTGCTCCCCATTCAATACTTTGTTTACTCTCATAATGAGGTAACAGCTTATTTAGCATGTTTTATTATTACTGAACTAATCAATGCAGGGGACTGCAGTGTGTGCCCCGGGTCATGTTAATCCAGTGTGACTTACTTGGTCAGCCTGAAAAGTTTCCAAAGCTTTGTCCCTTCATCAAGTCAAGCTTAAAGTCTGATGAGCCGCTGGGCTGCTACACAGCATCCATATACGTATATAATCAAAGAAAATGATCTGAAGTTTCACACTTTTTTTGCGTTTTAGACCACAGGTTTATTCCACATTATCTTCAACATTTTTTGATGGTCATCACAGAGCAATCAAGTTTAGCAGTACAATGCCAACTCTGGTTTTGGGATAATTTTTTAAGGAATATTTTGTGCAAAAGTGAAAATTATGTACCATTTACTCATGTCATTCCATCATTCCTTCCTTCCATCCATCCATCCATCCATCCATCCAGTGAAGTGAAGTGACATACAGCCAAGTATGGTGACCCATACTCGGAATTCGTGCTCTGCATTTAACCCATCCAACGTGCACACACACAGCAGTGAACACACACACACCGTGAACACACACCCAGAGCAGTGGGCAGCCATTTTATGCTGCAGCGCCCGGGGAGCAGTTGGGGGTTCGGTGCCTTGCTCAAGGGCACCTCAGTCGTGGTATTGAGGGTGGAGAGAGCGCTGGACATTCACTCCCCCCACCTACAATTCCTGCCGGCTGGAGACTCGAACCCACAACCTTTGGATTACAAGTCCGACTCTCTAACCATTAGGCCACGACTTCCCCATCCATCCATCCATCCATCCATCCATCCATCCATCCATCCATCCATCCATCCATCCATCCATCCATCCATCCATCCATCCATCCATCCATCCATCCATCCATCCATCCATCCATCCATCCATCCATCCATCCATCCATCCATCCATCCATCCATCCATCCATCCATCCATCCATCCATCCATCCATCCATCCATCCATCCATCGACCTTTAGCAAGCTATCTCATTTTTGTGTTTCGAAGAAGAGGAAATAAAAAAATGGTTTGGAACATTAAGAGGGTGAGTAAACAATTACAATTAAAATTTTTGGACAACTGTTCCTTTATGAAATCATTGCTAACTATTACCTAGTGTACCTCATAACTCATTATTGCATTTCTGCACAGTTAACTACGACGCAAGCTTAAGGAGAGAGATACAAGGGGAGGTAAGAATGAAATTTAGCAGAGTATTTATGAAACTCTCTCAGATATTCAGAACAGCGATGGATAAAACGTCACTGAATGCCGAAGTGAAAAATTCCATTTCTCAGACACGCGGTGGGAGATTGAACATGAAGGGGATCATTTCTCTGCCGTGGGTAATGTCTCTTCTGAGAGTCCTCTTTTTGCTAAATTAATTTCACTTCCTTTAAGTGCATGTTTACTTTAAACAGCACCGAAGTCCCCTGACAAATGCATTTCTTTCTCATCCCCTGAATGTTCAGATGCTCTCCAGGTGCATGTAGAAGTCAAGTATGCCCAAAATACATTTTGTAGCCTTTATTCAAATTGCAGTTTGCTACATCACTGAAATGTGTACCCACCCATGTACAACTGAAGTATGATGGCTGGAGAGTGTCTTTACTGTGCTTTTATCAGGGACTGTAAAACTATCTTAGTGAAGGAAATCAAAACAGCAAATAATCCCTTTCCATCATCCGAAAAGGTGGTATTATGGACTAAACTGAATCAGTAGCACATTCTATTTGTTTACTATTGTCTTTTTAGAGCTGCTTTACAGCAGAATTGAATTTTGTTTGCATTATTAAATCACTATTTTCTTGAAACAATCTGTATTGTATAAAACGCTATAAATAGAGTGATTTGACAATTTTTTTTACGAGGTCACCAGGGTTGCAAGGTCTGTGTAATAAAACCAGTCCACAGGCCAATGACCATATCTGAATATCAAAATGCCTATGCCACTAAAATGCATATGTTTTACACAGTTTAAACTTGAAATTCACTAAGAAGTATGAACAATCCGTTTTCATAAAGGAGCTCCCTCACAAAACCCTAATCTTGCACAGATTTATCATTGACAGAATGTTTTTTTTTCAATACGTGTATTTCAGTCAATTACAATTTATGCAATATGTCAAACCTTTAAACCGGGAAAAGAAATCAACCTGTTGTAACATTTTACAAGTTGCCCAAACTTCACAACATCACATTGTATTGTGAATGCAGCTTTTTACAGTGAAGTGAACCGAAGCAGTAATCAAACACACTTAGTTCTCTCTCATATACACAGGGAGAGCAACTAGTCAATTGCATCCTTCTAGTGTTCGAAAGGTGACAAATAAAAAACGAAAATAAAAAAATCAAACTGTTCTCTCATTTTTTTTGCACATCTTTTTTCGGCAGAAAACAGAAGTCCCTCCTGGAAAATGAATTACATGAAATAATGAATTCACTGAATTAGATCATTAGCTTGATTAACTCACCCCATATGTTGCAGTCATGGGAGAATGATGAAAAAGCAGGAAAACACATCAGTGCTTGTGAATCATAATTAAGAAATGCTAATTGTGTTTTTCATTACAGGAAAATCAATGGCTAACTCTGGAGACGTTACACTTGGTTTATTTTGTCTGGGCCCAAGATTTCATTTTAGAAGCGACATATTTTGATGCTGAACGCTTAGAAAATATATGTCATTACTTTAAAGTTTAACTGTCACATAGGCTACTCTAACTATAAAAAGATCTCATTACGTTTGACAGAAAGTTATTTTGCATACGCATTCTTTTGTCTATTTTTGAGGCATATAGTTTGAATCGAATTTTCATTTATAGGTGCAAATTGAATAAAGTGGTGTCTCCATAATATCGTATACACGCAGTGCCTGGGAATACCGCTTAGCTAATATATTAAAGCGGTCTACCTTGGCCCTGGCCTTGCTTTGAGTCAGTAATATGCTGAGATGGGAAATCTTTGGATTGTGCATTGTTTGCAGGGTCACACAGCATGTAATTATATTTTGAACCTGCTGGTGAGCTCAAGACAAGAGCATACATTTGAATATACAATAGATGACTGCAGAAAGACACATTTTCTACAATGGCAACAAACCATATAGACTAACATAATAATAAGTGCATGCTCAGTAAAAACCAAGGTCACTGTGAACATCATGGTTAGCATACATAGCTACAAAGAGTGATCTAAGCTTGCATTAAATGTGCTGACAAACTAAGTTATATGCTCATATTTTTCTTAGCAAAGCTACTTAAAGGTCAATGGGTATAAACATCAGTTACTATCATATCAGCTGCTTCACTCAAATATAGGAGCAGTCTTAAGAATCTGCTCTATATTACCATTTTTTTCAATGGATACATTGGTGCTGTAGCTATAGATTATGTTGATCGCCTTTGTCAGTTTGAAATGTTCTCAAATAGGCTTGTTAATTTCTTAGTTTCTATTTTATTTGTTTTCTGTAATAACCAAATGCCAGCCAAAAATGTGTAATGTTAAGATTTATGTAATGTTTTTGAAATAAAGTTAATGAAGTCTCTTATGCTCACCAAAGCTGTGTGTATTTGATTGTAAATACAATAAAAACTGTGAAATATTATTACAATTAAAAAGAACTGCCTTTTATTTTAAAATATTTGAATGTGTAATTTATTCCTGTGATGGCAAAGCTGAATTTCCAGTCTTCTGTCTCACGTTTCTAGTTTTCTGTCTCTTTGAAATGAAATGTTATGGCTTGAGATACAGTACAGTCCCTTTTCTTCAATGTTTCACTTTCAGAGCTTGATGAGATAAACTTCTCGTGAATATGAAAAACATAAGTGTGAGTAAATGATCATTTTTGGGTGAACTATCCCTTTAAGTATTGAAAAGAATTCACTTTTGAGATACCAACATACAAAGAGGGACCATTACCTGCATTAAAGTGCCTGAACAAGAGCTCTTTTCCATTAATTAGACTGAACTATTAGGGGCTGCATGGCTTATTGAGCAGCTCACATTACTCTGTGTTATGTGTGAGACCCTCTCTGAGTGGCCTGTCCACCGATGCCTCGGCCCCCGCGTCCATGTCATTTGGTGCGAGGTTAATTGCTACACCTTAGCTCATGTCCTTGTGTTAATGCAAATGAGATCTTTTGACATCCCGAGATGAGTTTGTGTGGTGGAACAGAATAGGCGACGGCTCCGGAGCTTGTAAGGGAAGGTGTGTAACAAAGGCTGCTTGTCTGAGTAATCACTCTCCGTTGTTTGCCAAGGAGGTCGCAGAGGAACAGTATATTCATGAGCTGAAAGATGAGGGAGACACATTTGTTTCCTTCCTCAAACTGAAAGGTAAAGCCCTTGTTCTATGAATGCTTGGCACTGTAGTCTTTCCTCGAGTGGATGTGACAAACAGTGACAAATGAAGTGGAATAAAATAGGTTTTCATCAATGTGACAGGCACAGGAGACATGTAGCACCTTAATTGAGCTGTTAATTAGATTGTTTTGAATTTACAGGCCCAAATATTTTGTGTAGGAGAGGCTGAGGGCAGTTGTTGTTTTTTCTCCAGTGAATTTTTCTCAGGGTAGGTTTATCTTTTTTTTTTATTATTTATTTATGTCAGCTTCTGTATAACTTGAATATGTATATTCAATAACACAATTGACTATTTCTACTGTTACTGACCAGGAAAAAAGTAATTCTTCCATTAAACATTACAGTAACATACACTGAACAAAATTATAAACGCAACACTTTTATTTTTGCCTCCATTTTTCATGAGCTGAACTCAAAGATCTAAGACTTTTTCTATGTACACAAAAGGCCTATTTATCTCAAATATTGTTCACAAATCTGTCTAAATCTGTGTTAGTGAGCACTTCTCCGTTGCCAAGATAATCCATCCAGCTCACAGGTGTGGCATATTAAGATGCTGATTAGACAGCATGATTATTGCACAGGTGTGCCTTAGGCTGGCCACAATAAAAGGCCACTGTAAAATGTGCAGTTTTACTGTATTGGGGGTGTCTGAAAACCAGTCAGTATCTGGTGTGACCACCATTTTCCTCACGCAGTGCAACACATCTCCTTTGCATAGAGTTGATCAGGTTGTCCACTCCTCTTCAATGGCTGTGTGAAGTTGCTGGATATTAGCAGGAACTGGAACACGCTGTCGTATACGCCGATCCAGAGCATCCCAAACATGCTCAATGGGTGACATGTCCAGTGAGTATGCTGGCCATGCAAGAACTGGGATGTTTTAAGCTTCCAGGAATTGTGTACAGATCCTTGCAATATGGGGCCGTGCATTATCATGCTGCAACATGAGATGATGGTCGTGGATGAATGGCACAACAACGGGCCTTAGGATCTCGTCACGGTATCTCTATGCATTCAAAATGCCATCAATAAAATGCACCTGTGTTCATTGTCCATAACATACGACTGTACATACCATAACCCCACCACCACCATGGGCCACTCGATCCACAATGTTGACATCAGCAAACCGCTCACCCACACGACGCCATACACGCTGTCTGCCATCTCTGTACAGTGAAAACCGGGATTCATCCGTGCAGTCAGGTCGAGACCCCGATGAGGATGACGAGCATGCAGATGAGCTTCCCTGAGACGGTTTCTGACAGTTTGTGCAGAAATTCGTTGGTTATGCAAACCGATTGTTGCAGCAGCTGTCCGGGTGGCTTTTCTCAGACGATCTTGGAGGTGAAGATGCTGGATGTGGAGGTCCTAGGCTGGTGTGGTTACACATGGTCTGCGGTTGTGAGGTCGGTTGGATGTACTGCCAAATTCTCTGAAACGACTTTGGATATGGCTTATGGTAGAGAAATGAGCATTCAATTCACGGGCAACAGCTCTGGTGGACATTCCTGCAGTCAGCATGCCAATTGTACACTTCCTCAAAACTTGTGACATCTGTGGCATTGTGCTGTGTGATAAAACTGCACATTATTGTGGCCAGCATAAGGCACACCTGTGCAATAATCATGCTGTCTAATCCGCATCAGTGATATGCCACACCTGTGAGCTGGATGGATTATCTTGGCAAAGGAGAAATGCTCACTAACACAGACTTAGATAGCTTTGTGAACAATATTTGAGAGAAATAGGCCTTTTTGTGCACACAGAAAAAGTCTTAGATCTTTGAGTTCAGCTCATGAAAAATGGGGCCAAAAACAAAAGTGTTGCGTTTATAATTTTGTTCAGTGTAATTATATAACATGGGGAAACAAAATTGTGAAACAGCAAAAATGTAAAAGGCAATGTCCCACAGTTAAGTAATAAATATTGTAAATAAATTGTACACCTTTGTAAGCTCTATATTCTTTATGAATATAAAGTTCTAAAATAGAATTTATTTGGAATAGAAATCTTTTGTAACCTTATAATATGCCTTTATTGTCGTTTTTATTCAAATTACTGAATAAAAGTATTAATTTCTTTCAAAAATTTTATCTTAGTGACTCTAAACGTTTGAACAATACAGTGTAGTGTACTCTATGCTAGTGTGATTTTTATTGTGTTATTGTTTTACCAGTTGTGTACACACTTGCGTACTGTTTCTGTATCGGTCTTGTTTTTCCACACAAGTGACCTTGTGCACGTACACAGAGACATACGATCACACCACTGTTTACCATATCCACTTATAGAAGCCAAAGCACTTTTTTTGCCTTCATGAGCTAAAGGTGATCTTTACTGCGGTAGGAAATGGCCAAGATCTGTCATAGCTCTGACAAATGTAGGCCAATTTTGCAGTGTTACACTTTAAGGCTTGTGTCCCCACAAAAGTCACCTAGCAGCTGTGTTAACCAGCCTACTGGGAGGGAAGCCAATACAGCGTAGTAGAGTAAAAGATCAAGGTAGTGCGCTGTTTAGCCTGGGTCATTTAACTTAGCTTTTCCTGTGCTGCAGTACTGACAGCATGCTGCAAAATCACTATGCATTTTGCATAACATTTATACACAACCTTTAGTTATTGCTTAATCAGTTTCATTTTAGGCTGTGATGTGAAGATTGCAAAACATGCTTAAGTTCAAAAGGAAATGTTCACACTGTTTATATATATATATATATATATATATATATATATATATATATATATATATATATATATATATTCTTTTTAAATAATTTTTTTAATGCTGACATGTTTATTCAACTTTTTACACAGAATGACAGATATTTGGCATCTGACAGGGTGTGAATACTTTTGTGTCATTTAAGGTCATATAAGGTCATATTTTGTGCATGTAAAGGTCATATACACATTTAAGAATTACTTTTCCCTCCTACAATCACAAAATTGACATCACTGGTATAAACGGGATCAAGATGCTCATTCATTTGGAGAAATGCCAGAAATGTGTGATTAAATAGCAACATATAACCCTTCTACCCGAATTGAAAAGGTTCATGGGTAGTTCACATGCAAATTAAAAGATTTGCATAATGACTCCTTTAATGTAATCTTCTGAGATTGGATCTGTGGCCAAAGGTAAATTAAATTCATCACTTGTGGAATGGTTCTTAATAAAAGTGGGAAGAATCTGACAGCCATGATATTTGACAATCACTATTTAGTATTGTCATCACACAGACTGTGCTTTCTTACCTGTTTCAACAGAAATGTAATTGACCTCAATTGATAGGAATGTGTAAATTCACCACACCATACTTTAGGTCCTGATTCAATCTTCATTCATTCTTCTTAGGAAACCACAGTAGAGGGAACAATCCATAGAAATCTGGAGTTTTACAGTAATGGTCCACACAATTTGTCATTCCAGAACTGTGTGCATTTCCAACACAGTCTATGGTAATTCATAAATATTTTACATTTGGGGCAAACTGGTGGCTAATTTAAATGATTTCGTATAATCTTCTTTCTGCATTCTCATACCATCTGCTCATGCCCCATAATGCTTTATGTACTTCAAAAAAGAACATATTTTGAAAAATGCCTCATTTTTTTTTCTTGTCCATCCAATAAAAGTCACTTGGGTCTGATATTGACTCAAATTCATTGCATGTACAAAAGTTAAATCATTCTTTAAAATGTCCCATAGAAGACAGAAAGTCATGAAGGTTGTGATTAAATGATGATAGAATTTTTTCTTTTTAAATCATATTGTAACATTTTTTTCATAATGTCACCCAAGCCCTTTCTGATTTATTCATAACATCTTTTTTTCTCATTTGCTTCCAGGTTTTGGACAACATGCCAGATTAATTTAGAATGAAGTCTCTTAAGGATAAACACTCACAACTTAGAAAACCTGTTTTCATGTGCTTTTTGTGATAAAGCTATTATTATAAACCATAACTCTTCACATTTCCATGGCTAAAGTAACATTTACAAGGCATCTTTTCAATGTCCTTGCTTTACAGAAAATATGAAAGTGAATTGTTGTATTTACAAAAGAAGATGTGTGTCTCTTTTACAGCAGGGGAGGATTATGCAAGCAACAGAAAAGAGAGAAACGGAGGAAGCAATGCATCCTCCGAGTCAGGATTATATTTAGCTCAGACCAAGCAAACAATGCAAACTGATCATGTAATAGATAAAGACAGCAGTGTTCAAGCAGTGCACATGCAGAGTACTTTTGGGCATTGTTATTTGAGTAGATTAAATGTTTAGAAAATTATCTCACAAGGTTAAGCAATTAGTTTATTACTTTCTCTCCTTGCCTATTATTTACCTTCTGCTCTCACTGGATGTTTAAAGCAGAACGCCCACTTCTCAAAGAGACTCGTAAACTTTTATATTGCGTCTTCACTTAATTAAAAGCATGTCCTTTATTGACTGTCTCTGCAGAAAGTTGACTGACGTCCATTTCTTCATTTTCCAGTCAAGTGTGATAGGACTTTATGGTCCAGCTGGGCACAGTGGAAACTCTCATTCGAATGTGGGTCGTCCTTCATATCACAGTGACATCAGTCAATAAAGTTAAGAGAAACTGAAGATCTCTTTCCTTTCCGAGGCCAAATGTTATATAGGTCTTTTGATTTTGGCAATGGGGCTGTTTTTCAGTGATTTAATAACTTGTGTTCCCACATCCGGATCTTTGTTGTTTTATCTTCACACAGATTGAATCGGGCAGTTGTGGTATATCAAACCAGGACATGACACAAGGATTTTCTATCTTTTTGTCGAGTTTGCTCCGTGCAATGAAGGGAAAACTTACTGGAATACTTATTCAATGCTTTATTGTATCCCCATGCATCTGGTCAATTTTGTATTAAAAAATACTTATATAACCTTGAGCATTTCAAGAGAGGATCCAAACTGCAATAAATGGATTTACATAAATTAATAATACACAGGGCTGCACTGAATCCCAAAAATAATCCCCTTCCTTTGGCCATCGAGTTCTTCACACAGCATTTATACACCACACTGTGCCATAATCTCTACCCGCAGTCTTTAAAACCACAATCGCTGGTCTATGAGTATTAAATGCTTAAAAAAACAACAACAAAAAAAACAGGAATTGTATCCAGAGATTCTGTAACTTCTGGTTTGTACAGGGGGATAATAACAGAAGAGTATTTTGAAAAGAAGAAAAAGAACACCTATATGACCTCCTGCATCATTTAGATTATTTAGAACAGTCACAGTAAGAACGTCTTATTGTTATAGCTGATTATATAACCAATTTGTTTTGTTTTTTGTTTTTTAATATAGACATTTTATTGGGTAAATGTGACGCCAAAGTTATTTGATGTTTTATTAACATCTTTCCATAGTGGAAATAGTGATATGGCGATTACATGAGAGATAAGTGATTCCAGTAAATTGTGCTGGATCTTTCAACAAACATTCTGATGTTCATTCATGTTTTAGTCATGTCAAGTTGAGCTTTATTGTCATTCCGCTTCATGTGGGGACATACAGTGGAACGAAATGTCGTGCCTCGCAGGACCACGGTGCTACATAAATACAGACATACAACAATGAAGTAAAAAACACTATAAACCTATACACAACTAACCTACTGACAGATTTGAACTATAAGTATACTATATATAAATATTTACCCTATACAAACTAAAAAAAATAAAAGATAAAAAATACAAACTATACGAATGCTTCACATAAATACTGTACATGTGCAAAGAGAAACATTTTGAGTCAAGCAGCTGGTTGGGCAACAGCGCAGGATGATTTGTAGTGCATAAGCATGTAAACATAAATATATTGCTGAGTCTTTGTGGGATTGTGTACACGCAGCAGTGTGTGTGTAAAGTGTCTAGTGCACATAGATGAGAGTGTGTTACTACAGGTGGTTTGTACAGGCCCATTCACCTGTGCGTAGCACACTTTGAATTGCACAAAAAATTTCATACAGTTTTTTTTTTTTTTTTCTTTCTTTGGTGTGGTAAGGATGGGGGGGGGGGGGGGGGGGGGGGGGGGGGTCCATGTTCCAGGAAGTAGGGGTTTTCATGGGGTTTCAGAGGGGGGGCGGGGTGATTTGAGTTCAGGGCTCTCACAGCCTGGGGGAAAAAGCTGTTGAGCAGTCTGACGGAGCAGGCTCTGATGCTCCGGTACCGTCTTCCTGATGGTAGGAGCTGGAAGAGACTGTGGGAGGGATGGGTGGAGTCCTTCACAATGCTGTTGGTTTTGCTGGAGCATCGTGTAAGGAAAATGTCCAGGATGGAGGGGAGAAGGGCACCGATGATCTTTGCAGCTGTGTTCACTGTCCGCTGGAGGGTCTTGCGGTCAGCAGCACTGCAGTTCCCGTACCAGACAGTGATGCAGCTGGTCAGCACACTCTCAATGGTGCCCCTGTAGAATGTGGTGAGGATGGGTGGAGGGAGACTTGCTCTTTTCAGCCGGCGGAGAAAGTGTAGGCACTGTTGTGCCTTTTTGGAGAGTGACATGGTGTTGGTGGTCTAGGTGAGATCCTCTGTGATGTGCACCCCTAGGAATTTAGTGCTGCTGACTCTCTCCACAGTCGAGCTGTCGATGGTCAGTGGGGGGTGGTCAACGGAGTTTCTCCTGAAGTCCATCACAACCTCCTTTGTCTTCTCCACATTGAGGGACAGATTGTTTGTGCCACACCATTCAGCCAGCTGTGCCACTTCCTCTCTGTAGTGCGTTTCATCGTTGTTGCTGATGAGACCTACCAATGTTGTGTCATCAGCAAACTTGATGATGTGGTTGGAGCTGAACTTGGCAGTGCAGTCGTGGGTCAGCAGCGTGAAGAGCAGCGGGCTGAGCACACAGCCTTGTGGGGCACCTGTGCTCAGTGTGGTAGTGCTCGTGGTGTTGTGGCCGACACGGACTGACTGAGGTCTTCCAGTTAGAAAGTCCAGGATCCAATTACAAAGGGAATTGTTAAGACCTAGCAGGTTTAGTTTATTTATGAGCTGTTGTGGGATTATTGTGTTGAATGCCGAGTTGAAGTCAATGAACAGCATTCTAACATAGGAGTCTTTATTTTCTAGGTGGGTAAGAGCCAGGTGGAGGGTGGAGGAAATTGCATCGTCCGTAGAGCAGTTTGGACGGTATGCAAACTGGAGCAGGTCGAGTGTGTTTTGATGTTGTGCATGACTAACCTCTCAAAGCACTTCATCATGATTGGAGTCAGTGCTATGGGACGGTAGTCATTTAGACAGGACACAGGTGATTTCTTTGGTACCGGTATGATTGTTGTGGATTTGAGACATGTGGGGACGACTGCCTGGCTCAGCGAGGTGTTGAAGATATCTGTAAGCACATCTGTCAGCTGTGCAGCACAGTCTCTCAGAACACGGCCAGGTATGTTGTCAGGACCCGCAGCCTTGCGTGGGTTAATCCTAGATAGGGTCTTCCTTACGTCGGCTGGAGACAGACAGAGCGCCCGGTCATTGGGAGGTGTGGGCAGTTTTTGTGCAGGTGTGCCATTCTGCATTTCAAACCATGAATAAAAGTGGTTGAGTGTATCGGGGAGGGATGTGTCATCACAGGCCTGTGGCGGGGTCTTGTAGTCAGTGATGGTCTGAATGGCTTGCCACAGGCTCTGTGTGTCTCTGCTGTCTGTGAAGTGATTGTTGATTTTTTGAGCAAATGATCATTTTGCATTTTTGATGCCACATGACAGATTGGCTCTTGCTGTTTTGAGGGCTGCTTTATCTCCTGATCTGAATGCTTCATCTCTGGTCTTTAGCAGCCCAGGGAACCTCTGCTGTCATCCATGGCTTCTGGTTTGCACGTGTGGTGATGGTCTTGGTGACTGTTACATCATCAGTGCACTTTTTGATGTAAGCAGTCACAGTTTCAGTGTCATCATGCAGGTATGTGTGGTTGTTGTAGGTGGCTGCCTCTTTAAACATGTTCCAGTCTGTGCACTGAAAGTAGTCCTACAGTGTTGAGGTAGCATCATTTGGCCAAATTGTGATGAGTTTTTGAACCGGTTTGGCAAGTTTGAGAAGTGGTCTGTATGCTGGGATTAGCATAACAGAGATGTGGTCCGAGTACCCGAGGTGGGGGCGGGGTACAGCCTTGTAAGCGTTCTTTACTGTTGTGTAAACAAAGTCCAGTGTGTTGTTTCCCATTGTTGCAAAGTTCACATGTTGGTAGAACTTTGGCAAAACTGTCTTTAAGTTTGCGTGGTTGAAGTCACCGGCTATGATGAAAAAGGAAAATACAATCGAATCACGTGCGGTCAATTTGTCACACCACGTTAAAAAGCGTCAAAATGGCATTTATTAAATTAGTGTAATTTGAAATATGACGCTGTGTTTAATCAAACCTAACAAAATTTCTTTATAATCGCATTTCTCCACAAACGGTGAATTGTAATTGCACAGTAAGTGCGAATAGCAATAGATGCAATTTACACTGTGTAAATAGCAATTAGATGCTTCAAAATAGCAAGATTTTCTGCTAATTATACTCCTTATTACAAATAACAATAAATGCTATTTACACTAAGTGAAAATAGCATATATTCTTAACGATAGATGCTATTCACACTAAGTGCAAATACTGTAGCAATATATTCTATTTACACTAAATGAAATAGCAATGGATTCTATTTACACTAAGTGAAAATAGCCGTATTTTTTTAAAAAGATATGCTATTTTCACTAAGTGCACATAGCTATAAATTCTATTTACACTATTTCAAAATAGTGAATAATTACTTCTATTGAAAATAAATGCCTTTCCGAAGTGATATAAGATTTAAAAAGGGAGAAAAAAAGTTTGGCAAATGGTGGGTTCGAACTCAGGTCGATCGTGTCAAAAAGCTGATGTTTCCTAAAAGTCTTTTGTAGTGTTGACTAATCACACGTTAGTGGGCGGAGTTAGTGTAAATAGCCTCTACCAACAAGCTATTTGCACTTAGTGTAAATAGACACTACGTAATTGGTAAATTCTGACTCAATTACATACAGCACGCCACCTACAGTATCTGCTTACTGTGGCGTTTTAGAACCGAAAGTTCAGTTCCATTATACTAGCAATCCACAAAACTTGTAATCTTCATAATTTCACGGAGACACATTTTTGGTCCTACCACATGTAAATGAGTAAAGCGGGAATTTGTTTAGTTGCTGAGCACAAACTCGCCACCCTCCAGTACGAAAATTCAGCTCTGCCTGTAGAAAACAGAATTATTGTGCATGCTATTGGCCTCTTGTGATGTAACATATGAGCCTGTGCAGATAATCAGGACCTGGGACCACGGCCTAGTTCTAATTGAGCCACGGATAGCGGGCTCTTTCCGTTCGCAATACGAGGAACCATATCCACCAACTCTGACTTAATCAGGTGGTGAAAAGAGAACTGGCAGGAGGGCTCTGATTAAAATATTGTTTTTTAGTACTGCCTGGGAGAGCCAGGCTCCTTATTAAAAATTGATCCTCAAGCTGTGTCGCCTTGCGTTTCTGCCTTGCTGAAGAATTCATTACCTCTGCCACGCACCATGTCGCCTGCCTGGTATTCTTCATGTCACTGCACCCCTCCGTAACCCACACCCCCCTTTCGTTTTTCAATTCTGAGATGCAAACAAACAAATATTCCAGAGGGAGGCGAGAGGAAGAGAAAGACGAGGAGGGAGGTTGAAACAAAAACACATTGCCCCAAGGCCTTCTCAGCACAGAGTACAAGACGTTTGATCACTGGCTTGAAAACCAAATGCTGTTTATTCTTATTTTCCCTCCTTTTATAAGTCCATCTCTTCATGCCTTATGAGTAGCCCTCTTTTTTCAATTCATTACTTTGTAGCATTTTGACCAGTCAGACACAATTTTAACAAATCAATTAGTTATTAGATTAACAAATGGTCCCAGACCCCCCACCCAATACCCATACTGGTGCTGGTACGTCTGTCAATGATTCCAGGCCCCTGGTTTCATGGCAACCCATCCGATGACACTTGTTTTATTGCTCAATGGAATGCGGGTAGAGCAACACTTCCTCTTAGAAAAGACACATTACGTCATAAAATGGAATCTTTAATTAATTAATAGAAGAACCTTTCTTTGAATGAACACACATATCTTCAGGTCATTGTGTATATTATTACTGTTCTTGTATGTGTTTTTGTGTACTGTACACCATTTTATGCATGTTATGATAGATCACTAGTTAATTCACTCTATCAATTCGTCTTCGGATGATCTAATTGAGAGTGAATATTACATGTTGATACCTATGCAACATATTAGTGTCTTACGAATCTTTAGAAGTTTGTGCATTAACCCAGCTGAATTACCCATACAAATTACCATGTTCAGAGACAAAGAATCGTAAAACTTTCCCTCCAAAAATTCAGGACTCCATTGGCTCTTTGACAGGTGTAACCTGTATAGCAGATAAAGCTCTCACGTAAGTGACGCCCCGGCAGTCGTGTGGATCTGTTAGATCCCAGGAGGATGTGAGCTAAAACTCTTCTGGACACTTACGTTTTGTGCCAGGCCTTGCGGCCATGTCTTTCCATTCAACCAAGCTCCTTGGACCTCAGCAGATCTCTTTCTTAGCTCTTTTTCCACTCACTACTTGGAAGAACATTTCTACCTCAGAACATCTTTGGAATTCATCACTCTTCAACCCGGAAGAACGTGATCAGGAGTCCAAAACTTTGAAACCATTAAGACTTTCATCTGAGACTGCATTCCGGACACTCGTCCCGACCAAAGGCAGTGCAAGTATAAAATTTAACTAAACGAAACAGAGGTTTAGTATAAGTTATAGACCCCATTATAAATGGTGCTGATGGTTTTACACAGGTGGTGAAATTACTTTCTCCATAACTGCATTCTCTGGTTTTCCTGATGGTTTCATCCATCAACTCTCATTAGCCCTTTCCCATGTATGAGTGATTGTATGTTTGTTTGTTAATTTGTTTGTTAGACTAGTCTGCGTTAGTGTTTAGTTAATAAAAGTTGTGTGCACAAATTACATGAGTTTCTGGTTCTGCCTTGCATATTAAATGTCCCTTTACGATTTTGACCCTCGCTACATGCTCTAATGCAGTGCTTCCCAAACCTGTCCTGGAGGACCCTCTGCCCTGCACATTTTGTATGTCTCCCTAATCAGACACACCCAATTTAGTTCTTGCAGTCTCTACTAATGAGCTAATGAGTGGAATCAGGTGTGTTAGATGAGGGAGACATACAAAATGTGCAGGGCAGAGGGGCCTCCAGGACAGGTTTGGGAAGCACTGCTCTAATGCATTAATAGGATAGTATTTTCTGTGGCCAAGGAAATATACTTTCTTAGCGTTGATACAAATTTACACTGAATGTTCGCTGGACGGACAGATCAGCTGATGACAATTTAATTCTGCGACAGTTATTACTGTCAGCTGATATAAATGATTGTAATCAATAAATTGATTGATTGCTTGATAGCTAATAGGAAACAATCAAAATCACAAATGAGACAATTCTCTCCCTTGGACAACAATAAGATTGAATGGAGACATTTGCTGAAGTCTTCTATTTGTCCATGTTTTTTTCTTTCTCTTTATTGGAATCTCTTTTCAAAATTATGTCATACACGACTGTTTGTACAAACTGAAAAAAATGCAGACAAATCAGAGGCAATATAATCTCCAATATTTCTCATTAGTTGCTCCAAAATCAAATTAATATCTGTGCGGTTTCACATTCATTTCATAGGTCGTTATTGGTTCTCCTAAAAAGACAGACATTAAGGTCTTATTGTGATATTTTCTAGACAACATTCATCCCATTTTTATTACCAGAAACATCTGAGAAGAAATTGGAACATAACTAAGATTCCATTAAATCTCCTGAGCTATGAAAGAGCAGCCTGTGAGCGCTATAAATTTCCCCTGGATTCTCTCATTTCCCTGTTGTTCTTTTCTGTATTTTTCTCTCTCCTTCTATCAGACTTTGTGCTGGGATGTTGATTAAGAACTAATGCAAATGATGGAGGCACAGCGTCAACCACCACAGGAAATCAATATCCCACAAAACCCTGCTCCTTCCCCCTCATTTCTCCGTACCGATAACTAGAGCCTCCTCAAACAAAACAATTAAAGACTCAACCTTAAACTCATTACCCACACCGCTGAACAAGAAAGCCTATTCCAGGATGACATTGAGTGCTGTTTGCTTCTCATTGTGAGCCTATTTGATATTCAGTGCTTGTCTGAGACCTGTTTAAATACTCAGATTAATTGTGTTCATGTCCACTTGTCTTTGCTCACACAGGTATGCCTCCGTGATTGATTTGCTGAGAGCTTTGCATTTCGTTTCCAATAATTTAGCCAACCAACTAGAACAACCTATAAGAGTACATTTTGGTTGAATAACTAGAAGCAAAGACCTTAACTAGAGTCATTAATGAAAGGATTTTAAATAATCTTTACCTTGACTTTTTATTGCAGATACTTAATGAAAATTGAATCTAGTGTTGATATGTACACCTCATGTCTAATAAAGTAACAATATGAGTGCACTAGTAAAAGATTGCTGTTCTCAGGATTCCTGTATCACTTTATGACTTTATGACTTCACAGTGAAGACTGAATCTTCCATTCATTAGAGACGCATCATTGCATGATGACATTTCCTTCTTTTCACTGGCAGGCAGTATTAATTACCTTCTGGCACCTTTAGCAAATCTACATATTCGCAATAGTGACAGTGAATCCTCTGTTAACACCCATGTCTCATCTTGTCTATCAAGAATATTACATTAAAAAACCTTTGAACCCACCAAATGCTAAAACCTAACTTTTTTAAACTCAGTTTGCCAGTGACGCACTAGATTCATATAGCAATCTGTCTCCTAAGCTTCTAATTTTCACTCGTGTGAGTCATCTGTCTGGGGTCTTTTATGTGATTCTGATAAATGGGGTTTGGGTAGTCTAGAATTAAGTTTTTGGTGCACTTCTGCTGCAAATTTGGTAGTTGAATTACTACCGGATCTATTGTTCAGTATGTGTCCAAGAAGTGAGTCAATAAAAGCGAGATTGCCATAAGGATTTTATCGTTGTGGGAATGACTATAGCCTGTCATTTAAATGACATATTCATTCATTGATGTACTACAAAGCTCTGGAATTGGATATTTTATTAAAAAACAGTAAAGGAGTTAACAACAACTAGGGTACTTGTAGAGTAATACATTTTCTTTGACTCTTCCAGATATTTTCAAATAGTGAAAGGGTGTAGCCTTTTCAGTATATATATACAGTATATATATATATATATATATATATATATATATATATATATATATATATATATATACATGCAAATTGATTTTTAATTTCAGTCTCTTTCTGCTTGTATTTGGGGGTTCTGCTCTGAATTACTGAAACTTGTTACATGTGCGCATATGAGACTTGCATCATGCAGTCACTTGTGTTCAGACAGCACATGAGCAGGTGGTAATCACAACAGTGTCCATTTAGATTACAGGGTTAAACGCTGCTCTGATGGATTACATTTCATGGCCCATTTAGCTTATGGCTGGCAAGAAAATGCAAAAAGGCAAGAATTCTTCCCACATTTGCTGATCTGGCCTCATTTTAGGCATCACAAAAATAGCATTTCACAAAACTCAAGCCAATCTGCCAACGGAAATACTGAAGAAGTCATTTCCAGATTTGGTCCACCTACAACCCCTGACTGTAAAGATGATAGCACACCAAAATGAGCATCGGAAGGAAGCAGCAAAAAAAAAAACTCAAGAAGAAAGGAGAAAAGAAAAGAAAAAAAACAACAGCAAAGCAAACCAATCTCCTGTAGGGTAGCGTCTGTAAATTAGCAAACTTAATGAGCCAGTGACAGCATGACGGATCTTTAGCATCTGGGCTGGGGTGACAGTGATTGATAGATGTTGGATGTCTGCGGGCTGATCTGATGGCTGATTTATGCCATGCTCGGCGCTGATTACATAAATGCCATTAGAGCTCCCAAAGGCAGCGCTAGAGTGCGGCGTGAGCCAGACGTGATGGAGGAGAGGACAGTGACCGACCTGACACAACTCAACCTCCCGCTAAGTGCCCCCAATCCACAGTGACTTGAGATTATTGTATCATTTTTTAAATGATTGTTTTAGTATTTGATTATCTGTCCTCTGATTTCCATCATTTTCATTGTCTTATACGGAAAGAAATAGCAGCACTCTCCGTGATAGCTTTTTATAGGACTCGGACTGATATGCAAGGCAAAAAATCTTTTTCCAGTCTGGGAACTTGGATGCCTGTTTCGGGTCGTAAAACCTCAGCATCCAAGCATATAGGCTATACACTGGTAATGACATTTAAAGTAGAAGTTTGCATTTGTTTAAAATTGTAATGGAGCTAGTCATGTGATAGACTGCGAAATAAAGGAATTTTTACTTCCTTAAAAAACAAACAAACGGGAAGGCATATGAAAAAAGTAATGAAAATATAATTGAAATAAATAACAGTTCTGAAGCAATGAACAACTGGGTACAAAGAAATTATCTTTCAAAACTATGGATTTCAGACTCTTTGAGCCCCCTTTATGGATAGATGTATGGAATGGAAACCCTGTAACATACCCTGTAAATGCAAAACATATTGCATTTTAAGCTTGACAAAAACCAAAACAACTGTCTCATGCAAGTATCATACATAGACCTGACTCTACCAAAACACAAAAGCAAGGTGAGGTAACAATATAGAAATGCTCATGTAATCTTTATTTACACAAACATGCACATTCATAACTAAACAAATACACAAATTAATCATAAAAACTGTTGCCGAAGATGTGAACATGTGAATGAGGTATACCCCTTTTTGTCTAAAATGTCCATTAGAGTCAATTTTCCTGCTAGACTAGCGATAACAGACTCCAGTCCAGTAGGTGGCAGGAATGAACCTTTAAGTTTGGTATGCCAACTGCCATTAAAGACAATAAACCAAGGCTGTGTCCAAATTCAGGGTCTGCATCCTTCGGAGTACTCATTTGAAGGATGTTACGTCACAGCGCCGCGACGAAGGCTGTCCAAATTCGTAGGATCCTTCAAATGCGGCCCACAAATACGTCCTCCTTTTCCCCGAATTGGAAGGATGGGTGTGGTGGATCCTTTCCCGTCCTACCTATCCCATAATTCTTTTCGGCAGAGCGTAATGGCGGACAAAGCGAGCGGTAGCGGAGTGGGAGAGGAGTTTCTCTGACAAAACAAGCTAAAGTTTATGCTTCGGCTCAATGAATTTGTAGGAGAAATTAGTAGAATACTTAAAAACAAATAAAAATAGGCTATAATGGCTTACCTGGATGTGACTGTCTTGTAGTCTGATATAAAAAACTCTCCGACAACGAGCAAAGAAAGTATTTAATTTATTTAATTGCTTTATTTCTTCCAAAATAATTAAAATGAGGAGAATAACTCTTTGTTTGTCCATTTTCCCGCTTCTTGCTTGGCGCTGTCACGGTTGCTAGGCGACAGGATATGAGCAACGGGTAAGGGAGGGAACTGAAAGAAGGGTAGGCTGTCCAAATTCACAAACACCGACTTCCGGGTTTTGCGGACGTCGGAGGATCCCTCCTCCTTCAACCGGGTAGGAAGGATCCTAAGGAGGATGCAGACCCTGAATTTGGACACAGCCCAAGAGTGTGTCACGTTTTTACGGCTAGTACCTGCAAATAATGCAGTTTTCCCATCCTGAGCTGAATTGGACTAAACTTGTAAAAAAGCTAAACTTGTACTATTTAACAAGAAGTGTGCATCGCTTTGTATGTTTAATATGCTTTGATCTGTGTGCTTATTTTCCCTTAATGTAAAATCTTGATACAACAATGGTTGACTTAAGGCTAATTATGATGATAATTAGGTTTTTATTATTATTTCCTCGAAGGGTGGAAAGTAAACTATACACTAGGCCATCCTGGCCAGAAAATCTGTAAATTCTCTATCCCTTCACATCTTCTTAGAATCTGTTTTCCACAATAGCAAACCTGCGTCTCTAAATGACTCTGCTTGCTTCATAAAATATGTATGTCTGTACAGGGAGGAAAAATGCTAATAACTTTTGGTGGCCGAATTAGATTTGGGATCGGAGGCAAGGAAGGAAGAAATGCATGAAAGAATTTAGCTGTGCAACTCATAAATAGTTTACCAACCTAGTGAAGATTCATCAAGTTGCATAAGAGATAAATTATATTTTCTGGCTTTGCATTCTCACCCTCACACCGCCTTTCCACCAGAGAAGTGAATTGAATAAAAGATGAGGGATGGAAATTGTGTCTGCGCCGCGATACCAAGGCTAACTGCGGTTTATACCTGCCGACGCACGTGAAATCCCGATATCTATGATAGGCCACATTTGGAATGGGTGTCACCAATCCTATCGCCTTGCCGTGGATGAGGAAATATTGACAGCAATACAAAATGCCTTCCATGTGCACGGCAACACTATAGCATATCCTTAACCTCCAGCAAAGCTGACATCTGCTAGTTTTTGCATCCTGAAATGGAGGATGTGGAAGAAATCCACCACCAGTGGTTTATCGGATTTCTATTTAACATAACGCAGGCCGTTGATTAAATAATTTCTAGTACAATCCGAGAGACATGCCTTTTTGTTATTCTGGAGGAGTTGGAAATGGCTTTAAAAATGCAGTAAGCTGGAGACCGGTTCCCTCGCTAGGTGCCATTCTATGTTTGCAGTGATGAAGGAAAACTAATTTTCTCAACAAGAGATGTTGACTTTTTGTAAAAGTTAGAGACCGTTGTGGAAAACAGATGACTCAGCTAACCCGCCTTAGGCATTTTCTGTCATTTTGGTGCACGCTTTACACAGCTAATCACACTCTAGGTGCGTCAGTTACAAGATTATTCCCCTCCCTGCATGTAGTTAAAATTCCTAAATTCACTACTCCCACAAATTCATGTGCATGCCTGCATGTTGTTTGTTAGCAACATGTCAACAAACAACATAAAGGATGAACTTCCAGTAAATTTTACACTGATTTGCAAAGAACACATAAAAAATTAATTGTGATTATTTCTTTAACAACTTTTTAACCAGTCCACAGAATTGCAATGCTGGAAAAAATTTGGTTAGATGTAGGCTGCATAGGGGGTGTTTACACAACAAACTTTTTAATTAAAAGCAGAAAAATATTCTTGCTTTTTGGTCATTTATTTAGCTGAAAACAGGTTTCAAAGTGCAAGTTTTTAAAAATTATACAGTTATTGTATCTGTGTAACCTATGAAAACATGAATTTGTGAAATCAGTGACATCATACACATGCATATTATCTGTTCAGTCTATAGGTATGTGTGCAGGTGTTTCTTCGGTAACACTTTATTTCGATAGTTCACTTTACTACTACATTCTACTAACATTAAGTAACTTTGCAACTACATGTCAAATAGCAGCCATTAGAGTATTAGTAGACTGTCTGCTTAATATCTTCTAATACTTTATTTTGATGGGTCCACAACAGACAACATTCTGACTATGAGAAGCTTTGCAATATGTCAACTTATTCTATTAACCCTAAACCTACCCTACTGAGAGTTAGTAGACATGTAGTTGCAAATTAATGAGAATTAGTTGGCATGTAGTTTCAAAGTTACTTATGGTTAGAATGCCTAAAGTGGACTATCAAAATAAAGTGTAACCGTTTCTTTACAAGTGATATCGCCAACTACTGGCCTGAAATATTTATTACAGCATTTTTAGTCGTTTTTACGGATCAGTGTGAATGGGGATCTTTTTGACAAAGAAAAACGTTTTCAGTTTTTTTTGTACAATTGTTTTTGTGCAAATGTAGCCTTAGATAAAGTTGCAAAAGAACAGTTTTTTTTTCAATGTCTGGATATTTATATATGTTTTGTTTATAGCGCATTCATACAATATAAGAGACCACATACTAGTCTGTGTAGTGTGCACTTGGTAACTTACAGGGTAAGTCATTAATAAAGCTTTTGATGGGACACTAACTGTGGCCTAAGTGGACAGGAGGTGAGATGTGAAACTTCTTCAGCAATTTTTGGAGAAAACTAAATCATGAGGGGTTGAAGTCAATTGCATTTGAGTTAGTTGTGGTCTCAATCGTCAAAAAAGATTTAGATTCTGTGTTGTCAAACAGTCACCCACTTCCCATAGCTCTTTGAAAGATATCCCTGTCTTTGAAAGCATTACCCTGTTTTGCCGTGGCTAGACGTGGTATCTATTGTGACAGAGCTCTTCATTTATCCAGTCTGACACAAAGCAGTGGCTTGTGCCCAATGGGAGTCCTCTGGTCTGGGAAAGCTGAGATGATTGGTTGTGTGTCGTTTAGTGATCAAAGAGAAAGACACTTTTAAATCATCCTCCATTTGGCCATAGATTACTCAGCGAGGCTGCGTTCAGACAGAGAATTGAATGTAATATGTGTATAAGACTAATGGTTAAACTCTGCACAAGGCCGACCACCTCTTTTAATGCATTTAGTTTGATTAATAGCTTTATAACTATACACTGCATGCCAGTCTCTGCTTCTGATCTAATTGGTTTTATTTGAAGTGGTGTGTTTTGAGTTGATGCTGCCATTAGAGTTTTGCTTGTTTTGAAATGGCAAACACAGACGAAAATAACTGCAGTGCTATTAAATACTGAAATCCAAGGCATTCATAATATCTCCATTAATATTAGGTTAGAATAACTGTAAGCCTGCCCTGTTCACATAAATCTGTAATTTGTCTCATAATGTGTCTGACAAGCTACAGAACATGAATGACTTGCATTAGTGCTCAACATAAACATAATTTCACATAAGCACAGTCTGCGGTCTACAGCGAATCCAGAGTCTTGGTTTGTTTCATCCGGACTGTTAAACATTTTTCATAAATGTATATAATTATAAACAAACATGTATATAGAACTGTATTTTTATGTTTAAATAACTTCTGACTGTTGCATCAAAGCTTGTGATGTCTGTGGTCTCCGATTTACTAATTTAAATAATCTTTTGTTTCTGTGTTTATGTAGGTTTTTATGAAGGTACAGTACATAGGTTATTTTATAGTTGAAAACGTTAGCATTGCTACAAATATAACCTTGTGCAAAGGCATTTTTAATACCAGTGGGTTTCCATTGAAAAAGCAGACAATTGTTTTCAGTAGATTTTCACTTTTTTACAGTAAATTCTAAACAAATCAACTATTGTGGACTATTTTTTAAACAGACTGATTGAATCGATTCTACTATTTTACCATGTCTTCTTCCTTTACAGAAGTGTTGTTGACGCCAGATTGGATAAGTATTTCAAAATGTCACATTTCTTAGTTGTTCATGCCAGTAATTAGCTACTGAAATACTATAGTGTGAGTGATGATTTTTCAGTGTGGTGGAAGATTCTGTTTTCCAGTTTATTTACACTTGAACATACTGTACATCTTGTAGTAACTCGATGTCCATGTTTTGTAAATGATTTGTTTTTAAATTCCCTGTTTGGCAACATGCAGTTTTATTTTATTTTATTTGATCAAAATCAGTTGAATCCAGTGTTGTTTTGGACCCCATTTATTTTCATTGTTTGGACAAAACATTCTTCTAAATAACCTATTTTGTGTTCCACCGAAAACAAGTCATAAACTTGTGGGATGACATAATTATTAATTAATAATAATTAATTATAATAATAATATATAATTATAATTAGTTTTTATTTGTCACATACATAATTATACAGAGTATAACTAGCAGTGAAATGTGTGCTCTGCATTTAACCCATCCAAGTGTACACTCAGTAGTGAACATACACTCGGAGCAGTGGGCAGCCAACGCTGCGGCGCCCGGGGAGCAGTTGGGGGTTCGGTGCTTTGCTCAAGGGTCTCACCTCAGTCGTGGTATTGAGGGTGGAGAGAGTGTTGGTTATTCACTCCCCCACCTACAATCCCTGCCGGACCTGAGACTCGAACCCACAACCTTCGGGTTACAAGTCCAACTCTCTATCCACTAGGCCACGACTGCCCTAAATGATGACTGAATTTTCATTTTGGGTCAACTTTGGGTAAATTTTTTGTTTACCCATGAGCTATCTCATTAAAAGTTTGCCTTGTAGTGAGAAATAGCTGAGAAATAAAATGTCTCCTGTGATACTAAAGTCATTTAGCTCTTGTTAACTATTGTAGAGTCATATAGGTTTTTGATAAAACAAAGCATCCCTGCACACCATTCACGTACTGTAAGTGCTTTCTAATCCCATCCCTCTCATTCTTTCTCTTTTTTTGTTCTCGTTTACTTTTGTGGCATCAGCCACAATTCTTAAACCTCTTCCGTAGGGCTGCTCCATGCTCGGTAGCGGCAGATTTTCATTACCGAACAAGTCAATCATCATCAAACCGCCCTCTTGTCTTTATTGCTGGAATCTATTAGAGTTAATGCTTTTAGCGGCATTAACCAGGGCCCTGAGAACCTGCGGCAACCAATAGGCGAGAACAACATCCCCTGATGACACGTCTGAGCCCTGCGCTGAAAGACCTGAATTGATAGCTCTGCAGGTAGATGAATACCAAACAGAGAAGGCCCCCGCCCCGGCTCAGGAGCAGAGTCCCTTACTGCATTTTAATGGAGCCCGAGCTTCTCTGCAGAGGATGGGAGGGATTGATATGCTGCCCGACAGCTCCTCACCGGGTCCCATTGTGCTATAGGCGATATAGGAAGCAGTCGGGGAATCAGAGTGGATGTTGCAGGGGTAGCTGAAGACAGATTGTTAACTCGGCCTCTGAGGTGTTGGACACACTGAAGGCCCATTGTGATGAGCTGTACTCATGCCTGGGCAACTATATCATGCCAGTGTATTATGTGTCCTCAGGCCTCACAGTGCAAGAGAACAGCATGATGCTTTTCTCACTTGAGTGACTGTTTGATGTTAATAAGGAAGGCGGATCATGAAATAATTTTAGTCCTGTCCTCCATCATTAATTTTCCAACTGAATTCACCACTCTACCACTTTTCTGCTAATGCCTTAAAGAGGGGGCTGGAAATTCCCTGTCGTTCATGAGTAAATTGGTGCGAAAGATTGGGTTTTTGTCTTTTGTGGCTTGGACTAGAATAATGAAGCAGTAAAGAGTGTGGCCATGTTCTGATTTAGAGGGAATACACTTGTGTATCACTGACATGTTTACATGGATGATCATTTGTGTGTGGTAATTTAGCTGCTTGATTCAGTACCCTGCCAGTTAAAAAGTTAAAATCTGGCTAACATGTACTTGTAACTTGTAATTTATAACTTGTAATTTATATACATTTCCATTTAGTCATTTAGCAGATGCTTTTATCCAAAGCGACTTACAAATAAGGACAATGAATGCAATCAAAATCATACAAAAGAGCAAGTGCTATAACAAGTCTCAGCTTAAAGCAGTGCACGTAGCAAGGTTCTTTTTTTTTATAATATAATAAATAAAATTATAAACAGAATAGAAAAAGAATAGAGCAAGCTAGTGTTAGATGTCTTTTTTGTCTTATCCACTGCGCCATCACCACCCTGATTCGTGTAATTCTTGTACATGCATGTAATTCTAAAATGCTCTGTAAATACTCTTCCTGAACCACAAAGGTGAACTGTAATGGAGAAAGCGTTTTGTGTCTCCTTAAAAGCATTTCTCAGTCTGTTTATTGATGCTGTGGAGAGACTTGATACTCTAAGCCTTCAAAAAGGAGAGCTTATCTTTTGCAATGCTTTCCTCCAGTACATTCTTTCAAAATTGCTGTAATTTCATTTTCATTTTAAAATTTGAGCTCTGTTTTTTGGTATGCATAATAGAATAGAATTACACATTTTCTAGGGATAATTTTTATATTATTTTTTTTATCTAATCCTAAAATGTAAGTCAATTATTTCTGAGTACTGATAATGAGTGTGTGCTGACATTTAGATATCAGCTGTCCTTGATTAGACTGTTTTTTTTCAGGTTCTGATCTGTCATAGAGCATTTGTTTGAGCTTTAGTCTGGTATTTATATGATGACTGGAAATCACTTATCTGGATTGATGTGTTAAATTACTTTGGAGTATCAGAAAACGAACATTATACATTCAGTGTAAAACTGAAATGATAATTTCTGTGCCATTTAAAAAAAAGTGTCTCCCTTAACTCACAGAGTTGCACTGCAACAATATTATTAATTAGTATTAAAATTGTCTTATTTTACAGTAAGATATTAACACTATATTTGGTGAGATGTTTGCTTAAAAAGAGGAAAAACAAAACAAAGACACCAATTTCTTCTTTCAGCAGTGCTCATTGCGCGATTTTTTTCTTTTAAAAGTTTAGATTAATAGCAAACAAACAAAGATTTTGGCAGTTAGTGTTATTAGACTGCTGTTTCTTAGGGATGCTGAACATCGTCTTGATTTTTTTCCATACACTTCAAGAATCGAGCCATAAAAGTATTCCAACATGCTCAATGCATTATTTAAAGGCATGAGAGTTTGTGTTCACATTCACAGTGAGGTCAGGGTGAAAAATTGCTGCACTGTAATTTATTCATAATCATATTCCCAATAAACAAATACCAAATAATCTCTCGGATAAACCTCATCATGATCTACTTTAATTGACTCCCCTGAGATCAGCTGTGTTCAGTGGATTGGATCATGCAACTACATTCCGTTTTTAAAGCACCACAAATGATTAAAATATAGTTACATTTATCAATAATTCATCAGAAAATGTCAACACAAAGCTTTGTTTGTCACAGGAAGTCATCCAGAGGTAGCTCCATCTGCGGTGTGCTGGTAGTTTTGTCAAACGCGTGTGTCTGGATTGTAAGTGGGGCGAAGTGACGCTGTGTCTGACCTCAGATTCACCCCAGGTTCAGTGGAAGTTCAGTGGCACTTTGTCTCATCATCAGCACTAAGCCTGCAGGGCTATAACCCTCCTGTGTGCGGCTCCTCAATATTACATAACGTGACGGCCCCAGGATGGCACTACACACTGGAGTCAATTAACCACTGAAGGACATAGTAAATATTCTGTAATGCCTCTTTAAAGAGGTCTCTTTTAGTTTGGCTATTGGCAAAAAGTGATATGAAACCACAGAGAATATGCAACAATGGGGAATGTGAAGTCAGACGTTCATGTAGAAATCAAGCATGACTTATTAAAATGACTAAATATTTCATTTGGACTTAATTAGCATTTGATTGCTCTCAGTGACATTAGGTTTATTATTTTAACATTGACTTTTAGGCTGAGATTTACCCTTGAGTCTAATAAGAAAAGACACATAACTTGGCTCTACTGTTCTTTTCTGCTGTAGGTGTTGACCTTGGTTTTTTGTATTTGGCAGACATTGCACACCGGCTCTGCAGGGACAGCCTGTGACCACGCTATTACCTCTGTAGTAAATAATTTAGCTACAACAGCCTTGTCTAGCCACCTACCGAAACCCAGACGGAGAGGTGGTAACGGCTAAGCAGGTCATCACCTGCCACCAAATTGCGAATTCCAAAGAATTTTTAAAGTGAGGGGGCTTATGGAATACATTTGAATGTTTTATATGATTGATATTTTTGTCAGCGTAATTAGAAACATTCAGCTGCTTGGAGGGCAATACATAAATAATTTTATGGATTTTTCTCTCGCCTTTGATCACTCACAGTTTGTGTTAAATTGTAAATGAGATTTGCCTCGGTTTAACAGCAGAACCAGAATTGTTTCATGCAACAAATAAGTCAAACCGAGTTTGACAATATACAGACTAGATTTTTTTAAATAAATTGCATTTGAAGAGTAGCACTTCTGTGGAAGACAAATCAGGTGCGTTTGAAGTTGTAGGGGTAAATCTCAAGGGACAAATACTTGAAAGCTCAATGAAAGTAACAACTTCTCTAAGTCGTTATGATCCACTGCTACTGTACTTTACATATGCATGATGCAGATGTATTTTGGCTTTAAATAATGCATCTTGAAAAGAGCTGTGGAGGTAGAGTATGGTGGAATTGAAGCAATCAAACCAAGGTTAAGTGAGTTAAATGATTAGCTTCACGTTAATATCTTTTTCATATACCAACATAAACATGATAATTAAATCTGTGTCCTTTTATAAAATGAAGGTTTACTTCATGGTGGCAGCAGTAAAGCAAGAATGTGGGAAACCTTGTGGCATTTTTTATTCTCTTAGGGCTTTTCACATTTGAAATAGTTAACCCTGGGGCAATCTTAACCCAGGGTTAATCATCGATATTCTTAACGTTTCACACCACACATTTAAACCTGGGTTGACGTTTTTATTTGCATATTCGCAGTGTGATTGGATGAACACAACATGAAGGCTGGAGGCTTATTGCGCATCATCGATAAGCTATACTATCAAGTTTTTCCTGATTTTTTGGACTTTAAAGGAAATAATAAAAGTCTCTTCCTCACTCCAATTAATGTGCTTTCCGTCACCATTTCACATTCCCCCTCAAACGCTGAACAGTTTACACAACGCGGCGTGTACGTGACTGTCGAAAGCACGCTATTGGTGTTTGTTGCTGAGCATCTTGTCTTAACAATAAAACACCACATCATTTCAAACAGTACATGTTTGATAACCCTGTGTAAAAAGTGGTGCTTACCCCACTCAGTCTCATGAAAATGCCTATAAATAGTACTCCAAATAAAAACAGAAGGTATTGATATGCAAAAAATTTACTTTTAAACTCGTGCTTTGATATGCACTTTCATGAGATCGGGTTGATGTCAAGTCACATTTATTCATATAGCACTTTATACAATACATATTATTTCAAATAAGCTATACAGTAAGAGTCCTGAGAGAATGGCATGTTTTATATGAAAACACATCCTCTGTGGGAGTAATATAACGTTTTGCACTGCCTTCAGCTCAGTAATTGAGGTGACAATCAATAACAAACTAGCCTACACTTCACCAGTGCAATACACACTTTGAATACAGACAGAAACAAATGCACAAATATTGTTATAAAGTATTGGACATAAAATGTCAATTGGTGTAATGTCTATTGGACACCTAACCATAATATGTTGGCTGGCATCTCATTTTATTTCTTATTAATAGTTTTGTAAAGGCGTTGAATGCACAGAGTGTGAGTGACATCAATATTCATTGTTAAAAGAATTTTCAGGGTTATTTTCAACCGCACAAACAGTATTTCTGTATTATTCATAAACTTTGAAGTGTTCTTTCAGCATAGACCGTGAAGGTTCAGGGTATTTACAGTAGAACACAAAAGAAGATGTTTTGAAAAGTGTTTAAGTGTCCACTAAGGTTCAGTGTTGTTCAGTCTGTATGGACAAAAATATATTTTTCTACATGTCTTCTTTGTGTGCTGTTTTTTTTTTCCATTGTGTAAATCTTTTAGAAGTTATGAGGGTGAGTTTTTGGCTTCTTGGAAGCTTTTGAATAATCCAGAATGCTCTAAAAGCAGTATCATTGCAAAGTTTATTGTCTAGTTTGGAACCGAAAGAACACAATATTGTAATAGACATTTTCTTTTCTCCTCCATAATAAATTATATACTTAGTGTCCATGTGCCTGGCACATCTGTCTGGCACTAAGCAATTTTAGGTAGGGAATAAGGGGTTTCTTCATATGACACATCCAGAAGGTCTTGACAAGCAGATACTTGAAGCTGTCAATCAAACTGTTCGTCTCTCTCCTCCTCTCTCTCTTTTTTCATCTGCAACGGCCTCACTGATGTTCCTCCCTGTCATCAGCTCCTTTAACCCCTCCATCTTTAGCAGGAATGTTCTGTCACTGCCCTCACATGAGGAACAAGCCATATGACAGGGTGATTTTATGGAGGGAAATTGTAAGGAAACTGTCTGTCATACAATGTGGGGTCTTTTTTCATGCCTATATTTTTCTTTCTGGACACTACAAGTGATGACAGTTATTACCATGGCAGGAGTTTCAATGTCGAAAAATAACAGTGCTTGTTTCAGCTTGAAAAACAACTGCTATAAACATTACTTATTATCTCTCACATATCCTGTTTGTGCATGCGTTTTTGGGGGCAAGGTTAAATTGGATGGAAAAAAAAGAATGATCTGTATTTTTGTGCTACATATTTTCAGTACATTTATCTATTGTGAGCATTTTTAAAACAAAATACTGTACATTTCTTGTGTGCTTTACCATACATTTACCATAATTTCTTACAATAACCAATACAATTCCTCAAAATGTCACTTTTTATGGTCTACAGGCAAAAGTTGTACAGGTGTGAAGTAATAGGAGGGTGAGAATTTATGACAGAATTTAAAAATTTTGATTCAATTTTATGTTGAATCATATAAAAATATGTTGAACATCTCTCTCTCTCTCTCTCTCTCTCTCTCTCTCTTTAATTATTTCTTTTTTAATTCTTCATTTCCCCCCATTGGCAAATTTTTAATTTTTTTTTCCCTATGATTGTCTTTACTAAATTTATTTAGGTTTATTCTTAAAATGAGACCCAAAATACCAGAAGTGTAATTACATTTATTTTACCTTTTGAATTTTGTTTTGAGGAATTTAAGGTCTGAAAACACATTTTATAATCTGGAAATACATTTTAGGACTAAATGTATCTTGTTTTAAGGATGTTTATGTATTATACCTGGAAAACAAGAAAAAAAAGTACCGATTACAGAAATAAGTTGTGCAGTATTGCTGAAGACAGTCAACAATGTCAGGTTCATATCGTTCTGTTGTCTTTCAGACTGAAGCATTTCAAGTTTATAGTGTTGTGGACGCAGGTGTTGCACCTATATTGCTTTCTCAGTTGAGGTTGATACAGGAATGAATGTCCATCACTCACTCTCCACAGATTTATTATGACAGACAGTACAACGGTTGGTGCTGTGCACATTCACACAGATCATGTACCCACACTGCCATCGTGGTAAAAACCTAAGGCATTGAATTTGAGACATGAACTGGTCCAACCATCATTTCTGAATCTATTTCAAGCAGCATTTTCCACAGAGGAGGATAGAGCGCTTTATTGATGATGTCTGCTACAGAATGGATCATTGAAATGTCACGTTCATGAATGATGCTCTATCAACATCCGTATCCATAATAAGGGACGAACAGCTGCATGATAAAAGTAGGGAGAAATAGCCCTGTCCAGTGGACTCTAAAGGATGGCCAGTAGCATTCCTGTTTATAGGCCCATTTCGGATGGCTTACACATTGATAGCATCACCAAACAGCACCCGCAGTACGTGATTTGTCAGTGATATTGTGGCTTTTATTTTATGACATGCTCTAAAAACTGACAGGAATTTCTGCTCTCACAGAAATGCTGACTTAGAATGCACATTATTTTAGAATCAATGACATGCTGGAGGGAGCTGTGGCATAGTGATCAATATGCTTTAGACATGTTGAGCTGTGGTGCTCAAATAGAAAGTTCAGGTTCAGATTTGTCCTGCAACATTTTGTTTCTCCTTCTCTTTCCTTTGTTGTATAAAGTGGCCCAAAAATATTTGAACACTTAATCCACACTTAAGTATTTCATTGTATTTGATGGGAAAGTATTGAACTAAGTTGCATGGCATGAGCTGAAGGCTGATTATCTGATTTTGGCACCACGAGAACACGCACCGTTTCCAAACCCTTCACTAGTGACTATCCTCAGATGTGAAAGGCAGCAGACAGGGGGGAAAAAAAGTCAATTTCACGCTTTAAAGATCCCTAATAAAAAGAAACAGGCACTGGTAAAACAAATTATGTAGTATAATGAAATATTAGCAGTATATACTAGCTTTCAAAAGCTTGAAGATTTTTTTGTAATGTGTTTGAAAGATGCTTCTTATACACAACAGTACACAATAGTTATACTGTGAAATATTGTTATAATAGAAAATAACAGTTTTTATTTTATTCATTCATTTATTTATTTTTGGTAAATTTTCAGCAGGTATTTCAGTTTTTAGTCTTTGTACCACATTATTCTACTTGATTCATTTTAATGTAGTGATTAAATGAAAGATTTCTTAATGTTGAAAAGAGTTGTTGCTCAATATTTTTTTTTCCAGGATTCTTTGATACAAAGGAAGTGCACTTAAAATGCATTTATTTGAAATACAAATCTGTCTTTATTATAGATGTCTTTGCACCTCAATTTTGATAAATGTATTGCATCCCTGCTCAGTAAAAGTATTAATTTCTTTCAAAACAAACAAACAATAATTCTGACCTCAAACTTTTGAATGGTAGTGTATAGTATCTTTTCACAAAAATTAGTCAGAATGCACAATAACTTTTGCATGGCTGTCAATGTATAAAATGATTTAGTCAGTTAGGGCATCTACCAGAAGGGGCTAACGGGGTCATGCTAACCAGTCAAACCTTGACTCCATGGTTGGCACAGCAAAATTAGAGTCAATAAAGCTTGCCCTGGCAGCCTCTCTGATGGACAGCCATGCTGTGATGACAACTTGTGTGCTTTGTCAATATACCACCAAGAACAATCTCCCAGTCTCTTATAACCAGCCCTCTGGTGCTCATTTTGTCCACAGCTGCCTGCCTGTTCACCAGCAATCAGTCAGTTCCAAAGAGTCTGGCACTGAGTAAGTGGCACCAACTGCCCAAACAGTGTGTTTGTTTCATTTCAATTCCGCTTTCGGGTTTTGAATCCTGCCCTCCATGAGCTGCTCATTCCGTCCGATGAGCCTAAATGAAGGTGTCGGAATGAGTAATGTGTGTTGACAGTTGAAATTGGCGAAACAGCACTAAAATTGTGTCTATCCATCCTGCTATCGTTCTGAACAAGTACAGCAGGACAAGTGTATAGATGCAAGGCAACGTTATCCATCTTTCTTGAGGAAGGAGGAAGCTGGAGAAGGAATATAAGAGAGGAAGGGAGGGACATCTGTCCTTGTGTGTCACAGCAGAGGTCAGAGTTTGCTCCATGCACATAAGTGGCAGAAAGCAGGGAGAGAGAGATTGTAAAGAGAGTTAATTTGATCTATAGATCATTGTCGCTGTCCCCTGTTGCAGTGCAGTGACGGTATGAGCATTGAGCAGCATGCAGGAAATTACCATGCATGAGCTGTGTGCGAACATGTGTGTGTGCACTGCTTAAGAGTAATCTGTCACCCTGACATGCCATTTAAGGGGAAACAGGAGAGTATTTTATTATTCCTTCAATGAGCTCCCTTTGTTCCATGGTGCACCAAGCGTGCAGCATGCTATATATTAGCCCTCGCTCATTTTGTGATCTTTTCTCCCTTTAGGAAATAAATCAGTGGTTTTATTTTGCAGGTATTTTATTTGTGAGGGTTTCCAGCTGATGATAGTTTCTACACTGAAAAAAATGTGGCATAGAAACAATCTTAGCTCAGAAACTGCTATTAGGCTAAATTTCACAATAACAAAGAAATTGTAAGTAACCCACTGAACCCACTTATGTACTCCAAAAATCGTTTATTTTTAACTTCGAAAATTCATTTTACACAGTTTAGCTTTTAAAACTGTTTTAAGCAAAATTAGTTATTTTACACTTTTTTTGTGTGTGAGATAAACATACATTTCTTTGTTATATTCGCTCAGTCATGCTGAGTAAATCGAGCAAATCCAACCTCGTGTTCACTCTGCTTAACTGAAATGTATACATGAGGCCGTGGATAAACTTTAAGTAAATTCTATCATGTCCTACCACTGTTTAATACTTATTTAAAAGCATTTTACTACAAATTTCAGATATAGCAGCATGATTTAATGCACAATTAGCCTCTTTTAAACGTACCGATGCTCAAATACTGATGTGTATTGCTTCTGTGAACTGTACTTTAGATGTATTATTATTAATATATTATGAACTATAAAAAATATTATAAACTATAAATTTATTTATGCATTTAGCATAATATTTGCATTAGTTATTAGCACAGCTGGGTAGATTACTTACAAATTGTAGTCCGTTGCTGATTCCAAATTACATGACAAAAATTGTAGTTAGTAACGTAATACACTACATCACACATTTTAGGTAATATAATCAGACTACTTTTAGATTGTTTAACCTAAGTTGTTTATCACATTGGTTTAAATCTGATAATATTGTAACATATTGATATTAACATATAACATAAAAAAATATTCCAATTATGTTTACCTGTCGTGTAGGCATTTTCGAAAGCCAATAATGTAACCAAACGTATTACGTTGTAAAAAGAACTAAATACAAACATGCCTGAGCCTACATAATTAAATATTAATGTGCAAAATCTGTGGCCACTCCCCCAATCACAACATGCATAGGACCTCAGGACCTTTATTGACACTGTGTTTTAAACATAAAAAGCACGTATTGTTATTTTGTGAAATGAATAGCATGTTTAAAATGAATCAAATAAGCAATCTATGATAACATACGATTAATTTGAAGCCAGATTCTTTTTTTTTCTAGTGCACAGCTGTCTGTTGTTCACATGTGAGGTAGTGGTTGGGTTTTTGCAGTGAGAGTGAAGGGTGGTGCTGTATGACGCTGAAGACAGATTGAGGCTGTGACACCTGTCAGACACGTCTGTCTGAGCCTGCCCTCATTCACAGAACACTTCAGATTACAACGCTGTGTCTGGTAAAAAGAAAATGGGGTGAAGATCTTTTCGTGTACTGATGTAAATCATCAACCATCAAGTTTTTTTAGTGAGACAGGTAGTTCAGTAAAAGAATATTGCATTATTCATTTGGTATGTTACTATGCCACATTTGTTATTTCATATGTAAAGCATCTTTGAAGTGATTTTTGTTCTATTTAATGGTATTTTGTAGCATTCTCTTCCATTGTTATTAATTAAAATGATTTTTAATTTATTATTATATCCTATTGCTGTGACGACTACTCATGCATCAATAATTTTTTTTGACAGAAAGTGAAATGTAAAAGATGTTTTTCAATTGTATTTCTGATTATTCTAAAAAGATGATTACTGCAATATTAATATCTATATTTGTATATCATATTATTTAAATCAGCATGATTTTAAGTTAGCACAAATAATACCACTATGTATAAATACTTCATTATTTAATTAATATAAAAAAATTCCACATTAAGTTAATTTGATTTTTTTTCTCTTTGCTTATTCATAATTAGAAGTGTGGAGGGGGGTTGTAATTGTCATAATAAATAATTCTTTCATAAATAATATCATAATGCAAATGATCTGAATGGCCCTTAACTCTTTCCCCACCAGCATTTTTATGTTCATTATCACAAAACTTTAATGGCCCCCAGGATATTTTGTTGTATGAATATCTGAACATGCAATATGTCAAAAGAAAGAAACAAGCTTCTCCTTTTAAACAACAACAAAAAACATTTTATTCTAGCTTTATGCATTCTTTTTTTTATTAACACTTGAATGTGGGCAAGTTTAACAACAACAACAACGAAAAGCAATATTTTGAACAAAAAGTTGAGAAATGTATGTTTTTGTGAATGCATATTGTATTCAGAACCATGTTTAAAATTCACTTCATGTGTTGACATTTTTTTCCAATATGTTAGGCAGTTTTGATGCTGTTAAATGTTCAATAATTGCACTATTTTACATATGCATCTGCTTACATATATGCAATCAGTTGTTTTTGCTTCTTCTCCTGAGTTCCGATCTGGAGATTCTGTTCACTTTTAGAAGATGTGTAATTGTGCCCCCTACCTTAGATTTTTTTGTTTTTGTTTTTAAGCAAATCAAATTTCATATTCCTTCTTTTAAGAGGTGAAACAGGGTCAATTAACAGTCTCTCACTGGTCTGAGTAAGTGAGAGGCCCTAAACATTAAATCTCCACTGTATAAGAAAACTCACATTTTTTACATGAGAGAAAACAGTCACCTTAGATTATAATATTTGAATGCCATTTCAGGCAATTATCGTCCAGTTGTGACACCTTTTGGAAACCTCTGCCCGAGACCTCATCCATCCCTATGGTAATGAAACCCAATCAGGTTTCCATTGTGCACAGCACTTCCACTGACCTCATAGAGTCCCTCGGAATTTGTCTCCAAACTTTTTGGAGTAATTACAACTGTCACTTCCACAAAAATACATCAGCAAGCCTGTCCAAATGTGTGATTGTGAGCAGGAAATGCACACTTCATTAAAACCCCCCTCTGCAAAATGTCACAGTAGATATTAGCCCCCTAAACTTTTGGGAGGTAATTGTCATGTGTTGCCTGTGTAACCTCACTGATCAAGGCACAGTGCTCTGCCCTTCCAACCCCCTCCTAGTCTGAAAAAAAATGTTTCAGAAATAAAAAGTCGTCACTGACCTTTTTTATAATTGCTTCATTTGGATTCAGGTTTCACTAACAGGCCTTTCAGTTTCAAGTATGATTCTGCTTCCCTCTTTCTCCCTCTCCTCTGTGGACTCGAACAGTTTGACTGGCAGCATAAAATAAATGTCTCATTAAAATCCATGTAATATTGTGTTCAGCGTAACAGCAAGTGCCTGTAATCATATGCTAATGAGAATGAAAATGTGCACAAGATATTGATCAGTTATTTGTTTGTGTTCTTTTGTTTTAATTGTAAAACATGCAACATTCTTATATTATATTGGATATAGTAGGGTTTCTGGGGATATTGTGAAAAGGATTAAAAATGTATTTTTCTTTCTTTCTTTCTTTCTTTCTTTCTTTCTTTCTTTCTTTCTTTCTTTCTTTCTTTCTTTCTATGTTCCCCCCAAACTTTCTTTCTATTTAACTTTCTATCAAAACATTCTTTTGGACTAACTTCCTATCTTCAAACACCTCACAAAAAGCACACACACACACACACACACACACATGTTGGGTTTCCATGTTTTATGGGGACATCCCATAGGCGTAATGGTTTTTATACTGTACAATCTGTATGTGCTATTGCCCTACACCAACCCTACACCTAAACTTAGCCCTCACAGGAAACATGCTGCATTTTTAGATTTTCAAAAAACTTTATGCTGTATGATTTATAAGCTTGTTTCCTCATGGGGACCAAGAAATGTCCCCACAAGATTAAGATTTACTGGTATTACTATCCTTGTGGGGACATTTGGTCCCCAGGACGTGATGAATACCAGGTGCACATTGAGTTTCCATGTTTTATGGGGATATTCCATAGATGTAATGTTTTTTATAATGTACAAACTGTTTTCTATCCCCTTACCCTAACCATACCCTCAAACCTTTCCCTCACACAAAACTTTCTATTTTAGATTTCTAAAACAGATAATTCTGTATGATTTATAACCCTTTTTCATCACAGGGACCAAAAAAAAAAAAAAGAGTCCCACAAGGTCCAAATTTACTGGTATTACTGTCCTTGTGGTGATATTTGGTGAATAGTTTGGTGAAACTATTAACTTTGCAGAATTACCACCCATAGAAACCATTCAAAATATCATTAAGAGAGTGTACGTTTTTTATAGGAACAAAACATTATAACTGGCCATATATCCAGACCTGTTATGTATTGCACTTTCTGCATTCCCAATTTGTTTGTGTGATGCTGAACAGTTCCAGTAAATTACAACAGATTGTAGTAGTTTACTGCATTCTCTACAATCTAGTATTTAGGAGCATCTGTGAAAAATTTGGTGCATGTTTACTTGTTGTTTGATTAGCATAAATCATTTAGTGAGCAAGTGATACTGTCAGTGAGAGCAAATCATTCTTAGTGAATTTCGTTGGCGCCGACTGCTTTGACATACATCGTCGTTGCGCTTACAGGGCGTCCCGAGTTTGAATTCCAACTCGAGGACCTTTCCCAATCCCGCGCCCTATCTCTCTCCCACTTTGCTGTCATAAAGGCAAAAATGACAAAAAATAAATCTTTAAAGGGGTGGTTGACTGTTTTTTTCCAGGCAGTCTAACATGTTAATACTTTGTTTAAAAAAAAGAAAATACATTATTTTTCACATAATTTACCTTTATTCCACACCGCTCTGTCCCTTCTCCTCTAAACGCGCTGATCATTTCCTGCTTTTATGAAGCCCCTCCATCAGAAATACGCGATGAGCTCTGATTGGTTAGCTGGTCCAGTGTGTTGTGATTCGCTAAACCGCAAAGTGCTAAGCGCCATGCCCCTCACCTCAGCAGCATGTGCTCCGGTTGTATTGTAAACAATGGCGTCATCAATATTGCTTATCAATTCGAGCCCGATTGAGACCCAGAGAATATTACTGAAGAGGATCACGCAGAACTTAATGGTATGTTTTTTTGTTTGTTGTTGTCTCGTATTGTAGAAATGCTGTTATTTGTAAATGCTACTGCTTCTGTTAGCTTTTAATGTACGGTTTTATCCTGATTAAAGCTTTAATATAGTACGGCAACTGCACACGCATCCATGTATAACGCTTCTCATAGCTGTGTGAAAATAAGGGTATAAATGGAATACTTCATTGTTGGAGCTGCTGATGATCTGAGAGAGAGAGAGAGAGAGAGAGATACAGAGCAGGGCGACGCGAGGAACATGATTGAGAAGCGCTGCTTTAGAATATTGATTTTGAAACTTGTGATACCATTAGAGTCGTTAGAAGACAGAATTGCAATTCATATATGAATAGATTTTTCACAATTATGCCCCTAGTTTTCACCCCTAGTTTTCTCTTCCTCATCTCTAAAGCAGTGTAGCATGGTCTCGCCCCCTTTGCTGCTTGTTCCTGAGGGTGGGGTTTATCTGGGTTCGTGATGTCACGAACCCTCGTTGTAGTGCCGAGCCGTTTTTGTAGGCGTTAAACTGGCAGAATTTTATAAGACATAAAATAAATCTCTGTTTGCATTGAACTTTCAGCGCCGTAACTTTGCAGATATTGTTTATGCTCAAACAGCAACATTACACACTAACTAACATTAAAAAAGTGAAATCGCAATCAACCACACCTTTAAAAGAATTCTTAGTGAATTTCATAGAAGTCTAAAAATATATCTAAATAAAAATATATTTGTCTAGTAAAACTCTATTTCACGTGTTACCCACTACTCTTTTTGTTCTGTATTTCTATTTATTGGGTTGTTCTGTTATTAACAATACACTAGGCACTTTAATTGAAGGAGCGCAAAGGAAGCACATTCTGTTTGTGGTGTGGGCAGCACAAGTGCTCTTATCCTGTTCCCTTTAGTCATCGTCTCCATGGTGAGGCACATCTCAGGAAAATTGTCATCAGAAAGAGTAAATACTTCACAACTGAAAGAGCCCTTTTACAAAGTCTCTCTCTTTCTTTTGCAAATTTACTAGTTTGTTTTAGTAGTTGTTGACCCTGCTTCACCAGATTTACACCAGAAAAACTAGTTTCTTTAATATTTATTCTTCAGCCCTACAGAAAGACAGTGAAATGGTTCAGAGCACAAGGACAGTTAAAGGCATCCAATAGCAGATAGGGGGAGAAGTGACTTGCTCAGGGACACAGTTACAGTGATGAGAATCTGGAATTATAGCCTGGCTCTTCAAAGTTCAAATGAAGTTTTTCGCCTGTCACTGTCTAGTTAGGAATATATATTTTTCAAGTTTTGTTCAAAACTTTCACTGTTTCTTAGTTGCTGATGCTGGCAGAATATCTCTGAAACTTTGGATGTAACTGCATTCTGTTCAATGGAAATCTTAGTGATGGCTAATGGAGCAGCTGCAGAATTCTGGAGAACTCCATACAGAGGAAGGAGGTCTAATATACCTAGAGAGAGTTATCATTGTTAGCGTTCCCATTCAGCTCAATGGCAGTTGCGCTACTGGTGCGCACAGCCCAGAAGTATGCGACCTGGATGTTACCATCTTTGCTTTATAGACTCTCTGCTACTTTTGGCCATCCATGCAGCATTTACCAGCAGGGGCCAAACTCTGATCCAGAGCGTGAGTATAGGATGAGGTAACCTAAAAGCTTTTATGGTGTGTATGTTTTTAATGTTGAAACACATTTTCTTATCCTACTGGAGTGGGTTTGGGCAGAAGATCTCAGCTATTTGGGAACATATTTGTTTTGTATTATGTTGGTATAATGTCACAGTGATTAAAAACTTTATCTTCAAAGTTGCAAAGACTCCACAAGAGCTGTTGTAATTAGGAGTCATTTAGCAACGCTTTCATCCAAAGTCATTTAGAGTAAATTTATTAAAGGGACAGTCCCGCTAGAGTAACCCAGGTCAAGTGTCTTGCCCAGGAGATAACTCATGAATCATACCTTGTCGCTTATACAGCGTGATTTTTTGTTACACGTTTAAACACGTTTGCCTGCTATTATAGTAACAATTAATTGTGCATAATTACATGCAAGTAACCCTAATCCTAACCCTAACCATATAGTAAGTACATGTAGTTAACTAATATTACTCATTACTTAACTGTAATTACACTGTAACAAGGACACCTTAAAATAAATTGTAACCACAAATTTTTCTTAAGTCTTTTACGCTCTCCAGGGCTGCATTTATTTGCTCAAACATACAATAAAAACGGTAATATTGTAAAATATTATTACAATTTAGAATAACTGTTTTTACTAAAGGCTGAATTTTCAGCAACCATTACTGTCTTCAGTGTCACAGGATCCTTCAAAATCATTCTAATATGCTGATTGGTTCTCAAGAAACATTTATTGTATATCAACGTTAAAAACCGTTGTACTGCTTATTGTAGAAATCCTGATGCATGTTTTAGGAACCTTTGATGAATAGAAAGTTCCAGAGAGCAGCATTTAAAACTTGTGTTAAATTGTAAATGTCTTAACTCTCCATTTATATCCAAAAAACAGGAATGAATAATGACTAATGAGGTCCGGTTGACCTAACCTTTCGATTACCAGTCTAGGTCATTAACCGCTGTGTTACATCGCCCCCAACAGTAGCTGTAATAGACAACTGTACCTTTGAAACAGATTAACAACGAGTAAACAAACCGAGAGAATTTAATTTTTTTTTTTTTTTTGTAAGAATCAAAGGCAGCGCATTTGGACATATAAGCATAAAAACTGTTTGGTCTACATTTTACAGTCAATTTAGTATCAGTTTACAGGTCATGGCATCTAAAAGTGCATCTCACATCGCCTAAAGCCAAGCCTCCGCTGTCAAAAGTGTTTCACAAACTGAGAGATATTAAATAGTGCTTATCTCCCTCTTGGGTGTGTAATGTTTGCACCTAGTATTACAGCCCACGGCTCTGTGTCTCTCTAAATTCAGACCTACCTATCCTAGTTGCTGGCCTCAGACAGGCAAAGGGGCTTTAATTACAAATGTATCTTTTGCGCTGGGCGGCTGGCTAATTGTTCTGAATTCCCTCCGGTGTCATTCTCTCTTCGCCCCACCAGTGGCCTGACTCACAGCCTCTAATTGTCATGTACACACTCCAGCACATTAGATTTAGTGCTGCACTGCCCTTAATTTAATTGGAAAGCACAGAACGGTGTGAGCAAGAAAAGGAGAAAAGAAAGAATAAAATAAAAATGGAAGCAATCTTTCTTCAACGGGCAGTAAAAGGGCTGCAGGTATGAATTATTCATCCACTTGATGGATGGGTCTGCAAATAAATATGTTGAGTGGGCCGCTGACTGTTAAGTGAGCTTTGTATACTGTCACCCTGTTCTTTTCCCTGCCATCTGACTGAGGAAGACTACACACTGTTCGTTATGACACGACGTCACCACGCAATTAATGTAATGCGTTGCTTTATAATAGCTGAGTCTAAATGTGTCACAATAACCATGGTGTTCTGTGTGCCTGCAGTCTTTAAATTAATTAAAAGAAATGCCGATCACAGGATGTGGATTTGCTCTTGGGAATGTTTTGGCAGAAATGTTCGCTCACAATTGCTATTATATCACATGTCGGCATTTCACGGACCTGGACCTAACAGAGTGTTTTCAGCTGCTCTGCAGTTGGCTGCAAATGACAGCGCTTCATAAATCTTGATCATCAGTTTCATTAAGTTAAGTGACAGATGATTACAGTTAATCATAAGCAACCCAAATGCCATTAAGATTTTCTGCAACTCTCTCCCTTTCTTTTTTGTATGTAAAATTTCTCTATTTTTAATCCAAGCCCAATTTGTTCATGATTTCCTGACTATCTGAGAAAAATCTTGCCCGGATAATAAGCTTTCAAGGGAGTAAAAATAAATGATGCTTAACAACACAGCTCTGGGTTGATCATGATGACAACTACAAGACTCAAGTGAATGTTTAACACAAGGTCTATAAAGCCTAGAGGAGCACACTATATGTTAGCATTTCTGTTTATCTTAAAAGCAGTTGCTCGGCTATTGTAGGCCCCTGGAAATATGTGATTTGAAATCTGCTATGTTTAAGATGGTTTAAGCTGGTCCTGAGCTGGTTATGAATTGGTGCTGAGCAGGAGATAGTTTCTTAGGACATGACCAGCTTAAACCAGCTCATGACCAACTAAGGACTAGCTTAAACCAGCTCAAACCAGCTGCCATGCTTCAAAACATACCTAACCATCATATGCTGTTTTTTTCAACAGGGAGCACCTATTCTAATCTGACCGTTTGCCAGTAGAGGCTAACTGAGTCATGCAACCAGCCAAGCCTTGACCCTTTGTGTTGATATTTTAAAGTGATAGTTCAACCAAAAATGATTATCATGTCAGCGTTTACAGCGCTGTATTATGCAACCAACTAGTCATGGAAACCAGACAGTTTTTGTTACCATATATTTTTTTCTTTCCCTGCAGTTGTATGGACAAAAACACTGCAAGTTTTTCAGAATGTATTCTTTATGTCAGATCAAAGAAAATCATACAGGTTTGGAAAGACATGAGGGTCAGTAAATGACAAAGGGAGAACTACCTTCAAGTATTTGTGAGATGGGAGAGTGATTTTACTGTCAAACGATCAAATGTGAGGCATATTAACATACAAATCAATGGACTGTTTACCTGATTGATTGATTGATTGATTGATCGATTGATTGATTGATCAGTGGATAGAGAACTAGACAAAGATGGATGAAGGGTTTAAAAAATAATCTGCTTGATCTTATTTTGACTTTTGAAAGCATCAAATTATTCTATACTGTAGGCCAAATATGAGAGCATGTGGTCAAAAGGCCTCTGAGTAGGTGTTTTCTGTCCTTATAATATCTCAAGTTCTCTCCTTGTGTGTCTCTTCAGTGTTTAATAACTCATTTTTCTCAGTTCTGCTCCCTGTAATCTTCCTCAGGTACCTCATCAAATGGGTGGGCCACACGATTGTTCTCATCATGGTTAAAGACGTGATCATACATCTGTTATATTTTACCCCCGCGTTTCTCTATCCAATTATTATCCCGACCCTCAGCCCACAATCTGCTGAAGAGACTCTTTAATGTCAGGTATTATTTTTATCCTCGCAATCGCAAATCACTATTCTTTATGATGAACGCTACACCAAGTGTTCAAAGCAAAAATGTCAGGCATTAATTTCCATCGGAAGCAGAACATTTTTCTTCGCTATCAGATCCAGTTAGTGTGTCACGGACAGGAGTGAGCAACTCCATGTGATTTGAGATATAATTGCTCTCTCGCTGAGCCGAGTTTTCGTTTATTGGATGCTGTGCTTTCAATAACCGAAGTTTAATTAGTCTTTATGCCAGCGATTAAAGAAAATAAACAAAGACTCAACAGGCGTAAAGCGTTTCCCTCACTCTGTTTGCAATAAAAACCTCCATTTGACCTGAAGTTCATGCGGATCATTTGGGGTAAAACTCGAGAGAAGTGTTTATTAATGTTTTGCGCCTCCCCAAATACAGAGGCCTCATGTAGGGCTGAGGGATTTGCATTTGTTTGTCAATTATAAAGACAGAAGGAGTGCGTTAGCCCAGATTGCGGATGAGGCTGCTGTTCTGTGTGATATTTACACAGGCTTGAAAATCAGCGGTTGATTAACTTACCAATGATCCACGGGAGATGAGGTGTGCCCGTGTTCTCATCACTACATGGATTAATTAACGTTAATGAGCTAATTATCTCAGCCAAGACAGATATTAGACAGGATATCATGAAAAATACCTTGCACTACAACAAAGCGTCAAGGTGAACTATCTTTTTATTTTTCAGCCATGATTTAGGATGATTTAAGACAAACAACATTAAGAACTGAGCGCTTCAAGGCAGCCTGGAGCAAATTGAACCGCTGATTGAATCCAGAGCCAAAGGACATTAAAAGAATCAAGACCTACTTGTGTTTGATGGAGGGCAAAAGAGACAGACGCAGCTGTACGTCTACAAGCTAAAGCTCATCACCCTCAACAACAGGCATCAGACTCTCTTCAGGCTATGAGAGCGAGCTGTTGGTGGAATTGCATCAGCCAATCACAGATGCTACATCACTTCCAGGTGAGGCCAGATAGTTCTTTGAAACAGCTGATGGGATCCAGGCTTGAGTGGGAAAAAGAGCCAAGCAAATCTCTCACGGTTATAAATTACATGGCCTACTCGTTCTTAAGCGCTTTACATGTTCAGGATTTTTTTTCATACTCAAATCTTTGCTATCTTCCAAAACCTAGTGAACTGCCACACTGCCTACATAGGCAGCATCACAAGCATGATAGAACCTGATATTGATATAACTTTAAAATCAGCTCGTTATTATACCGCGGCAGCGGTCGCGGCAGTCGTCGTGTGAAGCCCTCTTATTGTGAAGACCAAAGAGTGTAAAGACCATCGACTCTACCGTGCGACTCCACCGGGCAGGGACACCGGCAAGGGATAGTAGTAGCTTTTTATTTAATTTTTTCATTGATATGTTTATTATTGAAATGTTGTTGTTATATGCATGTGTTAATTTTATTTAATTTCTTTATTTTCTTAAATATGTGGGTAGATAGTATTTATAGAGTTGTAACTTTTTAGTTTTAGTTACTTTTTCTTATTTGTAAGTCGCTTTGGACAAAAGCGTCTGCTAAATGACAAAAGTAAGTAAGTAAGTAAAGTAACCTTATAAATAGCCAGTCTTTACATGGTTTAATAGTTTTAGCATGTTGCTAAGCGAATGGCATGCTAATATAAGTACAAACACATTATGGTGCCCATGTTTTATGGAATTGCCTTCTTCTTTATGCAGTGCAGCCTTAGCATTTGGATAAAACTGGGTATTGTAAGGCAACGTGATTGAGCTGTCAACCTTTTGCATTGGGAATGCACTATTTTTTATTTATTTTAGTTTCATTTTTTTTTGGTACAGAGCTGCCATCCATGATTTAAACGTGTTCATTTATAGATCTGAAAGCAGTTTTTTTTTTTTTTTTTTTTTACTTTTTCACAGTAGAAGGTATATAAAAGTACAGTCTATTTAATATATTGAACTTAAGCATCAATCATGTCAGTGAACAAACAACTTCAGGAAATGCAGGTTATGTGACCCAGGATCTTAAGAAAGTATGATATATTAAACAGAATATATTTCAATGCCTCTGAGCCTCAGTTTTATTCATGTCATGCCTGGCTAAAACGTATATATTTTGATCATTCATACTTTTTTAACTAAGGAATGTTACTGGGAAAGAAAATAAGTTTGGGATGTGGCCAAAAACTTTGAATTTGTCTTCACCTGAAAATTTTGTCTTGATTTTGATTTTTTTCCTATACCGTTATTGTAGGTGAAATATTATTTTTAGATACTGTGGCATCCATTATTGATACTCTGAATTTGCTGCATATCCAACCACAAGGCCGCCCCATTTTTCTCCTCCTGGCCTACTTGTCTGAGTCCTCAAGGGCAGCAGTGATCTGGGCGATGTACTATATTTAGTGGGGAGCTTCTGAGTCCTGAAGGATGTTGGGTGAATGTGTAGGTCTTCTTGTCTGTACACACACACACCTGCATTCACTGGATGTGAAGCTGCTGTGATCCATCAAACAAACCATCACTAGTAATGGATTATTAAAACAGTCTTTTCGTTGTGTAAAAATAAAACCTTTTATGCCGGTCTCGTCTTCAAGAGGAAAGTATATAGAGGAACATTTGTTCAAGAGCCATTTTGACCCATATCACAATTGCACATTTGATATGGATAACTCCTTTTATGTAGAACCTTTTGAATTATATAGCTTTAAAAAATGAGTATGTGTGTTGAACTTTAAGAAGGCATTTCCTTAAGAGGGTATACAGACTTTCAGAAATATTGAGCTCTGATCAAGCTCATTTTAATTGAAATCATGAAAATTTGGTATGGAATGTGATTTAACCTAACAAAACCATGGTTTTCTCTATTGTAGTTTATTTTTTGTGTGTGTGGGGGGGGGGGGGGGGGTGTTATGGCTTGTAGGTGTTGTTTACCTCTTATTGACCACGGTCTGTTGGGATGTCATCTCTGTGTGGGCCTGCTTTCATAAACTCCATTAAGCATAACTTCTTTATGTGTTTCCCTCTGCCCTCCTTAATTTACGGTTGCAGCCACTCTCGCCTTCATGTTAATTTGTGTGTTAAGTCCTTTGAGCTTTGTGATGAGCTGGTGTTAATCACACAGCTCACACCATAACTGTGTCCACAGCCCCTCGGAGAACACCATTGATCAGAGAGTAATGACTTCACAAGACTGTGATCCCAACAATTCAAGACACCAGCTAGTCCGAGGACAAGGGCGCAGCCCCGAACATCCCATAATTACCCTGGGGGAGACGAAAATGCAGAGAGAACAGGAAATCTTGCGGCAGAAATAGACAGAACACTCAATCCTACGTCTTACCGGTTGCTGCATGTGGCATTACGGCAGGAGCCTAATGGAGGACTTGTTTGTAGATGCAAATTAAAAGAAATAGATAGGGAAAGAAGGCCAACTTTGATTTGCTGTTTGTTTTCCCACTCAAAGGACCCAAACCTCTTCCTCCCGTGGCCGTGATTATGTTGTGGCTTGCCCCGCTGTGTATGGGGGCCCAATCAGTGGGTGATAGGCCTTTGATTGGGTGCAGGATCTCAGCTCTCACTTGCTATTAGGTATAACAGGTTTGTGGTGGCTGAAACCACTAACACTCTCATTGAGTCGAGGGCTTAAATTCAGTCTGCCCACTCTATCGGCCAGAGCTCAATCCGGTATTATGGCCTCTGACATTGTAAGGATGATGGATTATGAAGATGGAGTGTTTGTGATTTGGATGCTTATTCAAAGTGATAGACCTTTGCATTCTAGCAACCTTACTGCTTCATTCCTGAATTTATCACTAGTTTACTGTCATTTCTGAGCATCAGCATCCTTGTATATATCAGTAGTCGGCACTTTTAAATAATAAAGGGCATACTTTGTCATGTACATTGACAACGGTGGATGATGCTAATGAATGAGCCTGTTGAAAAGAGTTTGAAGTGGCGTCTTATTGCCATGGCTGCAGGTGTTGTATAATCAAGTGGGCAATTTTGATAATCCAGATCCTCGTTTCCAGAGATTGGTACAGCTGATCCCGGTGGAATTAATATAAACCTAATCAAACTGAATGTCTAATGACTGTAAATATTTTTTGTCTGTTTGCTGCAGTATGTGCAGGTGGAAGCCTTTTAAACATACCTGTATAAAGCTGACTGATATGAACTCCTGCTTGTCAAAAGTAAAATTTAAGTTTTGCATATTTTAAGCAATATGCAGTTTATGAGGTAAAGGGGGCTAATGTTTCTCACCAATAGCATTTTCTTTTTATAACAAACAGAGTAACTTACAGAAAAGAAAAATGTGCTGTTAACAATTTTTTTTATATATATTTATCATATCATATTTATCATATATTTTATATATATATGAATATTTTGCATTAACTTTTTATATTGTCAGTGTTCATTTAATTTTGTGTGCTTTTGTCATTTTTATTTTATATTATCTCTATATAATTATAGATTTTTATTTCAGTTAGTTGCAAAGGCAACATTTCTCATTTTAATTTAAATTCTGTAATTTTACAATTTTCATTTAATATTTATATTTTATTTTGGCTTCATATTTGTTCTGTTTCATTACCTTTATGAATTGTACAAGACATATTTTCTATATTGAAACTATAAATGCAATAGTTACAACCTGAAATGAACTTTAAACATAAACTGAAGCTGAGCACTTTTTAACATTACAAGAGGGGGATACTAAAATTCTGCCTTAGATTGATGATTGCAGCCATCCAGTTACTGAAGTGTTTGTCTCGACGTTAATTAGCAAATGTTTTAAACAAGTGGTGCTTGAATTACTCGATTAGTATACGGTTTTGAGTTGGCGTCACCAAAAGTGTTGTTCAAATTTTTTAATGATTTGATGAAACAATAATAATTAAAAAAATCATTAAAATGTAAGTATTGGCAGAATTCTTGGGGCAGCAGCACAAGAGAAAACATGCTTGCCGAAGGGCGTTTTCCCTGAGATGCTGAACTTGCCCAGACGGTCACAGCAAGAATCTGTCCGTCAACATCTGATGCGTTTTTTGCCTGTCTGAAATCTCCCGCAGGAGGCTTTTAATTGTGGCCTTGTTTTAATGATGCGAATAAACAGGCTAGAACGCATCCTGAAACTGAACTTCCCTTTCCTCATGGGAGGCTAGATGTGATTGAAGGTTGAGATTTTCTCATTAAATCCCAATGCAGAAGGTCTTAACCAGCCCACCAAGGTGACAAAAAAACTGTCAAAAATATAAATTCTCCATTAAATAGTACAAAAAAGTTGATTTCTCAATTTTACCTCTGGGTAAATAAGCATTTATTTGCAAAATGTGGCTGTCCTCAGCCAAAACTTTATACCTTCCAGTAGTTTACATTTACATACATACATTTATTCATTTAGCTGACGCTTTTATCCAAAGCGACTTACAATTGCTATATATGTCAGAGGTCGCACGCAACTAGGGGTTAAGTGTCTTGCTCAGGGACACATTGGTGTCTCACAGTGGATTCGAACCCGGGTCTCTCACACCAAAGGCATGTGTCTTATTCACTGCGCCATCACCACCCCCTAGTTTAAAGCAAAAAAAGTGATTATAAGCTATTACAAGATGCTACCACATTTATTGATGAGATAAACTCCCATTTCTAGTACCAATATGAATATGCAGCTTTCAAAAATAGTCGGCATACAGCACTTGGATGTAGAGATATGATTGTGCAGCACAAACACTTTATCTGTTGCAAACTAAATTAAAAGATTTTAGATGTAACCATTCCATTTATAGTTGCAGTATAACAAATATGCCTCAAATCTTAGTGTACCAGCAGCAATCTGTATCTCCCCCAAGTTCTGTTGTCTTCTTGTGTTATTTTATTTATTTTTTGTAAGGATAGCTGATAACCCCCTCTCCTCCGGTTTGTTTTGTTCTCTAAATGCCTCTGAGACTCTCAAATGCCCATCAGAAAGACCAGATAGACCTGGACACGGCCTGAATGCTGAATTGATATTTGAACATGGATCAAGACGCCCACGCTGCACTGCGGGGGAGATAGGAGGATCCTAGTGTGGGCGTTAAGCCTCAGCCCCCAGTCAGAGTCAGACAGGCCCCCCAGCACATCAGAATCAGAATCAGAATCAGAATCAGAAAGAGCTTTATTGCCAAGTGTGTTTGCACACACAAGGAATTTGTCTTGGTGTTATAAGCTTCCAGTACAGAAAGTACAAACATAGTGCAGACAACATATAATTAAGGTGATAAAGAACACTAATGAAGAGAATATACAATAATTAAGAATAACAATAGTAATAAAAATAAAAATATACAGAAAAGAGACATGACCATAGACAGAACTGTGAATGTGCATGTGTCCTATGTGCAGATGAAGGTTTGATGGGAACTAGACTGGCGCTCTAACCACAAAGCTTTGATTGCAGGATCAGCTGGTCTCAACATTAGATCACCTGCATCCTCAATAGGGTTAATTTGAATCGATTCATTGGCTGTTGGAACCGTAGTTCACATTTTGAAATAATAACACTACAGCATATCTAAGCTATTATTAAAAATGCATTCAGTCATTAATAGATAACATTGGTGTGCATTTAGATTCAGATGTTTTTGTATGTATTCATATAATTGTTTTTCCACTTTTTCATGCCTTTTTTTTTTTAACAAACTAGAGTAAGGAGAAAAAAAGTGGAGAGAGAAAGATTTGCTTTGTGTGCAGGTCTGGCTGTCTGTGAGTGAGCGCTCGCTCAGTAAACATGGCCATACCTCAGCTGAAGACTGAGTCAACAGCAGAACAGATGGTGAGATCCTGCAGGAGCTGTTGGGTGTACACAGAGCCGAGACTTCACCTCCTGAATGAATGAGGAGACAAAGACAGATGCGAGGGTTATAGAAAGAGCTCTTCAGTGTAAAAAGTGAAATGGTTGTTGATACTTTGATTGAAGAAGTGTTAGTTATGTATGGAAGCCACTGAATAAAAAATTTAAAAAGGTTATTGCGACTTTTTATCTCGCAACTCTGACTTTTTTCACAGAATTGTGAGATATAAACTAGCAATTGCAAGTTATAAAGTCAGAATTGCGAGATATAAAGTCAGAACTGCAAGATATAAACTCACAATTTTGACTTTATAACTCGCAATTGTGAGTTTATATGATGCAATTCTGAGAAAAAAAGTCGCAATTACCTTTTGCATTTTTTATTCTGTAGCGGAAACAGGCTTCCATAGTAATGATTGTGTGTGTGTGTGTGTGTGTGTGTGTGTGTGTGTGCATGTTTATGTGGTTTATGAGGACACAAATTTGTATAATGACATGGGTATGACAGAGGTATTACAATATGAAGGTGGTTTATGAGGACACTGCCTATGTCTCCGTAATTCAAAAGGCTTAAAAAACATACTAAATGGTGTTTTTTTGAAAATCTAAAAATGCACAAAGTGTCCTGTGAGGGCTACGTTTAGGTGTAGGGTTGGTGTAGGGCAATAGCACACACAGTTTGTTCAGTATAAAAACCATTACGCCTATGGAGAGTCCCCATAAACCACAAAAACCAACATGTGTATGTTTGTAGCTTTTATGCACGGAAAGCGTACAAGATGCACTTTCAAAAAAGAAGGTCCAAAGCTTTCACTGGGGCGGTACCCTAAGGTGCAAAAGCTAAAAGATACATCTACAAGTTCCCTAGTTATTAATTCCCAAGTCCCTGAATGGTACATACTAGTTCCGACTTTCAAAAGGTACTAATATGTACTTTTAAAGGGTTTTTGAATATTTATTTTTATTTTATTTAATTTTTTACTGAGAGGGTAGGACAGTTGGGATATGGGAAGATGGAGGAATGTTTCAGGCACTATTTTAAGTCAAATTCAGACTTCCATCAACCACATTTGTATGCACTATTGAAGCCTTCAGTAGCAATATATTGTCTTTTGTTATCTCTGTCTGCACCTGCTGTGTGTGTGGGTCAGATTTCGCCTATTTTGGGAAGCAGCCAACTATGGGGAAAATGGATTAAAGAAATAGTTCACCCAAAAATCAAAATGTCAAATTTCGGTCCTGAATATTTACTCACTCTCGGGCCATCCAAGGTGTCAGAATGAGAGTCCAAACAGCTGATAACAACATCACAATAATCCACAAGTAATTGATACGACTTCAGTACATCAGTTAATGTCTTGTAAGTGAAAAGCTGTGTTTGTAATAAATAAATCCATCATTAAAACATTTGAACTTTAAACCATTGCTTCCACGTAAAGGAGTCCCCTAGCCATAATGCAGTGAGAAAGCAGTCTTGTCTAAATCAGGAGAGAATATGCACAGATCAAGCACAGTTTACAAGCAAAAACAATCTAAAAGTGTTCTAAACAAATATGTTGGTTGATTTTGTTGTGAGAGGACAACAGGGATGGACTTTTTTTCTCTGGAGGAAGAGTTATCATAGACAGTGGACTATTTGGCTAGAAGATTGAAGATAGATTGAAGTCAAAATGCTTTAATGATGGATTTGTTTATTACAACCATATAACTTTTTGATTCATAAGACATTAATCGATCGACTGAAAACTTTTTTTTGCTGCTGTTTGGACTCTGACAGCACCCATACACTGCAGAGGATCCATTGGTGAGCAAGTGACGTAATACTAAATTTCTCTATATCTTTTCCAATTAAGAAACGAACTCATATAAACCCTGGGTGGCCTGAGGGTTAGAACATTTTCATCAAATTTTAATTTTTGGGTGAACTATTTCTTTAATATATCCTACAAAATATTATCTAGCAGAAAGGTTAATTTTTACGAAGGCTATATAAAATATCATTAGTTTAGCATTAAAGCAATGGAAGTAAATGGAAAGTCCGCTGATAGAGAACCAAATGTGTGTGTGCACTTGTATCCATCTGCGCTGTCTACGGATGTGTGACACAGGTTTGATGACATTTTAAAATATTCATGTGAATTAACAAACAGAGAAATCGAGGCCAGCGAGGATGGGGGCAGGTTTGTTTTGCAGGAGCAGGCCTTTGTAATTGCTTTGTTTATTGCCTCTTGGCTGCGTGCGATGGCACATATGAAATATTACCAGGATGATGATACGTCTCAGACTAATTCAAAATTATGACAGCTTAAAGTCTGGCAGAAGACAGGAAGGGGGGAATTGGCTGGCTCCGCTGTCATAACATAACTTTGAGTAGATCCTGACCTTCAGGCCCACAGGTACAGCTAACGAGATTTTAAAATGATGACCCTCCGTAATAAATGATTTGCTTGAACCTCAGCCATGCGCGGTGGTGACACTATTAGTGTTTAAAATGATGGCAACTTGAGTTGTGCAGTGAAAACTAATTACAGATGGGTAATTGTTTTATTTGTCTTGATGTTAGCGTATGAGTAATGGCCGTGGCAAATGCATATTGGAAAATATGCCACATGCGAAGTCTAATTTTTTCTCATTACAGGATAAAACCTCTCTGCGTTGGGATTCTGAGAAGTATATGTGCTGTAATTTTCTGCCATTTATCAGGCAACAAACAGTAAACAGGTCAATTTAACCATTACTATGTATTGTTGAGCTCTTCTGTTTGTTGTTTGGATTTGTGACATTTTATATGATGTTCGTTTATTTATTTATTTATTTTCTTTGAATCCAGACTCTTCTGGAATCTTTTTTTTCTTTTCTTCATTTCTTGACAGACTTCAAACTGTGCATTCTACATCTGTTTTTACCACTAACCTATGGTGGAGTCAGAAAAGTCTTTTTAAATGTCATTGTCCATTATATTGATTGTCAGCCTTCGAGACAGAGAAGGGATCCAGGAGACGTGGAGACCTAAAAGTGTCCAGTCAGCAGTGAGCGTTCATTGGATATGGGTAGAATATCACTTATCCATTGGCAGTCACAGCACTTGTGTGGCCAGTTTGGGTGGTCTGGGTGGTCATTGGAGCCCACTTTCCCTGTTAAAGCCATTTGATCGGCGTCTGAGTACCTCTTTGTGAGCTGTCTAGGTGTCTTTTAGTGATGGCTATCTTTGCTTTGTAATCAAGTATGTGCAACATGACCTTTAGAAACATGTCTCTTTTCGAAGATGAGGCTGAAACAGATGCTTTCATGGCTGCAGCAATGACCAGAAGCACTCTTGACCACAGTGCTGCATTTTGTTATGTTTTCTGGAGATTAATTTAAAGAAAGAAGGCATTAAAAAATTGAAATCTTCAGAATTCTGAATCTTTCTTTTTTTGCACTCAGTAATATTTTTCTTATTACAAAATTCTAAATAAAATGTATACTTATTAATGTAAATGTTATATAAATTACTTTATATAATGTTCAACATAGGCTGCGGGTCTCAGAGATAGCCATGAAAACACACGGCTTTGGTCAGAAAAAAATAATTTTGCATCAATTCTGTCACTGAAAACTTTGAATGTAAGAAAAGGGAAAACCTCAGGCCTGAAGCATTGAATCTGCATGATTTGAAAAGGGGTTTGTGAGTAATAATATGTGAATATCATATCTATTTAACATAATTAGCCCCAGCATTTCATCCTCATGTAAGGACCCCATGAGAAAATAGCTGACATTTGTGGAAATAAAAGGCCTCATCTGTTGACAAAGCCTCTAATTGACGTTGAAATCCAAACCTCCAGAGCTCACAGTATGGGGTCTGAGTAGCCAAACAACGTTCAATATCCTCCACCTCTGAAAACTCTCCCTCCGCTAGAAAAACTAGAAAAAATGTTCTCAGCTTAAAAATATTGTAAGTGTCTACAATTATAATTGGAGGAAGATGTAACTTTTATGTTGGCATCCATTTAAATCATGGATTTCACATTACCCAGATTCAATGCTTCGGGCTTGAGATTTTACCTTTTCTTACATTGTAACTTGCAAAAAAGTAATATTTATTAATTAACACAACGTTTCGGTCACAAGACCTTCATCAGGAGTATACAAATGTTCAAATTCATCTCTTTTAAGATGAACACATGACCACTTAACAAAGCTCCATCTGTAAACAATTAAGCTCATTAGGAGTATAGATGAACATCACATCGCAAGTTACGATAGTGTGCGGGAATTGCTTGTCTGTTGAGGCGATCCACCTGGTTGGTCCTTTGTCCTACGCACCTATTACTTGCAGGTGTGCGATGGAGTTTGATCACTAATTGACCTTCAAAGGTTTCAGTGACAGAACTGATGCAACAATATATATATTTTTCCCAGCTGACCAAAGCCGTGTGTTTTCATGGCTATCTCTGAGACCCACAGCCTATGATCAAATATTCAGAAAGGTGTTATGTTTTGGGACTAGCAGGATATGTTTGTGAATTTCTCTTTCTGAATAATGGTAGAGAAGAAGAGACCATAGGGTCTATTCATCTTACACACATAAAAATGGTCCTCTCCGATCCATTGTGTCTTTGTTTCGCAGATCTGTGAAATGAGCCTAAATGCATGTGTACGTCTCTTTTGTTCAAGGAAATTATTTGAATTATCTGGCCTCTAAACAGATTTTATACATCATCCTTTCAAGTGTGTGCGTCAGAGAGTGTAATGGGTACTTTCTACCAGGTAATGATGATCGGAGTTAAAACCAGAGACAATGACATTGGCGGGTATTATTGATACAAAACATGTTGCTGTTACTTTAGCAACGTGAGCAGCTCTAGGGTATTACTGGGTGAATTAATTACAGATCACTGTATATTGAGACTTTACATTAAGTAACGGTTTAGTAACGCACTAAATTTAGAGGTGGTGAGAACAGAAATTAGATACATTGAAGTGAATATGTGAGTGATTTTATAGAGAGGCATCTGTTGAGTTCCATGGTGTTTTTGCCACATGTGAATGATGCTGTCCCAACGGACAGGCCCAATGAATTCAAATCAGTTTGAAACTGATTTTGCACGGTGCTGATCTGCGCCACACTTTGTTTACCTTGCTGTCAGTCATTCTGTGTGGAACATTCTAGGTCTGATATGAATCTGTGGCACGGGAGATTTGCTACCTAGAAATGGAGATTTTGTTTAGACCACCCAAATAAAAGTCAGACAACAGCATTGGTATTTCAAATGAACAGTCATAAAAGTAATTAATTTTGATATGTGGTAAATGGTACTTATTTGTTGCACAGACGTGTGAACTGTGACGTCTGTCAAAGAATATGACCTTGTTTTAATGGCTTTTAGAGTTTAGTACATGAAAATATGCTATTTAGTAATTTGTTTAATTATACTATATATTGTAATTGAATTCTATACATAAGCATTAATTTATAATATGATGTGTCTGTCAAAATATGTGACTTTTAAATTATTTTTTTTATTTAGTTTAATTTAACACATACATGTTGGGTTTATACTCCCTCAATATTTTATCATTTATGGAATATTATTATATAAACATATATGTATTATAACTCCAGAGATAATTCAGTTTTTAACAATTCAGAAATCATGATTTTCCATTGTGCATTCCAAATAATCTCAATCAAACCACAGTTGGGTTATTTTGACTAGGGTAAAAAATAACTAAAAAAAACACAATAAAACAATAAAAACATGATAACATAATAAAAAAAACATGATTTTTGAAAATAAGTTATCCGTTTATGCAAATAAACTCTTCATATAATAAATATATATAAATTACACACACATATACATATACAAATATTACCTTGTTTTGAGCCACGTTTTTTAAATAAATATTTTTGACTGTTTTCTAATACAATACTTTACTTTGTTTTCTTTACAATATTTGTTTGATTTGTTTGTATGTAAGCTCTATATAATGATTCTAAAGCACTTGAAACAGGAAATAGAATTTGACTTCTAATCGAATGGGAAAATGGTTTGAAACATGCCGTCCAAACCACACTCGTCCTAATGTTTAAATGGGTTCAAATTGCTTATTCTCTGATTCTTCCACTTCATCTCTTCTCAATGGGTGGATTTATTCTTTAGAGTGTATTCCAAAAAAATAAATTGATTCCAGAAACTCTGGCTTAGCATGTAAGTGTAGCGTTGATGAATGAAGGGGAACTGAGCAAACTCTTTTGTGCCTTGTCCCTGTTTCAATCCATCCATCAGGATTTATGAACTTCTGATGACAAGCAATAATATGAACCATATTTTTATTAATTAGGTACCAGTAAATGTCCACATTTTTGCTGTAATCATATTGGACAATGCTATATGTTTGTCTGTGCGTGTGTAAGAGAAAAAGATGACGCTTGGCAAAAATTCTATAATCGGATAGTGAAACTCGGCGGTGCAATTACAGGCAGCTGAGACACTTAGCTTATTGCTTTCACATCCAAGATATATAAAAGGAGAAGAGAAAAAGGAGCATGCTAACAAGATGCTGAAAATAAATACTGTTGAGATATCAAATAAATCTCTGTGTGCTCATTTTCTAAAAGCATCATCTTGAAACCAATTACTGTTGAATGCTGCTCACTTATGAAACCTTGTCATTGCTGTTCACAAGGTTGAGCTCACTTTCCAATCCAGTGAATCTCTTTAGAATGGAGTTTTGAAAAGTTTTCAGAGACAGTCTGCATACTTTTGAAGGTTATGGAGGGTGAAATTCTCCTATCACTTCATAATATGGTGAGACGTAATATTTTTCCCAGTGTTTATTTCACGTATTAGATCATGCTGTTGTTTTACCCTTAAAAATTCTACATACTATATTGCTGTGCCTACTGTATGTAGTTCTTTTCCGTATAAAATGTCTTTTGTGTTCCACAGAACAAAGAAAGACATGCAGGTTTGGAATAACATTATGAGTAAATAATAACATAATAAAAAAAAGTCTATAAGGTATAATCTGGGTCATCAAGTGAAACAAGTTAAGCACCACTGTTCTTACAAGCTAGAGAATTAAAACGTATTTAGTGCTGTTTCCAATTGGAAACGCTATTTTTATGCGTGTTCATGCTTCAGATTCAAACAAAAGTGCAGAATGTCTTAGAGGAAGCTTTTTCGACATGTGTTGGAACTCATGTCCTTGACACCCTATAAAATCCAGTATATCCAAAATTTGTAAGCTTGGTGTGTTTGATTTCAAGGCTCATTATCAACTAAAAAGCGCTGCCGGCTAATGTACTCGCCAAACACTTGTCTTTGTCCCTGTTTTTCCGAAATCACATCCAAGACCGTAAGCTGATAGGGGAGGATCAATCGAAATAGATCGGATTTTCGAGACAGTTAAAACAGTCTTACTCTTGGATGCAGATCCTCTTTCATAAAGAAACTTGGCTAGTTGAAATCAATATGGAAGGCTCCACTTCTTTCTGTTAATGCCTCCGCTCTACCTCCGTTGGGTGGTGGTTGTCCTGCAGCGCATCCTATAAATATGTTTACTTCGCCTTCCCTCTTTATTTGGCCTAATGAGCAGACAAGCTCAACTTTAACGGCTCAATACTTGATCTTCACCTGACCTCCCTCTAGCCCATTGTGATGCCGTTCCACCAACAAAGAGATGCTAATGTGGAGAGTACAGCATCTGTGTAGCGCGCCAGGCACCTGCTTTAGCTAGCACATTGACAGCTTGGCTAGATTTCAATAACAGATCCATATAGCCGTCCTGGCTCACTCCACAGCAGGGCCCCATATTGATGCTTTTGTGTTCTCATGCTCAGCACAACAGATTGCTCTTTAGAAGTCATTTCCTGTACCTTTTCCTTCAGTATTTAGATGTGTATCTCTCGCCTGCTACATGCTGGAGATTGTGCGCTATCGAAGAGTTTAAGCAGTCTTTGTCCTCTGTCAGCTGTGGAATTGATTGTGGCCTTGTGGGTGAAAGGGCGTAAATGTCCCATGAGTCTCTGCAGTGACAGCAGAGGTGTCTGTACTCTGGTAATGGCAGATTGCAGACAGACGCTAACATTTTGAAGATGCAAGGTCTCTGGTGACCTAATGAGAGGTAGGAGGAGAGAAAGAGTGATAGAGGATGATGGAAGGAAAAGAGGGAAATAATGCCTTTGGTTGTTCTTACGTTTCACAAATATTGTCATTGTGACCCTCACTGCATCCCATCCTCGTATTTCAGCTCAGCTGGGCTGGACAGATGTGACATTTGTGTTGATTAATATTCCCGTCATCCTCTTTTACCACTATGGTGCAAAGGATGCTCTTTTTTCCCAAATGGTCAAATTGCTGCATTGTCAGTAAGGCATTCATTTTCAATAAAATGAAGGAAATAAAAATAAAGCACCTCACGGGTGTTTATCAGTAAGGGGGAAGGTGTAGGTGTGGGGGCGGCTTTATTGTTCCAATAAAGCGACATCCATTTAATAATTTTAATAAAAATGATAATTTACACTCAATACATTATTATTGCATACAGATAATGAACTATGGTGCCAAGGTGCAAATATCTACCAGTTGCATTAAGTAGTATAAATAGCATCTAACTAATATTATTTCTGTGGAATCTCTTTTATTATGATTATTATTATTACTTATTTTGCTTTTTTTCTAGAACATACACATCTATAATAAAACTATATATATTGTTTACTATTGTATACTAGATTTATTTTTGATGGAGTATCAATGACAATATGGACAAGGCAAGTAAAAATCTAATCTAATCAAAAAACAAACAGCCAGTAGGACAACAAATACTTGCTGTTGAACTCTTATTGAGGTGTCTGAGACTATAAACTGACTGTCTAAATTGAAACAGATTTACAGACCAATTTTATGCAACCTGCCTATGAGGAAAACTAATGGTGTGTATGATGTGTTTTAACCCCGGAGGCCATTTTTGGCAGCACGTATCTGGCCAAATACCTTTTCCGCAAATGTTGGGTTGGGTTTTGGTGTAAAACGGGGTTTGTAGCGCAGAGGTCATCCAGACTGTAATATCGCAAGATTGATGGCATTTGATTTGAGGTCAAGAACGATTATTTAGCATTGGTTACTAACTGCTCAAATAGTATGTTTTTTGTGTTTTTTTGGCAAGAGCTTCAGCTTAAGATTGATCTATGGTAGACTCAATGGCCCATACGGCAAGTTGTGCCTGATTTATTTTGATGATTTTATGTATGTTTTATGACTGTGTGATGTATTTCTTATGGTTTTCATAAGGACTGAATCATGATGGAACTGGAATTCTGTTTTTCCTATCCTGATCATGCCAGTTATAGAACAGATTGTACAAAATCAATTCACTTCTACGTTCCTAATATAATTCCATGTTTTTCTGGGAACAATCAATCCCCATTTCAGGTGAGGCTAACAGAGGGAAGTGATTTGGAGTGTGAACACTCATCTGTTGCCGTGGTTGTCCACACCATACCTCTGCTTCTCCCCCTTTTGATGGACCAGTCCCCTCGCTGTCTACCGGGAAAATTTCTGTCAGATTTGATTATGTGGGCTGGCAATAAGAGACTGCTTTTGACCTCCAGGACCCTGCTCACTTTTTAACGGGCAAGTGTAGTGGACAGCCCTCGGAGAATAATCAGTGTCAAATGAACCGTTGATAAATGTGTTTGGCTCTCATTTGAGAATCTGTCATGGAAGCTCACATGCAGAGAAGTCCAAACCTCTTTCCAGCCCTGCCGAGAAACACCAGGAGAGTTGCCTGCCAAGACCACCAATACCTTACTGTTTTTAGCCTTGCGGTTTTTAAGTTTTGAGTCTTTTCTTTTTCTGGATGACACACTTCAAAATGTTATATACGTACTGGACTTAGTGAGTTTGTGTGCAGTAGGGAAGACTACACTCGGAAAAAAAGGGTACAGAAGCTGTCATTGGGGTGGTACCTTTTGAAAAGGTACACATTTGTACCTAAAGGGTCCATATTGGTACTTTAAATGCACAGATTATTACCTAAAGTGTACATATTAGTACCTTAAATGTACAAAAGTGTAGCGTGGCAAAACGTGCCTCCTTAGTGATAGCTTTTGTACCTCTTTTCTGAGTGTTGGTAATCACACCGACAGATATTTGTTCTAGTTTCAAGCATAAACTCACTTAATTTTGATCTTTTCTTATCAGAAAACAAGACTTAATATCCTAAATCATTTTGCTTCTGACCTACATGTGTATCAAGAGAACCAAAGTCTTCCAAACAATACATTACTTTAAGACTGCACAACCACTACAACGAAACTGAATGCTTATAAAGAAACGGGAACAAAGGAGTAAACGAGATGATTAATACAAAACAGGTGGGGATAATAAACGATGAAAAACCAATGACAAGAACCGGAACAAAACCAAATAAGGGCAAACAGGAACTAGACAGAAATCGACACGTGACAACATGTATCTGGATTTAAAAATGGGTTATACAGTATGTTGTAATTTTAGCCTTTTCCTTTATTTATTCACTTTTTGTCAAAAATTAAACTTCTAAATACTTTCTGAACAATGTGAGTTAAGGCGAGAATTTTAAAGTAGCCTACAGTCGGTCCCTGCAATATGGTTGCTAAAGTGTTTGGAGTTGTAATTAGCACGTGGTTTCTAAGGTGTTCAGAGTGTTTTTGGTTGCTTGCTTGCTGTTTTTTGGAGTTTTTCTGGAGTCTCTATGATGTGTTGGTCCATACAGCTCGGCTACAGCCTTAGCAAGTACCAATATACACGGGTGTGAAAAGTGTGACTAGCCCTGAGTTTTGTGAATGTCATTCTGAAGCTGTTGAGACATGTGATCTGGTATATTTTGATGGTAAAGTATTTGTAGCACATAGTCTGTTAAATGTGTGATGATCCCTGTACAAATCTCATCACATCTGTAAATGCATGGTGTCTTCTTTCATCAGTCTTTGATCTCTGTATGTCTGTTAGCTGCTCTTAAACCTAAAGTCAGTCAAATTTCACACACTTTGTTTTACTCAACAGTGTGCATCTGTAGTCCTGCAATAACTCCAGTTTTTACTTTTAAATAGAAAGCAGCAAATATATTGTATATAATCTTAGACATGTTGAAGGTGATTGATTTGGCAACCTCAGAACCTGAATGCATAATTTCATATTCATATATACATTTTTGGTTGACAGTTTGATTAAAGGTACTTTTGAATAAAACAAAAACCTGGGACTTCGTGCTGGGTTTCGGGGAGGACTGAACTGCTTCCACCTTCTTTTCCTGGGGCTAATGAAGCCCCGCCCGACCTGGAAGCCCAGATACTTTGCCTCGGACAGGCCCAGGTGACATTTCCGGGGGTTGGCGGTAAGCCCAGCCCTACGCAGCTCCATTAGCACCCTCCGCAGACGGTCTAGGTGGTCTTCCCAACGCTCCGAGTGGATGACCACGTCGTCCAGGTACGCCGCGGCGTAGGATTGGTGGGGCCACAGTAAGATGTCCATCATGCGCTGGAACGTGGCCGGAGCCCCGTGCAGGCCGAAGGGAAGGGTCCGGTACTGCCAGTGCCCACCGGGGGTACTGAAGGCCGTTTTGGGCTTGGCCGTTTCGGAGAGGGGCACTTGCCAGTATCCTTTAGTCAAGTCCAGCGTAGAGATGTACCGGGCCCTTCCCAGGCGATCGAGGAGCTCATCCACCCGAGGCATTGGCTATCCGTCAAACTCAGAGACTACATTTAAGCGGCGGAAGTCGTTGCAGAAGCGGAGGGTGCCATCTGGTTTTGGTACCATGACGATAGGGCTGGACCAAGGGCTGCTAGATGGTTCAATCACCCCTAACTTCAGCATTTGTTAGATCTCTTCATCAATAGCCTGCCGACGAGCCTCTGGGACTCGGTAGGGCCGTTGCCGGACGATGACTCCGGCTGGTGTGTGGATCTCGTGTTGGAGGATCTGGGTCCGTCCGGGGTTTGGGGAGAACACATCAGGGAACTGACCGACCAGGTGCTGCAGCTCCATCTTCTGAGCCGCCAACAGCTGTGGATCAACATCCACTACCACTGGGTCCACGGTGGCGAGGGCGGCGAGCAGGTCCCTTGTCCCCACCCATTTCTTCAGCAGGTTGACGTGATAGAGTTGGTCTGCTTTCCTCCGGCCCGTCTGGCGGACCCAGTAGGTAACAGGCCCGACCTTCTCGGTGACAGTATACGGGCCCTGCCAGCTGGCCAGGAACTTGCAGGCCGAATTGGAGACAAGGACCATTACCCGGTCTCCAGGATGGAACTCTCGGGGCTGGGCAGCTCGGTTGTAATGCCGTTGCTGTGCCTGTTGGGCCTTTGCGAGGTGTTGCCTGACTAATGGCACGACCCGGTCAATCCTTTCCCTCATTTCCTTCACATGCTCAATAACTGAGCGGTGGGGCGCCGGCTGTTGCTCCCACGCCTCTTTGGCCATGTCCAAGAGGCCCCGGGGCTGGCGCCCGAACAACAGCTCGAATGGGGTGAAGCCAGTTGACGCCTGAGGAACCTCCCGTATCCCGAACAGCACATAGGGGAGCATGAGGTCCCAGTCCCGCCTGTCCTTGGCTACCACTCACCGCAGCATTTGTTTGAGGGTTTGGTTGAAGCGTTCTACAAGGCCGTCTGGGGATGGTACACGGAGGTCCTCAGTTGCGTCACCTTGAGGAGAGCGCACAGGTCAGCCATTAGCCGGGACATAAAGGGGGTCCCCTAGTCGGTCAGTACCTCAGTGGGGATGCCGACCCGGCAAAGGAGCAGGAAGAGCTCACGGGCGATGGACTTGGCGGTGGCCTTTCGGAGGGGCACTGCTTCGGGGTACTGGGTGGCGTAATCCACAATCACTAGGATGTGTTCGTGGCCCCGGGCAGACTTAGGCAAAGGCCCCACTAGGTCCATCCCGATGCGCTCGAAGGGCACCTCAATGATGGGCAGTGGTATCAGCAGGCTGGGGGGAGGCTTCCGCGGAGACGTTCTTTGGCAGGTTGGACAGGCCTGGCAGAACCGCTTGACTTCGGCTTCCATCCCCGGCCAGTGGAAACGATCACGTATTCGGTGGGTGGTATTTTCAGCCCCAAGGTGTCCCGCCAGGGGGTGCGAGTGGGCCAACTCTAGCACCGTTTCTGTCTTCGTCCGGGGCACCACCAATAACGTTTTTTCCTCCCCCCTTCGCTGCGCGACACAGTAGAGAAGGCCATTTCGGATGATGAAATGCGAGAGAGGATGGGGGTCTGGCTGAGTCTCCTTACCATCCACCATGCGCACTTGGGCCCAGCAGTGCTTCAGCCGATCGTCCTCGTGCTGTTCCTTGACGAATGACCCACCTTCGACCACCTGCTGAAACAGATCTTGGTAGAGGTTAGCGTTGGAATGTGGGGACTCACCATCTCTCCCGCTGTCCGAGGCCAGCAAGGCCGGGCGACGACGGGCTCCTTTCGCCGGCTTTTTCCGGCGGTGGCTCACTTTTGTGGTGACAGGCTGTATGGCAGGGGCCAGCAGGCGGTCAAACCCTGGCCAATCTCTTCCAATAAGGACGGGGACCGGTAAATCCTTTACCATGCCCACTTCCAGCGGCCACGTGCCAGGGGAAGCGGAGACGATCACTCTCCGGGTCGGGACGTGTCGCGTGTCTCCGTGCACGCACGTGATCGGAAGGGTAGCCTTGGTTTCCTAGCGGGGCGTGAGGATGCGGGACTGAACAAGGCTGACTGCACTGCCGGAGTCCAGAAGAGCTGGGAAAGCATGGCCATTGATTTTCACCTCCGCTTCCGGAACCCCCGTGGGTAAGTCGTGATGCTCAATACAGCCTGCCAGCCACGTCCACGTGGGAGATGCGGGGTCCACTGTGGGCATGGGCTCGTCCTTTGGAGTGGGAGCTGCCGGCCTGACTACTGGTCGCAAGGTGCCATCCGGCGCCCGTCGCTCCTGGACCACCCTCCGGGGAAACGGCCTCGCTTGCTCCCCAGCATCCCGGTGTTGGGCAGCATCCGCCAGCTCCACCGCCTCGACGAGTTCGGCCATGGTGGTGGGGTTCCGCATTCCAACAGCCTGACGGTGAGACCTCGGAAGAGCCCGGAGGAACCGGTCGATGACGACGCGCTCCGCTACTTGGGCAGCTGTGGGTTCTCCGTCGAGCAGCCAATGTCGAGCAGCCAATGCTGAGCGAGGCGTGACAGTTCAGCGGCTTGGGCTCGGGCTGGGAGGCGGGGTTTATATTCCCAGTCGTGGAAATACAGGGCTGCACAAACCGAAGAAAGCCCCAAGCGGGACAGGATTTCCTTTCTAAGCTCGCTGTAGTTGCTTGATACTTCCGACGGCAGAGCGAAGTAGGCTCGCTGAGCCTCGCCGGTGAGAAGGGGCGCCACCAACCGCGCCCAGTCGTCACTCTCACAGCCCTCCCAGGTTGCTGTGGTTTCGAACATCTGGAGAAACTCGCCATGGTTCACTGCCAAACTCAGACAGCTCCGTCAGGCCAAAGAAGATGCTCACAGAAAACTCGCCATGGTTCACTGCCAAACTCAGACAGCTCCGTCAGGCCAAAGAAGATGCTCACAGAAAGGGGGATAAAGTCTTGTACAAACAGGCCAAATACACACTGGAAAAGGAGATCAGAGTGGCAAAGAGGAATTATTCTGACAAGCTCAGGAACAAATTCTCTTCCAGTGATCCGGCTTCAGTGTGGTTAGGATTGAAGGACATCACCAGCTACAAAACACCACCCCCCAGCACTCTGGAGAATCAACACCTGGCAGACGACTTAAACGAGTTCTTTTGTCGGTTTGAACGATCACCCCACACCCGCCCAGAATACCCCTCCACACAACCATTCACACCTCCAGCAACCCCTCTCTCCCCACACCTACAATTCAAATCAGAGAAGATGATGTGTGCCAGGTCTTCAGGAAGAACAAAAGAAGGAAAGCACCTGGTCCAGATGGTGTGTCACCAGCCTGCCTAAAAATCTGTGCTGAGCAGCTGGCCCCAATCTTCACACAGATCTTCAACAGATCACTGGAGCTGTGTGAAGTCCCCTCATGCTTCAAACGCTCCACCATCATCCCCGTCCCAAAGAAACACAAAATTACTGGACTTAATGACTACAGACCTGTGGCCCTAACGTCTGTAGCCATGAAATCATTCGAAAGACTGGTTTTGGCTCATCTGAAGGACATCACTGGACTGTTACTGGACCCCCTGCAGTTTGCCTACAGAGCAAACAGGTCTGTGGATGATGCAGTCAACATGGGACTGCACTTCAACCTACAGCATCTGGACAGACCAGGGACTCATGTGAGGATCCTGTTTGTGGACTTCAACTCTGCTTTTAACACCATTATCCCGGAAACCCTTCAAAATAAACTAACTCAGCTCTCCGTCCCCACCTCCGTCTGCCAGTGGATCAACAGCTTCCTGACAGACAGACAGCAGTTAGTAAAGCTTGGCAAATTCACATCCAGCACTCGAACCATCAGCACTGGAGCTCCTCAGGGCTGCGTACTCTCCCCACTGCTCTTCTCCCTCTACACCAACGACTGCACATCTAAAGACCCCTCTGTCAAGCTCCTGAAGTTCGCAGACGACACCACACTGATTGGCCTCATCCAGGACGGTGACGAGTCTGCTTACAGACAGGAGGTTAAGGAGCTGGCTGTCTGGTGCAGTCTCAACAACCTGGAGCTTAACACGCTCAAAACTGTGGAGATGATCGTGGACTTCAGGAGAAACCCCCCTGCTCTCCCCCCACTCACCATTATGAACAGCACTGTGACTGCAGTGGAGTCATTCAGATTCCTGGGCACCACCATCTCTCAGGACCTGAAGTGGGATATTCACATTGACTCCATTGTCAGGAAGGCCCCGCAGAGGTTGTACTTCCTTCGCCAGCTGAGGAAGTTCAACCTGCCACAGGACTTACTGAAACAGTTCTACTCTGCCATCATTGAATCCATCCTCTGCACCTCAATAACTGTCTGGTTCATCTCAGCTACCAAATCTGACCTCAGAAGACTACGAAGGGTAGTCCGGACTGCTGAGCGAATCATTGGTACAACCCTCCCCACTCTCCAAGAACTGTACTTATCCAGAGTGAGCAAAAGGGCTGGTAAAATCACTCTGGACCCCTCACATCCAGCACACAACCTCTTTGAACTGTTACCATCTGGTCGACGCTACAGAGCTCTGAGCACCAGAACGACCAGACACAGGAACAGTTTCTTCCCTCAGTCAATACATCTCATGAACACTCAATAAATAAACGTAGAACACACAACTAATTCATTATCCATTCACCACACTCACTTATTTTATTTTTATTTTCTCATTTCTAATTTGCACATACTTGACCTGTACATACATAGTCGCCTATATTATATATTATATATTGTGTATTTTTTATTTTTTTGCTGCTTTGTACATTGGTTATTGGCTATTTCTTGTTATTTTGTTTTATTACCTGTGTCCTGTCCTGTTACTGTCTTTCTGTTGCACTGTGGAGCTTCTGTCACTATAACAAATTCCTTGTATGTGTAAACATACTTGGCCAATAAAGCTCATTCTGATTCTGATTCTGATTCTGAAACGCCTCAACATCGTCATCAGCTGTCATCTTCGGCAAGAGTTGCGTGACTTTCGCCCGAGGATCGGGTAGCGGAACGCATCACGCGGCTGCCGTGCGCAGCTCGGTCTGCCCCTGGCGAGTAGCAATGTGCTCCGTGATCTTTTGCTGACAGATGCTGACCTCCGCTAGCCGTTGGAGGATTTCGTCCATGTCGGAGAATGGGGAGCAGCGGCCGCCTGGCACAAGGAAAACAGAGGGAAAAAAGGAAAAATTAGTGCGTTGCTGGGAGATCTCTGGTCGTAGTTCCTACCACTAATATTCCCGCATTTTCCACCAGTGTGGCGGGGTGGAAGGAACATGCGACAAGCAAAGCTTAGGTGAAGGCCCCGGAGGGTGGATTTTATTAACAAGTGCAAAAATTACGTGGGCGGTGATGGCGCTCTTCCTCGTGGCGGTGCTCTTGAACATGTCCAGGTGTGGATGAATCCGTGCGGTGCTCTTGGCGGTGCAGATAGGTCACACACTGCTGTCTGGAGGGAGAAAGAGAACAGAGGATTAGGTCACTGTCTCATGGAGAGGCTTCTCCACCTTTCTCTGTGAGTACACTGTTTAAATCCAGCCCGGCTGACGAGGCGCAGGTGTGACCGATCAGCCCGTGATGAGCTGTGAACAGGTGCTCCACGTGTGTTTCCAGGGCAACGCTGATGTGGACTCGGGATGCTCGTCACAATATATATATATATATATATTTTATTTTTTATTATTTTTTTTTTAAATACTTTTAGTCCAGCAAGGATAGATTAAACAGTTTCTTTTCCAACTGTGATAATAAGAAGAAATGTTTCTTGAGCACCAAATCAGCATATTCAGATTATTTCTGAAAGATCATGTGACACTGAAGACAGGAGTAATAACAGCTGAAATATAGTGTACAGAATATAGTGTACTTGTTCACAATTCTGTTTTCATATTGAAAACATAAATTTCCAAACACTAATTTTCATTTAAACTGTCCCTGTACTTTATTGTTTTTTTGGTGGGGATTCTATTGTTCATGTTCCTTTAAGAATACTCAAGTTCAGTGCTTTGAGATGACACCAACATCTGTTAGATAATATGAAATACGAGAGCGTTATTAGAACCTGATTCCAAAAAGTATTCTGAAATTTAAGCATAATTCCTTTGTGGTCTGGCCTGTCATGTATTTCATTAAGATGCCATTATTGCCGCTGTACCCTGACTCCACTCTGTCAAACTGTAGGGGCCGACTGACAGATAGCTCCACCATCTATTGATGTGTTTATTCCCCTGTTAGCTCTCAGTCGTAGATGGAAAAATAATTTGTTTTGCGAGAGTAGGAAGGCACTTGCTAATGGCGGAGTGTATTGGAGTGTGTGGGCATTCAGCATAGTGCTTTATGACCTCATAGCTGGAAAAGATGTGTTTCCATGATTACAATCATACAAGCTCTTGTATGAGACTTTGTTCATTAGGCCAGTGGCCATGTGTTATTTTTTTCTTGACTCTTTGCAGTCACATTTATATTTTGATTTTAACCTGAAATCTAAGCGACCCTATAATTATGTTCTTAATGCTTGTTCCTGGAGTTTTTGTGAATGATTTATCAGTGCATATTATTCAAAAGAAAAACTTGGTTTGACTTTGTAATCTTTAATCTAAATGTAGTACCTTACTATTCCTCTAAAACAACATTGACGTCACTTAAGTGATGTGGGCGATCAAATAATGCTTTCAGTCTGGGTCCATTGTGGTATGTAATATTCCATTTTGTATGATGCATTCAGTTTATGCTAAAATATATTTTTTTAACAATATTCATTTATTTATTAAAGAAATAAATCACAGTATGGTACAAAAAAGGGTCAAATTTGTGTTGACAATTTCACCAACATGTCATGTTTAGCAAGTTAAAGCACTGAAAGACAATCAAAATCAAAATAAAGTCAAATCAAATCTCAATTTTAGGACACTTTCCTTTCTCTTTTATACCTAGATACCTGTCACCTGCTCCGCTGAGCATAGTCTACGACGATTTTATCTTTGAGTGAATGTGGAGAAACGGACTGTTCTGAGCGCAGCTTTCTAAATTAAGATTAATGCAGGCATTTGGGTTCAAGTATCATTTGGGTGATATTTTATTTGGTATTAGCCTATCAATTTGCTAATGCACAACTTTGGAGAGTTGCTCCGAAGAACAAGGTGACAGCTGTTGGAAATGGATATTGATTATAAAAGGCTGCTGGGTTTTCTTTTTACTTTTCCCCCTCCTTTTATCTTTGTCTTTCTCTTTTGGTCACGCTGTAATGTCTTATGTAGCGCAAAGCATGATGGATGACCGAAACAGATTTCAAGGCTTCGCGTCAGAAGCGCACTTTTGAGGATACCTGATCGAATTTCAGCCCTCATTTCTGTGGAATCTCTTGGATATCATTATTGATTTTCAACCTTAAAGCTTAGCCATGAAAATGGACCTGTGCACAAATAACTGAATAAAAATAGACTCAGCGTTTAAATATTTCCTTTTAGGGCAATATAGGATAGCCACATGGGACTGCACATGGAAAATCACAAAATCATTCTCCTGTGCAGTTTATTTCATGTGATTACACACCTGTAAAGTCAACCTACATGTGTCTCTTTAGCAATGGAAACTCTCTTTAGCAATGGAAACTCCTTTCTTCACAGCCTCGCTGCTGTAGTTTTACTTGAACACTAACATGTACTGTCATTTTTTTTTTCAAACATATTTCCACCACATTTCAAGTTATTTATTTTATGTGTTCTAATTACACCCAATGAAATAATAATTTGTCAGTTTTTGCATAATTTGTCAAAATTACAGCTTGGAAAGGACACGCACAACTGAGTGATGTCCTTTGTGTAAAAACAGATCATGTTAAATAATACTGGCATGGTTTGTTTATTTCATTTATCGTGTAGAATTACATTTTTTGTTTTAAATCTAAATCACAATTTAATAGTGCATTAAAAGTGAACAAAAAGCCCAATCCTGTCATTTTTTATTTTAAAATTCAGTATAAAACTGTTCACCTTGTGTGTGTGTGTGTGTGTGTGTGTGTGTACATACACACAAGGTGAACAGTTTCAGTGTCACATAAATACAAAAGTCCATCAAGGTAACACACAACAATAAGTCAAACAATAAGTTGTAAAATCCCTTAATAATCACAATTATGAAGACAAAAATTACCATCAAATGTGTTCTGGGAATGTCAGTTTGCAGTTTTTTCTCTGTAAATTACTTATTTTAATTTTACTTTCAACATTTAAAAGTATTTTAATGTAAACATGCATGAAATGTAAGCTTGGGTCCATAAGCTCCAGGTCTTGTACTGTAGCTGATGTTGTTGTGCATTCAAGGTTGGACTCCATTATTTGATGAGTAAGTGTGTCCTGAGTTTATGATCTCATATAAAGCATGTGTGCATGACAGTGTCTTTGTTTGTGTAAAATGCCTTGCTGTATAAGCACTTATTTCTTTCACAGTGTTAATCTTGGCTGCTCTTGCCATATTTCGGGAGACGTGTGAATCTGGCTACCCATCTGTATCACAGCTGTGAGGTGTCCTTTTATTTAATTGACTTTGACGTGGTGCTCCAAAAACGCAGCAACTCTGCAGAGCAAACAGCTTCCTGCACTCAATCAAAAATGCTTCTAATGAAAATGATACTACCATAATTTTCATATTCATTCATTCATTGTTCTATCTATCTATCTATCTATCTATCTATCTATCTATCTATCTATCTATCTATCTATCTATCTATCTATCTATCTATCTATCTATCTATCTATCTATCTATCATTTAAGATTTGCAAGTGTTTCTTTATCAGGATGTTATTAACAATATAAAGCATTGTAATAAGCAAATTCACACCTTTAGGTCATGGAACACGTCTTTTTTAGCTGTGAAATCTTTACAGATTTTTGTCAAATAAACATAGGAATATCTATTATATTGTTTGTGAGTTATATTTTAAGATGAACACTTTATGGGCTGAAGCAAATTATCAAATATTATATATATATATATATATATATAATAAATGCAAACTTCTCTTTTAAATAAATAAATAAACAAACAAACTGTGTAACAATATTTGTCAGACTTTATAAGGTTAATTTGTTAGTCAGCCTGCTTTAAATAAAGCTACTGATTGCTATATGAATAAAGCAATTGAAGGCTAAAGGTTAGGTTCAGCCCACAGGAAGACCGAGTACATCAGATGCCCGCCTATATTGTCATTTGTCACTAACTGTAATCCATTGATGGCTCAAATTAATTTAACCCTTCAGTCATAGATCAATAGGATTGATTATGATAATCACATCATTGATGAAAGGTCAAAGGTTAAATGAGTTTAAAGACTGGTAAAAACCATTTAACACTCTGACCGATGCTCTGGATCTCTCTTTAAAACAGCAGGAGGGTTTGTAATTATGTGATATTATTACCTTAACATATCCTTTTGCGAATCTCCATGGAAAAATATTTGAAAAACCAAGCGCGATGTTATATAATGTGTTGTCACAAAACTGTAAGTGTGAGTCTGTATATCATAATGTGTTCATCTTTCTACTGTACAGCACCTTCCCTCTTTTTCTGTTTCCAAAACCATGCTGACCTTTGGAAAATCGGTCTAAGATGAGCAGCCAGGCCTCAGAGATTCCAGAATATCAAGATGTGTTTGATGTGACAGATGTGTTAGCCCAAACTGACACAGCATTCATGATGGGGTACTTACTGTTGACATATTGGGGGCAGAGGAGGAGATGTCTGTTGTCTATACTGACTGACTGTACCGAGACAGGCCTTGTGTAGAAAAAGTCAGATATGAAACTCACGCATAAGCTGATGTTTTGCCTCAGAGGTGCAAGAATGCGAAGTTTGCCCTTGAAACCAAAGTCAAATCATAAACAGTTTTGTCAGCCTTGTTGTCCTAGACTAAGCGCTCAGCTTTAAGCCTTGATTGCATTATCGGAGGTAATCAAAGCAGCATGGTAGCTCTTAAGATGGCATTGGCAAAAAAATAGCAGGGAGAGAATGTGTGAAGGGTGGCGTGCAGGAAATTCAGACTGTCCTTGGGCCTGAAACTTTTACTGCTCTGTTAGTTTGCCTTTAGCACAGGGAGACACTAATTAAGGGTTCATTTAATTTCCTGAATCAAACGGAATTTGTCAAACACTGCTACACGAGCGCTTGTTAAGCCCTGTGGTCCTTAACGTTTCATCAAATAAATGCTGCGAGTCACAAAACACTATTTAGCAGATTTTTATACAAGGTGTTATACTTATACGTTTTAGTATCTGGAAAGAAAGTGCCGTATGTCCTACATTTTTAACTTGTAAGATTTTTCCACCTGAATTTAAAAAACTAAACCAGGCATCACAAAAAGCTTTGATTTGGTTTTCATTTCAACATCCAATGATGAATATGTTCTTTTACAGACCTCCACTCTCATTAAGGTGAACAGTGTAACAATGTCTGTGCTACTGACCTTGATAATTCATTTGAATAGTCAGATGATTTATATGATTAAATAACTCTTCTTTCAGAATGACCTTTAATCTAAATATTTTACTTGAATGCCATGTTTAAATAATGATAGTTATTATTTCCATCCATTTAACTTGTCTCAATAATGTGTGGCATTTCTAGTCTATTTTATTCATTTTTAGAGTTTTAGCTACATTTTCTACATCAGTAAATGGTTTAATCTAGGACTGGATAAAAAAAAAATTATATGAAAAAGTCTTAGATTTCAAATTCTGTCCGTTTTATTACAGTATTCAAACATTTCAAAATATTTCAAAGTATTCAAAAAACACATGTTTTTTTGTGCTGTTTAATGTGGAGTGTCAGAACGCTATAGCGCCTCAGTTCAAGAGAAATGGCAGCGCGAACTGATCGTCTCCTCTGCCTCAATACCAGTTTCAGCATGAAATAAACATGAATGAACATCCAAAGGTATATTAAAAGAAAGAGTTCAACTTACCAAAGAGTTCAACTTTTTTCTCATGTTGTCGCTCAATCAGTGTTTTAACCATGCAAAGACGTTAATATAACGTCACATTTACCTCAGCAAAACATAAACTCGTTAGTCAGCTAGAAAAAAATACTCTAAAGAGATGCATTTTGCTAAATACATGCACCATATTCATTCTAATTTCTACTGTTCTCCGATGTTTTATGTTTGAAAATTTTTTATGACAGCCACCATTTAAATGTATTGGAGTAGAAATATAATTATGTAATTGTAATTTGTTATTATACAGTGCAATTTAAGCGTTTGTATACAAATCAGTTCATTTTAACGTTCAATATTATAGTAATGTAACTGACTCTCATCTATATTTTACAGCATTGTAAAATATACCTTGAGAAAATTTGGCATGAACTGTACCTATATCCAAAATAATAAATATCAGAATATAATCAGAATCGAATCATGAAATTTGTATCAAAACCCAGCACTAGTTTAATCAGTGAAATAAACCAACAAATTACAAATGAAATATCTAAGGCAACAATAAAACTTAACTTTTCATTTTTATTGGGTTGAAATATTGTAGTTCCCTATTGAGTTTTATAAATATCTACCATATTTATGCTATTCATGCAAACTTGCAAATACACCTGAAGCAAGAGAGCTATATTTTTCTCAGTTGCCATGTGAAAAGTAACGAAAATAATGTAGTTATATGTTGACATTTCCAATATGTGGGCTGCGGGAGCTGTCCACAAACCTGTGATTGATCTTTATTCATCCTTAACGCACAAAAATATGCTAAGAGTTTAATGCAGTGCTCCCAAACTGCCTTAAATTGGTTATTGATTTAGATTTTTCCAAAAAGCAATAGTACATCCGCTCTAGTCAACAGCTTGTCACACAGCAGCAGTGATAAGTGAAAACATACAAAAAGAAGCCAAAAATGTGACCTAAAAAAGATAATGACGACCATACACTCTAAAATAAGCAGGAAATAGTCAATCTGAGAGCTTGTTCAGATCTGATACAATCACAGCCTTCAATAATGGCAAACACATGTGACTTTACAGCAGCGCAGCACGCTGAATTCATTTCCTCTGTGTTTTTGCTCAGCCTTTGCTGTAATTCAACAACACTGTGATCTCCGTGCCTGACACTTGGCTGTTTTCATAAAGAAACATCTCTAGTTTCAACACTGAAATGCACATTACTGTATTCTCTTGGTATAAAGTGATCACATGGCCTGTATCCAGCAACCATAGATGTCCGTCTGTGAGGCTAATGTGTGTTGTGCACGGTCCAAAATTATTAAAGTATTTGGAAGACGTGAGACCTCCATACTGTATTCTCATAAACTGTGAAATATCTACCGTATTGATTTGCAGACAATAAATATTCTGTTGGTAACTGGAGATTATTAAATCTTTAAGATATATTGTACGTCATGACCGTGAGTCATTGGCTTTTAAATGTGTTAGCTGTCTTTGATCACAATGAGCAGGTTTTATTCTTAAGCTTTAATGGTACGAGTGTTTATTTGGAAATCTTAAGGGCGCGCAGTGGCCTCGGGCACGCTTAAGGGCTGCCGGAGACCTCTGGACCATGAGAGGAGATTTTTTTGGGGAGGCTGTACAGTTGAAAAACTTCATGGGGAGGCACTCTGGCTCCAGGCAATTCAGGACTCAGTGGAGAATATAATGGAAAAGAGAGAGCTGACTCAGGAGAAGATGCAGAGTGTAGAATAATAGAAAGAGAGAGAGAGGGAGGGGAGGACAGATTTATGCTTGTGTTTGTGTGCCTCTGTCAGTGACCTACATATCTTGAAAACATTCTCTATATTGTACTAAAGCAAAGATGATATATTTTTTTAAACATGTAATCATAACTAGATTTACAAGTATAGTTCAGCTGAAAGTGAAAATTCTGCCATCATTTGGTTCATAATGGTTCAAACCCTTTTTTTCTTTTGTGTAACATTTTATTGGCACTCTATTGTCTTGGAATTTATCTATCTATCTATCTATCTATCTATCTATCTATCTATCTATCTATCTATCTATCTATCTATCTATCTATCTATCTATCTATCTATCTATCTATCTATCTATCTGTTTAGATTTTTTTTAACAGGCAGAAAAAGCATGTAAAAAATAATTTTGTTACATGACATGCATCTAAGGTATGCACATTTGTAGGCAAATTGATTCAAACAACATTAAACGTAACACCTTTTGTTATGTCTATATATACATTTCTGTGTCTCCTCTGACGGATCGCCGCTGGTTAAAATGAAAGGAAAGAATTGGGTGACATTTCTATTTGAATGGCTTCAGTATGTTACAGTCAAGATGCTGATGTTATCATACCAGCACAACCACTTCCTCTCTCATGTTTCCTCAGACATAACTAACAAAACACAGCAATTTTCCTGTTTACCATGACAAAGGTCAAAGAGCTGTTAATCTCAGCAATACATACAAACATTTCTCGTTCAGACAACAACTGAAATCAGAGAAACCACCTGGCTCCAAAACCCTGTCAGCAACTGTACACGGTCAAATGCACGCACAAAACGAACATGCATTTCCATGCTGCATTCCTCTTAGCTGGTGCACAGTCTATTCTCAGAACCCTTCATTTGGACGGAAAGTAAATAAATAAGCTGAAACAGCAGTGCTGGGAAAACAAAATGCTTAAGTACTAAAATTAATGAGTGGGTCCCATGGAGGGCTTGACTGAAGTGGTCTACCCCAAAGACTCTGGTTTGCCTCGATCTTCGATCTACTTTTCTTCTCCAGAGGGCATGTGATGGTCTTTTATTGCAAGTCTAACCATTGCCGACATTATGTCTTACAGATGCTGCAATTTCATGCCTCCACGATCCAGCGCCTCACTTTGGGGTTTGCTCACTGTGCATGTGACCACTCACAGCCATATGGTCAGAGGATATTGATTTGACTTTTTTCATCTGAAAACAAGTGTCTGCGTGTGGGAAACTGAACAGGAAATGTAGTCCCGAATGATGTTATTCTCAGCAATCTATAAGAGGATTTCTAATTATGTGTGTTTGAATGTGTGAGTAAAACTAGCTGATCTGAAACAGAATTCGAGCTGATTCACTCTTAAAAACTGTGGAAAGCTCTTGTGGGGTGGACAGTTTTATTGTGTGAGTTGATTTGTGTGGTATCAGTTCCTCAGATATAAACACATCCAGATATGTCCAAGAGCAATAAAACAGTCTTTAACTAAAAACAAAGAAATCTCATAGCAGGAGAACAGCGAGTCCTGGTATATTAGTTCATTATTTCAAGTGTAAAATGTTTTATAGTTTCTAGCACTGGAACAAAGCTTGAATATTGTCGCAACTGAGTATCTGGTGCCATGCTACAATTTGTACATTTCACAAACAAGATAAATTGGAGACATAAAGTTGTGCGTCCTGCCTATGGGAACTTTACATAGGGTCAGCTGCTCTACTGAAAAAAAATAATAATAAAAATATGGTGGTACTGTATATACATGGTGGACTCGCATAGCAATACTGTTTGTTTGTGCATTATATTCCATATATATATATATATATATATATATATATATATATATATATATATATATATATATATGTGTATATTTTAACAAAATTTAAATAAACTATAAAAATCAACTTATTTTTTGCTAAAAATTAATTTGATACATAATTGTGTATATAATTTATAACCTAAATTTGAAACTGAAAGAAAAAATAAGTCCAGTAGTATAGCGTGATTTGTAAAATCTAACCATACAATTATATTTATAATATTAAGCATTCATTAAAATGTTTACCTCTCTCTTTGTGTTTTACATGTCAGTATTCTTGTTCATATTCTGTTTTAGCATACAGTATGTCTATGCAAACCAGCAAAAAAAAAAAAAAAAAAAAGTGAAGTGAGTGAAGTGACATACTGCCAAGTATACTCGGAATTCGTGCTCTGCATTTAACCCATCCAACGTGCACACACACAGCAGTGAACACACACACACACACCGTGAACACACACCCGGAGCAGTGGGCAGCCATTTATGCTGCGGCGCAGTTGGGGGTTCGGTGCCTTGCTCAAGGGCACCTCAGTCGTGGTATTGAGGGTGGAGAGAGCGCTGTACATTCACTCCCCCCACCTACAATCCCTGCCGGCCCAAGACTCCAACCCGCAACCTTTGGATTACTCTCTAACCATTAGGCCACGACTTCCCAAATGGTCTTTTATTGCAAGTCTAACCATTGCCGACATTATGTCTTACAGATGTTGCAATCTCATGTTAACTGAAATTAAAACCACAATATTTTTGTTTACTTGAATCTGAATTAAGACAAAATAGAAAAAAAAAACTTCAACTTTTCAATTTTTATTTCACCTAGTTACCAATGCAGCATTTCTCATTTTTTATTTCTTTTATTTGGATGTTTTTGTTGTTTTTACTAAAATAACTTGCAAAAAAAAAATAATAATAAATTATATATATATATATATATATATATATAAATGACAAAAACATGCAACACAATTACCAAAACTTTAACTAAAATTAAAATGTAAATAAATAAATAAATAAAAATTCTGAATATTAATAAAAACTATAATAGCATCTCAATGATACTAAAATAACTGTGATGTAAACATTGCTTGTGAATATGAAACCAGGAACCAAAACCCAAAGCATGCTGGTCCTTTAAGCAGGGCCGTTTTTTTCACAATTGGTTCCTTTCAAGCAATCTAAACTTGTGTAATATTAGCACACACCACTACAGAAGATAACATAATCTAAAGCGGCGTAACAGCTTTAAGGACCAAGTCACTTGAGAACAACGTTCAGTCAAACGAAACGTCTCCAGGCAGCATGGCAAAGTCACAGCCGCAATTATGCCTTTTCTGTTTGCATGTTCGTAATTGTTTCTTTTATTTAGGAGCCCTTGAGGTCCTCTGGAGAAACATAAATTGTGTAATTAGGGGCAGTGAATGGAAATCCAGAACATTTCGCCGTCTTCTAGTCTGATCTCTCCCAAGTATCTTAGCCCTAAAGCCTTCTGAAGCGTTTTATTCTCTTTGCGATTGGATGGCTCTGCAAACTGAAGCGCATTGTGTAAAAATGTATTTATTTTTGTTTTGTTCCAATAATTGCATTGTTCAAGATGTTTTCCCCCCTCGCTGCCGTTTTCACATGCTGTTGTGTTGGGGTCTATTTCAGTTGGCGGGGGGAGGATTTTTCATTAACTTAACTACTTTTGGTAAGTGTCAGAGGCTGGTTTGACTGACAGCGCTGTTCGATTGCACAGTTGGCCAGAGATTGCTCCATTCCACAGTGGGCGTGGCTGAGGGAAATTGATCAAGCCCCCAGTGCCTGCTCCTATCTTCTGCCTCATGGCAGGTGGAAATGGGCTGTGGATGGACTGCAGCCTTCTAGAAATGGGATTGGATTGGGAGTGAACGGTGGTGGAGAAGTTTGTTTTTCACTGGCAATGTGCTCATCCACTCTTTTCAAACTGGAATTGACCTCATTGATTTAAAATGCTCTGGATTTGCAGTTGATTGGGGAAAAAAAGATATCAAGAAGAAAGTCGGATTTCATTTGAGTGAAGGGTTACAGCAAGAGCTCACCCGAAATGAGTTCTTCCATTATTTATTTACCCATATATCTTTTAAATGTTTTATACTTTTTATTGTAATATATATATATATATATATATATATATATATATATATATATATTTTTTTTTTTTAATTATTATTATTATTATTTTTTTTTTACTTTTCTGAATACTTATTTCAGGGCCACCATCTTCATTAGAAATGCAATTTTAAGTACACTCCAAGATATACTACAGGGTAACTTTACATACAGTACTCAATCTCATATCAACACTTTTGATATCAACGCATTTTTTTTTTTTTATCTTAACCTCAACATTTGTAAGATTTAGTCAGAGAAAACTGTTTTGAGGTTCCTTTTGTGTCTCTGGAAAATATTCATTGACATTGCATTATGTTGAAGTTTCGATATTTGATTTATTAAATGTACTATGTTACAGTTAAGGGTTGCACTTTATTTTAAGGTGTCCCTGTTACAGAGTAATTATACATTTAAGTACTGAGTAATATTAATTAGCTTCATGTACTTATTATATGGTCAGGGTTAGGATTAGGGTTTGTCTTAGGGTTACTTGCATGTAATTATGCATAATTTATTGTTGTTATAATAGTAAGTACATGTAACATGTAACAAGGACACCTTAAAACAAAGTGTTACCCATTTAGTAAAGGCACATGTTTCTAAAGGAGGGCATCTTTCCCCAACCTTACCCTTTAATCGCTTTCTATAAATAGCAAACAAACAAATAAATAAATATGTAAATGATTTGATGGCGATAATCATCATCCATTTTGTTTGTTTGATCTAAAATTCTCTCTAGATTCTTGGAGTTGAGTAGGGAAAACAAGAATGAATTTAATTTAATGAATGGATTACAGATTTATATATATATATATATATATAATTTAACCCTTGTGCATCAATAAAAAAAGTTACACTTAGGTAAAAAAAAATACGGTTATAAAAATTGGAAGCTTGGGAGCACAGACTTAAGTTTGGTCTCATTTTAAAGAAGACCCATGGCAGATTATCACTGAAGTAATAAAAGTAAAAAAAAATGAAAGCAAAAAAAGTTATAGAAGTTTAAGTTTATGAAAATGCTTTATGAACAATATTTTATATAAAATATATATTTTATGTTACATGTTGAACTCTAAACCAGCTAGAAAATAGAAAATCAAAGCCACAAATCTAAACAAGTTGTGTTCCAAATTTGAGGTTTATATCTAAAAAAATGAGCTTTCAGTAAGATTTTGTTTGGGCCCAGTACCAAATTTTCCCCATTAGATGCCAGCAAAACTCTGCTGGTGCACACAGTGCTTGGATTTGTGATTTACAGGAGAGTTTTTCTTTCTCAAATATTACAAGCACACACAATTGTTTTTATGACACACATACAAACCACACTCTGACATCTATACCAACAGACCCACACAATTATAGCTGCATTATTTATCCAATTGGCTCTATAATATGCAGAAGCAGAAAACAGGAATAATGCAAGTATTTGCTTTATAGACCCTTTATAGACCAAACCTAAAAAAATGGCACCATCTAGTAAAAAATAGTAAAAAATTCAATTTTGAAGCCTTGCCAACAGAATGATATCATATTAACAAAAATTGTATCATTTTACAGTTAAACGGCAATGAAACTGTTTAGAAAGGGTTTTCATTCATTTTCATATGTCTTACGCAAAGTCTTATATATGTTAGTTCAAAAGATATTTTGTGTCCCTGCTCATTTAAGGGAGAGTACGCTTGGGGTGGGGGTGGGGGGGGGGGGGGTGGAAAGAAAAAAAAGCTGAAGAGAGTTGTGTGCGAGTTCTGCTGTTCAGGCTTTAATGCCGATGCTTCCGATTAAAGAAAGAAACGAGAATTATCACCCTGGTAACCCGTGTTTTATTAATGTTATCCACGCGGAAGAGATTGGAGCATATACAGCAGAAAATAAGGCCTACAGTTAGATTCAGATGGTAAATCATATATTATGTTGGGTGTCCATATTAGAGATAATCACCATGTTTAGAATGAAACCCATCATATTTAAAAACATGATTATAATCATATCATAAAATATCATTTGTTGGTGTTACTGTAAATATACATTCTATTATTATTGGATTTCATAAATACTTTGAGAATCTTTACTTATTAAAATGATTTTGTTTCTGTATTTTAAAATATATTTTTATATTAACATATTTTAATGACAGTATATTTATTGAACAAAAATGTATTATTTTATATTTCAAAATATGCAGAAAATAGTACAAACGTTGTATTAACGTAGACATTATTTTAAAAAAACATTATTTTAGCTGAAGTATTTGTATAAATACCGTGTGTCTTTTACCCCATGCTGGTGGGCCTTTTACCCCGTGTGTGGGGTAAAAGGCACCTCTTGCCACCTCACACATTTATAAGATTTTTAAACAAAATAAACAACTTGAATGATTTATTTTCACACAAAACTATTAATTTAGGTATATATATAATGTTTTGGACATTTTTCACATGCTGAGGTGCATTTTCCACTTCAGCCGTGACGGAGATCTAGCTTCATGTAACTGTTAGACTGGAATACACAATGTACGCTGTATGTTCTATAATGTATCAGATCAAATCATCAGCACTGAATTGAGTTTAATGTAGCGGTGCAGTTATTTTCTCTGCTGTGAGGTGTGTGAGACAGCCCTCCGTCATCATCTTTCATCTCCGTCCATGAGTATACTCATCTCTCCACTTCTGCTCGTCCAACATACCAGATCATTTTTCCCTCCAATCACTCATCATTACAGTACCAGAGTAGAAGCGTGGGACTCCTCTCCCTCGCTCTCTCTCTCTCTCTCATCCGCAGCCTTAGTTTGCATCTCATTCCCTCAGTGTTCTGCTGCAATCTCACTCTCGTGTGCTTTTTCTATGGCATATCACGACTACAGAGCTACTTTTCCACTTTCAATTTTTCAATTGCTTTTTCATTTTTTTTTTCTGGTACAGGCAGCGATGCAAGAGGCCCAAGTGTCCTCGCTGAGGTATCAGTCTCATGTTTGTGGAGAAATGTGTGATTAAACAGGCTTGTTGTCCACTGAGCTAAATCCTGTGATTGCAGTTGGGCTTTTTGCCCTGCTAAAAATGTTCACAATGCTAGTTTGAGGCATTTTTTTGTGGAAAATAAACTCTTTTTGAGACAAACTCAGAGCATTATAGCTACACCTACGTCATGGTACTGAAAAAATATATACCTTGAATGCACTGAACAGAATCTGCCAAATGCATAAGTGTAATGGAATGTTAATGCAAACAAAAAACAATTCTTCATAAATGTGCTGTATACTCATCTAAATAATCTAATTGCATGCATATGTTGCTTAGAAACAAGATAAAATAATATATCACTGACAGGTAGATTATCTTTATAAATGCAGAAGCTTGGTTATATTTAGTGAGTTGGGTTGTTCTTTACTTTATGTAATCTCAGTGCACACGTTTTTCGAACTGCTTGTCCTGTGCTGATGAAGTCTATCCCTGGACGGATGGCCAGTCTGTATACACATTATAGAAAGTATGGGATCAGTATGATTTTATTTATTTATTTAATATATATTATTGTTTTTATGCAGCAAGGACACATTCAGTTGCTCAAAAGTGACAGTGAATAATGTAATGTAAAGATTTATGTAATTTCCACAAAAACGCAGTAATAAGCAGCGCAACTGTTTTCATCATTGATAATAATGAGAAATAATTTTGAGCACCAAATCAGCATATTAGAATGATTTCTGAATGCTCACTGCAAAGTAATGGCTACTGAAAATGCATTACCATTACAAGAACAAATGACATTTTAAAATATATTAAATATGAAAACATTGTAATAATATTTCACAATATTACAGTTTTACTGAATTTCTGATCAAATAAATGCAATCTCATTTGGAGACTTGTTTCAAAAAATTATTAAAAATCATTATAAAAAGATGCAGTTGCATACTTTTTAAATTAACTTTAATCTAATTAAATGAATACTGCAAAATTTGTCTGATACCTAACGCATAACTTAATAAGAAAGTTATGGTATAAAAAGGGCAGCTGCAGTTTCCAAATTTTAATAAATAAAATGATTAACCAAAATGTATATAACTGATAAAAATTGAAATATAACTTTTAAATTAATTAAAGAATGTAAAATGTCACAGGGAATTGTGTGAATGTTTATGGTTTTTCACTTTAAATAAGATGATGACTATTACATTTTTACTTTCAAAATCTGTACAGTAAAACAGTATTTTACTGTAAAATGACATACATTGTCCCATTTGATCTATTACAGTTTGTCATCATATGGTAGTAAGGGAAATTACCATCAACCAATTAACAGGGTTGTTTTTTTCTGTAGCATTTCCCCAGTTGTTCCCCAGTTTAAAATTATATTTTGACAAACTGACCCCAAATTGTTACAGGGACACAGACCTGTATATATTCCAATTAGCTTCCACATGCCTCTTGCGGTTGTATCTAGTGTGGGATTTTCCCATCCCCAAATGTCAAGTATGAAACATTTACATCACGTTCCTCAGATGGCCCCTTTCTGAGCAGCTCTTAGCCAGAATAAGTTGAAATGAGTAGCAGACTGTGAGACTGCTATATAACCGGATCAGAGCAGTGTCTGTGTGTGGTAATTCATCATGGCCAAAAGCCCATCAGCAACTAAATCTAGATTTCCCTGAGCTCACACAATAGCATCATCCACCATAATCTTTTCCTTAATATCTATTTTCCAGCGCTCAGACGGGGCATTCTCCGATTTAACATTTGCAAGATGTGGCACGGTGTTTCTGGAGCACACCACGAAAAAGACACAACTGATGCTCATTTTTCACCCCCAAATCAACTGCAACCGGCAGAGGCAACTCTTCCAGAAACCAGTGCCAGCTGTGCACCAAAAAGCAGCACATCTGCAGAGGGTTAGAGGAAATCCAGACCTCCACTGAGAAATATCCTGTACGATCCACCAACTCCCCACAAAACCCCAAAATAATGCTCTTTTTGAAAGAGGAAAGTCAACCAAATGTTATTGAGCGGTTCACTGTAACACTCACAATGGGAATACTGGCGACCTGCCCGGTGCTGGTGGAAAGCAAGGACAGCAGTCAAAACATGTAGCATAGATGGTGACAGCTCTCCCCTTTCTTCTCGTTTTCTTTCTCTGGCACGGCAGAATGCAACGGGCGCATTCTTTCCTGCATGGATCAACAGTATTGAGCGTCTCGCTGTAGCACGCTGATCAAAGCAGGCGTGATACGGCCCATGCATGTAATACAATTTAAAGCACCATATTCACTTTTTAAATTGAATAAGGAACTTTGATAGCTAATGAAAATTTGAGGCAGGAAGTGCTTTGATAGACAAATTAAAATTCCATGAAAAACAAAATAACTTGGAATGAAAACAGGCACAGCAACAGCGTCAACTATAGTATCTAAAAAAAAAAACGCTTTTAGTGTACGAGCCAAGGTCAAATGCTTTAAATACTTCCTGAGTAAAATAAGCAAGTGTGCTTGCAGACTGAGATGTGCTGACTCGTCAATACATTAGTCAGAGGAGCAGTTAGACTTTTTTGTGAGTGATGCTAGTAGGATGGTTTTCTTGCAGGCTGATAGACGGGCATCTGTTCCAACAGGCTCTAATTAACATCCGCCGTCTGTGAAGTAACATCTCTACTGTCAAACTCTACAGCTGATCATGCATGGGAAAGTCTGACGGATGTGAGGAGTCCTGATATTAGTATTCCATAAAATCTGCTTTTGTTTCTCTTTTGTAAGTCACTTTGGATAAAAGCATCTATTAAATGCATAAATGTAAATGATAGCAATATTAGGCATTATAAAATATATAGTTCTAAGTTCTGAATGTTGACTGGTCAGTTATTGGCCTTGTTATATTCCTACTGTACATTTACAGCTCTTTTAGTGAACTGTTATTTTTGTTACATAACATTCTGTTATGTGAGGGACTGGGGAAGGATGACACTTACTTATTAGAACACATTTTAATGAAAAGTTGTACATTTTATTTTTGGTAACTGTTTTATAAAAACCAATAACATTGAATAATATTAATGAAACATTCTACTGTTGCACTCTCAGAAAAAAAGTATCTATCTATCTATCTATCTATCTATCTATCTATCTATCTATCTATCTATCTATCTATCTATCTATCTATCTATCTATCTATCTATCTATCTATCTATCTTCTAAAAAGTTACTGTGTGACTTACTCAAAGATCTTTAACCACAAGACACCACCATTCAAGGACTAAGTTGTTAGTAATATGAGGGGGGTAATATGAAAAATGGTTGTATGGTTACAGTTCAGGAGCCACTGGAAAGCCCCTATCAAAAATTCAAATTGTTCATTGTGTCTTAGTGTAGCTGCTTGTCAATTTTAATAAAGCCGCTTACAATGGTCTTACAGTACAATCTTCAAAAAACACAATTCACAGGGCCCTCGCTGAACACGTCTACAACAGCCATGACAACACTGTTTGTAAGTAAGCCTTCCCTATAGATGTGTTTTGCTGAAGTGGATTAGGATGATGGCCGGACTAATCTAGTTAAACGTGAAGATCCCCTTTGTGAGCTGAAATTCTCCCACACTTCCTGTGGCTCATCCTCTACCACAGTCAAACAATATCTCAGTGAGGAGCCGGCTCATATTAAACACAGAAGACTGCACCGCAATCACATGTTCCCCCAGTATCTCAATAAGTGAGTAAAACCAGCTAGGCTTTTTTTCCCTCACCGAGCAACAAATGCGATTTGGTTGACAGAGGGAGTGACACAGAAAATCAACTGACATCCATTTTGTATTTTTATGAAAAACAACATCTGTTCAAACAGCATTAGCCGTCTAGGTTCAGCAGTCGCAGACTGACATGAAAAGCTAGCATGACGAGGGAACTAGCATAGTAGATTTCCTTCAGGACTTTAGTACTGATCAAAGTGTTACGGTGTGTGACCTTTTTGCTATTCGGTGTGATGTGAGGATGGCACTTGTTGTGCTCCGAATGTTTTGTTTTTGCCTTAATGAAAATAAAGGCCGGACGCGCTGGGAGCAAACGCTAAATGTCACCGCTAATCAACCAGGATTGCATGACAAATAAAATAAGAAAACAGCCTCTGGGCCACAACTAAGAGTAATAAGAAAGCAATCCAGAGTAATTTGAATTTATTTGCGCATTTATCTAACAATATTTCATTTTCAGATTGAATTAGCATTCAAGAAATATGCGTCTGAGCTTATTGTATTAAGTGCTTCCCAGTTTCCAACACATCCAAGAGAGAGCGCAGTGGGAACGGATCGGTTCCCGGACAGTCACGTGATCCAAATTGAATCCTCTTCCATCTCCCTTTGTCATGTTCACCATATTAAACAATCACATGACACCAGTAAGCAGGGCAGAAAGGATGACCGGCTGTCATTTAGGACGGCGTGATGGATCACCCCGTGATAATGTGTCATTTTACCAAACCACAAATTAGGCCCAAGTCCATATATTAGCAGATGCGAACATTCGGCCACAGTAGGACATATTGATTCATTTTGAAATACACATTGACATAATTTGAAAAGGTTATATGGTGAGGCGAAGAAGGCTCGAAAGGCCAAACCATGACGGATGGGGTTGTCGGACATTTGCACAAACTCGTACGGCACACTGATTCACTCCGAACAAATGTAGAAACACACTAAGCGAACAAATTCACTTTTACTCACTCTCTCTATAACACACATGCACACAGTAGCGAGTCCCGAGGGTGTTTAGTCTAATTACCCCTCTCAGTCATGCTGTCAGACAGGGGCTTAGGTGTCTCTTAATGTGAGTGCAGAAGGCATTAAAAGAACACAGGAGCCCGAGCCTGGATGGTGTGATATAGATCCACTCAGACCTCCGGAGGCTTCGGACAGCAGCGGTGGAAAACTGACCCCATCCCCTTGTAAAAATGGCCCTGAATGATCGCCCCACACACACTTCAAATGCTCACAATGACACGCAAAATAAACATTGATAATACTTTTTTTTTTTTTACTTATTTGCTTAACGAGAAAACTTCCAACCTTTGTGATTTGTCTACTCTGTAAACACTGCACGTTTTATCATTGTGTAATGAGAACACAGAAGGCCATGTAATACTCATTAAATGGAGAAAGTACTTTAATTTTTTCAGTTCTCAGCACTGCGGCACAGAGGCCCGTGAAATGTAACGAATCCGCTATGGCAAAAGCGAACCGTTAGAGATGATTTGTGTACTGTTTGAACTTCTGTAGCAAAATATGATTTGTTTGAAAAACCGTCCGCAATGTTCATCTGTACTGTCTTGCCTGCTGATTGTATTATTGTGGCCCTACAGGCTGCCCATAAATCTGTCCGACTGCCATACTAATGATGGCTGAAAAATTACTATGTGTTCCATATGATGTGTGTGTGTGTGTGCTGTATAATGCACAGCAAGACAAAGGAGAGAAAGAGAGAGTGGGGATTGGTTGTAATGGCCATAACATAGAGTGAGAAGAGAGGCAGGAGTGCTTTTAAAAGCTGACCTTCTCTGACCCGTTCTCTCTCTCTGGAGAATATGACATCCGTCTCCGGCACAGCGCACAGGTCAAAAAGGCCCTGGTTTGCTTAACATAAATGCGATCTTAAAAAAAAAAAGAAGCCCTTTTTGCAGTTATAGCCTCATTAGGAGGCTGAATGTTTTTTGTTTTTTTTATATTTAGTTGTTCTTTGTGCATTTTAAATCTAAAAAATGTTAGAGGCACACAAAGGTGGACTAATTCTGCTAATTGTATATCTTTAAAGGATTTCCTTGCACCTTTTAGAATAAAATGAAAAGTTAAAAATAAAATATACCATGTTAAAAGTAATACATTTTATTTATAAATTAATATATTTTACTAAACAAGTGCATCATGAAATCTGAAATTTGATCACAATATGATTCTAATATTTCGGTGTGCAAGACTAATTTTGAGGAAAATTAGTTTTATTTACATAAATTTGTACATATTCAATTTATATCTAACTATTCGGTTATTTACGAAATCCCGTGCGTCACAAAATCTGAAAAATTGTTTCTACACTATTTTTTTCAGGCTTTTTGTGTATGTGTGTGTGTGTGTGTGTATTTGATAAAGAACCATAAGTGCATTTAGAAAAGAAGGAAAAGAGATGCCAAAGCTTCAGGTGAGAAATTAAAAATATTAGCATTTATTACAGCGACATGAAGAATCTCAAAGCGTACACCCTTTTTTGCGAGCTCATAGAGACCTGCAGTGTGTGGAGAGATGGGCACATAGCTTACAAAAGAACAGAGATCATTCACAAAGGATCAGCCCAAACACATGTACAGAGCCGGGGCAGAACAAAAGACAACAACTCGATAGACAATTTATAAGCAAGATTCATCTTATATCATATTAACAACATTCTGTCACTAACACCGTTTAGTCACACAACCACCTGCTTTGAATCATTTGGTGAACAGATATATAGATAGAATTCTTTACTTAGCAGTATTTGCAAAACTGGAAGTTTTATGTTGCAGTAGTAAAAACTGGAGCTTATGTTTTATTAATGGTCATTAATATTGCCATTATCATCACCAACACTATCATCATCATGTTTTTATTTCAATGCAATTTTCTGCAGCCAATTTTGCTACATCAGTATATTGCCTCCCTGGAGATGGAGCTGAATGGATTTAATTTTGGATTGAAAAATGAGCATAAAAATGGATGAGTTTCTGGCCTTCTGCAATTACTTTACATATTGAAATCTGAGATTTAGTGTATAAGCTTCATTAACAATCGCAGGATAGAACAAATGAATTCATTTAAATGCATAATCACTTGTTTAAGGAAGAGTTTTTCTTCTCTCTCGTTAAAATATGCATGGAAAAAAAAAACTAAAGAAAAGTGCAATAGTGATCCTTGCATTTATCAGTATCATTTATATATTTTTAAATGTATTGTTATTTATGCCATTTTAATTTGGGGAACTAAATATGTGACCATTTTAAACATGGTTTGAGATGTAATTTTCAGGATTTTCACCTTTTATGAAAAGTATCCAGTTATACATAATATCTAATAGATGATGATGGATTTTCCTTAAAAATTGACAAAAGGAAGTGTGGTTATGTGTGCTTAGTTAAACTTACACAGAATCTGTGGAATCTACATAATTCTGAAATTGTATTCATTTATATATTTTTACTCATTATAATTCTAATTTAAATGAGTTTTGAATAAAGACATTTCAGCATATTCAAATCCTTTCAGCAAAGTTCTGCAGAATGTGGAAAAAAAAACTCCTACAGATTCCGAGCAAGTTTTTGTGATTAGTTACAGTGTTGTGCTGAAGCATCGAAACAATCAATGACAAAAGAAATCAAAATGTGAAATGACGTCAGGAAATCATGATTTGAAGTATGATTATCTCTCATTTCCATCCGTTCCTGTATTTATGTCTCATATATATTTAAATAAAACGAGTAGACTTCTACTTTACAGAACAACCTCACTAGTACAAAAATATACAGTGCAGCAAATCAGTCTCGGTAAAGTTAGCATGAGGAATTTAGTGCGGCCCAATAGAGTCTCCGTCCCTGTTCCACACGGATCAAACTCGTTTCCACAAACAGCAGACTAAAACACGTCAAGCCTGGCTTTAATATCGAGCTCCAGCTTCTCAGTGACGCAATGATAAATACTATATACATTAAACTTCATGATATCGTTTCTAAGGGGAGGATGAGAAAAAGAGAGAGAACTGCACAGTTAATAAGGCATCTAAAGTCAAGCAGCTAAGGGCACCACTTGAGTGAAAAAACTGCAGTCACTGTCACCTGTCAATCAAAAATGAAGCTTAGGATCCATGCTACATTCCAGAGATGAGTTATTATCGCACATCGGCAAACGACGCTGATAACGGCCACTTCCTCCTTTTCATACTAAATAAAAGTACATCATTACAAACATTCTAGTTTTTCGTTTTTGTCTTCTTTTTTTTAAATCAACACTGTACATTTTATACACTATAGTACAATAGTCGTCACGCACTACGAGTGTAAACGTAAAGATGATGCGAACTTCGTAATGACACAAACCTTGCAGTGGTACAACACGTTGGCATATCTGTGCAGCGAATGGACAGAAATCACATTTCTATTTTCTGGAAGTGTGTTTGAGAAGTCATACGGTTTCTTATTCAAATGCTTGTAACATGGCGATGAGTGAAGAGCAATTATTTCTCAGCTTATCTTGTCGTCCTGTGCAAGGCACGGCTTTCATCTTTGTCCATCTTTGCTTGTGGAACACAAACCTCTGTCACCTTTTCGTCTGAATACTGGGACTTGAATCCATCTGTGCTCAAACGCTGCCTCAATTATGACAAAATAAATATACTATAAACATCTGATATTTTATTGTGGCTTATAAGTGATGTAGAAGGACAGACTGATATCCCAAACACGGATGTGAGAAAAACAAAACAACAACCCTCATTTTAAGAATAACAGTCCGACCTCTGATATGCAAAACATCAAATATGAAATGCAAATGTAGAAACTGTAAAACACAAGCTGTGAATTCTCCCTAATTTGTCATTGTTCCTTTTTTGTTTAATAACCATACTTCATATCTGATTTGCTGTGGCCTTGTCAAGTGATTGTAGATCGGTCTCGGTGTGTTCCTCTGCCTGTAGGAAGCCCGGGCGTGCATGTACGGAAGCCAGAGTGCTGACAAAAGGGTCGTTTGCGGAAACATCCAGGGTGCGAACTGTAGGGTGAAGCTGCTGATAGGAACTGTGGTGGGAGCAGTTGGTAACTCTCTCAGTCTGTACGCTCTTGAAGGCTTGTTATACTTGCACGTGTGTCCCCTGTGCGTGCAAACTCTGGACGCCCGAAAGAATCTTCTTTTGGTGCCCGACCAGAGTCACGCTCATCTTGCTTAACTCGCTGAGGAAGAAGGGATAGAAAAAAAGGTTCAGGAAATCGTTTAATTTTGGATTCAGTTTAATAGTTCTTTGGTTATACAGTAGAAACAATGATTAAACAATATGTTTAAGTGTAGTATCATTTCATTTGTTTTGATGATTGATGTGTAATATACTGCAAAGTGGAGCATGAGTTTTGAACCAAAGAGATTTCTTTGTGGGTGGAGCTACCCAGCACTACATTATAAAAATACAAACCAAGTGACAGTTTCCCACTAACTGCAGCTGATTGGGACAAAAATATGAATTCTGAATAACAGAGAAATCCTAAAAAAATCATGATCATGTCTATACTGGTTAGAGCACTGAGACTTGCAGTGTTATTTTACTGTCAATGAGATTATATATATATATATATATATATATATATAAAAAAATATTTTCTGTTTTTATAATTTTTTCATTTTTTACTCGTTTTTGTTTATAAATGTCTATATATTTTTTTATTTAATTTTTTTATTTCAGTTTTGGTTTTAGTTTATTTTAGAATATCAATATAAACTACGAAAATGAAAGCTTTTTGATATTTTATTTCTGTTAACATTTATTTTATTTCAAGGAATTATTTTTTTAAATGGTTTTATTTTAGTTTACTATAAAAAACCTGCACTGCAGTTCAGAAGTTTGGGGTTGGTTTTAAACATCATACACTCTTATGCTCACAGAGGCTGCATTTATTGATCAAAAATACAGTAAAAAAAAAAATATTTTAATGAATGCCGTTTATTCCTGAGATACTTTTATTTTTAAGAGCCCCAGTCTTAAAAATAAAAGTAATTACATTATTTTTTTAAATAAAATTAAATAAAAATAGGGTCTTCCTACTTGCCAAAATGTGTGTTTATGTGTGTTTATACACCACTTTTGGGTTCACAAGTATACAGTAAGTGTATTTATATTGGTATACAAACTTACCACAAGCTGATGTATAGTACGGAATCTAGAGAAACGTAGCCTGCGCTGGCAAAGTTGTCTTTGTACTGGCCCATATTGATAGCATCCAGCCATTCATCCACCGTACTCACACTGAACTCTGGGGTGGTGGGGTCTTCCCTGAAAAGGAAATTTAATTTGTATCAATTGGGGTTGGGTTCATTGCTAAAGCATTGAGAACTGAGCTGGAAAACTGGTCTTGCATTATAAATCATCTTCAGAGATGCAGGATATAGTATTAAGGCTTCAGCTTCAGGCCTACAGTAAATAATATCTAATCAAACTGTCACTTGTTTCTCATTTTATGATAGTTTAATGATAGCCTTTTTCCCGAACCAACAAAGCAAGCTGATCCAAGAACTTTCTACTAGGGTATACAGCAGTTTCTTCCGAGAGCCGATATCTTAAGCAATTTCATGAGGAGAGGATAAAAGTTCAGGAGTTGCAGTTGAGGTTAAAACCTATTTTGTTGCCTTTCCGTTCTTCATGACAGATGAGTGACAGCAGCGTTTGAGTGAAAATCGGGGGTCAATTCAATCTCAGACCTGGGATGTATTTAACGCCCTCGTTCTTCTTTGTCCTCTTTGGACACAGAGGGATAAAATGACTGGCAGGTTGGGCTGTAATCAGAGAGACTGTGATGGGCTTGAGGAAGCGTATATCTCACGAAGGGCTCTGAGTCACTGGCTTTACGGCTGTAATGTGAACTCTGCCTCTCCGTCTCCAGCGCTCCTGATAAACCGCAGGTGGAAGGAGAGTCTGCGCTCTGTCTCATGTCAGGTTTTACAATGGGGGTTCAGGCTAGCTATACAACTATGTCTTTTTACAAAGCTACGAGATGGATGTCTGCTGGAAAAGGATCAGTGACACTAGGTTTGGTTATATTAGACAATATGGAATTTATCTGCTTGTTGTTTCACATAAAATGAAGGATTTGAGAGTTCATGGGGCAGACACCGAAAAGCTGGATTGGATTTTCTCTGGATTTATTTGAGCTGTTAGGGATTTGTTTTTGTGGCTTTTAAATGTTTTATCTGTACATCACTTTAAAAGAGACAATCATTTGGTTTAAACTGGTGTTGTCCTTCCTGTTTCATATTTCCATCACATTATCAGGTTTTTTACAATTGAAATCGTTAATCCTGAGTTAGCATAATCTTGGGTTATCTTGATCCATGCTTTACACTGAACATACTATTTGTACACACTCTACATGAGGAAAGCCTTGGGGTAGTTTTCTAATTTGCAAGTCTTGGAAAGAGGATGTTACATGTTTGAGTGTCTTTTCAACAATTTAACATGTTTGCCAACACAATTCGTCATAACCTCCCTCAAGACACTTGAATTAATTTAAATAATAATGCATTTTCATCCCATTGGTGAGAATTTACCAATTTCATCCCCAATGGGGTAAGAAAAAGGAATAATTTCTAAAAATGAGCCTTCGTTAGTAAATATGTATTAACTTATCTTAAATGTAGCTTGTTTTAAGGATGTTAAGATACACTAACTTTCAAAAGTTTGGGGTCTGTACGTTTTTTTTTTGTTTGTTTTTTTGCTCATCAACACTCGGTGCTGTATAGCACTAAAAGTGGTTCTTGGCTCGTAATCATAGGGGAACCACTTTTGGTGCTATATAGTACCATATCTTTAAGGGTGCTATACAGCAACTTTGTCAAATGGTGCTATGTAGAACCATTGCATTGGTTTTTTATTATATTTCTTCCCAAAAAAATGGTGCTAAACAGCACCAATAGTGGTTCTTTGGCTCGTAAAGAACCTTTAAAGGGGCTTAACGGGTTCTTTGTACGGCAGTGGTGCTATATAGCACCTTAATCACTCCAAAGAACCGGTGAAGAACCGCTGAAGAACCACTGAAGCACCATGACCGAATTTTCAGCAGCCATTACTTTAGTCGTCAGAGTCACATGATCCTTCAGAAATCATTCTAAAATGAATTTCTATTCTTTTTTTCAGAATAGAAAGATCAAAAGAACAGCATATGTCTAAAACAGAAATCTTTTGCAACATTATAAATGTCTTTGTCACTTTTGATCAATTTAATGCATCATTGCTGAACAAAAGTATTAATTTCTTTGCAAAATAAAATAAATACATTTTTAATTAAATAAATAAAAATTGTACTGACCTTAAATGTTTGAATTGTAGTGTATATGAACTTATCTTTAATTTATCTTGTTTCAAGGATGTTCAGATATTTTTACAGGAAACAGGATTTAACTTGATTTATTGCAGCGTGAACATTACCTAATGCAGGGTCAAAAAGTGACCTTAATGCAGGATTAAAAATCATGTGTATGCACAAATATCAGCTGTATTGATCATATCAATATCAATTTGAATGAAGTGAGGGTTTATATGAGTTTCTCACCAGACTGAGCTGTTGGCGAGCTCTTTCAGACTGTTGGGGTTGCGGATCAGCTTGTCAAGAGTGTTGACGATCTGCCCGAATTTGGGCCGTTCGCTTCTGCTCTTCTCCCAGCAGTCCAGCATCAGCTGGTGGAGGACAACAGGACAGTCCATCGGAGCGGGCAGCCTGTAACCCTCATCTATAGCTTTAATCACCTGGAAGACAAAGATATGCATTAAAAATACTGTACGATACAATGTGCATGTGCAAATGTGTATTTAAGGACATATTTCTATTTGATTTTCCCAGATAGCTACTTTAGTAGCTGTAACTTTATTAAGGTTACTTTCTTTTCGATGTCGTTGCTAATTTTGTTATTGCAGCTAAAAAAAAAGCATTAATATTGGATCTCCAAACAGTTTTCTGAATCTTTCTGACCTTTTGTTAGATTTTTTTATCCTTTGAAGACAGTATTAACAGTTAACATCAAGCCCCTGGAATTCTAATATGGTAAAAACTATGGTTACCATGGTATATTCATGCAAGTAACATCACTTTTACATTTCCATAACATACCAGACTATAACTCAACTCAATGTTTTAAACATCTTCTATATGGCTATAATTCATTGCTATGGTTAAAACAGCTCCTGTGCTCTGCCACTTCCAGTTCTTAAATCAAAGGAACTATTTCTTTTAGACAGGAAACATTCTAACATTCATTTCTTTGTTTCAAAATGAGCACTGAAGATTTAGATAATTATCTGAGGTGCCCTGAAGGTCTTCAAGATTTCTTTGACATTTCCTCTGATGGTAATAAAGGGAGAAGTCAGAGAGCGTTAGCATAATCCAGCAGTGAGGGATGAAGTGTGTTTAACTGGCTTGTATTAAAGACAGGAGCAGCTGGACAGTTCTAGTTTATGACGCTCCTAAACCATTGTCATTCGAGCGCTTGCTATACAGACATCACCGCAGGAAGATGTTATTCTCTGAACATTTGCAAGGGCACACTGCTCAGAGCCTCAGCCCCCCCGAGAGGCTTCAGTGGAAATGATATTAGCGGAGATATTAGATATTAGTAGAGCAGATTTCAATTTAAACAATACACATGAGAACAAGTGTGTTTCCAGTTTCTCAAGGACACTTACGTCTTGATTAGACATCTCCCAATAAGGCCGCTCTCCATATGAGATCACCTCCCACATGACAATGCCATAACTCCAAATGTCACTTGCTGAGGTGAACTTCCTGTACGCTATAGCCTCAGGGGCCGTCCATCGAATGGGAATCTTTCCACCCTAAATAAGACAAAAACAAGAGGTTTTATTTTTTACCACTTCAAGCACTTTGGTGGACTGATTTATTTTTTTGTTACAGCATATAAAGGCCACATTGAAAATGTTAAAATTTCCATCATTGTGATTTCCATCACAAAATAGTATTAAACACAAATATATATTCTGGTGTAATTTCCATTTCCATGTAATTTCCACTGTTGGACATTGTTAGACTAATAAAACTGACGGAAGTGTGAAAAGTGTGTTTCAATAGAGTTTGTCTTCTAAAAGTTAAAGAAACACCCATAAACAAACAGCAGAATAGAGACAATATTTGTCTTTTCGTATTCCAACACTATGGCGTTGTCAGTATTTCCCTAATGTCTTTTTAAATAGCTGCAATGGTTTGTAGTTAATCTCTACAGTCAAAGTCAAGCAAAAGACAAACCGGCTGTACTCTGTATAGACATACGTGACGAGAGTGCCAAAGAATGGCAGCGGGGCCCATGGGGTAAAATCATTTAAAGAGAATTTCAAAAAGCAATCTTTACAATTTTTTAATTATATAAAGTCACGGCACATAAACGGCTGCCTCGCGTGGCCTGGAGGGTTTTGTCTCTTCATGATTTTAGCACTTGAAGCAAGGGGGCACAGGGCGCTGAATGTCAGAGCCACTTAAATTTTAAGAGTTCCTCTCTGTGTGAAACACACATTTTGCCTCAGATGCGCACACACGGACATCATAAAACAATCTGAGGGGGTCTGTTCGGGGTTGTATGACCACTTTTCTCCCCTGTTGCACGTGACAACAGAGTCGCCTGCTGAGTTTATGCTTTGTCCACTCGAGTGGACACCGACGGCTACACACACACACGCATATGCCTCTTTCTTGCCCTTGGCCTTTATACGCATCCACAGGGTGCTCACCAATTACCGAGCTGAGAAGGAAAGAGAGGAACGAGTGTAGGATGTTTGGAGGCGGTTGTCCTGTCAGAAACGGATGTAATTAATACATGCTGGGTTGACAGAGAAACTGACCCCTGAGAAAGCCAGCTCGCTTCTCAAACATCCCTCCCCTGTCTCTTTCTTTCTGTGTCTTTGTGAAGTTCTTTCACACAATCAAACACTTTCAAAAGACATTAGAGATATTTTCAAGAAGATCAGAGACATTTCAATCATTATTTCTCAACTGAGGACTCATGGAATGAGTCAGATTTACTGTATTAAGCAAAGACAATGATGAAAGCTAGCTCTGAAAAACCATTAAATAAACAACTGAAGTGGGACTCAAATTTATACTGCAAACAAGATGTTACAAAACAACAACAACAACAAAAAACAGCCTTCATTTTTAATCCGTTTAGTTATTCCTTCATTCTCTATTTCTGTAAAATTGATGAAGACTCTAGGATCTAATACAACCTTCAGGGTGGAAAGGTGCTTTACCCGTGTGGTGTATGCAGCTTCAGGGTCGTCCTCCAGCACTCTGGACAGACCGAAGTCGGACACTTTGCACACCAGGTTGCTGTTCACCAGGATGTTGCGTGCCGCCAGGTCACGGTGGACGTAGCTTATGTCAGACAGATACTTCATTCCTGAAGCGATTCCACGCATCATCCCCACCAGCTGAATGACCGTGAACTGCCCATCGTGTTTCTGCAAGAGAAAGAGAAGGCATCTGTTATTTTTGATAGATTGTACAGGTGGTGTACACAGTTAAAAACAAAGGTTTGAATTGCTTAAAAATGTTATCTTGTGGCAGCAGGATGTAAAACTGGTTATAACTGGAACCCTTATTTTCTTTTTATTGGCTAATTTAATATGCAGAGGCAACTTATGTAATATATAATATCAGATATCATGAACTAGCAATATAGAACATTTTGGTTACACTTTATTTTAAGGTGTACTTGTTACAGTACAATTATAAATTTAAGTACTGAGTAATATTAATTAACTACATGTACTTACTATATGGTTAGGATTAGGGTTACTTGCATGTATGCATAATTTCTTGTTATTATAATAGTACATGTAACGTGTAACAATTCAAGTGTTGCCAACATTTTTATTAAGGATTTTTAATGTTAAATTGTGTGTGAGTGCGTGTGTGTATACATACATACATATGTACATATATACATATATATTAGTGCTGAACGAGTGATCAAACAATTAATCGCAATTAATCACATCCAAAATAAAAGTTTATGTAATATATGCGTGTACTGTGTATATTTATTATGTATATATAAATACACACACAGTATATATATATAAATATAATTTTTCTTAAATATATACATGCATGCGTATTTATATATACATAATAAATATACACAGTACACACACATACTGTATATTATGTAAACAAAAACTTTTGGATGCGATTAGTCACGATTAATCATTTAACAGCATATATATGTATATATTTATTTAGTAATAATACAAATAATAATGATTAAATCATGTTTTAATATAGTCAATTCGCTATACATTGCTGTTGAGATTTTTACATTGCATTATGCAGAAAATTATTTATATTAAATAATATAAAGGTTGTTGGTAGGTGACACTTGCTCTGTAATATTTGAAGGCTTTTTTTCTGTTAAATTTTTTTTAATTACATTATTCAGACTTTCATGCATTTTTCAAAAACTCCATTTTCACAGTTCCAATGGTTTTGCCCTGAGTTCTGATTCATTATGCAAAAGACTCTGACCTCTGGTTTTAAAGCTCTTTCTGCCATAATTGCCATAATGTTTACAGGCCTTTATTAATGTAAAACCATCTGGATTTGGTGCTTCTGTTAACTAAACAAAAGAGACATCCGTTTGGCCTCTAAAACAATCTTCGCAATGAGCAATTAGCCCAATGTCTTAATCTCCATATCTGGGCAGTACACTAATCTGGTTAAAACGCCACTTTTGTCCCTCCGAGCAATATCAATCTGAAACATGCGCTCGTATAGTATTTCATGCATCATAATGTGGGTAAGTTAATTACGCTGTGTTTTGTGAAATGTGGCCGCTGATTGATCGTCTGGGCTGATCAACTGGTTGTTATCAATCTAGTGTCAGAAGCCACACTACTTACAGGAAGAGCAGAGAGAGACAAAAATAGAGACAGAGAGAAATTATTTGTTTTTGTACTAGTAAGTGATGCTTAACTGATCTGTCTTCTAATTAAACACATGTAGCTGGGTGGCCGAACTATGAGCTATTAGCCATAAAACTGACCCCATAATTATATTAGCTTTTTATGTGGGCTAAGGGGGTATTTATGGGATTCATTATGTACGCTGCAGAAAGATCGAAAGTCTCAGACAGGCCCTTTTTTAGGGATGGGGGTGTTAGATTTCATTTTCATTTTCTCAAAGTGTAGGCAATTAAAAAGAGTCCTGACTTAAAGGAAAACGTATCTGTGCTGCGTGTAATAAAACTTCATGCCCCGATCCGCTGGGTGACAAAGGCGGTAATAAATTAGAGAGGATTGCGGCGGAGATGTTATGGAAACTTGGTGGAGCAAGCGCACCCTTATTATAAATCTACAGAGTTAATTTACTCACTTCCTGTCTCTAGACACATTTGCAACACATTCACTCGAACACATGCTTAAGTGTTATTTCTGATTACTAAAACAAAAAGGCAAAAGACTACTTTTTTGCAAGCAGAAATAATATAATCATAAAAATTAATGCTAATAAAAAAATGAAATCTAAAAACTTTCGCCGAAAAATAAAGTACAATATAACAAAAATAAATAGTAGGCACACTATAGATGGCAATATAGTTTGTGATGCAGATTAAGCCAACATTTACTATAAAACAAAAAAGGAATATTTTATTAAACAAAAACTGTACTGAAACTAAACAGAATTTTCAGTATTGCAAATGTGCAAAAGTCAGATTATTATAACCTTGGCACTTTTGCTGTACAACAGACAAGATGCGAGAGCCCTAATGGACAGTGAGCAACTGAATCCGCACAACTTCCAGCAGGCATCCATTCCATGCTTAATTTCCCTCCAGTAATAGACTTTCAGGGAGGTATCCGTGGCTTATACCCTTGAGCGATGCTCGTTTATTGGCTGTAGGTAATTAAATGTAAGGCAGCATCTTAAATGGCAAGCGAACATCGGTGTGGACTTGTGCCACGGGCGTTTTGCCTTCCTCACCTTCAGGAAAGTATCCAACGATCCATTCTCCATGTACTCTGTAATAATCATCACGGGCTTGCCTGTAGACACAAAGAGAGAAAAAAAAAGACAAAAACACAAGATTTACCATCAGCCTAGATGGAAGGAAAAAAGCATAAAATGTCGTAACAGATTGATGATTCTACACAAATCCACAAAGAAATAAATCATGGTAATGGTGTCATTAATCCTTTATAGCTGAGATGCTGAAACACAGGAATGAAGGAGAGAAAAGAGAAGGCTAAAGCCTGGCCACACTCTCAGCCTCTCTCCCGGGCAGCCCCATTATTCAGCATGACAGACCTTCATCAGAGCCTTCCACCATCAAAGACAGCAGTTAATTAACCCCGGCTAATCCACTGAGAACCAATTAGAGAGCTTTGTTGCCATGATGGGCGGGCAGGACAGTCTGTGAGAGCCGATGGGAGGCCACAGCACCTGTTGTAATGGATGGCAGGTAGCGAAAGGAAGATCTCCTGTAATCTCGACACTTTAACATCTAACATTGCGCTTAGTTTGTCTTACAAATGACTCTAGAACCCAAACTGAGAAAACAAAAGTATTAGTCACCTGAGCACACCACGTCTGCCCTCTCAATACAACCATGATCAAGTCAGACAAGTATCAGTGTACTGGTTAGCCTGAGAAACTCACACATGTAAACATTAGCATCATAGTTTTCTTCATGTGTAAGGTCATTAACTTCCAACAATTACAAAACGTAAAGCATAAGAAGTACATTTCTGACAGAAAGAGTCCAAATGTAGGTCAGAAAATTATGCTGTCTTCTCAGATGTCTCATTTTAGCCAAATGCTAATATAGCATCCATGTATACCTTTACAAAATATACAATGCCAGTTAGCTAACTAGTCAAAGAAAAATAAAAAAAAGTGGCTGTGGACATACATTTCATTTGTTCTCTCAATATTTCACTCAATATTTTTGTTTGATATCTGTTGTTGGTGCTTTTTATTTCTATTAGATTAACACGTTAGCTTAGCAATGTGCTAATGCCAAACAGTATGAGTGCAACATTCAGGTTCTGGAAGTAAAAATTCCATTGATTTTCTTGATTGGTGAACTGCTTTTTACCAATAATTTTGAAAACAGACCTACTGTGAGCTACTGTACAAGGTTGTCAGTTGATAGATTATGCTTTTGTTGAAGCCGGCAGTCCACATTATTTCAACTTTGTTTCTAAATAATTGTTTTCAATAACAAAATTCCTGGTGAAAAACAACATTACCCATGATTCTGCAGGATTCTTCCTACACTGACAAACTACTTGTACATTTGTACATATTCATATTTTTCAATAATCCTAAAACATGTTATTTCTATGCAATCAACATCTTTAAATCAACAGTTGAATTTATCTATAATTTTTCACTTGATTATGCCATTTGCAATGCTTCATGGGATTGTAGTTCTTTTCCTCATTCCTCATCAGACGTTATGTACACGATTTTCAAATGTGTTTTGCTTTAAATCAAAGTTTCTAATATTGTGATTCACTTTGTAGCTGGTTGGTTTGGTTTATATCAAAGGGGAAAAACATAGAATGGGGAAAAAAAAACATTTATGAACAAGAATGGGAAAAAAAACATGATTAACCAATCATGTATTTGTGGGTCAGACAAGCATACACTTTTTATACAGACTAACATATTCATTGTTTATATTAACAACTGTATGCATCTTCTGTTCAATTCCTTTGAGCTATTTTGAACACGAGGAGGCATCCTGCATGAATGGCCATTACAAGGTAGCTCCTTCTGCACATATTAGGCAAAAATGGAGCACATTGGCTTTTGAAAGAGAATTTTAGTCTTACAAACACACTCACACTAATAAGCATAAGTTATACTACTGCTGCCACCACCAATCTACCGCAGGGCATAATCTGCAAGCCAATATCTGAAATATAGCGACAGAGTGAAATAAACAGAAAAATGTTCCAGTGCCTTGTTGAGTCTCGGTTAACAAGCTCTGTCATATTCCTCTCAATCCTCTGACCTAAATACATCACTCACAGGTCACCGAGAGTTCAACAATTTAGCGACCCTTGCTTCATTTGACAGAACGTCTAAGTGCAGATTTGACGGAACGAATCCAAACGTGACCCCTGGGGTAAAATGACCGTGTCAAATGTGCCTGTTGATTAGTTGGGGCGTATGATTCCGGTGGTGTACACCGTGTTTGCCCTTGTTAAAGGGGCATATCATCGCTGTGTATGAACCTACGCCAAGCATAAGTAGGTCTCCAGAGCGGAGGCTTATAGGTTCATGTACAGACACTGAATGCTAAGTGGGCTTACAGTGAGCCAGATAGCAGGAAACAGGCCATCATGTTAGCACCCAGAGAGATGTAGTGTTCATTTTCTTTTAAGCCACTAAATTGCACTTTACAAATATTAGTCTATGGAGGACCTGCATTTTTTGAACAAAATTTTAAAGTCTGCAAGAACCGGAAGTTGCTGCCGACTTTTTCAATGGTGACGTATTTCCAACTGCAATGGAATATTGAGTAGAGAGCAGGGTTTTATTTTTGTGCTATACAAATCCCGATTCCAAAAAAGTTGGGACACTATACAAATTACGAATAAAAAAGGAATGCAATAATTTACAAATCTCATAAACTTATATTTTGTTCACAATAGAATATAGATAACATATCAAATGTTGAAAGTGAGACATTTTGAAATGTCATGCCAAATATTGGCTCATTTTGGATTTCACGAGAGCTACACATTCCAAAAAAATTGGGACAGGTAGCAATAAGAGGCCGGAAAAGTTAAATGTACATATAAGGAACAGCTGGAGGACCAATTTGCAACTTATTAGGTCAATTGGCAACATGATTGTGTATAAAAAGAGCCTCTCAGAGTGGCAGTGTCTCTCAGAAGTCAAGATGGCAAGAGGATCACCAATTCCCCCAATGCTGTGGCGAAAAATAGTGGAGCAATATCAGAAAGGAGTTTCTCAGAGAAAAATTGCAAAGAGTTTGAAGTTATCATCATCTACAGTGCATAATATCATCCAAAGATTCAGAGAATCTGGAACAATCTCTGTGCGTAAGGGTCAAGGCCGGAAAACCATACTGGATGCCCGTGATCTTCGGGCCCTTAGACGGCACTGCATCACATACAGGAATGCTACTGTAATGGAAATCACAACATGGGCTCAGGAATACTTCCAGAAAACATTGTTGGTGAAAACAATCCACTGTGCCATTCGCCGTTGCCGGCTAAAACTCTATAGGTCAAAAAATAAGCCATATCTAAACATGATCTAGAAGCGCAGGTGTTTTCTCTGGGCCAAGGCTTATTTAGAATGGACTGTGGCAAAGTGGAAAACTGTTCTGTGGTCAGACAAATCAAAATTTGAAGTTCTTTTTGGAAAATTGGGACGCCATGTCATCCGGACTAAAGAGGACAAGGACAACCCAAGTTGTTATCAGCGCTCAGTTCAGAAGCCTGCATCTCTGATGGTATGGGGTTGCATGAGTGCGTGTGGCATGGGCAGCTTACACATCTGGACAGGCACCATCAATGCTGAAAGGTATATCCAAGTTCTAGAACAACATATGCTCCCATCCAGACATTGTCTCTTTCAGGGAAGAGCTTGCATTTTCCAACATGACAATTCCAGACCACATACTGCATCAATTACAAAATCACGGCTGCGTAGAAGGAGGATCCGGGTACTGAAATGGCCAGCCTGCAGTCCAGATATTTAATTTGGCGCATCATAAAGAGGAAGATGCGACAAAGAAGACCTAAGACAGTTGAGCAACTAGAAGCCTGTATTAGACAAGAATGGGACAACTTTCCTATTCCTAAACTTGAGCAACTTGTCTCCTCAGTCCCCAGACGTTTGCAGACTGTTATAAAAAGAAGAGGGGATGCCACACAGTGGTAAACATGGCCTTGTCCCAACTTTTTTGAGATGTGTTGATGCCATGAAATTTAAAATAAACTTATTTTTCCCTTACAATTATACATTTTCTCAGTTTAAACATTTGATATGTCATCTATGTTGTATTCTGAATAAAATATTGAAATTTGAAACTTCCACATCATTGCATTCTGTTTTTATTCACAATTTGTACAGTGTCCCAACTTTTTTGGAATCAGGTTTGTATATACAGTGTATGTATGTATGCATGCATGCGTGTGTGTGTGTGTGTGTATATATATATATATATATATATATATATATATATATATATATATATATATATATATATATATACACAAACAGCTGAGTTTATTGACCCATTGCTCAATGAACTCCGCTTCAGCCATTTTTTTTAAGATAAACTGACATGCAAAGCAGTGTCATTTTAGTGTTATTTATATGCTATTATAGTATTTATTAATACTTTGAAAATTCTTTAATATTTATTTTCAGAAATAATTTTAATTGGTAGGAATGTTATGTGGTTTTGTCATTTTATTCGTTTTTATTGAAATATTTCTATATAGTTTTAATTTTAATTTTAGAAATTATTTTACATTTATTATTTAGTATTTTTAGTACTTCAGCTTAAACATTTGATTCAGTTAGCATTTGACAATCAAAATGTGTTATTTGACAGAATTTCTCATTTTCAATTAAGTTTGAAAGTTTTTCATTTTCATTTTTATTTAAAATTTTTCATCTAATATTTTATTTTATTTTATTATACAACTACCAAAACATTTTAGTTTCAATTAACAATAATAACACTGATGCAATATGGGTATAGTAGTAAATGATGATGAAAACAATGCATAAACTGGCATTTTCTAAAAAAAAAAAAAAACCTTGGAAATGTCCTTGGTTACTACTCACAAAAAATATGAGCACTCAGAATGTGTGTCAGTGTTTATTGGTGCTCAGTAGTGGGCCGTTGTCCCTGTCTCTCTCAGGGACATGTAAACAACAGCCACGTCAGTGCTGATAAATGACTTACATTCTGGACACCTCCACTCTGGAATACAGAGATATGTGCTCGAGTCATGGGACGTGAGGTCTGTGTGTGTATATACATATATATGTCTCTATGAGTTTGTGAAAAACAGGTTTGATCACCCCCCTCCGAGCATCACCACAGCAACAGACTGGTTATACATCACCTAAAATTAAATCACTATCTCACCAAGATAAATGCCTTCCACGACACCCCCAAACCTAAAGCCCCATGTCTCATCTGAAAAAAGAGGGGGAAAAAATGCAATTCCTTTTACTTTTCGGAGGCAGACTAATGTAGCTGTCAGCCGCTGAAAGAGAAAGAGAGGGACTGGACCGCAGCACACTGTGTTCTGGGAATGGAACGGCAATGGGTGGCCATCTGATGTCACTATGTGTGTGTGTGTGTGTGTGTGTGACTGCTTAATCAGAAAGTGAGTTGAAGCGGCGACTGGCATTGATCCTGAAAGAGCGGGTGGCCGAGGCAGTGGATCCGATCAGAGAAGCTTACGGCAGCCTCCCGGGGCCCTGACCTCAGAGCCGAGCCCAGAGAGAGAAAACACGAGCTGGACGTGCAGTTAAACACTGTGAAGGCAGAAGTGAGGATTTAACGGCATTACATATTTTTAGTACTTCAGCTTAAACATTTATTTCAGTTAGTATTTTACAGGATTAATCAAAATGTATTAGCATTTAATGGAATGTCTCATTTTCGCTGAAAGTTTGAAAGTTCATTTTCATTTGTAATTTTTTTTAAATTACGTTTTTTCATCTAATATGTTATTTGATATAAAATAAAAATATAACTAAATAAAATTTAACAGGATCACACACATGCCTTAATGTGGGGGCCCTCCAGAACAGAACTGGTATCAAAAGCTGGAATTTACAAAGAAAATAATTTTCGTACTAAAGGTCTTTGCATACTGAGTCCGAAATTTCCGCACATTAAAAAATAAATACAACCTTGCGTTGTGTTAATCACGTTTACACACTGCCTCCGAAACTTTTATCTGTCATAAAAAAAATAAAAAAAAAATAAAAAAAAATCGTTTTTCTGTGTTTTCACATCCGTAGCAAGTATTTTGATAGGAAGGATGACGAATATGAAACCAACGAAAAAACGCATACGAAAATTTCAGACTCGGTGTGCAAGGACCTTAAACACTTGACTAAACTTTGTCTCAAGTCTTATAATAAAACCACTCTGGTAAATCTTTTTGAAAGGTCATCTAGTGTTGATTTTATGTGGGTTTAAGTGTTAAAAAAAAAAAAAAAACCTGTCAGCCACGATTACAGCAGGCGTTTAACTAATAAAACACTCCTTGTCAAACCTCTTCAGAAAACAACTCTGAAAGATAATTGACAATAATCTCTGGCAACCTTGAGGGGATTTCTAATTCATGCACTATCAAGTGATCATCTGGACATCTGACATGGCAATTTTTCCTGACGAGATACAAAAAGGTTACAGCACAAGCACACACAAGCAGCTTCATCTGATGCAGACGGTGTTCGCTATCTCATAGGCACACAATGGAGCTCATTGAGGGCTTCCTGCATTAGCATCACATGTCTTATGAACAGAGGGCAGGCATATCTCTGTGATTTCACCCTCAAGACCTGGTTTCTCTTTTTGCTTTGTTTCTACAAAGAGACAAATATGTTTAACCCTTCGTGAACCCTGCATGGCTGGAATAGCAGCGCTCTACAATGAGCTCTGTGTGTGTGGGACTGAACTAGCAGTTAATGTCACTGGTGGCTTACTAAGTGTGGCCTCAGGTATAGAGATTCAACAGAAGGATACTGTGAAGAAGAAACCCTGAGGGTGAACACTAAATATGGCTCAGGCAGGCAGGTTTACAAATCATTCTTCAGAAGACAATGCAACTGTCTGACACAACGTTCTGTTAATATGAAGGAATTGTCCTTATTGATTTTTTTTAAGTGCTTCCCCTGTATTTTAGATTACGCATTAAATTGTGCTGTGTTTAAGGTTTACAGGAAATGTCTGTAAACTTCTCTATGGATTTTTTTTCTTACAGTGATATATCATATCACTAAGGGTTATACAAGAGCTTATAAAAAGTTACTTTTTTAATTTAACTCCAGAAATCAGCTTGGATGCATTCATTAATTCATTAAATTCATTTAAATTAAAAAGTACAGTAAAGACTAATACATTGTTACAAAATAAAAAAAAAGATATTTCAAATAAATGCTATATTTCTATGAACTTTGTTATAATCAAAGAATCCTGAAAAATTGATCATAGTTGCCACAAAAAATATTAAGCAGCACAACTGTTTTCAATATTGATAATAATAAGAATTATTTATTGAAAACCAAATCAGCATATTAGAATGATTACTGATTGATCCTGTGATATTTAAGACAGGAAAATTGCAGCTGAAAATGCAGCCTTGAAATAAATGCAGCCTTGGTGAGCATGACTTGACTTCTTTCAAAAACAAAACTTAAAAATCTTACCCACCCAAAAATCGTTAAATAATATAACAATGAAACATAACAATATACAAATAAACAAATAAATAGACGCAAATATAAAAGACACACGACAATTTCGTAAAAGCTTGATAGAATGATTTTCAGAACTCTGATCCTTTGCTACTTTCAAGAAACATCTAAAAACACACCTCCATCGTGAGCCAGAGATGTTCACAAGTCTTTAACTTGGAGTCTGAGTCAAGTCTCGAGTCTTCGGTCACGAGTCCAAGTCTAAAAAAATCCCATTCAGAATCCTCATGTATTGAAATCTTCCTATTTATGAAGCTGTTTTATAGGCTATAGACACAATATATGATCTATGATCTGCTTTGTAAAAAAAAAGAGGTGTTAAGATATAAGGTTAATGTACATCCAGCCTGTTACTTGTTTTAATCCATTACCATGTTCAAAACAGTTTTTCTGTAATCAAATTCTACCATGACACATAAGAAAATAGCCTTATACAGATATTACAAAACCATACAAATAAATTCTTTATGATATAAGTCAGGGGTTTTTAATTAAAGTTACAAGAGGCGCGGCCTCTATATTTTATTCCAAGCAGAGGTCCGACAAAAAAATAAAAATAAAATAAAAATAAAAAAGTACATTTTACATGTATTGTATTTATACATTTAGATACATGCGAGGCCAAGTGACAGAAAAATACTGTTCAGGGTTTTCCTCCTGAAATCAATAGGCTACTATTTTAATATTTTCCTTAAAAGCATTATCTACTAAAAACAATATAGCTACAATAATCAAAACGTTCTCATCTTGAGCAGAAAAGAAAAATAACTAGAGGTTTCAAAGTTTAAGTTCTATCCGATAGATAGAGAGAGAAAGCACACGGAGCTGAAAAGGCTTGAATAAAGCGCGTTTGGCTTTAGATAAAAATACTAGAGCATATAGCACTGAAAGATATTTGTCATAAACGACCCTGAGCGCTTATGTGATCCGCTCCGCTCATGTAAAATGGTGTTGCTGTTACACCTCGCGGTTCAGATGGATGCCGGGTGCGGATGCGGTCCGCCAGTTATATAAGTATTTAAGGATAAAAAACTCAAGTTGCTTTTAAAATATTCACGAGTTCTTTTCCTCAAGTCGAGTCAAGTCTGGAGTCATTTCAGGTCGAGTCCGAGTCAAGTCTGAGGTCTATAAAAATGCGACTCGAGTGCCCATCTCTGTCGTGAGCACACACATTATACAAATATGAATCATTTATGTTATTGTACTGTTTTAGCTCTGAATAAGTGCGTCTGATATATGCATAAATGTAAAATGTAAATGCGACTACAAAAGTACAGAAATAAATATTAAGCTGTCATTGTCTATGGTGAAAATGGAAGCATGGATCCAGGTCTGCTTGTGTTGTAATATCTAGGACAGAGACTTAAAAACCATATCCACTTAAATAAAGCTGTCAAGGCACGCTGCTGTCAGAGGCATTTTGCACAGAATCTCTTGAACTCCATACGTACTTACCGGGAAAAATCGCTGGATAAATCTATTCCCAACGGAGTCCCTCTGACCTACATGTTTGTATTGCACGTTCGGGGAAAAAAAAAATGAATACCTGCAACAAACTCAAGTAATCGATATTACATAACACCTCATCTGTGTAATACAACACCCCTGTGATTTACTTCTAACCGGTATTGTAGGATAATCACTAAAGGAAACAGACCTTTGTTGCAGGTGATTTGACATTTAGTGAAGTGACATTCAGCCAAGTATGGTGACCCATACTCGGAATTCGTGCTCTGCGTTTAACCCATCCAACGTGCACACACACACACAGCAGTGAACACACACACACCGTGAACACACATTTAGAGAGCATGTACGTTATAAAAAATGCTTTGTGACATCAGATACGAGGCGGATTGTGTAATTGCGTATTGGGGGGGAGGTGCACCAGCTTGAGTGTGTGTGTATAAACACTGCCCTGTAGTCATCCCATCAGGACCCCAGCAGTGAGTGACACCCCTTAACAAGCTTAAATCAGGCCCATTCTCAATCCTAGCTCATCCATAGAGAGAGAAACCCTATTGCAAATAGAGTATTGATTTTACACCCCGCATTAAAGCAGTTTATTTCGGCGGCGTGGTAAGAGCAGAACTCATATCTCCATATATTCTGCATTGATATACAATGAACTAATTTATAGGAGTAAAGAGAAAGTGACCAGGTTGATGCCCTGATGGTCCACTTTGGGCACAATTATGAACAAAAGAACAAAAGGAGCTGTTCTTCAACTTTACAATCTTATTGATTTTCCAAATGGTGTTTTAACTAAATGACACATGATGTACTTAGCACTGAGCTGCTTTCCAAGTACTCACTGTTCCCTGCATCACAACCCTAAATCTACCACAAGAGTTAGCGTAATTTAACACAAGAATCTCTGCAAGACTTTAAACTTTCATTGTCCCCTAAACAAAGGAGCGGTGGTTTTAATGAATGCTTTCTCGAAATAACAGCCACTTCGTTAAGAGGAAAATCCTTTGCGGTGGAAAGAGCACGATGAGGAGATGATAGCCTCCTCCAAATTGAATGCTTCCAGATTAGGCGATTGTTGGCACATAAAGGAGGAAATGAGAGATATGGAGAGATCAGAACTTTTCTGACAAATGACGAGATAGCAATTAAAAGGGCTATTTCCAAAGCTTTCTTTTAGTCGCACCAGACCCACCATCTACATAACAATGGAAGCAATCACAGTGAGAGGGAGGGTTTGGAACATTATTCTGATAAAGCACTGTTGATTGGAGCTCTGTTTTAGATTTGTTGATCGCTGAGGCCACGAGCGTAAAGAAAAAACACAATAAAAACTACATTTACAAAGGCTTCTTTGTGTGCATCACTAAAATTAGCCCTGAAGGATAACATTGGGAAGTTAGATTCATTCTGTTTATTCAAAGAACCAGCTAAAACTTGATTTACCAACTCATCTGAGTCATTATTCAAGTGTTTCCAGCAGCATTTTAAATTTCATTTGATGTTCTTTCGTAGTGTATGAAATGCTGCTGTGTATCAATATTTATCACAAATTGATTTTTATGATTTTTTCATTATTTTTGCAGATGTTCGCGATTACTGGATATTTTAATAACGTTTTAAAATTAGTTTATAGAGACTGCTCTCACAAAAAGCAATGAACGCCAATGAAATATATTAAAAGTCCATTCATGCCTGCAAACTTGCTGATATTTCCAAGTTTTCCATAACCACTGGAAGCCTGTTGTGCTAAATACAGAGTCATTTATCAACACTTTGCAAATCAGTTTGAGAATCTGTTCAAAAAGAATGACTGTTTATGAATTAGACAATTTTAGCTCAAAGATACAATAACAGACATAGACATGTTACCCTTCAAGGATTTTGCGTATCCCAAAGGTTGTTTTTTTTGCTACTACAGTAAGAGGCAATCACGATGGAAGGATTTGAATGCTGGGAGCTGTTAGAAATGAATGTTTTGAATAACTGTTTGGAGTGAAAGGTTAGAGAGCTGTGCCTGCTGTTCCCTTGCCCTCTCCTCGGCCCTGCAGCCACTGACCTGCTGAGCAGTGATCTGTGAAATTGCCTCTCTCCGCTGTCATACGTGCGACCATTCACAACCCCCAAGGCCAGAATACATGCAGCCATATGGACAGTGACATGACTATCACTTTACCCTTTCAGAATCTCTAAGTTATGCTTAGTACATAAGAGAAATAAAGTCTTAAACATAAGAGCACAACATGTTTTTTTAAGTAATAATAAATTATTTTAAAGAATTATATTAAAGATAATTAAGAATACAAAATTTAAAATCACAAGTTTTCACAAAAATATAACAAATTGTGTAAATTCAATTTGTATATGTAAACATCTGTCAAGTAGCTTCATCAGAGAATAAAAAAAAAAAAAATGTTTTATGATTTTTTTTTTGAATGACAAGCATCTTGCAGATTCTTAAATTAGTAAATGTAAGAGCAGAACACACTGAACACACATTTTAGCATTGAGATACTATTATGGTTTATGAATATTTTTAACCTAATTTTTATTTTTTTAATATTTTCAATTCTTTGCATGGATTTAGATAAAGTATTTTGTATTGGTTTTGCCATTTTTTTGGCAGTTTTGCCCCCCCCCCCCATATGTCTATGCAGTTTTTTTTAACTTTTTGTTATTTTAGTACATCAACTACATCACCTCAGCTAATGCATTTACATTAAGTCATTTAGCAGGCGCTTTTATCCAAAGCGACTAACTGTACAAATGATGACAATAGAAGCAATCAAAACCAACAAAAGAGCAATAAAATGCAAGTGCTATGACAAGTCTTGGTTAGCCTAACGCAGTACATGTAGCAAGTTTTTTTTTTATTTTTCTAAGAATGTCAAATATTTCCTCTCTATATCTTCCCCTACACTTTCTTTTACCCTGTCAAAAGCATGCTTATTTTAGATTCCAACAGAGGACTGGTCTATTCCACGAAGACAGAGGTCAGAGTGCAGCCCAATGTTGAATGCATTACTCTCACTTAAACTGCTTCTTTGTTCTTCCAAAGAGTCTGCATGCATGCTCAGAGAGATACTGAACTGAGCTTTAACCCCGAGCCCCTGATATTTGCTCAGAACATAAATACACCACTTATAACTGGAGGACAGGCAATTAGGCAGCGTCTGCCTTTTCAAAATGAAAAGCAAACTCGATTTACGGAGAAAATAGTTTTGTAAACTGCACAAACCAATGCTAACAAAAGGTCAAAATTAGCATTCCGCATTAGAGAGAACAGAGCGAAAAATGAATAAGAAATGTCGAGACGTCGCTGTTCATATGTGTGCTGCTGCATATTTATGACATTTAAAACATCCAATTAACTATTTAAATGATTAATATTCATGCAGTCATAAATATGCATACTTTCATTGTTGTGCTCTATAGGTAGTGCGGAGCCGCAGACGTTTGTTCAGTCATAATGACGCTCGAAAGAAAGGGTTTTTGTTTGGCGTCTGGTGAAAGCTGAAGTTCTCCGATAAGCTCTTCCCCATTACTGATGAGATAATGAGACTCTGAAAGGTTTCTAACACACATAACACTGTGTAAGTCTATCTCTGTATGCTATTAAGATCCAATTTAGACAACGCCATCAGGCCACAAACATATAAACTGCAAAACTGCAGTTGAAGATTGGAGAAACAAACGATAAAAGGAATATATATATATATATATATATCCTAAAAGTTTATAAACATATCATTTTGCTTGTAAGAATGTTATAAAAGCCTAGTTTGCATTATTTAAAGATCAGCGTAACATTTCCACTTTCATCTGCATGTTTCTAAAAACGTTGACTGGTAATGTTCTTCATGTTGCTGAATTTTTATAAAATACTGATTATGCCTAATCTACACTGTTCCAAAACTTTGCTAAAGACTTAAAAAGGTTTAAAGAACAATAATTATTTCAAATTCTACTCAAAATATTAGACTGTCTGAAGAAAATCTGACTGTTTTCCACACATCGTCAAAACTGCAATGCTAGGGTGTTCTGAGCGGTTTTTAGCAAGTTCTTATGTTTTCTAGGATTTTTGGGTGGTTTTAGGCATTTGATTGCTAGGTGGTTTAAAAAAATGGCATAGTTATCATCTACCTTTAATTGTCTGTAGCACAAACAGTGGGGAATGAGTTAAGCGCCAGTTTTATTAGTCATTTAATACTGTACTTAGGTTTACTTTTGCATAACAGTCCCTAATCAAAAGTTCCCAAGTAGCCAAGTGAACGTTTCCAAATGAAAAGTGAATTCTAGAGATAATATATTTAGTCACGTTTAAAGGCTTGCTCTGCAATACATCTGCTGTAGCAAGTCTTTGTCTTCAATCCCTCTTGTGTGGTCGGATCCAACTCAACAGAGCCATTCAGGTGGAACAGTCAAGCTCTGTTTCTGTCCTCCCCAAGGCTGAGCACGTCAGTGAGTACAGCACACCTCCATCTGGCTTTCAATCACAGCGCCATGAAAACACTTTGTGACCACTGTGGTGGAAAAGGTTTGTTTGTGTAGTCACAATAATCATATATTGTCACACTTGTGCTATTCAACCACGCTGTATAAAAATTGTACCGAGCCAAGAACTCAACTGTGCAATTGAATCCCCGCAAAATGATTTCTGAAAGCACTTTGGAGAACAGCTTATTTTTCCCTCAGTGCTTACAATGCAGTGTATGTTTACTTACTTAAACTTTTCAATCCGTCTTTTAAAAGCCACTGGGTGAAGGTGAAGACGAGAGTACATGACAGTCACTTACATCTAGTAACGACTCCCTCCAGTCTGATGATGTTGGGGTGGTCGAATTGGCCCATGATGCTGGCCTCGCTCAGGAAGTCCCGCCTCTGCTTCTCTGAGTATCCTGCTTTCAGACTTTTGATGGCCACATAGATTTCTCTCTTGCTGGGGAGCTTCAGACGGCCACTGCAAACCTCACCAAACTCACCTGGAAAGCAATGCATGGCTATCATCAGCACATCAGCATCAGATTATGGCGGATTTATGAAGGAAAATATGCATAAATAAAATTCACTTGACTGGACATTGTGACTGTGTTCACTAGGAGTGTTTCCATTACAGACTTGTGCAAAACTTTGGCAATATTTTATAAATGTCGATAAAAAAGTATTGCGAAATGACTGCGTTTCCATTAACATCTGTTATGCGACAAAAACATAATTTTTTCCTCTCATGATAAGTCATGGCAACGGAATTTGATGGATTTTGACAGATTTTGGCTATATTTAATTGAAGGAGGCGTGTGCATGTATCTTTACAAAAGCAGTGCGGAGAGCTGCTTCAGAAACGTGCACGACATGCCTCATATAAACAAGCATAGACTAGAGTGGCTGAGATCAACTCCGGTGGCCGTATCAGAGCCACACTGCGCCGCGGATGTGTGCAGTGTAAATTGTCTAAGCATGAATGGCAGACAAAGCCCCTTATACTTGAGAGCAGCCACATATTAAGTGTTTCTTGGAGTTTATAGTACATAGAAGACTGATCATATGATATTTTACATACACCATGTGACCTGTAATTGCGGAAAAAACGTTTCCATTGCAGTTTTGCGAATTATTCCTTTTTCGCATTGCCAGAAAAACCACCTCATGCAAGCGTAAAAACATTTTTGCCATATATGGGCGTTTTTGCAAAATTGACACGTTTCCATTAGGCATATTTTCAATTCGCAATTTCAATTTGTGTAATTTGAAGGGTAATGGAAACGCGCCTACTGTCTTGTTTTCCAGTGAAAATATATGGTAGCACTTTAGTATAGGGACCAATTCTCATTATTAACTAGTTGCTTATTAGCATGCCTATTATTAACATATTGGCTGTTTATTAGTACTTATAAAGCACATATTATGCATGACAATATTCTACATCTTACTATCAGGGATTAAAGTTCTCCGTCGCTACGACGGATTTCCGTTAATTGCAACGAGTCTATGACGGATTTCCGTCAATTGCAGGGTTCCGCCTGTCCTTAATGTCTTAAATTCACTTTTCACAATTTTAAGGCCGTAAATAGGCTTACATTTCTCAAATAGTGTAATGTCTTAATTTCAGTTTGAATAGGTCTTAAATTAAGGAAAGATGAGGTGTATTCAGCCTGCTGAGGGGGATGTGATCAAAGCCTGGAGTGGAGTGAAAGCACGTTCCTCTCTCCTCTCGAAGCGTTCTGTAATCACTCCGCTTTGGATCCACTCTGGGTTTTCTTTTCCCGCTCACGGAAAAAAGTGCTCCGTGTGTTCAATCCATTTTAAAAGTTATTCTAATATGTTTATTTTTTGCATGTCAGGCTACAGCTGAGGTAGAACTATATTTCAGCTAGCATGGACACACTTATAATGCAGGAAGGCTCCGATGTATCAGAGATCGATAAAAATGTAAAAAATAAATGGAGATGGGCTTGGCTTGGCGAAATGGGGGAGAATGGCAAGCCTTTTAGTTCGTGGGCTAAAAAAATCAAACAGCCAGGTACGTGTCTTTGCACAGTATGCCACAGGAGACTTCAATATGGCAATAATGGCAAAAAAGTGCTAGCTCGCCATCAATCAGAAGCTAGTCACAATGCTGCCGTTCGTGCTCTACAGTACACATGCTCCCTGTCTGGTGCGACAAGTACCACAACGGAGGTTAATGCAGGGGCGTAGATTACGCGGGGGACGTGTCCCCCGCACTTTTTCATTGGACAGTTGTGTTCTCGGCAACTTGAGGTTTTAATGGAGCAATGTATATAAATGCAGAATGATTTAAAATTCAAAGAGACAGGATAATTTATACATGACGTTTACGTTTCCATGGCAATCAGTCACTCAGTTTGTGACGTCACGACATGCCCAGGCTCGCGCCCGCGGTCCCGCGCTGTATCCATCATTCATTAGAGGTCGAGATGAGTTCAAAGCGGCAAGAAACTCTTCACTCCTTTTTTACGAAGAAGTCAAGCAGCGTAAGTTGGCATGTGGGATCCGAATAGTGTTGCACAATGTTCAGTGACTCTGCCTATTGCTCTTGTTGAATAATTAGCAAGTTTGATGTTCATTATATGGAGAAATAAAATGCTGCCTGGACAAACATGCACTTATTTATTTTCAGTGTATTTTTCCGTAACTCTTTTGTAACGTCTTTTATTTTAACACGTATGTATGTTATTAGAACCCTTCAAATAAGAATAATGTTGAACTGAGATTTTACAGCGTTTGCAGCATTGTGACATGTTTAACTCTGCCAATACTATACATGATGTATTTCAATCAAGTATGCAAGCACTGATCTGATACAGGACCGATCTTCATTTAGGGGTGCTCTGTCATTATTGCACTAATTTGACGTTTTTATGTGTTGTCAAGAGTGAACAAGAAACAGTCAGCCTAGGTTTGTTAGCAGAATCAGGACGACACACAGTGACAGGTGAGAAGAGTGGCTTTTAACACCTGGCTGTTTTTACATTGTATAACGTCTATAATACACAAGCGTTTGTAGGATTATATATGGACCAATCATAGAAAACACATAATTAGTCAAATATAGAAAAATTAAAAATAACATTAGTATGATGAACAACTTCTCAGCTATAATTTTTAACTACAGTAGGTAATTATTATCTTGCATATTGGTTGTTTATTAGTACTTAAGCCCATATTAATTCTGTATTCTTCATGATCATATTCTGCATCCCATAATCCTAAACTTAACAACTACAACGACTACCTTACAAGCTATTAATAAGCAGTAAATGAAGAGTTTGAGGCAAAAGTCATAGTTAATAGTGAATATGTGTTTATCATTCTAAAGTGTTAAAATTAATTTAGGATACAAATGATTGGTTATTGTCCAGCAGTGTACTTAATTTGTTATTTTCTTCTGTATGTCACTATTCCCTGTATGTACATGTTTCAAACACTACTTTATTTGCTGTAGACAGAGGCAGAAGTGAATTCACAGTTGAGAGTGAATGAGGCAGGAAGTTTCAGTGAGGCTTCAGAGGTAAAGATTAATTACAGCATTGTCTATGATAAGATATTTCTTATACCTTTTAACATAGATTAATCAGATTAATGTATAATAGAACAGAACAGAATAAAGGAGTATGTGAAGGTGCAAGTATCCATTACTGTGTGCCATGTACTGTACATACAACACACACAAAATACAATCTGAAATATGTAAACAATAGTACCCTTATAAGGACATCTTTGTAACTTATACTCAAAAAGGTGCATATTAGTACATTAGAGTACCAATATGTACAACTATGAAAGTTTTTGGGGTAAATAAGGTACAAAGATGTGCTTTTAAGGGTACTGTCCCAGTGACAAGCTGTTGTATTTATTTCTTTTTCTTTTTTCTATCTTTCTTTCCTTCTATTTTATAATCATACATAATAATATAATCATAAAGCATATTAAGCAAAAAGGTATGATTAAAAATAAAACCTGTCAATTAGACAAGGGTTAACTGAAAAAAAACAACAACAAAAAAACAGGTATAACACTAGACATTCCGTCCAGTTGTCAAAGACAAGAGTGCACTTTCAAGATTATTAATTATTAAGAGTTTCACAAAACATTGTTTGGTCTTATAACATAAATAAAAACATGCACTGAAAAGTTATGTTGATGGTTGATTATTTGTCAAGGTATGTATAATTTGTTCATAGATAAAAAAAATTGCTTTTAAAATACGCAAACTGGCAATATTAAAACATCTTCCACGCTATTGGTCTCGACTATTTAAATAAAGTGTTGGTTAAAGGAATATGACTTGGCCTGAAAAAAAAATTCAGTCAGAAGAATTTTTTTCACTTTAATCCCTGTACTATTCTTACTACCTTACTAACTGTTAATAAGAAGCAAATTAGGAATTTATTGAGGCAAAAGTCATAATTAATGGTTTGTTAATAATGAGAATTGGACATTAAAATAAAGTGACCAAATATATAAACAATTTAAATTTATATGAATATATATATATATTTATTTCTGAGAAACAAGACAAAAAATGTTACTGATATGTTACTGATTGTTGTTATTAAGTGAGAAGAAAAGGACTGTGGAGTGATACGAGAAACAAAACTATAACAGCTTTGTAGAAAACTAACCATTGACAAAGAACAATTATACAGTTTAGCGTCATATACTGTATATACAGATATATACAGTATACACACACATATACATATATACATATATTTGTTTTGGGAAAGCTCTGTTATATGGTGGATAACATCTCTGCCAAACTCTGTTTGGGTTAAACGTGTATCCTGTACTCACACAAATAATCTAAGAAGATTTCTCCATGGCATTGTTTAATTCAGAGCTCCTAAAGCCCTAAAGAACTCTATTGCACACTATTGCAGCAAGATGAAGATAAATAGGAAATGAGACAGAGAAATAAAGAACCAGGATAAAAAACAAAAAAGTCAGAAAAATGGAGACAGTCACTCATGGACAGAGAAAGCAAACGCTGAGGAAAATGAGATTTCAAACAAAGTTCAGATGCAGAGATATGCGGTATTAACAGCTCAGTATTTCAAACAACAGCTTTGTGTGTGAGGATTACAGTCAGCGGACGTTCTATAATTAGGGTTCAAACAGAAACCTCCGTTCTTTGACATACATTAGCACACAACTGCAATTACACACTGAAAACATGTTTTATGAAATGAACAAACCTCTATATTGAAGGAGCTACACTGACACAATTTGCATAATGTATATTTGAGATTCAATATTGTTTTATTTTCATTTTATTTCCACAATTTGATCTATAGAAGAATAAGAGTCTCACCTGCACCTATAACTCTCTCTATACGTATATTGGAGGCATCGATTTCCTTGGCAAAATCTCGGACGGCTTGATTTGGGTCCTCGTAAGTGTGGGGGTGAATATACGTCCTGCTTCCAGGCAGTTTCACTGCAATAAGGAAAAAAAAAAAAACATGATTTTCACACGGGATTTTCAGTCCAAATGAATGCCAAGACACGACTGCACCATAAACCCAAACAGCCTCCTAAAAAAGTTGGAAAAGATAAACTATGGCGAGGTTGAGCATGAGGGTTTTTGATTTATATCACACTCTCTCAGCCGAGACTGGAAGAGAGACCTTTTACATTTGTTACCTCTAAAAACAACCGTTTGTTTTGACAATCCATTATGTATGAGTGTTTTGTGTGTGTGTTTGTGTGTGTTATTTTGGTCATCGTACCTCTCCCATTCTGAAACTGCATTTTTTCTTCATCTGGATCTTGCTTGGCTTTAATGTAGCCACAATGTCTGCAACATAAAAAAAGATAAAAACATCACCTATAAAAATGTATATTTTTATAAACCAGCTATAAAACTGCCATTCAGGACTGTATAAGAGTCAGGAAAAGATTATGATTATTTCCATACTGCCGAAGAGATGAAGTTCCCTTCATATATTAGACTCAGCTGTAACATCAATCACTGTTTTCCAGTCCATATATACAGCATTAATTGAGTTTGAACGCGTTTGAATGAGTATGCCACCTAAAACATTAATAAAAATCTTCAAATGAGAGTTTGAGGTAGTGTATGCCCTGATAAAAGTTAGTCTTTGCATGTGTATGAGTGTGTGTGTGTGTGTGTTGAGCACACTAGCACATCTGTGAGTTAATCTCCGAGGGCACGTTGGAATGTCTAAAAATACCCACTGGTGTTCTGGGTCTCCGTGGGTACAATTCTGAAACAGTCTGCCTTCGCCTGCAGCAATATAGTGCAACACACCCAGTATAAAATCTCCTAGAGGCTTAGCAACATTTTAAACATCACTGCAAAACAGCAGCCCCCCTTACAGTCATGTGTCAACTAAATGCAGTTGCAGTTTATGCATTAAAAGACCCCTGAAGCGTGTCTCCTAAAGGCATTTCATTTAATGAAATTGAATAGTAGATATTTCACATTTCAAATGTACAAGTTCACCTTTTCATGCAATCCATGTTTGACTTTGCGTCTCCGATGGGAGATTGAATGAGACTAAACTCAAGCTCACATTTCCATTGTACGAAACTAAAGAGGTTTACTCACCGGCCACTTTATTAGGTACACCTGCTCAATTGCTTGGTAACACAAATTGCTAATCAGCCAATCACATGGCAGCAACTCAATGCATTTAGGCGTCTAGATGTGGTGAAGACGACTTGCTGAAGTTCAAACCGAGCATCAGAATGGGGAAGAAAGGGGATTTAAGTGACTTTGAACGTGGAATGGTTGTTAGTGCCAGACGGGCTGGTCTGAGTATTTCAAAAACTGCTGATCTACTGGGATTTTCACGCACAGCCATTTCTAGGGTTTACAGAGAATGGTCCGAAAAAGAGAAAATATCCAGTGAGTGGCAGTTGTGTGGACGAAAATGCCTTGTTGATGTCAGAGGTCAGAGGAGAATGGGCAGACCACTCGTTACAACCAAGGTATGCAGAATGCACAATCTTTGAACGGACAACACGTCGAACACTGAAGCAGATGAGCTACAGCAGCAGAAGACCACACCGGGTGCGCTCCTGTCAGCTAAAAAAAGGAAACGGAGGCTACAATTCGCACAGGCTCACCAAAATTGGACAATAGAAGATTGGAAAAGCGTTGCCTGGTCTGACGAGTCTCGATTTCTGCTGTGACATTCAGAAGGTTAGGGTCAGAATTTGGCGTAAAGAACATGAAAGCATGGATCCATCCTGCCTTGTCTCAACGGTTCAGGCTGGTGGTGGTGGTGTAATATATATATATATATATTACACACACACACACACAGTTACAGAACTTATGCAGCAAGTAAATAAATAATTAAATAAATAAATGGTGCCAATACTCAAAATAATAAAATAACATTCAACATTAAGTTGAACAAACAAACAAACATTCAATAAAAACAAGGTACCAATAATTAAAATAATAAAATAAACTTTAAAAAATCTGATTAAATCAAAAAAGTTAAAAGAACGAATGAACAAATAAATAAATAGTGCCCGTAAAATAAATAAATAAATAATAAGACAAAAAAAAAACAATTTGTAAATGTTCACCCCCGGTGCCATGTGTCAGAGACAACAAAAATCTTTCTCTATTCAAGATATGAGCAATATTAGCATGACTGGAATTGATTTTGGGATGTCACCAAGATGCCGAATGGACTGACCTACCTTTGAATGTGCCTAGAAACCCATTTCTTTACCTCTGAGCAGGTCATGAGGACGCTTGACTGAAGATCTTCTTGAACCGGATCAGCCTCTGCAACTTCCCACATGTAACTGCCTAATCTTTCATGCTCCCTTGCAAACAGCATTACGCTTTAATGAGAGAAGCTATGAGGGAATTACATTTCCCTTCTTCAGGTTCTGCTCTCCCCTGTTCCTGTGCCTAAACTCCCCTCTGTAATTTGTCTCAAAGTAAGAATCACTCATGACAGCTAATCTGAGAAGAAAATGTAGAACTCTCTCATTACAATCAAGGACTAGTACATTTTAAAATCATCTTTTGATTATAATTGGTTTGGGGTGAGTTCCAAGGCATCCGTAATAAGCGTGCTCTGGGTTGGGCACGGCGCGGGAGTGGCCAAGCTCGTGATAAGAGTCAGCAGCAGGGAGACAGATGAGCTGGAGGCTTCTGGCTTTTAATTTGGCAGTAATGATGAGGAGAGGGGCTGCTCATGCCAGGGTCACAGGAGCCCAGCCATGGCGAGTTGGCAGGCTGGAGCTGTGATTGCGTGGCAGAGAAAAGTGAGAATGATTCTGTCTTTGGCAAGTGCACCTCACTCGCACACGTGTGTGTACACTACATAGTGGAACCGATTGCCAGTGTTCATCATGCTCCATCACTTCAGTTTGATGCTGATTTTATTTGGCCGAATCAAACACAAGCTTGTCATCATGTAATCTCCACTAATTGGCTGGACGGATGGATCCCCCTGTGCGTGCGTGCGTGCGTGCGTGTGTAAACCTTGACTCATCTCGTCATTGATGTCAAGGAGAATGAAGAAAAGTGTGACATAACAAGATGAATGGCTGAAGGTCATGAAAACTAGAAAACAAGCCATTCATTAATCTTAACTTTATTTTTCTTGAACGCAATCTGACAAATGGGAAAATATCAGCAAATTTAACAGCTGTTTATTATGACAGCAATCAGCTATGCTGTCAGGAAAGTGACACAAGTGCACACCAAAATACTGCTTGTGTGTGTTAGTGTTGCTTTCGTCAACGAAAATTATGACTAAATATCGTTGTCAATGAACCTTTATCACGTGACGAAAACGAGACGAGACGCAACGTAAATGCTGGTCATGTGACGATGACTATAATTAAATGTATAATGCAATATTGTTGACGAATAAAAACGAGACTAAATGTGGTTTACAAAATAAAAACTATGCTAAAATGTCTCTTCATTTTCTAAACGAAGTGTTATAACGTTATTTCGTCTCGTTTAGTTGCATTATTATTATTATTTTGCAGTATTTTTGTTTCCTGTGTCTCACTTCTGGGGCTGCATCAGGTCGCACTGCGCAGACGCAACATCACTTCCTCAAGCCTCACTCGCGGCATTATTTAGGAGACGACAACAAAGTTAAGTCTGACACAGAGAAAGGGACCGATGGCCGGCCAGCCGGGGTTCGTCTTTGGGAGATGTGTGTGTACTTCTAACATGTTTGGTTGGTAAAATAAATGTTGTAAATTCAAATCAGAGCGTCTTCCGTGTCTGGAATAGATGTATTCTTGAGTCTATAAGGTAACAATACGAGAGCTTAACAGAATTACCAGCCCGAGTCCGTCCCGAGCCCGTATTTTCCCCCTTCTCCCAAATCAGATTATACTGTTTCAGCTATTAAAATAGTTCAGTTTTCTATATAATGGCAAAGTGATTATATTTTGTTTCGTTTTTTTTATTAAGTTAATTTAGAAAAACGTTTGGAGCATTTGTTTTGTTCGTTAAATAAGTTTTTATCTTTCGACCAAGCGGCAGACCGGCAGGCTGATCATAGCCATATTTGATCAATTTAGCCTTCTCAAATCATCACAACTTGCCTAAAATAAAATCTATAGATATACTAAAACAGTTCAAGCATATAACAATGTTTAAACATTAAATCTAGATAAATGTGCGCTGCATCCAGTAGTTTGTGCGGAGAGTGGAAGCTAAAGCGCAGGACATGGAGGCGCCAGCGCAATCAATTGCATTTTTTTCAATGGAAACTGCAATTATTGCTCATAAAAGTAAGAGTAATACATCATTTGTAACTGTAAAGGGTCTACTTTTATTTGTGTGCACTCACAATATCAACAAAACTTTTTATAACATAGGCTATATCAAATAATTTTATAAAATAAAGAAAAAAAAATGCGCCGTCTCGTCTTGAACAGGAGAACTTCACAAAAATGAACCGAAAGTCAGCGAATACATGCCTCACAGACATGATAAATATATCTATAGAAAGCTTTACATTACTAAACAAAATAAATAAAAACAAAAACTTTCATTATAATCATAATCCGTGAAGATGTACTTTTCTCTAAAGGCGTGTCTAATGAGGAGATGGCGAGTCAGGATCATCATCTTCATCTTTGCAACACTAACACAGAAAACACTAGTTTTTTAGTAAATAATTCAAATATCTCCTTACTATTTCCCCCCAACACATTCATGGTAATTGCTTTTTCTGGGGCTTTGCAGCAAGCTTCAGCCTATTGCGTGCATTTGAATGCAGAACTCTTCATCTGCGCTGACGGCACTCGCTGCTGCTGCCGTGGGACTCTAAACACCGTCGAGTCGCTCTTGACAGTCACGGCACGGTCTCGTGTTGTTTCCACCAGCGCGGCAATTTTTTTATCACTAATTGATGGATGTCTAAAATATAAAAATAAGGAGAAGCCTAAAACAGGCCCGAGGCCAAAATGCAGGGGTCTAGAGTTCCCCTCGGTAGAAATCACGTTTCCCCCTCGGACCCCCCATCCCCCCTCCCCCCATCGTAGGGCCCTTAGAAGCGTCCTAAAGTCAAGAGTCATATTGAAATAATAGGATTCTTCCTATAGTTTGTACAGTGCAACCGTTTCTACAGTCAGTTTCTGTTTTGAAATTAAAATGTGAGTTTTCTGTGCCGCATGTCAATAACAAGCATACATTTTCATTATATAAAGTGTGTATGCGGATATTGAGGACCACACATCTTATGAAGCTGTTCTCACTGTATGTCCGTATGGCTGACAGGCCTCTCAGAAATGTAATGAGAAAAAGAGCATCTTATATTGACAAAATGTCTCTCCTTGAAGAACAAAGCAGCGAGCAGCACCCTGATGAACGACTCAAATCTTCCAGTGTTCCTCCAATAAATGAACGAGCGCTGCTTGCTTTTGTTAAGCAAGGCCTCTGCCCTTTCAGTACAGCCTAAACGCCATGAGGACAAATCACTTTGTGCTGCCTAATGCTCTCTTTCTCCAGAACATTCTGCCACACAGAGCAGACAGATATGAGATGTTCGGTACACCAGGGCCTGCTATTGTACTTTGCTGACGGGAGAAAAAAAGCTGTTCCCGCTCTGTGTGAAGGTCTAGCACATTTCAGCTTCATATTTCCTCGTTCTCTGAGTTGCACACTCAATTTACATATCAATTTACCTTCCCGGTCTAATATGCTGTCACATGAGCGCCGTTCTTCTTCATGACAGTTTCCAGCTTTCTGTCCTGCAGACCATATACTGTGGCTTCTAAAAGAATAGTTCACCTAAAAATGCAAATTCTGTCATCATTTATTCACCTTCATGTCATTCTGTATGACTTTCTTTCTTCCGTGATTTTAATTTTTAAACAATATCCTGGCCACTCTTTTGCCAAAATGCATCATAAAAGTATAATAAAAGCAGTCCATTCAAATCAGTCATCTAAAGCCATTCAATAGCTTTGTGTGATGAACAGACAGAAATTTAAGTTATCAAAATCTTGACATCCAGCATAGCTCTCACTGACATGTTCATGAGATTTCATATTTGAAATAAAGATATCTGATCCATCAACTAATCGTTTTGAGACTAATATTTCCAATGAACTGATTGTTGACAGAACCATCTGAAAGATTTGTTCACTTATTATTATTTTTTTAATTACATAAAGCTATTGCATTGCCTCAGACAACTTGGAATATAATACACTTTTTTTTTTTTTTGGAGCTTGACTGCACCCAACTTTTAATCATTCTTACTAACAGAAAATGTTTTCAAAAATTAACCTTTTTAAGATTCTAAATAACTAAATAGTGACAGAATTATATTTTTTGGGGTTAAGTATTCATCACCATTTGTCTTATTCTATCCCTTTTACTCTTATTTAGATTCAAATAGCTTTATTAGTATAGTAACATTGAGGTTTTACATTGCCAAAGTACAGTATCATTAAATATACACTACTGTTCAAAAGTTTGGGGTCAGTGGATTTTTTTGTAAAGAATTTAATACTTTTATTCAGCAAGGATGCATTAAATCAAAAGATCAAAGGTTACAATAAAAGACATTTATAATGTATCAAGATAATTGTATTTCAAATAAATGTTCTTTTGAACTTTTTGTTCATGAAAGAATCCTGAAAAATGTATCATGGTTTTCACAAAAATATTAAGAAGCACCAACTTTTTCAACATTGCTAATAAATGATTATTGAGCACCAAATCAGCATATCAGAATAATTTCGGAAGGGCAGTTTTACACTAAAGACTGGAGTAAATGCTGCTAAAAATGTACTCAGCTTTGCCATAAAAGGAATAATTTACACTTTAAAATGCATTAAAATAGAAAAGTTACTGTAATAGTTCACAAAATTACTGCATTTTTGATCACATAAATTCAGCCTTAGCAACTGCGCTCAAAAACATAAAACAATCTTGCAGACTCAAACTTTTCAACACAAATACACACCTGTTAAAAAAAATAAAAGCATTTAAATAAATGTACTAATAAAAATGCCAGCAGGAACAGAACAGCTTGTTATAGCATGTTTGTCATTTTATGCATGTCGCACAATGTTTCAGTTATTTTTATTCTTTCCTTCTCTCTTATCTGACCCTTTCACTTTTTGGAACTTCCATCACAATCGTTTCTCCTCTCCCTTCATCTCTCTCGCTATATTTTCCCATCTACATCTTGACACTCTTTGAGGGTTTGAGTCGGAGCAGAGCTGATGATTGTGCTGACAGTGTGCTTTCTGCTCGGAGTGCTCAGTTGGGCTGCAGCATACTAACACTATTGAAATGAGACTTGGGGAGAAAGTGATCTGCTGTAACAGGAACCCTAGAGCTGTAGAGCCCATTCCCATCAGCCTCTGCCCTGAACACCGAGCTGACTAAGGCGCTTTTTGATTCCCCCATCTCTGCGAGGTGCCTGGTGTGAAAAATGGCTCTCCCCAAAACAGAATTTCTTTAGGATCAAGAACGCCGGCCAGACAAAGATGGCAGCGTGATCAAACGGAAGGGAACTTTCTCCTCTGTGTGAGTTCAGATGGATGGGGTTTTTTACGCCGAGATTCCTTTAGAAGAAAGTTTGATACCTTTAAACTGAGTAAATATGGATGTAAAGGGAGGCTTTGAAACCAAACAGTCTCAAATTGAAATGTGAATCTAATGGAAGTTCAAAGGCTGGAAAGACACAAAGGAACTTCTCAACCTTCACCGAATCTTCTCGAAATTCAAACTTCGGACAAATGATAACAAACAAGCTGCATAATGAGAAATATTTCATATGACAAGCAGGCTTTCTTGATATTCAGATCAGTCGATCAAGACAAGCAGGACTACAGAAATAGGAGGATGGGTCAGGGTTCTCCTCTGTCCTCCTGGCATTCCATTCATCTCCATTAAAGCCTCCCTAGCCACATGTCCTTGCCAACTGTTTCTAACTGACTTGCAATTAGGTGAAAAAAATGGTTCAGATATTCCCATGACTGCCGCTGCCCTTACCCTCGCGCTCCAGCAGCGTGTTGAATTACGATCACCTCATCTGGTTTAATTCATCCAGCATCTCATTTTACAAACACAAAGTGGACCGCCATAGAAACGGGAGCAAGAGAGTCGGCATCAAGTAAGCCTTTCGCTAGAGATTAATCAGTGAATGTTTGGTCAAAGCGATGACCCTTTGAAATACCAGTCAGTTTATAAAAAAACTTCCTTTTTGACCTTGATTTTTATTCAAAAGAACATGGATGATTATCGTAGGCTTCTGCAAAATACACACATCTGACCTCCACGCTGACCTTCTCTACTGCTCTGTTCCACCTTTAAAACATTCTCCTCATCTCAGAGTGATGAACGGCAGGCGGTCTTAAATGTTGACTTCCTGTTTGGCGTGAGTCTGGACTGGGGAAGAGCTGTAAAACCTGAAAGGAGCCTGCAAAGGGCACAGCATGAAGTTATTTCCTCCCATAATACTTAATTGCTTGTTTGATTACCTTGTGTTTTCCACAACATTAAAACGGGAGGTGACCAACCCTAGCCTTTCATTTGATAATAAGCATGTGACCTTGAGATAACCGCCCATGCTGACGACACAAAACAGCTACGGTCAAGCTAATATGTGGATTTAAATTTGTATTAAAGTAAGAACTAGAGAAGCGTAGGAGACAAAGTGACCTTCTCAGGTCTGCAACATGTCTACAGCAAAGTCATGCAGCTTATGCTGCAATTCTTAAAAGGCAATTCTGGAAAGTTTTAGCAATTCTATTCTACTTATACCTACTGACCACTCTTATAAAATACATATTTTTTTAACTAAAACTGTCACAGCCTGATGCTGCAGAAGAACTTTTCAAAGTTCCACAAAGGAGTTTTTATTCTCTTAAATAAAAAAGGGAATTCTCACATTAATGCCATAGAAGAACGTTTTTTGGTTCTTTCAAAAAATCTTAAGAAACTTTTTCCACTATAAAGAACATTTTGTGGAATGTAAAGGTTCTATGGATGTTAAAGGTTCTTCATGAAACCATAGATGCCAATACAGAACCTTTATTTTAAAAGTATTTAGAAATATTAAAGTTCTGATGCTTAGAATAGTTAAAAATGTTAAAATATTGTCATGATTCCTGAAAGATAGCATTTCAGATGACATCAGATATTAACAATGTATAAATGTAACTTCAAAATAAAGATTGTTTTAATGGTTCTTTGCAGCATCTTAGGTTCAACTTGTCTAACAAAGCATTGTTTTTCATTGCACACAGTGACGTAGACGTGGGGGTGTGTTTTAATGAGCCGTTTTAGGGGGGCGTGGACAAGTCTTAACTTTTATAAAGAATATCTCTTTGGGTTTGAGACTTTAGTCTTTGCAAATTTAGGGATCTTATCTATGCATGAATAGCTTGTCCAAAAGTCCAAAACACTCCAACGCGAAAGGCAAACTTGAAATCGCATCAAATGACCCCTTTAAAGAATGTTTCATCTGCTTTTTGCGCAGACAATTAAAGTCAGTGAGGTCCAAAGCGACACTGGACCCCATTGACTTTCAATGTATGGACCAAAAACAAAAACCCAGTTTGAAGCGACATGAGGAATGATAATGAGTAAATATTAACAGAATTGAATGTTTTGGGTGACTATGGCATGCTGATCTAAAGAACCTACAATCTCACATCAATTAGTTTTTTAATCTCTAAAGATCTCTACAGTCCCTATAACTCAAATGTACAATAAAAAAATAATGCTTGATATAAAGAGTTGAACCTAAGGTACTACAATGAACACTGAAGGGCTTTTATTTTGAAGATTGCTGCATAATACGTTGCGTTTATACGTTGTTAACATCTGAAGCGAAGCGCTTTTGGTATAATTCAGATTAGACAGCAGTGTCCGTATTTGAAGTCAGAATCAAAGTAAATGCTTTTGAGAGGCCTCTATTACAGATGAACAAAAAAGAAAATTACGCGAATGATCTCGTCAACATTCAGTAATGAGGAAATTCAACAAATGACAGCACTTTGTTCTGAACCCTTTGTTCACTACTGTCAAGCCAAGAAAGAGAGATGGAGAGAAATAGGAATAGGATTTGTTTCTGGGCTTCAGAACATCTACACCGCACACAATGCAGAACAAAAGAGAAGTTACAACAACATACATAGTGTCTGTACAAAATTAATCTCGAAAAATTGACAATGAAGCTGAAAGGGATGCACAGAGAGGCTCTCCAGTGCTCCGTATTTTTGATGAGGGAACGTTTTGGCCTGCAGTGTCTGTCAGCAGGGCTGATTAGCGTAAACGACAGGCTTTTTTCAAAGATCAGACGATTTCTAATCATTCGGTGTGTATGCCACAGTGCTAATAGGATGGAGACGGACAGAGAAATGCCTCCCTAACGCTTTCATCACACGGAGTGGCTCTTCAGATTAATGGCAATCAGCGACACCCACGGCTTCAGCTCACAGGAGCCGTCATCGCTGCACCGTACGGTCATTACATTATCAAGCAATAACAGATAGCCAGAATGAATGCAAAACAAAATGCTTGTCCCTCGTCTCTTTATCCCTCATTTCTTTAAGCTACTTTCTCTTGGCTCCTTTCTCTGTTGGAGGAGACCTGGCAAACCTCCAAGGCCTGTGCTTGCTATTTAAAAAAAAGATTTACTCCAGCTGAAGTCATTATTAGTGAAGTGAAGAGATTAAATTGAGATATGTGCTAAATTCCAGGATGTGTTTCTGATAGGTGTGGAGAAACATCCCATTTGTTAGCGATTCATTACAGTAATTGAGAATGCAGAAGAGAAAATTGCGGTGATAATGATCCTATTTCTGAGAGCCGCTTTTTATTAGTTTGATTCAGTACAGCAGTCAGAATCCAATTAATTAAGGAGTCTGACCTCTGACATGATGACTAGTGTCGCCCTAATCTATGCAGGGGCCACGCATGTAATAAAACTCTCATTTGCTAATCGGCCCAAAGAAAATGAAAGGACATAAAGTGAATGCCTTTGTTTTGGTGAAAATCGACTGTGTAAATTAGACTAAGCGTGATAGCAGGTTCATTTTGGTTGACTTTTAATTAGAGATAATAAATACTAAGGATACAAATCGTGAAAGGTTATTTATCCAGTTTATTATGAAAGCAATCTTTAAAATTATAATTCTTAAAAAAAAGAAAAATATCATTATTATTATTATAATTCTTATATTATTATTACATTTCTAATGCCAGATTGAAGAAAAAGATTAACAAAAGCACTATATAAAACAGTATAACAACAACATTAATAAGTTACATTATACTAATGTTATAAAACTGTAATAACATTTTCATAAAGCATAATAATACTACAACTAATACCAGTACTACAACTACTACTAATAACAATAATATTTTATAATACTATATTTATATTTATATTTATATAATAATATTATTGTATAGTTGAATAATAATAATAAAAATATTTTCATAAAGCATAACAATGCTATTTTTTATAAAACAGTCATTATATAATTATTATTATTATTATTAATAATAATAATAATAATAATAATAGATTTTCATAAAGAATAATAACAATGTTACTTTATAATAATAATAAAAGTATTATTATTATTATTATCAACATCTCTGAAAACTTTCTAATGCCATAACCTACACCGAACTTTATGATGTTTTATTAACAAAGTTCGGGAGGAGCACGTCAGATACTTAGCCTAATTAACACAGGAGGTTCGCACTCAAGTTAATCAATGCACGGCTATAAATACAACTGACATACCTCTATCCATTTGACGGATAATCAGCAACCCTCCACCACCCCTTCTCCACTCAAGAGGTATCACTAGAGTTCTCACCACACTATGGGGGGGGGGGGGGGGGGGGGTACTCTTGGTTCGGGCCATTCCTGAGCCCGGAGCCCTTCCCCAGGACAGCACACCAACTACACATTACTATACTCGCCAAATACGCATTACCTTACTCGTGCTAAATATATGTAAGTGTGAACTTGTGAACTTTTGTTGTTCTCAGCAAAGTTTTCTGAGAAAAGTACTACAGTACATGGAAATTTACACTCCCTCCCTGAAGACTTTAAGCTCGATCCACACAAACAGGCCTGTCACCTCTTTCCTAGCAAGAGGTTTAAGATTCCCTTCCTGCATAATTGTGCTTGACAGGCGGCAGCTTGCTTTGCTTTCATTATCTCAGTGTTTACTTCTCTTTTATGCTGACTGTGCGATATTTCAGTCGCTACTCAAATCGCACCGCTCAAAATGAACTGAGCCATAGTGCCGTCCATCCTATAGAAACAATTATAGCAGCGGCACCGCTGCCAAAGAGTGCTTTTACACACGGCGAGTATATTGAGGTGAGAGGCCAGTCCATCACGTTAAGAGGAAGGGAGAACCATTATACCTCTGGATAAACGTGAGAAGCATGTGCGTGAATGTGTTTGCACATGTGTGTGTAAATGAGAATGCACTGAGAAGGACCCGCTGGCTATAGACTTGGAAACTGAGCTCCTATGAAGCTTGGTGTTCACCATTCCAGCTTTTATAATGGAACAACTCTTCAGTTTATAAGCAGTTTTGGCTCTAAAACATTATGTCTGTTGTGCTATAATTTCAGGCACGGAAAGGCGCTTTGGTGAGTCTGCTAACAGCACAGATGCATTTGTACCAGGGCAGAAAAACAAAGAGCCAAACGTTAAATTGTTAAATTGGTGCCATTTGGCCAATCAAAGATGTCACTTCGATGTTACTACACACAAGCACACTTGAGGTAAAACTGAACATTTTATGCAGAAACCCATTATGAACATGGCAGCGCAACAACCTGTTCGACAGATAATGGGAGGATGAAAATTATCGAAAACATGTTGGAGAGCATGAAGTGCTCTCAGCTTCAGGTTCTTGGAAGAAACGTTCTACTCGCATTAGAGTGAGTGAGCATATGAAGCACACTTTCCTGTCATCATTAAGTTTTAAGAATAACCCAAGGCCTGTAGCAGATGCTTCGAAGATAACATCTCATTGACAAAGAGCTGCTACTTCTGTCTGATTAGATCGGCTTGCAAATCTTCCTTTGCACTTCATCTTTCATTACAGAGACAACTCCATCTGTGCCATACTAGCATCATCAAGGGGATAAGTGAATGATCTCTTGTAAAATCTCAAATTATTTCCACCGTCATGACAGACTATATCTGAAAAAAGGTGGTAGAGGGCTTTTAAACACCAGTATTCACTTAGAGGTGTGCTGGAGACATTATAAGAATGGAAAATGAATGGGAAAAATCATGATACACAATATGGCAAAAAATTAAAATCCCAATTTGTTTTCTCAAGAACAAGCATGCACATTTAATTAGACATGCCAGGGAATAAGTTGTGGGGTCATGCAAATACTTTTCAATGTTTACAGTTACACATGCCACTGTAGAAATGCATTATTTGCAGTCGATCTTAATAGTGTGCAAAAATCAGGAACTACTGAAATAAATCATGCATATAATATGTATATAAAATATGTATATAATAGAAGAAATGTCATGTGATCTTAATATAGTGTCCCCATGAGGCGACCTTCTATAAAGAAAATATGTAGGCCATTGATAATGCACTATGATTTAAACATTTTTAAAAGTACAATTATTTTTGAAACAAAACAAAAACAAAAGTAACGACTTTATCTCGTCTTTGTCTCTTCCTCGTCACCATATAGCGCCATTTTGGAGAGTATCACATACGTAAACAATGTATGTATGCGGATATGTTGTTTACGTTCAAATCAAAGCATAAACAACGTAAACAGTGTATCCACATACGGTGCTGCTGACACAGAACAGCATCTGTTGTTTACGTATGTGATACTTTCCAAATTGGCGCTATAGGGTGACGCGGAGGAGACACATTGTTGAATAAAGTCGTTATTTTTGTTTTCTTTGCGCACAAAATATTCTCGTAGCTTCATAAAATTACGGTTGAAGCACAGATGTAACATGGATTATTTTAATGATCTTCTTGCTATGTTTCTGAGCCTTGATCATGTAAGGAGCCTTGCTGTCTATGGGAGGGTCAGAGGGTCATTCACTGCAGATGATCCATTGCTGAGAAAGTGATGCTATGCTAAACTTTTCTAAATCTGTTCCAATGAAGAAACAAACTCATCTACATCTTGGATGGCCTGAGGGTGAGTACATTTTCAGCAAATTTTCATTATTGGCTGAACTATTCCCAACTATTTAAATGAGGGAAAATCAACTTTGAGATGCATAATACTGCAATTCATATGAATAATTTATTGAATATTTAAAAAAAAATACAGTAGCTATTGATAATTATTCAAAATTAACGTGCTTGATTTGCGTGCACCAGAAAATATTAAAAATGTAATTAAAAGACAAATACTGGCATGTGTAGCGTGCACGCCAAATAATTAGGCGCTCCACTGAGGATACGGCTTAAAAGAGATTATCCTAAAGGATAGAACGAGTTAGACGTGGGAGTAAAATAGATTTTCCAACTTAATAATAAGTTGAAAACAAAAATAATTGTTTGGCAATGATGAGAGCAGCAATGATGTTTGATAAGTCGGAAAGCTAAACTTGCAGGACTTTCCCAGCCGTTAGCACCCACCTGCTGTGTTTTAATTGCTTTTTAGGGAAACAGACTTAAAAAAAAAAAAAAAATGTAGTCCGAATTTGATGACTGAACACCATCTGCCTGCTGTAACACATGCCAGTTTCTCCTGTTGTCCATATACAAGACCACAAATATTCTGTATTCTGTCAGCCAATGTAAGTCCCTGGTGCACTGAACAAGCAAATTAAAACAGCATTATTTAATTATTTACTTATTTTAATCTCAGCTGCTATTTTATTCACACAAAAAGTAAAGCGATCACAGGGAATGGAATAGCTTGGGCACTAATGGCTCCTACTAAAACTTTATTTCTATTAACCACTGCACTTTTATTATTGAGAATTTGTCTGTATGACTGTTTACAAAAACGCATTTTTATGGTATGCTAATCACGCTCACCTATTTTCATTCAACAAGGGGAATGACGCTAATTAGCTGTATTTCAAACGATTATATTAAAGCGTAGATCCCAGCCTCAGTCTTTCTTGTAGGCTACAAGTATTATAGCAGTGGAGCAAACAATGCTGATGTTAAAATCTCTAAATTATGCATCATCTCTGTGAGCCAGGTGAAGTCATCAACAGTGCAAAAATATGCTAACAGTGCCGTAGATTTAGCAAAATATTGCTCATGTTTTTACAGACAGAAAAGGGAGAAAGAGGGAGGGAGAGAGAGAGAAAGAGACAGAGAGAGGACTATGGGGAATAGAGATTGAAAATAATGAAGTAAAACAAGCTGAATACTGCAAGTCTAAACAGCCACTCTGCTACTGTTTGTTTGTTCGATAATGTTTGTATATTAATTCGCTCGTTCCTTCATTCAATTGTTTGCTTGTTTATGCCTTTGTTCTTTCACTCATTCGTTCATTCGTTCATTTGCTCTTTTTCCCAGTGCGATTCTTATAAAAAAAGATGGATATACTTGGCAGCTATAATGGTAAGAGGAAACAAAATGGACTCAACCGGTCAAGTGGGATTTTAGCAGACCAAGACGTGAAGAGCAGTAAGGTGATTATGTTGTTCGATCTCTCGCCCCGAAATTCTGAGCTGCATGAAATGAAACTATTCTCAGTGTTTGAAAGTAAGCCAACAGTTCAGCTCCGGGACATATAGCTGGCCAGCAGGGGTTATTGAGGCCTGACTTCTCTCTAAAGAACGATACTGTTTGCATAATCTTTCTATAGTATGTCAGACAGCTGTGCTACAGTAGAGACTTACGCCCGAGGCCCGTAGCCAAAGGAATAATCTTCTGGCAAACCTGCACACGGTGGAATAGTAAAAAGACATTTGGGGGCTTCAAATTTGTGGGAAAGACTGTATATCTGCAATATGTTTCAGAGTCTACAGCATAGCTTTTCTAACACATTATTACAGTGCATCTGAATGACTTATGTAGACCCTATTTAATTAGGCATATTATGGCCATATCTACCATTTAAGTTGAGCTATTTTAACTTGACATGACAATTTAAATGTAATGAATGTACAAGATTCATAAAAACAGCACAAAATGCAAAAAAATGAAAAAGGTTTCTGAAAGAATTTTCTTATGCTCACCAAGGCTGCATTTATTTGTTTAGAATTACAGTAAAAATATTGTAAAACATTATTATAAATTGAATGATTGCTTTCTATTTTAAAACAGTTTAATTTATTAATTATTCTTATTATTTGTATTATAATGCTGCTGATTTGGTGCTCAAGAACCATTTCTCATTATTATCAATGTATAAAATAGTTATATTTCTTAATATTTTTTTGTGGAAGATTGTATTTTTTATGATTAATTAATGAATACAAAGTTTATTAAATATATATATATATTTTTTAAACATTATTTTGTAAATCTTTACAGTCAGTTTTGATCAATTTAATGCATCCTTGCTGAATTTCTTTAAAAAAAAAAATCATACTACTACCAAACCTTTAAACATTACTATATGTAGACCTATATTTACAAAAATAGCACAGACTGAATGCAAGAATGTGAAGAGCAATTCACAAATACACTAAATAACTACTGAACGAACCAAATCATAGTCTGCAAAAACGACAGTCATATGGATAGGTACTGCCAGGAACATTGTTCAAAGCAGGCGATTTGAAATCTGACAGTAATTGTGTTGAAATGTATTGTTCAAGGCACTGAATTTCTCATGACACCTCAAAGGAAAGGAATTTAGAGATGCAACATCTCTGAAATAGTTTGATGTGCTGACAGTCCAACAGCACACTAAAGACAACACACTGGCAAAATCTGCTCAGAAAATATGCATCTTTAAATTAATTTTTCAAACTCAAATACTGGCCCTAAAAATATTAGAGCTAAAAACATGAGACGACTAGCCATCTTCACTAATCGACCATCCTTCCTTTCTATTTTGTCCTCTCTTCCACAGTTATCAGAGGAGCACCAATCAACACTGCATGTTCTCTCAACGCATTCTGCTTTCCCAGCTTTCACTCCGGACAGAGAGCTCTAATTGGAAATGCATGAAGCTGCACTGGGTTGTGAGTAAAATCTGCAGAGAATCGCTCTAGTAGGCCTACACCACTTTTTCTGGTCTTGCATATTCCAATCTCACATATTTATTGTTTTGCTTTATAGTTGAGTGGTTTGAGATTAATTATTTGTTGCATATGAATCCATTACGTGCATTTCTACATGCTCTCAGCAGGCAAACATGGGTCTTTTCTAGTCAATACTGAATAGGGCACTCAGCATGATAGGCAATCACCTCAGATCAATACTAATGTTTTTAGAGACTGGGCGAGCTTTGTTCAAGAAAGAAACCACTATTTAATTCAGTCAGAGTATATTTATTATCAGCATTAATTTATAGGCTCAGTACATCTCATCCAACTGACTGCACCGTCTTTTCTGCTTCAGCCATTGTTTGAATAGTAAAGATGCTGTGCAAAAGGTTTCCTCAGACTTCAATTTCAAACGCTTTCTTCTTGGTTTTTAGGAGCCTATAAGACACACCTCACCGAGTGCCTGTATTGGGTTGTTCTAGTTCTTTTAAATGCTTCGGCATGGAAGAATCCACATTTCATTTTCTAATTCAAGGTTCAATTTATTGTAAAAATCGCCATTTGACAGCAGCTCTCAGATCTAACGAACAGAAGCGTTTTATTTTGCTCTGTAATATTAGCCCTCGGGACCAGTACACCTTCTTCCAAGATGGTTTAGAAGGACAGAACGACTGAAGCAAAGGTCAGATGGTGTTAAAAGGAAGTCTTTTCTTACCGTCCGCTCACTACAAAACACGCCACCAGGAAGATAAGGAGCACAATGCCACCGGTTATGGACACCGCAAGGATTGTGGACTGGTTAGGGTCCCCAATGGCCAGCATATCTAAAGATGGAGAAAGAGAAAAAGAGACACATTTGCGTCAGTGTTAACCCTCATGTTCTGTTTTTGAGATTGCTTCGCTTCCTGTTTGGCCACAAAGACCCCAATGAGTTCCTCTGACTTAATGAAAACAAGTTATTCAGGCATGTGATCAACTAGGGACCAACAATTTTTTTTTTTTTTTTTTTACATTAAAAACATTAAGAAATAATTTTTTTATTAATGTATAAATGTTAAATAAATCAATACATTACTATTGCAATAATACTATTGTTATGTGAAATAAAAAAAATAAGTATTTAATAAGAACAAAAGCAAAATAAACAATACTGAAACTCTAATGTTCTGTTTTGCACAGGCTTATATACTTCTCTTAACTATTGCATTCTTCAAAATATTGATTCTTTTGCAGTATAGTGTCATTGGTTGTGAAAAAATTGATTGGATGTATTCATATTTTATACCAAACAAGTAATGTAGCATCTTTGACGGAGAACCTCAGAAAATGTTATCAACAAAGTATGTTTTTTTTTTAAAGTATGTGGTCTCTTAGACCCCAATGAGGGTTAAATGTCTAGCTTCAATGTCAAACATTACCCTGGTTTCCTCTGAAAAACCAGAACCAGCTGCATTTGGCGACTAAATACGTGGAAGGCGGGAGTCAATTTTCTAATTTACGTATGCCATCCAAATAGGTATGTTAACAGAGGGAATAACAGGCCCGGTTTGAAAGTTTCACGGCGAGTATATGGATTTTATGCTGCTGCAATCGACTCATTACTCAAAACAAATACATCATTTATCAAGCCCGGCAACGCATGAGTAACCGCCTGTTTCAGGAAAATGAATATCTCCAGCAACAGGAATTGATTTAAAATTCCACTCAACTCCATTCAGCAATCTCAGTTATGCACCACATACAGAAAGAGATTTTACTTTCTGAGTCAGGACCAGATGCATAAAATATGCTAAATAGGAATTTCTCTTTTTTACATTATAAAGGATTTTTGACAGTTATTTTGAAAGGACAATGAGAGAAATGATCGGAACAAACATTGAGAACAGAAGCATGCAGGGTTCATGGTATATAAAAAACTGGAAACCTTTACAGCCAGCTTGCATTAAACATGAAAATGCCATTAGATACTATTAATGCAGATTAAATTTAGCAGCCCTAACTAAAATAAATAATAAATTACAACTATAGTACTCTGCAAAAATGAAAAGTAAACTAAAACTAACAATAAGTGAAAATGGCCAAAAACCCCTGGAAAGTAAAAGAAAATTTAAAAGAATCAAAAATTCACTATTATAATAACCTAACCACTAGCCAATGGTTACATAAATGGATTTTTCTACATTATCAGACTAAACATATGCAATTTACAGTACTGCCTGTTCTGCTCTGATGTGTATCGTATGAACAAATGCACACGGTGTAAGTAGTTTATGAATGTCACTGTGAGCCAAAGGCTTAAGCATTTCTCATATAATTAAAAGAGCAATTACTATACGGGACTCCGTTAACTTTCAGCTTGGTAGATCAGGTCCGCTGAGCTCTGTGATATGCTTCCAGAGATGCTCGCTGGGCCGTAGCATGCTTTAAATTAGGTGCATATACCACAAGGTCTCTGGGTTTACTGTATGCCCCAAAGTCTTTTAAAATGTGCCTCCATTCTTTGATTCCTATCAAAGGAACATTGACTCAACACAGCCTTCTTAGTCCTCACAAGACATGGCGACACACAACGTGCTCGCCTCCCAACGAGCATAAGCAGGAGGTTTGGCAAATAAGTCACACACTAGCTCACCATATTAAATTCAAAAGCAGTGTCCTAAAACTCCCATCATTTGCTCAACAATTGAAAGAGGAACAAAACATGCACATATAGATGAAAGTAAAAGAAATAGGAAACCGTTGAGAAAAGCATAAAAACATTACCCTCATGACTGGTCTCCAGCTCTATCTCTCCACCGTAGTTGCCGTAGCCTCCGTCAGTGCGTGCCCTCACTCTGAATACATAGGTGGTGCCTGGCTTCAGCCCCTCCACTGTCATTGTGTGGGCTTTGGTCTTCAGAACCGTGTAATTCTGGTCTCTTTGGTTCTGGAATGGAAAAACAAAGCAATGTTCACATTCACTTACAGTGAAATCTGTTAAGTTGGATTCAGAGACTGAGGATAGAAAATGATGGGAAATTTAGAGTTGCATTGCATTCCTGTCTGATTTTATTGCAGATTACACTATTGTTCAAAAGATTAGGGTCGATATGAATGCCTTCGAAAGAAAATGTTCTTATGCTCACCAGGGCTGGATATATTTGATCAGAAATGCAATATTTAAAATAGCAATAATAGGGCCCCCATATGAAATCAGCGTCCCCCTGTAATGGGGCGAACGAGACGTGAGAAGTGCGCATCCAAGTGCAAGCTTTTATTTATAAACATAGTCAATAAACAGGCAGGGTCAAACAATGGCAAACAGGTATGGTACGGGCAAGACACAAAGCAATCCTAGGACTAGTAAGAGTTGACGATCGGCGAACAATATCCAACAGGGCAAGGCAGAGAGATAATCCAGGTATACGAGCAGTAGTCCAAGAGAGGTGCAAACAGAGTCCAAACGGCAAGGCAAAGGGTAAATCCATGAAATACAGGCAAGAATCAAAACACTAGAAAAACACACAAGGCAAGACTATGACAACAAAGAGGGTTCCGTATCGCAACTAAAACTAGGAGAGTTATAAATGCAGAACAATACTGGAACTAAACAGAAAAATACAGAATGGCTCGGTAAGGCAGCTAACACTAGGGGAGTGCTATATGCAGAACAATACTCGGCCGAGAGGAAGAGGAAGTCCATGGTTTGTGTAGGGTGTGTGATCAGTGCAATCAGCTGTGTGTGTCGTCAGTGGAATGGATGATGGGAATTGTAGTCTGAGGTGGCGTGCAACAGTTAGTGTGGTGCAAGAGTCCATGTGGTGAGCGAGTGACCTCTGGTGGTGAGTTAACGGAAGTTTATAGTCCAGATTCATGACCCCCCCCCCCCCCCCCCCCCCCATTCTGTTTTATTTTTTCCAAATTCCATTGTTTCATTCAAATTTTTCTAGACTCTGTTTTATTTGGTTCAATTAAATTTCATGAATCAAAAAGCATGTATAATTAATTGAAATCATGCAACTTGCAATATTAAATAGCAATTTATTAAATGTTTAACAAAAATTTAATTTTAAGGCCCAAAGAAATGATTTATTTTTCTGCCAAATAGATTCTGATAAGTATGACGAGATTATGTTCGTGTGTTCATTTACTCATATATTGAGGCGGCAGAGACTGAAAACACAGTGAGCGTCACACGCTTCAGAATGTGTGTAGTAAACGAAACCGCACGTCTGCACCATTCATTCACACAGACCCACGCAGAACATGCAAGATTCATATTTAATTCAGTATTTTTGTGGCTTAATATTCACAGACACTGGTCCATATCATGTTTTGAAGTGAACTTTTGATTTATCCAAAATTTGGCAAATTCAGTTGCATTCTGCATTATACAGTAAATTCTGTTTTCATGACTGGAATCCAACTGATTTCTATGTTAATATATTTTAAAATGTAATTTAATTTCTATGATTGCAAATCTGAACTCCAGTCTTCAGTGTCACATGATCCTTCTGAAATCATTCCAATATGCTGATATGGTGCTCAAGAAACTTATTATAATCCATGTTGAAAAAGTACTAAACTGTAATACATTTTTTAGGATTCTTTGAGGAATAGAAAAGTAAAAAAAAAAAAAACAGCATTTATTTGGATTATTTAATGGAATTACAAATCTACAAAATTTTCTGTTAAATCTAACTGTGATGCTATGCTAACAATGTTAACCATTCAGTCTAATATACTTGTTAAAGCTGTTTAAAGTGAACGGCAGGGTGGCAGCACGAGGTTGTGCCATAGAATATGACATAAGAGGATTAATGGAGGATATTATTTCAGCAGCATGTTAACACTGTAGCCAGCAGGCATCATATTTTGAGTCATTTTAGAGAGGCAGATGCTGGGATGCTAACAGACCAGGCCAAAAATTTTATTTACACTCTTTGACATGATTATTGGTGTGATTATAGTTACATGAGTCAGACATCTGCAGTGGTGTGTGAATGTGAGTCTATGAATACTGTGAGTTGATTAATTTTATAGTAATTACCAAGAATGCCAGCTAACACTTAACATGACAGATTCACTTATTCTCTGATGCATATTGTACACAAAAATGGCAAGAACTGGCTGAAAGTGCTAGTTTGGATGTGGCTGACTGATTTTTACTTGCAGTCAGCAGTCTGGTTATGCATTACATTTACATTCATACATTTGGCTGACACTATTATTTAAAGCGACTTGAATTCAGGGTATGAAAAAAAAAAAAAAAAAATCTTGTTATATGATCTCATAAACTGATCATATAAATCGAGAACGGACAAAATGAGAGATTATATTCCTCAGAGAAATCATCCACTAGCTACCAGCCAATAAAACAGTCAAAACACCCTTTCAAAATGAATAAATCTCTTCCAAATATTAAAGAGCATCCCATAACCAAATGGTTTCTGGGAAAGACTTGGTCCCTGTCCACCACACCCAGAATGAAGGAGTGCAGAGCAGGTTTGTGTCTGAGAGCGTGGGATCGTTCCAGTTCCAAAAAACACAGCATGCACCACACGGTCTCCAATGCCAGACACCCATCTGGGCATTCAGTCTAAGCTGACATCCCATAATTGCACAGCAACCAGTATGTATGCCAGACTAGACTGGGTCAAACGATTGCATCTGTGAAGGACTGATGTGTAAAAAAAAAAAAAAAATATATGTTTTGCCTGTGACCAGACAGTATGCTTTGAAAGGTTAAGAATAGATCTTAGAGGAGATGTCATATTTAATTTCATGGGAATGAAAATAAGGCTGAGTTAGGGATAGAAGTGCAATCTGTTCAATATGTACAAAAAAAAGAAAAATATTTTATTGAACTGAAATGTATTTATTTTAATGTTTTGTTACATTTATTATTAAATATATATATTAGAAAAATAGGATGTACTGTATTTATATGCCTCATAGCCTTGATTACTTGATTACTTCTTAACAATTGTGTGCACGTTAAAAATAAAATAAAATACAATTTTGGATATAACATATATTGGATATATGAAGTACAGCCTGCTCAAAGTATACACAAATTCAATAAATAAAAAAATAATTATAAATATTTTAATATTTTAAATAATACACATAAAATAAAAATTGGATATAACGAAGATCAGCTTGTTCAATGTATATGAATAACAATAAAATAAAATAATATCTGTTGAGACATCAATATTTAAATAAAATAAAATAAAACAGAATATTAGATATAATAAAGCTCAGTTCAGTTTTATTACAGGTTCAAGATAAAAAAAAAAAACAAACAAAAAAAAACATTACTTATTAACAACTGTGTTTGCGCATGTTCTCCTTTAGTCTGGATGTGTGTGTGTGTGTGTGTGTGTGTGTGTGTGAGAGAGTCTGTGTATACAGGTGTGTTACAGTAAAGGTATTCTCTCTGATCGGTGACGTCAACCCTGGTTTCTTTCTCCTGTTATAATTAAAGAGCTATGCGTATGTGTGTGAGCAGCCGGCTGTGGCGTACAGGGTCTACTGATTGCTTTCATTCCCAAAGGCACGATGATGCTACAGCCCTCAATTACACATGCCAGGGCTGCCTGGACAACTACAATCGTTACAGCTTTTAATGGAGGTCAAAGAAGCATGTGTGTAATCTGTGTGTGAGGATGATAACTCGGCCTGTTAGAGTAGTGCAGATGGAAATAAAAGAGGAGAGAAGAAGAAAGGAGAGGAGATGAAAGTAGATGTACCTTCTCATAGTAGATGACTTCATATTCCACTATGACTCCGTTTGGTCTGTCGGGTCCCTGCCAGGCCAGCGTGATACTGTCTTTACTCTTTCTTTCCTTCAGGATCACATTCACTGCAAACAGAGTGAGACAGAAGCATAATGTGATGATGTGCATACAAAATGGTACAATTATGTATATCTGTAAGCATTCAAGACTTCCTCAGTTCAATCACAGCTTCTTTACCCTCATAGTTTTATTCCAGTTACACCGCTACTGATACAAGATAAAGCCACTGAGAGCTCACAATCCCCTTACAGACGTACAGAGAGTGCTTTGCACACATACACACAAGTGAAACCTTTGTCTAAAGAGAGACAAAAGGGGCCACACAACAGCAGGTAATTACACTCTTGAAGCACAGTCTAACACCTTCTCTGTCTCTCTCGTCTGTCCCTTCATCTCTCTCACTACAGCAGGACGGACAGAGGAAGAGAACGAGAGGGGGAGGGAGATGGCAGCAGAGACAGCGGGTCTGATATTTGGTCAGATGGTTGGAGGTAAATTCACCTGGTGTCCTTCACCTTTTATGTGCTCTGAGATCTATGAACAGCCTTCAAAATTACACCAGACATAGACACACACACACACACACACACATACATGTTGGTTTTTGTGGTTTATGGGGACTCTCCATAGGCGTAATGGTTTTTATACTGAACAAACTGTGTGTGCTATTGCCCTACACCTAAACTTAGCCCTCACAGGAGACTTTGTGCATTTTTAGATTTTCAAAAAAACACAATTTATTATGTTTTTTAAGCCTTTTGAATTACGGGAACATAGGCAGTGTCCTCATAAACCACCTTCATATTGTAATACCTCTGTCATTATACAAATTTGTGTCCTAATAAACCACATAAACATGCACACACACACACACACACACATGCACACACACAGCAACTCCTTCATGACAGTAAATTACATTTAATGTTCTGTTCAGATACAATTGTTATTAATCTGTTATTTCTGTTCAGATACAATTGCTTTAGGTTTCTACACATTTTATCCAGTTAATTTGTATGTGATTAATGGATAATGCTTTTATTTATTATTGGAAATATTTTAAAAAGACTGAAATCACATATAAAATGTGGGGCATTTCTTTTTAAAAGAAAATTAATAGTTTTTTTTTTTTTTTTAGAATTAAACATTAAATAGATCAAAAGTGACAGTAATTTCTATTTCAAGTAAACACTGTCATTTTCTATTCAAAGAATCACGGACTTCATAACAATATTAAGCAACAACTGTTTTCAACGTTGATAATAGTAAGAAACATGTCTAAAGCACTAAATCAGCATATTAGAATGATTTCTAAAGGAATATAATTCATATTTGCCATCACAGGAATATAGTACATTTCATGATGAATTAAAATAGAGAACAGTTGTTAAACTGTTGTAACAGTTTTAGTAACAGTATTTTACAATATTACTTTTTACTGTATTTTTCTAACGCTCAAATCTACTATTTATTTTCAAAAATATTAATTATATGGAAATAGTAAACACTTATCATACTTACAGAAATATTTAATAATTACATTAATAATTAATCATGTAAAATCGAATTGCAAAGGATTTATGATGTTATTGAGAAAGAAAAAATTTAATGAAATACAAATAAATAAATAAAACTTGTTTGTGGTACTTTAAAAAGTATCTCCGACTGAGAAAACTTTTTGTGGAAGTTTTATTCTGAAGAGTGTGCCATTAAATGTGAATTTTTATGAGCAGCATTAATACCTAAATTGCTCTAAACTATCTAATGTTCGGTTTCGGTTGGTTCATGGTTTGACGTGGCTGAATGTATAAATCCTTGGGATCTTTGACCCTGTTCCGACACTAAGCGCTTCTCTCTCAGCATGTGCCCGTTCTGCTCAAGAGCTTCCCTCTACAGCCTGAACACCTTCATACATATTTAATACCACACAAGGCCCAATACCACCATACACACATTTACAAACACACATTTAATGAGAACACGCCTGCACTGATGACCCTGTCGGCCCGTCAGGGGTGTGAGACAGAAATTTGTGAGGGCAGTTTAGCACCACAGAACGAGTCCTGACTGTAGATAAAATATTCGATGACATGTATTATTTAGAGCATTTGGATTACTATGAACTTATGAACTTCCACAGAGGTTGTGTATATGTGTGAGAGAGTGAGATGGGAATCTGTAAATGCCAATCTGGTCCAACAACAACCCTCTGGCTGTACCGAACCTCTACTTTGTCTGATATCGAAAGCTGGGACCTTGAGCAGAGAAAAATCCACAATACGCTACATCACAAACGCAAACACACACTAGACGCAAGGGCTGTCGGAGAGTTTTGAGAGATCTCATTGAATAAAAAAAAATAAAAAAAAAGATAAACCTTCGCTGTCAGCGTAAAGGGTTGGGATGTATAAAATTTTGAATAAGAAAGGGGGAAAAATTGAAAAGAGAGACATTATTTACCTCTCTTGAAACACAGACGCACACACGTTGAAAATCTAATGAGGACTTCTTCACAAAAAAACAATCGCCTCAGGCATGCTGGTTTTCAGTTTATCAACATGTAGCGTTGTGTCAGCTTTGGCATTCAAAGTATAACATTGCGTCCTAACCAGGTCCGACATGACACAACATTTGAATAATTTATCAGTTCTGAAAGCAAAATGCAGCACAAAGTCACAAAATTTCAGTCAATCAGATCGTATTTGATGTTAAGTTTTAAACCATAAGATTTCACTGTCAAAAATATACACCAAGCAACATTTAAACATTATCATGGAAGAAAAGACGCAATCTACCTGTCTGACTGGTGGTGATGTTGACAGTGACTTCTTGTTTGGGGGTCGGGCTCAGATCGGACACTCCGTTCACCGCCTCTATGCTGAAGGTGTAGTTGGTGTTGGACAGCAGGTCCATGATCAACACTTTAGGGATCGAGAGACCAAACTGTCTAGGTACGAAATGGACGCTGTTGCTGCAGGGGCTGCATGTTTTGCCATTGTTGGCGCACTTCCTGCAGTGGACGTTGTAGGTGACGTCCCCTCGGCCGCCGCTGTCTCTGGGAGGACTCCACTCTAAAGTCACAGAGGTGTCGTTCAGGGTGGAGATAGGGTTATCGGCTGCAGACGGAGGCCCTGGGAGCGAAAAAATAAAAGATAGAAAAGAGTGTTATTTTGTTTGTTTGTAAATCCAGTTTGTGTTTGTATAATAACAAAATATAATAAAAAAGAAACATCCTAAACATCCCTTTCAATTTCTCCAAAGAAATTAATATATAAATCTATATTTAAAAAATAAATAAACGTATTTGTGCACATATATTTTTTTATTAAAATAATTTGACATTGATTATAATACATAAAAATGAAAACATAAGATCAATTAATATCATTCAGTTATTATCACTTGATTTCTCTATAAAAATGAACATCTTATTTAAGATGTATCTTATCTAATTATCAGTGTAATCTAATATGTCAGTGTCAAATAGTATTGATTTTAATTTAACAATAATAATTATAAATAAATAATATATAATATTTACGTTTATATATATATATATATATATATATATATATAATTTATTTATAATTATTATTGTTAAATTAAAATCAATACTATTTGACACTGACATAATAATAATATAAATATATTAATAGGCTACAAACACACAAATAATATACTTTATTATTATATGCATTATAATGCATACACATTAAATATTTTTTACGTTTTGTGTTTTTGCGTGACCACATTTTGTAAAATGTAATTCTTGAAGTAAGAGTAAAATCTAACAAACAATGCTTATAAAACAACACTTACACTTGAGCAACTTCTCCTGACCTGCACTTTTCTTTTCATTTTTGCCATCCAGAAATAGGAAAACCATACTGTGCAGCACTCTCACTAAAACAAGCACGCCAACTGGGACAATGAGGAACAAATAAATAAGAAGAAAAAACCTGGAGGTTCTCCTGTGCTTTTAAGCTGTAACTTTAACACTAAATGCTTCCCATATTGCTTTGATGCAGTGCATTAAGGGTAACGTTCATTCGAAGGAGGGCATGATAATGAGAGGTCTGAACAGGTTGTGGGGTGCTGGATAGTGCTGCCATGGGGTCTTTTCTTTAATAACCTGCTAAAGCTGCAACTACGCAGAACTCCAGTAAAGGTTTTTTAACACTACTCTGTTCAGCAGGGTGTCTTTTCAGTGAAATAAGTTCTCATATGAGTGTGCGGGATGAAAACAGGAAAATACACCCAAAGGAAAGTGAATAAGATAGGAAGATCCGCCAATGCACATATTCCACACGGACACAAATTGTTTTTGCAAAGCCTCAGTAATCAAACGCGCTCATCTCTATTCCTAGAGAGTGATGGCTGCTTTCACTGCTCAAAGGGTTTGAAGAGTCTGCAAGAGAGCTTCAGGATAGAGAGAGTAAATGAAGCAGAGGAAACAGGGGATCGGGGTGGAGGACTTTAAATGTCTGTGGTGATGACATTTCACCAGATCTAGTAGCTGCTGGTGGATAGAGAGGGCTCCTCTGGGACACAGATCAGTGTGTGTGTGTTTGCGGTCACCTGTGGATGAAGACGTCTATATGTTGCACAACCTAAAGGTCATTCCAGCCACTGGGATAAAAGAAAGTGTGTTCTTTCAAGGGTCAAAAAAGACCCTTATACACAAATTTTGTATAAATTTAGAATAATGGTTAAAATATATTTAATTACTGTTGTTTAGCAAGGATGCATTAAAACATTCGTATTTCCATTACGTTTTTTTTTTTTTTTTTCTGTTCATCAAAGAACCCTAAAACAATGTATCCCATGTCACACAAAAATATTCAGCAGCATAACTGTTTAGCATTGATAATAAGAAATGTGCACCAAATCATTTTACTAAAATGATTTCTGAAGAATCATGTGACATTGAAGACTGGAGTTATGGCTTCTGAAAATTCTGTTAATAAATTACATTTTAAAATACTTTAAATTGTAATAATATTCTTAATCAAATGAATGCAACCTTGATGAGCATAAGAGCATAATGGCCGTTTTCAAACAGATTTACCAAACATTTTGGGATGCTGCATAAAAAAGGCTGGATGGAAGCACTAAAATGGGCATAAAAAAATACATAATCTCATTTGAGGTGTAAGAGCTAAAACATGCGCATAAACTGAATGAGATGTTGACATGCACGTGTGTGATTTACAGCTGGTTTCTATGTGATCACATTAGCACATAATTTTTATTTCCTTGCACATGATTTTCATATACAGTATAAACAGTCTCATTTCACTGCTGTTGTCCTAATTTATTTTATCATTACATTAAGCAAGCAGAGAGTTTGTGTGTGTTTGGGGTGGGAGGTGAGTTTGTGTGCAAGTGTGTGCGTGATGTACTACAACTAAAGGTCATTAAGTGCATCCATATGTTTAACTGAACGCATGATTTGCCTTATCAGATGAATGAGTCTTTTAATTAGGATCTGTCGTATTGGGTTCTTTCATTCTCATTCCTTTCTTTCTGTTCTCTTTTTCGTTCTTCTGCACTTCAACCCCCAGCACACACACACACACACACACACACTAACACACATATATAGGCAATGACTCACTATCCTGGTCTATATAAGGTGACCTCACCAGTCTTGTAAACGCAGCGCTAAACGTCCAATTTGATGTGATGTATGATGATGAGACAGTGATGGAGTTGAAAATGTACTGAGCCCAGTCTATAAGAATAAATAAGGAAAACAGCCTCCAGCCTCTTCTTATAAAACACCTGTCCTCTATCCATCCGTTTTTCCATCCGTCTGTCTGTCTGTCAGTCCATCCTTGCATAATTAGAACTATCCATTCTACTAACTCACCATCATTTTAACCATCCATGCATCCACCTAGTATCCTTATTTTCAACAATTTATCCGTCCATCTAATTTATCCATACACTTACACAGTATATTCATGCATTCCTAATTATCTCCACCTATCCATTCACCTCTTTTTCCATCAGTTCACGCATCCATGGATCTCTCTGCCCATCAACATTCATGCATGATCTATCTAACATAGATTTATTGGTTTAGTGCTGGATCACTCACGGGTGCAGGCCATTGACCGCGGGTCCATGTCAGCTCTGTAAAATCCTTTCTCGCAGGAGCACTCGGAGGCTTTCTCCTGATGGGAGAAACTGTGAGGAGGACACTTGGTGCAGTAAGCATCCATGGAAGAGGCCTTGTAGGTGCCTGGCCTGCAGGCTGCAAAACAGAAACATGAAGACAGAAATGTTAGACAAACAGCTTCAAAGAGGACTCCAGTAAAACAACAACAATGAAATTAAACGAAAGCTAAATGAAACAAAACAAAAAGTAACAAAGCAAAACAACATGAAACAAAACACTAAACAAATGAAGCTAAACAATACAAAACAAAACAACACACAAAATGAAACATGAAACATGAAAATTAAAAACAAAACAAAAGGTAGATCAGTTTTTAAAGATTATCTACCAGATCATCAAGGTGGTAATGTTCATAAATGAACATCTTTGCCAACAGAAAAACCACACAAAACCATTGTTTTCACCATCAGAAGCGAGTAGGAGTAATAGCAAGTTTGGGTCATGACTAACTGTTTGTCTGACCAATGGTAGACTGGATTTGAAAAAGCTGTTTATAAACAGTCATTATTTTTGGAATTCTTTCAAAGAGGCACAGAAAGTACACACTTCAGCTGTAAATACACATTCCTTTTCCCTTTTCAGAGCTGTTACAACATCCCTTGTTCTGTAAAAATGGGTCAGTCAACACGGACTTAAATAACCAGTGGAGAAAAACGAGCCTGAGTGCAGGAATTACAAATAGTTTCTTGTAGCAGAGCGTCCCTAAAGGACTTCGCAAAACCAAAACACATCCTTGAGACCTGGATTCAAATTCCAACATTTCCCTGCCTCAGAGTACACCACGATTATGTTTACAAACTAGAGAATGGCAACCTGACTCTCCTCTCAAAATGTGGCCATTTCAGAAGGGGAAAACAGCTATCTCACTTTCACTTTTCTATCTATCTCTCTTTCTCTTTTCCATATTTTCCACATCTGCCTCTCACATTCATTTGTTTGCCTCAGAGCCCCAATGGATGACCCAATTTCTTGGTCCCTCTGAGGAACCATGTGAAATACGTATGGAGGAAATCATCCTTTTACCCATTTACAAATGCAAAGTGTTCTCACAAACACAGGCCTGAGAGAAGGCGCACGTAGAGGAGCAGATGAAGGTGGCGAGTACGACTTTAGCATGGTGTTAGCCTCACTCTAGCTCAAGGCGCCAGTAAAAAACACCACACAGGGCTTCTGCATATTCTAATGTATGTAAATTCGGAGGCCATGTGAATGTTAATGAATTGGAAAGGGCATATTTATTTGATTGCTTTGCTGCTTGGCACTCGTCGAGGGGATGTTGGTGGGAGGGAGGTGGTTCGTGATGGTGCATCTCAGGGGTAGAGACGTAAATTCACAGTGCAGTTAAGGCAAGAGCGTTAGCAATCTGCACCGCGAGCAAATTAGACAATCCTGCCGGCTGCCGAGGTCAAGCCATCGCTAGTGTCGGAAACGCAATTCAATTGATGGATCAATGCAATGATGAATTTATCCTTGCCTTGATTGCCTGTGTGAGTGGTGAAGGTCACGGATTTAATCAAGGTCTGCAGCTCCCTTGCTCGCCCATAAATCCACAACCGGCAGAGAGCGGCATGCTAACCCTGCACCGCAAAGATCCAATCTCCAACTCGGTTCCTATACATTCTCACATCATTTGTTGTTGTTTCTCTTTTCCTCTAAAAACATGAATAGAAATACAACGTGTAATTTTCATAAGCCTCCATTGCTTTGATTTATCATGGGAGCCAGTTTTCATATATGAGTATGTACTGTGTATATTTGTTATGTATATATAAATACACACATACATGTATATATTTAAAAAAAATCATATGTATATATTACATATTTACATTTATATATAAAATATTTGTTTATATATATAATATATATATATTTTTTCTTAAATATATGCATGTGTGTGTATTTGTATATAGACATAATAAATTGGGGGAAGTCGTGGCCTAATGGTTAGAGAGTCGGACTCGTAATCCAAAGGTTGTGGGTTCGAGTCTCGGGCCGGCAGGGATTGTAGGTGGGGGGAGTGAATGTCCAGCGCTCTCTCCACCCTCAATACCACGACTGAGGTGCCCTTGAGCAAGGCACCGAACCCCAAACTGCTCCCCGGGCGCCGCAGCATAAATGGCTGCCCACTGCTCCGGGTGTGTGTTCACGGTGTGTGTGTGTGTTCACTGCTGTGTGTGTGCACGTTGGATGGGTTAAATGCAGAGCACGAATTCCGAGTATGGGTCACCATACTTGGCTGAATGTCACTTCACTTTCACTTTCACTTTTCACTTTCACTAAATATACAAAGTACACACACACACTTTTATTTTAGATGCAATTAATTGTGATTAATCGTTTGACAGTCCTAGTTTTTTCTTCTGTATTGTGACATACACTCACCTAAAGGATTATTAGGAACACCTGTTAAATTTCTCATTAATTAATCAACCAATCACATGGCAGTTGCTTCAATGCATTTAGGGGTGTGGTCCTGGTCAAGACAATCTCCCGAACTCCAAACTGAATGTCAGAATGGGAAAGAAAGGTGATTTAAGCAATTTTGAGCGTGGCATGGTTGTTGGTGCCAGACGGGCCGGTCTGAGTATTTCACAATCTGCTCAGTTACTGGGATTTTCACGCACAACCATTTCTAGGGTTTACAAAGAATGGTGTGAAAAGGGAAAAACATCCAGTATGCGGCAGTCCTGTGGGCGAAAATGCCTTGTTGATGCTAGAGGTCAGAGGAGAATGGGCCGACTGATTCAAGCTGATAGAAGAGCAACTTTGACTGAAATAACCACTCGTTACAACCGAGGTATGCAGCAAAGCATTTGTGAAGCCACAACACGCACAACCTTGAGGCGGATGGGCTACAACAGCAGAAGACCCCACCGGGTACCACTCATCTCCACTACAAATAGGAAAAAGAGCCTACAATTTGCACGAGCTCACCAAAATTGGACGGTTGAAGACTGGAAAAATGTTGCCTGATCTGATGAGTCTCGATTTCTGTTGAGACATTCAGATGGTAGAGTCAGAATTTGGCGTAAACAGAATGAGAACATGGATCCATCATGCCTTGTTACCACTGTGCAGGCTGGTGGTGGTGGTGTAATGGTGTGGGGGATGTTTTCCTGGCACACTTTAGGCCCCTTAGTGCCAATTGGGCATCGTTTAAATGCCACGGCCTACCTGAGTATTGTTTCTGACCATGTCCATCCCTTTATGACCACCATGTACCCATCCTCTGATGGCTACTTCCAGCAGGATAATGCACCACGTCACAAAGCTCGAATCATTTCAAATTTGTTTCTTGAACATGACAATGAGTTCACTGTACTAAAATGGCCCCCACAGTCACCAGATCTCAACCCAATAGAGCATCTTTGGGATGTGGTGGAACGGGAGCTTCGTGCCCTGGATGTGCATCCCACAAATCTCCATCAACTGCAAGATGCTATCCTATCAATATGGGCCAACATTTCTAAAGAATGCTTTCAGCACCTTGTTGAATCAATGCCACATAGAATTAAGGCAGTTCTGAAGGCGAAAGGGGGTCAAACACAGTATTAGTATGGTGTTCCTAATAATCCTTTAGGTGAGTGTATATTCGAGTGAAACTAGTTACTTAATTCAAAGGAATAAGTAGTTTATTTTTCTTCATTACTATTATTATGCCAAATATATAGTGCCCAAATAAACGTCAATGTATTTAGCTACATTTTATTAGCAAAAGTAGTAATGTAGCTAACTACTTATATTAAACGTTTAGCTTGACTGCTAGTTTTACTGTCATACTTTAAAAGACAGTTAAACTAGAAACTGGTAATGTAGTGACAAATTGTTCTCATATATTGTGAACTGGATTACTGAAAAAAAAAATGGGTTACACTTTATTTAGATGATAAAATCCACTTTAGACATTATGTTAACTATAAGTAAATTTGTAAATATATGTCAACTAACTTTCATTAGAGTATTAGTAGACTGTTAGGTTATGGTTAGAGTTAAGTAGAATAAGCTGACATACTTGCAAAGTTACTTATTAAACACCAGCAAAAGTGGTTTCCCAGCATTGGTGCTAACAGCTAGGCTATGGCTCCAAAAGCTCCATTCTCCCTGCAGGAACACATGCCTTCCAGAACTATGATCTCAATAACTTGGATCAATACTTGTCACTGAACATGTTCTTTGATAATATGCACTGGTGGGAAAACCTCACCTGTTAGCGAGGCGCTATCAAACCGTAGCATTGATAGAGCCATGCTTTACCTTCTGAGCCACAAAAACATATTTGTTCCTTTGGACGGGAATGGAGGGATCAAATCAGCAACCTTCCAATTACCACCCCTGGAGCCTTAACCACTACACCGCACCATCCCTTTTCATTGTTCTGATTCAAATGAAAAGTCAGCCAATTGGGATACAATTCATGGCCTCCTAAATAGCCATAAGCAAACAAATAAATTCAAATTAGGTTCAAGAGCATGTTAGTCTTGAGTGTGGTGGCCCTTTTGTTGGGTCGTAGTGGTTGGAAAGAGAAGGAGAGAGATAGAAAAAGAGATGAGTAGGGCTCTGCTCTTAGAAAGCCTAATCAGAAGCAGAGCGTCTGGGGTGAAGGCTGGGCACCGTGCCGCTGCACTGGAGAGTTTTGGCCTGCTGATGAGGGTTGCCTGGCTGTTCCTTCCTGGCACTGATCCACAGCGGTATATCAGAACTCCCAGGCAGCCTGACCACACAAAAACACACACCAAATACACACACACACAATCTGGTGCAAACACACATAGGCCCTTACGGCCACAGGAAATTCCCTTCTGCGTAACAATCTTTGAAAGTCTTTCAAAGTGTTTCTCAGAGAAGAAGTCTTTGACCGCCAGCATCTGTTTAGATGAGTTTCAAAGACCCAGTTTTACCGCAACCATTTCAGCAGTACATGCTGAACTCAAGCAGTGAAAATAATACGGCTGGGTCGAATAGTCATAATTTGTTAATTTAGCCAAACCCAAATTATATTCAATGCAAATAATTTCAAGTGAGAGTGAAACACTGGAAATTGCTCCTATTGGAGTCATAAGGCTCAGGGAAGCTTGATGTTTATTTGAAAAGCAGTGTTTGACAGAATTAAAGACATAAGTACTATCTGAGCAAAATTTTTCCCAACAGTATAATTTTCATGTCAGGAAAAGTGAAGGGTCAGGTTATCCAATACTTGTCAACCCTCCCTGTTTAAATACAAATTAAAGACACATATCTTAGCCAAGCATTCACACAGTGCTCTCATTAATGTGTATTATTATAACTTATGAAATAGCACCAAATGTACGTGATCATCTTTTGCCTGAAATGCTATGAACAGCAGCTAATTATTCTTATTTTGCTTTTCTGATTCTCTACAGATTAGCTACAGATTGCACCAGCTCCAGTATGGATCCAGCCTTTGTGAAGATTTCAGACGACGCCAACACTTGCAAAGACCTCAGGTGATGCCAACTTTGGATCAACAAACAAAACTGTCAATAATTATCCTTATATTGTAATCATTATGAGCACAATAGTAAATGTTTGTTGTATCTGTTTAACTGAATGCATGACATTAACTAACCACATAACATGCATTATATTATAGCTACATATTGCAGCCATATGTATGTTACTCTGACATACTTGCCTTTGGATAAAAACAGAATGCTTCCTAATTGTAAAATTGAAACAGACATTTTCTGTAAAGCTGCTTTGAAATAATATGTGCTGTGAGAAGCGCTATACAAATGAACTTTGAAAAATCAACTGAAATAGTGTGTCTTTATGCATCTTCATCTGTGTAAAAAAAAAAAAAAAATGGCTTAAAGATTATGAAAATAAATCAAATGTAACTGCCCATAAGGGTTTTAGCAAGCTTCTTAAAATTAATTTTTGAGAACATGCCTTTAGGATCGAATTGTAATATATGTTTGGATTTCAGTAAAGATGGAGGGTGTTTTTTTTGTGCAACTGTGTTCTTTTTGGAAGTGTAAGAAAGAGAAAGTGTGTGTGTATCTACAGTAGTGGGAAAGAGGTTGAGAAAGACCCAAACAGACGTCCACATTGTGATAACAGAAAGAAACCAGAAGCACTGCTTGAATCTACTGGAGCCATACACTAATAATGAGGCACAAATTAAAGTTTCTCACAGCATTACCAGTGAAATAAGTTTGAGTTTGGATATACTCGTATGAACCCTTTAATGAAATTAAAAAGTTAATTCCCTGTGATTTAAGATGCATGCATTAGATGCATGATTATGGACAATACACTACCTTACAAACATCTAAGGAATGGAGGTAATACACTTGGGACCCCTAAATCTACATCTATGCCGCTTGTATATAAGGCAGCCCAAACTTCATACATCACAACAGAGTGATTTTTCAATACTTCAGTATCCAAGTGCATCAATACATCTGAGGAAACGTAAAGCACTGCGTCCGCTCCTCCCAACAGCATGCGCTCTCACTCCGATAGTAAATCAAAAGACAAGGGGAAGTGAACGCTCCAGAAATCTACATCTCGGATATCTCCAGGAGGTTTGCCCCATTAAAAATTTATACCCATCTGACTCCAGCTCTTTGTTTATGGCAATCAATAGCTTTTAGATATGATTCCTGAACATAAGAAAAGGGAAAACGCAACGCTTCAGGGAGGCGAGAGCAGATGAAAACGATCCACTTGCAAGACACCATTGTTTATGAGACAAACTTAATTGTCATTTTAATTTACAGCATAGCGGTCATCCGTGGAATTTGATTACGGCATTGCTCAAATATTTTATGGCGAAAGCATTTTATGATGTTCGATAATTGTGTGCCGTGCTATAATAATGCTTTAGGAAAAAAAAGGAAAAACGAGAGAGAGAATACAAGAGCTCGAAAAGATTTATGTTAAGTACATGCATCCACTTAATGCACATGAAATGTCTGATCTCAGCAGTACTGATATCACAGTCAACGGTCAAGTGAGTAATCAATTCCAAAATGAATAATTCTTCATTTATGAGTTCACTTTTTATCTACATATCCTGATTCACTTCCTCCATCTCTTATGAAGAAGTCAAACGGGACCTGACAACCCAACGTACGCCACTGATGAAGTATGACCCATTTGGGTTTGCCGACTGCAACGCTGTCACATCGCATCGATGTATCACTGATTATAATCTAAACAAATTTTCTCCGTGCTAATTGGCTATCACAGCAGTAAACAGGCAGAACGGATTTCAACAACATCCCTCTTTATCCAATCAGACGTCAAAGCAGAGGTGTGCATTTTTCAATTACTGCCCTTTGTTCGGCTAGAGAACAAATTCGCAAGACAGAAAATTACCAACCCCACAGCCGTCGACGTGCTCATACATAATCCATCGGTTGGCGTTTGTCTTTTTAAAGGAATGACAGTAAGTAAACAGTGCTCTGGTGCTGAGCACGACCCACTCCTCCTCAATAATGCCATTCGCAAAAGCTACCTTGCATCAGCATTAATAAGGACAAGCGCAGGCATGTCTTTGCCAATTTATTTGGCATTTGCATTCTCCAATTTTTTAGTCAGTCACTAAGTTTACCTGAGATTAACAATGTACAGCATGTTCACTCTTACAGACGTAGCTGCTTATTTACTGTTTTTCAATAGCAATTGCTGATGAAAGGAACATGGGGGGGAAAAAGCTACAACAATCCGACGGCTACTTGAGGAAATGGGCCTAAAACCGCTGTAGAATATGGATGTGTCAATCAAACTCTTGCCACAACAGTCTAGGATATGCTGGGTTCTTTCCCCAACAAGTGTGAAATTCATATGAAATACAATCACATCCTGAGAGAGCAATACCTAGTCCCCGGGCTAAATAAGTATGTGTGTGAGAGAGAGAATGTACTAACGGAGGTGTCTTGGTGTCTCTCGCTACCTCAGGCAGAGAAATAGAAATCACACACTCCTAGATAACTGTGAATTACATCCTGGAGGATGACATCATTACTGGAGCACACACACACACAAACACACACACACAAAAGGTAGGCAATCACCAGCAGTGAGTTGCTTCCTGGTCTGTGTGATAAGGCTGTGTGGAGACTCACAGACAGAGCTCTAAGAGCTGGTGTTACTGCATCATATGATATCTGGACATGGAAGATCAGGATGTGCCCATCACACTCATGGTGGAGGGTGAGGGTCCATCTGATTGCCCACAAACTCACAGGGAAAGAAAATGGAAAAAGACACTCTAGATAGTTTTTAAGATAAGCCTTCCTCTAAACACACCCACACTGGAAATTACAAATTCAATGTAATCGAAAAGTCACATCTGAAATCTGCTGTACTCATGATATCCTTGACACTATTTTGTCTCTATTTACCAGTCTGCAGAGTAACAGGCATGTTTACAGCAATGTTGTTAAATAAAATATAAATATTAAACTTAATAATAAAACTTAATTGCTGCTCTGGCAACTAACTAAAAATATTAAAACGGCTAAAACCAAAACTGAATAAAATGTAAATTAAAGATAAATAGAAATATAAAAATAATACAAACAATTAAAAAGCATAAAACACAATTACAATGAAAAGTGAAAATTAATAATAAAAAATATTAATAAATAAATTTATTTACTAGTGTTATTTATTACTATAGTATTTATTAATATTCTTAATTTTTATTTTTACATTTCTGTTTTCAATATAATACATGCTATACAGTATAATTATATATAATGTAGTACATATTATAGAATAAAAAAAAACTAATTTACAGAGTATGAGTTAGTATAGTATGCACTGTATACTGTTTTCTATTTTTTAAACAGTAAAATATTACACAGTGCTAAACTTTTCAAATAGTATATGCTACATTGTCACACTGAACAATAAACAATGAATTTAGAACAATAAATTTCCCTTCCAGTTGTTCATGATATAACTGAATAAGGATTTTTTTTAATCATTTTGCAGAGACATAAACTGCATAATAATTTAAAACAAACAAACACGTGTGTGTGTTTGTGTGTGTGTGTGTGTGTGTGTGTGCGTTAGATTACAATTTTGAAACATTTCCCTAATATTGGAATACAAATATTTGCAGGTATTGCACAACTGTGGGAAGCCTGGAATTTAATTTGAGTGGCGTCCAATTAATTCAGTCCAAAATTAATCTAATTTTCAGCTAAAATTAAGTATTGGAAGTTCACAATAAGGCAAGATAACAAAATGTTAAAGACTACGTTAAAAATTACACTGATATTGCTTCAGGTTCATTAATCACACTGGAATTTTGACAGCACTGCATTGTGGGATACAGAATCTCACATAGTGTGCTTTGGCTGTATATTGCAAAGTCTGGAAAATGTTGTAGGTCATCCGTCCATTACGTGCATTCTTAAATTGCACACAGTATACACACTGCATACTAATTATTAACAAAAGCTAGTATGCCACTCTGAACATGTCCCCACAGCCTAGAGAAAGATGTGATTGGCCCCTGTGGTCGTCAGGGCAATGCCATTTTAAGATAACTCTCTCATTTAATAATCCCCTCCCTTAAGCAGAATGTTTCTATGGGATTACGCATGGCTTCTCTATTGAACTTCAATACGGAAAGCATCAATAGACACAGGGTGGGAGATAATGGGATTTGACTTGTCTTAAAGCCTGAGGGGCCACTGTAGGGGTCGAGGACATCCAGCACGTAAACACAACCACTTCCTCCACATTTTGCAATCTTATATGCAGAGGACGCATGGGTCAGGCCATTATGACTGATCTGATCGGGGTGCGAAATGCACTTGAGCACCTAACCTCAGAGTTCTGATGAAATGACGGCTTATTCACTGATATCTTTCACAAGGCAATGCGACACAGGTGCTAATGTTATTTAAGTAGAAACAACTGGACTGTATCAGCCAGGCTGGGCACAAATCACATTCAAATCTCAGGATATGAAAAACACGGTAGACGATTGTTCCTGTCTCTAATAAACGTCGGCGAGATAAAGGGATTCAATTTCAATGCCTAGTGTTAGATTTCCAGGAACTCTTTTTGTCATTCGCTGGCAGTTGCCTTCAGTGCAGGGCCTCTACCTGTATCTCCATTTACAGTTTATGATTTCATAAAACCATTCCCCGAACATATTAGAGTTGGACATTGAAATAAGGAGCTGTTGCTGAAGGGCTCTAAACAATGACAGGCCTCATTTGTCATGAGAGAGTAGAGTGTATTTGGCAGACAAAGGACCAGGCGGATATCTCTGCAGGAATGAAGGTGGCGTAGGGGAGTGAGATGTAAAACCCAAGCTCTTTGTTTTCCTCTCGGATTTTGATGCCTATGACAGATGTGCCGTTAACGTTTCAGAACAATGCCGTGCATGCGGTGGACCACTGTAACGACGACATAATTAGCTACACTTCCTGTGCAGGAACATAGAATCTAATAACCTAGAACAAACACAATCAGCAGTTCACAAACCTTGGCTTTTAGGGTGCTACACATTAGGCCAATGTAAGATGACATTTTTCTCAGAAACTGAAAGCATCATTAAAAATGTGTCAATCCAAATCCAGGAAATGTGCCAACATTAATTATTTTTAGAGCCTTTATCCAATCAGAATTCAGAAGCACAACCGTTTTATATACACAAGCACTCTGGTTCAAAAGAGACTTAGCTTTATTAACCCCTAAAAGGTGCATATTAGTACCTTAAAGGTACATATTCATACCTAAAGTGTGCATACTAGTGCCTAAGTGTACCGTCCCAGTGACAGATTTTGTACCTTAGTGTATAAATGAGATAATTGATGCTAAAAGCAAAATATGCAATCATGTACACACAAAATAAGATATTTTTTCTCAGGGTTTTGATTTCATACAAGGAAAGCCAATGAGGTTCCACAGAGGGAAAGTCATACAGGTGTAGTAAATGACAGAATTTTAATTTTTGGGTGAACTGGCGCTTTAATAGGGATTCGTAAAACAGATGGTTATGCTTCTGAATTCTGATTGAACGTTTTAAGGCGTTGTAAAACACATATATCATCTAAAAGGGACAGAGAGAAAGAATACAAGAAGAGAGTGAGAGTCAGTGACTGAGAGCATGATATCAAAAAGTCGTTATGAGTTGATGAAATGTTCAGGGCTTGTCTTGCTCATGTCCTGGAGGGCAGAGAGATCTGGACACGTCTGCCAAACTGCCCGCCTGCTGTCATTCTTTACGGATAGAAAGCTGAAACAGAACTAAAACTACTACAATGCACTGGAATGGGCTGTCTATAAAAAATATGTAATCATTTTAATTTTTACATTATGTTTTAGGTTAAAAACTCTGCTAAATAGATAAATCTGCTCTAATACATTAACCCCATCTTTGAACCTGTAGCAAAATGATAAAACTTCTCTCTAACCATGTAAAAAGACATTTAAACACATAAAATAAAATAAAAAAAAATAAATAAAATAAAATAAAATAAAATAAAATAAAATAAAATAAAATAAAATAAAATAAAATAAAATAAAATAAAATAAAATACATAAGCTGTCAGGACTGCATAGGACAGGGTTTTAGCAAGTAGTTCTTCTACTTTTCAGATTAAAGGATTCCCGGTTGGGTAATGGTTCCAGGTTGGGTAACTATTCCTCCTTCATTTAACAGCATGCATCCATAGTCACGCTCTCAATTAATTTCTAAAATCACTCTTGCTCTAACCAGCTCTTATTGTGCCTTCTGGAAACTTCCGAGCTGTATATTGTCTACAGCTGTTACCTCACCAGGGTTATAAGCTCTCCTCAGGGGTTACAAAAAAGAAAACTGTGACCTGAAATGTTTTGCCCGGTTAGCAAGCACTGAGCTAAAGCTCTGGAGGCCAAATGGAGACATTCACAGCTTGGCTAAATGCAACCTGAGTGCCTTCTTTCCCCGTAAGAGCCCAAATCAGGGCTAAATCCTAATAAGCACTGAAGCAAACCAAATCCCCGCGCCACTCCTCCTCTCGCTCTCTTCTCCGGTCCTTCGGCTTCTCTCAGAGGGAGAGAGAGACAGACGGCAGGCTGCCAATCAGCTGTGAAGGGGACAGCTCAGACACCATGACTCATCTAACCTCAGATGAGGGGGCCACACACACACACAAACCAGTGGTCTAAATATAAATATAACTTTGAATATACATATAAATTTGATATTTTTGTTATTATTAATACTACTGCTACTATTTCTACTACTAATAAAATAGTTTTTTTTAAATGTTAAATGTTTTTAAAAACAAATAAACAGATAAATAATAATAAATATTATTAATAATAAAACAAATAAATAAATAACTACCCCTCATAGATATGCACACACATAATATCTCTGGAAGCTTTCATAAGGCATTAAATAATAATTTAATTAGCTAAATACTCACAGGTATGATTTCTAATACATTAGCTTTTTGTGTGTGTATTTTGTATTTATTTATTTTTGTTATCTTGCTTTTTATTGCTTTTTCATGTATGTCAGGGTCATCTCATAAATATAAATATAACTAATAAAATAACAGTGATAATAATGATAATAATAATAATTATTATTATTATTAGTTATTATGTTGATTATACTTATAATAATAGTTTTTAATGTTCAATAGTTTTACATATTAATATATAATTTGTAATATAAAATATTATTAATGTAATAAAATAAACATAAATATTAATAATTCCTTTTTCACACTTTAGATACACACATGGTCATACCCGACTGTAAGGTATTATGAAAACTTATAATTATTTAACTAAATGCTCTATGATGATTTTTTTTTTTTTATAAAGTTGTGTGAATGTACATTGAGCATGTGTGTGTGTGTGTGTGTGTGTGTGTGTGTTTGTATCATTGTGAATCCCACAAAAAAAAATAAAACAACAACTATGAGGTACTGCCGATAGTAAAATAGCACTAAAATACACTAAACAGGATACTTTAATGGAGAGCATAATTCAACATGAAACTCTGCTGACGGCCTCACAAAAACCCAAGAGATTCATCCTCTCTCACCATTTTCATTCACCTGATGGTCAGTGGGCCGGGCCGGGCCGCTCTACGATATTGATTTTGTGTCATCCAAGAGAGGACAGACTCTCTGAAAATCATCTTTAAACTCTTCTCTCTCCTCTTCATGCTAAGCCTGAGCGCTGCAGTGCATCAATAGAAAATCAACATGTCGCTATTCCAGGCTGAGCAGAGCTCCAGATGAGCTGAACTAAGGGCTTTTCTCTGTAATAGCTACAGCCGGCTCACAATCACGCACGGGGCAGCTATTCACCCGGGAGTTGCCTCAACAAAATGCATTTATCTCGTCGGCTGCTGTTTTCTGTGCTAAACGGGTCACTGAATAATTATCTCTGTCAATGGAAAGATTGCTGGTAAAAGAAAGATTAAAGAGAAAAATAACAGCTGCGGCTTGAGGTGCAAAAAAAGTGAAGATCTAAAACAGTTGTAGTAAAAGAGAGAAGTGAGAGAAGTGACACTTTTACAGCATGTATGGAAGTAGTTTATGCTATTCACCTCATTTTAACTAACATTTGGTAAGTAGATAGTTAATGCTAGATAAAGTTACTTTGCTAGTTTGCAAAAACACCAAAATCCAGCAGTTTTTATATTAAAAACTTATTTATAAAGTTATAACTTTACAAAAATATTTTATAATGATATATTATAAATCTATAAATTGGTATATATGTTTTCATACTAAAAACGATTTTTCTATACAGATTTTCAATAGATGTCCAAACTGAGCGTCTGTGATCAAGGGTCTGAATGGAAATATCCCAGACGTCCCGGGTCAAGCTTTGTGACACCCCTTCTTGTAATGGACAAAACATGCACAAGTCTTCACACTCTCACACATGAACAAACAAACATGCACACAAGGATATTGGATGCACAGGCACACTTTAAAAAGAAAATTAAAATAAATAAAAAACCCTAGTCAGCCCGCATTGCCACATGTTAGCAGAGCACCTTTCCAAAACTGAGTAAACCCATTCCAATTATTTAGATCAGTGAAGGGGAACAGTATGTTTCTCCTGGCTCGCTGATTTAGGCCATTCCACCACAAAACTTCATTTCCCATCAATCTCTGGGACAGCGGCACTGTGTGGGATGAGGCATTGCTGCTTTGTTGCACTAAGGTACAAATTGCTGTAGAACATGTGTTTTTAGAAACATGATATTTTTCATTAGTCATTCTAGGTTTCATTTCATGGTTAATTCTAGTTTCACTGATTTTGATTAATAATTTTCTTATTATAGAATTATTATATATTAGTATATGTGAAGAAATGTCATATTTCATCCCAAAATCACAAGATCTTAGCAATGGTGACATTATTATCAATGTTGTTATTATGTTTTTTTTTTATAACAGTTAACAAAATAACCCATCCATTAAATCTCAGTAACCTGCAGTAATTTGGAAAAATCTTATTCCCATTGCTGGATAATAATTATAACATAAATGTTAAAAATAATGAGAATTTGTAATGGTAATTTGTACTGCCCTGAAAGTAATGTCACAATGCCAAAATGTCCAAAAATATATATATTTTTATTTTATTTTTGAGGGTTAAATATGAGGCATTTCTATGTGATGCAGAACAATTTCTACTTAATGTATTCAAGTTCATGTTAAATATTTTTTTATTATTTAAAATTGTGTTTTTTATTATTTAAACTATTTAAATATTTTAGTGTACTACCACACAACAGGGGCATTGGACAGTATTGTACATAGGACAGTGTCTAAACATGCACATCTACAAATACAATGCTAATCGCACACTTGTGTGTGTGTGTGTGTGTGTGTGTGTATTATTATAAAATTCTGATAGTCTAAAACAGTTTCACTAATACAAAAAAGTGACCCTGCTGTCCAGTCCACAGTCAGTCAAACAGATACATCTAGAAAAAAAAGAGATGCCTTCAGATATGTAGACGGATAGATAGACAGGATGTCAGGGCTCAAGCTTTGGTCTCCGTCTGCCAGTTTGTGATTGTTATTCCTCTCTGACCTCTTGGCATTGTGCTGGCCATTTGAAATTAAATAAATATTAGTGCAGGAGCACTGGAGGGGTCAGGGTCAGAGTCTGACAGACAGCCACAGCAGGAGGCAAACGCGCACACACACACAAACCATATTTGAAGACATTCCCATCTCCAAAACTACCCGTAAATGTTGATGTGAATGCTAAATGGGTTAAGAGGAAAAAAAAAGCTTGGAGTGAGGCCTGCCGTTTCATTCCTCTATTTCCCGAACACTCCCTGCAAAGAGTGCTGGAAAAAGAGAAGGATCATCCAACTGTTTGAAAGGAGATGGGGCAACACTTAAAAGACAGCAAGAGAGAAATATGGAAGATGAGGGGAAAAAACATCTCCAGAGAAACAGAAAAAAGGACTCAGTGAGGTAAATCCCAGCTGGGCATCTCAGGCTTACTGCTTCACTCCAGATACTCAGCAGTGAGCCACACTAATCACTCAATCATTTCATGCATGCCTACAGACACTCTATAATCACCCAAACACACAACAAAACCTAAATCTAAATAATAATAATAATAATTGTTGTTTTTAATAATAATAACAATAATAATAATAATTATTATTATTATATTAATTATATTGTAATTATTAACAAATTATCCTATTATTATCTCACCATCATTATTAGAATCCTGTATTATTATTATTGTTGTTGTTAAATAATTGAAATGATTATTAAAAATAAAAAAATTTAAACATAATTTATGATAATTTGGGAGGGAAATGTGTTTTCCACTTCCATGGAAAAAAAAAGTCACAATGCATATGAACCTTAATAGTCCAAAAATATAAAATCCAATATTTGTTTTTTTAGTATTATTGTAATGAATGAATGAATGAATGAACAGGTTTGATGCAATATACAACATAGTTGAAGCTGATTATTAAGCAAATATTTTTTTTTATCATTTCAGTTGAAAGGCTTGCCGTAGCAAGCAGCAATCCACACTCTGTGAACAGGCCTTTAGTTGCAGCAGTGTTGGAGAGGAATCATAATGTCTTGTTTTTTGCTGTTTGCCTTACACTAGAAAGTGTAAAGAGAGTGACAAACCAAGAGCACAGTGATTAGAAACAGAAAAACGGCAAGGTGAAGAAAAGAGCTTACTAGAGAAAAGGAAAGATAAAAGAAGAGCGAGTATAGGGCTGATTCAGGAGCGAAGGATGCAGAGAGTGATGGGAGCTCGCTGTGTGATCTGTGTTGTCATGTGTGAGGATGAGCAGTAAATATTTAACGCTGCAGGCTGGGACTCACGTTGCTGCGGCAGGTGCTACAGCCCTGCGCCTGCTGTCTGGAGACTGCTCTCTTTCTCTCTCTACATGAACATTTACATCTATCTCCCCACCAGATGCTTTCTTCCCAAAGTAAACATGCCCATAATATGTAGTAACACTCAGTCTTTGGCAAAAAGTGCAAAATGCAAAACATACACACAAATGTAGTCTTCTGTAGATTTTTATATTTGTATGCCTGTGCTTTAAAATAAGAATGCTAACAGCAAAGTGTTTTAGACAAAGACAGACGTATGTAGTTTTGCACATCCCTTGTGCCATGTTAGTTTTTGTAGGCATTAGAAGTTTCTGTCCATGTACTTTTTTTCAGATGGAGGAACGCCAAGACTATGTCCTGCTCTGTGCCATTTACTGGATAAACTGAGCAGCAGTTAAATAAAGGTCTATAAAACTGCGGCCCAGCTTTCTGCAACCACACCACCCCAAATCCTCCTTCTGAGCTCTTCTGTGCGTGAAATATCTGACATGAAGAAATACAAACAACCCCCTGCTCTCCAAACCTCACATCTTTCACTGGGAGATCAGAGCCAAACTAAGATGTGTTTCTGAACTCCTAAGAACTAGCCTAATTTTATACTCGGCTCAGCAGGAATGAGGAGAAACACATCCATTTGGTCTGATCAAATGTTTTAAAGTATCATTCAATGTCCCAAACAGTATGTAGTACTTTTAGTAGGGATTCCAGAAAAGTGGAATGGCAAGTCTAGGGCAAAAGCAAAATCAACTGAACAGTAAATATATAACAAAACAATAATGGTTCAATTTATAACAACAAAGACTATTATTGTAAGTTAGTCTATGGGAAATATACATCAAATACGTATAATATATATATATATATATATATATATATATATATACATATGTGTGTGTGTATTTGTATATGTTTATGTATACACAATATATTTCAAATATTAATAAATAATCATAATACTAACAATAAATAAATGCTTTCTGTTCATTACACAATATTATGAGGCTTCAAAAGTCTTGTTATAAAAAAAGAACATGTCATATGTGCTAAATAAGAAAAAGTCATAAGAGTTTGGAACTAAATATATATATTTTTCTTCATATTTAGATGAACTCTCCCTATACTTTGGATGAACAATCCCTTAATGATTATTAATAATTAAATAATTTAATGACGATTTAATAATTAAAATCGCAACATTAATAAGTAATCATAATAATATTCATAATATCAATTGTTTATAATAATAAATAAACACTAAACTACACGATACTATGTGGCTTCAGAAGATGTTATTTAAAGCACGTCATATGGACTACATTAAGAAAGAAAGTCATAAGAGTTACAACATAAGAAAAATGCTGACATATTTATATATATATATATATATATATATATATATATATATGGATGAACTATCCTTTTCAATGATGATTAATTTTCAAAAGGAAATAATTTAGGAACTAGGCTGTTTACCAAAAAAAAAATATGCACTAGACTTTTCTTTTCCTTCTTTATTGTTTCATCACTTTTTTATTTTCATTCTCAGTTAGGAAAGTCGATATAACTGAAATCACTAGATCCAGAGTAAAATTCATTTTTGCCTGTTGTCATTAGCAGGTATTAGTTTTCTGCATCCTGGCTCCGTTCATCTGACCCCCCGGCCCACATGGCAAGTGACGCTTCCTCTTGCCGACAGGCACACAGAAACACACGCATGCACACATTGTGTGAGAGAAAACACTATCAAACACTGATAACAGGCCTGACCTGACACAATATCTCATCCCTATTCACTCATTCACACACCGCCAAACTCCTGCGAGAAAGCTGGCAGATTATCCGCGGGCCATTGTTCCTTTCATCTTCAGATGGGAGGTTATGGATTTCAGATTGAAAACTGCATACTGATTCAGATGAAGCATATGCTCCCTCTGTCAGAATTAATAGGAAAACCTCGCTTCTTTCAGTCTGGCTGATAGGGATTTTAGTGTCCGTTTCTTTGAGAGTACAAATGAACCCTGATGAGCTCTTCCTCGTTGATAAGCACAGTAATATCCGGGTTTCGCCCTCCGTGGCGGCCTGCTGCTTTCTATTGTCCTGGACTGATTTGAGTCATGTACTCTCCAGGATGCTTTCCAGACGGGTTCTTTATGAGCTCAGCTCACTGATTCCAGAAAAAAAAAAAAAAAGATGACACTTCTGCTTGCATGTCTAGCCTGTTTGTGTCCTGTAACTATATTACACAAAAGGTTAGGTTTGACTATTCAGCAGTGTCTGATATTGAAGGATAGATGAAAAGGCACAAGTTTTCGAAGTATAGGAAGTAAAGAACAAATCAGATATCTCCAGAATTTTGATGTTCATTCATTAACTGATTTAGATAACACTGATTCATTAGTTTGTGACTATTTTTTTGTCCAGTTAATAACAGAAACCACACCATAAGAGTTCAAATCACATGCAGTCTTGCCGACTGACATACCAATACCATCTACCATAGTTACTGTCAAACCGTCTAGCCATATCGTCACAAGCTAGGAAATATAGAATGATCTAGATTAGAAGTCCAGCCTAAAAACAACTCTCTCCTTGATTCAAATGCCAAGAACCCTTCAAACCCATCCAAGTGAGCCAATGGTACTGTATTAGTGGGCATTAGTGAGCCTTCTGAGAATCCTACTCACTTACACTGACAGATATTAATATAAAGAGAATATACAGTGTGCAGGCTTCCTGCCTAAAGACTGTTGTTACCAGGTGGAATCAAATTCATTTAGCTAGCACTCTGATACCAGGTCATTCAAGGATTCACACATATATAAATACAGCTTCAAAAATTAAAACCACTGTGAATGCTCTTCGCACTAAGCACATCTAATAGGCTTACCACAATAATAATTAGCAGGAGCTGGTTCTTCAAAGCAAATATTGGCCTTTATACATAGATACAGATGTTCATATAAATATAGATATAGAGATTTAGATGACACTGCAGTGTAAATACACTGTACTTGTAAATAAAGATGATTGGAGTACATTTTACAAGAAAATATGATTTCAGTTTTCAAAATTAAGTTTAAGTCAATGTGTTACTTGTCATTTCTCCATAACAGTTTGTGAAATTTACAAGCAATTTCTGAGTGAAAATTGTTTCTAGATCATTTTTCAGTATTTTTTATTAAAGATTTTTTAATTAATACTTTTATTCAGCAAGGACATGTTAAAATTTATTAGAAGTGACAATAACAATATGTATAATGTTACAAAAGTTTACATTTTAAGTAAATGCTGTACTTTTGAATGTTCTATTCATCATAGAATCCTGAGAAAAAAATACCACAGTTTCTGACACTCTAGACTGGACTGGAGTAATAGCTGTTGAAAATTCAGCTTTGCCATCACAGGAATAAATGACATTTATAATATATTAATATATAAAAACAGTCCATTTGAATTGTAATATTTCACAATATTACTGTTTTTACTGTATTCTTAACCTAACAAATGCCTTGGTGAATATAAAAAATATTGACTACAAACTTATGAACAGCAACATTGTGTCACCTGATAAATATTGCAAAAAAATAAATATATATCAAAAAACACATAGGCCCAGCCCTATTTTCAACCACTGTGGCCCTGTAGCTCAGTAACTAGATAAATAAATAGTGGTCAACACAGGACGGAGGGTGATTAGAATGAACAGCGTGGTGCAGCTGATAAAGGGGCTATGAGACTTGTGGACGTGTTACTGTGCGCTCTTGGGACAGAGGTTATGAATTATTGAGAGAGATGAACTTAAAATAAAACGGGGCTGGAGGTGGCTTGAAAACCAACGATGTGCTCACTCTTTCTGTGCCACGTTCCCACCTCACTGCTATTTAACTGTATGCATCCACTTGTTTGGCAGAGAAAGCAGTGAGAGCATGAGAAAGTTTAGAAATACATGATGCAAATGAGATGAAAAATGCCAGGGAACAGCCAATCGCAATGAATGAAGGCAGTAACATCTGTTTTAACATCTTCCAGTCATTTCCAGTAAAAATGGCAAAAAGTCGAGACTCTAAATCAAAGTGTAGAGTAGCAAAATAACAGTAATAGCCTGCTTCGGCCCACATCATGATAAAGGCAGGCGCAGAAAACCACTCTCTCTATAATTAGCACAGCGATGTCCAACTCGCAGCTCGGTGTAATGAAGCTGTTCAACACGCTCCGCTCACAGTATGACCACAGATCGCAAAAGCGAACACAGACACTGCTCCGCTACGATTAGCACTGATTAGCTCACCACCTCTCAAATGCCGCACGCTAATAACTGCTAAAACTAGCCCCGCAGTGGTCGGTTTACAGAGATCTCAAATCACTTAGCAGTGAGCACTGATAGAAAACACCCTTTGATATTACAACTGGTATTTTTAGGCTAATGAAGTAAAAGGGTACATCAGATTTAGGACATTACATGCTTTGGTTACAACTGATGGCTTGGTGATATTTCACAACGGTTTTGTGGATTGACTTTGTTTTCACTTTTTTTCCATCCAGGGCATAAAACCGAATCTCCCCACAGGGATCAATAGCGAATCTCTCAGATTCTAACATTTGGAACTTGTCCATCATGAAAAGCTCAATTTCATCACAGAGGCTCCAAATGTCACATTGTTTAGTGATATTTTCCACTTAGCAAGAAGGGATTGGGTTGTGATGAGACTGTTCAACAGATGAATTGATTTTCTTGCCTGAAAATCTAGTATGTCAGTTTGTACCATCTTGATAATGTAGCCTAAGTAATAAATTGGTATTGCTGCAGGAGCTGGCTGGTTAGCATACACTGAAAAAATTATACTATTTTTTTTTTTAAAGTAAGTGGTTGCAAACAATTTATTTTAGATACATTTAAATAAATAAAACATTTTGTTAGTCAACTAAATTTGTTTATTTATATGTAGCTAAAATAAAAAAAAATCAGTGCATACAAAGATCTCAAACTCCAAAGAGATTGTCTAAATCACAACTCCCAAGAATCAGAGTGGATAGGTTTCTACCAGTCTGCATGTATGAGCTACCAGGCTTCTACAATTATCATTTTTAAGGAATAACTAATTTTACAAAATTTGTAAAATCGCCAGTTTGTGTTTATGTATTGATAGATTTATACTTGGATTCCTCAAGGATGAATTAAATGAAATTAAAAATCAAATTAAATTGACCAAAAGTGATAATAAAGATATTTGTAATGTTACATGAAAATGTATATTTCTAATAAATGCTGTTTGTTTTTCAAACTTCCTTTTCATGAAAGAATCATGAAAAAAATATTAAGACAATAATAAGCAGCACAACTGTTTTCAACATTGATAACAATTAGAAATGTTTCTTTAAGCACCAGATCATATTAAAATAATTTCTGAAGGATCGTGTGACACCGAAGAGAGTAATGGCTCTGCCATCACAGGAATACATTTTAAAATATACTAAAATTAATATTTTAAACTGTAATAATATTTCACAATATGACTGCATCACTGAATTCAGAACCATCTGCCTCCAAATGTCACATAAAACAAAAATAACTAACTTTTACAAACAAAATTTGGATCAAAAGAAATGGCAATATACATGCTGGTCAGACATTCTCAAAGCAAATGTTTCTGGCCAATAACAGGCTGAAAACTGACTTTGTACAAGTAATAAAAAGTCTGGCCCAGTAAGACTAGGTGCATGAAAACGCTGCATGAAAATACACACAAATATACTTCTTGTACAGTAAATGGTCATGTACATGGTTGTTTCCAGCAGGGTTGCTGAGTTGGTTTTCCTGCGGTGTGGTGGCGGGCAGAGGGGGTGGATGGCTGTTATAAATTTGTGGGGGTGAAGTGTTGTTTGATGAAGCAGGCGCAGATTTTTACCTCCTCTGACAGACTAATCAATTCAGAGCGATACTTATCACCTGCTTGCCCTCTCCAATACATCACACATGCACATATCTCATATCACACCCTCTGTTCCTGCCTTGACCACATTTTATTAAGGAAACACAAAAAATGCGTTACACGTATGTGACGTTGGTGTGATAACAGACCTACAGTCTGTTCAATAGCAGGCACGTCAGTACTCACAGCCTCAAAAGCACAGAAAAACAGTCTAAATATTTCTGAGAAAGATGAAAAATGACATTAAACTCAGCAAGTGTGGCAAAAAGTACCATTTCCTTTTGTGATTCTCTGTGTCCTTGAACTCAAGTGCCAAAACGACAATGTCTGAGCAGACAGAGAGCAGCCACACTTTAGAGAGGACAAAAGGCTGCAGTTTCCAGGAAGGCAAAGCAGGGATCTGAGGTGCAAATTGGGTTATGAGAAACATGGGCTGCAGGCGAACGCACCGGAGCTTTTGCATTATTGATAACATAGCAACACAGCGGGCCTCGTTCGTACAGCGGCCGCCAATTCTCAGAGCTGTGATTGGTGTTGTCAGTACAGAGGTCAACGCGGACACGACTGTCGGTCTGACAACATTCAAACACATCTGGAATTTATTGCCACGGATCAGGAGTCAATTCTCCATTTCCTTCAGGAATGAAACAGCTGCCTCCCAACATGCAATGCAATTTATGTAGAACTCCAGCTCTTATATATTCCCATCTTTTTTTCATCTCTGTCCCTGTCGGCTCATCTCGTGATTCATTTAAAAATGCACTTTTTTATCTTCTCTGATGCTATTTGATATTTAGTAACACTTAACAATTACGCCCCATTAGTTAATGTCAGTTAATGCATTACCTAACATTAACTAACAATGCATTACTTACAGTATTTATTCATCTTTGTTAATGATAGTTAACTGTGCATCGTTATTTCATGTTACATGCCATGAAATAATATTTACCGATGTTTTCAAAGTGTATTTCATTGTTAATTGATGTTTAGTAAACTAATAATAACAAATGGCACCAAAGTGTAAAAAAACACACTTTTTGGGGTTATTAAAATTCTGTCTGATACGATAAGTTGATAATCATTTTAATTTTATGGTCAATGACTAATAAAAAAGCTAACATCAAAATTCTATTTTTGTATAAGACAAATTCAAAATAAAACATTACAAACTGAAATACAAGTGAATGTAAGCATCACATCATTATAAATGTACAGTGTATATGCAAATGGGTATTCATTTTGAGATTTGATAAAAATCACAGAACATTTAACAGTGTTATGAATTACTAGTGTTTTTAAAGATTAATTTTAATTGAGCACTGGTTGATGGCAAAGGTAATATAAATGTAAAAAAGGCTAAACAAATATTAATATGAATATGTGTGTTAAGAACTAGTCAGCCAAAGGATTAGTCTTAATTTTCATTCTCAAATTAGACCAAGTTTTTTCACAAAAAAGGGGTATGACCAGTCTTAAAGAAATAAATAATAACTTGTAATAGTAAATTTATGCAACAGGGCTGTGTCTTACTGTGGCCAATTCACCAGTTATTTAAAAAAAAGTGCTTGCTCCTCCCCTAAAATTACTTTCCTTTTACTATTTCCTCTTACTTTTCACCTCCTCCACCAGTAAACAACATCCACTTTCACAATCCAATCTGTTCCCAATGAATAAAATCGAGCCCCATCCTGCATTTTTTTTCTTGTTGTAGATCCTGTTTCAAATTATAATTCATCATATTATGAAAGCAAAATAGGCTGCGAACAGCGTTTCATGTTGACCTTACAAAAATAATTTGCTGTTCTGTTTCACCGTTCAGCTTTTTGGTGCTGGTGTGTGTGTGTGTTTGTGTGTGTGCATGTGCACAACACTCATACCAATCTGCAATGTTCCACCGTCCAAGCAAAGATGAGCTCTGATGTCCCCAATTACAGCAAAAATATGTATTGAGCTATGAATATAACCGTGGTGTTCTGCACAACTATTACGGCTGCATCGTCCCATGGGGGAAAAGACGATCTATATTTGGACCTCAGATTTTCCAACTGTACATCCATTTATTGCTATGCACGTTCTATGGCCTTGTTTTTCCCCTAGACTTGAAATACTGGGGAATAAATGTTATTAATTTCACTTGCTCAGAGTCTGAGAGAATGAGAGGAGGAGGAGGAGGAAGAGAGGGTGATGTAGTCTGAAAATGAGGTGCAGCTGTGTATTTGAGGTCGGCAGTGAGTAACACTGAAGCTTTGTGAGGATGTGAGCAAAGGGGGGCTGGAAACGGCCCCCAGATTGTTATTCAAGGAGTCGTTCCACATCACCCATCAGTCCCCCTCACGAAACATCTGGCATGAGGTAAAATTGCCTCTATGCACACAGAGCTTCAAGAGCTCTCTTTCAGCGAGAGGTCTTTGGCTTTTGACTGACCCTCTACTGCGAGAAAGAAAGAACGAACGAGAGCGGGCTCAGGAATAATGTAGCCGCTCAGGGAACACTTGACCTTCAAAGATCCTCCGCTGTTTCAGATGAACTTAACAGGGATCAGGTGGGTCTTGACTGACTGCTGCTTCACACTTCCACCACATACAGGTTTAACACACACACACACACACCTCCTCTGATATATGACAGGACACGCTGGTGAGAGGAAGAGGGGTTATTTGAACATGATCTGCCAAAAGACGATTAAAAATGCCCCCCAAAAGATTAAAATGTGTTTTGCAGGACTAAAGAATAACCTTTCAAAACATCTGTTTTAACTTCTAACATGTTCATATATCACTATGAGTTCATATATCACATGAAGCTCTCTTTTAAAAGATGAAGTCTGTTTTTCTTATGAGCTACAAAGAGTCATTCTCCTCTGAGAGATTCAGTCAAAACTTCATTGAACATATATCTGAGACAAAGATTTGATAGACCTCTGTATTACTTTTAAGACGGCTACAGACATTTGGTAAGACAAGTCTGTGTACTTTGCAGGAGGAAAAATAACCCATAAAACATTTTGCCGTTTTAAAATAAATAATGGCCTTTTAAGGCTATTTAAACTAAATTATGGATAATTTGTTGGATAATTAATTCCATGCACTTTCAAAGAAATTAATTGTCGTATCTTGCCTCTTTTTCAAAAATAATAATTTAAAAAATAAATAAAAAAGAAGTTACATTGTCAGTATGGGGTTAGGTCTGAAATATATTAACAGAAATATTATTCATAATATAATTTTGTATTTGTGACATTGCAAATAGTGATAAACCTTATGTTTTATTCAGTTTGCATTGCAAATTTTCCTTGATTTAATTCAATTTCAGGCAATGTCAATGCGGAATTTTGGACTATAAGAAGTTTAGACACTAAGTCATGGACAAAAAAATATAAATTAGTATGTAATTGAATTAGCATAGCAATCTGCAAACAAATAATTCTAGACAATCAGTGTATCTTCCGTTCATTCGTTTTTTTTTTTTTTTAATATTAAAAACAGAAAAATAAGAAAAAGGTTAATTGTTTTAGTTTTTCAATAAAAAAAAAAACAAAACGGAAAAAAAAACAAGAATTAAGATTGATTTTCCGTTTTTGCATTCAGGGCTAGAAAATGAATAAACAGCTTGATTTTTTTATCTCTGCATGTGGGCGGGAATAAAACGCCCCTTTCCAAAGATTGGTCAACCAAACATTAAACAGTGCCGTCATTAGTTCCTGCTGCTACAGTTGTATGCATTCTTCAACACGTTTATTGCAAATTGAATCACTTTCTCATCAAACAACCAGACTAACAAATGGCTAACGGCTAACATTACCCCTAATAATAGACCATATACTACACTGATATGCAATAATGTCATATCTTTACATATCTATATCATTTCAACTTCATCTCTTGTCCAAAACTCAGCTCAATAAAACAGGCGATGTGCCAAAGATGTAGGCTACGGGGTAGCTGTGAGTGCAGATGTGAATTAATTAATATTAATCTATGAAAAAATAATAACATAACTTTTTTAATATATTATTTCTTGCGCAGGTTGCCGAAATTATGCCCATACAGAAGTAAGCGTCTATAGGCTCTTCCCCTGTACGGGCTATTCTATTTGTTAGTCTGGTTGTTTGATTGGTCAACCAAATATTAAACCGTACCGTCATTAGTTCTTCCGCAGTTCTGCGCAGCAGAAAACAGTCCTGCTGCATGCATTCTTAACACGTTTATTGCAAATATATTTCATCACTTTCTCATCAAACAGCCAGACTAACAAATGGCTAACGAGTAGCCCGTACCAGGGCAGAGCCTATAGACGGCTTACTTCTGTAAGGGCATAATTTCAGCAACCTGCGGCGAACCATCTTCTTATTTTTCTGTTTTTAATATTAAATTAAAAAACGAATGATCGGAAGATACCCTGATTTCTAGACCTATACTATTTCTTAGAACTCATTATTTTCTAAACCATTTCTGACTTTTAACTAACTATAATTTTAAGTGGATGTTCAGGTCCCCTGAAGTTAATACAGTACATGTCCTAGTAGAATAACCACATGTGTAGTTTATCACATTATAAACTCGACATAATGCACTAATGCTTGATAACCAGGAAGTGTCCAAATATTTTTGGGGGTCACTGTATAAATACACAGTAGAGAGCAGTGACCCAAGTGAAAAAGAGGAAAGGCTAAATAATTAATCATTGTCCTCCCTGCTGAAAAGAACACCACTGGTGGTTACAAGCACATGTTTTAAGATGCTGGTGTCCCACCAGACTATAAACTACAGCAAGACTTCCTCTAACAAAATGATGCTCGTTGACCAGCTTCACCAGCTATTTCACTGCTGAGAGCCATGACCCACTTTCCCTACTGTGAAATCAAATCAGTCTGGTCTTAATCGCTTTTAAGAGGGACCCACAGGCGATCAGCCAGGACGCACTTTCACCAGCGGCCAGAATCTGTATGCTGCTGTCACTTCGACGACCCAGAAAGCTCCGGGCATCTTTAGCAAACTGACCCAGTGTGTACTGCTGGACCCAGCCAGAGATGTTAGGACACTAAATATCCCAGAGCCCACACCATTAGTAAAGTAAAGTAAAACGGTCTTCCTAATCGGACCTTTAAATGTGGCTGTAAATGATGCAACCTAATATAATCAGGTGGATTCAGTCATATTAAATAATATTTTGGTATTGTTACACCATGAAGTACATTTCCATTTTTTTCACTTTATGCTGCCTCTAAGTAATCCTGGGAGGTTCCTGCGTGAGTTCAGAAATGATAAATATGAAGTGACACATGTTCAAGTGGTTTTGAGCTGAATAAAATAGACGAACGCACTGGGGAATTTCATATTTTTCACTCTTTTTCAACTACTGTCAAAAACACGAGGCTTTTTAGCATTAGTGAATTAAACTGAAGTGCGCATTAGCTGTGCACAGGATGTGCAAACCACTTAAATGACTAGTTTTATACAGTGGTATAGTAAAATTGTATCACACATTTAAAATGATTAAAGGTGCCATAGAATGCATTGATACAGTATTTTAAATTGTTCTCTGATATCTACACAGAAGGTATGTGGCTTAGGTAAGGGCAAAAAATCTCCAGAAACGATTTTACATGTCCATTTACAACCCTAGGATTTCTCCCTAGAATGAAACGGTCTGTTATTGGCTTATTTGGCAGGGTCATGAATAATAATGAGCTCTGCTCTGATTGGCTGTTTCACAGTGCTGCTCAATGTTGAGCTCTGTTCTGATTGGCTGTTTCACAATACGGCTCATCAGCAAGCAGGAAGCACAGGGAGGAAAATATATATTTAAATACTTTCTCTCGCAGTTATATCGTCGGGTAATTATACTGTATATAAAACGCGGGCATCAGGGAGCCGTTATTAATATGCGAGGCATTGAAACTGCTTTTGAACGATCCATCGATCGCGTTATAGTTTCACTTTGAAGAGACGCGATCACACAAACTATGTTTACATTATGGAGCAACAGTACTTACCACACATTTCACAAGATCAGATGCTTGTCAGTGGTGCTCAGGATCTGTAAGTCATTCGCCATCATCCTCATCTCTCCTTACTGAGAGTGAAATCTTATGTACTGTAACAGGCTACCGCTAGCAAGGAGCTAACCATGTCCCTTTAGTGGCTCGCGTTATTTGCTTTCTGTGCCTTTCTGAATACAGACACCAACCCATCCCTGCACTTCACACCCCCTGCACGGCCTGGAACATAAAATTTATTTTGTTATTTTCGCTGTTGTCCGCGCTTGTTTATTTACAATACCTGCAGAGCTTCTGATGGTTCGGCCGGCTTAGAACAAGGGCGGGTTTATGCAAATGTTGGGGGCGTAGTGATCCCGACTGTTACGTCACAGTCGGTGTTATGTTCTGATTCGCCTGTTTTTCAGTGGTCTTTTTTAATCACGAGATTTACATATGAAGGAGGAAACTATGGTGTTTGAGGCTCACTGTATGTCATTTCCATGTACAGAACTGTTATTATTTAAATATGCCAGGGTAAAGACAGTTTTTCATTCTATGGCACCTTTAATGTATTGTGTAATCAACACTAACATAACTCTGAGAAAATGCTGAGTTTCCCATTGGTAGTTAAAACATATCACAAATATGGTCATTCTGACATGACCAGAAGGCAGAATTGCACTATTTGTCACACTTCACATTGAATCATCACATCAAAAACAAAAATTGTGTTTTGATCCTGATATCACAAAATGACCTGTTCACCGGTCTAACCTGTTCACCCGTTTGAAGCATCACACTGATCCCATACAATTTCCTGGATCCTGCACGAGAAATAAAGCATGACATACTGTTCAAAAGAGTGCAAGACAGCAGGGCTTACTGAAGGGCATAAGACTGGAACACAGAGAAATTAAATACGCCAACTGAAGAGATGGAAGGAAAGAACCTAAGTAGGAGCGATCGGCCAACGTCATACAGGAGCAGTAAGAGTGAGTCAGTGGAGAGAGAAAGTATATTGGGTTCCAGGACAGAGGAGTGGAAGATGACAGGTGTCTGGGCTGCTCTGGTCTGGTCTCTGCTGGAACTGTAATTGGTTGTGGCAGACGCAGACAGCATGAATGGCCTGCTTCAGGCCTCCAGGGGTCAGGTAGAGAGAGATGGAGAAAAAAAAAAAAACATCAACTCAAAGCCGTGATAGAAAATGGAAAGAGAGGAAGAGACAGAACCAAAACAGTGTGCAATGAGTGCAATTGAGGATATGTATCCAGTGGTCTGTTTTGACAGCAAATCTCAATTTCATAATGATATAATTCCTGTGACAGTACACATCAGGTTATTTTTTGCCATGGACGTGTAGGGTTACTCTGAGAGATAGAAAGGATGGCTGAAATCTACACAGCGCACAGGGACTCATACAGCCAGTTATTCTGTTTAATCAGTGAGACACTATCCGACATCAGTACCTTGGGTACCACAGAAGTCTGAATACGACACACTGACTGTATCTTATAAATACACAGTCTTGTGTCAAAATAGAAACAAACACAAGCGACATTTGGCACAATCTAAAAATTGTACACAGGAACAGCCCAAAAAATTCATAATAAATATCTACCCACCTAAAAACATATCATTGTGGTTTCATCTGATGCAAGAGTTTTTTTTTAATATACCAAGCCTCAATCTGACTGGTTGGTGTTATGCAATTTCTGGGAATCCAGGTGGAAAGGTTTGAATGAGTACAACAAAATGTAGCTGAAAAGCATTCTGCTGGAACTTTGTTGCATGGAAGCTTTTGAAGATTTTCAAGAGAATAGTTTTAATTTAATTAAAAAGTGGTCTGGAATTAGTGCAGAATTTGAAATATTTCTTACTCCTTTAGTATCATAATCTTTCTTTTTCTATGATTTTGTAATCCAAATTTTCTATGCATATTTCTACATTTAAATAATTAAATTAAATATTGAATCACCAAAATCAAAATGACTGTTAAACCAAAAATGATTTTTATGGTATGGCTGATAACTGATTAATTGATCAATACTACTTTGTCAAAATAGTTTTTAAAATGTAAGACTAAAAATAAAAATCAATCATTTTAAATGCTACAAGTGAATTTAGGCACCACAGCATTATAATGTGGATATTCATGTTAAAATTTGCATTTTTAAATATATTTAACAGTGTTATTAAATTATTAGATTATGGCAAAAGGTAATCTAAATGTAAAAATAGGTGACATGAGAATGCACAATTAGTTATTCAATATCAACTGATACAAATAAATCTTAAAACATTAAAACTAGCTACAACATATTTAAGACCCAGGCTTTGTTGATTTTCTACGAGACTACCTTCAACATGACATATGCAAAGACAAATGTGCACTCTTCTATTCATGTAAGCAATGTGAGCTCAACAGAAACAAGCCCTGTCTACCCATCTTGAACACTTCAAACCAAGAAAGCAACAGCCTTATTCATCCAGCTGATATGAGAAGCCAGCAGCAACACAATAACTGACCTGAGAACAAGCAGCTCTTATCAGATAGGCCCTCAACGCTTTGAATAAAGCCCACTGAAAGAGGACTGTGCTAATGAGAGCCCCCTTGAGACTGAAGACAGCCTGAGCATGATAATTACCTAGCAGGGTGTAAAGGTTCTGGACCGGCCCATTTCAAAATGCCACATGTAGGAAAAAAAGAAGCCACACAGCAGGGTGAACCACTCAGGAGGAAGATCCACTGTCGATGGAGAACTCATCTGAGTTCAGAAGATGGGCTATTCTGGTAAAATAGATGATAGATTTACTGTAAACTCATTAAGTGCATCTTAGTATATTTCAGACCAATTCAAATCACTAAATTCCACATCCGATCCAGCATTAAATATACATTAAGGAATCAATAATAAAAGCAGCATTCAAGGTGTTTGTTAAGCTGGACTGAGTAAATGATGGCCTTCTGTGTTACATTGCTGTGAAACTGCTGACAAATCCTTAAAACATCTATTTAATGGGATAACAAAACATAACCAAAACCAAAATTTCTCTTCTTTGTTCAACAAAAATGTGAATTTTTAGAACAATATTCTGGCTACACTTTTAAATAGAATGAAAGTGAATGAGGACTGATGCTGTCAAGCTTCAAAAATACCGAAAGAAAGAAAGAAAGAAAGAAAGAAAGAAAGAAAGAAAGAAAGAAAGAAAGAAAGAAAGAAAGAAAGAAAGAAAGAAAGAAAGAAAACCATGAATGTCTCCATAACTTTGTTGAGCAGCAAAAGTTATTTATTTTATTTTATTTATTTTTTTATTTTATTTTTATTTCATTTTATTTCATTTTATTATCAGTTGATCCAGTCCACAAAACCAGACTGAATGACTCGTTCACAAATCAAATAATTCTAAAAATATTAAATACGACTTTTAAATATTTGGAATATTGCATCATACTGCTTACATTGCTTTTTGTAGCTTTTATTGTAATTTCATTAAAAAAAGATTGACCAATACATTTTTCTTCAATAATACGGTTATATTTTTAGTTATACAGGTTTAAAACAATATGAGGAAGAGTAAATAATGACTCAATTTAAATTTTGGGGTGAACGGATCCTTTAAAACAAAAAGACATGTTCAGTATAAGTGAATTTAACCATTATAATATCTTTATGTAATCATTTGAAACTAAAGGAGGCCGTATAATTTGTACTATTTTGCACTATATCACGATCTACTCACCTGTCACAAACAAGCCATCTTTCTGATAAATGCAGTTATACACAAAAAGTAAATTGAAAACTAACTTTAAAAGACGTTTCCACGAAGATATTAATATTTTATAAGCAGAACGATACTGTCTGCGTCATCTAAGAAAACCATAGAGGGAACGTGCTTCGTCCAGAAGTCCCTATGGAAATGTTCCAGCGCTCTAGCCTGCCTCGCTGCCCCGGCACAGAGGACAACACGGCTCAGCCAAATGCACACGCTCGTGCCTTTTCAAAAACATTTATGCACGACTGTCAAAAAACGCAGTCTTGAACAAACATACGCTGATCAGCATTCAAATGGACTTCCTTGCTGACTTCCAAATGAGAAGCGTTGACAGGCAGCACATAGCCAAGCCTAATTGAATGTCATCATTTTCCATTATTTGTTGCCTTTTTTAAATGAAAGCACTTAGCCTTTTTTATTCACGTTTCTCAGAGACAGTTGGATCCATGAGTCCTAATGAATATTTAAACAAGGACCAGCAGCCTCATCTCCTGAGTGGTCTCCGAGCGTCGCTAGAGCCCGCATCGGGAAGGAGGGGTGACCATTACCGAAACTCGACCACGGAACAGCTGAAGAAAAACACGGATATTACAAAAACAGCACTATGGAAAATGTCAGTAATTAGAGCTGGCTGCCATTTCAGAAGCAGAGCGGGCCCGGTTAATGAGTCCATTAGCACCTACCTTGCATAAAGAAGACAAGCAAAAAAGCCTCATTTTAATACATTAGCCTGCTGACAGTTTCACCGCAGAGGCTATTCAGCACAGCTGACACGCTTTTCCGAGGGCTCTGACCTTTTGTTTGCTGAGTGCTGGCTCAGAGGAGAGCGTGGATTCAGCTCTCCTGGGCATAAAGACCGGAGCAAGTGTGAGAAACCAACACCTTTTGCCTTTACTGACTCATTGAGATGCCAGCGGCTCACTACTTTTTTTTCCAGTTACTAACGGTCCTGGAGAGGTAATACAATTGCCCATGTGGGCATTAGTCAAGCAATGTTTCCAAATTTAGCCAGCACTCAAGTCCTCGAAAACATCCGGAAAGCTTGCGGTTTAGGTGAACACTCATTTCACCTTGGCTTGCAATCAACAAACTGTGAAAAGAATGAAGTGTTCCCATTGTTTTTCTGAATTTCACTCTGAAGTGAAATTTCAGCAGATAAAAGCAGAAGTCCATTCACTCCCACTTCTCTCAAAATACTCCACAAGGCCTGGTTTCATAGAGAGGACTTAGCCTAAGCCAGGATTAGGCCATTGTTTAATTGGGACATTTAAGTAAGTTTTATAAATAGGCCTTTAAGATCAGTCAGTGCAAGTTTCTTTCAGTTGAAACAGCTCAGATTTGCATTTTAGTCTAGGACTAGACTTAAGCCTTGTCTGTGAAACCGGGGGCAAATGTCCTTGCCCACATACTTGATTGTTTAGTTCACCCAAAAAATGCATATTCTGTCATCATTTACTCAACCTCAATGTTTTTCCAGACCTGTATGAGTTTCTTTCTTCTGTGGCACACAAAAAGGGCTGTCAAGTACAATGGGAAAAGTCATAATAAAAAAATTAAAAAAAACCCCCCCAGATATTTAAACATTGTTTGCTAAAATCTAATTTAAGTCAAACTTGATATGCATCTCTGTGAAATACATTAATTCAAAAACGATTTGGAGGAGATTTAAGAATTTTTCATTTATACATTTTTATAATTTATAGATTTTTTTCATGTTTTTGAAAAAAAAGGGTATTATGCTCAGGAAGGCTGCATTTTCTAATTATGCTGATCTATTGTAGTCGATTATCTCCCACCACAACAATAAGACTCCACGCTAACCCAAAGTGGCCTACAGCACAAAGCAATAGATCCATGATTCCTAATCCCATGCTAAGCTTTCCGATATCTGATAGATGTCTACCTGTCAATTAAACAACCATGTGGTCTCCAAGGCAGCTATTGTAATACAGCAGAATCCATTTCTAGAGAGTCTGTCAGCTTAATACAGATGGAGGATCATTCACAAATCCACAATATAATCAGAGCTTACAGGGATAACTCATGCACTAAATATGTAAAGCCATCTGCCGGCCTGATGTGTAATGCAGTCACTATGGTTAAAGCAAAGAAAAAAACAAAACAAAAAAAAACCCTGCGCTTACACATACCCACACACATAGAGCTATAAGTCACTGCCTGAGATGAAGGACAAGGCCATATATTAGACGACCTCTGGCCTTGCGCTGCCAATAGAACTCCATGATTAGCCATTTCGTCATGCTGGCCTACAGACCACCACACTGAGAAATAGCTCAACACGGTCAATCTCTATTTATTGAGTCTTGCGCTCTGCTAGTAAGGTCTTCAGTGAGTTCTTATTTCTCTTTTCCACTGACCTCTCGCATGATTGATTGAGCGATTGGACCAGAAAAGATACAGCTAGCTTAGTCTTAAATAAGGTTAATTGACCGTCAGAGAACAATTCATTACACTGGTACGTTCTGATAAGATTCTTTTGCAAAGAGTGTCCATTCCTTGACCTTCTGCTTGAGAAGGAGGGAAGGTTTCAAAACATTTGAAATTTAATACCATACCACTCTTTCTGCAATATCCAACAGAGGAAAGTTATATAGGATACTGTATCCCACAATGTTCTCAATATGACCATTCATTTCTACAGTGATGAATGTCCTGGATGCAATATTAACAGTGATTTCAAATTTCAGCATTTTTATTATTGGACTCCCAAGAGGTCTTTGGATATTTTTAGACAAAATTAAATTAAAAAGTTCTTTGTAGATCACACTTCATTTCACTACACAACTGGTCGATTATTTACAATACCTGCATAATATTTCTTAAAGGGATAGTTCACCCAAAAATTCTGTCATTAATTACTCACTCTCATGTCGTTCCAAACCCATAAGACCTTCATTCATCTTTGGAACACAAATTAAGATATTTTTGATGAAATCTGAAAAAAGCTTTCTGACGCTGCATAGACAGCAACGGAACTACCACATCCAAGGCCTAGAAAAATAGTAAGGACATTGATAAAATAGTCCATGTGACATCAGTGGTTCAACCTTAATTTTATGAAGCTATGAGAATACTTTGTGTGTGCAAAGAAAACAAAAATAATGGCTTTATTCAACAATTTCTTCTCTTCTGTGTTAGTCAACGCACGTTCACAAGAGTACCACAATGCATGCATGTGATGCTGCTTACGCAGGAGCCGACGTTCTGACATAAAACCTGGATGTGCGTAGAAGACTGACATGGAAGAAATTGTTAAAAAAAATATTTAGTTTTGTTTGCTCACAAAAATTATTATCGTATTCTCATAAAATTAAAGTTGAAGCACTGAAATCACATGGACTATTTTAACAATATCCTTACTACGTTTCTGGGCCTTGAATGTGGTAGTTCCCTTGCTGTCTATGCAGGGTCAGAATGCTCTCGGATTTCATCAAAAATATCTTAGTTACACTTTATTTCAATAGTCCACTTTAGACATTCTACTAACTATAAGTAACTTTGTAACTACATGTCAACTAATTCTCATAAATTTTCAACTACATGTCTGCTAACTCTCAGTAGGGTAGGTTTAGGGTTAGTAGAATAACTTGACACTTGCAAAGTTTCTCATAGTCAGTATGTTGTATGTTGTGGACCCATCAAAATAAAGTGTTAGAAGATATTAAACAGACAGTCTACTAATACTCTAATGACTGCTAGTTGACGTGTAGCTGCAAAGTTACTTAATGTTAGTAGAATGTCTAAAGTGGACTACCAAAATAAAGTGTTACCAAAATCTTAATTTGTGTTCCGAAGATGAACGAAGATCTTACGAGTTTGGAACGACAAGAGGGTGAGTAATTAATGACAGAATTTTCATTTTTGGGTGAACTATCCCTTTAAACTACTTTTCAGTCATTACATTCTTCAAGTATGAAAACAATAGGAAAATAAAGCCAAAATCATAACATTATAGGCAATTAAGAAATTCCTGCCAGGACATGTCTGGGAAAAAAAGAACATATTACTGACACTTTGAAACTAGCACAAGCTAACCTAAAAAAATTGTACATAGCAAAAGCTAAAACCACAAAATCAATGTAGTTAACACATAAAAATGGCGATGCTATCTGTTTGCAAGTTGTGTGAAGTCTGCTAACGTTTCATCATGAAGGTGCTGTCATTAGCTCCTCAGCAGGTCCCTCTGTCACTCTAGCCTACCCATTAGCAAACAACATGATGCCACTCAGCAGCCATTAGATGAGAAACAGCCAAATGCACAAAGAAAGAGAACAACAGCCCCACGATTACACTCACAGGAGCCCGTCATGCTTTCCTCACTTCCACAGCCATCCGAGATCTCAGATTTGATAAAAGAAACGTACACTGCATAATGATGCCATGCAAATAAATAAAAATAAGTAGGAGTTTCAGTCAACAAGAGGTTTGAACCTACGAGACCTGTGTGGGTTGCTAGATATTTTCATGTTTTGACGTGTTTGCAGGCTACTCAGAAGTCAAAACAGCAAAAGAACAACATGAGACAAATTAGGAGCATTTGAAGCTAGTATGATCTCAGCAGATCAAATAAAAACCAATCTAAAATAAATACAGCAAAACCATATAGTATGCAATTTTGCAACAGCTAGGACTTAAAACCCCTCTTAGTCACCTAGCCTCAAAGGCCTTTACCTTTAGCTTACATGTCAGGGACTATACTGTATAGAACCATTTGAATAATGGATTTGCTTAATAAAATAAATGTTTTGATTAAAAAAATGTAATAATTTGAATGTATTTTGTAGTAAACACTGAAAAAAGTCATACTGTGAATACAGTACTAAACAACACCCTTTAGCAGCATGGTCTCTCATACCTTATTGCTTCAATATTAACCAAATGAATCAAGAAGATCTGGGGTTTGAGGTACTATTACACTAGCTTCAAATGATGCAAAAAGCAAGCAGATAAAAAAAATTAAATGAAAAAAAAACAAACTCAACAGCTGGCTTAGACTTCTTTGGAGTAAACTTTTACAAACTCATCCAACGAACACACACACACTCTCAAATAAAAGTTAGTCTGTCTGCTGGAGGCCTATGGATTTTTTTTTTTTTTTTTAAGTCGTGACGTATTGTCAAGTATGGTGACCCATACTCGAAATTGGTGCTCTGCGCTTAACCCATCCAAGTGCACACACACAGCAGTGAGTAGTGAACAAATCCACACACACACACACACACACACACACACCGTGAACACACACCCGGAGCAGTGGGCAGCCATTTATGCTGCGGCGCCCGGGGAGCAGTTGGGGGTTCGGTGCCTTGCTCAAGGGCACCTCAGTCGTGGTATTGAGGGTGGAGAGAGTGCTGGACATTCACTCCCCCCACCTACAATTCCTGCCGGCCAGAGACTCGAACCCGCAACCTTTGGATTACGAGTCCGACTCTCTAACCATTAGGCCACGACTTCCCACAAAGCAGAGCAAGTAAACAGATAGTCTGTGGAATGCTATGTCTCAATAATTTGTATCCTGGAGCACAACTACCTTCCCCAACACAGGGAAACGAGGCACAGAGTGAATCTGAATGAGTCACTGAAGCCCTCAGCTACTTTCATTGCAAACTTATTTGCATTCGCTCACAAACACACACATACACGCTCACTTCAGAAGCAAACAAAGGGACCGCAACTGCTAAAAAACTGACTGCGGATACATTTCATCACTACAGAATGTGTCATATATTACCCAATAAATTGCCCAGTTAAGTCAGAAAAACATGTTTTTTTTAATTATATAGTGACCCCAAAATTATATGGACACTTTTGCCACACTTAAAACACATGAATATCACTGAATTATGTAACAAAATATCAAGCCACGTAATTTTAAAGAAACAACATATTTGATGACTTCACACATTAAATATAAAAAATACCTTGAAAGCATTGCAAGGTATGTTCAAAAAAAAAAAAAAAAAATTCTGATAGGTCTAGAATCATTTGCAGATGCAAATGATATTGATATTTGATGTTTAATATTTTGATATTTCTATGTAATGCAATGACATTTAAACATATAAATGGGGATGCACTGATAGTACTTAGTTTATTATGGCTAGCAACAGATAAATGTTAAAATATTTTGTCTAATTAAAAAATATTTTGTTGTAAAAACTTTGATGTTACAAATTAATTTAAGCATTACAACATTAAAATATACAGTATGAAAAATGGATATGCGTTTTGAGATATCCTACAGATTACATTTAACAGTACTATTATTAGTGTTTTTAAATATTAACTTTATGTGAGCATCAGATGATGCAATCTTAATGTAAAAAGAGGGGAAAGAGCATGCACAATTAAATATCCAATATCAACAAATAAAAATATTTGTATCAGTATTAACATCAGTCATCAATGTCAGTCGATAAAAGTAGAAAAAAGTACATGTGCATCCCTACATTTTTAAGTGTAACTTGAAAGTACAAAAGTGTCTAAATATTTTTAGGCCTACTGTATATCAAAAGTTGCCAATACAGGAGTAAAAAATGCTGCATAGAAAACTCACGCTGACAGTAGTCCTTATTCTCCTCAAAGCCTGGCTTGCAGACGCAGCGTCCAATGGGCACCAGCCATCCACCATCTCCACTGCAGTACATCCTCGGTGCCTCAAACTCCTCCGAGTCATTCACACATGATCCCCTAACCTCCACCAAAGCCGAATCTCCCCCTGTCACTGTGTCGGGAAACTGGGCCAAGTTCAGAACAGCAAGAGGACACTTCTTATAGAAGACCCTCAGGGACACCAAAGCGATGCAGGCTCCAACATCTTGGAAAGCCAAGTAGAAACCCTTCTTGCTCAAGTTACTGATGTCCCTCACTTCTGTGTTTAGTTTCATAACGCGATCGCCAACGTCAGTTTGCGTGAAGCTCTCATCGGCTGCGATAGTGTCGATCTTTATGTAATGGCTCTCTTTGATAAACCACAGGTTGGAATTGTTGGACTCGTAGTAGTACATATTGAAAGTTTCTTTGCAGGTGCCAGGGACTCCAGGCAGACTGTTGCAGTCACGCAGGGTGAACTTAATCTCGATGTAGACGCGCTGCGCTCCATCTCGTGGGATGTGGCGTGTGCGTAGCCAGTTGTTCTGATTAGCCTCCATCACATTACACACCTGGTAGGAGCGCATGGGGGTGTTCCTCTCATCCATCACACTGATTTCCTCCCACTGCAACAGACAGAACAACTGTTATGGTAATTTTAATATGAACTGTGACATTTCTGTCTCAAGTTTATTTAGTGGAATAAACTTATTTTATATTTTAGAAACTTTTGTGTGCGATTTTATATGTATGTATATATATATATATATATATATATAATATGCAGCACAACTGTTTTCAACATTGATACTAGTATAAAAAGTTTCCTGAGCTCTAAATCAGCATATTAGAATCATTTCTTAAGGATCATGAAACACTAAAGACTGGAGTATTGAATGCTGAATATTTAGCTTTGCCTTCAAAAGGAACAAATTATGTTTTAAAATGGGAAACAGTCATAGACTGTTATAAACAAACCATATTCAAACTAATAATAATATTTCACAATATTGCCTTTTTACTATATTATTGATCAAATAAATGCAGTCTTGGTGAGCATAAGAGACTTTTAAGTACATAAAAAAATCTATATAAAAAATCTAAATCAGTTCTGAACTCTGGGCTTACAATTGCATGCATATTATGTAAATATTTGTCATATATTATTTCTACTTCATGTATCTCTATTTTCATCATGCATTTCATATTATTTCCATTTCATTTATGGAACACATAGTGTGCCTCAGCTAGTTATGTGTATGTGTGTATGTCTCCAGTATAGGCAGCAGTAGATAGAGTATGTTTAAGGGACTCGTCTCCCATCATCTCTTGCCATCTGCTTCCACTTGTCTAAGGTTCCTTCATTTGGAACACTTCATGCGTAAGTAACATTTCACTCCTTAAAGGGAGAGAAAATAAACCATCCAGGGTGTCTTAGAGGGGTGGGCAATTTCTTGAACGGCTGCTTCTCAAAAAAGATTCTGATTTGCTTCAATAAATTCTATTCCTTTGCTGTATAATTTGCAGCAGAAATGAGCTGAAGGACCACCGGCTCAGTTCTAAGTGATTTTAGGGATTCATTCGAACTTCTGATCAATCAGCGGAACATACTAGACTTCAAATACTAAGAATTCATACATTGTTGCTTGACCACTTGAGCTCCACTTGACATTCCTCATCATTTCTGCTCAAGATTTCTTGAACAGTGCATGATGGGAGCAATCCACTGTGACTGCAAAAAGACATGGAAAGTTATAGCTGGTTCTTTTAAAGAGCGCTATGTTCTTTTGAAGGACTAGTTCACATAAAAATAAAAAGTGTGTCATCTTTTACACAACCTCATGCTGTTCCAAACCTGTACGACTTTTTTTCTTTTTTTCTTTGGTGGAACACAAAATGAGATCTAACCACTCTTTTCAATTAATGCAGACAGGAGCTTTCAAGCCCCAAAAAGTGTGTAAAGATGCCATAAAAGTAATCTGTACTGACTACTGCGATTTTTTTCTGAAGCCACGCAATGCTTTTTTTATGAGAAACAGCAATAATCTACAAATGTTTCTTTTGATTCAAATATTTTCAACGAATAGGTTGATACAATCAATCAGATTTTTCTTTTCATGAGTCAAACCCAATGACTTAATGATTCAGATACTACAGTTAACAGATCAACTTTCAGTCTGTTCATCATACAAAAAGGGTGACACTTAAAAAACAGCATGTGAATCTTTTAAACTTATAATTTATGGTCCTTTTGTTTTCTTTATGAAGCTTTAAAACTCCAGTCCTCAATACTCATAACTGAATGGCAAAGAGCAACCAGTACATGAAATATCTCCTTTTGTGTTCCAAGGAAAAAGCAAAGTCAAATGGGTTTGGAACGAAACAAGGGCAAGTAAATGATGATAGAATTTTCATTTTTGGGTGAACTAATCCTTTAACAACCCTTAAACTGATTTGCAGCTGAATATGGGTGCACATTTAAGCAAATGGTCAAGGAGACAGAGTACATCAGAATGTCTCCAAAAGAGCCATTTTCCACATCAGCGCAATCAAGCATTTGAAGTATTTTATTCCATGCATCAGCAGAGTCTGGAGTGCACATCACTTTCTAGCCATGATGTCATAGCAACAAAGAGAGCATTTATGACACGTTGCCATTAGCTTATAGCTTTAAAAAAGTGATCGAGGCACGAGGGTCAATTGCTAGCGCAGTCTGGCTTTAAACTGAGCCATATGCTGACTGGTGGGAATGGGCGGACATTACAGATCAAAGCGACACAACCACTGAACGTCTTAGGTATGTTCTTTCCCTTCAAGTGCAATAATTATGACATTTGAAGGAATATTTATACAGGGATAAAGGCAGGTTTATGCCTTTCTGTTTATTTATTTTCAAAACTCGGTCTGAACCCAACCGCTATGGAAAGTTTCTTTGGGAACGCATTGTCTGAATTCATGAAGAATTTTACCACAGATGGGTGGTTATACAAAAGTCTAAAGGGTTGTGTTATACACTCCAGATCTCCAGACGTGCATATACAATTTAGTTACGTATTTTAGTATGCCACGATAGGGCACAGCCATCTGAAAGGAAATTGACCATGTGCAGTTGATATATTTGTGAATGAAACTAGCTAAACTCTAGCAAAAGCAATCATAAATCCTCCTACGTGCAGCTAGTTCCACACACACTCACAATTGTTAAGTGAAAAACAGGTTATTTGGACAGGAGGTAAAGCTTAGCCACTCTCAATCAACGTAGCGTTTATAAGTGTGACGTGGGCGTCTTGTTAATTATCGTCTCCAGCTGGCCGCTTACCCTAGAGTCTCATCTGAAATACCTTAAATCCATTCCCCAGTCACCCTTCACAAGGTCTGACCGCTTTGAAGCCAAGCAAATATGTCAGATCAGGGGGTCTGCTTAGCCCTTCATTGGCTTAACTTAATTGCAGGCCCACAATCATCTGGTAGTTTAAGACACTTAAGTGCAATTGACTTTAAATCCCTAAAAGAACCTCTGTTTTTTTGGGCAGAAGGCCTCTTTTGGAGGACATGTTATTAGAGTTACCTGTTTTCTATCACTCTAGGTGAATTACTGCCTTCTATTTTAGTAACAGACGCACACACATACCCTAAATGACTATGGCCATTTGATAGCCGATCCAAAACAAACCTTCCACATCTGGGACAGGGAAAGCTGTATTAGTCCTGACCTGCGAAGGTCAAGTGGCAGTCGATTGAGTCAGTAAGGTAAATATCCAGCGGAGGTGAAGCGGCCGCTTTGGGAACATGTCGGCTTTCCTGTGAGCCGCTCCACAACGGTACAACATCGGCGGATTCAGCGGGTCACGGGTCGCCGCGATAATCCTCAGGTATGAAAAGCAAGCCGCAGCTGTGAGACCTGATTTAGCCTTACAGTTCACTCCCATTAAATAACTGTCATACCAGCAAAACAAAGAGAGTCCTACTATCACTGAATCTAAGGTAAACACAGCACGAGGACAGGGAGGAACGTTCTCTGAAGAGTTTAACAGACGTCATGTTGAAACACGCCAATTGGAAGAGACTCTCACGGTATGTGGGAGTCACCCAATCGAGTAACTAAAGTCTCTTAGTTTGGATTCTAAAACTGATAATTTATGGTTAAATTTGGTTAGTGGTTTGCTGTAAAAAGGGAATACTCTCTATTTAAAAGCTGTTGATGTCTACTACACACTTCTTAATAAGACAGCATTGGGACAACATATCCTCTGTGCACAGGTTGTACTACTTTTTTTCTTTAGCAGATCTGGTTTAATGAATGGTTAAATGGATGACATTAAAAATCTATAGTATAGTGCGGCAAGAATGAGTCCTAAAAGCATTTTAAGCATTTTTACACTTCAGGTTCAATCGCCCCAATACAGTATGATCTCGATATCATGCATCCCTAAAACACACAAATTCCTATGCCGTGTACTATTTAGGACAGATAGTGTGCAAATTGAAATGCAGTCGTAGAGAAACAGCCCTCTGTAGACACTCCAGTCATCTGCTGAGAAGCTGGTGATGGGTTCACTCACACTACAGCAGCGCTCAATCCCACTACAGCAATCCAAACGCACCAAGCCGTTTACAAAGGCTAATCTCCTCTATATAAATGTAAGAGCCTGCAAAGAATACTGTGACTATTAAACATGACAAATCTCATAAATCCTAAATTTGGCTTATAGGATGCATCTGTTTTGAGGATCTTGCTCTATAGCATTTGAATCGTTTCCACAATTTTACTTTTAAATGTCATTCAATATTCACATGCTCTCCTAGGGTGAGGCAGCAGGTTTGAGTTATTGACAATGTATCAGCCTGTTATGCAATGCAATGCTCTATTATGCAAGTCTAATATTTCTCAGTTTGAGAAGGGGTACAGACTTCATGTCTGCCGTACTATTTTCAGCAAAAAATCATTTGCAAATTCCGCTCATCTCCAGATTTAGCTGCTACACGACACGTCTCGTAGACACGCGTGTATAGCACAGACAATCTGATCTAGCTTCTGACGGCTCTATTAAATTATTTAAAAGGCGGCTGTGAAATCCCAAAGATTGATTTTCTTTTAAGCTCACCATGGTTTTTGCAAACTCAATTATTTTTAGACCACTTTGGGTGCCTCAAAAAAGACAGAACAGGCCTTCTATACTCAAAATAAAGGCTCCTTCTTTTGCTCTCTGGCACAGGGGATTGTGTTCCCGCTTTAGAGACTCTTAATCTTGACGTCTTCCTCAAATAAATTGGAAGTAAGCAACCAGGGAAGTTGGTGTTAAGCCGAACATGAACGCCTCTTGGCTGGAAACAGGTCTAAGCTCACTAGACTCCACATGACCTTGACACCACATCCTACAATTTACACACACACAAAATTGTGGCTCCTATTTATAAGAACTTGAGAACATGCTTACAGCCTTTCTTTCCCATGAGCCCAATGTATGCTGTATCCACACTTATGAATATACATGCGCAGGTCGGGTCTAACCATATGCAATCCCAGCACATCTGAAATGCAACAGCATGATTACAGATGATTGTTTGCAAGAAAAAAATGTGCTAGAGGGGTTCAAAAGTGAGTCGAAGCCCAGGAGCATAGATTCATTTTCATTTTAAAAAGTTTGTCCCAGTGTGGTTCAAATCATTTTGTGTAAAACAGGCACAGACAAAACACACTATAATTTGGGCTGGTTGCAAGAGTCAGAATTGATTAAAGACGTTTGGGAGGTTTGTGTGTTTGTGTCTTGATTTTGATTGGTCCTGTTACTCACCCCTTCAGCTGGATAGGCCTCCCAGCCAAGGTCTCCCAGAGCAGACATAGTGTCCAGCAATGTGACTAGAGAGAAAGAAAGAGAAAGAGCACACAGGGGAGAGAAAAAAAGTAATGATTTGTTAAAGTTCACTCAACCTCGTGACATATTGTGAGCAAAACAAGCTGGTTAGATGTGATTGCATATTTGGCAAGTAAATCACAAAGCAGTTGCAGACAATCAGGTCTCTAGCCTGAGGGACGAGAGTCTAGCCCCACGGTTTAAATCATTCCCACAATGCCCTCCTTCATCCAGCAGCGAAACCCAATGCTGGGAACCCATTACAAGAAAAAGACAGTTTTGTAAATCAGATATATCAATAAAAACACATTCATGTCTTACACAGCATTACCGGCAAAACAAAGTTTGCCCTCGATCGCAGTACTGATGGTCTTCATCTGGAGTATGTATGAGTATGCGTGTATGGGTCAACAAACCATCTAAAATTTAATTTCTCATACTAGTTTCTCTTCCTCGCACGGCAGGTCGCAAACTGGGGTTTTCTGTTATGATCTACATTCCAGGGTAAATAGGGTCTTAGCATCGACAGTTATTCATTTTTAATCACCTCTGATGTTGCGTTTTCACATTGAGGAAAACATATTCACAGCTCATTTGATAATAAATTTTTGCAAACCATTTTCTACATTTCATGAACAGAATTAAAAGACACAATTATCAAAACACTGATATAGATATATTTGATTCCCATATAAATATGGAGGCACTGTTTTTGGTGTTACCAGCTGTCACAGTGACATTACAGAAATGAACTGATCAAAATCAGACTTTACAACATCATTATTTAAATGTCATATGTATATTATCCATTTGAATAATACATGACATATTAATGCTGTTATTAAATACTGTTTTATAATAATTAAAATTATATTGAAATAAATTGAATTAATAAAATAATAGAATTATTGATCATTACATTATTAATTTTAGAAACAATAATGCAGCCTGATTGACTGATATACACTCAGACTCACTCTCACAACTTCTTCTAGTCAATACTTCAGGATATCCACATAAAGAAATGCTGAGCACAGTGCATTTTTTTTATATTGGCACACATGCAATTTATTGGCATGCAGATCTTAAGTGGTTTAATAGCCTTGTTTGTCTTTCACCCTCTCGGAAGTCAATGTTTTAACTGGATTTGTCAAAAACAAAAAAGGTAGAGAACAAAAGTATGACCACAGTATCCTTTGCTGCTGTGTATGAAGCAGAGTGGGATGTGTGTCTGATTTATAGTGTTGCAGTGTTGGTGTAAGATTAATGGAGTCATGTATCATAAACATTTTCCGGCAGAATGACTGTAATCCTTAAGCAGTGAGAGGGATCTGCTCTACCTCACATACTGTGCACTGCATAAAATGTCCAAACAACTACAGCGACACAGAGCTGTGAATGTCAATTGCTCATTTCACATTCAAAGTGTTTAGCCAATCATAGAAGACGCTATTTAAATAAAATTAATTTTAATTGAAATGCTTTTGCCTATATAGCCTAATATTACATGTACATAAAAGACAATATGAAACAAAAAAAGTGTTCATATGGAGTGATTCAGTGAAGCCAGATTCATCTCCCTTCCTCCACCCCCTCCTCCTCTCTTATGTCCCCATCTAAATCCACTGGATTGATGAGGAGCGCTTTTCCAAAGAGCTCTACGCCTGATGCAACACATTACGCCCCGGTGACGGTGACATTTGTAAATAAATAAATTTGCAGTGAAAGTGTGTCAGAGTGTTTGCTGAGGCCATTTGCTCAGTGAACAGGTACCCTTTTCGCTGAGGAAAGGTCGCTCTTTAAAACCACACACAACAGATAAAGAGCATTTCTGTGGTCTCTGTTTGGTTAAACCTAGTGATTACTGATGTATTTAATAGCACAGCGTCTAATGGAGGGCGGAAGCTGACCCAATACAACCGCCTTGCGGATGAGAACCTCTAATTTGGATGCGTTAAATCGGGATAAACAATTCCGAAATGGCAGAGGAAAGAGGAAGCCAGTAATAATGTGGATAACACAGGTGGATGACTGTTATATCAATTACTCTCATAGCTGCTGATAAAGCCTGTGGTGGTAAAACAAAAGAGACTTCATTTAGCTAAACACCACACATCACACTTCAGCTCTGATGCTTCACAAACATAACTGTGTGTTTAAAGAGGCTTTAAGTGAAAACCACTTGCAAACTGTATGCAAGGAAGTAGAATTAACATTAAAATAAATATAAATAAACTTAAAAAAATAGAGTTTGCATTTTGCTTTTACAAAGTGTTGTATAGTCGTTTTGTTAAAAAAATGACAGACCGACAGATGGACGGACAGATAGATAGATAGAATGCTAGACAGACAGACAGATAGATGGATAGATAAAAAGTAGAATGTTAGAACAATAGATAGAACGATAGACAGAGAGACAGACAGAGAGATAGACAGTTAGAACAGTAGAACGACAGAACAATAGATAGAATGTTAGATTAATAGATAGACAAACAGACAGACAGACAACCTTCCTAATTTCTCATCTCTTTGTCTCTTCTGTTCTTTCTTACTCGTCTCACTCTATCTCTCTGTCCCTGGAGAAGTGAATTCATCTGCAAGTGTAACTCTAACTTGACTTGCTTTCTCACATCTAAAAGACTTTTGTCCATTTGTGTCCCAGCCCTGCTCAGATTCATCATCCAATAAAACCAAAACACCATCTATGATTCGATACCAGATCAAAGCCAGCAAAACACTTTACAGTAAGATTCATATATCGCCTCATCTCACACTTGTGGCAAATAAAACACTGCCTTATCACACACTTCCATCGCCTTACATAAAATAGGTCTGATAATTTACCATAAGGATTTTAAAGGATTCATGTTTCAGAGATACATTTTTCTTTCAACACAACATGTGAATCATTTTCCCATTAACGCCTCTGTTGTCTGCAGGAGTAGACTGCATGGGCTCTTCACAGGGTTTGGTTTCAAACAGGCATGCTCATGTATCGATTATCGTCGGCGGGCAGCATTGTACATGGGTAAGAAAAGCAGAGAGACTTTGGGACCATGTTACTGGAACAGGATGCCCCAGAGACAAGCTAGAGTCCACTCCAGGATTTTATTGTGATAAATCATTAAATACGACACTTTTATCATAATCCATTGATCTGTTGCACTTTTAGTTCCTTGCATTAGTGAATCTCTACTGGAAGCATATGGGGAGGAAAATTATTGTTATTGTCTGAAATACATGAAAAGAGCTTGTGGCCAGGCTGAAAAATTGGCTGACATTTGGGCAGTTTAAGGGTGTGTTTACACTTGGCAGGCTTGGTTTGAATAAAACAGACTCTGGTGCGATTGCTCTGTTAGTGTTGTTCATTTTAATAAGTGTGAAGGCTGCCATCCCGAACCTTGGTTTACAACGAGTGGACCGAGATCCACCTTTTTCATGTTTGGTAAGTTTGCAAAATGTGTCACACAATCTGTCCAATTAGGTTGTGATCTAATCATTATGCTTTTAGGTTTTGTATCTTTAGGTTCATGATAAAAACGACAGTGTGAACACTAACTGTACTGAACCAGGACTAAATATACCTATAATATATACTAAATATATATTTTTTCTTTTTTGGTCCAGACTAAAAGAACCAAGAGAACCAAACAACAAATTTAAACACACACTAAGATGATCAGCATATTTTTTTATATATATATATATATATATATATATATATATATATATATATATATATATATATATATATATATATATATATATATATATATATATATATATATATATATATTCAGCACAGAAGCATTCAAGAAATCAACAGTAAAACATTTATAAATAAAATAAAAATATTCAAATAAATTCCATAAAATATTTAGGAGCTGTTTTAAAGGAAATGTTTCTTGAGCAGCAAATCAGCATATTAAAGTAATTTCTGATAGATCATGTGACACCAAAGACTGGAATAATGACTGCTAAAAATTCAGCTTTGCCAAAGGAATAAAATAGGTTTATTAAAATAGACAAAAAATGTATTTTAAAAACTGTAATCTTTAATAGTACAGTACATTTTACAGTTTTTACTATATTTTGATCAAGTTAATGCAGACTTGGTAAGCACCTCTTTTGAAATTTTTGCACATGAATAAAAAAAAATATTCAAGATCTTTGAATTCTTCGTTAATCTACATGTGTTCTAAGAAAATTCTCTGGCTGTCTTCTGGCGTCAGCCACTGAAAAAAACAAATTTAACTCGCTCGATCACTAGCATATCAACACACATACAGAAATTGAGACCAACATCACTACTGTTCCCTTTTTCCATTCTCGTTCTCTGTCTTTATCCAGATCCCCCATGATGCTCACTTTCTCTCTCTCTCTCCTGCGGTTGAAGTGCTTGAGTCCAGGCCAGGGGTGATTACGGACGCTTTGAGTGGGGAGAGCTCAGTGTTCCTCTGGCTGTGATCTCCACTTCCATCCCTTTTTGCTTTCTAATCCCGGCGGAAGAGCTGCTTTAATCTACCTGCCAGCAATCAAACGCCCCGCCAGCACTTCCAATACCTTAGGCAGAGCCGCACGACTTCACAATGAGGGCGGCAGCCAAAAACACACGCTTTATCACAGGTGTGAATATACGGACTGCCTACTGAAAAGCAGGATCAATATGAAGATAAAAAGGTGTACTGAAACAGCCTCCCTATAGAACACATTAGGTCTAAAAACATACATTTTATAATAGATAAAGCACAAAAACGCACAACACACACAGCTCTCAACCTCTCTGATGCATTTCTCCATCTGAATGAGGCCGTCAATGGTGCTTAGGGTCTTTCGTTCCGCTCTCAGTGGCAGGGGCCAGAGTGTTGTCGTGGTAACAGGGAGGTACAGGGGTACAACAAGGGGGAAATTGAAGATTTGTGGATCTCGCTGCAGTAAGACATTAAGGAATGCTGGAGTGGGTGCGGTTCGGTCAGCCCTCTCCACACTGGGTCACTCGGCAGCCAATGGCACATTAGTGAGCACATAATCACTGCTGAGGGCCGAGCCAGTGTACCTGCGAGCAGCTACCAGCTTCATGGGCTGCATCCATAATGAGCCAAAGTCATCAGAAAAGCATATGGAAGAGACCGCTTCCTCTTCCAAACTCACAGCTTGCTTGGAACGATGTATATAAAACCATTTTAGACATAGATGCCAGTTATTTCAGTGACTATATTAGTATTAGTGTTTGTTTTTTAATCAGAATCTGTCTGATTGACGATAATATCAAGGCAAAAAGAGTACTTAACACTTACCCATATTTTCTACATTTACCCATATTACTGTACATTAATAGCATCTAAAATTTGTAATCTGTGTTTTAGTATGAACACTAAAATAAATAATTTTGGCCATCAAATTATAATATGCTCATTTCTTATTAAACAGTTGTGCTGCTTAATATTTTTGAGAAAACTGTCAATTTTTCAAAAAAATGAAAATAAAATAAACTTTTTTTAGTGCTGTCAAATGATTAATCGCATCCAAAATAATGAGTGTACTGTGTATATTTATTATGTATATATTTAAGAAAAATATGTTATGTTTGTATATTAAATGCAATTATATATATTATAAATTATATTAATATAAATATATGTAAATATTTTCAAAATATATACTGTGTGTATTTATGTACATAATAAATATACACAGTACACACACATATTATTATTTAAACAAAAACTTTTATTTTGGATGCGATTAATCACGATTAATCGTTTGACAGCACAATTATTTTAAGGATTTTTAAATGAATAAAAGCTCAAAAGAAACATTAATCAATGCAATGCATCCTTGCTAAAAGTATATTTTATGCAAATCTTACTAAATTTGGAATTGTAGTGTGTGTGTGTTTGTGTGTCTAGAGCACTTTTGAAACAATGTGCATTGTAAAAAAGTGCTGAAGAAATTAAATGAAAAATATTAACCATGACTGTTTACATTACTGAAAAACAATGATGTAGAAACACTTTTCACTCGGACATTGCTAGTAAATTTCACAATTATTTACATAGACATGTCAAGAGAATTAAACATGCAATTTTGTGTATAAAGACTAAAATAGTATTTTCTTGTAAACCTACTCCAATAACCCTTTATTTGCAACTTAATTTTTTTAATATTAGCTGTATTCAGAAACTTTAGCTGCCAGCAACAACGCAGTTTAGACATCTGAGATACAGATTTGTACTGTATATTTTCTTATTTTAAATAGCATTTGCTCAATCTGGCTCTGTAAAATACTGAGAAAATGTTGCAAACTGAAAATAGTGGTATTTGTTAGCCCTCTGAAAGTACTGTAGAATTTATCTGAAGCACTGCAAAGCCAGACAAGCACAGACACACACACAACTGGACAGGAGAGAAGAAAAACTGAATACACTCGCTTACGCACACACATGCACTCTGACAATCACACAGGAGGACAAAGCTTAGAGTCATGGGAACACAAAGCTTTAGAAGACAAGATTTTTGAATGACAGCATCCTCAAGTCCCTCGGCACCAAATTGGCCACAGGAGGGAAAGAATGAGAGAAAGCTGGAAGAGAAAAGAGTGTGAGTGACTGAGAGAGAAAAAGAGAGAGAACGAGAGAGACTTTCAGTCAGTCCAGGCTAAAGCTCATTGGCATACAAATCCTTCCCACAAACACATCTCCATTCTGCCTCTTTTTTCCCTCTATCAGCTGCCAGGTCGCCCTGCTATTGTGCCCGGTCTGGAGAGTGCATGGAGAATGAAGCCCTCAGACAATGACCACTCTTTTCCTCTCCTTTTCATCTCTTTCATTCTCATTTTCCTCTGCCATTTCCCACTGGCCATCAGGCTCTACATGGACTGAACAAAAAGACCACAAAAATTCCCATAATCACCTGGCTGCTAGATGGAAAAGGTTTGATTCCATTCACAAACCTGAGATTCTCTGATTAGTAATAAATCATGTGAAGTAAATGTTTCAGATGAATATGTAACATAATGGATGTTACCCAAATTATACAAATAAATAAATAATAATAAAAATGTTATATATATATATATATATATATATATATATATATAAACAATAAAGTATTGCACTAATGAATTAAATTGACATATTTGAAATATTTAAAAATCTCAGCTCAAAGAAAATAAACATTACTTCATTTTAAAACATTGTTACTAGTTCTTGACCTATGTTCTGTCACATTGTGGTTGTAGAAGTGGGTCATATGACACCAGAAACCTAAATCTGCAAAGGAATTAATTTTCCCCATCATATACTCACAACCCTCATTCCATCCATTTTCAGTGCACTTACTTGTGACCACCAATAGCTTTGTGGTGCATTATCGTATCACTTTAACTATTTTCCCTACCAAAAATGCTCCCCGATCTTTATAACATGACCGGGCTGTATTATTTTCCAGTTAAGAGGTGCATTACTTAAATTACACCTCTTTTATCACTGTGTGTTGACCATCTAAAGTGCCATCTCAAGAACCGCATAAGACTGGATCAGGTCACAGAGACAGCATGTGATATCAGAATGACCCAGCAAACAGCCGTCCGGAGCAGGATGTTGGTTTTGGCTTTTGAAAAAGAGATGTTCATCGAGTGGCAAGGTCGCGCATGGAAATATGAATCTAACCATTGTTTGGCCCACCACACAGATGAGCTAAGCAAACAGCCCACCATCAGCTCCGACAAACATAGACTCAAAGTATGCGGGACACAGGCACTGAGAGATTTCACCCGGTCAATAACACAGAGCCGACCAAATTGAAAAACCCTGCTGTTTGTTTAGCGCTGCGTTAAGGCGGCGATTCTCTGAGCACAATCGCCTCTCCAAACCAAGCAAAAAAGAGAAAAGCTGAGGCCGAAAGCAGACAGATGAATTCAATTAAAACAAATAAAAGGTCAAGACTGGGACCCAGCAAGACCGCAGGGAGAGCGGAGAGCGGAGCGCACAGCGTGACGTTTAGAGTCAGCCTCCATTGTGTTGACTAGCCTGCTAATGAGCTTCCAGTGAGAGAACCAGGAGCCGAACATGAGTGTCAGAGGCGTTAATTTGTAGAAACAGAAAGAGAAGAGTGAGAGAGTTAAAAAGGGAGGACTGAGCGGCTCATTTGTTGGAGACAGAAGTATTCGTAGCTGACAGGGCAATGCAGAACAGAGGGCATCCCAGTGAATACAGGTCACCAGCCCAGCATGTCACAGGAAGTGTTCCTTTACAAAAACAACAGATAGAGCCCAAACAACGACCCGAGTTCAACCAAAACAAATAACCGATCATGTAAAATGATCCTTTTTTACAAAGAAACTACAGCGGTCTGCCAATTCACACTGTTTGTAGGCCATTGTGCACCGTTCAAGGCTTATGATGTCCTAAAATCAATAGCTATATGTCTGCCCCTACCTCTTTCACCTATTTTAATTTCATTGCAAATAATATTGGCAATCAATTACCTGGCTTGAGCCATTGTGTGTCCAGAAAATAATTTGCTCTCAGCCTTTGCTCGTGTGTGGTAATAATGGTGTGTACGGTGGGAAATTAAGAGGCCCTCTAAGGTCCTTTTTTATGATTGCACATTGGTGTGCAACCTACAACGCAAAGCCATCAGTAATCTCAGTAATAGAGGTGAATCAGTGCGGTGAGGCGGCCAATCAATGCTCACGTCAGCTCAAGGTCATGAACAAAATAATGATGGTGATAAAAGCAATCCAATTACACTGATGTGATTAATCATAAAATTATATTATGATTCCCGTTCTCATTATACAGTTAAACAAGTGTAATCAATAAATAGATCTATGGTTATTCTCCTAAAAGAAAGACTCTACTCAAGAGATTTGAAGAGATCTTAAAGGGATAGTTCATCAGGAAAATTCTGTCCGCAGTAAATGACGACAAACCCTTACATTGTTACAAACCTATATGCCTAGCTTTCGTAGAAAATATCTATATAGAATATATTTTAAAGAATGTATGGACAAAAACAACTTAAACAATAAAAGTCAATGGGGTCCCAAAGAACACTGGATCCCACTGATGAAGAAACAAAAGAAGAAGAAAAACATGATTTTCAAAATAATTCTTCTTTTGTTTCCCACAGATGGAAGAAACAGTTTGGAACAACATGAGAGTACAAAAAGTCAAACCTTTCCCATTTATTTTTTATCCAGGATCAAATTATCTGAGGTATTCTCCACACACAATGTATCATTTGTTTCTATTATTATTTTGCCTGAAACATTACTGAAACTTCATTATGTATCCTACACGTTAAGAGAATGCAAACTCAGAGAAATAAGATTGATCTCTTTAGCTGTATATCTATATATACAATTACTCAGAGGTTCATAGATAGATAGATAGATAGATAGATAGATAGATAGATAGATAGATAGATAGATAGATAGATAGATAGATAGATAGATAGATAGATAGATAGATAGATAGATAGATAGAAGCTTGCCAATCGAATATAGGCATAAGAGCATCGAATAAGCCTAATAAATCAAATAAATAAGAGCATGGACACTTGTTTTGTGTGTGTGTCCTGCTTTCTTGCTTGTTTTAGCCGAGGCATTTGGACATGAGGGCACTCTAATCCAGACTGTTTAAACCTGGAGAAAAGGCAGAGAACAGAGGCTCCTTCACAAACAGAGCCTCTTCCCCTGGGGGGAAGCTGAGCCACTAATCCTGCTGCCCAGTAAATGAAAGCATGCAACAGGGACAGGTCACCCAAACTCGCTAGAAGGGAGGAAAGAGAGAAAGGAATATCAGAACAGTGAAAATAGCCCATGGTGGAACTAGAATACTAATCTGGAGCAAAAGAAGTAAAAAAGAAACATAAAAATCGATGACCATTCCAGGGGTTCAGCAAAAAGATTAAATGTTCTTTTTAAGCCATTAAACCGAATTAAGCTCACCAACCCGGATCAGACTCAATCTAATCTTTTCTCAAGCAGGTGGTATGAACCGTCCGCTGTTAGACTGCAAGAGACTAAATAGAGCTCTTCTTCATTTCATTGTAAAATTAGTTTTGAATCAGTGTCTAGTCGTGTGCTTGTTGATACTCTGGAAAACACGCTTGGTGATGCCTTGGCATAATTGTGTTAAGATCTCCATGAATAGGGCTCAGAATCCCAACCCTTGTCAAAATAAAAACCTATTTTTTGGTTCCGCCCCAAATGTTTCAGATTCTAAATTCACGAAACTGTGAGATCCACCGCAAAACAAAACCTTGACAAAAGAATGTGTGTGCTACAAGGCGCCCTCTACTGTTCACATCAGCTGCTGCACTGTCCCCTGACCTCTCTGAATTCATTCCTTCTTAGATGACTTTCACATTTTGGTCCATATGTGGCAAATGACTCCCGTGTCATTGTGTTCGCATTGCTCCAGTGTAACATGGCACCCGCACTCCTACTGCGGCTTAAAATAACAAACGCTGGTCAGTCTTACGGCTCGGTGAGCAAGCACAGCGGGCGTCCTCCAGATGAGACGATGTTATTTACAGTCACATAGAGCACCACGGAGCATAGCAGAGACAAAGCAGAAGAGACTGTGCTTAGGCGTTGGAAGCCACTGGATGAGCGGTTATGCACTCTGCTCACATACACACAAAAGCACATGCTACTACGAAAATACAAAGACATAGGGCAGTCGACTAAAGTCGGCCAATTAGGCCGATAACAGAGGGGAAGGTTCAGAAGAAAGCAGAAAACATTATAAAGAAAAAAGAGGCTAGAAGAACAAGCCCTGCTGGGAGGGAAATGAGGGAAAGAGAAACAGAGCAAAAACGATTTCCAGTCACCGGACGGCCAGAGACCCCAGCTGTTTAGTCTTTCTGTTGGGCAAAAATGGTTTCATCATCCTCTAAAATGCATTTTTTATCCAACAAAATAAATTTTCCTCAGGTTTTGAGAGTTGGCATTGGTGCAATCTAAATGCTTATTACACTCAAAAAGCTGATTTCTTCCATTTATGAATGAATTTACTGAAAGGACCCAGAAAAAGTGAAGTTCTTTCACTCTTCTGCTCGGGATAGGAAATTACTGACAAGGCTCTCGGCCTCGATGGAAGCATTATCTTCATTGTCTATCTAGGATGCATTTTGCTGAACTCAAATTCCAACATTTGAGCTGAAAAACAAGCTCATTCATAAGGTCTGACTGTCTTTATTATATATATATATAAAGCACAATTCAAAACGAACCATGCTGAAATATTTGCTGGACAACTCAAAGCTCTGGCACACACAAAAAAAAACATGCTCTTTTTTTTTTTTTTTTTTTTTTTGAGATAATTAAAATAAACCTTCATTAACATTAACATAATCATAAATTGCTATTCCAAATGTATTTATTTTTAAATAAAGTGATAAACTACTTGGCCAGTTCCATGTGTTCTCATTCTTGTGGCAGAGAACTGGTACTTATATGCTATTTTAGGATTTTTTTATTTATTTAACAGACTGTGGAACAGATTTTTCTAGCGTGTATTGAAACTGCCATATAGACAAGATGCAGTCACCATTAACAAATCACCTTATGGTCACTGATAAATGATCAGAGACTTCTCTCTTGTTCCAGCTGGCCAAAGGCACATTGCACACAACACACCGCACAATTTCTGGACACATAAGACTTTTACTTGCTCACATCATGTTCTTAATTTTGTTTTATTTGCTTTTTAATCCTTAGCAAATGTATGTGCTTTCAAATAACTTTTAACACTTGGTATAATATTAAATAATAAAATATTAAATAACTTTCTAATACATAGTCAGTCTCTTAAGTTTCTTCCAGTTCACTTTTAGGGAGAGAAAAATAAATAAATAAACAAAAAAATATAGCTTTACTGTTGTACTGTGACTTTCGAGTAGAGTATAAGAGTATTCACATCTTATTTTCTATTTTAAAAATGTCTTAAACTGATTTTTACACTCCATACTCGTCGTTCATTTTTGCTGTGGTAGCAAACGTGCATTACAATAATTCTTAAAATTTCACATTTGTGATCCGATCGTGTGTATTCATTATCCTAATAACTGGCACGTGTATAGTGTGAAACATATTGGAAATGTCCAACTGCAATCCACAGGGAGCACTTCAAAGGCGAGTTCTACAGGACAAGCATGTTGTATCCTAATATTTCAATAAACCTAAGTTAAAAACACATGCACTTGCAATTTTTCCTGCTTGCTTCATTCACCTTATGCATGATTTATAGAAACCACAGCATCCAGAGCGCACTTCAGAAACTGTGTCTCCCGCAAACCTCAACCATTAATTAATCCTATTTTTAGTGAATAAACACAAAGCCCTCTTACCTTCATTTTCTGGGTAATTCCGTAAGGCTTGACTCGGTGTGAGGGAGGGGAAAAGAAAGAAAAGAAGGGACGGATAAATCCAAAGGGTTGCCATTTTCAGGCTGCGCTGAGCGCGCGCTGCATCCCTCTTGCTGTAGAAAGTTACTGAGGCTCGCGATCAGAGCTCAAGTGAGGAGAGGAGAGGAGAGCAGAGGAGAGGGAGGGTCCTGGACTAGCCTCAGAGTGTCAATCATCCCGGGCTGCCAGGGAAACGGAGGACGGCGGGAGGCGCGCGGCTGCTTTTAAAGGCGCGAGCTCGATAAAGATCTCAACCGCGCCACACAGAAACTAAAGGAAGCGCGGACGATGACAGCTGCCAAATTTAATTTTAGACTGACTTTAAACTGCTTAATTCTAATTTTCGGAGGTAATTTTAGTAGTAGCGACACTTTTTTAATGGTTTAAGTTTCTGAAGTAAGCTATATTATGGGGGGGAAAAAAACGTCTCATATTACGACGAAATAAACAAACATGGAATAATTTAAGTGATTCTCCTTTTAGCCTTAAAATTGCTCTTCACTTATATACGGTATAGGTTTATCTTTAAGAAAATTTAGGGTCAAAGGATAATTTAAGGTCAAAATGAAGGTAAGTAGCTACATTAACACTTCTAGCTACGCAAGTTACGTGATTTTGTTCAGTTGCAATAGGGGTTATGCGCTACAGACTTACGATTTCTGTTAAACAGGTCTCGCCTCTTCCAGTTCAAGCGTTTTGCATGATCATAACCAATGTCCATCACATAGGCCTGTAAGGATTGATATCTTAAAGTTTTGTATTTTTATTCTTTTCACTAAGCTTTAGATATAATATTTATTTATGAAACGCATGTGACTTAAATTAAATTATTTTAAATGTGCATCTGATAACAGATAGCTGGGATTACACAGGATTCGTATTTTAAAGAGAACCAGTTCAAAAGGAAGAATAATTTGCACTTTTGGGTTAAAATAATTTCTTAATATGAAATTCAAATGGTATGACAATTAGAGATTAGACTGTACAGAAATTGAAATCTGCACGCTAATACACACTACATACACAGTCACGCAATGCTGATGTTGTTAACATTAACAGTTTGAGAACAAAATATAACAATAATAATAATTTGCACGGTTTGATGTGATTTATTGCAATGCTCTTTTTCCTCAGATGGTCAGAACACACGTGGCAGGCTTGTTACTTGTTCAGATGACAATATCCGGTGAAATTATTTGGGTCATATATTGATTCCTAAGTACAGTGCCCACACCGGTGCGGTAACTGACAGCTACACATTCACCTCAAAACATTAGATTCATCCGCGCTGGAGCCGTGCCGGAGCACATCCAATAAAAATCAAAATAATTCTGCAAGTAACTGCAATTGCAGGTTTCAAACAGAGATGGTGACAAAGAGGCAAACTTTACGGACTTCAGCTTTAAACAACTTATTTAAGTGAAGTGACATTCAGCCAAGTATGGTGACCCATACTCGGAATTCGTGCTCTGCATTTAACCCATCCAACGTGCACACACACAGCAGTGAACACACACACACACACCGTGAACATACACCCAGAGCAGTGGGCAGCCATTTATGCTGCGGCGCCCGGGGAGCAGTTGGGGGTTCGGTGCCTTGCTCAAGGGCACCTCAGTCGTGGTATTGAGGGTGGAGAGAGCGCTGGACATTCACTCACCCCACCTACAATTCCTGCCGGCCGGAGACTCGAACCCGCAACCTTCGGACGCTCTAACCATCAGGCCACGACTTCCCCTTAATTTCAAATCTTATTGCTGAATTTTTATCATTATTGTACCACAGTTAGCCATTATTAGGCAGAAAAAAAGAGGGGGTATTAAAAACTCATATTAGTTTGGAATAAGCAAACGAGATTTACATATAATTCTTAAATGATTGCCTTAAATTATTAGGGCATGTTAAAAAAAGCAATCAGAGTACAGACAAAAGCAATAAGCCAAGCATTTTAGACATGTAAAAACTGTGGTAAAAATGACTGTAACACATGGCAGCTGGCACATACATGGCACATACTGCTTTTATAACAGCAAAAATACCGGAAACTGTCATCATTTACACACGCTCATGTCATTCCAAACCTCAATGACTTCCTGTCTTCTGTGAAACATATAAGATGATATTTTAAAGAAATGTCTACAATAAGTCAATGATTAGCAAAACTGTCAATGGACAGTAAAACAAAACTGTTTTTCTTTTTGAGGAGTTAACACTTTTTTTTTTTTTCAATATATCTTCTTTTAGTGAGTAAATGATAACCTTTTTTATCCCATTAAACACATTAACAATAATCACACACAAAAACAAAATCACAAAAGTGCTTATAGGAACATTAATATTTGAATTCAAGTGTGCCCATACATATCCATTAATCTGCTATTGCAATGCACTTGATCATAGTTCATCCAATAAGATTTTAGGTCCGGAACTATTCTTTTTTTTAAATAAGGCACTCTAAATGGACTACAGTAGAATTAAAATTGCAAGATATAATTTGTAATCTTGGCCAGATCTGGGAATCATAGCGGAACAATGACCAGTGAAACCAGCATCACTTTATCCACTTTCTCTCTATTCCAACTGGGATTTTCTAAGTGTCCAATTAAGACAATTAAGAAATTTACACCCGATACAGGCTGCATGCCAATGACCTAATTTCCCTGTGGGGCAAAATAAGAAAAGGTTTTTAGAAGGCTTCATTCATCCAGTAACAAACCTCCGTCATGGCAACACTATAAATGACATTGTAAGGCTCTCAGACTCCTCAACTACCACCAACCCCCCTCTAAGGCTGTTTGTGTGTGGGATGTCTTTAAGACACTCACAATCCTCATGGTCACTGTGGATTGTCTCTGAATGCTACAGTAAAATGCAGTGTCAGCTTCTTCACTTCAAGAGAAAGCATGAAAGTCCAGACAGAGTATATGAAATATGTCTGCAATATTCCTTTTGCTTTCATAATACAAATGGCCATTAGAGGAGGATAGTGAGCTACTGTTAAGAGTTCTTCATAGAATCGCTGCCCGGTGTACATTTAGTTTCAGCCAGCACTATGCTCAACACACACATACACAAAATCTTTCTTCTCCGACTAATTCATGTGCCATTTGTGTTTTTCTGCCATTCTGTGTGATTTTGAGCCACATCAAAGCTTAATGGTTGACTTTTTATCCAAAGGAAATGCTTCAGTCTCTACCTTTTTTCAGCCCATTTCTAAAAGGATTGAACTCTGGTCACCTACTCTCCCCCTTTCACCCTGAAAGGTCAGTCAGTTATAATGGCATGGATTGAGGGCCAAATCCAACACTTCATAGTGCAGATTGTTCTATTTGGCAGGTTGCGCTGCTGTGCAGATTCACTGCTGGAAGAGCAACTAACCAAAAGAAAAAAAGAACACCACATGCACATGGGACCACAAAAGAAAGTAATCCGTTGACCTCGAAAATAAAGCAAAGTATGCAAATGCATTTTGCCTGTTACTTTACTCATTACATGTACATTTAAATTAGAAATTACTTCAATCTGAAACTGAAATATATAGACACACACTGCTGTTCAAACAAAAGTTTACCATTTCAAATAAATGCTGTTCATTTGAACTTTCAATTCAGTAGAGAATCTGGAAAATAATCTATCACTGTTTCCACAAAAATATTAGGCAGCACAACTGTTTTCAACTCTATCAAATGTTGTTGAGCACCAAATCAGCATATTAGAGTGATTTCTGAAGAGTTGTGTGACTAAGACTGAGATAATGGCTGCTGAAAATCCAGCTTTGCCTATTACAGGAATAAATCACATAACATATATTAAAATAGAAAACAGTTATTTTGAATTTTAATATTTCACATATTATGGTTTTACTGTACTTTTGGTCAAATAAATTAACTCCAAACTTTTGAATAGAATTGTGTATGTACACTTGTATCTATTTTCTCCTAAAAGCAAGTTACACCTAAGTGACACCTAAGTTACACCTGTCCCAAAACAGTTCAACCCAGGTTTCAATCTTAAATCTTTAGCTGAAACCACTGGGCTTGTGGTATAGTACAGGGTTCGCTCAAAGGGTCATCTGCCATGCTGAATCCACCCAACACTCTCACAGGCTTTTCAGAGCTACTCACTCGTGTGTTAATGTCTCTATTGTGGCGGACCAAACATTTAATGGCCGGCAGTTTGGTGCTCGCATTTAGAGGCAAAGAAAGGCTTTTTATGAGGAGGTGGGGGCACTGATCCAGAGACCCTCCAGACATCATCGGCCGCCAATGAGGGGAGGGCTGGACAAGGCTAATGGGCAAAGAAAGAGAGAGAAAGTTGAACAGCCTGCCTGTGGCCGTGTGCCTCGGTTTCCAAGATAGATCGTTTGAGCATGAGGAACATAATGGAGGGAGGGAGAGTGATAGTCTGCTCATGAACGGAAGGAAGCAAATTGAGAGATGAGCGTGGGGTTGGGGGGAGGAGGTGTAACTATAACAGAGAAAGGGAGCAGCGCTTTGGCACTTTAACTCCCGTGCAACTGAACCACATGGCATGCAGCATGCAGCAGGTAATTCATCATGTCAGAGTTTGCAAGAGACTGCACACACAAAAGTGAGAGTGTGGGAAAGCCCAGGACAACAATGAAAGCTTACAAGATCCCCCCATAAACACCCTCTGTTCTTCTCTCCCATCTCCTAAGGAATCCCTCCATGAGCCCAGAACTTCGCCTGCCACACTGTAGAGCAGAAAGCCATTCATTCTCATCCAACAAGTAGCAAGTGAAAGAGAATAAGAACGACTTTGTGCACTTTAGTTGCCAGTCACTATTTCACACTCTTTCTTTCTCTTTCTCTCTCTTTGTGCACCTGATGTTGTCAGGTCTGCGATTACTTGATAAAACTCGAAGACAAAACCACTGAAATGGCCCGAGCCTTCTAAAGCGTGATCTGTTGGCCTTTTTTTCTAGACCAAGCTCTATTTCTGATCTCTGTGTCACTCTACTGTCTCTAGGAAAAAATACACCCAGCCAGGAAGAATATTCACCACAGCAGCTACCAGACAATGCAATTTTAGTTTCGTACTGAACTCATGAATGCCTTGCTGTCTTGTGACAAAATATACGAAACAGGATATTTGCTTCTCAGTTCTTTATCTAAGATGTTAAACAAACTTTCAACAGCTTTCTGGGTAGACGTGTAGGAAACCACAGTAATTTCCTGCATGGTTAGTGGGCTACAGGGGTGCATTTGCTTTTGTGCGCATTGCTTTGCAACTCTCTTTTGGCATTACCATGCAGAGTTACCAGCTACATGGTCTTTGAATGTAGCCATCTTTCAAAGCTAGTTCATCTCAATGCCTGTATGCATATCTGAGATCCACAGCCAAAATATCACCTTCTTTAGAAGTTTATAGGCCCAGTATAGTGGCCTAGTGTATGAAAGGTTAACCAGTCTATCCATAATAGATCCTGAGACAGAGTAAGATCTAGTACTCTTGACCCAGACTCACAAGGGAACATGAAACCTCTCCCCTCTTCATACAATCATTACACTGTCTGCATGCTGGAGGGCAATGTATGGCTTTACTGCTGATATATGAAGTTTTATACTGTGTTTAAGAATGTAAAACAAACACAATGTAGATGAAATTAATGTTTAGTGTAGTTTCTTCTCAGAGCAGCTATAGTTCAGGGGTCAACCTTTATTAACATTTCTGGGCACCAAATGTTTAGCCATATTACAGTATTACTATGACTACATTTTGGCAAATCATACAACGATTCAATTGTAAACTAAAAACAAATAATGCTGTAGTTGAAAAAGACATATTAGGTGTCGTTTTAACTTTCTTTAATGATAAACCCAAGCTTGTTTGTCTTTCTCAAGTTTTGACAGCACTGGGGGGAATTCTGAAGGAACTTTCGAGATGAGGTAAGAACACTGTTGCAAAACGCTACCTGCCAGGTCTCTATGCATTCACAAAGATTCTACTACAAATGCCATCCAAATAAATTGACCAAACTGACACAATTTTTATTTCCTTAAAAAGGAACTGAATCTGTTCAGGATTGTTCATAACAAGGAGCATAACTCTAACAATAACTATATTGTTTCAACTCTTCGAGAACAGGGAAGTTGACACCACAACAACAGAAGAACAATATAATCGGAATTACTTTTAGAATTTTTTTTTCCAGCTGATGAATGACAAAAACACTGACTGCCCATTAGAATCCACCCAACTTTAAAGAGTTAGAGCATTTACAGTGTCAGACTACTAAGCAAGCGCTTATAATATTATTGATAATTGGTACTATATATTATAGCCCTAATACTTTAAAGCTGTAATATCTGGAATACATTCAAAGTATACCCTTGAACCTGATTAAGTACTCGGCACAGTTTGTGTAACCTAACAACATGGTCACAAAAACTCCTTAATAGGGATGATGAATGAAGCTGTTAAAATAACCTGTTTTCTGGCAGCTTATTCAATGTCTCTGTTAACGTTTTGACGTGAAACCTGGAGAAAAATCCAACTGTTTTTTGGAATTAAATGTTTTCTTTTTAAGTTACCAGTGTGCTGAACAAGCCCAGATGCATTCCATGGAGAAAAAATAATACATATTTGATGAGAAAATACATAGATGATGAGAAAATGTTAATTTCTTAGGGATAAACTATCCTCTCCACACTAAAAATATCTTATTTATTCTGTACACTGATATTCATTCTGTACACTGCCAGGAGTTATACTGAGAGGAAATCCATGTACGATTTGTCACCATTTCCACAGACTTAGACACCCAGGCACACAAGCCTCATCCCTAATGGACACTCTGCGCACGCTAAACAAATTAGGCCCGTGCATTACAGCTAGAGTGCTAGACAGAGAGAGATAAAGATGCTAAAGCTAATGGCTACCAACACTCTCTTCTAACACCATGATGGATAACCATGGGTAACGTAGTTACAAAACTCCCCGGAGGCGCGATCGACAGGCAGCCCCGCAGCTAGACGTCAAAGGACGTTCACATACCCACAGAAAATGAGTGAATGCATTACGATCCATCAACGCTTAGACACCTTTAACACCATTACGGAGATGCTTTCACTTAACAGAGTCTAGACTAGGCAAAAACAAACTTATCATCTTCACCTATGGATGACGGAGTGACGCCTATATGTAATGACTATAGGGTAGTTTATACATTTATTGGTGTCAAGGTTACATATCCAGGTCAATAAACACAGTTGCACAGTAAGGCTATATGAAAGTTTTATTTTTTGCCTTGTTCCATGTTTTCTGTTTTCAGGATTACATTTTTATAGGTTTAATTAAATCCTAATAATTAAAAAGGAGGTCTAAACTGCTTAAAGGGATCGCTCATCCAACAATTTAAATTACCCCATGATTTACTCACCTTCAAGCCATTCTAGGCATACGTGACTTTTTGTTTTTCAGATGAATACAATTTGAGTTATATTAAAATGTCCTGGCTCTTCCAAGCTTTATAATGGCAGTGAATGTTGGTCAAGATTTTGGAGCCCAAAAAGCGCATCCATCCATCCATCAAAAAAAGCACTCCACATGGCTCTGGGAGGTGAATAAATGCTTCTTTTTTTTTTTTTTTTGGTGAATTATCCCTTTAATCATAGAATTGTAACAATTTAAAAATTAAAAATGTAACAATAATAGGGAACTGTATGGAATTTGTTTTATTTTTCCAGATGTTCTTTTTTTCTGGATTCTATTTCATTATTAAATACAAAATTATTATTAAAATAGTATAAACATTATACAATTATTATAAACATTTAGCAATTTAATCTTTTAAAATGTAATCAAATTAAATGTTCTTAAATTTTGTGGCAAATTTCTATACAACATAGGTTGATGGTTTAAATTAAAACATTGATGAAAAAATTTTCAATAGTCCTAAAAGTAATAATGATCCAAACTATACGATTATGATTTTGTTATTACTTTGAGAATTACATTCTTCTATATAATAGTAATATATTTATGTCATAGTTTATTCAAGTTAAACGCACATACACAAAAATGTAAATTATTTAAAAATGGCTAAGTTTAGAGAAAGTTACTTAACATTATTAACATTTATTAAACACTCTAATTATATGAATGATTATTTAAATATCATGTTCCAGTGGATGATGCAATCCTAACCATGTGGCTCTGCATATCCAGTCTCACTAAGTAGTTGCGCTAATTTCTTTACATCATAAAATTACACATTTTCAGTGTCATACAAAAAAACTTGCGGGGCTCCTAACGACACCATGACTGCAGCATAATTGTGTTAGTCAGATAAAGGTTGGTAACTGTAGCAATGATGTTGGCAGCGATAAGGAACAAGACGGGTGAAGCCCATTAGGACACACTTCCTTGGTGAGAGGGAGAGTGAATCTCTTACACATCAGTGGACCTTAATCAGATCTGGGGCCGGCACAGGGCCTCATCTGCACCTTTCATCTGTCTCTCTCCTGCTACCACTCCGTCTGTCACTCCATCATTCCAACCTTCAAATCTCTCCTATTTTTGTGGTGATGAATGCACACATCGCTCGTTCTGTGCGCCGCATGCGTTACCCAAGTAACTGGAGCTGTTGAGGGCCGATCCTGTGATCCTTCAGCATGTCTGACAAAAGGAAACAGACACAGCGGAGTTAGAAATGCGAATGAAGAGGAAACCGGAGAAATGTGATGTGGTTTATTGGTAATGCTGCCATGTAAACAAACATTGCATGCAGTTCAACGCACTGGCTCACTGCACAACATCATTCTGACATGCGGTTGGATGCGCAATCATCTTGACGCCCGTTGAAAATTCCAGAATTTTCAAGTACATTCTTCAATTCCTTTTGGAAGCTGTCATGGTCAGTAGGTTAACCAGACATCTCTAAGCTCTGACCTGGCCTCAGTCCTTGGCAAAAAGATCTGCTGAAAATCATCCCAAGACCCCCCTGGGTTCACGCTGTGACTTCGGGGCACAATTACGGTCAGTGTTTCCAAACACAGCGCACAGTCCATCATGAGTGAGTGAGGTTCACAGCATAATCTGCTCCAACAGAGGGGCCCCTTTTTCAGCATGCAGGCCTTTGATTCTGACCTCATTTAACCCCGCAACATTTGAAAAGTTGGGCGGGGGATGGAAGGAACAACATTTTTATGTTGAATATAAGATTATGTACATCATACAAAGTTTACAAAGAGTTTAAGAAGGAAGTTTGGGAGAAGCTTATTCATAGTCTTGTCAATCACACCACAAGGACCAAACGGCTGCTTCCGACCTAACAAATATATGCTCCAAGAACATTTTGAGTTATGAAAATCTTTTCGGAACATTCAAAAGCCCATCATTTTGCAATGTTACTTTTCAATGTTCTCTGTGCAATCTGAATCAAGTAGTTATAGTTACAAAAGGTTAGACAAATGTCCAACTAAAATGTTTCAGAAAAAAAAACATTCCATGAATGATATATACATACAATACTTTTGAACTAATGCTTTGAGAGCATTACTAAAGACCAGATCACTTTGAATAAATGTTCTATTAATGTACAGAAGAATGGAAGAATGTTTGTCCATAACTTTAAGAGCCTTGCCAAAACGTTTGCCAAAAAAATAATAATAATTCCCTTTTGGGTTACTGCTTTCCCACCACCCCACCCCATCCCAACCAACTTTTATTTTTGATCTATGCTGTATATGAAGAGTTTATTTACAAAAACAGATAATATTAATTTTCTTAAATCATATTATGTTATGTTTTTATTGTGTTTTATTGCATTAGTTAGCTGTATTTATTTTATTTATTTATTTATTAGTTATTATTTTTTTAATCAAAACAACCCAACTGCAGTTTGATTGATATTAATTGGAATGCAGGACAAAAAAAAAAAACAAAAAAAACATGACTTTGAACATTTTTAAGAATGGAGTTATCTGTATAAACCCTGTATAAATGTCTTTAACTTTAATGGCATGATTGAACCTCTTCTTGACAGATAGAAAGCCAAATGTTTGTGTTTATGTGCTTATCTTCATATCACTTTCAACGGTTAGATGGACACATAAACTTCTGAATTGTCATATTTTGTAGCTTTCTCATGCATATCTGTCCCAAAAATATATTTAAGGTCTTTTTATTTAGGTTTCTATTGAATCAAAAATCTAAGCCTGTTATTTGGGCACCCACATCCCTCTGTGTGAATCATCTATGGTTGAAGATAGAGAATACCATTAAGAACAGCATGAATAGTTACCAGTGATGAACAAGTGGAGCGAGTGAAGTTGGTATCTAAAGTAATCATTTCTGGATCAGCTGTGGCTTTCAGTGGCTGTGAACCATGAAATCTGGGGCAGGCGCACAACAATTTAACTACTTATTGATTGTATGTTTCTGCACCCTGTGAAGAGTCTTGTCTACCACTGAGAAAGCTGAGATACCACACTTGGTATTTCATCATTTTTTTTTATTATTATTTATTGGGAAAAACTATACATGCTATGTTTCTAGTTTACAGACTATTATTAGGTTAATATAAAAATAATTTTAAAATTCCCCGTCAGTTTCAACAAGTATACTTTACAGCTAAGGAAATAACATATTTTAAAAACACCACCAACAATAACATCAAATGTTTTCTATAACTTATAACTCAAGAAAAATACAAGACATTAGCATTAAAAAGTTTGGGGTCACTAAGATTAATTTTTTTTTAAGAAATTACTACTTTTACTACTTTTACTTTTAAAAGGCTACATTTACTTTAGCAAAGATGCAATAAATTGATCAAAAGTAATAAAGATTTAGACAAAAAAAATACATACTAATCATTAATGTCTTTTGACCACCAAATCAGCATATTATAATGATTTCTGAAGGATCATGTGACACTGAAGGCTGCTGAAAATCCAGCTTTGCCATCAGAGGAATAAATTACATTTTAATATTAAAACAGAAAACTGTAAAAAGATGACAAGCAGCAACCTTTCCGCTTCACCAACAGATAATTCACAAAAAGTGTCAAAATCATTTTACTTAAGGACAGAAGTAAAACATCTAGGGAATCTAACACCAACCAGTGATCTGAAGGTCTGTGTGAGTTCAGAAAAAACGTTAAAAAAAATAAAGAAACATAGAAAATGAAATCTCAGGATTAGAAAAACAGCTTTTCAGATCAATGGCCAAGAAAAGGTCTGAGTATCGATTTGAGAAAGGTACTTGTGGCGTATGAAAACACAGGGGTGGATTTTCTGTCGGCTGATGGCTTAGATGACCTTCTTCAGATCCTCAGAGGAAGCAGCAGCTACAAACCTTTCATTTCAAAGTCTAGTGTCCATTCCTATCAAACTCAGTGATGGGATACTGTAACCAGACTGAACCTTGTTTAAAAAAGAAAAAAAGGCCTCAAGCCCTGTCCATTCTGATCTTAGTTGTGAACTATAATTGGCTCGTGGTCTACCGACATGATCCTGTCAGGTCGTAAGTGATTGACAGCCCTTAGTCCCAGAAAGCCTCATTTGTAGAGTTTCTTGCTCTCTTTGGCAACAACTATCGCTCTCCTCATCTCCTTGGGTGAAAATATACTCACTAATGTTCTGCTCACATGAACACTTCTGCACACATACGTATAAGAGTGCTTCAACAGACCAATGTTCACTGCAATGATACATGTTGTAGGCTGTAAAATGATGAAAGTGTTCTTAATATAGCAATCAAGAGGATTCTTAACATTCAAATAGTTCTGCAATCAGTCACTACCAAGACCATTTAATGAAACTAGGATGGAATGTCATTATACAAAGCAAATGTGACCTTTAAGATTGTAAATGTAATGCATATATCTCAAAACGACAATAACATTATGACTGCTACAGCAGATTCTGAATCAAGTGTCTCCGGATAAAACTACACTTTCACAAAACAACAGGGATAGGCTTATTGATTGAGAGAATTAATAATCTATTAGTAGGGGTCATTCTTAATCCGGACTTCCAAAGATGCCACTCTTATTGACCATAGCACGACAAATTAAACAGAGGAAGTGAAGATATGCAGCACATAGGCACACGCACTGCTCTTCCCAGAGGTTAATACATAAAGGACAATCAAACATGAACGAAAACAAGCCAGAGAAGAGGGAGATAGGGATAAAAGAAATAAAGCTCAAGTTCAAACAGGGGAATCTTTCGCAGAAAAGGGAAATTAAAAACACAACAATTTGACTTCCTGTATCCTCCCTTGGCTATTTTATTTCAATACATATTATATCTCCTTTAACAGCAGACTACATATTATGCAAGCTCCCTGTGTCACTCTTTAGTATTTTTTTCTTTTTGTATTGTTTAATTTCTGCCACAGCCTGGCTTTTTGTTTCTCTCTTTGAATTGCAGGGACTTTTCTAGAGGATAAAACACTTAGCGCAATCATGTCTTTCAACTTGCTGTTTCATGCTATTCAAGTTGTTTGTGTGTATTGTAGGGATAGAATTGTGTGTATTTGTGAATATGAGTTAACAACTCCAACATGAATAACATAACCTCAAATCCTATAAGACATCAGAAGCAGTAGGCCTATTTTATAGCCCATCACAAAATCAAGCCTAAAATGAAAGAAACACAACTGATAAAGTTACTGTTTTACCTTTTTAATATTTGTCGTTGTGCCTGTCAGTGTTGTCATGATTGCTGTGATTCTTTGGACAGCAGCATCACTTAGGCTACAAATCCCATAGATGACAAACATAAAATCTTTCCATTTCTCCATGGTGACCAAATCACCCATTTTTGGAGGCATCTTAAAGCGGAGAAGGATTTATTTTAGTTTATCGCAGCATTCGGCACTTGGCTTAACCAAAGACTTCTGTTGCGATTGATTTGTTCGCCATGGAAAAAGTCCGTCTTCGCGTTTGTGTACACTGTAAAAAATTTACTGTAAAATTTACAGTAACTTACTGGCAACAATTAGCCAGTAAGTTACTGTGAATACTTTTTACAGTAAAGGTACTGTACTTCCATTTACAGTATTTTATGTATACACTGTGAAATCAAAAACAATTAAATACTGTGATTTTAGTTGTATTTACAGTAACTTACTGGCTAATTGTTGCCAGTAAGTTACTGTGAATACGTTTTACAGTAAAGGTACTGTACTTCCATTTACAGTATTTTATGTATACACTGTGAAATCAAAAACAATTAAATACTGTGATTTTAGTTGTATTTACAGTAACTTACTGGCTAATTGTTGCCAGTAAGTTACTGTGAATACGTTTTACAGTAAGGGTACTGTACTTACATTTACAGTATTTTGTGTATTCACTGTAAAATAAAAAACAATTAAACACTGTGATTTTAGTTGTATTTACAGTATTGTTTGTTTTACTGTAGAAGAAAAAAATAAATACTGTGATTTCAATTGCATTTACATACAAAAAACAGTTAAGCACTTTTTTATGCATTGTATGCAATACAGTACTATAAACAGTAGATAAGAGTTAATCACTGTAAATTCAGTTTCGCACTGTACAATGTAAATACTGTATCACTCTGATTTAATATTAGTCATCATTAAAAGAATCACCCATATTCTAAAACATTGCAATCAACTGCAGACAATAAGAAAATTGTTAACAGTTATTTATTTAAAAACATTTGGTGAACAGGAATGACAAAACAGGTACAACATAAAGGGATAATGGACATTGGACAACATGCCATTATACCATCCAAAGTTAACGCACATTCTATGTTTGTAATGCGGCCACAACGCCCAGCGGAGTGTGTTAACTTTGGATAGTCTAATGGCGTGAAGTCTATTATCCCGCTTATTCTACTGTTGCTAAATTTAATTTCCGACTGAAGAAAATTTTTTACAAAACTAGGCTATTTCATTACAAGTTTTGTAAAGTCACAGAGCAAACTGTTACTAGTTCATTCACTAGTTCCACATGACTGGTTGCTATGACGGAACAATAATGCAAATTGATACAATAATTTTTTTTTTACTACTTTGAAGCCGTGCAAATAACTGATTATTACCACATTCTAAAAACCAATAAATAACACTATGGCAATATTGAAATAAAATAAAACATTGAACATTAAAAAATTCAATATTTAACATTTGCATGAACATTTAAAACAGAAAGGAAAATAAACTTCCCCTGCCACTTGACAAAGGTCTATGGCCTCTTGCATGCCCTGACCTTGGAGACCTAGAATCGTAGTTGGAGCCCTGAAATTAAAGAAGAAAACATTAGATCGGCTGAATGATTTCGAAAACGGTAAAACTCAACTGTTTAACTCTGGGGGAGTTGTAAAATGAGCCTATTTCCAAAAAAAGTGGAGTGTTCTTTTAACAAATACAACTTTTTATTTAAATAATGTAGGCTACTAGTAAATGGTGAAATTAACATTTAGAAAGATTAATAAATGTTGTAGAAGTGCAGTTTATTAATAGTTAATGTTAACTAATGTAGTTAACTAGAGTTTAATAAATGGAACCATATTGTAAAGTGTTACCAATTTGTTATACACCGATTCAGATGTCTCGTGAGTTCAGTGTTGGACAGATCAGTTGTTTTAACCATTCATTAAATGTAATCGGTTCAAAGGAGTCATTAGTTCGAGAATCGGATGCGTCATTAGCGGACTATGGCACGCGTTTTATTATCACGGGAGTTTAGGACATTGCACAACATTTTTGTCAACACAGGAAACATTTCATCACTGGATAGTTTTGTTTGTTTATTGAAAGTGTTTTTATTTCAGCTGATGCGGAACAATTTTCAGAGTACATAAGGCAACGTTTTTTTTAGCACAATTCACACCCAGCGGTAATTCAGGGAAAAAAATCTATGAATGCTCGACATCAGTGGCAGCTGCTGGTCTTTCAAAGAGGGGAAGCTCATTTTCGGCCTACATCATAAAAATTGTCCAATCAACAAGTCTCTCTCTCTCGTCAGTTAAGATAAGCTACATTATGTCTTGTTTGACTTTCTTTGCCATTTACATCTGACTGAACTACAAACTTTCCAATGACGTCTGGTTAAAGGGATGCGCTCGACCAGCTCACGCGTTTTCTAAACACAAACACTATTTACACGCCTGGTATCGGTTGTTGGTATCGGAGTACAAAAATCATTTTTACGAGTACGAGTACATTGAGCTCAGTATCGACCTGATATCGATACCGGTATCGGTGTATCCCTAATAATTATTATTATTATTATCAAATTATGATTAATTATATTATACCCACGTATACCTATATTATTAATTATATTATAATTATTATTAAAGCTATTATCAGAGCCTCACCTGTATCTAGTCAGTTAGCAAATAGAACTCCGTGAAGTCCCTGATGAAGGAGATTACATGGGGGTTCATGTATGAAGTCTTCCGCTTCACCACTCTCCCAGTCGTCTTGCTCATCTGCTCCTTGGCAGTGCACTTGTTGGAGTCAGGATTAATCCTGACTAAAAACCTATGAAAATGAGTATAGGAGTTAGGGTATGGGACTATATGTACACATTAATGAATAACTGTAAGTGCAGTGAGCAATGTAGAATCATACATAAAGGACAGCTGACAGAGGCATTTCACATCTCAACAGCAGTTAGCTTGATGGTTAACCACCAACCACTAAAGGAAGTCAACTCCATGTAGGTAGCAAGTGATTGCGGATCAAAAAGGCATGTAAAGAGGAGAATAGGCAAGGCAAGAGCTGCATTTGGCATGATGGGGCCCAAATGAAGAGCACGTAACATCACACTCAAGACCAAACTACGGCTATTCGACTCAAGCATTAATACCATACTCCTTTAAAGATCTGAGATGTGGAAAACAACAAATAACCTCCTGAACAAGCTACAATTCTTCAACCACTGCCTAAGACATATTCTTAACATCAGATGGCCTGAAAAAAAATGAAGAATTAAGAGCTGTGGAGTAGAGCAAAGCAGCCTGAGATAGAAGTGGAAATAAAGAAACGAAAAAGGGGATGGATTGGGCACACATTGTGTAAAATGAATAATTCCATGACACAAAGCCCTACAGTGGAACCCACAGGGTAAACGTGGTAGAGGGAGACCAAGAAACACCTGGAGGAGGAGTGTCACAGCTGAGATGGAAAGAGCTGGCAAGATCTGGAGAAGCTGGCACAGAACAGAATGAAGTGGAGAGATATTGTCAGTGGGCTATGCTCCTTGGAGTAACAGGCCTAAGTAAGTAAGTAATGAGTAACTGGTTAGCAAATCACAACTGTTTACAGGACATAAACCACTCTCCTTGTTTGTTTTTTCAGGACAAATCATATTCCCCAGACATCTCCGCATTGGGTCCTCTCAATTTCTCCCAAAAGGTTTTATGTAAAAAGGAAAATAGTGTGTACATGCTCAACAGTCCTCCTAAAGCATTCAAGTTGTAAGGAGGCTTCAACCTACACAATTTAGATACTCAGATACTTTACACAACAGGGCTGGGCGATAAAACATTAACAATATGTATCGCGATAGACATGTAATCAATATCAATAAAAAATGCGTTTGATAAAACGTTCCATATTTTATTTTTTTCTTCGTCAGAAGAAACCAGAGGTTGCGAAGCAAGTTTGGTTGCATGAACAAAGGCACTCACTCTCTGGTAACCTAGCAACGTAGGGAGTAACACGCTACCAGCCAATCATGTAACAGTTTAGTTGCGCCATATCGTTGTCTCGTGTTGGATTCTTCAGTAACAGAACTGGCGTGGAGTGATAAGTGGAAAGCCTTATTTGATCGGTGAGTGATGAGTAGATGACTGACTGCTGCGCCAATTCTGACAGGAACCCGCGCATGTTACTGATACCCCTTTTCCACCTAAGCAGTTCCAGGTGCTAGTTCAGAGCCAGTGCTATAGCTGGTTCTTAGTTAGTTCGACTGGCGAACCCTTTAAGAACCGGTTGCTTTTCCACATGCTAAGAGCCAATACAGAGCCAGCTCTTACGTCACTGAATACGTTTCATGTTTCGGTTCACTAGCGCAGCACAACAGGCTTGTTCGATGTACATCAGCGCCACGCAGATCGATTGATCGAAACTCAACACACTAAAGCACGGTGAGAGCGACCCAAAAGCATAAAGAGCCGTCTGCTTTCCAGTCACTCCCGCAGCACCCCGATATGCCTCGCACCGAACGGTCTGCGCAGTGCCGATCTCTCTACTCACCCCAAACAAGCCTAAACAAACTATCAGCAATGGCGGACGTTGCGGTGCTATTTGATGTTCATGGCTTTGCGAACCTACATCGGCATCCAAACACGGCGAATCAAACGTGTTAGCGTTTAGCTGCTATTTCAAATATGGCGGTTCAAGTTTCTGTTCGTCTTGTTGGTCACGGTAACCCCGCCCCCAGCCCCTGACGCAAGCGGTTCTTCCTTCTAGCCCAGCAATGTTTTGGTGCTAATTACGAACCGCTTTTACTGGTTCGGAGCTGGTTCTTTGGCTGTCGAAAAACAAAGAACCGGTTCGAAACTAGGCTCTGGCTCCGAACCAGCCCAGGAACTGCTTAGGTGGAAAAGGGGTATGAGAGAACGAGCAGAGAGAGAGAGAGAGCGCCTCCTCCGTCCGCGCACTCTCACAGTCTTCAAACTGTCTTGCTCTCCCTCCCTTCTTCGTGCATATAAATAAAAATTTATATTACCAATAAAAAAATCAATTGAGAATTGACACGATGATAGGTCGAAGACCAAAGTTTCACGTTAAGCATTCAGAGATTTCTTTTCCCCTGAATTACTGCTGGGTGTGAATTGTACTAAAATAACGTTGCCTTGTCTTCTCTGAAAAGCGTTCCGCACATTCATCTGACATAAACCACACTTTAAATAAACGAACAAAACCTATCCAGTGATTAAATGTTTTCTGTGTTGACAAATCTTATGCGATGTCCTAACTACCAGGATAATCACACGTGCTGTGGCCACGTCATGACAGGTGTGCCTTATATTTCCTGCTTTTTTGTCCTTTGCCAATCACACCTATGAATCAGAGGAAGGATTAGTTCACCCCAAAATGAAAATGTCCTAATAATTTACTCACCCCAATGACATCCAAGATATCAATGTCTTTCTTTCTTCAATGGAAAATAAGTTTGAGGAAAACATTTCAGGATTTTTTCCTTCATATAATGGACTTCAATGGCAACCAACTCAGTTGGTTGCTATTGTTTCCTCAAAAAACTTAACTTATTTTCCACTGAAGAAAGAAAGACATGGATATCTTGGATGGCATTGGGGTGAGTAAATTATTAAGAAATTTTCATTTTGAGGTGAACTAATCCGTTAAGTTTAAAATAAAAATTTATCGTTTCTACGATGCATCGCGATGCAGACGAGGACGATTCGGTATCGGTTCAGTAATAGACCATAACCGATTATAATGTACTGACGCTTTCTGACGGCATTTGTCGCGTACGTGCTTTGTCGCAGTAGCATACAATGGCAGAGGGAGGCGAGATGCGAGTGCGAGTAATTAAAGATGCTCCAACTACTTTTAAAGCCTACATCTGGGCACATTTCGGCTTTTATGAACAACCTGGTAAGCACGACCTGCAGAAGACGCGCTGTGTGCGCTCATGTCACGCACAAATAGAATATGCAGGAGGTAATACCACTAACTTGATAAACCACATTAGCCGTTTGCACCGCAAGCTGTTAACACCTGGCAGAGTCTGACTGCTTTTAGAGATGCACGGATGAGCTCCAACGCCGAATCCGTAGCCAAAAATAAATCATCCACCCACCCCAATAATTTTCTCTGACTTAAGTATCCACACCCGATGGTCAAATTACAATTATTCTGTGTTGTTATGCGTGATTATAAATGGATGATCGTCACCTTCAACAGCGGACTCGGCGATGGTTGATGCGCGCATCTTTAATGGTAACATAATACACTGATTAATGAGCGCTGCTTTTTAAATGAACATTTCTTTAAAACAAAATTTATATGACAGATTTTCCTTTTCTTAATGGCACAAACTTTACTCCCAACTGGAATGTCACTGTTTGAACAGGCGAGCACACACATCACTTTTGAAGAAAAATGTTAAATTGAGAATGCGGTGCATCGCGATGCATTGTGATATCGAATTGAACTGAATCGATGACATGATAATCGTAATCGAACCGAACCGTGAGACCAGTGTCGGTTCACACCCCTAATTTTAAAGGGAGAAGATGATTTTGAACAGCTTTTCAATTGTCAATTTGCTTTAACACTGCAATCAAACTATTTAAGATAAAAAATACCTCTGAACAAACTCCAGTGTTGTGCTGGCTTCCACCTGATACTCTAGGTTGAATATATAGTAACAGGCGAAGAGAGCGGCCAAGGCAGTGGTGAAGTCCGCCATGTGAGCACCAAGTGGGATTTCGACCCTCCCCTCGATCGACAGCATCCATTTTTTTGCAGTCAGGATTGTCTCTCCTTAGTAAAGACAATAGTCATCACAAAAATTATATTTCATAGCAATACATTCTATAAAAGATTTTCTCCACATAAATTGAGCATACATATCTTCGAAGCAGTGCATGATTAAAGGATTAGTTCACCTCAAAATGAAAATTTCCTAATAATTTACTCACCCCAATGCCATCCAAGATATCAATGTCTTTCTTTCCTCAGTGGAAGAGAAATTACGTTTTTGTAGGAAAACACTTCAATTGTAACCAACGTTTTGAAGTCCAAATAAATGCAGTTTCAAAGGTCTTTGAAGTGCTTCAACGGGCTGTGCAGGATCCCAGCTGAGGATTAGGTTTTTATCTAGTGAAATGATCGGTCATTTTCTAAAAATATATATAATTTATATACTTTTTAACTATAATTGTTCGGATTGAGCTGGGAACTACGTCAAAGTAACGTATATAAATTATATATGTTATATATATAAACTGCATTTATTTGGACTTCAAACGGACTTCATTTCTGTGTATGCTCAAATGACGAACAAATGCAGTAATTGAAGCTGTGGTGAAATTACAGTGCTTGCATGAGTAATTAATTTTGATGGCAAGCTAACTGGTTATACTCATAGCAGCTAGCTCTAACGTTAGCTGTAACTTATACATGTGGCTTTCGGCACTGAAGTTTTTTTTTTTTGCTCGTAGTACTTAACTTAGTGATAGTAAATTTACTTACTGATTTTCTGGAAGTCCCGATAAACAGTAGGTGAAGGATCCGCGATTCCAAGATGGAAACTCCGGCAGATAAAGAGCATAAAAATACATGAACGTTAAAGGCTGTAAAAACGTCTCCGTCGGAGCTCTCACGGAAACGTTTTCGCTGAATTCCTCAGGCAAAAAGTTAAAGAAATCAACACAAAGACGAAAACAAAATAAATACAACCACAAGACAAAGCCGTGTGTAAAGAAACGTAAATCTGAGAATTAACGGACCTTTTTTGTCACTGACGACGAGTCAGAAATTCAAGTGCTGCTTCTTTCGCGCTTTTTTCCCACAGATTCTAGAACTGTCTAGACTGGGTAAACCCCGCCCACTCTGCCGGCGCTTTGATTTCGCCCTGCAGCTCAGAAACAGCTCTGGAAACTTGTACGTTTATCTCTCCTGCTTCCGAAGAAAAAAATATATAACACTGATTTTTGTAAAATAAAAATCCCATGGTACGTATTTATGAGTTAACCAGACAGCCCCAATTTTGGCAAGTAATGCACATGACATAGCCTATACCCAAAATAAAAGTCATTCTGAATAGACACAAAACCTTAGAAAGCTTGAGAGTTTTGGCTCAAGTTCAAAACTCAAAATTAATCAGATGTTATTAATATTGAGATATATAAGCTCAAAAATAAAAACAACAAATATTAAGAATATATTTATTAAATATATAAAAATATTAATATTTTAATATTAATATACATAATTATGTGAATATACTATTGCAACTTATAACCAATGGTCATGCTTCATTTCAAATCTGAGGATGACATCTCAAAAAATTATGCGTTTATGAAGCCTATATTGTTAGACCATGTCAGGGGAGACTTTGGAAAAGTTTAAGATAAGGCTTATCAAATATTTTATTGCCCTTTTAACACCCATTTACACCCAAACACCCATTTACAGTCACAAAACAAACAAACAAAAAAATATTATTGGAATCTGAAATAAAAAATAAGAATAAAAAAAAAGAATAAAAAATATATTGTATGGAATAGAAAGCTCCTGCAGCAGGTGCATCAGAGTACAAGTTACATGACACATTTTAATTTATTAATATTACACTTTTACTTAAAGCTCACCATCGAGTATTTATCATATTCCGGTAATGAATTCTGAACAACAATAATCTGGGGCCGTCCATGTGAAAGGGGTACAAAGAAAGATATGATAAAAAAAAGGAAAATTATTACAGTAGTTTACTTTACTATTTACAGTACTGTAGTGGCTAAATTGTGATTTTTTTACAGTAATGATTTGACTACTGTGATTTCAACTGTAATGCTTGGACTACTGTGATTTTTACGGTCTTACTGTAAACTTTACAATATTCTACTGTAAAAATCTTATACAGTAATGTTACTGTGAAATCTACAGTAAATAACTGTAGATTTCACAGCCATTTTTTACAGTGTATGCATACTTTCAGTATGCTAACTTTCTGAATGCATGTAATATCGAATGACTAATCTTATTCACCAAAATATTCAGCACACGACAAAGCACACGACGCAGAATAATGAACCCAAAAATGTAATAAGCCTACACAGAAACAGAAGTACACAGGGCCGGAATGGACTCATTTTCATGTTCATGCCTTAGACCGGCCCACTTTAGGGGCAGTCGTGGCCTAATGGATAGAGAGTTGGACTTGTAACATGAAGGTTGTGGGTTTGAGTCTCAGGTCCGGCAGAGATTGTAGGTGGGGGAGTGAATAACCAACACTCTCTCCACCCTCAATACCACGACTGAGGTGAGACCCTTGAGCAAGGCACTGAACCCCCAACTGCTCCCCGGGCGCCTCAGCATTGGCTGCCCACTGCTCCGGGTGTATGTTCACTACTGAGTGTACATTTGGATGGGTTAAATGCAGAGCACAAATTCCGAGTATAGGTCGCCACACACCACTTCCCTTTCCCTTTAGTTCACGACTGATTATAGCTATTACAATAATGTAATTAAAACTTCAGTATATAAGTCTGCAATAGCTCTCTACAGCCTTGTAATACATTGTACTTTTCTACAGCTTTGTAAAAAAAAAGGCCAGTATATATATATATATATATATATATATATATATATATATATATATATATATATATATATATATATATATATATATATATATATATATTTTTTTTTTTTTTTTATATCGTATGTATATATTTTTATTTATTTAATACTTATCCATTTGTTAATCGATTATTTTTTGCTTGCATGTCTCCAACAAAATATTTGTACTGTACCATAATGTCTTCCTGCAGTTAAAAAGTTCTCAGAAATAATCACATTTGTTTTGCTTAACCTATTTATGTTCAATTATTCTAAAAATAATTGTATGTCATGCAAACAAAAAAATCATCATTCTGTGTAAATTGTACCATTACAGAATTGTGACTGCACAATTCTACACTGCACAGAAGTAGTGTAGTAATTTAGGAGGTGAAAATACTGTGAAATTACATACATACAAATGGCAAGAAATTTTTAAGTATAATAACAACATCTATGAAACATCAGTGAATAATATTTTTTATACAATTATATATAAAATAAAAAGTAATAAACAATATTTATCAACTGAAACTGATTTATCAATTATCAAACTGAAAACCTGGCAACCCTGTATTTAATGTACTGTAAAATTAAAACTGATCTAAAGTTCTGAGGCTGGTCAAGTTGGTGTGTGGCTGCTCTTCGATTGCCTGTGCCCTTGTCCAATACAGATGAGTCTCTGAATGTAATCTTCCTGTGTCAGACAAATCAATCTTGTCGCTGTCGCTCAAGTTAAGCTCTGTCCCGTGAGTGCTGCTCTATCAGGCCTTAAAACCCTGTGCTCAGCACAAGTTCCGTTGTCTTTCCCTAACACACACACACACTTACATGTTATAATGTTCTCTGTATTATGTTTCCTTCAGCGTGGCATGATAATATGCTGATATACTTCAGGTGCACATGCAAAATGTTCAACACCTAAAGTAGTAACTTACTTTAAATAAAGTGTAAATTGACTTTAGTGGCATAAAAAGCTGTTTTATTCTGCATAAGAGTGGCCCCATTTCATTGTGGCTGCCAATTTGAGACCAGATGACCAACGAAATACTACTTACTTTTTCTAATACTCTGCTTTCACAGCCTCATGCTCTTGCAAACTATTTAACATTCAGGAAGAATTTCAGAAGCTTAACGGTGATAATGTTGAAGTAATGCAACCGTGATGTAGTTTGTTTATAGGCTATGTTTAGCTTTTTAATTCTGGCAATCATATATAGACTTTAAAATTCATAAATGTTGTGTTGATTTGTAAAGATTATCATGACGAACAAAACATCTCTGACTCATAAAGTTTTGTTGGTCACAGAGTTTATTTTCTGCAATAATCCAAAGACCAATGAAAAATTATATTGGGTTTTGTTAAGAGAAACAGAGTAATGCTAATTTATGGGTTGCCCTACAAAAATATGCAATCACTGCAGCACTCTACTGTACTCTACTCAACTCTAAAATAAAATAAAATAATTATTATGATAATGAAATGATTATTATTTTGCAAAATAAATCGAATTTGGTCTTATTTAGATTAATTTGGTCCTCCTGTATAAGTCGTGGCCTAATGGTTAGAGAGTCGGACTTGTAATCCAAAGGTTGCGGGTTCGAGTCTCCGGCCGGCAGGGATTGTAGGTGGGGTGAGTGAATGTCTAGCGCTCTCTCCACCCTCAATACCACGACTGAGGTGCCCTTGAGCAAGGCACCGAACCCCAAACTGCTCCCCGGGCGCAGCAGCATAAATGGCTGCCCACTGCTCCGGGTGTGTGTTCACGGTGTGTGTGTGTGTGTGTGTGTGTGTTCACTGCTGTGTGTGTGCACGTTGGATGGGTTAAATGCAGAGCACGAATTCCAAGTATGGGTCACCATACTTGGCCGTATGTCACTTTCACTTTCACTTAAAACTTAAAATATTTTTGTAGTGTGACATTTTTTAAATACCACATACTCAGTAGAGTTGACTGGAATGTGATATGTGCTAATACATATTTAATGGAACCATAGCCTCACTTGGGCCTAATTTCTTATAAATATTGTCAGACATGAAAACTCTTTGCAAATAACCCCTTTAAAAAGACTCCCCCCTTATGACAGACTTGCAAAACATAGTGACCCTTCCCTGCGCCTGTGGATGGGCACTGGGAGTTTGTGTCCGTCTTATTAGTGTGCAATATTATCATATTTCATGGACGAGCAGGCCAGAGAAGGTAATTACCTGCTCCGTGCTATTAAGCCCTGTTTTATTCCATTCATTTTCGCCTGGCCAACTCAGGCAAAGGGCCGCTGGCATTTATTTCCCGTCTGTAGATTTATGAGGACCTCGGCTCAGCCAAGCCATAAAAAATCTGAGGAGGAAAAGCGCTCTATGTGTCATGTGTGCATGTCCACATGAATGTGAAGGAGAACGTTACAAACGTTCACCCATTTATGCGAGATTTTTCACAGCTGTGATATAAACAATATCGATCGTCAATTTCAGCACTATTGTTATTGAAGAAAAACAACTTATTTTTATGTACAATATGCAGCTGGGTCTCCAGTCATATTGTCCACCAGATGAAGGAGAAAAAAGGAAAGCTCACTGCATGCAATCTGATTTCAAGCCAGGTGTTTGTGAATCTCACCACCTGCAAGATTTGATCTTAATCAATTCAATTGTTTTGTTTGCCTCTTGTTTCGAGATCTAAATAAAAGCCACACTCTGGCTTATCAGAGATATCCTCAAGTTTGATAACACCAGGCTTCTCCTGTGTTTTCCAGTGTAATCATGTTTCCTACATTTTGCAAAGCATTTTTTCATCTTAAAAAAATGCTCGATATCAGATGAGCATCTGAAGCCAAGTATTGATTGCAGTTTCCTGCAATGTTCATTCCAATCGCAAGCTTTATTAAGAATCTCATTTCTATATGCCATACAATTGGTGACCCAACAAGCGTGCCCATAAAACAGAGAGAAAATCAAGAAACAAAATAAGACACCCCAGCGTTCTATGTCTGAAATTTGCATCATCATTGTACTGGTCAAATTATATTATTCTACCTTGGTTGGTTTAGTTTGTGTCACTCTGGAGCAAGTGTGGCAAAGTAGCCTTTGCTTTTTGCTTTTTCTGCCAACCTTCCAGAGGGCCAGAGGTACAACTGATTATCACCTTGCTGAGACTGACATTGAGACTTTCTCCCTTTAAACTATTTTAGTTTAAAAGTTTAAGTTTGAAACACATGGGCCTGGTTTCATAGACAGGGCTTAGCCTAAACCAGGATTAGGCCATAGCTCAATTAGGACATTTAAGTATTTTTTATAAGCATGCCTTAGAAAAAAAGCATTACTGATGTGCATCTTAAGACAAAACAAAGGCATGTTTTAAGATCAGTCAGTGCAAGTTTATTTCAGTTGAAACAGCTCAGATTTACATTTTAGTCTAGGACTAGGCTTAAGCCTTGACTGTGAAACCGGGGGATAGGCTTCTTTATGTGGAACTGCTGCAGATCCTCTAAAAGGGAAACTCGCAGAGAAATGTGTGGTTATTTTATTTTATTCTGTGACAATTCACATAATGTTCAGCTGTTTTCAAGGGTATACATCAGGTTTATTCTGTTGTACATTCACAATTAGTTTAACTCTACTGCTGTAAAACTGTTAACTGACATTCTCATGGTTAGCTAAAGGCTGCAGGTAGCTAGAAACGCTTCTCTAGGTTAGTCTTCCATCATGTGGTGATAGCCTGACACTGCACTCTCACCATAGCAAGAGATCGATATGATGAAGGCCTCTTTTCCATCTTACCCGTTTCAGATAATTCAGCTTTGACTGTCACTAAAGACTTGTCCTTAAAATTATTTTTGTGAAGAATTTTCAGCATTTACATGATATCTGCAATGACTACACCGAAAAAAAAAAGAAAAATATATATATATTGATTTATTGTAACAGAAATAAACATTTTACATTTTATTTATATTTAAATATTTGTTGAATTAATTTATTAGCAAACAATAATTAAAACAAGTTATTTTAAAATACACTCAGCAGAAACACACAACACAACTGAGCTGGTCAAAAATCGTCACATTATTTTCTATAGTCAGCAACTAAAAGACCACCATAGTTCAGTCCTAGAGTAGGACTAAATAATATCTGTAGTGCTTCAACTCACAACCCATTATGAGTATATTCAAACTTACTGCAGTGTGTGTGTATATTTATACAGATGATTTAGTTTTATTCAGATGTCCAGATGTACTTTTGAGTGTCATCTGAACTCTTCTAAGTCCTTTCTTGCTTTTCCCTGATTTTCTTATCATCATCTTTGATGGTTTTTTCTTTTTGATTTTGCTGGTCACTCCAGTTGTTGTTTTTGTTGTTGCAGTTTTTTCACCTGTCCCACATGTTTTCGCAGTAGATTCTTGGTTGTTTGTGGACACTGAAGTTGGTTGGATGGTTGTTTTGCTGATCTCTGTCTCCGGTGTGGATGTTTTAATTGTTGTCACTGCTGGTGTTACAGTTGTACTCGTGCTGATCTCAGTCTCTGTTCCCGATGTTTCATCTGTTGTAGCTGTAGCTGGGATCACATTCGTTGTACTTGTATAGCACGTACTAGGTTTTGGGGAAGGTTTTGTTGTCAGTCTTCCATCCACTGTATCCATTACTTTCTTAGCCCAGTCACTATCGGGATCTGAACAAATAACTTTGTTTTTCTTGGTGTGGAACCTGTACATGGAAAAATGGATACTTGACGTTTTAGCTCTCATTACTTAATTATCTGCCAGTTTATTACTAACTCTTTATAAAACTTAATATTGTGATGGATTAGAATAATTCTGAACTTGCCTTACAGCCCTGATATTACATTGTGCAGGATTTTGTATAGTATAACCCACAATGTTTTCAGCTGGTGCTCTGGTGTTTGAGACAGTAAGACAGCAGTTCGGTGGAGGTCCATCAACTATTGGAGAAGCACATCATTGTATTCAGATAAATTATCATTACATTCACAGTAAGATGTACACAGGTACACTCTCTCTTAAGCTACATTGTAATCTCAAGTTCTCTACATTTCAGTTATTTTAAAGTTACCGAGGTCAAACCACAACATTTAACCAAAGAGCTCAGAAATTAAAATAATCAAATCTCACCTGCAAACGCAACATTCATCCATCCTATAGAGAAAAGAAAGGCAGCAAATAGAGTGAACTTCATCTTGCTCTGATGATCACCTCTAATTATGAAACTTTCTGCTGGGCTGAAGGGTCTATGCTGAAGGAGGTCTTTCAGCCCACAAAGCTCACCACCCTCTGTGATCACTTTTCTTCGTCACCTAGGCCCACAGACACCTCAGTCGGGGACAGGAAAAGATGAGTGATGAGTGGAAGACCAAAAGTGAGAGAGAAAGAGATGCATTGAACCACACAGAGGAAAGTAAGGGGTTACAAAATTCACAATGAGCATTCTTCATGGCTCAGTTCAGTTCATTGTGGCTTAAAGTATTGGTCAGAGTGACAGTTCAGTTGAATTTATGTTCTATATGCATAGCTACATAATAGCTAATTTGCAGCCACTTTTCCTGGTTAGGTTTTAAAATAAAAAAATTATAATAATTATTAAATTTATATTTTCAATTAAGCAAAATAAATAAATAAGCAAACAAATAAATAAATAAATAAATGCAGTTAACCCATAAAAGTGCTGTTAAATGGTACAATGCTGATAATATTACTTCGGTAATTTTATATAGCATGGTACTGGTTCTAAATCACAATATTCATCTAATATGGTTTATTTACTTTTTATCATGTTTTATTTAGTTTATGTAAATGGTACAAAACAACAATATGAGCTAAAAGACTAAAAAATAAGCGTTCAAACAGATTAAAACAAATACTAATTTGCATCTGTAGTATTTATTATTATTAGTTTTTTTTTTTTTTACCATTTACTTGGTAATTCAAAAAGTATCATGGTGTTTCCAGTATGTCTAAGAAACACAGTATTTCCAAAAATGTGGTTATACCATGGTACTTTTTTTGTAAGCACAGTATAAATTATGTACAGCTAGACCTGACCACATACTAACTACTGTCTCTAAACAGAATTGCTCAGACTCATGTCACAAGATGTGCTTGCTTACAATAAATATGCCATATTCAACAGCTAAGGTTGACAAAAGAAAGCTTTTGAGTTTAACAGCAACATTTAAAAAGTCTAAATGAGAGTGCATGCATCTGAAAATGGAACCTTTATGCACTTTGTGAGCATTAGGTATAAAATGTGGGTCTGTTAAACGCGTGTGGAAACTACAGAGGGCTTAAAGGGGCTGTGATCATGAAACCACAAACGTTTTATTCAGACTTACTGGGATCTTCCACGTCTCAGCAAGACCTTAAAACAAAACCAGCTCCCACCCAACATTCACCTACACTTACACAGAGACACGTGAAGATGTTTCATTATGTCATTTTTCTTTATATGACAATCAGAATGAACAACTGCACAAAGTTCAATGAGATTATACAAATATTTCACGTTTTATAAGGTTAACATTTATGAGTTTGTTTACTACTGCCCTATTTACTATAGTACAGTGGTTCTTTCTGGTATTATATGAAAGTAAATATGTAGACCTAAATGAACAACCACATGCACATTTCCTGTTTCAAAATCACATACAAGAAACACGGTGTATGATGTCCTCTGAGTTATCTGTAGAAAGTTCTGGTGTTAGATGCGAGATGCGAGATGACAGACCACAGCATCACACTCTATTCTGCGAGAGGAAGTAGTGACAGCTATGCTGCACCTAACTATGCACTATATGCTTAGTTCTAGTAAACCAAAGAACAGCCAGTGGGCAATGTGCTCATCTTTGAAGTTTCAGTATTCACTGACCAGAATTACATAAATTTGACCTGAGTCATTGGAAAAGATTAGAGCTGTATTATAATTATAGTTACGGTCAGGATGCATGTTATCACTTCATGTTCTGGCTCTGAGTTGCACTCTGGGTGCAAGCAGTGGTGGAAAAAGTAGGTCCATAGGCTACTTAAGTAAAAATAATAGGGATATTTCACCCCAGTATGAAAATTCTATCGTTTACTCAGCCTCATGTTGTTCCAAACCTGTATTACTTTTTCTTTGCAACATAAAATAACAAAAATAAATAAATAACTACACTGAAAATCAATGGGATTCACTATTGTTTTGATACCAACAATCATCATATCATCTTTGATTGAAAGTAAATATAATGTAAGTTAAGTATATTAAAAAGTATTTGTGTAGGGAGAGTAAACTCTAGGGGATTTTATTGTGTAAATCTTTATAAGGAGGGTGTTTCATCATCCTGTCCATTTTCTGTGACGCTGCTTTAGAATGATTGAAAAAATGTTTTTTTTACTTACTGTAAAAAAAACAAAACACTAAAAATTAGTTGTTTCAATAATTTGTTTTAATACAATAGGAAATTGGTTGGGAAGCTTGTTATTTAATTAAACAAACAACATGTTGCCTTTACAGCTATTTTACACACAAAGTAAAGGCCTACAAATGGGACTGTATGAATACAAGCCTTTTTATATTTAAGCCTTCTCCAAAGGGTGCTGGGGCTATGGGGAAAACTAAACATGTTCCTTAGAGTCCGGGGATAGAAAGACAAACTGAGCTTAGGATATGTACCTTCGCCAAGTTGCCCACTGCACTTCCTTCTCTCTTGCCTAATTTGTTGTGTTGTTGATGCCAGCACGGGCAATCAGACTGCTGCATTAAAACGAATATTTTGAAGCCACATCATGATAAAGTTTTAAGGCATTGGATGCAATTGTATGAAAAACATGTTTACAGGTATATTTGACACAATTTACTCTCAGCTGACAGTGTTAAAACGCGTCGAGGGGCAACCTGCAGGGAACTTGTAAAATAAAAATAGCTTTTTTTTTCAACACTGTCTTTATTGATTTTAGAAACTAAAAATAGCTTTTTTAAGTCACTGATATGACTGGAAGGTATCTCAAGTGAGTTTACATTGGCTACATTTAATCAAACAGTAGCCTACCATTTATTGTGAGGTCGGACTCATAACCTTGTGGTACAATGTCATGTAGCAGTGCTTCGGGTGACCCAAGTTTGAGTCCCGTCTAGAAGTCCTTCGATCCCTTTCCACTCTCTCTCTCTTCTCATCTGTACTATCCAACAAACACAAAAAAACTGGAAAAAAATACATCTATAAAAGAAATAGTATTTAAAAGTTATTTTAATTTAAGTAACAAATAGCATCATACATAGGCATACACACTATGTAATATGAATTAATAACATTGTGTTACTAGTTAGTTAAATTATTTCTGGATACTTAAATTAAGTAAATTAAGAAAAGACAATACAAAAAATAGAAGTCATAAAAAAAAAATCATGACAATGTGAGTGAAACCAAAGTGCTGATTTTTCACTACCATCATCTTATTTATTTATTAGACTTGTTATTCGGTTATGCTGGTATTATTAGTATACAGGCATTAAAAGTTGGCCACGTTTTTCCAACAAAAGTTTTAAAGCTGTTTGACACAAAAGTATTTAGCTTGTTCTTTCTTTAAACAAAAGTAATTATTGGTGTTTTTAAATGGGGTTTTTATTCCTGTGATGGTAAACTCGCTCTTGTCTGTTGTTGTTTTTCTTCTTCTGTTCAAGATCTGAATGTAATCCTGGACCCAGTCTTCTACTGGAGAAGAGCAAATGTTGTTGTTCTCCACAGTCATGAATCTGCAAATAAGCAAATGTGTACATACATTGTTTGGAAATTGTACTTTAAGACATACAATTCTATTAAGCGTCCATTAAGAAGAGATTATGCAGCAGATCTAAATAACAACAACAAATGTTATGGTGTCCATATAATTCTGAATTTTAGAGGAAAAAAATATTTTTATTTTAATCCTAAACTCACAGTACAGCTCTGACAGAGCAAAGCGGTGTTTCTTGAACTCTGTAGTCCACAATTTCATGAAATGCTGGTTTGTTTGTTGTTACTGTTAAGCAGCAGTCCTTAGTTATAGATGATGTAACTGTAATAAAATCAGAAGCCAAGACTTATTATTTATAAAACAGTATTTCACAAAAACATTGTTTTTCTTGTCACTATTAGCCTATATTCTCTCTCTCAAAAAACTCCACATATCATCACCAGCTAATCCATATGTTACTGTTTCACCCATCTTACATGTTGTCACAGTACTCAGAGAAGATTCTTGGTTGTTTGTGGACACTGAAGTTGGTAGGATGGTTGTTTTGCTGATCTCTGTCTCCGGTGTAGATGTTTTGATTGTTGTCACTGTTGTTGGTACAGATGTACTCGTGCTGATCTCAGTCTCTGTTCCCGATGTTTCGTCTGTTGTAGCTGTAGCTGGGATCACGTTTGTTGTACTTGTATTGCACATAGTAGGTTTTGGGGAAGCTTTTTTCTTTCTCCCATCCACTATATCCATTACTTTCTTAGCCCAGTCACTATCGGGATCTGAACAAATAACTTTGTTTTTCTTGGTGTGGAACCTGTACATGGAAAAATGGATACTTGACGTTTTAGCTCTCATTACTTAATTATCTGCCAGTTTATTACTAACTCTGTGTAAAACTTAATATTGTGATAGATTAGAATAATTCTGAACTTGCCATACAGCCCTGATTTTACATGGCTGATCTTGTATAGTATAACCCACAATGTTTTCAGCTTTTATTGTGATGTCTGACACAGTAAAACAGCAGTTCGGTGGAGGTCCATCATCTATTGGAGAAGCACATCATTGTATTCAGATAAATTAGCGTTACATTCACAGTAAGATGTACACAGGTACACTCTCTCTTAAGCTACATCATCTCAAGTTCTCTACATTTCAGTTAATTTAAAGTTACAGAGGTCAAACCACAACATTTAACCAAAGTGCTCAGAAATAAAATAATCAAATCTCACCTGCAAACGCAACATTCATCCATCCTATAGAGAAAAGAAAGGCAGCAAATACAGTAAACTTCATCTTGCTCTGATGTTCACCTTTAATTATGAAACTTTCTACTGAATTGAAGGGTCTATGTTGAAGGAGGTCTTTCAGCCTTTCAGTACTTGTATAGCACGTAGTAGGTTTTGGGGAAGGTTTTGTTGTCGTTCTCCCACCCACTATTATCATTGTATTCTTAGCCCAGTCGCTATTGGGTTCTGAACAATTTTTTTTTGTTTTATTTATGTGGGACCTGTACTTGAAAAAAGGATCTCTAAATAACTCTCATTATTTAATTTTCTGCCAATTTATTACTTTATGTAATATTGTGATAGATAATAATAATTATTAACTTACCTTACAGCTGGGATAGGACATAGCATTGGATCTAGTATAGTATCACCCACAATGTTTTCAACTTGTATTCTGGTGTTTGACAAAGTAAGACAGCAGTCTAGTAGAGGTCCAAAAACGAATCACCTATTGGAGAAGCACATCATTGTATTCAGATAAATAGTCATCACATTCACGATGTAAGATATACATACACTTTCTCTTAAGCTACGCTCATTTCAAGTTCTATAGTATACATTATAGGTATTCACTTAAAGTTACAGAGGTCAAACCACAATACTTAACCATAGAGCTCAGGAATTAAAATAATGAAATCTCACCTGCTTTCACAACACTCATCCACCTTATGGAGAAAAGAATGGCAGTAAATACAGTAAACTTCATCTTGCTCTGTTGCTCACTTCTAATTCTGAAACGTTCTGCTGGGCTGAAGGGCCTATGTTGAGGGAGGTCTTTCAGCCACCCTTACCACCTCACCACCCTTTGTGATCGCTTTTATTCTGCATAAATAAAAAAAATAAAAAAACTAACCCCTAAAGTTCTGTTTTTTCATTTGTTACTGTTAAGTAGAGGTCCTCACGGAGGACCCGAGACCCGAGGTCCCGGGACCCGACCCGGTAACCGTATGGGTTCGGGTCTATATTTTACTGTAAACGGTCAGATGGGTCCGGGTCGGGTCCCAATCTATTACTTCGGGTCCCGGGTCTGATTAACGTTATGTGTAATACCCGCGTCGATCGGAGAATACCGCACCCGCCAGTGATCAGTGTCAGTCAGCATGCGTAACTTGCAGTTTGTAAAATTAGGATGAGAAAAGTGTGAGCAGGAAATAAGGTGAAAAGAAAGAAAAATAAACACGCGTTACCGCCAGAAGCAGAGGGCGGGTGGAGTTAATGTAGTAGCCTGTAAGCGGACAGTGATCATGGATTCCTTCGTGAGTGATGTGAAAAAAAAAGCTGAAACAAAACTGAAGAGACGCACCTGTTATCGAACACACACGCAGTAAAGCACTTCTTGTTCTGTGCGGTTTTTTTTTTTTGTTTTTTTTTTGCGAAAAAATAATTGCTCCGAGTATTACAACCAACAAAAATTTATAGTAGGTTAAACGCAACAGTCTCGTTGACTCGAGATGAAAAAATAAAACTGCGAATTGCATTAGTCATCCGTCACCGACCAACAGCAAGTAGACCTTTAAAGCTGGAATAATGAGTGGAATAAGAAGGCTCTTTCCATCGACAAGAGAGAGGAACAACCTAACATGGATGGAAAATTATTGGCAAGGAGGATTGACACCAGCCGCTGCCTTTGTTTTTCGCAAATTGTTTATTGACTTAATAGCAGTTTGTTGTGCAATATGTGCCGATCGGGTGCAGTCGGGTCCAACTTTCGAGTAATGATCGGGTCCCACTTTCAAATAAAATACGGTCCGGGTCGGTTCTGTGCAGCATATTTACGGGTCTCTTTGGGTTCGGGTACGAATTGTTGGACCTGTAACGACCTCTACTGTTAAGCAGCATTCTTTTGCAGAGGTAATGGCGGAAAAGAAATAAAGATATAGGCAGACAGACAGATAGATAGATAGATAGATAGATAGATAGATAGATAGATAGATAGATAGATAGATAGATAGATAGATAGATAGACAGACAGACAGACAGACAGACAGACAGATAGACAGATAGATAGATAGATAGATAGATAGATAGATAGATAGATAGATAGATAGATAGATAGATAGATAGATAGATAGATAGATAGATAGATAGATAGAATAGACAAACAAATAAGATGTATGTAAGGCACATATGGTGTCCCAAAATAGCACATTTGAGTACACTTAGATGTTCTTAAGATTATCTTAAGAAGTACTAAATAATAATTTTTCATATATTAAGTACAAAATTAGTGCATGAAAATAAAGCACTTGAAATACATTATGGAAGTGTTTATTTATTTATTTTTTGTTTTTTTTGCCTGGGTAAAAACGGAAGAGCAGAAGCAAATATTTGATTAAAGCTTTTTATTTTAGTTTTTTTTCCCAGCAGATTAATTGTTCACTGTAAAACTAATGTGCGCTAACAAAGTAGCTTTGTGAATAGGTTTAGGAGGAAACTCTTACCTAAGAACTTTTACTGTTGTTTAGGAGAACTCTTAGTGATACAATCAAATGTTGTTGTTTTTTTTTTTTTTTATAAAATGTTGATTTGGGTATTAACTCAATTTTAATAAAAGGCGTGCAGTTACTGCATTTTATCTTTGCATGGCAGTACAGTCATCATGAGGTCCTGCTAAAGTAAAGGGGAGAACACAGAAAAGGAACAGTGCTCTTGCTATTAACTTCTCTTTTCTATATACTTTTACATCAGCCATCTACTTTATCCCATGCTCAACCTTTCTCCCAATTAAGGCTGTGCATTTAGTACCTGTGTTGTTTCCTGTAGACGTTCCACATGTGGTCCGTGTGTCCCGCAAGCTTGAAAGTTTGTTTTGTATTGTGTATACTTATATGATATAACCCACTTGGTCCAGGTAGCCTACTCTCTTGATCTGTGCATATATGTCTGTTTCGCACAGTGTTGAATCTGTGGATAGAAAATACACCGCATGTCATCCTAAACTCATTCATTCATTCCTGTACAGCAACAATCCAACAATCAAAATGAAAAATATCTGCCAAGTCTTAGATGTAAATCAGTACGAGATTGCTATCATAATGTGAAATTTAAACTTACATTACAACATCTGGACAAGAGATTGGAGGGATTCCAATCCTAAACGATTTTATCCATTCGACTGGCAGTGTATGTGAATATTTGAGACAGAAATTTTGTTTTTGTCCTTTGCCCTCTAGAGAAAAACAACAACAACACAGCAGACTGGTAAATAAATGCCTATGATATCATAAGAGCAGTCTTTTACATTCTCTCTTCCTCTATACAATGATATTCAAGATTTTTTATTTGTCACATACACAATTATACAGGGTATAACCAGCAGTGAAATGTAGGTAAAAGCCAGAGCGTGTTTCCACCCAGTTATGAAAGTAACCTGGACCCGAGCCACAATGTACATGCACATTGTTACTGAAGTATACTGATTGTATTGAAGAGTTGCACAATTACAACAATCAAAACTCACCCACTAGCTCAACACCTACCCACCCTCTGCAGCAAAGAAGAGCAGTTAAATGTATGAACAGCTTCTTTCAGTTTTCACACTTCTAACGTGAGGTAAAACATCAAAAACTTTACAACATTTGGCTGGGTTAAAAGGTTAAATTCAGGGCTTTAAATGGGGGGCTATGGACCCCTGGGGGTCCATGAAGGTACTGCAGGGGGTCTGTGGACATAGGCCTACATAATATGTGCCTACTCCAGAATTTATTTCTAAATGCAAATTTAAAGGGTAATACTTGGAACACCCAAGAGTCACAATTAATGAAAACATACACAAACAGATTAAGAAAAGCTTTGTACTGGAAAGTAAGCTACAGAAAGTCAACTCAAACCATATATGAAAACATTATACAATATACAATATGATTGTATACAATATGATTTAAAAGATTATAATTATAATGACTAATATAATATCCAATGATATTGTTTGTATAACATATGAACAGCGTATACTAGATAAGCTAGATAAATATAGATAATAGATACTATTATCTATTATCTATGTGGGGGATATATTATCTATATCTCTTGTCTTTTTATATCCTCGGTTCCCTTTTGTTTTCTCTAGTTCTGTCTAGTTCTTGTTTTTTTGATTGTGCATTCTTCTCTAGTTTTGTTTTCTCTTTTGATTTTCCTTTGTCTGTCTTGTGTCGTTGTCTTGTTTGTTATCGTGTTTTGCCCTGTCCTGCCCTCTACCCAGATTCCCTGGCCTCTGACCCCTACCACCTGGAAGTAGCTCTCCATTCTCACGAGTCAGGTCTCACGAGTCGGGGAAGTTGTGGCCTAATGGTTAGAGAGTTGGACTTGTGATCCAAAGGTTGCGGGTTCGAGTCTCCGGCCGGCAGGAATTGTAGGTGGGGGGAGTGAATGTCCAGCGCTCTCTCCACCCTCAATACCATGACTGAGGTGCCCTTGAGCAAGGCACCGAACCCCCAACTGCTCCCCGGGCGCTGCAGCATAAAATGGCTGCCCACTGCTCTGGGTGTATGTTCACGGTGTGTGTGTGTGTGTTCACTGCTGTGTGTGTGCACGTTGGATGGGTTAAATGCAGAGCACGAATTCCGAGTATGGGTCACCATACTTGGCTGAATGTCACTTCACTTCACTTTGGTTCTGTGAGTCACTACCTGGCGGCTAGACTGGTGCGACTTCTGAGATTCACTTCAAGCTACGGGGTCCCTGTCTTCCTCTGATTTTCTAGTTGATCTAAACAATATAAAAATGTATACTGTTGATAATATAAAAACAGACGTCACACTACTCATTTAGCATTAAAATGCTAAATGAGTAGCATTTTAATAAAATTGCTAACGTTACAGCAGCGGGGAATATGAACGTGCATGAATTATTTAATTTATCAGTGTTATTTTAATGCTTCGTTTTTTTACCTAAAATATACATTGATCTGCCTGCATTCAAGCATTTCAGTGGGCTTAAATAGGTCAGCCTTTACAGCAGATTTAGTTCACAAACAACTGACAGTTTTGACTTAATATGATTTTCAGTTACAATAATTAATCCTAAAATTCGACATTAGTAACCTACTTCTCGCAGCATTAGCTGCGCGCTCGCACGCTCACGAGATCTCCCGGTTCTTAAATCAAACTAAAAAACTTTTTACTTTACATGTAATGAATTTAAATATATGAAAATTTCACTTTTTGAAATAAGTTACAAGAAAAAATGAACTTTCACCATATTCAAATTTTCTGAGATGCACCTGTACACTTCAAATATTTGGCTAGGTTATAGGGTTTTCAGTGGGGGGGGGTCTATGGACCCCTGGGGGTTCATGAAGGTACTGCAGAGGGTCTATGGAAAGATCACAACTCTTCTTCAAACTAAATTCTTCAAAACAATATACATAATCTGTGTATTACAGAATTTATTTCCAAATTGTATTAACCAGTTTACATTCTTGATGCCAGGAATTATGAAAGGGTTTGTTTATGCCGAGCAATAACATTACCAATTGCAGATGGTTTACATTTAAAATGTAGGCTTAGCTTAAAAAAATAACAAAGATATTTACAAAATAAAAAAAAAGTTAGTTTGTACTGTTTAGCACAACATTTTCCACAGTTTTTGTTCACACACTTTTTCTCATTTCTTTGGGACCCTTATATGAGACTCATTTGTGGTTGTCTTGCTTTTCCTTTTACTCTTCTGTCTTGTTGTCACTCTGTTCCATTGCCTATTTATTGGCAACTCTGTTGCTGTTAATGGATCTGCCCTTCGTCTGCTCCCCTCCACTGATGCTTCTTCTGCAGGTACAGGATCCTGCTTTTTGGGCTTCATCTTTGCTTCATCCACCTTCCACATGGCTCTCTTTGTCCAGTCACTGTTAGGATCAGAACAGAGTCTATTCCCAGATACAGTCTGGATCCTGGAATGGAAGGACACTTTGTTATTAGCGCTCATTTTAGTGGAGTTATCAATTTTCTGTATCTTATGTATTTCTAGCAAATATAATTCCATATTAAAATATTTCTGTTGTCATTATTGCAATTTATGTTTTTTCTAGCAAATGCAAGCAGATAGTCTAGTTTATCTTATGACTTTGTCCTATTAGGGACTTGCTACTGTAGTTTACTTACACAACTGCTGTTATAGGACACAGTCCTTTATTTTGTATTCTGTAGTTCATAACTTTGCCCAAAGGTGGTCTGCTGTGTCCTAGTTTGAGGCAACAGCTCACTGGACGTCCATCTGTACATGTAGAAAGAAATACTGACAAATTACTTGCTATGATTAATCCATATTTAATTTCATATTTTGGTTTCAGTACAAAGTTTTCATTTTATTCTCACACAACTCAACATGTACACAAAACCACTCAGTTCTACAGCAGAGCTACAGAGGTAAAGTCTCAAAACCACATACGCGCAGGCTTTAACTTAATTTCACATCATACCACAAGTCATAAATGCACCTCATTTACAGAGAAAAAAAAAAACTTACCAGCAAACAGACTGAAGAACCCAAAAATGACCCCAAAAACACAAGCCGTGAAAATCAGCATCACTTTGATCAAGTCGAATGGCCAAACTGCTCTGACCAACTTATGACAGTTTTAATAAAGGAGGAAACCGCACATCTGCCTACCCTCTAGACATGGTAGTATTTGTGGTAACATGGCTGCCCAGTGGAAGACATGACTATGTGCTGTTAATTAATTTCCCCACAGACTGGAATAAAGCTGTCATATTAAATCTCCAGTGGTCAGAGTGATAAACACAACAAAATGACTAATATGGGACTGGAAATCATTTTTCATTTATTCATGAATTTATTTTGTTGTTGCTTTTTCCCTCACTTTATACAGTAAGTGTTTGTTTTTCTCTTTACATGCTACGAGGTGATATTTCTCTTTAGACTAAACTTTAATTTGCAGTTACAGTTTCCAAGGCTGTTCGACACGCAGATTTTGTTCATGTTCAAACTGGTCTCATGAACTTGCCATGTTGACCAACAGAAAGCTGCTTCTTTTGAAAAGTACTTCTGTATGAGTTGTACCTAGGAACACTATTGGAAATCAATAATGGACCTTTTTTGCCTTTTTGCTAAAATGACAGCACATTTAGGCTAATCTCTTTAAGATAGGCTAATACAATAATTTAAAATTAACTTCACTGACTGGACACTAATTGTAGCATTACCGAAGAAGAAGCTAAGTTAGCTAACAAATAGTTTTATTTGTGGTTACATGGTGGCTCAATGGAAGAAATGAGCCAGCCACAGACAGGATTTATTCACCTACAGTCTGGGATAAAAGTCATCAAAATGATAAATAAATCCCCAGTAGTCTGAGAGACAAAACATGCAGTGGGCAGACATTTTTATTTTATTTTATTTTATTTTAAGGTGCATTTGTTTTTTTCAGTTCATGCATTTTCAGGTAATTGAACCCATGACCTTAAAGTTGCTAGCTCCATCTCCTGTTTGAGCTACAGGAACACTAACTAAATGCACATATACTTTTCAGAAGTTTGGGATCGGTAAGATTTGTAAGTGTTTTGAGTGACTTATGCTCACCAGGACTGCATTTAATTGATCAAAAACAGTAACATTTTGAAATTTTATTAGGCGATCATTCAAAATAGTTATTATAAATGTTGAAAGCAGTTGTACCGCTTAGTATTTTTGTGGAAACCATGATATATTTTTCAGGATTCTTGATGAAAATAAAGTGCATCTTAACATAAGTTTTGGGTCTTATTATGCATGATTTATTTGTCATCGCTTTTGTCCTTGCAATGTTTACACGCTCTGCCTCTGAAACAATTCTAATTTTCAGCTTGAAACGGTACCTTTCAACTTTTCCCACCAACCACTGGGCCCAATTTTCAATCCAATCAGTTTCTGTCAAATTACAGAAGTAAAATATAGAATAACCAGTGTAGGATTTTCATAGTCAAATAAAAACTTGTTCCATTATGGTCAATTGACGGTCAACACGACTAAAGAGTGGACCGTCAACAAGAGAGGAAAATGAGAGGAGTAAAAGACAAACCACATGCAAATATGTAAAACAGCTCATCCATCAATAAGCCACAGGTACACTTTCACCTTCACCCTAAACCAAATGCAACCATGACATGTGAAACTGTTCCTGGGCGTATCTACACAAGACTGTACTTCCTGTGTCATCACACATACAACATCTGTCAAAAATTCATTCATATCTGTTATGCCTCTGGATTAAAATGCTACGATGAACACTAAGTCAATAAATAGAACATATATTTTTGGTGTCATATAGTATTTGATAGCATTTGCTTAGCTGAAAGAGAACGGTAAAGCGCATGTCTTGGAAATAACACACGTGGAAACTAAACAAGGGGGGGAACCCCACCAAAGCAATGCTAGGTCTGTGTATAAGGAGGTTCTTCCTCCTACAGTTTGATCGGCAACACTCATGCAGTGGCAGATGCTCAGCATCCCCACCATGAACCCACATATTGAGGTCTCACAGTGAGGTTTTCCTCTCTCACACCCTCTATACTACTAATATGGAAAGCATTGTGCCTTTGATTTTAGCCATTATGGAGCATCATAACGGGCCACACATATGCTTTTCCATCATATCATCTAATCTTTGACTGTTCATTAATAAGGTAATCTTTCAAAAAATAGCTTATAATGTTCCTCATTCATAAGTCGTTTTGGATAAAAGCATCTGCTAAACTAATAAATGTAAATGTTATGGCTGGAAGGCTATCAGTTCTCCAGTCTAGTAGAATGCAGTGTCTAGTAGCATTATTCTGGATGTGTTGTTCTGTTGCTTAACTTGATTAATACTTTCCACAATACTCATCTTTCACTTCATTCTGTGCCTCATGGGTGTTAAACGAGAGCTGGTAGAAAGTTGTCTCCTTGCTATTTAGCACAGCTGAAAGACCGCAAGGAGGTATGCAAGATGATGACTGGCCAAATTAACCACAGGAAAGAAACGAGGACATTTGCTATTCCTCAGAATTGGGGAAGTGGGTGTTTAGAAAAACAATGACCTACTAAAGTGCATAATAATTAATTATTTGTGTGCTAGAAGAACAGTTAGAAAATTCCATTGAAGTTCTGCCTCCTTATTTAAAATACAAAATAATAAAAATCATAGTTTGATCAATTAAATCTAAGATTTAAAGGCAGCAGCAATTTACAGAGTGTAAAAATGCTGTTTATAGGACACTCAGTGTAAATAGTGGTAGATGCTACTTGAACTAAGCAACAAATAACATTTTTTACGTGAAGTGCAAATAGTGATAAATGCTATTCAGTAATAGAAGTTACATTCTATTTGTTCTAAAATAATATCTGCGCAATAGCCGGCGGAGTTCGTCCAAAGTAGCGGTGACACTAGAATAAGTAACACATATTCACTATTAAATAAGAGTTTTCCCTGAACAAACTCCTAATGTGCTGTTTATTAATATTTAGTAAGGTAGTTGTTAAGGTGTGGTGTAGATTAAGGGATCTAAAATATGGTCATGCAGCGTAAGGCATTAATATGTGCTTTATAAGTACTAATAAACAGCCAATATGGGTCTTAATAAGCAACTAGTAAATAGCGGGCACTATAGTTACCACTGTATTTTATTTGTCTGTTCAAGGCATATTCTTTAAATTTACCCTAAAATACTTGTATAATTCTTGATGTCTTTGGGGGGTTTTCATGTTTTCAATTTATCCTACAATGCAGGGTAGAATTTAGTCATCGGTTAAGCATCTGGTTTATCATCGGTTACGCATCTGGTTTATCATCGGTTAAGCATCTGGTTTATAATCGGTTAAGCATCTGGTTTATCATCGGTTAAGCATCTGGTTTATCATCGTTTAAGCATCTGGTTTATAATCGGTTAAGCATCTGGTTTATCATCGGTTAAGCATCTGGTTTATCATCGGTTAAGCATCTGGTTTATCATCGGTTAAGCATCTGGTTTATCATCGTTTAAGCATCTGGTTTATAATCGGTTAAGCATCTGGTTTATCATCGGTTAAGCATCTGGTTTATCATCGGTTAAGCATCTGGTTTATCATCAGTTAGGCATCTGGTTTATCATGTTTCATTGCTCACAAGTGGTTAAACTAACTGTACCATACTGATGTTTATCTTTTTGTAGAATGCATTGTACAAATTTTAGTTTATTTGACAACATTGTCTCTACACATAAAATGAAACAAAAATACATAATCAAATTTTTAAATAATTTTAATAAAATACAATTTATAGATATATAGATATACATATAAAACTATGAAAACAGTCTTTTAAAAGTAATCACATACATTGATATATATATCACAACTTATAATGTTTGTGATGTATAAAGTGCAATAAAGAGAAAATCTTTACAAAACGCAAAATCATACTGCAACCAACAATTTTCATCCAAAGGGGTCTGCATTTAAATCTGTGCCGATTACTGAGTCCTATTATTCACAGGAACCGGTGTCACAGATTGACGAGCTGTTTTTTGTTCTTTTCATCCAGGTTTTTCATTGCTTTTTTGGCCCATAATGAGGAGGGATCCGAGCAGATTATTTTTCCTTTGATCGTAAGAAATCTACAGATTCAAACAAAACAAGCTATTATTACAAATTTCCCAGTCCTTTTATGAACAATATTAGGTAAAATAAAGCTTTTATTCTGCCTTTAGTAAATGTCTTAATAATACAAGATAGATTTGCAATAATCTGAATAGATTCTCACCTCACAGCATCCACAGAGAACAAGGGTTTGCTCTGGATTGTGTAGCTGAGCAGATTTTTCAGAGGAGTTTTAATATCTGTAGTTGTTAGACAGCTTGATTCCATAACACGATCATCTATTGGAGATAAAAGTAAATTCATTTTATATGTGAACTATCACTTTAAAAAACATATTGTATCACCATATCCATCATTAGTAATGAATCTAGTGCCAATACATGCAAGACCTTTTGTATATTAGAAAGAATGTGTGAAACCCACCTTGCATTGAGGACGAGACCAGAAGCCATAGCAGAACTGCATAGAAACCCATCATACACGACTTCATTTTTTAGCTTGGTTGTCACTTATGATGTGACTCTTAAGAAAGACGGCGTCTATTTAAGCTCAGCACTGAACTGGGACACATGGAACAACCGCCCACCGATACGACTCCACTCTCACGCCACCACAGGCAGAAAACTTGGGTAATACTAAACAAACCACTACCCAGAATACTGGTCAAGGTTTTTATTAATAATGACATGGTCACAAAATGTCCAATGAGCTGTTGCTATCATATGTATAATCCAGACACAAAATGAATTTTTTTTTTTTTAGCCATGAGGAAGTAATCAGTGTAACAAACATTTAACTCAATGACAAAAGAGAGCATGATCCAAACGTTGTGCTTTATTAATGTTAAAAAAAACCTAATAATTTTGATACCAGAAAATAGAACTGAACGGCCAACCATGTGAAGACGAGACCCCAAAATGAACACAGGAGCCACTAGGCGTTGTAATTACTCCAGGTGCATTTAGTTATAAGCATTTAGGTGTTAAATTATTTTAAACTCGTACAAAATAAGGATTAAAGAATGTGGATCAGTTTGTTTTTGCTTCATGTTTTTATTCAATTTGTAAAGGTTCTGTAAACTGAAGCATTTTATTTTGTAACTGTACAATACCGTCATATTTCGTACATGCAACATAAATCATTTTATTGTGAATAAAATACTGATAATTTTATTAATTGAAAAAAAAAACCCTTCAGTACAGACGCTGCATCCATTGTATCTGGCGTGTTTTCTCACTGACAAACCCCCAACTTGGAAACTCAGGCATTTGAATTTCCCACTCATAATTTCGACGTTGTATGTGCATTCAACTCATATGATCTTTCCATTATCATTATATACAAAGGGGTAATTGGACTAACAAGATACACCTTTAAACAATCAAGAGGGAAACAGGCACAAAGCAAAACTACAAACTAAAGTGTTTATATGAGCATTACTAAAGCCCATATGTGCAGGTCAGTCCAGTGTGGACTGACCTGCACATTATGCAATTACATTCGTCCTCCTAAGCATTCTTGCTACATTCAGCCTTTGACATTTTTCAATGACCTTCCCATTAATTTCTGATTACCAGGTGATTGTATTTTAAAAGCAACTGGGATTCAACATTCTCAGTTGTTGCTACCATCTTAGAAAGTACGTTAAGTGACACTGAGGCTGGGCTTGATCCTCACAAACCAGACTTTGTGCACAGCTCCACAGTTGTTTGGAATGCACCATAAATCACTGCAAATTCTTGCGAACGACAAAATTGACTTATTTTTCTTAATGCAATGCTAAAAATATCTTCTCCGCACAGCTTTTCAATACAAGTCGTGGTTAAAAAGGCACTGCATACCAAAATGGTTCCATACAAATACAGATACAATCTAAATGCTTGTCTATTATTGGCACTGCCAAGTATTTAAACTTGTCCCCTTTTAAGCAAAGTAACCATTGTTAATTAATGGCTCATTCATGATGGCTGATGAAGTTGTTTCTGTTAATAAGGACTCTCCCCCTTTCTTCCATGTCGGCCCATCCAGCTGAAATGCCTCTGTGGCTTCAGAAGATCCTCTCCAATCCTGCTCCATTGATTTGGTTCCTGAGATGGGAAATTCTGTCTTGTTTTCAGTTTTTTGTGTTGTGTGTTCTCTTATGGCTAATTTAATAACAGTAGATGAAGTTGTTTCTGTTAATAAGGCCCCGGTCTCTTTCTCTTCCTTCCATGCCAGGCCACCCAACTGAAATGTCTCTGTGGTTTCAGAAGATCCTCTCCAATCCTGCTCCAGTGTATTGGTTCTTGGGATTTCTATTTTTTGTGTTGTGGGTCTTCTTATGTCTATTTTCTGTGAGTTCTCCGCTGGAAGAGTGCATATTGGTGTTGTAGAGCTGTAAATAAGCAAATGTACATATTAATTTTGGTATGAACATTTTAAAATATCTTTAGACTAAACAAATACTAAATGGTAAATTGCAATAGCGCAAATAGCATTTTCTTGAACTTTGCAGAAAATTTGAAATGGAAAACTGCTTTTTTTTCCCCTATTACATACAAGATCATTAATTCAAATAATTTCCATTCAAAGTTTTGTTTATCGCGTTACCTCTGAGCTGATGTTGTATTTGTGGTTGACATTGTCTTAGGAACCACTGTCACAGAATGATGAGTTCTATTGTTTGATACTTTTTGAAGTTTGTTCTTTGCATCCAGATACTTCATTGATTTTTTGGCCCATAGTGAGGAAGGTTTCGAGCAGATTACCTTCCCTTTGATTGTAAGAAATCTACAGATTGAGACAGAATGTTGCATATACACTGAACACACAGTCATAAATGCTTTCAATTACCAGAGAAGCGGAAATACCTATCCGTTCATCTATTTGAGATATAGACAGAGATCTGTGGAATTAATGATATTTTAATATTCTTATCTTTACCTGATGAGAATGGTGTAATCAATGAAGAATCAATTGTTTGTAGTAGTCCTCATTTGTCTGCTCAGTTATTAAAGGTCCCATATTGTACACCATTCTGGAGTTTTATTTTAGGTTTTGACGTCCTTCAGAATATATTTTTGCAGCTCTTCTCTCAGGAGCTCTGCTAAGAACAGGTTGATTTTGGCCTGTCTAATTAATATTCATGAGCCTATCTTTTGATTGGCCTGTTGTTTTCTGAGTGGCGCACGGCTAGGCCAACCACAGGTAACTAGTTAGGGAAGACGTCACAATTACATCACAGCGCTAGCTGGAAGCAAAACAAAGGGAAAACTGGAGGCGGCCCATTCAAACCAGCGCAGATTCGGCTACTTAAGGAGCTCAAAATATCATCTTGTTGTGATGTTGGGTGCCAGAATCGACGTAATACAGCCTCAAATTAGAAATTTGATCAAATACCTGCTGATACTGCCAGACAAAAAAACAACGACAGCTGTAGTTAAACACGATAAAACAAGTAGACTGGATAGAAACAATAGTCAAAAATGCTCATGTTGGCAGCACACGCTTCTTATCAGAAAAGGTTCAATAAAGTGTGGTCTTTTGTTGTTATGGCACGTCTGAAGATTTCTTGCATCTCACGACTAATGTTATGTCGTGTATGAAATGATGTCTGTGCACGTGTGTAAAACAACAAACTGACGATTTATATATATATAATCATTTCTAATTGTATATACATTGTTGTGGTTAATTGTGGCTGGAATAATAATGTAGCTGTAAAAATCGTTGCCTTCTGAAATTGAAATGTATTTACATCTTAATAATGGTTTCATTATCACCATCACCATCAGTAGCCAGCAATAAATCTGTATTTCTGCCAAACCTCTGGTGAGAAAGTGTATAACACACCTTGCACTGTGGTTGAGAAGATCTGAGACCATAGCAGCAGAACAGAAGAGAAACACAACATTTTCCCCTCAGTCAGACCAAAAAAGACGCTGTCTGTTCAAGCTCATCTTTAACTAATACCCATTAAGGAACCAAAGATGTTTCCGCACAGACACAGCTGCACACGTCATAGGCTAAATAATACTGGAGTAATACCAAACCAAAAAACTAACTAAAATACTGACAAGGGTAAAGACTCAACATCACAGAGTTCAAATGTCACAGAGGATGTAATTAGACAATGACAAGCCAAGATAGTTATTTAGTGGATGTGAAACAAAAAGTCAAACACTGATAATGCATATGTGAGTGACCTAGATGTGAGACAAATATTTAGTTTTTTAATTTTGAGTTTGAAAGGAGAACAAACACAATCAGTATTTCAAATATGTTAATAGCACCTTTACTACTGAGTCTGGCTGATGCATTTCCTGATTTTCTAGGTCATGGCAGCCTGCTCTTTTTCTCCAACCACAAACTAGGGGTCTGTATGTTGCAGTTGTCACTATAGGCAACATATCAGATCTTTGTGGCTGGATGTAAAGGTTAATGAAAAGGAGAAGCCTTTTTTTGTTTCGTCTTTGAATGTAGTACATCTGTTTATTTGAACATTTCAACCGTTAATCAGCTTTTAGTTTATTATTAGAATGTTTGATGTAATGCAAACCAAGAAATGTTACTTGTGTAAGGAGCAGTTAGGAAGAGCAGCCTCACAGAAAAAAACACCCAATCTAATAATAATTTTAGATAATATTCTATAACGATTTGGAGTTAATAGGGTTTCCAAACAGAATAATCTAAGTGAAAAGGGGAAGCCAAAAAAGGAAGATAGACATAAAAGCAAGTCAGGTAAATATTTTATTAATAATAATAGTTAAATAACAGAATGCAGCATCCTTTTGGATTATTATAGTTATTCACCAACTCTCATATCATGACTGTGCATATAAAAGACACAAGAAATGTGGGTTGATGTGGGGGTGAAAGTGGAAGTTTTTGTTTAAACCACATTTACCATCGTTTAACACTTCTTTTGAGGTCAAACTTGTGAACCAACAATTTAAAGCACATTTCAAACAACAATCTTCTTCTTCACAGAAGAAAGATATTTTTGAATGCAATATCCACTTGATATAGGTCTTGTAAGTAGAAACACAATGGCGACCCCTAGGTAGTGAAACTAGAAAGATTTTTATTTTTTTTTCTAGGTCGGAAGAGCCTGGTGGCCTGATTTGGTGTGCCGGAAACATTGTGTGCTGCTGAAAAAAAACTGTTGCATGAATTTATGTGAAGGTATGGGAGGCACATGGTCTCCAAAAAGACCAAACAGACTTCCATAATATGCTAAACAATATTTAAGAGTTATTAGTTAAGTCTAATTATTAGTTATACATAGATGTGACTTGTCAGAATCATAACATAAATTTAGGGGGGGGAAATGAAGCTATATCATTTATTTAAAAAAATATATATATATAAAAATAATACATAGACACACACACACACATATACATATACATATATGTATAGACCCTTTTAGGGCTGATGCCACAGTTACGTCAGAGCTGGAGGCAAAAACTGGAGGCGGCCCATTCGAACCAGTGCAGATTTGGCAACATAAAGAGCTGAAAATATCATCTTGTTGTGATGTTGGGTGCCCAAATCGATGTTGTAGAGGCTCCAATTTGAAATTTTAAGGCATACCTGATGCCTGCCAGATAAAAAAGCTAAAAAATGCTTACGTTTGCAGCGCACACTTATCAGAAAAGGTATTGTCTTTTGTTGTTATGGGCTCGTCTAAAGATTTCTTATGCATCTCACTATGTTGTGTATGAAATAATGTCTGTGTGCATGTGTATAAAACAACAAACTGACGATTTATATTAATCATATGTAATTGTATATTGTTGAGATTAATTGTGGCTGGAATAATAATGTAGCTGTAAAAATAGTTCCCAGCTGAAACTGAAATATATATATATATATATATATACATCTTCATGACTAGATAGACACAGTGAGTTTGTAATACAGGTTAGATGAGAGTCACTCAACCCGAGGGAATCCTCCCAGATCGTCCATCATTTGAGTAAAAGTGTGTGCATAAAAGGGTCTATATATATATGTATATTTTCTGTAGCTCAAATGGTAGAGCATGGCGCTAGCAACGCCAAGATCATGGGTTCGATTCCCAGGGAAAGCAAGAGCTGATAAAATGTAAAAACTGTAACTTGAATGCAATGTAAGTCGCTTTGGATAAAAGCGTCTGCTAAATGCATAAATGTAAATGTATATGTGACCCTGGACCACAAAACCAGTCATAATGGTCATTTCTTTTCGAAATTGAGATATATAAATCATATGAAAGCTGAAAATCTGGAATCTGAGGGTGCAAAAAAAAAAAAAAAATCTAAATATTGAGAAAATTGTCCAAATGAAGTTCTTAGCAATGCATATTACTAATCAAAAATTAAGTTTTTATATATTTACAGTAGGAAACTTGCAAACATATCTTCATGGAACATGATAATGATTTTTGGCATAAAAAAAAAATCTATAATTTTGACCCATACAATGTATATTTGGCTGTTGCTACAAATATACCCCAGCGACTTCAGACTGGTTTTGTGGTCCAGGGTCACATATATATATACATACACATATACATACATATATATATATATATATATATATATATATATATATATATATATATATATATATATATATATATATATATATATATATATATACACACACACACACACACACTGCACATAAAAGCCACATATGCATTGTGAACCAAAAAGCCATGATGTCATAGCATTTGTGGGTAACACAGAAATCTATTTAAATCCTAGATTTTCCGACAGAAGTCTACCATTTTCCCAATGAAGTCTAAAAAGGCAGACAGATAAAGTATCGCATCCTCTTATTTAATGAATGAATCTATGGCTTGTACTCAACAAGTGGAAGTGGTGCCTTGTGGTTTCCTTATTTCAAAGGGACCCGACGATCACATTGATGACATAGATATTAAAGACAGTGAGTGGTAAAAAAAAAATAGTAGAAAATACAATTAAAATAGTTATATGATCAATGATTAAGCTTGTGCATAAATTAATATTCAGATGTGTCAACCTCTTATACAGATAAAGAGATGATTTAGCTACAGTATATTAAAGCAATAAGCCACAAGAGACCATAAAACAACAATTTTACTATGGTATGGAATGTTTTACTGCCTTCTAAAATCAATATACTGTAAAACACAGTAGCTTATTGCTTTTATAAAATGCTGGCAATGGTAATATGATAAGAGAAGCCAATATACAATAAACAGGTCAGAATTCAGGGTCATACATATACACTTTATAAACTATATAAACAATTTTCATATGTACTAAAAATCTCCATGAGCAAGAAACAGCTGAAAAATATGCGCTTATAGTGAGCAAAGAAAAAATAATTTTAAATCTCAAGAAATTGTCTTTGCACAATGGGCTCAGATGAAGACATGACTTGATTTTGGATCATGTGAGGACTAGTATTAAGTGTAACATGAGTGACTGGAAATCTTGTGCAACTCATTAGTGGGTTTTTGTCTTCAGACAAATTATGTAACCATCAAGTGCAGAGCACAGAGAAGTTTGAAATGTAATATAAAGGACTCTTTAAGAAGAAAAAAATGCTTCCCATTTAAAATCTCAAACATAATATTTATAGCAATGCTACATATTAAATTTATTAAAACTAAAATCAGATTGAGGAAAAATGTGAGTCTTATTGCATTTGGTAGCAAAATACCAAATGCAATTATTTTAAAGTTTGATTGTTTTTTTTTTACTTTTTTTTCCTGATAGCTTAAAAAAACAATGAATGTATCGTTCACAGTTCACAACTTAAGTCAATTAGAATTTTGGGGCCACTGTTTTATCTCAGACTTAATACTGTGTTAATTTCATAAAGTTATGCACAGTACATTAGAAGTCAGCTGTGCACTATGGTATATATATATATATATATATATATATATATATGGTTGCTTAATATTATACATATATTTCATTCAAAATGTCTAAGCCAGTGGAAAGCCACTGCTTTTCATACACCTTCAATAACTCTTGACTTAGTTTATGGAGGTCAGAATGTAAAGTGCATGGGTGAACATCCCACCCAATACTGTCATGATTTGAGTGGTTCTTTCTTACTTGTTGAACATTGATGTGATACTGTAGTTCTCCTGGAGCCTTCACATCCTTCCTCCTTTCTGCTCTGATGCTGCCCTTTGGCAACAGGAAGCATCTTCTTGGATGTCCCTATCATGAGTCTAAAGAAATAAGTAAAAACATTTTAATAATTTGAATTTATTAATTGGTAAAACAAAAACCTATGGAGTGGTACATGTGGAAGAAAGCATAAAAAAAAGAAAAGCTGCAATCCAATATTAAATCTCTGATTGAGAGTCTTTCCTTTCATTCATTCCTTAAGCAGGGGATTGCATCATCAAATATCCGGAACAAAACCGCAGAGTTAGCGCAAATGCCAGAAATCGTTTAAAAAAAAAAAACAGCTTTTCCACCGAAAAATTTGACAAGACAGTTCCTCTTTTTGATGATATAAACAGGGCCGGTGTGAGCGAGGTGTCAGTGAGGATCTTTAATTTGCATTGACAGAAGATCCTGAAGAATCTCAAGAAGGACCTCAGCAAAGAACACAGCATGCAGCTCAACCAGAAGATGACAATGAGTCTTGCTGCCATTGCTGTCATTCTGTCAGTGATGATCATGGGGACAAGTACGTATCTACGATATTTTACCTTAATTCATGTGTGCTGTCTGACTTAAAGAAAAGCATTTAATCAAACTTCTCTGTTCATTAGCTGGACAAAGCAAGCCTGTTGAATGCTGCACATCTGTCTCCACCAAGGAAATCACGTTACCAATAACAGGATTCAGACTTCAGAAGAGTAATCCTCCTTGTATGAAAGCAGTCATGTAAGTATTCTCTTTTAGATAAATAATATCTGTTTTGTCTTGAGCCATCTATCCTTTTTCAAAAATATGTTGTTTCTAAATCTCTCTACCTTTCTTGACAAACAGTTTCTTCACATCTGAGGGTCCGAAATGCAGCCACTGGAAGCAGCGCTGGGTGAAGCAAAAAATCCGGGAGCTTCAAGGGTAAGCCTGAAAAATACAATGCAACAGTAATATTAAAAATAGCAACAAAGACTGTCGGATGAAATTGATTTTTCAATATAATCATGCTTTATTGTTCTTTTTTTCTTAGATGGGAGATGAACAGAACTGCCTCTACCTCATCCCCTTAAAACACTAAAGATGCTTACACTGATCATAAAAGGTTTTGCTGAAATGGTTAACTTTTTCAAATATGCTGTGTGTGCTGCATGTTATTTATTGTGATGTAACTTATAATTGTACAAAGAATAGATGTATTTATTCATCAAACATTTGGAATTTTACTAACAAAAGGCATTTATTTTACTGTATGTACTAGTTCGAATGCATATGTTCCTATCTGTTACAATCTAAATTTAAAGCTGAAGTTGAATTGTTCTCAAATAAAGGGCTAAATAAAACTGAAGTTGTGCTTGTCGTTACATTGAGTTATCAGGGTAAGCTCGACTCAAACTTGCATCGCCTCAAATAGGCTAAATAAATAATAAATAAATACAACAAGCAAGAAAATCCAACAAATGTAAACTAAGTTGAAGTGAAATTTGTATTCACGCATAAGATAACATGTCCCTGCTTGAGGTTTTGCAATGTCGAGTCTGATATTAAAAATTTGCACATTACAGACTCAGCATTACATGAAGTTAACCAGAGGTTTTGGTTGATATTTTGATGACATCTTCAGATTATACACAATACTGGAGTGGAACAGTTGTAAAATTAAGGCTTTCTCGTGTGTTTTATCAGGTTTAACTCTAGGTGGCAGCCCTCTCTAATAATAAAAGCTGTTATTCTCATCTAGTGACTACAAATCTGCTTTGTGCCTAGAATTCTCTTAATATATTAAGCTTAAATTGTCTCTCTTTCACTTTGATTCTTCTCCTATAAAACTCAGTAATGAGTCACTTAACCTCATCAGGATAACGGTTCTCCTCAGAGCATGTTGGACAGTGACACTCACCGGTATGCTAGCAATTTTCAGGAGTATCTTCAGATTATAACAATAACACAGCCTTGAAGGTCATCTCTACGCTAATGAACTGATGCAGAAATATCTAAAGCTATTTATTTCTTACTGACCTACTAAATTAACAGCATATCATTGATATGTAACCAGTGAGTTAAAAATATAGATTATATATTGATGTTTCTCACTAGCAGCTGTTGAACGATTAAAATGAAAACACTTATACCCAGACCACCTAAAAATGAGGATCAGAAAGACCCAGCAACTGGACATAATCTTTGATGCAGTAAACACTCTCCAACAGATGGGCTATAGTTCTGCGCTAAACTGCAGCATTATTAAGCTTCCTTTAAATGTGAAGATAACTTCAGACTTGAGTCTTGTGTAGTTATGTTAGCAATCTGAAAGTGACAGAGAAGGCCCTAATATGTTGTCATTCATTTCTATCTGTATTGTTATCTTCATAGTTTATAATCTCAGAATTTTATGAGATAAATTATGACATAAAATGAAAAATGTATGAGATAAAATGAAAAGGTTATGAGATAAGAAAAAAAAAATATTAAAAAGATAAAAGTGTGTGTGTGTGTGTGTGTGTAATTGTGTGAGTTTATATGTTAGGTAAGGATTAAAAATTATCATATTAGGATTTATATGAAGTGCACAAACCCAATGATTAAAAAAAAGATCAGTTCTAAATGAGTGGAAGAGAATATTCATCAGTAATTAATGGCAATCAGATGGATTATTAAAGCCAGATATCTGCAAAGCTGCATTTCATTCCAACCACTTTGAGGTGCTGTAATACTGAGTATATTTATTTATTTTCAGACTTGGAAAGACAATAAAATTAAAGTAGGCCTATTTCGACTTAAAATATGAAAACATATGAAATATGAAAACAAAAGGATAACTACAGTAAATATACAAGGATGCTTGTTAAGTTCACATATATAAAGACATATCATTTGTTCTTATCCGAGATGTTTGCTACTCACACCCTTTCCTCCTTGTTGCATTTATTGACTAATCATCTTGCAATATCCATGATTCATTGCCCTCAATTAAGTAAGGCTTTTCAGGTGACCAAAGTACATCCTCAAACTCTGTTTTCTGTGAAAAATGACTGCATCACTGACTGAGGGTCTTTCCTTCAATTGCACCATCAAATATCCGGAATAAAACCAATAAGTAAGCATAACTGAGGGAGAGTTTTTCTCCAGAAATTGTCATGACGACCTATGCAATTCTGAGAGATAGTTCCTCTTTTTGGTGATATAAACAGGGCCGGTGTAAGTGAGGTGTCAGTGCGCATCTCTAACTTTGCACTGACAGAAGATTCTGAAGACACAAGACCTCAGCAAATAACACAACATGCAGCTCAACCAGAAGATGATGATGAGTCTTGCTGTCATTATATCAGTGATGATCACGGGGACGAGTAAGTATCTTCAATATTTTGCTTCAGAATTTATCTGTGCTGTCTGACTTATTGAAACTTATTAAATCAAACTCTATTCATTAGATGGACAAGTCAAGACTACTGAATGCTGCACAACCGTCTCCACCAAGGAAATCACGTTACCTATAACATGATTCAAACTTCAGAAGAGTGATCCTCCTTGCGTTAATGCAGTCATGTAAGTAGGCCTATTCGCCACTAGATAATTAATGTCTGTTTTGTCTTTATACCATCACCCTTTTCAAAAATATGTCATTTCTAAATCTCTCTACTTTTCTTGGCAGTTTCTTCACAACTGAAGGTCCAAGATGCAGCTATTGGAAGGAGAGCTGGGTTAAGCAAAAAATCCAGGAGCTCAAAAAAATTCAACTTCATGTGTAAGTCGCTGATGAACATATACTGATGCAAGAGACATGACGTAAAATATTAGAAATAAAATTGACAACAGCAAGAATGGAAATGCCTATTTGTTCTCTTTTGCTCAGATGGGGGATGAAGATGAACAGCACTGACTCTACACCTCTCTCTTCAGCCTCTCCAGTCAACTCTACATTTGCTTAGACTGCAAAAATATATTTGATTCATTTCCAAAGTATATATCAGTTTTATTTATTGCAATGTAATTATGCTCAAATAAAGATGATGACCTAGTCTTTTCACTGGCATTCACTCCATTACTTGCTGGGTAAAATGCTAGACAAATATCCAATATAAATATTCTTAATATGATTTGTGATAGAGATATTGTAATATTATCTTGATTGGAGTTAATGAGGACTGGAAAGTGTAGATATAAATATTATTGTTTAGTCATAATGTGGTAAATGGGTGCTACAAATCAGCTTTGCCGAATAAACAGCATTTTAAAATGTATTAAAATAGAAAACAGTGCTTTAAAATTGAATTATTTCACAGTATTGTATTTTTGAACAAATAAATGTTGCATTAGAGAGCATAACGGACATTAATTAGTGTAAGAAATACAGTACGATTAGAAAATCAATTTAGAAATAGTGGGGAATTATGGGGTATAAGTAGTCTAAATATTTTTTTTTTTTTTCGAATTCACTGAATCCAAATGCATTTTCATTCATCAATAAGCATTAAACATCTTGCATTTTATTTTAATTATTTTTTATTATTATTTATACAGCCATTTCTAATATTAAAACAAAAGGCAAATGTCCAAGCCAAACTCATCAATAAGCGACACAAGCACCTCTATTGTTCTCTAACTAACAAATATATTAACCCTATCAAGAAATGCCATATACTGGTGCTATACTGGCACCTTTCTGTTGAACAGAGAACGACATGTGCTTTGTCTCACTTCTGCTATTTATATAAAACAAAAAAATAAATAAAAAATAAAAATAGTGGTGTGTGGCCAAGTATGGTGACCCATACTCGGAATTTGTACTCTGCATTTTAACCCATCCAAGTGTACACACCGTAGTGAACATACACCCGGAGCAGTGGGCAGCCAGTGCTGCGGCGCCTGGGGAGCAGTTGGGGGTTTGGTGCCTTTCTCAAGGGTCTCACCTCAGTCATGGTATTGAGGGTGGAGTGAGTGTTGGTTATTCACTCCCCCACCTACAATCCCTGCCAATGTTTCAGTTCATTTGAGTTCTGGGAGCTATTATATTAGGCCCTATGTGTATGATGATGTAGCTAGGTTATTTAATTTAGGATACTCATGATAAATCAGTATTAGTTTTATGTTAATTGTTCATTTAATTATTCATTCATTAATTTCAGTCACTGCTTTATCCTAAACGTTTTGTTTTGTGTGCTTTGTGTCATTTTAAGGGGATCCTAAATCGCGTATTACTTTTGTTTATCTATTTGGTAGTAGAAAGTAGGCTATTATAAATATTCAATTCACATGTGTTATGAAACACGAATGCATTTCTTACAACTAGATTTTTGTTTCTCCATTCGACCTGATTTCACACAGCCTTGCTTTCAATTTCTAGAGATGTATCTTCGTTAACGAGTCATTAGTTATTAACTTCACTCACTAATTTAACGTTGCGTGTAGGCTACAGTTCATCAGAGCACAGTCAAAGACGTCTCATTCTCGTCACGTGGTTGAAGCGCGCACGCAGTTACTCAGATGTAGGTTACACGTAGTTCGCTGTGGTTTCTTAAATCAAACAAACAACTAACATTTTGACAGATTGACCACAACAGCTGAGAATGGGGTCATTTATCGCATTTCCACTGGCGAAACAGCCTGATATATTCGATCTCTCCGATTCTGCGATTCTAGAGGGTCAGTGGCTGGAAATTTTGAATTAAGTTAACCGTTAATACTCAAGTATATGCTGTTGAGGAGACCGGAGTTTTTTTTTTTTTTCTTTTTTTTTTTCTTTTTTTACGGTTGTAAATATTTAGTTATCTTATACTTTAATTTAAGCTTGTGTTTGTTCACCTTAATGTGTTGTTTTCTTTTGTAAATCACAAGTAGCTAGGCCTAATTGATCATAATTAACAGTAGGCTACACCAGTTTAGTGTAAAGCTACTGTATAAGCTTACAAAACAGTACAGAAAGAGTATATTTATTTGGGATGTGACATTTGATGACACATGTTTATGTTAATCATCTGTGTATTACAGGTGACAAAGACGATGTTTATGCTGAATGTCATGCAATTAATGTGAAGTTCTGTGAAAGCATGCATAGGCAGAATATGCGCTCCAAAAAGGAAATGGCCATGTTTTATGGTACGAGTATATCAGAAACATAAGAAACATTTAGTAACGTTAATTTGCCTCACTGTAAAAAAAAAATTAGTCATCACAACTTAAAATGTAACTTTAGAATACGTTTCAAGTTAAAAAGTAAGTGTTTGTGCTTGACTTTAAAATATAAGTTTAGTTAACTTTAGTTTAATTAAGGTAGATATTTACGTTATCCCAACACCTTTTAAGCTGTTATAAATTGCAGCCCAAGCAGCATTTTATGTCTAATCTACTGTAAGTGTTCGTCGTAGGAACTGCATAATGTCGATCCACATGGTGGTGGTGATAATAACATCTTTCAAAAAATCACATGTATTTCAGAATATAGACGTCACTGGAGTGGAGTGGTTGAAAAACTGAAGGAGAAGTACCCCCAGTGGACATCTAAAGACATCTTGAACCTTAGATATCAGTTTGAGGTTTTTGTCAGAGATCAAGGCTATCTTCTTCACTATGTTACCTTGTAAGTGATAGATTCCCACCAATGCATTTTTCAAAGGTCAACCTAATCATGTATCTGTCAAATAAATCTCTAACAGCTGTGATTTCAGCTCTAGGTGGCAGCACTCTCTAATATCACAAGATGTAATTACTCACAAATCACTAATAGATCAGATTCAACCCGATCTCATGAAAGTGCGTATCAATAGGCTAGTACGCCAAATAAAAACGGTAACTCGTGGTACTGATACGCAAACATGGACTTTGGCGTGTATATGCTACGCGATGGGTAGGATTAGGGTTGTAGAGTAGATGTGTATCATAAGTAGGCCTATGCGAAAACTGCGTATTATATGTACGCCAAACACGTGCGTATCATATCAACGCCAAAGTCCATTTTTGCGTATCAATACCATGAGTTTTCATTTTTATTTGGTGTACTATTTATATGCATCTTCATGAGACCGGGCTCCCAGATTATATGAACACAGTAAATATTGATATTTTTTCACTCTCTTTTTTTTCTTTACCATCCCGTCATGGACAGCAATGAGATGCTTGACTTCTTTCAGGATGACACTTCTCCTGAGCAGCGCAGAGAGATGTTTGACACAGTAGACACTTGTCAGTACAACGCCATCAACTTTGAGGAGTATCTTCAGGTTATAATTGAAGCAATACCTTTGAGGACATTTTTTTCATTATGAATTTTTGCTGAATCCTTTAACTTGCAAGTCAGTTTATCTTGTTATAACTTACTAAGTGCAAATCAGAAGTTAGGAGAATATAGCTGTTGTTTGCTAGATGCTTGTTTCATAAATTTTCACTCACTTTCTCTTTCTTTTAGCTGATGAACAATATTAACATTGGGACACCTGTACCCAGGCCTCCGGGGATTGAAAACGACAGAGATGAGATTATGAATTTAGTCTCAGATTTATCAGAAGTTTACACCTTTTCACAGATATGCTATGGTTTGTTCTAAAGTACAGAGTGATCATTTTGTAAAGTAATGACTTAAACTATCTGTGTAATTCTTTTAACTATTCTCTCCCAACTGTCATTATCTTTTACAGTAAGTAGCATGCAAAGAAAATGACTTTTTCACTTTTAATGTTTTATTTATTTTCATTATTGCTGTTTAAAACAAATCTCTACAGCATCTGATACTGAATTATAGTTGTATGTGATACATAAAAGTAGAAAAATATAGTTATGTATAAAAATTTGTATTATTGTTAAGGATACATATTAAGAATAGTAATTAAAGCATGGTGTTTGAGGATAATCATCAGTAATTAATAGAATCTGCCTTAATATGTAAAAAAAAAATGTTTAAAGCCACATTATTTGCAGAAGCTTCATGGGCTTTTGGTGGTTGTCTAATGTTTCAGTCCAGCATTGGTGAGACGCTGATTTCCCTCTTCTGTCAGTTTCTCTATTTTGGACCTACAAAGAAAATATAAATTTAAGTCATTTGTTATTTTGGCCATCATAATAAAAAAAAGAAATCAATAAGAATTCCAGTTTGTCACATTATTTAGCACTTAGTGATAGTGAATGTTAGCTTGAATGTCGCCCTTGTTTGCCAAAAAAATCGAGGTGACTTGTTTTAAATGTCACACTCTTTGTTCTTCTTACCTCAGACGTGCAAGCGCTGCTCTCACCCACTGATCCTTAATGCTTGCACACACCTTCTTGTGGTTCTTGGTGAGAAAGCTTGAAGATAAAGTTCGTTTTAGAAAGCAATGATGGCAAACGTTCTTCTGAAGCCTGCTTATTGTGATTATTATTGGATGTTACGGGCTGTCTCTTCATTGGTATTAATATAGTCAGGACCAAAAGTCGGATTTAAATTAATTTTAATAATACTGATTATATAATACACACTGGCATTTAAAAGTATGGGGTAAGTAAGAAGAAATTAATTAGAAATTAAAACTTTTATTCAGCAAGGATGCATTCAATTGATCAAAATTAAACAATACAGTAAAAAAAATAAATGCTCTTATTTTGAACTCTCTGTTCATCAAAGAATCCTGAAAAAAAATATTTGAAAAAAACCCCCCTGAAAACTAGAATAATGTTTGATGAAATTTCAACTTTGCCATGACAAGAGTAAATTATATTTTAAAATTGTAATATTTAAATACAAAACGTATTTTAAATTGTAATAATATTTCACAATATTACTGTTTTTACTGTATTTAAAAAACCTAAGAGACCTAACGACCCGGACTATTTGAGCAGTAGTGTTATATATGTGTGTAATGTTTATTTAGTGTTTTGTTTTGCTTTTTTTCGTTGCATATTATATGCTCAACATAATAATTTGCGTTAAATAATGTTCAGAAATGAACATGAATTTTAGATTTTTTCCGTATTGTTTTTCCCATATTTGCTTTAATTCCCTTATTTGCTTTAAAAAAAACCTTAATGATCATAAAACTTGATGATCATGTTCTCCAGCAAGATTTGAAAATAATTCAAAGAGCATCGTTTGTTACAACAGCAGCAAGAACATCTGAATATATGTACAAATTCATTTGTATAAAATTTGTGACCTAGAAATAATAATTTCCATTACAGTTCTAATAGTATACTTTTTCATTTTTAAAATTATAATAGTTATTATTATTATTATATGAAGTCAGATTTTTTATGTGGTATCAGATATTTGTACCCCACTGTCTTGTTAATGCTGTGGGATTTTTGTATCGGCTGTGTGCCCTCATATTTAAATGTATGGTTAAATGTGTCTATTTTTGTGCAACCACATTGTGTGGGTAAATGTGTGAACCCTGACTCATTCCTGCGGTCAGGTTATAGTGACTCACATGATGGCGTCTATGCGACACACCTCGGTGGACTTCTGCTCCATGAAGCCCTTGATCACACCAAAGGGCAGAGGTTTTTGAGTGTATTTCACACAACAGGCATAGTTCAGCGGCCCATCTGACAACACAACATTTTTCTTACTATCATAGTCATAGACCCACAATACCCATTAAAACAATTTTGAAAATGTCAGCTAAATTCACAGCAATGACCAAAATAATGCAAAAAGCAGTAAGATCTCCAAAAGAAACTTACATGCTGCTGGTGTGTGAGGAAACAGGCTCAGAAGAACGCTGCTGATGAGAGTGATGGTGAACAGAGACATTATGCAGCGCATTTCAGTTAGTCAGAGATGTTTGCTATGGCAGTGTAGGGCCTTATATACTGGTGAGCGATAAGATCATTTGCAAATGTTCACAAATCAGATGCAGGCTTTAAAATGGGGACAGCAACCATGGAAAAAGAGGACAGGAAAACCAATATTGCCGATATTACAATGCTTACATAGCAAGCCCCAACCACAGATGTGGTGCAGATTGATCTAAGACTGTTTCTTCTCAGTATCTCGAGCAATTGCACACCTCCCATTATAGTATTTGTATACATTTTGCCTCAAGTATAACTGGCGTTGTTGTTAATGATGTAAATGAACATCCAGAATAACGTCCATGAAAGAAAACTCTAAAATATCAAAATGTAGCTCTATTCTTTGCTTCTTTGCAATGCTGTTCATGTCTTTGTACCTTTTATGACTAATATTTATAAGCTGGTGCATGTCATCACTTGTCATCTATTATGAATAATTTGTTCAGATATTTCAGATTAATTGCTTTATTTGATGGTATTACATGATTACAGGTATGATTTAGACAATTAGAGATTGTTGACACCAATTTGTGCCTTGTCTCAAGCTACCAAATATGTTTGTGGGGAAGTTGTTTAGTGCAGTGTGAGGATTAGCTAAACCTCTTCTTTACCGTGACCCATTTAGTGGTGAGAATGACGATTTTCCTCTCTGAGCAAAAGAACAAATTAACATGCACAGCTTCCGTGACCTAGAAAACATCTCAATACAGAAATCTAACCGTCAAGGGGGAGAGTAAATGTAAAGATCATATATTTAGTTAATCTAGCTAGTATGTGTGTATTTGAGTGAAACATGCTATTAATTAGATAAGAGGTTTAGTCAAGCGATTCTGCCTCAGGGTAAATTTCTATCTAAATGCTGCATATCTGATAAAATCGTGAGATATGGAATGTGTAAATATAGAAAACATCTCATGCAAGGTGCAAGCTGTCTGTTGTGAGGAAGTTCTATTTCTGTCGACTAATAAATCATTTATAAAGTATTTCCAGGAAATTGCAACCAGGATTAATATTCAAGCAACCCAGTGGCTTTTTTTTTGCTGTATTTTATCATATATTTCCTAACTATACTCTCAACAGCATGACAAAGCGATTTGCTTTGTTAGTATTCTTTATTTAGTGAGATGTTTTTATGGATGGATGGTGGTGGGTGGGTAGATGTGTAGACAGACAAACATACAGACATAGATGGGTAGGTGGATAGCAAAATGATTAGATGGGTAGATAAACGGTTATATTGGTAGATGGGAAGATAAATGGTTAGGTAGGTGGGTAGATGGGTAGACAGACAAACATACAGACATAGATGGGTAGGTGGATAGCAAAATGATTAGATGGGTAGATAAACGGTTATATTGGTAGATGGGAAGATAAATGGTTAGGTAGGTGGGTAGATGGGTAGACAGACAAACATACAGACATCAATGGCTGATTGGTAGATAGATGGTAGATAAACAATTATATGGGTAGATAAATGGTTAGGTAGGTGGGTAGATGGTAGACATACAGACATAGATGATGGATGGTTGGTGGATAGATGGTAGATAAATGTTGGGTAGACAAACAAACATACATTCACTTGATAAATGTGTGTGAAGATGATGTTGCTGTCCACTGAATGCTGAGGTGTGCTGCATTAGTCTATAAACTGATGCTGAGTAAACACATTCATTCCCTACTGTCTAAACAGCAGTCTGGCTCTCTCTGTACGTACAGCACAGCTAAATTAATCATCGCTGTGACACTTCGCTCTCCTTCTCAATATCTCTCCACTTTTCTCTTTTTATTGAGACCTTTCTTTCTGTCTCTGTCTCTGCTCTCCCCCGCACTCTGCTCTGCAACACACGTGAATCATATTGTACGCTGCTTCTCGTCTGTGCCAGAGAGAGTGGGACTTTCTGCTTGTGCACTTCAATCTTTTCACATGTTTGCTCTCAGTCTGAATAATTACCGTATGTGGGTAGTTGTAAGCTCCTCTCATTTTGATTCCTTTATAATGACCCAGTGGGAGGTTAACAAATTAATACCTCAAATGATGAATCTGGAGAGACAGATAGAGAGAGAAACCGATAGAAGACATGTCAAGTCACCAGCTCTCTCATTCATTGCCCTCAGATGATAAATATTTGATTCTGAGATTAAAATTCATGGGGTAAATGTTACACCTGGGTCCTCTGAAGCCTGAACACAGGCCAATAGATGACCAATCAAAGTGTGTACATTCAGGCTACACCTCGCGTATGTTAATTTGAAATGACTGTGAAATCACAGGGCACAATCACTGGTACATATTTGACCTAGTTTGACCTTGAAGTCAGAGGTGAGACAGCCATATATCTTGGCTGTTTATTTATTAAAGGCACATCTGCATCAGTTTATTTCACTCATCATATAACTTTGTGTGTGTGTATGTTTAGACATATGATTTGCATACATTTTTACATTTTGAAAGCTATATTTTTAAGCCAGTAAAACTAGATAATTCTGTTCTTGTTCAACTGAAACATTTTTTTTTTTATTTATTTTTATTTTTTGCTAGGTAAACTTACACTTTTCAGAAAAAGATAATAGTTCAAATCAATCAGAATAAATACTGAAATGGTTTGTCTCATTCTTTTAGAGTTTACATGTTCAAAAATTGTTCAAATTATTATTATTATTATTATTTTTATTGGGACATGGTAAAATAATAAAAGTCTATACAGTAGAAAAAAATAGATATTGTATTTTAGTAACATTTAAACACACATTCACAAATCATTTCTAGCTATATTATCTATAACTATGGTTGCCCAAATCATTCTTTATTATTTTATGACAGTTTTAAGTATTAATTATGAAATACTAAGTCAGTAATTTTAAACAAAAGCCTTAATTATGACATTTAAAGAAAACCTCAGAATGTGGTGACTTTGTCATAATTTCAATTTTATCTAAAACATATTAACTTTATATCTCTGTTTTGACTTGGGATATTATAATTTTAGCTTTTTAGTTTATCTGATTGATATGACTTAATTATAGCTTAATATATATTAAGTCATATAATATTATATAACTTTATATGTATATGTATATGTATATGTATATGTATGTATATATATATATATATATATATATATATATAGTTCTTTTTATAACCAACAATTTAAACCATTTACAGTTGCAATTTTAAATGTTAAGAAGAAATCAATTTAATATAAGGTGTTTTTCTTATAGTCTCATTCTTAACTCCAGATACAGTCACTTTATTGTTTTTTTTTTTTTTTTTTTTTTATGTCTATATTTCCCTTCAGGGGGCGCCAGAGGATATGGAGATGAGTTTTTTTTTTTTTTCTTGTCTCGCTATGAATTAAGATTGAGAATTAAGATTGTTTTTAGAAAAAGTTCAGTGTTCTACTTACTTGGACCATTTTTACCAGGCTGAATAAAGCTGTTTTAGGCATTACCTGGTGGCATTTGTTCAGTTTTGTAATCTCCTGAAAAATGCTTTTAACATTAAAATCACCTCAAAGGCATTGGCCAATAAACTGTCTGCTTAAGTAGAAGATTTGTCACAGAGGACAGACAGAGTGGACACAGAGACATCAATCTGAGGATGAATATCACAGCTGGCATAACGCTGTCAGTGACACAACATATACCTCCTCCTCTCCCTTAAATTTGGGCCACGCTCCAACTTTAAAGTAATCAAATATTTCTCATTCTAGGGGAGATTTTTGTAGTTTGTGATAAATTCTGTCCAATAAAGCCAACGAGATGACAGCTACGAAGGATGTAAAGGACACAGAAAATAATGAATGATTATTTAAGGCCCCACTTCCTGCAGAGAGGGCCCTGTGCCAGAGACAGCACAGTTCTAACTCTATAAAAGTGTCAGTGTAAAAGTTTTGGAGTCCTTTGCAGTCCTGCATTTGCAATGAATATAAGAGACTCAAGAGTGAGCAGGTTTGTGTACTGTATCTGAATTGGAACTAACAGGCCCTGTCCCAAATGACAAACTTGTTGTATATGAGACCATAGGGTGTCCCATTTGTCATTTTAGGTTTCATAAGGGCACTCATGAGTTTCCGCCTACCTTTTTGCAGCTGCTGTGTTTTCTGCACTTTTCTGATGCAGACTACAAAGTGACAGTCTGTGTTTTACAATTACGTCACATTTTTTAACAGCCGTTCATTTCCTTCTGATTTTACAGTTTGATAATCATATTTAGGGATATGAATGGCGTTAAAGGGATAGTTCACCCAAAAAATAGAGAACATTTTTAAATTATTTACTCACCCTCATGTCATTCCAAACCTCCTTGACTTACTTTTTTCATTTCATTTCACTTACTTACTTTTTTTCATTTGATTTTGTCTTCTCCATACAATGAAAGTTATAAATAATCATAATTGTGTTGTAAAAAGGATTTCATAATTTAAATTTGTCATTACTTTTACGTATTTTCTGACTTAATATCTCATAATTTTGACTCTTTTTTTCTCACATGGCAGAAGTGGGTTTCCAGTATAACAAAAAAGGTATGGATTAAGTACATAAAGGTGTCCCATAGTTTGAAAGTCGTAAGTCATTCTAAAAATATGACTTTTTCTCATTAACTAAACTTTTTTATGACTTAGCATCCCATAATTTCTATATTTTACCTCATAATTATAACTTATTTAAGAAATACTAAAGCATGAGACACGAGTCCTTTTTACATTTAAGTTTTACATTTACACTTAAGTTCTCAGAACGGGATGGATAAACTTCTATATGGTGAACAGAAACTACAACAAATGTAATTTCTGCATTCCTATTTGCTCTATTAGCAAAAGAAGATAATACGCAATAGCAAATTTAGGACTTTAGGAAAAGAGAGAGAGAAAAAAATGAATGGACAAAGATTTTTTCAAACGACCTTTGTGACCTGGGTGAGTAAATGATGACAGATTCGTCATTTTTGGATGAACTATCCATTTAAATTTCCATACATCATGACAATAATGAATCCCTTGGAATTCTAATGAAGGACATACACACACACTCTCTATGTGTTGCTGCTACTGTAGAGTTGCTTATGCAAACACTTTAGCGCTGTGTGCAGCATGCTAACATTTGCTCAACACTGTCCTCCTGTGCAACAGAAAACAAACACACACTGCTGGCCCAGAGGACGGGCCAGAGCACCACAATAAATCAAAGTGCCAGCTCCAACACACACGCACAGACACACACAATCTGTAGGCAGAATGCATCTTGACAAGAGGCTTCTCGGTGCAGGTGCTTTGTGTTTTGGTGTCAGGAGCAGAGGAGTAACACAGATTACAGATGGATTTATGACAGGGTTTAGGCAGGGATTAGGGCACCTCAGACCTAGATGATTGCACAGCTTATCATGTCATGGAACGAAGCTGCGTGGGGCGGGTTAGACAAAGAGAGAGGCAGAAATACTAGAGTAAATACCGTATGAACTATGATTTTGATCATTGTTTTGCTAGTATATAGTACACACACTCACAACAACATTTACGCAAGCGTTTTTTAGCAGTGGGAGGAGTGACGGAGGAGGAAGATGGTGCTTCTGATGAATGGGGTATTTTGTCCAAAGAGTTAGAAACATGAGCAGTGGTTTGGGAGATGGTCAGAAAGGCCAAAAATGATGTGATTGTATATTATCCTCCTCCAAATGTGTGTGTTGATGTTAATGCCCTTCATTTTCACATCACTGGTGTGTCTTTGTGGGCAATTATGAAATCCATAAACTAGATATATGCTGAGAGGTCATTTACATATTTCTTTGGCTATCTTGGTGTTTTATTGCTTGAAGCTCTCAGCACTATGCGCTATGACTTTATGTTGGAGTGAATTACAACTTTATATTAACCCACAGGAGCATTTCCCATGGATGGGGTCTGGTGGTATTTTTTGGGCTTTCCTCACAATTTCTTATTTTGATTTTGGGTGAAATCTGCTGAATTTTGCAGGATGGATTTAAAAAGGGATATTAGAGGACAGATTTACAAAAAATTAAGTTACGATTGCCTTAAATCTGTTTTAAATCCCAGACAATTTTTCATGAATGTGAGTCATTTTAAATATTAAGCATTGCAACACTTACATATACACAATACGTTTTGTACATACTCTACCAGTTGAAAGTTTGGAATAATTAATTATTATTATTTATTGTTTCATGTTTTTGAAAAAAGTCCAAAAAACAATCAAAAATAGTTTTCAATGTCGATAATAAGAATCAAATCAGCATAGAATGGTTTCTGAAGGATCATGTGACACTGAAGACTGAAGTAAGGCCTTCTGAAAATTCAGCTTTGCCATCATAGGAATAAATGACATTTTAAAATATATTAAAATAGAAAACGGCTATTTTAAATTGTAATAATATTTTACAATATTACTGTTCTTTATTTTTTCATAAAATAAATTCAACCTTGGTGAGCATATGACTTATTTCAAAAACAAAAAAAGTGTATTACTACTCATATTTTACTTATAATATAGAGGAAAAATTCAAATGTTGAGGGAACAATTTGGCAATACTTTTGCATATACTTTATCCTAAAACTGTACAATTATTTTTAAGAAAGTGTATGTAAGAATTCTTTCTTTTTTATGTCCTTAAGAAAAATGTTTTAAAATAATAATTAAAAAAAAAGTAAGTATAGGGAATACAAAATATTGTTAACGTTTTCTATAAGTAGTGATAGCAATTTTACTCTTTATTACTTTTATTACTTTTATTTATTAGAATGTTACATCTGTCCCCAGGGCCATAGATCTATAGAGGTTTTATTATTATTTTTTATTTTTATTTTTTTGTATCCTACTTACTACTTGTCTACTTGACAAATAAGTAAATAAATGAACATGAAATATTGATTTGAGTTCAAAGTTAAATTTATTGTATTAGAGTATATTATCAGAAGAGGACCTGGAGTGATACATGATAGTAAAACATTGTAAAAGATCAAATTTAAAGTTTAGTAATCATTAAAGAAAAACCATACAAAATTGGTCAATCAAGCAAGTAAGAAGCCATATCATTGAATATATTAACATGCAATGTACAAGTGTGTGAATGACAGGCGCTTGAAATCTGCAGAGTTTTCTGAAGGCCTCCACATAAGGAGGATATACCACATTACAGTAAGTTTTCCCCCTCCAGAATACATGCTGGAAACTTCTGAGGGTCCTGTCACTCTGTGAGAGTCCATGGGTGTTTGTCATTGTGTGTGTATGGCAAAGAAACAAAAAGTGCATGCTAAGTGAGCGACACACAGCAGGAATTCCACAGCTAACTGTCACTTCCTCCCCCTTCTGCTCAGAGTGTGGGCGGCAGCTCGAGATCTGTGTGTATGTGAGTCCGCGCTCGGGTTGTTGTGTGTCTGTATGTGTGTGTGTGTGTGTGTGTGTGTGTGTGTGTGTTTGGATGTAGTGCTTATGTATGCAGGAAAGCTGTTTTGTTTGTGTATAAAAGACCATGACAGAATGTATATTCTTTGATGCCACTCGATCATGAGTGTGTGTCACTGAATCTGAGAGAAAGAGACAGTCAGAGAGCCCTTTATAAATAGAGGATGTCTCTCTGGTGTGTTCGCAAGCTGAAGTGTGTTTATAAGCTCTTTGAAAACCAGCGCATTAGCAAGCTGTGCTGGGTTGAATGTCACAAAAACATGTCCAGGTTGTATTTCTGCATAAAATCAAAGAGGGAAAAAACTACAAATGGTATTTTCATAAAGTAAAATGATTTATTTATTTATATATAAAAAGGATGAAGGTCCAAAAAAAAAAAATATATATATATATATATATATATATATATAAATAAATGTATATATATTTACTGGATATATATCTGCAGTAAATATATATACATTTATTTAATTACGAAAAAGGATGATGGTGTACACACAAAAGAACAAACATAAAGAAATAAAGAAATAACGTTAATATTTGTATTTAAGCTTATTAAATTACAATTTATGCGTTTCAGATCAACACTTTTAGTTTTTTGTCAGTTCCATCCAAAAACTAATAAATAAATAATAAATCACTTTAGTATTTGGATTTATACTTATATTCCACTGCTTGTGCATTTTAGTTCAACACTTTTCTTAGTTTGTCAATGCCACACCAAGAAAGCACTGCAATAAGAATATTTATGTTTTTATCCCCAGTGAAATTTAATATTGAGTATAAAGCCAAAATACTACAGCCAAATACATATTCTCTATTTTTGCATCACAGCCATGTGAAATGCAGATAAAATTGTCATTCAAATCTCAATAAAATAAAATAAAAGAAGAAGAAGAACAAAATAACAAAAATGAAGCCTATGTTAAGGATCATTATTATAAAGATAAATTAATTTGATAATTAATAACTGAAAATAAATTTTGTATTCATTTAATTTTTGAGGTGTCCCAGACATGTTTTAGCCAATGTTTGCCCTCCTAAAAGTGTGCTGTTGCTAAACCTGCGAGACAGTAAACCCCTTCCACACAGGGACAGGAAATGACATTGAGGTGGTGTAGTTGCCATGCAATTTGTCTGTTTGTCAGTAGGTCATCCTCTGAAAAAGCACCAAGCCATAAACCCTAAACCTTAATGATATGCTTTATGGTACATGGATGGACTGCACAGTAGCCTGATGCTGATTACCCAAGATTACGCAGGGTTTTAATAGGGATTGTAATCTGCTCGTAACTCATGTTTGCTCAGCGCAGATGTGCAGCCATTGTCATGAACGACGACAGAGCTAAGAGACCACTCTATATTCAAGAGCGCATGACAATCATCTTAAATTAAATGAGAGATTACAGTGAATTAATGGTCTGAGAAATGTGCAAATGAGAGACTAAATTTCCCTCACTGACAGTGTGTGCGTGTTCGCCTCTGTTGAGCGTACTCAGAAACATGATCATTTCACTTCACATTTCAGACAGAGGAAAAGTGTAGTCTAAATCTGTTTGTGTTTCATATCACGTTAAGTTTATAAATGTGTGTAAAACTGTAAATGTGTTACTATGTGAAATATATAATGTAGAAAATGGCTGTTAGAAATAATAAACTAATTAAGTTTGCTTTATTTAATAAGTTTTATTTTGAACCTTATTACATATAGGGTTAATTTCAACATTTATTTCAAACTAAGTATAGTTTGAATCTATTAACATATTTACTGACATATCGCTCGAGACTTGCTATAAAAATTACAGTTTAACTTTAGTTGGAGTACTACATTTGCACAATGCACATTTCTTTATATTAAGCTTTATATTAAGTCTTTAAATGCAAAATATTTAAAGTGTACCTGAAGTATACTAGCAGTAGTTCCGCTTTAGCACAATCAAATATACCCATGCTTAAAACTTTATTTAAAAAGCAAGTAGACAAATGTTTTAAATTAGGGTTTTTATTATTAATGTCAAGTATTATATCACATTGACCTTTCATGTCAACTACCCAGATGCACTAAGTACACACACACAAAATATTCCAGACATATTCTCTAGAAACAAGTCTTGTGGCAATTTTGCATCTAAGTATGTTTTTACTTGAAACCAAGAAAAAAAAAATACTGATTAAAAGTATTTTTTTTTTCTCTCTCAGTACAGTGCTTGTAAATGAGCATATAATGTCTATGTGTTTCCAAGTCTCTCTCTCTCTCTGTGTGTGTGTGTGTGTGTGTGTGTGTGTGTTTGTGTGTGTAACGCTTTTGAGTTTATTTTGGATCAACGTTGCTGTGGTTTGTATGTTCCCCTCAGACCACATTCCAATTTTTCGACCGCTTGCCAGCTCTAAACGAGATGGAAGTGGTTCCTGGTCTGAGTAGAAATATGGGGCTCAGACCAGGCCTGTGTTTGTGTACATGTGTGTATGTTTTGGCTGAACACACAAAACGTCTAGTGGCCCCAGTGTACGGCATGCTTATAATTCAGCTATACGACTGCATGCGCTCTGGTCCAAGTGTTTGTGTGAGTGTGTGTGACTGTGTTTGGGTCTCCATATGGAGATATTTACTCAGATGTCATGACACAACTGTGGAAAATTCGTCTGTAGATCTGAAAGCACAGATCTGTGCTGTGCTGAGCCAAGCGTTGCCTCTTGCAGGTACTCCCACGTCCTCCGAAGAGAACCGCAGGGGGGTGAAGCCGTTCTTTGTTACCCCCCCTCCCTTCAGGAAGAGCCGGACAGGGAGTGGGAGGACAGCTGAAAAAACCCTCTATTCCCCCTTTTGGTGCTGGGTAAAGCTTTAAACACTCTCTGTCCAGAACAAAACAACCCTGCCGTGATCCCTCTATCTGGCTCTTTCACTCTTTCTGACTCTGTAGGAGCTTCTAGCCAACGGGAGATCAAGGTATCAGACTAGGGTATGGATTGGAAGTACGAACTGGAAAACACACACTGACCCCTAGACCGCAACTCCCCACACCCATCCGCAGATTACAAGCCCCTCTGTGGCCAGGGCATGCCATCAACATTATTAATGGCTGCTAAAATGTGGCTACCTCAAGGTCCTGAGCAGAATAAATATCATTCATCACCGGCACAATTCAAACAAGCTAGACAGATGAGTATTAAAGTACATTCTTTTAGCCAGTGGGGATGAATGCTCAGTGTGTAAACTTGGAAGGGAGATGTGTAACGAGAGGGGGAATAGTGAAATGTTTGACTTCAAGAGTAGAGAGTGCAAACACACTGCTGTAGTGGAGAAAATTTAGCATTTGAGTATATAGGTTACAAATAGCTTATCACTACCTGGTTTATTCGCCTCTCAAGAACCCTAAAGGTCTATAACAACCCTAAAGACATCACTGCGACCTCAAACTTTGATTGATTCGCTAAAGGGTGTACAGCTTTTTTTTGCACATCTATAAAGGCTATTTTAGTACTCATTTAGTTCTTACCCGCAATGCGCTCTTACAAGTAAAGATTATTTGACATCTGTGGTTCCATGAAAAAACCTTTAACATCCATGGAACAAAAGTTTCTTTAGTGATTCAGATATTTAGTGACTTTGAAAGTGTGTTTTCACAGTGATCCCATAGAAGAACCATTTTGGGTTCCTCCAAGAACTTTCATTGAAGAGTTCTTAAAATAACTTAAAATTTACAATATTTAAAAAATCTAGACCCTTTTTCCACTATGAAGAAACTTTTGGCCAATGGAAAGGTTCCATGGATGCTGTGGGTTCTTCATGAAACCGCCAATGGTAATAAAGAATCTTTATATTCATGAAAAAGTTCTATTACATTGCTATGAAAACACCCTTTTGGAACCTTTATTTCCTAGAGTGTAGCATCATACAAAGACATCTAGTCAGTATGTGTATTTTTTGTGATATTTGATTTTAACATGCCAGTTCAAGGTCTTTTTAAGATGTTTGTACACAAATATGATGTTTAAAACCAAATGTGGTGCATTCTAGAAGGATTAACTTTTGCACAGATGTCACGACAATGATAGCATTGGCCAATGAAATAGTCCTGTATAGCTAACATTTAGCAACTGCTATTTTCCCCCTCACTACTGCAATTTTATGTTTTCTATATTATTACAAACAAGTCACCTCATCTTCATTAGCATGAGCGCTAACACTGTGGGTAGTTTGCTATGGCAAAATGCTACAGTATTTATGAAGTTTCAATAGATTGTTGTGGAAAATGTTGTGAATTTAGTACAATGGTATTATGATATGCCATGATACTGTATTCATATAAAGAATACCACGGTCGTGCAATTATGGTAAATATGGTAACGGGACATTTGTAAGTTACTAAGAACTGTCTGTCCTATAACATTAGCATGGGTGCTAACAGTTGTGATTCACGTTAGCAGAAAAAAAGCTTAGAGTGTGTTTTCAACAGATTTTCTTGGAAAAAGTTGTGAATTTAATACTATAGTACTTCATATAATAGGCTACTGCATTCATGCATGGTATTTCCTTCAAGGTGCTTTATTTAAAGAATACAGGAGCACTAAAGTCATGGGACCAAAATATGGTGAAGCCACTTGTTTGTAAGTGTACTGAAATACTGTAAGGACAGAAATGTTAATGAAATACAGCCAAACCCATGTCTCCACAGAAGTGTGTCCGAGTACCTGGAGCAGGCAAAGAAAGTCTTTCACTGTGGACCGCTCACCCAAAATTGGACTAAAGAATTTTAATGGACACCGGCAAATGCGAGCTAATTGGAGCGAAGTCGAGGTAAGGATAGGTGGAGGGAAACAAATGGACTGTAGAAAGAGTCATGTTTCAGAGAGGCACGCTGAGAAGGATAGACACTATAGCAATTAAATGGAAACCGAACTTTAACAGAGCCAAAGGGAAAGAGCGTATGAGAAACTTGAATTTTTGAATTTGAAGTCCAAGCAAAGAGAACTGCATTCCTCCAGTAAATTGCTGGTGGGGAATAAAGACGCAAGAAATGTCAGTCAGAATTTAGAGTTAGAGATGAACAATAAATCAAACTGGGTCCTGTGCTATTCTTGAATTTATAAGCATGTGATATATAATCATCTTACAGTGCTGTCATACCAGAGCTGTCTGTTTTGGGAAGTTTTTTAGTTAGTTAAAGGCTATGTTATTTAGCCTATTGTTGGTTGTTAGAAATCTACAATATTGTATCAGACACAATATGATTAAGTAAATTGATACCAACAACATGTATCTATAAGCAGAAAATCAGTATATTGCAATGATTTCTGAAAGATCTAAAGGATTTCTGAAGGAGTTATTACTCAAAAAAGTTTACAATCACACAAAGCACTTAAAATTTTATTTAAAATGGAATTTAAAATAGAAAGCTGATTTTTATAACATTTCATAATATTACTGTTTATTTTATTTCATTATTTTATTTTTACTGTATTTGTTAAATAAATGCAGCCTTGGTGAGAATAAAACATTTCTTTCAAAAGCATAAAAAAATCCTACCCCCCAATCTACCCACCTAAACCCCAATCTATAGCCACTCATGAATAATAATAATATTAATAATAAACCCTTATTATTGGCCTATAACCAAAATGTTATTGATATAATTCAATATTTCTTATATATTATTCTGTGTTTTTGTCCAGCCACGCAGAGATGTTTTGTTGGTCCATTCTAGATAGTCCCGTTCACAGTGAAATCTTGTTGCTCTAATGATGCTTGCAATATAAATTAAACTTCAAATATGTTCTGATTAGCTGTCACTTTGTGCTGGATTTGCACTTTTAGTGAGTACATAAAAATGACTTAAACAAGCTGCATTGCACTTGGTTTGGACAGTGTTCTTTGAATGAATGATTTTTCTTGGTTGCAGGGGACACATGGGACAGCAAGGCTCTCCAGGGCTGTTGAGAGGTATTTTTAGAGGCGGGTCTTATCTGAACTCCTGGAGGCCTGAAACTCAGTCCTTCACCTTGCCAGGTCAGGTGCTTAAAAGGGAATCAACGGGCATCATGGGAACCGACCGAGCGGTGAAGTCAAAGGGGTCGAGGGGTGACCTCACGGAGCGGCTGGGCGGCCCGTTGACAGTCAGACAAGACCAAGACCACCATCAAGTCTATTTTCATTGGTACCTTTCCTGCTGTCACACACACACACTGTAAAAAAAAAAAAAAACATGAACACACACCTTTATCATCTTAAAAAATGACTCTCCTTGCTGTAAACCGAATGCACTCATCTAAACTTTGATGTATTCTCATTAAAACACACATATATTCTCAATTTCACCCTAGATAAATGTATCACAGGCCTTTCTGAAGCTCACAGTAATACCGAAAATAATTTGCTTGTTTATCAGTAAGCATGCCAACACAATTACCGCGCTAATTACTGCAGTCAGTGCGTAAAATATTACCAAGTGTGAGGTGATGCCTCCTCTCACGCTGTAATATTCATTCCATAATCATGTTATTACTGTAAACGTGGCTCACTTTATGACAGCAGTAATTAAAAACGGCTCTGATCGCACATATCAGTGGCAGCTTAGTGCTGCCGTACTGTCAGTAATTAACACTGCTGCCCCATCTCTCCCTTTTTTAATGAAATCGCTCAGACAGATCATAGATTTCTCATTCCTCTCAGTAGACCAGGCACGGGCAGCTCACCTCCACTGCTACTGAACCGTGTTAAAACTAAGTAAAATAGGGGGGAAAAAATACCCTCTCTCTCTTTTTGTCTCCCTGTTTTTCTACAACAGTACAATCGATAATTTAAGCTGCTAAAACTGAAGCTGTCTTTTTGCCTGTAAGCTGTGTTATAGCACTGCGATCAGCTTGTTCTAGTAAAAGAACACGTAATAAAACATCTAATGATAGAATGATATATGAAAGGTTTGCACAGTGTAGCTATTGTAATTTCTGGCAAATTAAAGCAGTGACTTGGAAGGCCGAGGCTTTGCCATGTTCCAAGCGCTGCTTCAAAAATCAATATGCCAAGAGGAACAGATGGGAGAAGGCATTGTGGATGGAATTCTTTACGCGATATTTACATATCTAACTATGCGACTGACACTCCAAGATCCAGTCAACTGCTGTCTCAAGACCTCAAGCCTCATGTCTGATGATTTATTAGGCTTCTGGCACTGGTGAAACACACTACCTGGCTGTCTTCCGCCCTTCTCTGCGGGTGTGTGTGGTGGGTGCACGTGTGTGTGTGTGTTTGTGTCAGTTTGCTACTTGGCATGTGTGCCTGAATGTGTGTGTGCAAATTTGTGTTCATTTCCATATGTCTGTATTTGCTTGTCTGGGATCCTATGTGTTAGCGCATATGTCTGATTGAAGTTTTTTATTCATTTATTTATTTGTTGGTGTGGTTCTATCATGCATTCATTTTTATATGTTTGCATGGACACTGAAACACCATATCAATGCTTTTTTAAGAATATTAATACAAAATAATTTAATTTATTACTATTAAATAAATAACAACAACAACTATTATTATAATTATTATTATTTACTACTAATAATAATAGTAACAACAAACAAATCATAAATTATTTAATAATTACTATTACATTATTTTTATTATTATTATTACATGCAAACTCTTTATATAGAGTATGAACAACATCATAGGCGTACAAATGTTTATGTATCCTTTGAGGCTCATAAAATATTGAATTCAGAGAATAAATAGGTTGGTTTCATCTTATTTATAATAAATTAGACTAATAGAGTATGCTTAACGTTATCACATTTATTTAACACAGTTAATGCATTTACCTAATTTGACATTATGGCATTTCATTGTGTTCTGTGTGATTTTTAAAGTCTAGTTGAAACAATTCTGATAGGACACACACATCGGTAAATGAGTAAAACAGCTTAATGAGTGCAATAAGTTCATGTTAGAGCGGTTCATTTATATTTCATAGTTTTTGTGGTTTTATTATAATTAATTTAGTCCATACAAAGAGAACAAGTGACTTGAATTTTATTGCTCCCATCTGGATTTCATTTATGCAAAATGTTTTCTTAAGAGGGTCTTTCTCAGTTTTTTCAGTGCTAAATGAGTGTCCTGCTATATTGTTTCTTAGTATTTAACATGCTGAACTTGTTCTGGGTGCTTATTCAAATTTTATAAATCTCCAATGCTATACATATATCAAAGCAGTAACTGTGGTGTTGTCAATATGTTGATATTGTAAATCAGTTGTTGTTTTCCAACAACAGAGCAGAGAGATAAATGAAATGAAGTATGTATGTGTAAAAGCTACAAACAAATGCATTTGAATACTAATGAAATAATGCTTGTAACTGAGTATATTTGACTAAACTTTATGTATGCCGGGACTGAAATTGGCACAGCAGCTTGTTTGAAACAACAAAATGTCTCGCTGTCTTCCTGCCTCTCTGCCAGCACCTGCTGCCACTGTGAGGCTCTGTTTGTATGTCAAACTTTACCTCTCAGAGCCGACTCTCAGACAAATGGCAGAGGACATTTAAACAAAGCAATATAAGGCTGCACTGAAATAATTCAAGGTTAGAGTTACGAACAGTCATGGCAGTTAGCTTAGTCATATGACAAAAGGCAGAGTGCAGTCTTGCATGACAGATCAGATGTCTCAGTCTTTGAGCAATAGTATACATAAGTCACAGAGGTAGAGGTTATGGAGCTTTCTAGAGTATTCGAATATTGTAATGTGTTTTACAGTCACGGATGACTCTCTCTTTCCCTTTCGTTCCTCATTCATCCTGAGTTTTGCTCCGTACAGTCGTGACAGCTGCCTGGTGCGATGGGACTGACAGTGATGCCTTCACCATTCTAATGACTCTACTTATTTTTGAAGTGCTGTAGGACACCCTGCACCATTACACAGTCTATCCGTCTTCACCAAACAGCCACTCCGCCACATCTGAAGCCTGCTTTACTGCTGCGGGGTTGTGGCTGGCACTAGGCTGTTATTTAAAACTCTGGAGAGAAGAAGAATTAGCAAACAGAAACCATGCTACAGCAAACCTTGAGGGCGTGTGGCACTCGCACCACTGTGGGATGTTTGCCAGTGGAGGTCTGGAAAAATAAAGAGCCACAGTGTGCAACAGTTTCCTTCGTTTTAAAGGTGGTCACTTCAGGATTGGTGATTTTTGTAGTTTGTCTGCGCCTATGGGGTGTAAAAGCTCTATGGTGCTTTGAACTAGTGATAGATCGGGTTAAATCTGGCTCAAATCAAATCAGCAAACAAACCACATTCACTTGACTGATAAACAGTTCCTCTATCTTCAGCTTTGTCAGTTGATAGTAATCAATTTGTACATTTATTTATCAAATAAACAATTTATTTATTCATTTAATGTATGTCTTCATTCTTTATTTCTTTATTAATTATTTGTCTATTTTACTTTTTGTGAACCTTAGGTAAATATTGTACAATAAGTTTTAAACCGCATATATTTTTAATCATTTTATCAAGTTTGCTGTGGTTGAATTGTATTATGTATGTATTGCAGGGTTTTGGACAATTCATAATTAAATTAAGATTCATAATTTAAATTCAAATTAAATTCCTGAATTTGAAGTAAGGTAAGCAGGATGCAGAATTGCAATTATAATTTTATTGTAAGAAAATGTCATTAAAATTAGTTCAAATTAAATACATTCTTGTATAATGTGTAACTAAAAACAGTTTGTCAAGACAACTTTGAATGTTTTTTTTAATTTTTGAAGATAGATACAATGAAGGATAGTGAATGGGTGGGTAGATGCTGTAGAAATGTGTATTTGGTTAATATATTTCATTAGATTTAATGAACTTTCGATAAGGGTGGAAGAACATTTAACCCTAGGACGCATTAGCTGGGTTAAAAGGATAGTTCACCAAAAAGTGTAAATTCTGCTATAATTTACTAACCTTCAAGTTGATCCAAACGTGTGTAAGTTTCTTTCTTCTAAAACGTAAAAGTAAATAGCTACAGTCAACTGTTTGGTTACCAGCATTCTTCCGAATCCTTTTGCTTAGTAGAGAAGAAATTCATACAGGTTTGGAAAAACATGAAAATGAACGTGAGTAAATGATGACAGAACAAATTTCTGCTTCTGCTTTCTAGATAAACCCATATCTATCTGTGAACTCAAGGAAAAGAAGTGGACATGTGGGACCTGCTCTTCAGAACAAATTCAACAAATAGCAGTAGGGACTCTGCATGTCATTTACTGTGTAAGTAACATTTACATAAAAACTGTCAAAACTCCATTCGAGTGTCCGATACATTGATTGTTGGGTATCTGATGCTGTAGTTGGGAAAACATCAGGGACTCTCTGCTGCCGATGATTAGGAGCTCTTACGCTATCCATTGATTTCTCCTCTACCCGGGGATGAGCGGTTGAGAACACAGAGCAGGGCTGATAGCTTTGTGTTTGATTTGCAGAGTCTGGAATCCATTCACATACTCGAGGGGGAACAGGACTCTATCTCAAACAAAAAGGTCTTTGGGAAAATCATGTATAGAGACAGAGAAAGGGAGACCATGAGTCATTCCTCATCTTTATCAGAAGAGGATTTTATGCAAAAACTTCAGCAAGGTCTTTTTGGATTTACTGAAAGACAGGCACGTTCTAACAAAGAAACTTCTCTCCTCATTTGGTTCCTCTGAAAGGCTATAGAAACATCTAGTAAACGTACATCTTTATTGGAGATGGAAAACCAATCAATCTCCTATTTTACTGTGCTCAGTCACATCTCAATCGAGTTGAGGTGAAATAACCGTTTGTGCTGTATTTTAGAGCTAACGGAATACAGAAAGAACTGAACAGCCCAAAGCTCTCCTTCGGTTCTTTGTTTCTCAATCACAAACACCCACACGCTTCTTCAGACTGCTGAGCCCATCCTTTGAATGAATTTGGCCTGCCTGCATTCATTCGCTCTACTAACTTTTAACGTATCCATCACACGTTCAATGTTTGCATGTGCACAGGATGTACGCATTAGCGCTGAGTTCCGTCAGATATGAGTGTACGTTGTTTGGAAGGTTGTTTGAGAGAGGCCAGAACGAGGGGCGTACAGAAAGTAGAAGAGTGTTTTCTTGCTCGAAGTTGGCAATTACAGACCGCACAGTGTCCCTTGGGGGTCCCGGGTGCACTCTGTCTGGAGACCTGTGTTAGCGTCGCACAATACAGATGTGTGGGCAGATGCCATCTGGGGCTCGGAGAACAAAACCGAGTGTGGGGGCGCCATTCAGGGAATTCAGTCAGGAGACCCGAGAATCCAGAAAGAGAATGGAAAATGATCTGACGGTAATCAATCAAAAAAACTGTGACACAAATGACCAAACACAACGGCCCAGAGCAAAGCCTCGCACAAACACACCCCTGCCTGTGGCGACTCCCCGCCCACCGGCCATAACGCGATCAATAGGCCTTCGCCGATATGAGCAGAAGTGATTGGCCGAGACCGCTAAAAGCGAACCGCCTCTTCCTCAGCTAATTGCGCCTTTATGGTTGCGCAGTCTTTCGTGCAGATTGAGAAAATAAAACGCCATTCTCTTCGTCAAACTGAGTGACAATCGATGTTGGGCACCCATCTCAGAACGCCAGATGCTCCTCCCGACTTCATTATGCTGGCCAAAATGGTTTTGCCGGAGCAACGGCGTCGCCACAAAGCGTTTCGATGGTGGCCCTAGAGACAAAGTCCCGAACGTCACCTGCTCCTCAGCCTAATGCTATTAAAATCGAGAGATCCCAGAGAGGCCCCAAATGTATATGGAAAAGAACAAAAACGTAGCTCCTCTGGCCTATACATAAACAGGAAACGCTAGCTGTGGTCAGATGAATCTTGAATCTTAAAGCCTGAGAAGGCAGCGGAACATGTTTCAAGTCTTCATCCAATCCATTGAGACCAACTTTCAACCCGCAGCTTTCAACCAGACACATTCTTTATTGTGAGCACTTAACTAAAAGTGCATTTTTTTACCATCTGGCACTTTCCATGAATAGGGTATAAAATGGGGCCTGAAACTGAAAAGTTTAGTTCCCTTCCAGGAACGTCGAGCTGCGTCGGAGACGCTATGGGAACGCTCTCAGCGTCATTCCGCTCTGAACATCCTATGTCATCAGTCCAATAGAAGGGCGACGCGTCACGGGCGGGGTGACGTCACGACCAGGAAGTATATAAGCACGTGCGGCGGCGCCCGCGTTAGCTTTCTGTCATTCAGCAAGCGCTCTGTATGTTGTCAGTCCTATTCTCTGTTTGTGAGTCTTATTTAGTGTTGTATGTCCTGAAAAGAAATTAGACATCCCTAAAGCCAAGACCAAAACAGGGGGCGATCCTAGATCGCGTTTCAGATTGTGTGCTAGTCCACTGCCTGCGTTATGAAAAAAAAAGCATTATGAGCGGGGACACACATGATCTGTGCGTGGTCTACCTGAGTGCGGAGCGCGAGGCAGCGGCTCTCGAGGGAGCTGACTGCCCGCATTGTGAGCGGCTCTCGCTGCGCACACTCCGCACTCGGAGGGCTCTCTTCGAGAAGAGAGTCTTTGTGAGCTCCCCGCGTGGTGCTGGCCCCGCTTTTGCCTAGGCAGAGCGGCGGCTGCGCTCGTGGGACTCACAGGCTGATTTGGCGAACGAGAGTGAGACGGGAATGTCCCTATCTCCTCCCGTATCCGTCAGATCTGGCGCCCCGTCTCGCGATTCGGAAGCGGTCTCTTCCCCCCGAGACGAGGGCTCAACGCTTCGTCTGTCTTCCTCCGAGGAGGTTGACGTGACGAGCGTTGATGAGGTTTCGCCGCCTCTGTCGCCCCAATTTATATAGAAGGAAAGCGAGCTCTCCACGCGCTGTCGGCCCCGCTTTTGTGCAAAAGAAAGATAGAGCGGTGGCTGCGCTCGCGCGGCTCGCAAATGGATCAAAACAAATCCAGCGCCCGCTCTCTGTGCTCGGAAGCGGTTCTCTTCCCCCAGAGAGAGGGCTCGTCGCCCCGCTTGTCTTCCTACCGAGGAGGTGGATGAGAAATGATGAGCGTTGTAAACTCTAGTGTTGCACAAGCACAAATAAAGCCAGCCCCACTCTGTCGAGGCAGAGCGGTGGCTGCGCTCGTTGGGCTCGTAGAGAAAAAAGGCTGATCTGGCTGGCGGGCATATAGAAGAGAAGAGAAAAGAGACTATCTTCTCCCGTATCCACCAGATCTGGCGCCCCGTCTCGTGGTTCGGAAGCGGTACTCTTCCCCCCGAGACGAGGGCTTGACGCTGCGTCCTCCGAGGAAAAGGGATGTGACGAGCGTTGACGAGGTTTCGCCGCCTCTCTCGCCCCAGTGTGAGGAGCCACAAGAGCCTTCAGTTTCCCCCGATCTCCACCGAGGTGTTGAGATCGCGGGTGGAATCTTTGAGGGCAGATGGTATGCGCGCTCTCGAAATTCAGGCGGCTGCTGGGCGGGCGCAGCCTCCTCCGCATACCAGCTCCTCGCGCAGCAGGTCCTGACGGGCGAGCCCCAGGACCGCGGAGAGCGACCCCTACTGGGGTGGAGCGGCTTGCACCGCGGTACACGGTGACCGTCTCCCCTCGGTGCTCTCCGGGGATTTGTCTGTCAACCCTGCAGTTCCAGGGCACAGCAGGTCCCAGCGAGTGTTTTTCTCAGAATTCCCCGCCGGTAGTGACTGCGGGCCTGAGAAACTCGCCTCAGTTGCCAGAGACCGCGTCTCCCTCCGAAGCTCCGCAGCGAGACAGCGGTCTGGCCATTTCTCGGACACCAGAGGTCAGTTTCGAGAGCCTGATTCCCTTAGTAGACCATTGGGCAGTGAGCTGCCGAATGCGTCTCTTTGGGCCCTGCCTGGCAGGGTCTGGTTCGTCCAGAGGTCCTGACGGGCGAGCCCCAGGACTGCGGAGGACGACCCCTACTGGGGTGGAGCGGCTTGCACCGCGGCACACGGTGACCGTCTCCCCTCGGTGTCCTCCGGGGATCTGTCTGTCAACCCTGCAGGTCCAGGGCACAGCAGGTCCCAGCGAGTGCTTTCTCAGAATTCCCCGCCGGTAGTGACTGCGGGCCTGAGAACCTCGCCTCAAGCGCCAGAGACCGCGTCTTCCTCCGGACTTCCGCAGCAAGACAGTGGTCTGGCCATATCTCTAACACCAGAGGTCAGTCTCGAGAGACTGATTCCCTTAGTAGATCATCTAGCGGCCAGGCAGCGGCTACCAGATGTGTCTCTTTAGGTCCTGCAGACGGTAGAGCATGGTTATTCCATCCAGTTCGATGGGCCACCTCCGCCGTTCAACGGGGTTTGCGTGACTACGGTCCGCCCCGAGCAGGCTCTGGTTCTGGGACAAGAAGTCGAGAATTTAGTAAGGAAGGAAGCCATCGAGTGGTTCCTCCTCACGGAGTTCACGCCGGCGGCTCAGCCGGCACTTCATTGTTCCAGAGAAGGATGAGGGGCTGAGGCCCATACTGGATTTGGGGTTCTGAACCACTCAGCCAGAAAGCTGAAGTTCAAGATACTCACTGGCAGGCAGATCGTGTCTCAAATCAGGTCCGAGGACTGATTTGTCACGACAGACCTCTCCAGTTACCCATCCTTCCCTTTCACAGGGAGTTCCTGAGGTTCGCTTTTGGGGGCAAAGCGTATCGGGTTCCTCCTCTCGGCCTTACACTCTCACCCCGCACTTTCACTAAGTGTGTGGATGCGGCACTAGTCCCGTTGCGACTGCAGAGCATCTGCATACTCAATTGCATCGACGATTGGTCGATCCTCGCTCAATCAGAGCGGGTGGCGATTCGGCATCGAGGTGTCGTTTTCGCCCACGTGAAAGATTTGGGGGTTAAGACTAAACGCCGAGGAAAATGTGCTTTCTCCAGCTAGAGAACCACTTACCCAGGCGTAGTGAGGGATTCGACCACGATGCAGGCTCGTTTGACCCCTGCTCGGATCGAGTCGATCCTCACGGCAGTCAAGAGAGTGCGAGAAGGCCAGCCATTCACTGTCAAGCAGTTTCAGAGACTGCTTGGGCTCATGGCAGCTGCGTCCAGCGTGACTACTTCTGGCCTGCTGTACATGACGCCCCTACAGTGGTGGCTCAAGACCAAGGGGTCTCCCCGAGGGGAGACTTGCTCCGCGCTGTCTAAGTGTCACGCCGCTGTCCGTGCCTTAGACATGTGGAGGAATCCTTGAGTCTTGTCTCAGGGCCCGGTGATGGGAGCTCCTTGTTGCCGCGTTTCGCTAGCAACGGACGCTTCCCTCACCGGCTGGGGTGCGGTCATGAGTGGCCACCCTGCCCGCGGTCTGTGGAGTGGTCGCCACCTACGTGGCATATCAACCAGCTAGAGATCCTAGCCGTGTTCTGTGTGCGCAGGCACTTCCTCCCAGACCCAAGAGATCACCACGTGCTGGTGCGAATATGGGAGCAGACGTCCTGTCGAGACAGGGGCTGAGGCCCGGGGAATGGATGCTTCACCCCGAGGGGTGAAGCAGATTTGGAAGGCTGTGGCCAGGCACAGGTGGACCTCTTCGCCGCTTGAGAGTTAGCGCAATGTCCCCTCTGGTTCTCTCTAGCCCCTCCAGCTCCTCCGGGACTGGACGCTATGGTACAGACGTGGAGACCGAGGCTCCGTCCGTACGCCTTCCCCCCCGATCGCTCTGCTCCCGGGAGTTCTGGAGAGAGTGCGCCGGGACGAGGTCAGTCTACTGCTGGTAGCACCGTTCTGGCCGGGCCGAGTATGGTTCTCGGACCTGATTTCTCTTCTCGACGGCACCCCGTGGCCGGTGCCGATCAGGAGAGATCTCCTCTCACAGGCCGGGGGCACCATGGTGCACCCCCGCCTGGAGCTATGGAAGCTGTGGGTATGGCCTCTGAGGGGGCACAACTCATAGTTTCCGGTCTGTCAACCGGGGTTGTCGAGACCCTCCTCCAATCCAGAGCTCCCTCCACGAGGAAACTGTACGCCTGGAAGTGGAAGCTTTCACTTCTTGGTGCGGAGACCACCAGCTCGACCCAGTCAACTGCCCGATTCGCGCAGTTCTGGAGTTCCTGCAGGCCCGCTTCTCCGCAGGGTTAACCCACTCCACTGTTAAGGTCTACGTGGCAGTTATCTCTTTGTACCACGCCCTTAGCGGTGGCCAGTCAGTGGGCAGACACCCCCTAGCTACACGTTTCCTCCGGTGCGCTGAGGCTGAGGCCTCCGGTACGATCATGCGTCCCGACTCGGGACCTGGCTGTGGTTCTGAGGTTCGGTGCGAGCACCTTGAGCCTATCGAGGAGATAACAGATGGACTCCTCACCATCAAGATCGTCTTCTTGCTGGCCATCACTTCTCTGAGGAGGGTGTGTGGCCTTCAGGCCCTGTCTGCGGCCCCTTCGATGTTGACTGTGCGCCCGGTTTGGCGAAAGTCTTTCTCTACCCCTGTGCGGGGTACGTTCCGAAGGTTCCAACGGTCATACCACAGCCGGTCGTACTCCAGGCCTCTGTCCTCCTCCCTTCGGGGAGCCCGGCCAGGAGAGGCACAACTATATGTGTCCAGTGTGAGCACTGGGCACGTACATCCACAGAGCTGCCCTGTGGAGGAAGTCGGACCAACTGCTCGAGGGCCTTGGTCCGCCTAAGAGGGTAGGGCTTGGTAGCCCACTCTTAGTAAGTGATGTTGGATGCTGTCAATTTTGCTTACGAGGCCTCTGGGCTTGCCCATCCGTGGGAGTCAGAGTGCACTCAACCAGAGGTATGGCGGCCTTCAAGGCCTTTTCGGACAGATGTACCGATCAGGGCATCTACGACGCTGCTGGTTGGTCCACGCCCCTGACATTCGCCAGGTTCTATGACCTCGACATTCGAGCCACTCCAGGCTCCTCTGTTCTCTCGTCCTGACATCAGGCAGGGACTTGTCAGTCTGGCGGCGTGGGCATAGCGTTCCCATAGCGTCTCCGACGCAGCTCGACGTTCCTGGAAGGGAACGAACCAGGTTACGTATGTAACCCAGGTTCCCTGAAGGGAACGAGAGCTGCGTCTCGAAGCCATACTTCCGGCATCCCTGCCAGCGCTTGCTTCATGACATGAAGCTAACGCGGGCGCCGCCGCACGTGCTTATATACTTCCTGGTCGTGACGTCACCCCGCCCGTGACGCGTCGCCCTTCTATTGGACTGATGACATAGGATGTTCAGAGCGGAATGACGCTGAGAGCGTTCCCATAGCGTCTCCGACGCAGCTCTCGTTCCCTTCAGGGAACCTGGGTTACATACGTAACCTGGTTCGTTTTTTCTCAACAAATGTTAATTGAAGGAGGTTTCTTCAGCCAATGTTGAACATTAACCTGTACATTTTGTTTTTAGAAACATTTAGTAAGCTTACAACTTCTATCAGAGACTAAAAGCCAATAAACATACAATAAATATTAAATAAATATAAAAAATTAACTGAACAAATGTATAAATTAAATAACTACATCCAGAATGTTTAAGTGGGTTGTTAATATTGCATTAATTAAGGTTCTGAGGTTAACGCTACGCTATATAATAGGTATCAAACCATTCTGATAGGTATGATGAGAAAAATACATGGAATTTGTCTTTAATGCTTTCAGAAAGTCATGTGACGCGCAAGGATGCTTGTTTTTTCTTATATTTTGAAAGTCACTGTGAATATATCATGCAAGAATTATTTGTTATTTAAGCCTCTATCTAGCCTATATCTAGCTTTATTCTGGCCACGAACATTTATTTTTAGAGACACAACAATGAAGTGTTGCTACAACTGTTAATGCTCAAGTATAAACATTGCCTTGTCTCTTTCAGATCCATCAGCCTTGAGGGCGGTACCTAACAACTCAAGTCAGTTACTCTCCCATGCAGCCCATCCATATGCAAACACACTGTTGTCAAAGTTGTCAGCACACAGTGAGCCCCGCTCCCCGTTACAGGATGTGGATTGGCTCATCAGGTGGGCGCATGCAATAAGTCAGTGCAAAGCGTGAAGCGAAATCGACGCATCTGCTGCTATTGATGGAATTCAACGGTGGAAAAGAGTTTGGTGCGCAACTCTGGTTGTGGGCGTCGTGAAACGATTGATTGACAGGGGCAGAAGAGGTCATGAGGTGTAGGCGTCCAGTTGATAAAAGCTTAAAGCGTCTCACCCTAACATTTAATAACTTTTAGTCTTTGCAGCAACACATAGTACTAAATAGCGACGCCCGATTTGCGAATGAATCCTTTTAACGTAAGTAATCCTGTTCACAAAACCGGTCTGAGCAATTCTTTCACGAATATCGGCCCAAGCGATTTTCATTCGGACATGATAAACATAACTTTTATTAACTGCCTATACGTCAATAAAAACATACGGCAATATGTTTATTTGAACTTATGTAATGTGCCGCTCCAGGATACCAATTACGCAATTGTGCCGATACCTTAAAATAATTGCTGAATGTTTTTTGTAACCCTATTGAAACGAACTGTTTGAAAGAAACGATTTGCAAAAATGAATCGGATTTTATCTCTACTGAAACTCTAGCACTAAAGCACTGCATTTTAAATCAGAATGCAAAAGTGGTTTCCCATTCTCTTATATTTTATGATTGTTAATGCTTGAATAACAATTATTGGAGTGCTCCGTTTCCCCTGAATAAATTGTCTGTTAGTTGTAACATAAGTATTTATACACGACCTAGCAAGTTTAGAAACTTGGCTTTTGATTGAGTGTTGTGGATAAGAGATGGGCTAAATTGCAAACACTAGAAGGCGCACTTGCTCTTCACACTATTTGACTTGTTTGGCTTAACTTTAATTGACTTGCACGCTCCATACATACTTATGTATGATGTATATGGCTACAATAATTATGATCACGGTATTTCCAATATATTATGGACCATTTTCTGTTTGTAAAAGTAGCATTTTAACAGACAATCTCTCTTTCTCCTTCTTTCTCGCGCGTTCTTTCACACGCGCACTCTGCATTATCTCACACACACACAAGTGAGCGTGGGTTTTTTATGATACACAAAAGACTGAAAGAAGAAAGACTTTTTTATACTTATTCAATTTCTTAATTTACCATATACCTGAAAACTGGGCTGGCTATTTACCCGAATGGACAGACTGTTGACTTTTGGTGCCTCGCTGTGACAGGCGCGTCAGGCAGTAAAGATCCGCCCCTCGGCGGTGTTCAGCTGCGCTCTGTGCATCACTCTCAAACGCTAATTCCACCGAGACAGACGCAACTTCGGTCCGTGCGCGGAGCGGAGGAGACGCACACGAAATGACACCAATGGCTGCGCTTGTGTTCACAGCGACTTTTGCGCTAATAATCTGGATACCGTCTTTCTCATTAACCACACGGGTCTACCCTCCTAATGAAGGTAAGGATTTATCAAACCAAGGGAAAATTTCTCCAAGAGTTATTTTTTTGTTGTTATTTGGGTTACGACATGGGACGGTATAGAGTGGCACAGAGTATGACTGCCATCTGTTTTTTTTTTTTTTTGGAGACTTTATCCCGCCAGCGAAAAGGAATTACAATATTTTTCTCCGAAAGTCCCTTTGGGGATCTCCAAGTGTCTGTGGTTCCCAAATCCGCAGATCTAATGGAAGACTGAGGCGGTTTTTTTTTTTTTTTTTTTAATCAAACGAAGTTTAATCTCGGACTCTATTGGGAGTAAACACTCTGGTTCAACCAATTTCTAATTTTATTGGAACCTATTTTTTCCCGCACATATTTATTTATTAATTCATATTTCATTAAATGTGCATGGGTGAAAATATAAGGAAAGGAAAAATATAAGTAGTTCACGACTTATTATTTCCTTGGAGTGTTTTCACGAGCGAAATTTATGTAATTTAGAGACGCGCACGAGACAAAAAGGCTACAGTATAATATAGATTTATAGTCTCAATCAAATTATCGTAAATGTCGCATTACACTGCATACTTTTGATTTGAATTATACTAGGGCTTTGTTGTGGTATTAAATATACCACAAACGCAAATTTGAAAGTGTGTGTATATATATTTCAAATGTATACTTTCAAATTTGCGTTTGCAAAGAATGTTTGCACATGCAAATAATGCATAAAAGGCTTGTTCACATTTTTTAAGGGTTTCAGAATTTAAAATGAGCAAAAATAAATGCAAATTTGACTATATATATATATATTAGTCAAATTTGATCATGCTCATGCTCAATCATAATCATGCTCCAATCAAAAATTATAAAATACATATTTTGGCCAAATATTCATTTGTATTATTTAACCAAATCCAATAAATAGATTTATGAGCATAAATCGGTGTACATCGAGGAAATGGAGAGTATTATAACTTTGCACAGTTGAGAACAAAAGTGTTTCAACAGAAACAAGTTGTGACTTAAGAGGTAGTTTGATCTAGTAATAAGGAGGTTGATGATCCATCTTAAGAGACTCACGGCATTTTGTCTTTCTGCAGTGACGCTGCTGGACTCGAGAACAGTGCAAGGAGAATTGAAATGGGTTGCGAGTCCGACGGAAGGAGGGGTGAGTCTACAGAGAACAGACAATGTTGCTTTTACTTTTATATTTGTGTGGATAACTCTCTGTTGGCAACTTTTGAAGGTGTTTATTGTCTTGGAAATCATATTTGCACATGACAAAGCAGACTTGAGAAATGAAATAACCTTTTTTTTGAGCACAGCAGTTTTGCTGTTCCACACTGCATAGAAGAAGGTACAGGATCTAACTAAGGCCTCATGTTGTACTAAAAGCCCACTAAAAAATGATGTAAAATGGCTTAAGAGGCATCACACTGTATGCAATCAGTATTTTCTGCATTAGTGCATAGATGAAGCACAGAAGACTAATGAAACCTATACAAACATCCATAATTATAAATCCTGACAGATGAAATGGCTTTGTTCTTATAATTTGATGTTTCATACAGACTGAGAAACGACTTGAGTTTAAGTGCTTGTGCTCAGGAAATAAATTTTATGCTTCGTAATTATAATGTTCCTTTCTGTACATCATTTATGGGTTGGAGTCTTAAAATTCCAGAATTTTCTAGTGCTTGGTGTACTGTACTTTGCATATACGAGAATGAAGCTTGTCACAGATAAGCTGTGTACAGTATTAAGGCTATGTGCTGATGTTTAAAATTTAAGTGTTAAGATATTTTTTTTTTCTTTTAAATATATAAAGACATTGTTCTTTTCCTTTGGAAAGGACAGTGCTATTTACCTCAAGTTAATTACACACACATTATGCAATTTGTATAAAAAAAGGTTTTGTTTAGCTTTTTGGCCACACTTGACACTAATATTCATACTTGATTATAATTATTATGCAGTTATAGCAATTAAATGTGTAATTAGCTTAAGCACCTTGTATTTTGTCAGTATTATTGTTGGTGTCATTGTGATTAATTATATTATGTAGTATGCGTACAGTGGATGTTCTAACCAACATTTTTTAAAAATATTTGTCAAAAATAGCAAGTAATAATAAGTAATAAAAAATAGCAATGTCAATATGTCACGTTAACAAAAATGTTATGTAGTTATTTTTTCAAATGTTTATTTTAAAATATCTAAATCAATCTGCTTGAGCATGCGTTGTTTATCATTAGTTATTTATCATTATCATTTATCATGATTGATTACGCCACAATTAGTCTTCCTTGTTGTCTCCGTACCACTTTGGTTGGTTTCAGGTTTAATGGTGAACTTGGTATTTGAGGAAACGTGGTCCCCCACCCTCTGCTGCTTTATCTCATCGACCCATTTGATTGACAGGGTCCCGACAGAGCCCCCTTCCTCATGCAAACGGGCCGAATGTACAGCTTTATCGGTGTGACAGCTGGGATTTCTACACTTACGACTTACAAAGAGTAAAAAAGCGAGAAGAAAAGACAGCGTCATAGATCGTGACAGGCCTTTTCAAAACTCTCCTTCATTGCGAACGTCTCATTTGAAACTCTCACCAGCAGGAAGCATCAAACTCTAGGCACCGTAGTTTTACAATGGCCTAATATGGGATTAATGGTGACCAGGAAGTCAGGTTGTTCTTGTAAATGTTGCTGGGAACTGCATTTGTTTGGTTTATGTGCTAGGGTGTTTGTGGTGGTGTATTATTATTGAAAACCATCTTTTGGCCTTAGTTTCAAGGTTTTTCTTAGTTTCAATCTTTCCCACACTCACAGGGATCAATCATTTTACACAACTACACAAAAACGACTGATTTTGAAACATTTAGAAATCGATCTTAATAGTGTTTTGAAGAAACGTATTATGCTGATAACAATGATAAATTAATGGCTAAGGAGTTTGTTTGCAAAATCTTGTCCAAAAGGGATTGTTCACCCAAATTTTTAATTCTGTCATAATTTACTCACCCTCATGTCCTTTCTAAACCTGTATGACTTTTCTTCTTCTGTGAAAAACAAAAAAAATCAATGCAACTGAAATATTCTTCGAAATATCTTGTTTTGTGTTCTGCAGAAGAAAGTCAGTCATAAGGGTTTGGTAAAGCATTAAGTAGAGTAAATGATGACAGACTTTTCATTTTTGGGTGAACTGTCTCTTTAACTTTTGGAGCAGCACATGCACAAAAGTGCACATAATCTGGCAGATGTGTGATTAAATTCTCATTATCATTTCGTAATCAATGAAATCATTGCATCATTGCAGCTGTTAGCCTGTGGAACATCTTCAGCACTGGGACTGGAATTGTGTGCACCTGCTGTGACAAAAGTCTCCCCAGTAGAATTTGTATAGGCCTACTTACCTCTCTGTCTTTCCCTCCGTCTCTCTCACAGTGGGAAGAAGTGAGCATCATGGATGAGAAGAATACGCCAATCAGGACGTACCAGGTATGCAATGTAATGGAACCCAACCAGAACAACTGGCTCCGAACAGACTGGATCCCCCGTGGCGGAGCTCAGCGCGTCTACATCGAGATCAAATTCACTCTGCGTGACTGCAACAGCTTGCCAGGAGTCATGGGAACCTGCAAGGAGACCTTTAACCTCTATTACTATGAGTCCAACAATGATAAAGAGCGGTACATTCGAGAGAACCAGTTCACCAAAATCGACACCATCGCAGCCGACGAGAGCTTCACGCAGGTGGACATAGGAGACCGCATCATGAAGCTGAACACGGAAGTGCGGGATGTGGGAATTTTGACACGGAAGGGCTTCTACCTGGCGTTCCAGGATGTGGGAGCCTGCATCGCTCTGGTATCCGTTCGGATCTTCTACAAGAAATGCCCCCTCACCGTACGCAACCTGGCCCAGTTTCCAGACACCACCACCGGGGCGGACACCTCATCGCTAGTGGAGGTACGCGGATCCTGTGTGGACAATTCGGAGGAACGCGAGGTCCCTAAAATGTACTGCGGAGCAGATGGAGAATGGCTGGTGCCTATTGGAAACTGTTTGTGTAACCCTGGCTATGAGGAACACGGAGGAACATGCCAAGGTAAGAGCTCAGATAACTCCCTCACTCTATTTTTTCCAACAGAGTGTTTCACCAGTCGAGATTTACGCACCTCACACATGGAAGGTAAAAAAATACTCTGATCGCCCATCAGTGATAGATTCTATAATTTAAGATGAGCTGATTATAATAGAAGCTGACTCATTATAAATGAACTTCTTCCCCCTCAGGGATGTGAGGGTTTACTCAGATGTAGACAGCTGGGTAGTTGGCGGATCACTGTGGATTAAGCTAGTGTTGCTATTCGAGAGGTCTGGTTATGATTATGAATCGCCCTGTTTGATATCAAAACACCTCCCTGTGGATTTGTGCATGAGAAACGCTGGCCCTAATTATTTTGTTGGAGTAACAGCCGTGTGGTTTATGAGCAGAATCCGCTTAATTAGATCATGGGCCAAGGCTCTCGTACCCTTTTCGCTCTCGTTCTTCTTTGCTATCTCTCAAGAGCATGTGCGATGGTTTTCAGTTCACATTAAAGGGAATAGACATGATTGGCAAAACACTGAAAAAGCAGAAGAGATAAAAAGAAGAAAAGGAGAGGATCAGATAGATTGCTTCTGTCACCAGAGGGCCGTTTCTCTTTCTCCATGCCTGCTTTGATTCCTAGTGTCCGTAGTCAGGCCATACGGCATGGAAAAAGCAGTGATATACTGTTTGGGGTAATGCTGAGGTCAGTGCAGGCAAAAAGGAAGAGCCAGAGGACATGTAGACAGTTTGAGCACGCCCTTTCTTTCTTTTCTGTCTGGTCCAGAAGAGGGTCATCGCTTGAGCAGGGTTATAAATGGCCGACTGGTCAGTCTAACGGCCTTTATTTATGAGCGCTATCTCAGCGGGCTAATTGCATGACAAATACGGGCTGTAATTTAGGACTCCTGTGGGCTCAAGAGGGGCAGTCGGCATTCACCGCAGGCGATCTCTCTCAGTGGATGGGCTTGTGTGGGTGGTTGGAGGGGGTACACTGGGAAAGGCCATTCTCAGAGATCTGGCCGTTTTTCATGGCCACTCTTTTATTAGCGGAGCTTGCTGGCAGCGGCCGGGTTCCCCACTCTCTCCTTAGCTTTCCTTCTCTCTCCCTCTGCTCTCTTTTGCCGTTCAGATATGTTGAAATGAAGGAAAGAGGCTGTAATTTATTGAGAGCAGAACAGCATTTCCACACAGACATTTGGTGGAACGTTTTACTTAAATCACTTCAGGGCTTGCAATGATGATTTCATTACTCTGAGATATTTGGAAAAGGGCGTTTTTTTAATATTTCTGTTGTTTGGCATATGCAAAAGTTCTTAGGTTTCATTTCTCATCTCACACATCAATTAAAAATAACCATTCAAGTCCCAAAAACTGGTATGTAGAGGATAATGTGTTTAATTTCTGGGTACTTGTCTGCACAGGACTGAAATATAAGGATAGCCTGCTGGCCAAGAGTTTCAGATTAGCTGAACGAATCCATCACTCATTGCTCTTTCAGGCCAATTTTACATTTATTGATCTTGCATGTCTGTTTTAATACCTTGTATATACTATTTAGAATTTAATGGAAAAATATATAGAAAATACAAAAAATGATTTGCTAAAAATACTGACTTGCAGAAAAAAAAAAACTTATTGTTGAGCTTTGGTATCAATTTGAAATCGCAATTCATAAAGTATTTCGTAGCCAAATTCCAGTTTGGCTCCTTTTTTATATATCCTTAGACTATTTTCTTTATATCTGTCTTATTGAAGCTTGAGCCTGTCATCAATAGCTGATTAAGCCATCACATGCTGTCTTCAGCAAGGCAACAGGCAGTTGTTTCCTCATTGAAGGGGGTTCAAAAGGTGGCTTTTTCTCCCAGCATGCAGATGCGAGTCACTGTCAGTTTAATAAGTCCGTGTGTGCAGCCCAGGCCAGGGGAGGGACGCAGAGGTTCACCTTCAATGTGAGGGTGTAGGAGAGGGCGAGAACTTTCTCAATGGGGCATCACGAGGACCTTGTGAAAAAAGCCCGTTGAAGATAAGGGATACAAGCCCCCATACCCCAGAAAGCCTCAATGGGAGGCTCTCCCCAATTGTTGGGATATCGTGATCGGGGATGGGGGCGAGAGGGGAGGAACACTAGACAGGGTCAGGGGTGACCCCTGGCTTTATCCTCCTCTCCTCCCCAAGAGACGGGGGTCATGGCCGAGACTTATTAAGACGTCAAAATTTTGACAGCTGTAGCCTAGACGGACAGATCCAAGAACAGAAGAGTGAGAGAAGGCCACAAAACAGTCGCCGTTTAGTTGGTGAATGGAGCAGAGACTTGGCCAGAGGATTTGGTGTCTTTTCTTCTTTATAAGAGTTTGTTGTTTTATCACTGCTCATCTGCTGTGTTGAGTAGGAGGTGAGGACTGAGAGGAAATCTCCGCTTGTTAGTGGGCGTCCGGCGAGCTGGAGACGTGTAAAAGCCCGCTGAGGTGCTAGGCTGCAATGGAGAATGACAGCCCACTCTCAGTGTTTCACTACACTGTAGACGTAGTTTAGTGAAACAGCACGACAACATGGAGAAAAATCCAACCAACTCGAGTGAGTTTTTAGCTCTTTTGACTAATACACCCTAACAAAAAAGTGCTATGGTATTACTGCAAAAATATGTCCTCATGATAGTATCTTGTAAGCATAGTAGTACCTTGGTACTACATGTCAAAATGTCCAAAAAACATGATAGCACCATATTAATGTTTGGTACTTTTGTAATATGTACATGGTATTTTACACATGTACCATAGCAGTATCATGGAAGTAACATAATAAATGAATTTATGCACCATGATATATGTCAAAGCCACCACACCACAGTAGTACCACCGCAGTAGGAAGTGGTAAAAGTGGTAAATGTCCAAAAAACATGGTAATACCATGTCTAATAAATTATGGCACTACCATGATACTTTTTGGTAAGTGATACTATGGTGTTTTTGATGTACCATGCAATACAAGTGCGATAATGTATATCAAATTACCATCTAATACATCATTCAACCACGGTGCTGCCACATTATTTTTTAATGGGTGCTAATGTAAAACAGCTCACGCATATTTAAGTAATTAGAAAGGATAAAGGGTTTGAAAACTAGAGCAAGATGGGAAGGTGTGATAATATGAAACACTGCTCTTTGAATCACAACAGACAGCGGCTTGTGTAACTGGAAGGAAAACGATGCTTGACATTATTTATGTATGTACACTGAGATAGACTCTCGAGAATCGCGTTTGTATCGACTTTACCAAGCAAAGGTACATTTTTGCTTTAATCACACATTAAGCAAATTGGTGTACTTGAGGAGATTATTGATCTGGTGCTCATGTGTTATTGTAAAGCAGGGATCCTCAAATCTGGACCATTCCTGCAGAGTTTAGCTCTTACCATAATCAAACACACCTGAGCATGCTAATCAGAGTCTTCAAGATCATTAGAAAATCACAGGTAGATGAGTTTAATCAGGGTTGGAGCTAAACTCTGAAGCAGGTTGGACCTCCAGGGTAAGATTTGAGGAACCCTGTTGTAGAGGTACAGCTTTTTTTTCCCGGTGTAAACTTTGCACCTTAGCACCTGTATGTGGTTGTTTGTGTGCCTAATTAGAAAAAGCTTGCATGTGTGTCTCATTGCTGTCATAATTATGAGCAGGTGTATGAGACTCATCATCCTCAGCTGTGAGTCGTTTTTGCTCTTTTCTTTGTTAAACAATAGTCACCGCCTGCCAAAATGCTCCTACCTATGAATATTCATCACTTCCTTTTTGCTTTTGATGGCAAGCACATATGTTGATTCCTGTCACGATCCTCCTCAGTTCTCCCCTATGAGCCCCTCCATCGTTCCCTGAATGGACTGTCAGCTGTCCCAGGAAAGAGAGCTAGAGAGAGAGATGGAGAGAGGTGCCCTTTGATATCAAACAAATGCGTTATTTGCATATTTCGTCCGTGAAATGCAAAGCCAGCAAACTTGTCTCTCAAAGACAATGGGCGGCTCCTCTTTTCAGCAAGAGCGAGCGAAGGTTGGGTCCATCCTCTTCGCTCTGTGATCATGGCAGCGTGCTGTATACGTTTGAAATCAGTTGGTTAATATGATTTGCGTGATTTAATCCAAATCTTTTGAATCAGCCGAGTCTGACGTTCGCGTTTCGCATGCAGAGTTCAGACGCTCCGGTCCATCTGCGTCACTCTCTTGCTGTCTGTATGTCTGCAATTGCTTGCTCATGTGTGTGTTGTTCTCCTTGACCTCTTCCTGTCTATCATCATCCGGTGCTCCCATACGGAAGCTCCCCTGACAGCTCACAGACCTTCAGTTGTCATGTTGTGATGGATGCACCGGGGGCGTAAAACGGCCTGAAGGACAGAACTGGTGGGAAGGGTGAGAGATAGAGGTGGCTGTCCCCCTCTAACAGACTGTTAGCATTCATGCTAATAAAGTTTAGGTCATGTATGACGTGACAAATGCCCTTTTTAATGTTCGTTCAAATGTTATTTGATATCACAGCATTCAAAGTACCATGGTATTACCTTCTGATGCAATAACTGTACCTTTGTAACATCAAAAAAAAATTCTGAATTCTTATATTTTAATCTTAATTTTGGTATTTTAACGTAACGGATAAATTCACAGCATTTCTCAGCAGAGACTGTTGAAACAGTTGTTACTGTTTTGCTAATGCAAATTAGCCAAAATGTTTGCACCCATGCTAATGCCATTTTAGGACTGAGATGAAGTGACAAATGTACAGATTATGAGGAAAAATGTGGTATTACCATGGTACCTTTTAAATTAGGGTGAACTAATGCTGTTTTCTTGGAACCTGTCCTCAGAAATATCCGCTTCTTACTATGCGTTCAAGTGGTGTTTTTAATCATTCAGAACAATAGTATACATCAAAATACCATATTATTCTGATACCATCATTGTACATTTTTGTAACATTTCTGGATATTTTCACTTAATCTTGATATTGTATTGTCACTGATAAATTCACAGACTGCTGAGACGACTCGCTAATGTGAACTAGTCAAACTGTTTGTGCCTATGCTGTTGTCTGTGTTTTCCAGGAATTTGGCTGTCCCCACTTTGTTCAAATATTAACTGTTCAATACCATGGTATATATCAAAGTACCATAGTATGGTACCATCTTTTTTCTAAGGTAACAGGTCTGAAATACCCAGATTAAGTAGAAACTATCCAGTGTCCTTGATAAATTCACATAATTTCCCAAGAAAGTCTGTTGAAACTGCACACTAAGCATATTTTTGTGAACTAGCCCCCGTTCCCTTTTGAGAGATTCTGATAGCGCTAGTCTAATCTCTCTGGTGTTTAATTATATTTTAATTATGCCGTCTGGCACACATTCATTACTCGCAGTCTGGATCCGTTAGATCAGAAGAGCTGAGCTGAGCACAGATCTCCTTTAGCATCACCGGTACAGTGGTGTGGACAGCGCTGTCTCAGCGTCCGCATGCCAGGGTAAATATCTTTTAGAGTGGATGAGCCTTATTGACTCACTGCTCGAGGGTCTGTCCTCCCATTCTCCCTGATTAACCCAGCATCCATTTAGATGCTGCTCTCCACACATGCTTCATGCCAAAGGGTTTGTGTTCATTTGACAAGATGTCCATCAACGGTGGACATGAGCGCCCAACCCAGCTACTTTATGCGATCCTCCCAGTCAGTTAGTGCCTGGCTCCTTTCTTTTCCCGCTCCATACATGAAGCCTTTAAGTTGGCTTCCACCCAGAAAGGGCCATAGGTCAGCCTGAGCCTGTGTCAGAGGCAGGAAGGCCCAAGCCATCATTTTCTTCTGAAAGAGTCGTTGAAGATGCTGACCTGTTTTATGCAAGAGGGGCACGGTTAACTTTACAGTTAGCATGGCTGCTGCGTGTCTTTGTCTTTGGGTTTGATTAGGACGCTGCCAAAATTTTCTCTGTACAAATGCACCAGATGGAGCCCATGAATGCAGTTGTTCTTTTCTACTAATGAAGTGTTTATGAAGGCCTAATATCAATGGTTTGATTCATGATGATTGATGTCACAAATTAATCTTCTTGCAAGCTACTCGAACTAAATGACAAACCTTTTCTCTGCACTGTGAATGACAAGAACTGAAGTGACTCTGTGTTTTCTCACTTAGGTAAATATGCAAACGTGAATGAAAGAAATGTTATTCATAGATGTGCACAAAAGCACTTTTTGAACTCTCCATTGCACAAACATGCATACTCTGCAGCATACTCAGGGATTCCTGACTGAAGTGCTCTTCGCAAAACTCTCTCTCGGCACTTCTAGATAGGACGTCAGTTAACAGATGTCAATTAGCTGAGAGCGTGTCTATGAGAACGGGAGCTGGAGAAAGGACAGACTTGGTAATGGGATTATTTCGGGGGTCGGCAGACCTGTTTCCACAATGCAAAGCAACACTAGTGATTAGCCCGGAGGGGTCAGAGCAGCGACGTCACAATGCATATTAATACTGGTAATTATTTGGAAGGGTTGAAGCATGGCTGAATCTAATGCTCGCCATTAGACATGAGGGTTTATTCCATTCCTGAGGTTTTCGGTAGAGTGGATTGGTCTCTCTCAGACCAGCTGCTGTGGAAAAAGCAACTCAGTTTGTTACTGAACGCAATTAGTTTTGACTTTATGTCTTTGTTAGCACTGAGAGAAAGACATGGGAAAGCAGGAGGCAAAGATGAAGAGCATTTGCTGAAGCACTTCTGTAGACGTAAATCTCACCAAGGAATTTCGAAACATGGGAATGGAAGCCTTGTATAGAAGCACTGAAATGTAACTACATGTTGTTGCTTACAAGTTTTTATCGCTAAAATGAAACTGTGAAATCACAGTAATTCGGTGTCCTTGAGGAGAAAAAGCTTAGCTACATTTTTAGCTTGACAGTAGCTCAACAGTTTTCAAAACATTGCAGCTTTTTCAGCTGCAAATTTTCATTAACTTTTTCAACAAGTATCATTTTAGCTTGACAAAATGCTGTACTGCTGTCACGTTAAATTGCAAACTGAAGCAATTCTCAAACAAACTAACAAAAAGGGTCATTAATTAATTTGAAATTTTGTAACAAAATAATGCTAATGTACAAAGGATTTTTTTTTAAATTTGTTTCTTATTATTTATTGGTTGAATAATTTCATCCTTAATGGGATTATTTTTACATAAATTAATTTTATTATTATTATCATTATTATTATACATAGATTTTATAATCAAACTATAATTAAAAAATTTTTTTTATTAAAAATATAATGTAATTTTAGTTATTAAATTATATTTCTTTCTGTAATAGCTTCCGCGTATTTAGCTACTTTTTGTTAGTGGCTTGTGTAGCAAACTTCTTTTCTCTCTCTTTTTAAGGGTAGCTTGAGTGTAATTTAACCTCTTTCAAATCATGAGTAACATGCACCTTGGCAAGATAAAGTTTCAGATGGCTTCCCCAACACTGCACAGTAATAATACCAATGTTCTGTCATGTTCAGAACAGGTGATACGATATGAAAACTGTGTATTTTTCCAACTGTTCACTAGAAAGAAGACTGCAATCTAAGAAGTTTTTTTTTCATGCAGATAAAGTGACCTTCCATTTATGCATCATGGAACATAAAACTACAGGAGAAGATTTCTTCAGAAGTTTATAAAACACAATGTTTACACCAATCAGCTAGGAAGGAACCAAACTCATGCATTTTATTAGCAAGCACGCACTCCTCTTGGCGTGTGAATGACCTTTAACAGAATTACAATGTTGTGGGCCTCCTCTAACACATGTGGCTTACTTAAATAAGTTGAGTATGTTACTCTCAACAGACTCCCAGTGCATTTATGTGTGTGTACACACACTTTCCCAATCTAACCACACATGCATTTCTCTCAGTTATATTTGAACTCCTCAACCTTCAAAAACGAACACATGTGACCAAAAACAAAGCAGTAACTTGAAAAAGAGACTGTTGCGAAGTGTAATTCACTCATCGTTGCTGTGGTGTTGACACATTTACCCTTTAATATCCTCTCCTGGACATTAATCTCAGAACCCAGAAATGTTTTCTGCTCGCTCACCACCTCGTCCGCACACACCTCTGCTCCGAGGCACGAGCTTGTGGCCGAACACTCACACTCACAGTAACCACAACCCATAACCCTTTGCATGTGCATTCAGTATGTCTGAGGAATTCTTGCGCTGTGTTGAATTTTGGCTCACTTGAGAGGGGAACAAAAAAATCTAGTCTTAATGTTGCTTATTTTCACTGTAAGTTGTTACTGCTTTCTTTGGCTCTGATTCGATGCATGTAATCAAACCGTTAGATTTTATCCATTCCGTTTGAGATTTAAAGAGTCTGCCTGTTTCTCCACTGCAATGTTCTCCATGTCATGAGCTGTTCTTGGTAGTTTTTTTAAGGCACAGATTGCTCGCTAAGCGAGAGCGGCCATTCAACGGGCAGCACAGTGCATTCTCCCTGTCTTTGTGTGGCTGCCTCCCTTTGAAGGCCCTTGGCTAAAGAGGAGGTGGGGGACTGAAGCCGACAGCGAGAACATTAGCATGTCAAAAGCTCCTAGAATCAATAAGGGCCTTTTTCTATCTCTCTTTTTCCCTCTCAGTTTCTATCTCTCTCTCTCTCCTGCTATATCTCTACCCAGAGGCCACGACCCTTTCTGGCATCAACCAGCACCGTACAGACCTTCACTTCATTTGTCCATGTTCACAAAATTTAGCGTAGGTGCTGTCTGGAAAACTGATGCTAGATCTTACCAAAATTAGATTTTTAGTAGAGAACAAAAAAACAGAAAGTGATCAGGAAGAGACAGTGGAATAGGATCAGGAGCAAAACTTAAACTTGCATTTTCCACATGAGCCCCATAGTTAAACCGTAGCTTCTATTTTAAAGCGTACATTTCTTAAGGGGTTTTTCTTGGAGAATTTATTTTTGTCTTTACCATGAGCTGTCAAAGCATGTCCCGCCACTACTGGCTGAGACCCAGTTGAGAGTAGCCCTTTGCAGTCTCTGCGGTCTGGCCGCTGAACAAAACAAGTGGACGGGACACGACCTGTTCTCTGCAGCATCAGCTCTTCAAGAGAACACCACTTAGCCAGAGTTCACGCCAAATGCACCGCCCCGACCCCTTCTGCAGAATTTAATATAGCGGTCCAGAGAGAGCCCATTGCCAAGCCTGCTTGAAGCGAGTGCTATTTGCTAATGATTGTAAGAGTAATCCTGCCTGTGAGATGTGTTGAAAGAGACAGGCAGGGCTGAAGGGGGTGGTTTATGGAGTGCCAGAAAAGCAATTCTAGGCCACAGCATTTTCAGTGAGGGGAAAAATGTTGGCTTTGCAATGAGGGGACAATGATTCTGCACCCTCCGAAGCGAGGCAATTATGACCACGAGTGCGTAGTGGAAAACTGAGAAAAAAGTGAAAGTGATGAAAAAAGAACAAGAGCCCGAGAAAGTGAGAGTGAGAGAAACCTGAATAAAGTCAAGGAGAATGTAATAAGTGAAAAGAAAATATTTTTTGGACATGGGATATAAAATTATACTAATATGGTTTTTGAGATTTTACCTTAGTAGTACCATATTTTTGGAAGTATCCTGATATGCTATGCTCTTAAAAAAAAGTACTATGCTACTGCCATAGTGCCAAATACCACATATTATAGTGTAAATTCCATATCAGTATAATATATTTTAAAGTACCATAGTATTACCATCTGATGGCATCACTGTAAAATAGTTCCACCATAGTACTTTTTTTTTTGTGAGGGTTGAAGTACAAGTGTTGTTATTGTTAACTATAAAAAAGATTTGTTGTTGTAGCTTATTGGATTAAAACTTAAAGTAAAATATTCATATTAGATGAAAAACTTAAACGTAAACGCCTTAAACAAAAATAAAATATAAATGTTGCATTGCAACTAAATTTATGTAGTATTTTTTTATTCAATTTAGTAATAAAAAAAACAATTATTGAAGCTAATTCAAAAAAAATTATGAATATTATAATAAATAATACTAAAATAACACTGCATGCAAATACCATGGTACATAAGCTCCAGTACTATGGTATTTACATTGTGCACCAAATTTACAAAATACCATGAAATGTTAAAAACAACAATTAAATAAAAGTAGTTCATACCACTAGTACATTATATTCCTAGTCTTTTGAGGATGTTTGATACAGTAGCTTTGTCTGAATAATATTCCTTAATAGCTTAATTGCTTAAATTGTGGTCTATACCTCATTTTACTACATAACGTTCATAGATATCTAACCCTACATGTTTTAGCAACATGAGGATGAGTAATGACTGAATTTGCATCTGTCAGATGAACCTTGCCTTCGCATACACACACATTGCAAGGCAGCTCCTCCTTGTTTGCTATGCAGGAATTGTTAGGAATGTGAGACGTTTGGCCCCCTGCCTCTCTCAGCTGCCCGTTCCCCTCAAAGGACAGTAGACAAGACAATGAGCTGCATTTCAGAGAGACTTCACCTCCACATCCCTACTGCTGCTCTGTTCTTATCCCCACTGCGGACTGAGCGGAGAAAAGAGTGTTTTCTTGTCACCTGCCTGAGCCAACCCTTCATAAAAAGCTTCCTGAAATGCCGTGAGTGCGTGTGTAGGTGGAGTTTCTGTCTATCAGATCCGAACCACTGGTTGGGATCTTGATATGATTCAGAAAGACCTACCCTGGAGTTGTTGTCTATGCTGCTTTGCCCCCTTCTGCCTCTTCTTCAAAGCTTTATGCAGCTCTCTATATAAAACACAACGACACACACACACACACACTTCTGTACAGCAGATGGCCATGTAATAATTTACCTCAGAGCGGAGCTCTCGCACATAAAGGTTAACACACGTCCTTTGTGTACGTTCGCCTCTAGCTGTACCTCCATACCTTACTTCGCTAAGACCTTGCCTGTCTTTAGAAAAGTTGGAGGAAACTTTTGACAGGTTTGTGGGGATCAGAGAGTGAGAGAGGGCAAGGGAAGGGTACGTCGAAGCAGAGACAGACAGAAGAGCGATAAATAAAACCTAGGCGAATATATGGAGATTAAAGCCAGTAAGCTTTGACGCAGCTTGGCCCCTTGCTGACAAACAAGCTTCTCAGGGGTTAGAGCCACATCAATCACAGCATCGTCTCACACACTCATGCTGCGGCGATGAGGAATGTTTGCATGCAGCGAGTGGATCAAGATATATCAGTCACTGCAGATGTAATTAATAAGCAGAAGAAGGCGGGAACCGATCAATGAGGGAATTGGTGTGTTCATCCTGGGGGCATAGATGATAATCGTCTTTCTTTTTTTCGTTCTGTTTTTCGCTGTACTTCTTTCTCAGCTCAATTCAATTCAAATTTATTTGTATAGCGCTTATATAAGTTTATTTAGCTCTTCCTGTCTTATAGTTGTAAAGCGCTGCAGTTTTTCTTTGGGTGCGATGAATGAAGCTGAAATACTAGACGCAGTAGAATCTACATTTGATATTGTATTTCTGATGTTATCTATTTTATCAGTAAAGAAATTCATAAAGTCATTACTATTAAACTGTGAGGGAATATTTATATCGGGCGGTATCTGTTTATTTGTTAATCTAGCCACTGTGCTAAATAAGAACCTTGGATTGTTTTGGTTATTATCTAGGAGTTTGCGGATATGCTCTGCCCTGGCAGCTTTTAGAGCCTGTCTATAGCTGGACATACTGTTTTTCCACGCAATTCTAAAAACTTCCAATTTAGTTGTTCTCCATTTGTGCTAAAGATTACGAGTTTCTTTCTTGAGAGAATGGGTATAACTGTTGTACCATGGCACAGTACTTTTTCTCTAACCTTTTTCAATTTGAGGGGGGCAACAGCTTCTAATGTATTAGAGAAGATAGTGCCCATGTTGCTAGTCATTTCGTCTAGTTCATGTGTATTTATGGGTACACAGAGCAGTTGAGATAAATCAGGCAGGTTATTTTTGAATCTGTCTTTGGTGGCTGGAACAATAGTTCTGCCCGGACGATAACGCGGAGCCATATAATTGTTATCAGTAATACGCAGCATGCACGATACAAGGAAATGATCAGTAACATCATCACTTTGAGGTACTATATCTATATCGGTAAGATCAATTCCATGCGATATAATTAAATCTAGCGTATGATTAAAACGATGAGTGGGTCCGGTGACGTTTTGCTTGACTCCAAAAGAGTTTATTAGGTCAGTAAACGCAAGTCCTAACGCATCATTTGTATTATCAACGTGAATGTTAAAATCTTCGACAATTAGCAGTTTATCAACATTAACCAATAGATCTGAAAGGAAATCTGCAAATTCTTTTAGGAATTCTGTATATGGCCCTGGCGGTCTATACACAGTAGCCAGAGCAAGAGATAAGAGAGAGCCAGGTTTCAGTCAGGCAGAGTACATCAAAATTATTATCTGTGATCATTTCATTTACAATAACTGCTTTGGGTGTGAGTGATCTAATATTTAGGAGCCCAAGCTTTAAAAATAGTTTTTGTTCATTTATTTTGCGTTTTTCTGGCTTAATCATGATCAGATTTTTTCTAGATCCTGCATTAAATTTATATTTTGACCTCGCTATTCGGGGAACAGACACAGTCTGTATAGATTGGACAACGCAAGTACTTCTATCACTTACTTCTTTAAGTGGGTAGAACAAAAGTCATCATAGCAGTTATTTGAGAGCTCATTCAGGCATAGCATCAGATAAGAGTGAAAGCAGTGTTTGAAAAGACTTGGGGAATTTTGTGGAAGTAAAGTGTATACGAACAATATATATAGATGAAGAATGAGAATATATAGATAAAAATGCATTCTGTAGAATATAAAATAGATAATATTTAAGAATTAGCAGTCTATATTCTGTTAAGAGTAAAATAATAAGCCTGTGAAGTGACAGTAAGTGTGAAGGAGAAGCAAAGAACTGCATAAAAGGCAATAAACTACATAAATGTCATGAAAAGTCCCTGATATTCTGGCATGAACTTGGTAACTCGTGAGATAATGTGAATGTGTGTGAGTATGTGTATGTGAGGTGGATTAGCCGCTGTTGAGCCTCCTGAGCAGCGGCTTCAGAGATAAGCCAGCATCATAAAAGTGTCATAAATATGTTAGCCATTAGCTCAAGCAAACCCACAGGTCTTGACTTCACTTTCACTGCCTTCGGCAAGTGAGTCTGTGTGTATGTGGGTGGATGTGTGTGTGCGAAAGAGACTTTTCTTTTTTCTTCTTCTTCAGAGAAGGAGCCAAATTGTCCAATATGCTCAAATTCTAATCAATTTCACATTTCACTAGCTGGGTTTTAACATATTTTAATGCATAAAAATGCTGGCTATAAACATGCATAAAAAGGTAATGTACATACACTGCCCTCCAAAAGTTTGGAAACGCCCTAGAAAAGTGGGGTTTTGGACAATATTGGCATGAATCCTTTTTAATTTGTTATAATTTTGCACTGATAAGGGACAACACAAACTACGAAAACATATTGTATTGCATAAACAGTTTATACATAGAAAAAACTTAAATTTTCAATTCATCAAAATATCCACCATTAGCAGCTATTACAGCTCTGCATAATCTGGGCAGCCGAGCTGTCAGTTTACTTAAACATTGACTTGATATATTACTCCAAGCCTCTGAAGGATTGCCCAAAGATGATTCACACTGGTTGGACACTTCTTACGGACATCACACTGTAAAAAGAGATACGTTTAATTAACTTAAAAAAATTGAGGAAACCCGTTGCCTTAAAATTCTTAAAGTAAATAATAATAAAAAAAAATAAGTTAAGGGAACTTGACAATTTACAATTTACATGATCATTTTAAGGCAAGGGGTTTCCTCAATTTTTTTAAGTTGAGTCAACATCACTTTTTGGAGTGATTAAGTCAACTTATAACTTTTTACAGTGCACGGTCCAATTCCTCCCATAGTAGCTCAATTGTGTTGAGGTCGGGTGATTGGGGAGGCCATTCCATGTCAGACATGATGCCAGCTGACTGTATCCTCTCCTAATAGGATTTGCACAGCTTGGAAGTGTGCTTGGGGTCATTGATAAGGATTTATGCTGATATTGTCCAAAACCACACTTTGCCAGGGGTGTTTTCCAAACTTTTGGAGGGCAGTGTAGGCGGAGCGTGTGTAAGGCTGGCCATGGGGACTTGGGGAAAAAATGCCACTAAATTGGGCAAAAATGCCCCTGTACAAACAAATTAAATGTATTATGTCTGCTTCTAACAAAGTAAAAATTAATAGACAGTGTCGATTGTGCATTAATTAAGATCTGCTCATGTTGCACTGGATTTCATTTTAGGCATTTTTAATGTGTTGCACATTTTAACCAATCACACACAATTCTGTTGAGCTTAGGAATGCAATGACCAATCAGAGGCGTTCAGTTGAGTCATTGCTGAAACTCATCAGCTTTGAATGAGCGCGTTCGCAGACTGAATTCCACAAATTCTCTCATCATTACGTACAATGTAAGTAAGAGATTCGTTTCATAGTGTATACAACGTCAGTAATTATAACAATAGTTTTTAGTTTTTTTTGAGAGTGCTTAAACTTGCAATAGATCAAAGTTAGTGATAATGTCACTTTCTATATATAATTTATTCGCTGTTTTTATAACCGTGGAAAGGAAACATTATATAATTATCAATTTCTAATGTTTTTTTAATTAAATTGTAATCACGTTTAATACAAATTCAGTCCCATTAAACATATTTGATTAGCCTACATGACACCCATGTCTGGTTCTTGCTTAAAAAGACAGGTTTATGATATTTAATACATTTGGCTGCTTTTAGCCTTACCCTGGTTTGGTTCACCCTCCACCTATGGTAATGTACCAAAATGTGTAAAAAATATTACGCTATTTAATTAAGACCTACACTTAAACTGCTATGAAATCTAAATTCTAAGTTTTTCCTTTTCTATTTCCCTCCAGTTTTCGATTGAATTTTGTGCTCTTGAACACAAGTTTGGAACTTTACTCACAAAATGATTGTACTTTTTTTGCATAAATTAAACTAATAACACCAAGGATGTGATGGAGAAAAACAAAAAGACAGAACCTAGAGAGATATAGACAGAAAGAGTCTCACTTCACTTGTGTGTGTGAGAGGAGAGAAATATAACCTGGCAGAGTTAAGTCAGTGTTGAATTTCCGAGAGGACACACACACTCTGAAGACCACCCAGTGCTGAAGCTTCATTCCCTCTCATTTTCCTGTCCCTCTCTCGTTCTTTTCTTTCCAATTCTCACATTTCTATTTATTTTTCCTGCAGTTTTACCTCTTTGTCCGCTATTTATTTATTTGCAGTCGTCTGAATAGAAACCACTGATGTTGACGCAAGTATCATCAGACCTCTTTACGTGTCTAACCAAGTGTCCTCAGATTACATGCATCTAATTGAAGTCCTTTTTTCCCGCCTGGAACATCTTTCAATGCTCATAAACCGCCACACATACCTTGTTGAATTCCATAATTCATTCACTTCCCAACACAATGCCCAGATCCGCTTATGTCCTCAACTCCACCCTGCATTTTGTCTTTCTATGCAGGACAACAGGTGACTGTTTTAAGGTCTAAAGACCACAGAAAGCATTCAGAGCTCAGTCTGAGAAGGTCTCTTCATTGATATGGACATTGTCCTCATGGTGGACAGTAGTACAAGAGCGTTGACCCTGAATATTGGGGCATGGACTGGTAATTACGACCCTATTATGTCACAGGCAGTAAGCTCATCTCTTCAATCGTCCACCAGAGTGAACAATGAGACCGTGATTGTCCTGCTATTGTCCAGCCCAGTGGTCATAGGCTTCATGGAGAGAGAGTGGAAAGGTCAGGTCTGTAGGGGGGATGAGAGCTGTGTGTGGAATTGAAACCAGGAGCTGTTAGGGTTCTCATGAGGGACCTAGGATGGAGGACTTAGGAAGGGAGGGGACAGCTGGTCGTCTTCCGTTAGGGTCTGGGACTGAGAAAATACTCAAGCAGGTGGAGGGTGTTAGATATCCTAAGTGCTAAAAGTCAACGAGTGCATTCGCTTATAAACAAGACCGAAACTCCTGCACTCGAGATCTCTTGATCTCTTGAACACACCTCCAGTTTCCTACCGTGGTTTTAAGCTTCCCAAGAATCCTCTTCAATTAGCTCTGTCGTTAAGATGATCCAAAGCTGATAAGATGAAACCTCCAGCTCTAATTCCCATCATTCTCCTCCAACGCATGGCAACAAAGCACACCGTCCATTGGAGGTCATGACCCAGGGCTGCATCTCTTCTCCCTGAGTTCTTTATATCTTTCCATCCTTCACCCCCTACTGTTGTTTTATGGAGCTTGTTTAGAAGATGACAAAACTGTGTTAATCTCCTCTCAGAAGATGTACGTTAACTCTCTCCTCTGATCAAGTGTGCTATTGCGGCTGATTGCGAGTGATTGGCCCCTGGGCAGACTGTGATGGAGGGAGAGATGAAACGGAGAAATGGAGGAAAGTGGAAGGTGGTGATTCCCGAGGGCGAGCTCTAATGCGGCCCCAGGGTTTCTGACACTTATATGAGATTAAAAGGATTGGCCAGCAAAGAGAGAAAATAAGAGAGAATGAGGCAGAAATTGATGAGGGACACTTGTTTGAAGTACTGTGTCTCTTGACCAATGTTGTGGAAAGTTACTTTTAAAAGTAATCCATTACGATATGGCGTTACGTCATTAAAATGGAACTAATTGTGTTTCTTAGTTACTTTTAATGGAGATGTTACAGATACATTACAGTTGTGTACACTGGTCCTGACCTGCATCTTGCCTGTCCTTAATATTTGTGAAATGTGGGGAACTTTTCTGTCCTCATTTGAAGTGAAAATGCTATGTGGAGCAAAAAAATTCACAAACAGTTAGAATGTATTACATGTTTAATAAGCATGTATATTTTGGATTGGACTATATTTTTTACTGTGGCTCTATGACTGGTAAGGAGAAGTATAAAAGGGCAGTCACACTAGATTTTACAAAGGAGAAAACATTTCATTTTATTTTATGGTATTTATTTATTCATTTAGTATTGATACTTTTTCTATCATCTCTAGTGCTTTCTGTCATCTCTAGTATGTTTTTTTAATAAAAAAATTTAAATAATTTAATAATACTGTTAAATGAGAATAATGTTAAATAAGAGTGTAAAGACCATCGACTCTACCGTGCGACTCCACCGGGCAGGGACACCGGCAAGGGATAGTAGTAGCTTTTTATTTAATTTTTTCATTGATATGTTTATTATTGAAATGTTGTTGTTATATGCATGTGTTAATTTGATTTAATTTCTTTATTTTCTTAAATATGTGGGTAGATAGTATTTATAGAGTTGTAACTTTTTAGTTTTAGTTACTTTTTCTTATTTGTAAGTCGCTTTGGACAAAAGCGTCTGCTAAATGACAAAAGTAAAGTAAGTAAGTAAGTAAATAGCATAGCTTAGCAGATCTCAAAATTAATATCATATTTATCTTTCATATTGTACAATGTGATGCCTAAATTCACTGTACAGTATTCTGTATAGTATTTCAAATAATTGACAAGTAAAAAAAAATTCTACAACACTGCAACCCTATGAGTGTCTTCCTTTTGATCTTCCTTTTGTTCATATTATTATGGATGCAAAACCACTAAAATGAGTTTCCCCATGTTTGATTTTCATCCAAGAGGCCAGTCTCTGATGCTTGAATCTTCTGTTGGTCTAACGTTCTTTTTTTGCTTTGCAAACTTGCAGGTCAGAGTTCACCAAACCCAAACTTTTGTAGGCAGTGAAAGACAAATATTCTTCACATTTGTTCGCATTCATATGCATGTGAATGGCACACAAAGCCCAGTGTGACCGCCCTTTAAGGGCCGTCCTCTCGACACACGAAAGCTTGTTTGTCCTATTTGTCATATAAAAGCCTTGTGTTTCTTTACCATAATGCTTTGCTAAGAGCATGTATGATTATCGCTAAGAGCATTATTATGATTTGTGATATTCCGCATGTAGCGTTTATATTGATAAGACCTTTTAGGGAAACACATCTGTAAACTATCTACAGATCAATAAACTCTTAGATAAATGTCATAAGTAGCGGCTTTATTCATGTTCAAATGCTATCTGTAATTGTGCGCGTATCGATGGCTTTGTAGGGAAAAAGTCAATAAAAGACCTCAAAGCATTCCTTTGTCTCTGTCACCATAAATAGGAAATTATGCTGTGTTTGTATGTGTGTGGCATATTAGAAGGAGCAACAGAAAAAAAAAACAAGGAAGTAGAAAGACAAACAAACAAAGGAAGAAAAGAATAAAGCTGGAGGGAGGACAAAAATGGGCGAGAAATAAAAGAAAGCGGACAAACATGAAAGAGAAAACAGAACTAGAGAACAAATGCTGAGAAAGGGCTTGGCTTGGGTGTTGGGATTAATGACAGTGAATTCCTCTAGTATCACTTCCTCTCTTCATTAGTGTGTCATAAAGTCGTGCACTGCTGTCTGTCATTCAGACATTCCACACCATTCCCATACAGAGTGTTTCACAGGCCTGATGTAAACATTCACACACTGAGTGTTGTTATGATAGCTGGAGGTGAAAGACTAAGAGTTCTATCTCAAAACGATGAGCTACTGTAGCAGTATATGCGAAATAGTTCATGATCATTAACGGCTCAATTTTCTCTCACTTTCTTTCTCTTCACAGCCTGTAAGATCGGTTACTACAGAGCGCTGGCTACAGATGACAGCTGCTCTAAGTGTCCCCTGCACAGTTACTCCATTAGGGAGGGATCCACTTCTTGTGCCTGTGACAAAGGCTTCTTCAGGTCTGAGACAGACCCTGCTTCTATGCCATGCACACGTAAGTGTTTTTAACCTTCACACACTTTATCTGGGTTCACACTGACTCCACGGATGAATATAAAGTTTGTGCTCCTTTGGTTTTGGAGCATGTGTACAACTTTGAGATCATTTGTAGTCCAAATTACACTACCATTCAGAAGTTTGGGGTTGATGCGATTTTTTTTTTTTTTTTTTTTTTTTTTGAAAGAAGGCTCTTATGCTCATCAAGGCTGTATTTATTTGATAAAAATACAGTAAAAACAGTAGTATTTTGAAATATTAGTTTTGAGTTTTCTATTTTAATGTATTTCAAAATGTAATTACTCCAGTCTTCAGTATCACACGACCTTCAGAGTCAGTGGTGTATTCGTAAACCAAATCAGTGTAATATGCTGATTTGGTGCTCATAAAATATGTATTATTATCAACATTGAAAACAGTTGTGCTGCATAATTTATTTGTGGAAAACATGATAGAACAGCATTTATTTAAAATAAAACTTTTGGTAACCTAATAAATGTCACTTAAGGCTTCCTTGTTGAATAAAAGTATTGATTTCTTTAAAAAAAAATATATATATATATACTCTAAGTGTGCCGTTCTTGGCAAGAATAAACAGTAATGTGGACCAGATTATGCTTGTAGTCGAAAGTCAGCTACGTGAGACTAAAAACACAGATGTAAACAAACCACCCTAGACATGAGTAATCATCAGACCAGGTCAGGGATTTTGAACTGAGGAAGCACATATCACTCAGGAGAACCAGCACCGCCTGGACTTGTATCAGACTGCAGCTGTTCACTTCACACACCAGTGGAGCTGATTTCCTACAGGCTACTTACCAAAGTTAAAAAACAAAAAATGTGCTTGACAGTGACAAATTATTGGATGTTTAATTGCAGCGGATGCTATTTTGTGTTTTTTATTCCTGCATTGCTTAATCAAAAACATTGGTGACTGACTGAAATGTGTGTGTGTGTGTAGCAGTGAGTTGGGAGGAGCCCTGTCATGATGAGTAAAGATAGATATGTGTGTCAGACCCTGAGGTGAGTCATAGACTTGATAACAGTGTTCTGCTTGTTAAATAGAGACCTGCATTGAAGCGGCAGCAGTCGATGCGCCACAGCTCTGAGCCAAGACGACAGGGTTAATTGTAAAAAACGAACACACACGTCAAGTCGTTCATGACATGCTCTTTCTCACATACGAATCACTCACACACACACACACACTCAAGCCGGCGTGATCAAAAAAGAATTACGTGATAAATGTATTAAAGATCTCTGGGAAAAGGGCAGAGAGGCACCCAGACCAGATATGTTCATGGTGTCAGATTTAATAGGTTTTCCAGATCTGAATGATCAGGGGCGGCAGGTGGGGGAAAGGGCTCTTATGCATCTATCGGGCGTCCGGATGTGCATTTTACGTATCGGATTGTCTTTCTCGCTTCTATCTCCTCTTTAATTGGAGCGCTCTTTCATATCGCCGTCTGTCGTTCACCCAGAAGCACCCGTCACATACTCAACAGCCAATTCACTAAAGGCGCACACAAAAAAAACGAGATAAAAAGGTGCTAGGTAGCAAGGGAGGGAAAAAAGGAAAAATGCGAGAAAATGGGGAGACAGACAGCAAAGAGGCGCGAGAGAAACGACCCCATTATGCTTGCCGAGCTGAGCCTCTCTCTCTCTCACCTTATCGTATTAAAATGCAGCGAAGCCAGTCGACTTAATCAGCTCCTGTCAATCACAGAGCGTGTGGCACCGAGCCACTGTGGGAGCGTGCTCGGTTCACCCCACTCTGCCGGGTGGGTACAGCAGCCACATACTTAATACAGGTTAAACTGAGTTTAAAGACCATTTACACTTAAAGCTCAGCCAGGAGGAATTCAATCTTAATTCAGACCTAGGTCAGATATCTGTTTGAAGTGTTTAAATGATTTGGAGGATATGGAGATATTTGAAAATGGCTTTTGCCATATGAGAGACCTCAAGGAGAGATAATGAGACCCATACTGTTTGAATGTTTGTCCTCTTCACTAACTTCTTCGAGTTTGATGTTGGACGTGTGGTAATCGAGACCACCCATAGGAATGAAAAATCTCAAATGAGATCTTTTAAAAAGTTAAATGAGTAATTTTTAACAAAGTACCAGCTAAATATGCCAACTTTGGCTCTATCAGTTGTGTGATTTGTAGACTACCTGCTAGCCCGTCCAATAGGAGATGAGGAAACCCAGTTCAGGTTTAAAATTTAATTTGTTTCTTCGATTCAAATGAGACCCATGTGGAGACTTGCATAAAAGCATTTGTAAAATTCGAATGTGCAAGGTTTCCTGTGCAAAAACAGTCTGTCATGCTTCTTGTTATTGCAAACTGATATGTTATTATTTTAATTATCATAATCAAAAACACTCTAGTTTGTAGCATAATTAGTTTTACTGTTTACTGAACTTTGTTATTCTTTTAGTTATTTACCTATTGCAGCTAATGAATTGAAAGTCTCACACAGTCACAGGAAATAACTTGCTTCCACATTGAAAAGTAAGGTGGATATCTCTTGCTCCTCAAATTTTATCATGATACTAAAGACTTTAACAACCTCACAATCTGGAGTTTGAATAGAGATCTCAACAGTGTCTCAGGCTGTCGAGATATGAAAATTCAGTCTGATTTAAACATTACTCATCCAGTTTTCACAAATGATCTGCTCTATAAAATCCAAATTCATTTTCTAGTAATATAAAAACGTCTTAGGTTACTTGTGTAACCCTAGTTCCTCGAGGGAACGAGACGCTGCGTCAACGACGCTTTGGGGAACGCCAATAGCGTAACCGGCTCTGAATACCAATCAAATCTGTCCAGAAATGGGAAGGGATGTCACGGGCGAGGTGACGTAATGACCAGCTGGTACAAAAGCACGTGCGGTGAAACCGGCATCAGCTTATAGAATGAAGCAAGCGCTGGCAGGGATGCCGGAAGTGTGGCTCCGTGACGCAGCGTCTCGTTCCCTCGAGGAACTAGGGTTACACAAGTAACCTAAGACGTTCCTCTTCAGGAACTCGAGCTGCGTCAACGACGCTTTGGGGAACGAGATACCAACGGCTCCAGACTTCCGCACCCCTGCCCTGTGTGTCCAAAAGAGGCGCACAGCTAGGGCAAGAGAACGGAAGAGACTGGAGTGGCTCACATGTCCAGGCCAAGGATCTGACTAAGGTCAGAGGCGTGGACCAACCCGCAGCGTTGCAGATGTCCTGAATAGGAACAACTGCGAGAAAGGCCTTGGAGGCCGCCACACTCCTAGTGGAATGAGCCCTGACTCCCATCGGCGAGGGGAGGTCAGAAGACTCATAAGCCATGTGAATGGCATCCACAATCCACCGACTGAGGGTCTGCTTGGAAGCAGGCAGACCCCTCTTAGAAGGACCGTAGCACACTAGCAACTGGTCCGTCCTTCTCCACATGGCAGCTCTGTGGACGTGCTCGCACCTGGTCAGGCTCCCGAAAGGGAGGAGGACTAAGCCTCAGTGCACCACGGAGGAAACATGTAACTAGGGGTTGTGCGCCCACTGTCAATCCAGCAAGAGGGGTGTGGTAAGCAGAAATTGCCGCCACATAGACCTTCAAGGTGGAGTGGGCTAACCCTGCGGAGAGTCGAGCCTGCAGGAACTCCAGCACTGTACCTACTGGGCAGTTAACTGGGTCGAGCTGGCGATCTCCGCACCATGAAGTGAAGAGTCTCCACTTCAGGGCATACAGTTTCCTCGTAGAGGGAGCTCTGGATTGGAGAATGGTCTCAACAACCTCGGTTGAGAGACCAGAGGCTATCAGCTGTGCCCCCTCAGGGGCCACACCCACAGCTTCTATAACTCCAGGCAGGGGTGCACAAGGGTGCCTCCTGCCTGTGAGAGGAGATCCCTCCTGACTGGAATCTCCCAGGGAGAGCCGTCAAGGAGGAAAATCAGGTCCGAGAACCATACTCGGCCCGGCCAGAACGGGGCTACCAATAGCTGCCGGTGTCCGTCCCGGCGCACTCTCTCCAGAACTCCGGGGAGCAGAGCAATCGGGGGAAAGGCATAAAGACGAAGCCTCGGCCACGTCTGTACCACAGCATCCAGCCCCTCGGAGCTGGATGACGTAGAGAGTACCAGAGGGGACATTGCGCTGCCCGAGTAGCGAAGAGGTCCACCTGGGCCTGGCCAAACACTCTCTAGATCTGCTTCCCCACCTCGGTGTGAAGCATTCCCGGATAACAGCCCCTGCCTCGACAGGGTGTCGGCTCCCCATGAGGTACTAACTCAGATGCTCAGAAGGGAGCGGCATGCTCAAGGTGACCCTCTAAGTTGAGGGGAGCAATGCTAGCTCTACCAAGGCAGATCTCTGGAGAGCGGAGCACTTAACTCTCTGCATGAGAGGGAGCTCAAGACACTCAGAAGGGAGCGGCATGCTCAAAGGTGACCCTCAAAGTTGAGGGGAGCAATGCCAGCTCGACCAACCAGGAGAGCTAGGCCTCATAGCCCACACAAGGATCTGGTGTGCCAGCCTGTACAGGGGGCGCGAACCGCAGACCTCCTTGGTGGTTGCTATAAGAGACCACCGATGTGTTGTCGCTTGCGAACTAACACATGGCAACCTCTTAGGTCTAGGAGAAGTACTGAAATACGGCCAGCATCTCGAGCCTGTTGATGTGCCAGGCGAGATGATGACCCCTCCACCGACCGTGGGCAGGGTGGCCACTCATGACCGCTCCCCAACCGGTGAGGGATGCGTCCGTCGCTAGCATACGCGGCGACAAGGAGCTTCCAACACCAGGCCCTGGGACAAGAACCAAGGTTGTCTCCACATGTCCAAGGCACGTAGGCACCGCCGCGTGACCTTGATCATGCGAAGCGGGTTTCCCCTCGGGGAGAACCCCTTGGTCTTGAGTCACCACTGTAGGGGTCTCATGTACAGCAGGCCAAAAGGTATCCCGTTGGACGCAGCTGCCACCAGACCCAGCAGTATCTAAACCGCTTGACAGTGAGTGACTGGCCTTCTTTCACCCTCCTGACTTTCGTGAGGATTGACTCGATCCGAGCAGGAGACATACGTGCCTGCACCGTGGTCAAATCCCCACCACCCCCAGATAAGTGGTTCTCTGTAATGGAGAACGCACACTTTCCTTGGGGTTCAGTCTTAACCCCAACACTTTTAAGTGAGCGAGAACAACACCTCAATGTTGAGCCGCCCTCCGCTCTGATAGAGCAAGAATCAACCAAAGGCCGATGTAATTGAGTATGCGGGCGCCCCGTAGCTAACGTGGCGCCCACACACTCGTAAAAGTGTGGGGTGAGAGTGCTAGGCCGAAGGGAAGTACCCGATATTGGTAAGCTTTTGCCCCCAAAAGCAAACCTCAGGAACTTCCTGTGAGTGGGAAGGACGGAGACATGGAAGTATGCGTCTTTTAGATCTACGTGTCAAACCAGTCCTCGGACTTGATCTGAGATACTTACCTGCTATCAGACCAGTCCTCGGACTTGATCTGAGTACTTACCTGAGCATCTTGAACTTCAGTCTTGCAGACTGAGCGGTTCAATTGATGCAGATCTAAAAAAGGGACGCAAACCTCCATCCTCCTTGGAACTATGAAGTACCGGCTGTAGTACCCGGACTCTCTTCGGAAGGAAGACCCACCTCGATGGTATCTTTCCTTAAGAGTATCTACCTCTTGTTCCATTACCAGAGCCTGCTCGGGGCCCACAACGTGGAATTCACCCCATTGAATTGAGGCGGACGAGAATCAAACTGGATTCTGTAGCCTCTCTCTACAGTGCGCAGGACCCATCGAGACACATTTGGCAGTAGTATCCACGCTGCAAAATAGTCTACTAAGGGAACCAGTCTCTCGAGACTGGCCTCTGGTGTAACCCGGAGCGGCTAGTTCGGTGCCCTGAAGCGGAACCCCGGCAGGGAACGGCCGAACTAGCTGCTCCAGAGACCCCCGAAGGGGTGGCGAGCATCTCAGCTCCGCTACGATACCGGGCGGAAGAGACTGAGATATGCGCTCGCTGGAGACCGCTGCGCCCTGAAGCACCATAGGTGGCAGGGTTGGCAGAACGATCTCCTGAGGGCGCTGGGGGGAGTGACGATCGCCGTGCGATCGTCGCTCTACCGCAGCGGGGGCTACCCTCATAAGCCCTGATCCCACTCACATCAGGGCTTCTTGGCCGAAGACGTCTTCGCCTGCTTGGCTGGGAGGTCTTTGACCGCGCACCCTTCTTACCGCCCCAATCCGCTCCTGCGGGGGCACGCTTGCCTATACGAGGAGCCAGCACGCGGCAGGGGCTGCTCTCGCCCAGCAGCCCCATGAGCTAGAGAGCGGCGAGGGAGAAACCGCTGGAACTCCGCCACCTGCCTCCTGAACCAAAAAAGGCCAGGCGGCAAAGTGGGGCGTCCAGAAGGAAGGCCCTGTCACGATTGCTTACCATAAATCCGACAGGGTCCACCAAAGATGCCTCTCCGCCGCCACCAGGGCTGCCATAGATCGCCTTGACGGTCTCCCTGGCGGCGCGGAGAGACAAATCAACGGTTTTGCGGAGCACACAGATGTGCTCCGCATTAATCCCCCGCCCTCATCCAACTCCTTGAGCAGGTCAGCCTGGCATGCCACCATGATGTGCAAACATAAGCCAGACCGACCTGCTGACGCGTACCCTTTGCCTTCAGAGACGACGCAGCGTCAGGGGACAGATAGCTCGCAAGCGTCTGTTCCACCCGCGGCATCGCTCTGTAACCGCGCTCACTCGTCCCCATGACACTACCGAAATAACAGAATGAGGGGACGAAGAGGCGGGCCGAAATATTTTCCCTACAACCTCGACACCTCAGTGTGGAGGTCGGGGAAAAAAAGGGCAGGCTCAGATGTGGAGGTGAGTCTGAAACCGCAGAGAACGCAGTATAACCCTCTCTGCGGTTCGACAAAACACTCCACAGGCTCCTCATATGGGACGACAGAGTGGGTGCAACATGCTCGACGCCTCCCATGTCAACCTCCTCGGAGGAAGACGCGAGAAGCGCCGATGCTGCTGCCCGAGGGGAAGAAACCGCCACGCGTGCTTCCGGACTCGGGGAGCGGTCGCGGGATCCGGCAGGTGCGGATGGAGAAAGAGCTCGCTCGTCTCCGATCCCTCTGCCAGATCCCGTTGCGAACCCCACGAACGCCGTCTCCGCTCCGCCTTAGCGGAAGCGGGTCAGTGCCGCGGGGAACGCTAGTGAAAGAGCCCTCTCCGGAGAAAAGAGCCTTTCGGGAGCGAAGCACACGCAGAGGAAAACCCTCGCAGTGCGGACAATCAGCCCCCTCGAGGGCTGCCTCCGCATGCCTCGCTCCCAAGCAAAGCACACACAGACTGTGTGTATCCTCCGTACACAAACAGCGTTTTGCACGGAGGAACACACAGCCCGTATTGCGCCTCACTCCTCTCCCCACTTCGCTTTGACATGTTTTACAAACAGACAGACAACGGTAAATAGGACTCACCAGTCACAGAGCGCTTCGCTGAATGACAAAAAGCTGATGCCGGTTTCACCGCACGTGCTTTTGTACCAGCTGGTCATTACGTCACCTCGCCCGTGACATCCCTTCCCATTTCTGGACAGATTTGATTGGTATTCAGAGCCGGTTACGCTATTGGCGTTCCCCAAAGCGTCGTTGACGCAGCTCGAGTTCCTGAAGAGGAACACTATAATATATGTTAACAGTTCTATCACTTCTTTCTATGTTTATTTCTCCTCAGGAATTTTTGGACAAACATCTATATTCAAGTTCATACTTGAATACAACATAACCGAGAACTCAATTAAGTCTCCTGAGCAATAAAAGAGCAACCTCTGAGCAATAAAATGTTCCTCCGGGCAAGCTTTGTGAGAAAGTCAACCTGGGATTGCTGATTTAGAGAACCATATTTATGATGAGAACGTCATTGCTATACCAGAAATGGCAACGAGGGCGACCAAATTAGCATTTATGAGATCCCTATCAGCAAGTTGCTCAATTATGGAGATGCAATCATTCTCTCTCTCTTTCTCTCACTCTCTCGCGGGTTGAATGTATTTCCTTTTTGCGCAGCTAGCACTGCGTCGCCTGTGGTGCTGGTTTGTCATAAATGTAATTATCTTTAAATTCAGCAGCGCCTGGTTTACGAATACACCACAGAGAAAAACAGCGCAAATGTACACAAATACACACAAGCACACAAACAGACTTGTATCCGTCATAGGCTGTAACATCATCTGCCTGCAGTGGCAATAAAAGGGTGTGTGTGTGTGTGGGTGGGTGTGTATTTGTTTGCCATTGAAGATTCCCTTGCCAAGGGTGTATTTTGAGATCAATCTCTGCAAGAGTCATAATCCTGTTTTGTTTGTTCCAAAACTTCCAGACATCACTGTGGCGGAAATGAAACATAAATCATGTGCATATTTTGTCGTAGTGTCTGTAAACTGTATTTCTTTTTCCAAAATTGTCTTTTCGTAGAGCCACCATCTGCTCCTCAGCACCTTATTTCCAATGTGAACGAGACCTCTGTGAATCTGGAGTGGACTGCTCCAGCATCCTCCGGCGGCAGGCAGGACCTTGCTTACAACGTCATATGCAAGCGGTGCAGCTCTGACGGTCAGCGTTGTCAGCCCTGCGGCAACGGCATCCATTTTTCGCCTCAGCAACTGGGCCTTCGCACCACCCGGGTGTCCATAAACGACCTGCAGGCTCACACCAACTACACCTTTGAGATCTGGGCAGTCAATGGGGTCTCCAAGCAGAGTCCCGGACCAGAACAGGCGGTGTCTGTGACAGTTACCACAAACCAAGCAGGTAAGTGAGTGGTTTATGTTCACAAATGATTGTTGAACATGTTATTCCTACTATTATGACTTCATTAAATACCAGGCTGATGTCATCATGTGATCTGGTCACAGGCTATTGTGTTGAATTTGTCACCAGAGTCTGATACAGACCATAGTCATCAAGTCGGTAATCAGCTTCCCGTCTGTGAAAGTGGTCTGTCTTATATCACCACAGAGAAATTTCTAATTACTCCTTGTCTGTGTCTGTCAGAATGGATTTTTATGACATTAAACCACATGTCGGGTCGAATTGCACATGTGCATTTGTTGGCTGCTCACATTTGTTTGCTCTGAGTGGACTATTAACTTTTACAAGGTGTTTAATTTCGGGTTCTTGAGAATGCGTGAGACAGGAAGTGCTTTTTTGTCTGGCTTTGGGGATTTTGTGTCAGTTGGGTCTTCTCCGAGTGTCTTTCTCACCATCGTTGTCTTGGTAAACTCTGATAGTAATAGCCATCACACCTGTCTGTACACTCTTCAAACAGACCTTCACTCCTGACCGTCTGTTCTTAGCTTTTATATCCCCATATATTGGGGCTCTGAGCAGACATTTCCCTATAGCACTGAATCACCTATTGATGCTTGCTAAAGGCCATATCAGTATTAATATTTTTGCTGTTTCTAGCCACCAGAATGTCCTGCCAGCTGCCCCAGTAACCACATATTGTTGCTTTTGTAGCCACTCAGAAAATCTTTGGAACTGCACAGCAGCAAGTTGTCTTGATTTTTGTCAGGGAAGGTAAAAATCAAGCTAATATAAATATGAAACACTGATCTGTTTATAATTATAATTTTCATCTGCACTGAGGAATTGAGCCAGGATCGTTTCATGGTCTGGCTTCCCCTTTGGCAACTGTAGAGTATCACTGATAAAACACTAAAGATTATAGATAAGCATGTTCTCCTTAGATGACTACATAAATGGACCTTCAGTAGTACCAAAGTGAAATTATGAGAGAAGGAAAAGAATCAGAAGCACTTGAGTGATTCTCACAATGGATCCGGAATGATGATATAATGGGCACATCACTTTGGTGATTTGACTTTTTCTTAGAGTTACGAAGCTGTAGTCACTACATTTTTCAGATGCTAACCTGTGTAGCTTCTAGCGTTTAGTTGTTTTTCAGGTTTTCTCAGTATGACAACACAAATATCTCCAATATCATACTTCCTCATTGCTTTATAGCACTAACATGTTTATTTTTCTTTGAAACAGATGGGCAGTCGGGGTTCTCCTAGAAATACTAAGCTTATTCTCTTTGTGTTTTTCTCCTCCTCCAGCTCCCTCTCCAGTTACCACCATCCAGGCCAAGGACATCACCAGGCACGCTGTGTCTTTGGCATGGCAACAGCCTGAGAGACCCAACGGAGTCATTCTTGAGTACGAGGTCAAGTACTACGAGAAGGTGAGATGATTCATGGGAAAGCAGTTTCTAAAATTTTTCCCTAATGAAATTATCCATGTGGAAAAGACCAGCATAGATGGTCACCAACATATGTTGTGTTTTGAATATGGGTGTGCAGCCCCATGAGGCTTCTTAACCGGCTTGGTCAACCTGCTTCACCAGAAGGACCACGCTGGTTGGAATCATTTGATTTTGCATGCGTTTTGTGAGGCTCTTCATCCTGACAGCATGAAATAAGGGATATATTTTGGAAAAATATAGTTCAGGATTAGGCCTAGTGACATGACTTACTTGTTTTGGAGCTACAAATGGGAGAGATGCTTCTTTGAAACCGCAGACAAAGATGTAGCAATTAAGGTGAAGCCTTCACTTAAGTCCTTAACATGAGCCGTATGATGTCAGGTACATCAAAATGAGAGAGCTGCATTTTAGTTCCTGACTAGACCAGACTCACTCACGTTCGCAGCAGGAGTGTGGTGAACCGGCGGGTCAGAACAGCATGGGGTGGATGGACAGATCTAGGGTGAAGCATACAGGCCGTTGGGATACACAGAGAGGATAACAGCATTCTCCTCTCTCTGCTCCCGCTGTGTCTTCCTCTGGCTGGCTGATTACAGATTGCAGCAGTGGTCAGATCCTTTTCCCTTACACTCTGAGGTTTTCCATTGCAAACACACACTGACACACACACAAGACCAAGACACAAAAGTGATCCAACAATTACAAGCCAAACATTAGGGGACATCGGGGGAAAAAAATACTTAAACTTACTAACGTGCCTTTGCTTGTTTTGGTTCAAACTTGACATTGTTTAAGTGGTTTGGATCTAGTGATGAAACAAGGGAATTTTGAACAAGCAAATTCAGGTTACACCCAAGGGAGCGAGTGAAAACAAAGATGGCAACCTTGTTTTTGTACAACGAGGTTGTGGTTTTCCCTACAAAAGCCTGGCTGTAGTTTCTGTGTCAGACATTAAACAAATCTCTCTTCCGTTTTGTTTTATCAGGGTTTGATTCCAAATAAAACAATCCTAATGACCAATTCCACAAGTTGGTCTAACATTTCCTGTTCCTCTCATCCAATCAGGATCAAAACGAGCGCAGCTATCGCATAATGAAGACCTCGTCCCGAAGTGCCGAGATCAAAGGCCTGAGCCCACTCACCTCTTATGTGTTTCATGTGCGTGCCCGCACTGCTGCTGGCTACGGAGACTTCAGCGCCCCCTTCGAGTTCATGACCAATTCAGGTAGGTTTGCATGTGCGTGTTACTGAACCGACAGTGGTAAGTCTTTGTTCCCACAATTAGAGACTCGTGTTGAGTTTTAGGGTGGATCAGCCATTCATCCGGAATCTATTTCTCTAAAGTAACATAATTATAGCCTTTATGTATGTTTTCCTTTTCTTTACAATAGTTTCTTTGTTTGCTCACTCCAAAGTCGCTGGTATTTTTAAAAGCACTTTAAAGTAAACTCTGTAACGAGTGGAATGTTTTGGAGCTTTGGTACTAGGTCATTTTAGCAAAAAACAGGACTTGTCCTCACTGATGAAATCAGGCTCTTCTAGAAACATTCAAAATGGCTGACAAATTTAATCTGACACTTTTAAATAGGAATTACGCATTTGAGATTAATTTAAATGTTGTGTTTCCTTTCAGTTCCCTCTCCCATCATTGGAGATGGTGCTAACTCCACCGTGCTGTTGGTGTCTGTGATCGGCAGTGTGATTCTGTTGCTCATCTTCATCGGAGTCTTCATCATCAGCCGCAGGTAAACCACCAGGCCCAACTGGGTGTCAGTCGTCTCACAGATACTGTCTGAATCTGGAAGCATTCCTCCGTCTTTCCCCTTGTCCCTGTGGGCATCTCTGTCACCTCTCCCTCACCCTGTCTGTCATCCTATATCAGTCTTTCTATCTGTTGTGTTCCTGCTGTATTCCCCTCTCTCTACCTGTCCATCAGTCTGGTTCTCACGGCTCTTCCTCCTTCTCTTTCCTGCTCTCTCTCTCTCTTTTTCCCTGTGGTGTAGCTAGTGGTATTGTGACAGGCCGTTGGCAGCTCTGCCTGATTAGTCTCCGCCATGCTGCTACGGGTCTCTGTGCCGTGTGTGTCGAAATCCGCAGGGAACGTGTACCATTCCCAAGGGAGCCGAGACGCATGGCAGGACGGCGTATGTGTGCATACGTGTACATCTGTGTACTGTACTCAATCAGAGTAGCTGTCATACTCCCATGGGCAAAACGTCATGGTTGTTTTGCCTTAATCAAACAACTTTTTCTTGCCAAACTCTCAGCCAGCTATGCGCTTACTCCACTATGGTTATCATCAGCTACATTTCCCTTTCATAAGGCCTCCTCCTATTGTGTCCGATCGCAGTTTCCCAAGACCAGGATGAGAGTGTCTATTCTTACAGTGGTTGACATTGTATCATTATCAGCTGAAATAATCATCTCTGCATCCTCAAAGTCCCCAAAGAGGAGCTTCACCCTCATTCAGGGTGAAAATAACAATCCAAGCTAATGAATGGGGCTTTTGTTTTGGCCAAGCAGCTATTAAGCACTTCCTCAGGGGAGCCCTTCAACGGGAGACAAGACTACACATCCCAAGTAGCTCTCACCTTTGGCCCACTCTTCTCTACCTTGACGGGACACCGCTCGATCGTGGAGGTGAGGAGGAGGAGGGGGGGGGAGGTTACAGCCTCTCACAAAACCTTGGGTTCCTCGCTTCGGTACTTGGATAGCACACCTGATAATCTTCTTGTTCCTAAAATAAATGTGTACCAACCATTCGGGCTGATGGCAGGGCCTCCTCCTATGAAGGCATGGCCCCCTGCAGGCAGAGCTATTTCCAGCTTCTGCGGAGCGCTCAGGCGTTAAAGCCTGGCCCTTTCCTCCTGTTCTACCTGTGGATATGCCCCTCTCCCTCCCTCTAGCCTTTTCTTCCTTCACTAGCCCCGGACCTTGGGGGCCGTTGTCAACGCCAGAAAGCACTAGAAAAACAATAACAGCAGTTGTGCATTCCCGGCCGAGCCCCCACTCTCTATATACAGGCAAGTGACCCCATCCCCAGCAGGGAATCTTGGGCTAGGGCAGCGTCCTGGGTGGGGTTGTTATCCATTCCATTGCTTCTCTTCTGCTCCCTGCGCCCATGCTGAGGGGTCAGTGGTTGGCCCTAAGGGGTCAGCAGGTGATTGGGTGAAATGGTAACTTTGAAGGTGGCGCATACTAGCTCCTTTATGTCATTGTGGACAGATGAGGTGAGATGTTTTTAGGGGAAAGGGTGGAGTGGTTTCAAATGGGATTTTGTTGCCGTTTTGGCCACTCGATGAGTGTGTGTTTACTCGTCTGTCATTCTCTTTACCTCATTCCTGTTTGTTCTTTGTCTGTCAATCTCTAAATGATTTCAGATGAAAGGCCAGTGGACTTGGTTTGTGAACAGTCCTTCTTTCTACTTTGATATGGTGTACTCTCTCTCTCTGTGCAGCTTTTTTAGCATTACAGAGTTTTACAGCCCCACTTTTAAAGAAAAGGTTAAAAGGTTATTTAAAACTTTGACCTGGTTCAATGACTTGGAACAGCATGTTCCTTCATGTATCGGCTCACACGTCTCATTCGTGCTAGATAGTCTTTTTTTATTGGTTGTTTAAAAATATTTATTCTGATTTAATTTTTACCACCTTTAAATGGCAGATTATATATATATATATATATATATATATATATATATAAACATATATATATATATATATATATATATATAAACATATAACTTTCATCACTAACCTTGAAGGTGAAAAGCCTGTGTTAGGGTGTGTTTTAATAATAAATAATTTATGCAAAATTTAATGCAAAAAAGTTACTTTACCCGTCTGACTTTGTTATCCAAGAACGATCAATTTTTTTGGCATTGTTAAATCTAAAAGAATTTCATTCTTGTTAAAAAAAGAGAGACATCAAAAAAGAGATCTTTGTGATTTCTCTTTCATGTGATTTAAAATCCCTCTCATCTCTCTGTTAACAGGAGAAGCAAATACAGCAAAGCCAAACAGGATTCTGACGAGGAGAGGCATTTACATCCAGGTAATGCTGCGACCATGTAAACACATATACACAATGACACATTCTCTAATATGTATGTATCATCTAAGTTAAAGTTGTAAATAAGAAGAGAAGTTCATATGTTCTCAATGTGGTAGAAAATAGACAGAAACCAACAAGAGAGGGAGGAGAATGGAAAACAGATGTTGTATATTCATCATTTTGTCTGTCAGTCAACTATCCTCCCCTCCTCTTCTTTCAACCTCCTAACATGTAGGCACCTCTCTCCGTCTCTCCACAGGGGTTCGGATCTATGTGGACCCCTTTACCTATGAGGACCCCAACCAAGCAGTCCGTGAATTCGCTAAAGAAATCGACGCCTCCTGCATCAAGATTGAAAAGGTCATCGGCATTGGTGAGCAAAAGACCTGCTGTTTTCCTTTCCGTCTGTCTCAGACTGAGTGTAGCTAGACCACAACTGTTTCAGTGAAATGTTAGCCCACCGTTCCAGAGATATCTCATGGGTCATTATATACCACATTTCTGTTTAAAGGAGAATTCGGGGAGGTGTGCAGCGGTCGTCTCAAAATGCCTGGAAAGCGTGAGATCTGCGTAGCCATAAAAACCCTCAAAGCTGGATACACCGACAAGCAAAGGCGGGACTTTCTGAGTGAGGCCAGCATCATGGGCCAGTTCGACCACCCCAATATCATCCGACTGGAGGGAGTCGTCACTAAATGTGAGTCTTTTGAGTTTTTTTAATGTGAACAAGTTATTCGTTTACTGTGACCACATCCTTTCAAACAGATTTGTTCTGGTTTTGCATATCATTTGCAAATTGTGACCTCGTTGATCTCACAATTCAAGCTATGTGCTTCAATGTCTACAGCCATCTTTCACGAAAAGTCTTTACAAAGAGGTGCATGCTGATTTTTGTTACATTTTGTTTAATTAAATTAAATTAACTTTTTATTGTTTATTATTTCTTTTTAAATCATGAACCTCATTAAATTGGTAGGAGATATACTTTAAAACAAGAAACAAGACTTTATTATTCATAGTAATACTTTACGAAAATAAATAACGAGTAATAAAGTTGTTTGCTTCTTACATAACTTTTAACAGCTCTTTTTTTGTATGACAAGCACCTAATATGTTTACATATTTTACTGGAAAACAAGACAAAGATACTTATTAAGAAAAGTATTGTTTGCTGTGCTGCCAGCTTATTTGGCCACCCATTGAAGCTCTGCTGTAGAGCTGATGGTTTTCATTTTAGGTTTTTGACTTTTGCTTTGACTTTTAGCCATCAAAAGCCTTTTATTAAAAATTGGACCGCTTTGCTTCTAAATTTTTTTACTGTTGATGTCTGCCTCCTGTTTGCATCTTAAATGCATTTTGGAACCATGCTGAAGAAATGACATACTCTCCATTCCTTAATTTGATGAAAATCAACCCTGTCTTTTGTAACGCACCGTTCCCATTACCAGAACGGAATCTTGGCGGGCTGGCAGACCTGACATCAAACCTTTTAATAACTTGTTATTGATTGAAAGTTGACTCTCTCATATGTGTGTTTAAGAAACCTCCAGGGTGTAGTTGTGGCCAGACCTCACCGTGCATAACAAATATGAGGGGGACCTGGTGTGTGTGTGGAGCTGTGATTTGCATTAGATGGCTTTGCATTTGACAGCTGGACTGAAGAACACCCTTAGTGTCTTCTGACGCTGATGGCTCTTGTGCTGTCTGGCAGCTCGGGAGCTCTGGAGAAACACAAAGATGAAGATGTGTGTGTTTTTTTTTTCTCGAAGTTTGTTTTGGTAGACTGCATGGGAGAGAGCTGCATTCATATGCAGGGGCTTCTGCAGACACGTAACAATCCCAAAATCCCACCGAGTCACATCTTTTCTCCAGACAGTCCTGGCAAATCCCCATCCTCTCTGATGTATTAGTGAAGACAATGCCAACAGATGGGTTACAGAGAGAGAAAGTGAACAGGAGTGAAATAGAGAGCAAAGACAGAGACATAAGGAGCAAGAGAGAGACCACTCATGGAAAAATACATGAAAAATAAAAATGGCGATCCTAGGAATCGAAATACGCCTTACATGAACCTTTTTGATAGAGTTTGTTTGTGCTATGTATGTGCATTAACTGGACCAAACTGAATTTGACTATTTTATTTAATTTGATTTGTTTATTTTTCATTTAGTTTATTTTATTTAATTATTTTTAGAATTATGAGGTAAAATTAAGAAAATGTATGAAACCATTGTGATCAGAACTTTTCCTTTAACATTACTGGTGTCTCATAGTTGGCTTAGTTTGAAGCGTTGGAGTGCTGTTTGTTATTAGCAGCCGTTCTCCCATAATCCTCAGCATGGCAGAAGTAGTGTCTTCAGGATAACTGTTATTACAAACAGACAATGGCAGCCCTCTCGTAGCCTACGCCTCCAACCGGGCCAATTAAACCTGTTAAATAAATTACTAATGATGTAGAAATTGTCCTAAATAAATAAAGACAAAATGCCCCTAAGCCTCAGAGAGCGGGAGAGAAGCAGGATGCCAGCCGTCTCCACAGAAAGCATTCACAGACGGGCTTGGTGGGCGCAGTCTTTTATGCGCTGGCATTAAATGCAAGATTGTATTTGCATAATGAAGGCACCGCTAGAACACTGAAATGATTCCTCTGATGTGAAGCGCGTATGTGCGTATGCATTTGTAAGCGGCTCTGTGTAGGTGTGTGTGTGCGCGTGCCATTGTCCTTTTTTGTGAAGCCCCTGCGCTCCTTCCTTTCGGCTCCGTGAGAGGGGCCTGCGTTGCCATAGCATTGCCTTGTCTCGGTACTGACTGGCAGGTAATGTGGGAATCCAGACCTGATAGCCTCCAGCAACGGCTGCATTCAGTAAACAAACCCACACAGAAATCCCACTCGCAGGAAGAGAGGGGGGAGTGTGAGAAAAGAGGAGGGGCCAGCAGACAGACACTTTAGGGCTTGATTGGGAAGTGTCATTCAAATGTGCTGATGTGTGCAGAGTGCCTTGAGTGTATGTGGTAAAAAAAAAAAAAACATGAACTCTCTGCATTTTTCAGTGTACTTAAAGTTTTCAGTCACTATTTGACAGTGTTTTTGCTCTTGAAGACAGATGATTGAAGCAGATAATTGGTTCAGGACCTAGATCTACAAGCTCTGATTGGTTCTAAATAGGACAAACTGCAGCCAATCAGGTGCTATTATGCAGCTACAAAGGATATACTTGCTTCGTTCTGTTCAATGGAAGTTGGATTTCCAAATGGGAAACTCAAGTAAAAATTAAGTTATGCAAATTAAATGCATTCATACTATATGTTAAAGTTCCGACATGTAATCTAGCATTTGAAATTTGTTGTTTGTTTTTTGAAAAACATCTCTTATTCACACAAGGCTGCATTTATTTGATCATATATTGATCATATATGGGGAAGTCGTGCCCTAATGGTTAGAGAGTCGGACTTGTAATCGAAAGGTTGCGAGTTCGAGCCCCCGGCCGGCAGGAATTGTAGGTGGGGGGAGGGAATGTCCAGCGCTCTCTCCACCCTCAATACCACGACTGAGGTGCCCTTGAGCAAGGCACCGAACCCCCAACTGCTCCCCGGGCGCTGCAGCATGGCTGCCCACTGCTCCGGGTGTGTGTTCACGGTGTGTGTGTGTGTGTGTGCATTTGTTCACTACTCACTGCTGTGTGTGTGCACTTGGATGGGTTAAACGCAGAGCACCAATTTCGAGTATGGGTCACCATACTTGACAATACGTCACGACTTTACTTTACTTTACTTTATATATACATATATATATATATATATATATATATATATATATATATATATATATATATATATATATATATATATATATATATTCTATTTTAATAAATTTTTGAACATAATTTATTCCTTTGATAGCAAAGCTGAATTTTCAGCAGCCATTACTCCAGTCTTTAGTGTCACATGATCCTTGCGAAATCAATCGAATATGTTGATTTGATCCTCAATATTTGAGCAACAGTTGTGCTGCTTTTTTTTTTTTGTGCAAACACTGCATTCTTTTTTCATGATTTTTAGATGTATAGAAAATTCAAAAGAACAGCATTTATAAGAAATATAATTATTTTGTAACATTATCAATGCCTCTACTGTCACTTTTCACTTACATGTTCGTTCTTTCTCTCTCTCTCTCTCTCTGCACAGGTAAGCCAGTTATGATCATCACTGAGTACATGGAGAATGGATCCCTCGATGCCTTTCTTAGGGTGAGTTTTGTTTGTGTTTTACAAGTATTTCAAGCACATCTTTCTGACTCAGCAGTCATTTAGTACTCTGGTGTACTGTATTAGCTTAAACATCATTTAACTGTAAATGTTGTTCCTTTGTAGAAGAACGATGGGCGGTTTACAGTAATTCAGCTGGTGGGCATCCTGCGTGGAATCGCTTCAGGAATGAAGTATCTATCTGACATGAGCTACGTCCACCGTGACCTGGCGGCACGCAACATCCTGGTTAACAGTAACCTTGTGTGTAAAGTGTCTGACTTTGGCATGTCTCGAGTTTTGGAGGAAGATCCAGATGCTGCTTACACTACTAGGGTAAGTTTGATGCATATTATTTGTTTGCAGCCTTGCGTTTGCAGCCCTAACACAAGCTTTAACCCATTATCTTCAGCATTTAACCCGCATGTGCTTACATGAAGTGCTAGTATCTTTTCAAGTGTAATAGAAATTAGCAAACTAACCCCGAAATTGAGTGCCGAGCGCATGTTTGTGTGTGTGCATGCGTGTGTGTGATTAACATCCATGCATGTGTTTGCTATCTCTTTTGAAAGGAAATAACAGGAACCTATCAATCACAGGGAGGCAAAATACCTATTCGCTGGACCGCTCCAGAAGCAATTACATACAGGAAGTTCACCTCCGCCTCTGATGTATGGAGTTACGGCATTGTCATGTGGGAAGTGATGTCATATGGAGAACGGCCATACTGGGACATGAGTAACCAGGATGTAAGTGTGTGGGGCGAAGTGGATTCAGAGCTTCAGTGTATACATTTTCAGCTGTTCTTTAACACCATTTGGATGTTTCTTTGTTTCAGGTTATAAAGGCAATTGACGAAGGCTATAGACTGCCTCCACCCATGGACTGTCCAGTTTCTTTGCACCAGCTGATGTTGGATTGCTGGCAGAAAGAACGTGCCGAAAGGCCAAAGTTCAGCCAAATTGTCAACATGCTGGACAAACTCATCCGCAACCCCAACAGCCTGAAAAGGAGAGGAGGAGAAATTGCCAGGTAATAAAATCCATCTCACATATGCTAAGGGGCAACTTGCATGTCTATTTTGAAGGGCAAAATCACAGTTCTGGTGCAATTTTTTTGCTTGTCTGATACCTTTCAATTCATTATTTTATACATTAATATAATACAAATTGTATATTTTTATGTAATTTTAATGAAATTTCATAAAATGTATGTGTATATATATATATATATATATATATATATATATATATATATATATACATAACCACTTAGCTTAAAATTTGCTCATTTTAAAATCCACTTGGCTTAAAATCTTAGCTCAGCCTGAATGGGCATGTCTCTTCTCGTATAAGTCATGTTCTTGGTTCCAGTCTAATTTTTTACCAGTGATAAATTGGTGTAAATGCTCTTTTAGCTGTGGCACATAAGTGCATGTTACATGCATGACTTGCAGTGTTATATAAACGTGTTCCAATGAAGTGATGCTCATGGCTATAAAATATTTTATAGTTCTTTTATACGTTGTTCAAAGTGGGCAACACAGAGCCAGCCCAAGCTCTTGGGGCTACTAACCATGTCTTTTCTCTGTTTGTAGACCCAACACCACCCTCCTGGAGCCCAGCAGCCCAGAATTCACATCTACCCTGGGATCAGTTGCTGACTGGCTGCAGGCCATCAACATGGAACGTTACAGAGACAACTTCACCGCTGCTGGCTATACCACTCCAGAGGCTGTGGTCCACATGACACAAGAGTGAGTCACGTGAACAAAAACTGTGCATTCTTAAGGTGTTAGGAAACGTGTGATGTGTGTATGTTGGCTTTGAGAGGGCTTTTGACTAACACGAGAGAACGAAACCCAGTTCTTAAATCAGCACTCAGGGATACATGGTCCTGACTTATGGGTTCAGTAGTCACATTTCCGTGCAAAACCCCTGTAGATGCCAACGAAGCATTGAGAACTTCTACTTTGGCATTCAAATGTTTAGCCAGGATCGAGTTCTTAGATTTCATGTTAAAAGCAAATGAGGAGAGAGGGATAAAAAATAAACCAAATTAGACCAAATCAAACATGTTCTCATCACTTCTGTATTTGTGTGTCCTTGGAACAGGGACATGGCGAGGATAGGGATCTCCTCTGCCGCACATCAGGATAAAATCCTCAACAGCGCGCAGGGAATGCTGTCCCAGATGCAACAAATGCAAGACAGGATGGTTCCTGTCTGAACCCATGGGACCAGAACACACAAACTCGAAACATACTTTGGACTTCCTTTTTTTATTTTGGTTCTAAGAAAATCCATTTACCTCATCCATGCACTTTAAATTAAATTTTGGGAAAAAATACAACAACAACAACAAAATAAAACAGATTTCAGAGGAACGATACAGCACTTTTCTTTCAATAACGCCATCCCCGCCGTCCAGTCAAGAGGATCGTCCCGGGCTGTACTGATGCTCTGGATATGATTGTAGGAAGCTTTTCATTTCAATGAAACAATGAAGGAGTTTCTTTGTTCTTTTATTTGATTTTTGTATGTATGTGCCTGTAAGTAAATGTATAAATAGTACTGGATTTTTTTTTTTTGTGGCCGCTCCTGCCATTACACGGTTACTTGAGTGAGCGGCACCTGGCGTTATTTTTACACTCGAAATGGAGGCGATGGAGATAAAGATTTTATGCACTCTTTAACGCTTTTGTTCCGGAGATTTTGGAGAGGCATTCATCTTCCCAACGTCCACAATGGAAGACCAGCTCTGGAAGGTCTCCAGGTCTCCTACCCTCAGAATGGAATATCTGTCTCCACTCCACAATTCTCCACACCGCTTCACTTGGCCTGTGTTGGAATAGAAAAATCGGCCCTCAGTTTACATCTTTCTCTCTCCACCTCGCTCTCCACGGCTTTCCCCCCTCCATTCGTGCCCTCTCTCTCCTCGCCTCTCTGTCTCCAGAGACTTTTGGCGGGCCGTGAAATCAACACATGTCTCCCTTGCTGGAAGTTCCATCAGAGCTGAGCTAAGGTAAGCACAAAGTAACAAGTCCGACCCAATGTTTATGGGATCTGCTCTACTTCCTCTCCGTCCCCTGCAGTTATTTATCCGCTCATTAGTTGGGATTAGAACCAGTACAGTTGAAAACAAGGGATATATATTGGTGTCGTTTGATGGGATGAGCTCAAAATGAAAACTGAGCCAAAAATGGGAAATGTGTTTTTCCCATGCTCCCCAGCAACAGAGCAATTTCAGTTTCCATACTCTGTGGATTACTTCAATTAATGCTGTGTTTGTGTGTCCTGGTCTGTTTACAGAACGCGCTTTGAATCCCTGAATCATAATCATTTTCTTTTTCTCTCTCTCTCCTTCCACAGAGTCACCTTCACACATCTGCTCTGCAGCGATATCTGCTGCGCAGACTCGCATCCATTGCAGTTTCAATAACTACTTTTACTTGACACCGGGACAAAGGACTTCGATTCCCATGATTCCCTGCAAATGCTGAACGCTTCCACGACGGCAGACTGAAAACATGACAAACAACCCGAGGAGCGGTTGAAGGCCCTTCGGTTGTCTCCTAAGAGATTCGATGAAAGATATAATGAGCATTTTCATTTGGTCTCACTCTTGACAGGAAAAGCTCTCCGTTCTCAGTGCAGCGTGTTACTGTTTTCTTTGAAGGATGACAGTTTGTTTTCAGGCGCATACACAAAGGACAAAAGCACATGATGTGTGCTAAGACTGCAAAACTTTGTGGCTACTCTCTGGAGTACGACATACTGGAGTTGTTTGCTATATTCGCTAAGCCACTGCTGTTTTTCGCTTCTTACCTACGCTGGAGGTTGTAACTAAAAAACACTACATTTATTTGGGTCGTTTGACTCCAACCGAAAAGATTTCAATGCTAATTCGAATAGTCTGAATGTGGACTGCAAGAAGAAGCACGTTATTTGTACCTAAAATAAACTTATTACAGGAATGTTTTTAAAAAGGGGGAAAAAAAAACTTTTAACATTTCAAGTGTGCTCTGTTTCATGTCAACCACATCCATCCGTCCGATCTGAGAGACTTTCTTCCCGTTTCATCTTTCAATATTCCCTCCTCACCTGTTTGGAATATGCAATGAATGTGAGAGGAGAGAAATTCAATAGAATGTACCGTGCCAAGTCTCCTAATGTAGTTTATTCTGGAGGAACACTAACAAATCGCATTTTTCCCAACAGATCTAGACATTTTAAGTTTAATGTTGTGCATAATTGTGTCATCGTTTTCCTTCTATTTCATTTTTTTATTTTATGAAATTAGGTACGTGAAACATGTCATTTATTTATGGTCTTTTTTTATCTAGTTTGTAAATTGTAAAATAGAGCTTTGAGAGAAATAAATGATTGCCAAGTGCATTGTAATTAATGTCTAAAGTGATTTATGTGGCTAATTCCGCTAATTCTCCGAAACGGATTGCTGGATAGGTATTTGGATGGGCCGTCTGATGAGGTATTCTTGCATGGAGAGAAACATCCCGTGTTTATATCCACATAAAGTGGCAGCCGAGGGTGAGAGCGGACAGTTGGCTCCAATGCTGGTCACATATTTCTATTACATTCTGGCCCCAGTTGAAACGAAACGCTCGAATGTGGTGGTATAAACAGGTTTGTTGGCCTTGCCAGTAGCATTCAGATTATTTTGAGTGTCTCTTCTCTTTTTCACCCATCATTCGTCTCCTCGTCTCTTTAGCTTGAGCTTGAAGTGAGTGTTTGTGTAAACGCTGATTGTGAGTAAAAGCAGCTTGGCAGGGATAACCAATACATTAAAAGCATATCAAAAATTGAAGAAAAAAATGAGAAAATTCTCCACCGAAGAACAATTTCAACAATCAAACCGTATTATGGTTGAAGCGGCGGCAGAAGAGGGGGCTGCCCGTGAGCCTGCGTTTCGTCAGCCTTTCTTTTTTTTTTCTCTCCTTCCTTTTTTTTTCTTTAAAGTTTTTTTTTTCCTTTCTGCACTTTGAATGGGCTGTAATACAGCCGCTTTGGCACGGTACGCCTGCTTAATCAGTAAACATCTGTTTCCCACAGCCGTCCCAGTCACGATGAGGGCTGATTGTGGAAAGCCTTTGATAAATAAAGGAGGGAGGGAAAAAACGAGGAGAAAACGTAATTTTAGAATCCCATAAAACCCTGCCGTGAGCCAAGCAATGTTTTTCCTCTGACAATCATTCTAATGAGAGATGCATTCATTATGCATGTATTTAGACGCCCGTCACCCTATAAAAAGGAAGGATGGCGCAAAGAGAAAAAAAGTTTAAACTTTGCTCAGGAAAGACTAACCAGCCTGAATCTGGTTGATATGTAATGAGGAACAGAAACAGCATTCCAGCAGGATGAGAGCAGAAACAGAGAGAGAGAACAGTAACTAAAGTGTTTTGATAGCTCTCGATGAGGTTTAACAGGAACTGTGTGGACCAGGATTTAGACTCTAAGAGGGTGGTGAAGGACAGAATGTGTCTGAGGACCCAGAAACAGCTTACAACTGCAGTCTGAGAGAGTCATGCTACAAAACTAACCCTGAATCCATGTTTTAATCCTTAAACCCTGGAACAGCACAATCTGGACCATCAGGACATAAGCCAGGTCTTACATTTTATATGAATCTGTTCTAGTGTCCTATATCTGTCCTCTGTGAGATCTGTGTATTGTAGCACTGGCGTCTTTCATCAGCTAGATATCAGTCTTTTTCAATAGCCACTATATCAGTTCTTTTCTTTTCTCAGTTCTTAAAAAGAAAGAAAGAAGAAAACAGTTTAACAAGGAAAAGATTAACAGTCGAAATTCGAAGCAGCAGCAAATTAACTCATTCCCTCTCTTTCATCTTGTCCTATCCCAGACAAGCACTGAAAATGTCTTGAGTTGCTGTTAGTAAAGAAAGAAAGAAAGAAAGAAAGAAAGAAAGAAAGAAAGAAAGAAAGAGGGAACACACTCAAGTATCTGTCTTGTTTTCCAGGTTAAAAAAAAAACCTTACTGTGGCTCTAGCAGATATTTTCTCACTAAACAAAACACAAAAATGTGCATTATATTTGTTGAATGATTGATTGGTATTTTTATTACTTGTGCCAACCCAGACTGATGGGGTTAAATAATCTGGGGTTAAATAATACCGACTGAATGATAAATAAGTGATCAAAACAGATCCTTTCAGCTCTTGACAAATGGTTGGTGGGAACTTTTGCATTTTGCATTTCCATAATCAGGCCTGAGTTGTAGGAGACCTCTGGTACAATAATCCCTAAATAAATAGCCGTCTTGTGTGTGTGTGAAGACCGTTGTCTTGACCTCCCTCTGAACTGAAGGAATCTCTGGCTTTAGATCAAAATGTTATTTCAGGACACGTTTCAGGGATAAATTGCAGATTAATAATTCAGATCACAACAAAAATGTATCTATTTTTGTTCAGATTCATTTTCATTTTCTTAATCTAGTATTTTGTTATTGTTGTCTAGTTAACATGCTATTAAAACAAACTGAATGAGATGCATAATTGGTTAAGATATAGAGATGACTTTATTTTTTTAATAAAAGTATATTTCTCTTAGGTTTGCTGAAAACAATGAGGAAAAACATTTACCAATGGGCTAAGATGGGCAAGTCGACGCACTACAACTGAAAATTGGGAAAACATCTTGACCAGTCTGACAACACATACTGCAAATACTCAAAAATACTCACAACGGAAGCGAAATACGCTGCAAATAGCACAGACCACGACGGAAATGTTTCAAGGGAACCCAACAAGTGACGAACCTGGCTGTGACATGCTTTGTTGAGTGTCTATTCGTTGGTGTTGTCGATGACCTGAAAGGTGAGGTTTTTTTTTGTTTGTTTAACTTAACATGTTTGTATGATTCCTTATCCTTTTTTGTTAGCCCAAATAATCTGATCAAATACAGAATTAACTATAAAAACGTTATGTACACATTACCGTTGTGGTTTGTGCTAATTGCAGTGCATTTCTGCATTTGGTGGCATTGTGAGTATTTGCAATTCGTTTCTAGGCTATTTGGTTGCGTTGAGTATTTACTCTGAATATCTTGAGTATTTGCCGTGTGTAGGGTGCGCTGTGGGTATTTGCAGCATGTTGTTTAACTGATTACTATTTTTTCTTAATTTGCTAGTGTTTTATTTCTATTTGTATGTGTTTTCTTCAGTTGCAGTGCGTTAAGTTCTCTTGGTCACCTTATATTAGGCTATTTGATATTTTTACCAGAAAACTATTTTGCAGTACAGACATTTCAGATGTGACCTTTGCTCATCCTCCTTCTAAATATATTTTAACTTATCACTTTATGCTGGATTGCGTTCAATACATTATTGACAGTTCATGTCTAATAATATGTGAGGTGTATAAGAGTGAGTGATTGACTTTGGCTGTGTGCACATGCTGCGGTGAGCTTCATACAGCCCTGCATGATTAATGAGAAAGAGATGACAAAGGTAATGAGGTTTGCTTAACAGTGTCATACTCACCCACAGGAACCACACATCTAATGGAGAGAGAAATAGAGAGAGCATAGGGGGTTCAATGCAATTAAAATCTTCAATTTATTTTCCTTTCCCACTGCCATTGCGTTGTATGTTCATTGCTCATTCTTCTGCACTTTTACTGTTCATTTGCCACTCTCTTGAGGATTTTTGATTGATTTTACCAAGCTTTCTCTAGATTTAACAAACATACAAGCTCTGTTTCAAAACCTAGTAAGCTGCCTAGCAGCGTGTCTTCTACATAGCATACTAACTGAAATGGAACCTCTGATTTAGAATACTTACATAGCAACTCTGCACATCACAAATATATCGTTAAAACATGAGAGAGACTAATGGACATTTTTCACTTTTCTGGGTTTGTAATGTAAAAGTAAACTTTAACATACTTGGGCGACCACTTTTTGCATTCCCATTTTCTCCAACAGCAAATTATTATTATTTTTTTTAATTTTAAATTAATGTTTGACTTTTCCAAAAATAAATTAATATAGAGAGATACATTTTGGCAGCCAAAAGAGAGAAAGTTGTCAAATTTAAAGTCACTTTCTTTTTTTTTGGGGGGGGGGGGGGGGGGGGTGTAATTTACCAGGGTATAGTGTTACAAACGTATATTAATCAAAAATTAAACCCTTTGCTAGATTTACATTAATTTTATTTTGAGAAAGTTTCATCACAATCTGTGAAAAGTGCCTGTATGGTTACCATTAGCATGTTGCTAAGCTAATAACACAATACTCTAAACACACAAATACTTAGTATATAAATATTGGTCAGTAGTCTATTTTAAATCAGTTAATCTCTTTGGCCCGGTTTCATAGACAGTGCTTAGCCTAAACCAGGATTAGGCCATAGTTTAATTAGGACATTTAAGTAATTTTTATAAACATGCCTTAGAAAAATGCTTTACTGGTGTGCATCTTAAAACAAAACAAAGGCACTGACATGTTTTAAGACCAGTCAGTGCAAGTTTCTTTCAGTTGAAACAGCTCAGATTTACATTTTAGCCTAGGACTAGGCGTCAGCCTTGTCTGTGAAACTGGGGGTTTGTTTATTAATACCTTATTAGTTTAATCAGCATTTTCCCCCAAATTGTCCACCATTTGATTAGCTAATTTGCTGAATACATAATGTTCCCCTTCGAACAGAAAGTGCCTTCGAAAGGTAGAATAGTCATGCTGCCTATTGTTTGGACCAGCCTTTATGTTGATTGCGTACTTAGAATTTCTAAAATGCCATCTAGATAGGTAGCTCACTAGATTTTGGAACAGGGCTGTTGACTTTCTCTCTAGGAACAGGTGTTGAGTTACTACACTAAACGCAAGCATCAGATTTAAAAGTATTTGAGATGCACTTGCCCTAAAAATGCTGTTAGTCCAACATGAGATTCAGATACGCACCCATTTTCTACATTGTTGGCAACACAGCATCCTCAACCACATGCCAAACGGAGTTTAGTTTTCTATCAGGCTAAAATGCTGCAGACACCACTGCAGCCAAAAAGCAGTCTGCTTAATTTCTTCTCTGTCCGGTGAGAAGTATTTATGAGATTGTGTAAGAAAAACCCAGCAGTATAAATCAGACGTGAGCGGGGGTTTGGCCTGTGCCAGCAATCTTGAAATCCTCAACTTAGGAAAAGTTCAACAGATCCATCTCTATAAAGCAACAAAGCCCTGGAACCTTTTCAACCACAAAGTGTGATATAGAGAACACTTGTGTGATTCATCAGAAACGAGAGATAGAGATAGTGATGGAGCGAGGGATAAATACTAAGAGCCAAAGAGAGTGAGCGAAATGTTTGGACAAGGCCATGAGCTTAGTGCCTCGGTTTGCATGTGCACCACAGGACAATTCATACAGACCGCCATGCCAATAGTCCCCTGCGCCGACTGCAAATACATTTCTTTTCCGAGGCTTTCAGGTTTGCCGTGGTCCAAGACCAATACTGAGGCGAGCTTCAGTATTTCTACAAAACTCTACGTCTTTGTCAACTTCTGGAGCTTATGAAACGGGCTTTATAGCCGTACCCTATACAAAAGGACACTTATGTATGAATTACGCACAACATGGATGTAATCCACAGACTGTCCTCATTATCTCTAGCATGTGAAACATTGCTTGATCAACACACACACACTGCAATCAAATGGTATTTCCATCCCGTGTTTTTGTTGAAATCTGTCTTCCAAAGTGAGCGAGAGAGGACGCTGCGCTGGTCTGCAGTGGTCTGGCCGGTGTCCATTTCTGACTGCGGGGACAGGGGGCAAATGGAGCGAGAGCGAGAGAGAGGCGAAGAGCACGAGGGAGAGTGGGACGGAGAGGGATGCTGTGAGCTGTTCTGTTGAAACGTTCAGTGGTGGAGGGAAGCCATCTGCTGCATTACAACAACCTGCAGGAGAGAGAGAGGTGAAGGAGGTAGCGTAGCGCCTCAGGTAATGATCTCACCCTGGTTGGACTGAAACAAATGCACACGGTATTCTGCTACAGTGACTTCAATCTGCTACTAGACATTTATGAGCAGGTGACAAAACGGCAGCCAAAACTGTACACGCACACATTGAGTGAAAGATGACCGCATCCCAGAGGAACATTTCATTGCTGAAAGGTTGCTCTTTCAAAGCTCAGGAGACGAGTTGTTTCTTTGTATTATCAATGTTTCTTAGATTTATTGCTTAAAAGGAAAAATAAATGAGACTATCGTTGACATACATTGAGATTAAAAACAAATAACAATTTGAACTTGGGAGACCTTTTTGATATTTCTATGCAGTTTGACACCTTGTTGAGATCTGCTCTCAAACCTCCCCGCTGAAAGACCAGCATGTTATTTTTTGGATCTCTGTGTGACTAGTTTTAACCAGCAAGAATTTTTTGGTCAACCAGCAAAATTAGAAAAGTTTTGCTTGTGAGCAGCTTGGCTATGCTGGTCGGCAAACTAGAATAGTATTTCAATTGAGCTCTAACTAGCATTAACCATCTTAGAAACTGATGCTTTGCACAATGAAAATTACTAAAAGGAATAGTCTCCATTCACTAATTTTGTTGCTGCTCAGAAGAAATGATTTTAAAAAGATTTTAAAAAAGATTTTAGATCTCAGTTATAATTTGTGTCTAGTAGAAATAAATAATAGTAAAGATACTATAAGTAGAAATTAAATAATACTGAAGAGATCTCATTTGTCCGGAAAAACCTCAGTTTACTATCAATTTTTTAATCTCATTGATGTCTTGGAGAAACAGTTGAGGTATTATAGACATCTTATTTGTCAGGGTGTCTCAATTTGCCCTCTATCTCATTAGTAATTTTCTTAAGGAATAACAATTAACACATCAAATTTTAAAATCCAATTTATTTTATCCATTTGACTGCTAATTACCTTCCCACTGTTTTTACTTATTTATACAGATAAAACACTTCACATTAAGAACATTTGTCATTTGTTTCAGGTGAAATAACTGCCTATATCACAGTTCTGTCACAGTGTCAGCTGTATCAAAACGACATGGCCCCGACTGCACAATCGACCATGAAAACGCAGAGATAAGGCCATTGTTTACAAGGAGGACGCTTTATTTGGAGTACATCATTGACATTCCCATTCGGTGCAGGTAACAGAAATAATATGAAGCCAACTGCCTCGCTCCAAAACCGGCATAAATATTCACCAGCCCTGTCTGCACAAAACAAATTGATTCCACATTCAAGGTTACTGATAAGATAACATCTGTGAATGAATACCAATCTACCTCCCATTGACTGAGCTAGGCTGAATTTGGTCGGGTGGGGGAAATCTGCACGCGTTGTGTTGTTGAATGATGAATGGACCAATTGAGTCCGCAGAGTTCTATTACTTTCCATCATCAAACGAAAGTTGCTGAGGAGGACTGCTCTCCATTTTAGAGCAGGAACAGATTATGCATACAAAATGAGGACAGAATTAACCCTCGCCAACTACAACTGAAGCCTGAAGGCAGCTTCTTTGTGTTCGTGCTTTTCTTGCTCCATTATTTTCCCTGACCATTATCTAATAATGTTATCTCCCTCTAAAATTTACTATCTTACAATATATGGTCATACCCCTCCCCCGCATTCATCTTTCCCGTTTTCCTCCAGACTTCTGCTCTTCAGTCAGTGTCCCCCGGGCTCCGACTAACTCCAATATGTGATATAAATATCCTCAGCATTTAATCTCTATGCTCTTTGAGTCTTCTTCATGGCCGGAGGTTTCTCTATGCTCTCCTAGTTCTCCCATGTTCTTCCCCTCTAACTACCGAACAAGTTTGAGCCACTAACTGACTGCAGGAAAGAATTTAAGAAATATTTTTAGCCTGCTCACGTTTCTACTGCATGTTTTGCTCATATGTATATTTTCCAAGTAGAAAATGTAATAGATTAGATGAAGAAAATACTGAATGATTTTCATGCTAATGGTTCCTACACGCGCATTCTTCCTCCGATGCAGACTGAACTCCATATTAAAACACTGTGAAGCTATTCTACACATTTTTCAGTTCTACCAGACTCCCGAACTATCACTGTTATATGCCAGCTCTTTTTAGTAATCCACTAACAAACTGTAGAGCGCAACCAGTGAAGTCTGATTCTCATGCGAATAACCTTTGTAAGCCAGTTGTATTTATTGAATCTCAAACATAGGCTGCATCCGAAATTTCATAGTCTCTGGGTATGCTTCTTTTGAATAATTAATTGCTTCGTACCACATAAACATGTTTTATATAGTAAGAACAGTCGAATGTAATCTGGTAATGCATTCGCCATATTGTCATGTGACGGTACAGTTCATAGAAATTTTGTGACACCCCCCATCCCCCATCTGCAGGTTTCAATTTCAGTATCCAAGTTTTAATTTGTTTTACATTTAATACTGTCTAGCAGATACAATTGAGATCTAATTTGTGATTTTCTTTCCTTTCAATAGTTTTTGCTGTTTCTGTTGTTCATCCTCCACCCACCAGTTTCTCACACTTTCCCTCTCTCTCCCTTTCTGCATTCATCTTTACTTCTCTCTCTGTTTCTCTCTGTGTGTGTGTGCTGATAGATCGGTTGTTGTGGGTTTGCTGACAGCATCAGCATGCAGACAGCCCGGTTTATTTATCTCCTCTTCTGTCCCTGATCCATCTCCGCTGTCACACACGGTCCTGCTCGCCCTAATCACCACCATCTGTGAGCACGCAGAAGAGAAACAGGAAGCTGCTCTCGGACATGTGACCTTCTGCTGCCACTCGCCACGGCTAATCATCGCCCGTGTTATCAGCTGTTGGAGAGTGGGAGTGTGAAGGGAGACAGAGTGAAAAAATGATTTCATGATGAGTGATGTTGCTTTGATAGATGCAATTCAAATTTCATAACCTCAAATCTCTTAAAGTGGCCACATGGCCGAAAAGGTCAACCATCATAATAGAGACAAGGGGCTGCATAATTTCACTGCTTGAAAATATAATTTAATTTGGATTCTCATCACACTACAACGGCTTGTTATACGCTGATTCAGAGTCCAGTAGTGCTGGACTAGGTGTGCTTAAGGTCGATGTGAAACTGTGTTTGCAGCCCATTTCAATTCCATAATGTGTCATATTTTTGAGTAGAAGGACATTCAAAGAAATGGAGGTTAAGATTTGATTTTGCCTATAGAAAATCGATTGGAATTGGACTGTGAAAAGGTGTTCCAAAACAGAATTGAGTAAGACCTAAATTTGAATACGGAGACATGATGGTTGAAATTTGAGCGACCTTGGCAAAATGAACCAAAATAATGAATTTATTTACTATTAATTAATTTGTACAGCAGTTACATAGTTACATTTTTTTTAATCCCCAGTGGTTGGGTTAAATGTTTCCAGCCTTCTGGGTAGTTTAACTCAACTGTTGATTAAACATTGTTATTTCTTGCTTAAAATGAACCCAAAATAGGTTGGAAATGAACATTTATTAATATGTTACTAAATGATACTAATAATGATAATGATACTAAATCACAATATTTATGAGACATTATTCAGATTTTAATATATCAGAAACTCTACAAGTTAATTCAAATTAAATTAATCAAAAAACAAAACAAAAAAAAACAGTCCACATTACAATTTGAGTACAGATTTGAGTCAAGCAAATCAGTCCCAAGAATGTGCAGTTTATCACAACCACATAAGTAAATTCTTATTATTCATATTTCAACCTAATTCTTGAATATAATATAAAGATAATTCTTGAATGCTTCACAAGAAACATTTTTCGCTCATTACAAAAGAGAATTATTTAAAATAATAATGAAAAAATGCAGAGAAAATACTTTTGTTTTTGTTTGGAATGAGACGCATCAAATAGCAAATGCATATTAAAAAGTAAAAAGGATCTGTTTCGTTTCTATGAAAAGATTTGGGGTAGTGTAAAAAATTCTTTGGGTTTTAATATTCTTTGCTTTGTGTATTTTCATAAGCTAGTCAGCAGGCAGAGCTCTCTTCTCTCATGCTAAACAAACACTGAGCTGATCTGTGCAGGCGGAAGTCGAGGGAATTTAAGAGGAGCTGGTTGGTGTGCGTGTGTGTCAGGACTGCAGTGTACTATGTGTGTGTGAATCAGAAAGGGTTTGTTAGCCTGCGGGCGGTCCGGTCTGGGGACAGCAGGAAGTATCTGCACTATGCATCTCTCCAGCTCACCAAGCCCTGTGAGTATTCATAAAATTCTGATCCAAGGAAAACAGATTACAGATCTTGTTCTCTTTCTCTGTCTCTGCCTGCCACAATTATCCCCCCTGTGCTATCAGAGGTAAAATCATCCCTTTTGACACACACTTTGCCCTCGATGGAAACTCAAAATAACATAGCGCGATGCAAACCAGACCAACGTGCTGGAAAAAATGGAAGGGGTGTGAAAAAGAACAGACAGAGGGATGTAGAAAGAGAAGGGCACGGGAATGAACGATGAACTGGAGAAAGTGAAAGAGACAGGGGAATGGAAGAACAAAGGTGAGGCTGAAATTAATGGTTCTATTACACAGAGAATGGTGACAAAGACAATGGCAATGAAAAAGAGGACGTAGCTAAATGGTTGAAGATAACAGGCAGCTTTGTGCAGGCTGATCTCAGAATGTGTGTGTGCCTGTGTGGACCTTTGGCCAACCACTGATAAAACTCCTGCTGAGGGCTGCAGGGGTCTGATTTCATTCATCCAAGGCTGGTAGCTGAGAGTTGATGTGTTCGGCTCACAGGTCGGCAAGGATAGTCTTTCTGTGTCGAGATTCACTCTCTTATTCTTGGCCTGAAACAGCATCTCATTGGCCCCGTACAGCAGGTCATCTGTAGCAGTGAGTCACTGTCCATCAGATTATCACTCCAAAACTCACCTCTCCATGAAGACTTAGATGTGGTTTTGCTTTTTTTTTTGCTGCAGTATAGAGAGGTCAAGGAATTACAGTGAGGACCCACATTGCCTGCATGAGTCCTAAGGCTTAAGGTGTCAGCCTTTGCCAGCTCTAGAGAGGGGGGCTATCTCTGTTGGTTCTCGAAGAAATTGAGATTTTCCCTGGTAATCACACAATTGTTTTCTCTAGATTTTCAAAAAAGTTATCAACAATGTTTCAAAGTTCAGATTTAAGTCTACAATCAAAATTCTGATATTTCTATATGAAATAAAACACCTTAATGTAATTCTTTCCAATTTCCCAAAACACCCTGGAAATCATACAATTGTTTTATAGATTTAAAAAAAAAAAAAGATAGCAATGTTTCCATGCTCAGATTTGTCAAGATATCAAAGCCTACAATACAAAATCTGAGATTTTAAGAATGTAAATACTTTTCATGAAATTATTTCCCATTTCTAAACACCCTGGTAATCACAAAATAGTCTCCTCTGCAAAGCTCAGATTTGTCAATATACCAAATTCTACAATCAAATAGATATTTCTATATGAACTCAAACACTTATCATTAAATTCTTTCCAATTTCCCCAAAATGCTCTGGCAATCACATAATTGTCTTGTCTAGATTTTCAAAAGACATCTCAACAATGTTTCAAATCTCCGATTAATCAAGATACAATTGAAAGTAATATATATGAGCTCTAAACACTTTGCATGACATTCTTTCCAATTTCTATGCATATTAAGGTTACAGCTCTGTACTTGTGCTATATAGGAGATAAAAAAATCTCCTAAAGGGAAACATCTAAGTTGATCCATAAATAAAACATAGCTATAATTCACCTGAGTTCTAAAAGTACAACCTTTGCAAAGTAAAAATTCCTCTAGGCTAACCACTTGGTCATGTCTCCAACCATAGTGTTGCTTCCTTGAGAAAATCTGAATAATTTTACCACTGCTGAAATTTTCCCCAGTTGTGCTGCTGTATATCTATGCTGTTTATTTGTTGTTTAGATCAACTTTAGCAGAAACCTTATTTGTATTCACTGTGCATACATTCATTAACGTACTGCGCCCAGCTTCAATCAGTCTTGTGCGGCCTGGTGTCTGTGTATGTGGTGTGCATGTGTGGACGTAAGCATTGACTAATGGAAAAGAGAGTCGTGACAATAACGATTAGAGCCGACCCTGTCCCTAATGTATCTCCCACACAGAATGAATACAGAATTAGGAACCGTCTTGAAACGCTGCAGACAATGTCCAGTGTTTCAAAGAGCACGTCTCATCTAGCTATCACTTACCATTCATGATTTAGGCTGGTAAAACCATTTATTTGATACATTTTGCATATTTGAGTATGCGTATGTCCAGTTAGTGTATGAGACTGTCTTTTATCCTTTTCAATATCCAACTTGTTGTTGTTGGTGTGTATACTGTATTTTGATACTGAGAATGACTGGAGGTGATTCATTTCCTAGCCGAGGAGAAAAGCAGTGGCTCAAACTGTTTCAAACAACATTATTGAGCTGGCATGTCCTAACAGCTGCTGTCAGGAGACATCTCCTGCCACCAGTGTAGCTAACGACTCCCATATCTCAGTCTTTTCAGCCCCTGTATCACTCAGTCCAAAGTCCCACTCCATTCTCCTCGCCTACAGGAATGCAATTTAGTAGCCTGCAACAAAAAGTGGATTAGGTTTTGGAAGGAAACCCTATGTCTGTACTGGCACCGCCTCTCTTTAAGCTTGATTTTCTGCCTGATTGCAGCTCTCTGAATGAACCAGTGAATGAATGAATGTTTCAGAGACAGATCGGAAGGAAAGAAAGAGAGCAACTTTTACGTTTCACGTTCTAAATGCAAGAACTGCAGGCATAAGCGTTTTAAAAAATGATGCTGATAAAACAGTAGTGAAATCAGGAGCAGATTTTTGGACGCTCATCCCAACCATATGGTTTAAGATTTTCAGTCAACTGCAGAATGTTTAATAAATATATTTTTTATCCATTGCTCCTGCATAAGGAGGAATCTCAGATTTATGCTTTTGTAAGGTTGTAGCAATTACCCAAAACACCTCACTCGTGTCTGTCACAAACATTCAAATTGCCTTCATTTTCAAATGATTTACATAAAGTGGGATCAATATCCCTGAACACATGGAGATGACAAGCAAATCACCCTCTGCGTTCCTCGCTGCCATGCCCAACCTCATGCTCTTCCCATAATGCAGCACAGCTTTTGCATACCATCCCAGCCCCAGGCTGTGTGCAAACAAACAGACATAAATACACTCGGAGACGTTCCAAAACAGCTGCACCATGAGAGTCTGGACCGGACCGCTGTGAGGCTGAAAGGCAGCCCTTTGGGTGCGGGGTGCATCAGAGAGATACGAAAGGGGCGGCTGCTTTGAAGAGCTGATCTCTTTAACCACGTTAGACACAGCGGCCTTTCATTCTGCCCATTTTATTATGACATCCTGGCACCATCATCCGCTCTCTCATGTCACTCTCTCCCATCTCGGTATGCGATTCGAGCACACTCCGCCTCTGTGCTGGATTCTCGTCTGTGTGTTGATCCTGATGGATCGTGACACGCAAGAACGACACACAATCATCCGGGGAAGAGCAGTCTAGATTGCATTATGAGCATATTTTGGGGTGGGCAAACGGAATCAAATCACTTGAGCTGCTGAGGGACAGTTTTAAAAGAAACAGCCTTTCTCCCCTCTACTTTTCACTCGCATTGTCCCCTTTATATCACCAGATTAGTTTCTGTAAAAGGATCTCCTAATCTTCTAAGCCTGAACATCGCCGGTGTGCTGGTGGGGTGTCTTTGTTGCGCGGCCAGCCGTGCCCAAATGTGTGCTGACGAGCTGAAGGAGAGCAGGGAGATGCCTTTAAAGAGCTGCCTGCGTTGCCCATTTCCATTTAAATGCCCGCTGGTTTGAGCAGGGCCTGGCTTTAGGGGTTCCCACAGCAACCCTGATTCTGAGCTTTTTTTGGTGGAGATTTTGGAATACTGACCCTGAGTGAAGGAAAGACAGATATTTCTGCAGTTGTTCTTTTCTTCCCAGCTGGGGTTGTTTGAGATTTTGACAACTCAATGAGCTCATGGCGGGGTCTGTCCATTGGGGAGATTGGCTACAGATGAGGCTGAAAAGTGGAGGCTTTCAGTGTGGATTCGTGAGTGGCCTGTCTGCTCCCACTGACATGCGACATTACTTCCACTGCAGCTGCCAACGTGACGAGAGGGATGTTTGCACGTCCATTAGCACAAACATATACCTGCTGTATTTATGTGAACACATACAAACATGTCATTGTAAGCTCATACACAATAAATCAATCAACCAACCAATATTTCATATTTTACATATTACTTTTTGGAAGAATCATGTGTGTTTTTACACATGATTTACACCATGATACCAAGTTACCTTTTCAAGGGATGGCTCGCATTATTTACTCACCTTCACATCATTCCAAACTGTATTACTTTATTTTTCCAAAAGTTAAATTTTTGAAGAATTTCCTGTTCCTTTGAGTCAAATCAGTTGAATGAATGGTATATTCATGAATAGAACTGATTTGATTCAATAGTCAATAAATCAAGTCATAATTTTAAATTGACTTGAAAGACTGATTTGTTTGCAAGCTTATTTCTACCACATTAGATTACAAATTATAATTATGACATTTAAAAATATGATTTTTAATTTTAAAATGTATACTTTTTTAATTAGTGAAAGTCGAAAGTATGTTATAATTCTGAATTTATTATGTCATAATTTATAATACTTTGTCATTATTATGACTTTGTATCTTATAATTATGTAATAATTATGACTTACCAAACTATTATTTTTATTTCCCCAGGCAGAAATGGACTTCCATAGATTTGTTAACAAAATGATTGGTGCTATTTTCCTCATGAACTCAAGACTCATGAAGAAAGATTTTCAGTCAATCATTTCTCCAAAATAACCTATATTCTTTAATTTATTTAATCATAATGCAACTGGAAACCTCCCCATCCCTTCACTATAATGTTCACGTACACCACCTCAACACATGTGACAGTGTGGCTACACTGCAAGTAAGCTGTGCGACGTGACTAGATTGCTCCCATTATATTCAACATCACTGTCTATACTGCAAGCAGTGCAATGCCTATACAGGGTAGCTGTTGAATGCAAATATATGCCTTTGTGACAGCACAATATACCACTCTAAATCAACTAAAATCCACCTGCAAGCCAAGCACAGTGCTACTGCTATAGATGGCAGATAACTTCAGCCAAGTAATGACAAAATAATACTGCAGTTTATAAGAGAAAAGGGCAGTAATTAATTAGGTCTAACCCAATAATGCAATGCATTATTTTTTTAAAGTAACATTACCCAACACTTCATATGGATTCACATAATCATTCACACACTGCAAAGATCATCAAACACACATCACTTGCAAGCAGTAAAATCATTGTAAGTGCTGACAACTGAAAGCTTTGCCCTTCTGTGATGCTCCTAAAGGAAGCTGTAAATTCGGGTCTACGACGGGCCAAAAACCCAGTGCTGCTCTTTTATCCGGACTGATTTTGCATCTCTCACCATTTTCTCTCACACACAAACAGACAGAAGATGCTGAGCCTTGATGACGGTACCAAATAAAGCCATCAGCACACTAGCTTATTCAGGCCTTGTGGATTAAGGGCTCACTGGCACTGGATGGGCGAATAGCGCTCAGGGTGGCTCACAGGGAGAAACTTTGTAATTCCCGAGGATTTTTTTCCCTATTCCTGGTTCAGAACAATATGGCACTTCAGTTGTGTTTCAATGCACAATGGAATGGCCCAACATTAGGAAACCCAGTCATGTGGAACATCCCCTTGCCCCTTTAGTGTGTGTGTGTATCATTGAGACTGTACCCACAGGCCTGAATTGTATGGATGAATTGCTCTACCTGAGTAGTAATTGACAGATTGATGGCACTTAAGTGATGCTGACAGTGTCTGTAGATGTGTGTGTGCTTGTGAGAAAAGTCACGGGTCACTGGGACAATATACCAGCTAACCAGATAAAGTGCAGTGTGTCCACATAGATCCTCCCACAATGCCACAGCCTGACCTATCCACCTTCTTTTTCCAGGACAAAAATCCAACAAAGGCAAATCACAGAGGTACCAGTCTTAATGAACATTGTCTTCAGGACAGAATGGCCTGCTTTGTGCCAAGTACACAGCAATAATTCAATGCAGCATGACCTCCGACCTCACCCCTAATGGTAGTGTAATGAGAGAAGAGGATTCATTGATGAGTCCATGCAGAAGATTTGGGGTTCTACATGACCATCATCCTGCCCATCTGTCAGGACCAAACTTTTCTTTTGTTTATCTCACACATGGCTCTATTTACATTTAACAATTGTATCTCATGCACCACAACTTAACATTTTTCAACACAGCAGCTACATTTGTACATTGTTCATCACCTGTACTACATACAGTATACTTTTTATACAGTACAAACACTTTATCTATCTATCTATCTATCTATCTATCTATCTATCTATCTATCTATCTATCTATCTATCTATCTATCTGTGTAGGTATGTGTAATTTATATATACTGTATATATGTATATAATATTATAATTTAAAATAACTGTTGTATTTTCAAATGTACTATATTTCTGTGATGGCAAAGTTAGTCTTTAGTGTCACAAAGTCAGACAGCGTATTATTCATTTTAATGTTGAAAGCGGTTGTGGAAACCACAATACATAATTTTTCAGGATTCTTTGATGAATATAAAGTTTAAAATAACAGCATTTGTGTGAAATATTTTTTTGTAACATTATATTTAATATATCTTTTAATCAATATCATCAATGATGAATAAAATAATTATTTCAAACAAGAATAATCTTACTGACTCCAGACTTTTGAATGGAATAGTATACAAAGTTCATATATGTAATATTATCATTAATATGACCATTAATTGACTGTGTCAGCCCACCATAGAATAATCTTTCTTGCCTAATGAACCAGAATCTTTTTTGGTAACTTTCACTTCTCGTAATAACAAAAAACATCTTTAACATCACTAACATATATAGTCAATTTTTTTTTTTTTTTTTTTTCGTTTCTGTCTGTTTTTTTTTTGTTTTTTTTTATGTATATTTTGATTCTTTCCAAGATCTCCATAGCCTTTTTCTGGGGTCATTATAAATAGTGCTCAAATTTGAACTGCACACTTTATCCTACATAGTAAATAGAGCTTCCACCTCTTCGTCCAGAGCTGATCTATTATCTTGTTTTCCCTCCTGGGTCTGATTGCTTGGAACTAAAGTGATAGCATGTCCTGAGGAGAATTTTCACCCCTGTTTTTATGTCTGTGAAAGGCTGATTACTATTGTGACAGATGCCTCACACAGCTGCAGAAATACTTGCACTCCTCTGAGCAGACAGCTGAAAATGAACAGTCATTATTTACATTATGTATTTTAGACTCATTCTTGCTGTTCGTGTGCCTTCGCTTCACAATGCTTTCTTTACGTCTCCATCCCTCTCTTTCTGTCTGTCTTCCCAAGTCGTTCACTGTTCCTTCATCAAGCTATGAGTGCGGAGACTGATAACTAATTCTAGCAAAGTACAATAAGTGAAGCTCCCGCCTCCCAGAGGGACAGAAAGTAATTACTGACCTCCCACTAGTGGCATGCATGTATGTGTCCGTCTCCCTGCCTCGCTGTCATCAGCTGTTTTTCTATCTTCTTTTGACTGATTATGCTTAACCCTCAGATGCATGCAGCTCAAATCTAAAAAATAACATTTTAAAGACCCTTTATAATCTAAAATGTATGGAAGCCCATTTCTCCAATGGAATAAAATAAAAGGTAATTGCAACTTCAGACTTTTTTTCAGATTTTTTCTTCTCACAATTCTAAAAAAAGAAAAAAAGTCAGAATATCAAAATTGAAACAAAAATTCTGAATTGTGAAAATCGAAAAGAGCAAAACATAAACTGTGTTAACTTGCCATTGCAAAAAATTCGGAGGAGTCGTAATTCTGAGAAATAAACTCGCAAATGCAAGAAAAAAGTCTTAACTGTAAGATAAAAAGTCACAATTACCCTTTTTTCCTTTATTTCTTAACAGAAACGAATTGTGTGATGTAAACTCGGAATTGCAAGGGGAAAAAAATAGAATTCATAGTTTATATCTTGCAATTCTGAGAAAAAATGAATTATGAGATATAAACTAAGAATTGTGAGAGAAAAAAAAAAATCACATTAATATCAGGTTTTTCCATAAAAATGCATCAAAGGGTTAATAAGCTGGCAGTGTAGTTATCTACAGGTATATGCTTATGTACTCGTTATATTAACTTTCAGCAGATAAACACATTTAAAATGTAAACTAAAGTACTTAAGCATATCCCAAAAAGTGTGAAAAAAACTTGAATTAGCTTGAATAGTAAACTTTCAGTTTTTAAAGTTTTTATTTATGAGCTGATTTTTCTGTATCAAAGGTCTGAATCTCTTGTCACTGTCTGCGTGTGTGTCTCCTGAGCCCGTCCCAGTAAACACGCCTCCCAACCCGCAATGATGTGTCACTTCAGTCATCTGAGCCATCTGTTTACTGCCGTCCTCAATTACCTCTGGATTTGTGTGTGTATTTGCATGTGTGTGTATGAGAAAAAGAGTGAGAAAGAATGGATCGAGTCAAACAGGTTAAGAGTGCTTGAAGTATCATCGTATAGCAGGCGTTCGAATATTTATACCGACCTGGGTGGTAACTGTACACAGCTGTGGATCTTTCTTTTGTAATGAGGTGATCGGCTTACACTGTTGCAGCATCCTCTGCTGAAATTGAGGGAGTAGTTTGTCATGTGTTATTGTTCAGCAAGGACGTTCATTGTATACGGTCCCTGGAGTGTGAACACGGCACAGAGGATGGCATTTCACACCAGTAGTGATCGCCGCTTTGCTTCGGTTGAATTCGGTGGATTTCTGAAAGACAGAAAGAAAGAAAGAAAGGAGAGTAGTCATAAATGCACAATTGTAGCAGTCAATACAAGTGCCAGTGAAATTTCTTGTGTAGAAATACTATTTTTACTATTTTAGGATCAAATTGGCATAGACACTTTACTAATAGAGAGACAAACGGAATAAGAGGGAGAGAAAGAATAATGGAGACAAGTTCATCTGGAATTGTTTCAGTGCTTTCATTATGGGTAATAACCTTCCCTGCACTGTTGATCAGAAAAATTTGTCTGCGGGGCTTTTCTGACGCCACTGTACACGTCACTCTTTCCTAGCCTTACTCCTCATGCAGCGAAGCATTAAAAAGCCATTAAACTGTACTCATCTCACTCAATGAATAGACAAAGAGAGACAGAGAATGAAAGAGGGAGAGACAGAGAAATGCACTTCAAAAGTCAATTCAAATGATTTATAAGCTCCGTTTTGAACACTTGCTTCTTCCACCCTCTGGTTCTCAAGGACATGGCCACACTCTGATAGAAAAACAACTCAATAACGAAATAAAAAGTGTGGAAAGATAGATAGTCATTGAGGGAGAGATGCATTAGGCTGAAGGTACACAGTCCACTTAGTCCTCAACTTTTTAAAACAGTCCCAAAACAAGCATACAGTGGACAAGAATGACAAAATGGAAGATTACTGTAATGGGCTTAAAGGTTTTTGTAGCCGCCACCGTCTTCAAATACGTTCTTAGTTGCCACTGAAACCCATTAGGCCTCTTGGAGTAACATTACTTTTTGTCATGGCTGCCGTCCCTTTAAAACACACCACAGAATCACATTTCTCCCTAATCTAATCCCCTGACAATGCTAGACTAAAATCAGGCCAGCAGGACTATAAGAGGATGAGAACAACAAGGTATTTGATTGGTAAAACGAGGGAATGAATGCAATGTTATGAATGTGATAGCATCTCAATGGAGCGCTTCATCCTGACAGCAGGCTTAGCATCGGTCTGTGATGATAGTCAAATCCCCGTGTCGGCATGTCTAGAGAGGGAAGGCTGCACTACAGGTGTTGGGTAGAGACATGGGAAGAGTGAAAGGGTGTGTGTTTGTGTGTAAGAGTGATAGCAGGTATTAGCACAGAGGCTGCTCGCTAAGCCCCTGTGGCGACGACTGGACGGAACGCTTTATCACAGGTGTGTCTGAACTTTGATGGCACCGCAGGTGAACCAAACACACACACACACACACACACACACAAGCAGTGCACTTACACTTACGGGGACCCCCCTTCACGGGCTTTGCTAGAAAATTTTTACTGGGGCATGAGCCCCAGTGAAATATTGCTGTGCCCCAGTAATATGTTACTGGTAAATCAATGGTAAATCCATAAGAGTATCCAAAAAAGTATTACAATTTTGAGAAACTTTTTTGATGGAGGCCTATGCCCCAGCACTGATGAAGCGTGATGTCAGTCGACGGATATCAGTCTGTGGAGGTGAATACTTACTCTCTTCATGAGTGAGTGAATAAATTAATCATTCATTAAATTGATTTGTTCAAAAACACTGACTCATTCAAAACAAGAACAAGTGGCGTTTTTATGAGTGATTCATTGATTTATTCATTGAATTGATTTATTTAAAAACACTGATTCATTCAGAAACTGAATAAGTGACTAGATATGGAAAAAGTACTCAATGTACTTTTTTTTGGAGTTTTTCCAAATAATCAGCATAAACAATCTTGAGTAAATGCAGTATTAACAATGTACAAAGTTTAAGAGAGAGAGAAAAGTGAGATAAGAAAAAAAATAACAGCAATGTGGTCTACTTCAGAACAATATTACAGTACATGTAGGCAGTTAAAGATACATAGTACACTTATAATCAATGCCAAGACAGTTGAAAGGAATTACTCACAACTTCTGAAATTATTTAGATTTACCTTTTAACATAGGTGTATATCCAATCTTTTCCAGAAGCAATCTTCAAATATGTTCATTAGGCTTGTAACACATCAAATAAATGACTTGCTTCATCTGAAATCACACACAACCTGGTAGGTACTTCTTTTGAAGAATTATTTTACGCCTTCTAAAAAACTTTTATATAGTATAAATGTGTGTAGTATGAATATAATCCGGATGCAGTACATTTGTTATGACGTCATTGTCATGTGACTAACTTTTACAGCCATTCACACATCTTCTCTCGTCTACTGTTTTATGAATACTGTGAATTCGGACATACTACTTTTTTTCTCTTTTACTGTTTTTTGCCTACTGTATATAGTCAGGAAGTTTGCATATTTGGATGCAACCACTGTCATTAGCAACGCGTCACAGAATCATTTACTCAAGTGATTCATTACAAAATAGTGATTCTTTCAGGAATACTCATCTGCTTATATTTAGAACAGTGCTCATGTGATATTTCCATCATTTATGAGACAACGCTTCCCCGCCATTGACAGAATTTTCCAGCTTTCCATTTTTTCACTGGTGTATGGTATGAGGCACTATTACGCATCTACTGAAAAAGTATTAAGTCACTAGATCAAAACAGAAACAAGCGATCATGTACGTAAGCAGATGCATATATAAAATATGATAATCAAACATTAATCATTATAGAAATCAAAACTCTGTAATGTTACCGAAGGAACTGGTGATCCAGGTCATACATGGCAAAAACGCTCGGAAATGTTTGCATGGCATGACAAGACTTAGCAATGAGGTGACTGGGAGAACAGCCTAAATAGACCAGAGTCAATATGAAACACCTGTGAAGGTAATCAGCCACAGGTACGGGGTATTATGGGAATTGGAGTTAATGACTGTTAATACTCAGGTGACGGTTCCCTCTGGTGACGAACGGAGGGAGCCACAGAGGCTGAATTCGTGACAATTTATATATATATATATATATATATACAGTGCCCTCCATAAGTATCGGAACAGTAAAGACAAAATTGCTCTGTTGACTTTGGAGTCAAGACATTTGCAAATATGATTGGAAGATGAATACTAGACAAAACTACTGAATGTCACATTTTAGTATTAGCCATTTCAACACATATATGTTTTACCAAATAAAAATAACTCATTGATGTGAGCATAAGTATTGGGACAGTTGAACATAACGCAGATATAAAAGATTAAAAGCTATTATTTAGTTGCAGATCCCTTGCGCACAATCACAGCAGTGAGTCTGTTACCCATAGACATCACCAGACTCTTGCTCTCATCCTTTGAAATACTTTTCCCAGCCTTTAATGCAGCCAATTCCAATTGTTGCTTGTTTTGGGGAGTTTCTGCCTTTACTCTCCTCTTCAGCTGGTGAAATTCATGTTCAATCGGATTTAAATCTGGAGATTGACTTGGGCAATCTAAGACTTTACATTTCTTTGCCCTTATAAATTCCTTGACTGAACTGGCAGGGTGTTTTGGGTCATTGTCCTGATGGACAATGACCCAAAACACCCTGGATGTTTCACTCGGATGTAGGTCACCTCCGCATGGTGACCTACATCCGAGTGAAAAGGTGTAGGTATGAAGACTGTAGGATGAAAACTTCTATCCATCCATTCTTGATTGATAAAGACAGATCATCTGAATTCAAGCTTGTAGTCAAGTATAAGTAAATATTTTTTTTTCTACATATAACAATAACACATTGTCATAAATACTGCATACTTAAAAAAAGAATCATATATGTGTGTGTGTGTGTGTGTGTGTGTGTGTATATGTATATGTATGTATGTATGTATGTATGTATATATATATATGTATGTATATATATATATATATATATATATATTAGTGCTGGCAATCGAATGACTAATATCACATAGAATTTAGGATGGATAGTGGGGGACGCAGGCAATGATTTCCTTCACCGCTACAATGACGGCAAAAAGTTGGGGTCAAACCTTATCAAACTATTAATTTGCGTTAAAAAAATATTAACGCTTTAAAATTTTTAGATTAAACACATGCATTAACACATGCACATGCATATATATATAGTATGAGCCCTATTTCATTATTTTATTGTTGAAACATTGAGGCTCAGCTAATCTAAGATCTGTTGGAAGTTGTGCTTATGTCCACTGTCCAGACTCCAGACAGTAATTCTCCACACCTCATCAGGATGTGTTATTTCAGTGTCCAGATTCTGGATCGGCCACGCTGCATTGGCCTATGTGTGTTATTGACTAATCAGACTCCCCAAAGGGGTCCATTCACTCTGACGCCAATAATCCTGAGCATGTAGCGCTAACTGCTAACAACCATCCACACACACATGGTGCCCTCTCCTGTGCAGTCATCCAACCGCTTCTTGGACAAACAGACGGAGAGATGATGATTATGTTGCCGCTAATCTGTAGTCCCACATTCCAGCCACCAGGGAACGAGTGCGGCTTTTTTTAATAAGGACATAAATGATCCCCACGAGGCACAAATTCCCATAAGAGAGAGATAGAGAGAGAGAAAGAAAAAAAAAAAAAAACACTCTAATGCTTATCATTGCGACTGTTTGCAACCAGGGGACAAAATGGCAATAAACAAGAGGTGCAGCGGAAGCCGGCGGGGTTATAATATGCACAGTTATTTACACGTTTGCATGTTTATCTGTGCTTGGCAGACTCCCGCCAGATCTGTGATGCATTCTCGGCTCTCGCAGGGCATAAAGATTCTAGACGGTAGCGCACACACACTGTCTAACTCCTATGCTACTTGAGTGTGTTTTCTAGCTGGAGGTTTGAATGCGTGATTGGTTTGGATAGAGATGTTTGCACTCCCTGGAGAACAGAAGACGGCCTGCGCTGCGGCTGATAATCTTTAGAAATCACAGAGACACTGTCCTAGAAACAGAATGAAACAGAGAGGGAATGAAAAAGAGCCTCATCATTATGGAAATTTGACAGATTGATGAAACAAACATCAGTAGATTTTTATATTTTCTGAAGAAAATTTGAGTCATGTTTTGAGTCATGCAAAACTCGCTGCTATAATTCTAAGATGTGTCTATACTGCTCCTAAGGTGTTCTTTGGGGTTTTTAGCATCTATCTATCTATCTATCTATCTATCTATCTATCTATCTATCTATCTAATGTATGTCAAGATTGTAATCATATTTTATAATGTTTTTACTGTATTTTTACCCTAAACCTTCTTTCAAAAACATAAAAAATATATAACTGACCCTGATATATGCATACATATTGCCTATAAAGTAATTGTGAGAAGCACTGAAGTAAAGAAAGATGAGGTTAAGGATCTGGGTCTTGTAGAGTGGTGTAATATAAACACAGCCACTTTGCCAGCTTGACATTGCTGTTGTTAGAGCGGAGACATTCAAATTCCCCTGTCCTAACTAATAAACATTACACATTGCTTTCTATCCACTGTCTATTCTTTCTTTTCATTCGCTCTGTCTGTCTCTCTCTACAGCCGTCACTTAAATGGGTCTGGAATGTTCCCCTCTGTGGATTTAACCTTGATTGGATGTAATGACAGTATCTGTAGCCGCAAATGCCCAGCCGAGGTTGTCCACATGTACATACATCTGTATGTACCATGCATCTTCAAAAAAAAAAAAAATGGTTTGACTTAACTCTGACTATTGGGAGAATCTTAAATTACTTGTTGAGATCAGGGTGACAGGACGAGGTCCGACAACGCAAGCTTGTCTCCAGGAAATTCCAGTCAAGGTCAGGAAAACAGATATACAGGCGATAATCAGCTGTGTCTTGGAGGCTGGACTGCTGTCACAAGTTCTATAATGGACTTGTGACAGCTTGCATTTTAGACACAATATTCCTGTCACTTTGTCTAGTTTTGCTTCGTCATCGAAATAAATTGCAATCGAAACCACACTTTAAAATGTGTCCATCTCTGAGCAACACACGGAGGTGGTGTGAATGAATCTGTAGTGTGTGAATGAATCATTTGAGTAAATGATTCATCTTTACTCATAACAACAATCATTCACATTGTTACTGAATGAATCAGCATTTTGAAAGAAAAATGAAAAATTCAATGACTCACTCATAAAACGGTCACTTGTTTCATTGCTGAATGAATAAGCAAACGTTAAAGGATTTTACTGTCCCCGATATATGCGTTTTTTAAATGCTTTAGCAATTATTAATGACTCATTTAAGTGATTTATTCAAATAACTCTCTCGTAACATTTTGTGTTTCATTCTTGAATAAATAATTGGTTATAAGAACATACATTGAATGACCAATGTAATCCACAAAAATGGTGTCTCAAATTTGGTTTCTTCAATTCCAATCAAGAACCAAATTTACATTTTAAGCACTTTTGGAGTTGGTATGTGCATACATGTTCAAGAGTAAGGACTTTTGGAAGGACCAAGTAATGCCTTTGCTAATAAGTGAATTGGCTCATTTTATTAAAAGGCAAGATGTCTTTTCCCACAAGTGCCATGTTACAATTTCTCCCATTCTTTGTGTTCAGCGAATGGCCTGTCTCTTTATATTGTCTCTGCAAACTCTTGCATAATAGCCCTACAGCACACCTGTGGTGACCACCTCTAATGGTCACTTTATGTGGCTCTCAGCTGGGCTGTTTGCAGTTCCTGTCAGGTTGTGTTTTAAGGCCATTGAGTGAGCGATGTACAAGTATTGTTAAGAGTTGATGTACTGTATAAGTTTAAATTAAGTCGTGCTACGAGGCTTTTTGGCAGGCACAGACATTCACTCTCATAATGACAACGACAATGTCCATTAAGACCATTGTCCTTCAGTTAGAGAAGATGAGTGGGTGTTGGTACCTTTAACACTCTCCAGACAGAGTGTTTTACATTCACATCGCTTTACATTATATTAGCCTATAAAAGTGAAAGTTTTGCAGACATTTGCATAAAAGTCTAAGTGAGAAGTTCTTACTTAAATAATACTAGGAAAACATTTAAGTTGGTTTATTATTATGTGACCAGAAATGTAAATCATACCTGCCCTCCGTTGCTGAGAGTTGAGGTGAAATCCAGGTGTTCCAGAACATCTAACAGATCTTTACATACTGTAACAAACACTTAACACTGTGTAACATGAAACTGCTTTATCTAATTTTAGGTTGTGATGAAATGGAAATAGTGGAACTTTTTGTTCGTATATCTGAGTGAAACAAAAAAAGAAAAAAAAAATGTTGGATGGGGGCTTTATTCATGTTTGAATGTGAGTTTGCAGTAAATTGTAAAAAAAAAAAAGGAGGGGTTTAAGCTGAATAAATGATTGGAAAATATGTTGTTTAACAGAAGGATTGAGTTAAGACATTTTGATGAAAAATGATGATATATATATATATTCATGGATGAATCATTCAAAACAAGATCAAAAGCATACATTTAGAAGATACAGTAGATAGGGTGAATTTTCATTTCACGCCCAATTAAAGCCAGTGGTGTAGTTAATGCACCTAAACAGAAGGGTTACTAACTAGCAAAAACCTTGTATATGTCCTATTGAAAAAGGGTCATGAACATAATTTGCTACTTGTTAGTCAGTTGCAGTTGATATTAAGGAGAGCATTTCTAAAGAGAATTTGATTGAGCAAACATTTGTGTAGTGAAGTCGTCAATATTTTGGTCCTGGAAGAGAAAAGCAATGCATTATAAATATGCAAATTTTAATTAAGAGTAAATTTTGTCAATGTTTGGGAGTACACTAGCATATAGATTAGCCTCAAAGCTAAACAGAACACAAGACGCAAAACTTTCAAGATTTCAGGGAGACCAGAAACAGAAAACCAGGCAAATGTAACAAGTGAACCAACTTGTTCAAGAAACATGACAAACACTGAGAGGAAGTGTTGCCATAATCACAGCCAAAAGCCAAAAAAGGCCACATAATTATTATCCCTGCTTGGCTCCAAGGTGGTCTACTGACTCAAATCAGCTTGACCAAAATGGTGTACCCAATCTAAACCAGGTCTGACATAATCAGAGACCAATCTATACTGGCTTGGACCAGCTAGAAAGAGATATATGTATGTGTGTCAAAATACCCGATATGCAATGGAGGGCAGCACCTTTCCTGGTTTCTCTCACTCTTCTCAAATCCTTAGAAGCAGAGTAAGAGAATTCATTTGAGACCCGGGAAGACTAGCAAGACATCTGCAATATAGACGTGGGCTTCTCACTGCCTGAGATCACAGACATCCTCCTCCTTCCCATCAGCATTTCTCTACCTCTGTTGATGTCTTAATGCAGTCCAGACCCACTCCGCTGAGACACACCATGTAGAAGTCACGAAGAGCCGGAGTCCACGCATCAAACTCGCTTTTCATATTCACCCTCAAAACACCCAGACACGTCCCTTATTCATGACTGACATCAAGAGGAGGACATGAGGTGAGAGGGGTAGAGAAAGCGAGAGAGAACGAGAGGGCTTCTGTAAGAGAAAGAGGAAGGATGAAAACCCAGAAAGAGCTGAGAGACAAACAGGAGTTGCTCTTTGAAGTCGTTTGATGTGCCGTGAGGATTGTAATGCTCAGGGATGATATATTTTCGAGCAGAGCTAGCGCAGATGGAGAGGGGTAGAGAAAGAGAGAGATAGAGAGTGAAGGCTTTATTGTGAGAGAGCGACAAGCCTGCTGACCTGCTCCAGTCAGCTGCAAGCTAATGAAACTTTCTGCTGATGCCATTTATCCACTAATGAGCGCCACTCACCTCTAGAAACACACAAACATTCACACACAGGAATGCAGGTGTTGCGACTCAAGTATACACAAATATGACATCTGTTAGTAAATACATTGAAACAAGCTAAGGCAAGCATCACTATTGTTTAAACATAAAGTTAGTTTTTTTTCTCAAATCTCTGAACCCTTCTGTATTACAACTATCCTGTACTGTTTGTGTTAAGGACATACACTCTAAATTAAATCGTGCAGCTTCCTGAGGAGAGGTGTGATATTTGAATCCCATTGACTTGCATTAAAGGGGTCATCAGATGCCCATTTCCACAAGTTGATATGATTCTTTTGGGTCTTAATGAAAAGTCTATATCATAATTTGGTTAGAATTTCTCAGTGGTAGTGTAAAACAACACCCTTTTTACCCTGTCAAAAACAGCTCTTTTCACAGCAAGCCGTTTCAATGCATTTCTCTTTAAATGCTAATGAGCTCTGCTCACCCTGCCCCTCTCCCTTGTGGGGTGACGCGTTCATTGTGAAACTTGCTAACTAGCACATTATTGAGAAAGGCGATTTGCAAAATTCATAAAAAAACTCATACTCACTTCTTTCAATTCAATTCAAGTTTATTTCTTCTGGAAGTGAAGCTGAATCACGGATGATTCGCACGAACATAGATGCATTTAGGCAGATCGGGGAACGCATTCCCTTCAAAAACAACCGTACTCCACTGCATCTTCAGTGCATCAGATGTTGGGAGTAAATGACGACTGCTATGTTCATTATTACATCCAACAACAAAACACCCTAATCGCTTAGGTGACATTCTTGTCTACAACCGCTCCAGCGTAGAAACAATGGCGGACTGATGACAGCTCACTCAGGGTAGGTCTAAGGTAAGACGGCCTTGTCAATCAACAATCGTGGGAGGGGACGTCACACAACCAAGAATCTGAGAACAGCTTGATTTGAAAATGGGGATATTATTTTGTAGTTATATTATTATATTACTTTATAGTTTACAATTATGACTGTATGTCAAATCTGCTAAATCATAGCGCACAATAACGACTTCATATTTTACAAATGACACAGTTACTCACAGTTATGGCATATCTCATATTTCTTTCACCATTGCAAATACATATTTCACAATGATTTCTTGCAAATGCCACTTTATCTCACAACTGTGACTTTATATCCCACAAATGACACTATATTTCACAACTATGACTTTATTATGCAACTTTATATCTCACAAATGTAAATACACAGCTCATACTTATGACTTTATTTCTAACAATTATGATTTGCAACTTTACATCTCACAAATGCAACTACATTTTGCATCTGTAACTTTGTCACAATTGCAACTTAATATCTTGTAATTGTACACAGCTCATAATTATGACTTTTCACAAATGTGGCTTTATATCTCACAACTGTTATTTTTATATTTCACAATTATTACTTAATATCTCATAAATATGACAATGTGGCAAAATTGTTAATTTATATCTCATAAATACTAATACATAGCTCAGAGAGACTATTTCTCGCTACTTAATATTTAACTGTGACCTTACAAATGCAACTTCATATCTCAGTTGTGAATACATAACTCATAAATATGACTTTATATCTTGCACATGCGACTTTATATCTCACAATAATTACTTAATTCAGAATTTAACAAATGTGACTTTGTCAAAATAACAAATTTAGATCTTAAAATGAATACATGGCTCAGAATGACTTTATTTCTCACAAATACTTTATATCTCACAACTGTAACTTTGAATCCCACAAATACAACCACATCTCACAAATGTGAGCTCTTACAGTTATGAATACAAATCTCATAATTATGAAAATAATATTTCTTGGAAATGTGATTGTATATCTCTCAACTGCAAATTCATGAGACTATTTATCTCAAATTAATGACTTATCATAATTGTGACTTTAATTTGAGGCAGAACCTTGCTTCCATAAGGAACTGGCAACCCAGAATAGCATAGAGACCTGGGGATGAGTTCTCTTCACTCCAGTTCACAAGCATCCACTTAGCAACCACCCACAATATCCTAGCAACCATATTAGAATGCACTAAAGCCACTAACATTTTTTCATAATGTAAAAATTTAATGCTCTGTCAATGTGCTTTAGTTCTCATTAATGTACTTCTAAAGGTACGCATTGAGAGCTGCCATACTCTCACATACTGAGAGATATAAATGAAGCACATGTTTATGTAACGCATAACTGCTCTAATCTCGGTTCCACCAGTGTAAATTGAAACTGTTCACATCTAATTTGTGACCCGCTCCACACCTTCCCAAACTTCTACTTCCCACACACACTTACAGTTCAAAGTACAAACCCAGTGTCCCTCCCACACACACGTACACTCACATATGGAAATCGGTGTCAATATACTGACAGCAGCTCTTCAAAAGATAGTGAGAGAGAGAAATTGGAGGGAGAAAAAGCTATGTATTATCTGCTTGGGGTATAAAGAAGGGTGAGATCTGAAATATATAGTGAGTGTTGACCTTCTCAATACTAAGATGTTCTCCAAGACCCTCCTACAGAACCTCTGAAGATTGTTATTTTCCTAACAATGCACATACTTACATTAAAGACCATAAGGGCTATTAACTGTATAACAATAACAAGTGCATATACACACATACTTGGCACTTCATTCCAGCATTAACAAGGATGAGGGAGAAAGTTGAAAGAAAGAGTGTAAAACACTCGTGTGAAAAGGAATGGGGGTCAGGGATCAGCACTACCACCATGGTGGTCTTAATGATGCCAGAGAACAAAACAGATGAGCACAAACACATGATGGCAGCAGTTTTCCCTCTAGTTTTCTTCCTCTGAATTAAAACAAAAAATGAAGCAATGTTAAAATTTGGCTTTGGTTTGTGGTTGCAAGATAAAACATTTTGTGACATTACTAATTGCTGTAACAAAAACTGGGTGTCTTACTTTGGCATCACACTTGAAACTTAAGCCATTTACATTTTCTAGCTAAGCTTTACAAATGTGTTTGACAACAACTACTATGATAGAAATTAAACCTCAGGAAAATGGGAGTGCAATTGTTCCTCTATGCAGTCACATATTTATGTCTATCTTTATGTTGTTGTCATTTTTTATTATTATTGCCATCAAAAGAATTCAGATGCATCAGACTTGTTTTGATGTTAATGAAAAATAGACAAAACTGAAACATTTTACGAAGCAGAGAAATGTTCGTATCATTAAGTTCTTTCTCATCTGGCCTTTTCATCTTTTTTCTGTTTGGTCATCAGATGTAGGTTTTTGGGGCCCCACACATCTAAATAGAGACCATACAATCCTTGATTCAGACTTTCTACTCATTTAAAACAAGAGATCTCTTTCTCTCTCGTCTTCCTCACATGCACACATTCAATCAGTCCCATGGGGTCACAATCAGTAGAAATCCCCTTTAAATGTCATCTGCTTTGGACAAAGGTCTTTATTTACTGTTGACAAGGAAGAACAATGGACATAAACAATGGAGAACAGCAACCTGCTGTTCCTTAAAAATAGGTCTGGTGGCCTCATAAACCAAAACCCCTCAACCCATTCTACACAGAGAACAATGTAGGGGAGTAACTATAATTAAAATAGTGACAAAACTAACTTGTACTACACTTTTTTTCCCACAGCTTTTCCAATAAGCTACTTTTTCCAATAGGTAGCAGCAGTGAGTGAATAATACAATGACTTTCAAACATGTCATTTATATATATATATATGTATATATACTAGTGCTGTCAAACGATTCATTCATGTATGAATAAATTGATTAATCACTTCAATCAGTGATTAATCAATGGCTTATAGCCTGACAAGCTACAATTTAAAGTAGTTTCCCCAACAGTGTTAGAAAGTGTTCTGGGTTGCATGCATATAGGTGGAATTGAGTGAAACTATATGGCTGAGTAAGTTTTCAGGGATGCATTTCTAATTAGACTCAGTTAATGACAACTGTTCTTTCCCATATTAATCACAATCCCCATCTCTTTACACAAACGTAGTATCAGGTGAAAAGACTGACAGCTGACCGCACTGGAGATGGGGCATTAGATTGAGATCTTGGAACACTGGATTGATTGATGATATTATTCTTTTGCAAATTGGGATTTGAAAGGGAAGCCAGAAGCTCTGCTGAAATTACTTCTTTCAAACAGTCCATCATAAGCCGCAGATGTGAAGCAGACCATTAAGTGTGTGTGTGTGGGGGGGTACAAGGCTGTGTATTGACGTCCTGTCTGCCTAATCACATTCCTAAGTCTCTCATCGTGTTTTCCCTGGCTGTGATGATCTGTTCCGAGCAGCACCAATGACCTTGGCTTTGGCCTTGTTTCAGACCCCAATGTGACTGATTGCTCAGCTCTGGAATTAACTGAGTGAGGGTGGCGAAGAACCGGGCATGCTCTGGATCACATGATTCAATTCAGCCCTGTGGTTCTGCATGCCATCGATAACTATTTTTTTTAATTTAATTCGCATGACACTCCGGCACACTCTTGACTCTGTCCTTGGGGGACATTGAGCAGGCTCAGGCATAGGGAACCGGAATATTAATAAGCCCTGAGTTTGTCTCGCACTGGAATTCATGCATCCCAATGATGCAGACATTCCAGGGTCAAACATAAGGCTCTGGAATAGATGAGAAAGAATGAAACAGATGTAAATATAGGCAGATAGCTCACATATCCAACATTTTTTGCCCAAAACTTGGAAGAATAAAAGAAAGAAGAATGTACTCTATTCTGTATATAGAATAAAATAAATCTATTGGCATGCTTTATAGCAAAACAGTTCATTTGCATCTGGCCACATTTAACTGCATTCTGAACACTGTATATGTGTATACAGTATGATCACTTTTGAACACTTTATGTATATATGCCTTATGTATATGAAACTTAACTGTATAAAGTAAACAAAATACAAAATATCAAAGTAACTCAATCTATTTCAGGTTAACTACTACTCTAGCTAAAACTATTACCATTTGAAATGTACACAATGAACAATACAGGAAAGACTTGTTAATAAACTTGCTTTAGTGCTGTAATTGACCCTTCGAAAAGACCCCCCCCCCCCCCCCCTTAGTTACTGTCGCTATGTCCAACAAGTCATGGCCTCTCACGCCACACATCATGTTCTCACACAGTGACACTGACAACGACAACAGACAAGACAGAGCAGGTTACTTCTGGTGTGAAACAAAGTCTCAGCTTTCAAATTTTGTCTTTTTTTAACAAGTTCAAACATTAAATACCATTTTGTGGCTCTTTAATGTGTTGTGACAGATCACTGTAGCCGATCATGTGAACCGATCATCTCTTCCTCTTAACTAATTAAAGCACGAAATAAACATGAATGAACATCAGAATGTCTTGTTTCAACCATGAAAAGATGTCAATACACACCATTTTTCAAGTATATAAAGTCCACCGACTTTAATCTACTCTCCTGTCAGGTTTGTTTGTTGAACAAAATGGAAGATTTGGCATTATGATTGGTCAGATCTCATGTCAATCAAACTGTCAGCAAAGGGTTAATTGCTCTTTAAAATCACATTATCATCTACCCATCCTCATAAAATAAAAATTTTACTCTTCCAATCCAGTCTCATGCAAAGCATGCTGGAAAATAAAAACCCACTTCCCATTTTTGATTAATAAAACAAGAGTCATTAAATTGACGTTCCAAAACAAATGGATAAATGTCCATTTTACAAATTTAAGTGGATTGGAGTCAATAGAATTAGGTTGTGATAAAATGTTCAAGAATTGTTGCATTAGCTCATTTTAATTAAGTAAATTGAACTAGCAGCAGAAATAACTTATTGAGTGAAAAGCAATCACGCAAAGCTCAACATCGCCTGCATGACTCATGAATTTTCAGAAACATTTTGCACCCAATGCTAAATTATGGCATCTCATACTAAATTTCTTTAAAATGCTGATTAAAAAAACGCATGATAGCATGTCTCCCAATATACTGTACAATTATGACTGTTTTTCTGCAGAGCTTTTACTTTCATAATTTTATTTATTTTTTTTTATTTTTTTTCTCCTGCTGTGGCTTAAGCAAAAAATACTTCTCTACTTCTCACACTCATGTTTACCATCCGCTGATTTTCCCCAGGTCCCCATGCCTCATTTCTTCTCTGAATTCTACTTTGAGTATCACAGACACCTTCTCTCTTCCTTTGGTTGCCCTAAGTCTGGTGGGAACTCTGGTGAGAAGTGCAGATGTTGAGCCATACCTCAGTGTTACTTTCAAAGTCGTACCACAGTGCGAAAACCATCTCATCCCCCTTGAGCTTCACTCTCTCTCTCTCTCTCTCTCTCTCTTTCTGCCAGAATAGAACAGTATGTGTTCCTAACTCCCCAATTCCATTGATATTACCTTTCATGGGATTCTAAAATCTGGCCGTATTCATTTGAGGCCCTTGAGGAGGGCAGCCAGTGCATGTAGATTGCACCTCAACCCTGCTCTACAAGGAAACAGAGTACTCTTAATAGAGCACATCAGCTCAATGATCCCGATCCCTCATCAAACCGTCATAATATCGCCCTAATAGCCCTTCCGAATTTTGAGGTTCAGTACGAATTGGACAGTTTTCCCCGAGCAGCTGTAAACCGGCAGCACTCCAGGGGAAAAATGTGGCCGTGGTGTTCTACTGCTTTGCAGATGACAAAGAGAAAAATATAAGCGGGAACACGAGCTCTGTGAATGAGAACGTTGGGACTTAAATCGATTAGAATTGTGGGAATTTAAGAAGGTGGAATATGTGTAATACAAACTGCGATACAGAGAATCTTTGCTCTACCTCATTAGCGGCTGGAACAGTTGGAGAGGTGTAGCCAGGCTCAGGAAAGCAGACCGTTTTCAAACAAAATGGCTCAATTCTGAGCAGCTCGGCCCAGGCTGGCCGGGTTTACAGGTTCTAGGAATCACGTACCCTTGAAATTGTGCTGCAGGTTTGCCAGGTTCCTGGCCGTGCTGGCAGCTGAAAGAGTACTGTGGGTCCAGGCATGCAGGGGCGCCAGAACGTTCTCCATCTGCCGTGAGCTGCTCCCTGCTGCCCCGCGGCTGCTCTGGCCTAATTGAGTGATGCAGCTCCTGTCCCTCATAATGTCCTTTGTATGAATTTCAACACACAAACACAAAGGAACACTAATTCAGGCACGTGTATACGCACATGATCCTAACCTGACAAACAGTGGGGTCTATATACTAGTAAACATTTGAAGTGGATCAGAATCTTTCATCGAAGTTGCCCTAAAACCTAAAACCAAAATCTATCGTACTGCACTGTTGCAATTGTCAAAATGTGACAGTAAACAAATAAATGCTGTTCTTTTGAAATTTCTATTCATCAAAGAAACCCGAAAAAAAAAATCAATTGCATGCTTTTTATCATATTTTTATCAAATAAATGCAACAACAACAACAAAATCTAACAGATTCCAATCTTTTGGATGGTAGTAAATATCAAAAATGAAGGGAAAAAGTACTACATTACTAATTTACTTGTACCTGTGTTTATTCTCAAAGTAATTCATGGTAAAATTTACTTCAAGAATTACATCCTAATTCAGGGCATTAGTTGTTAAGGGTTCAGATTTCAACTTAATGCCTTTTAGATTTGTTAAACAGACATTTTTGCACATCATATATCAATGTAATCTTACGGTGTTAAGAACATACAGTGTTTGATGGCAGTTCATCTGTCTGCTTGTTGAGAAGCGGGCACACGCGCCGTTTCTGCGGTCAGGCTCTGAAGGCATGATGGAGCGAGATGAGAGCAAAGCTGACGTGTCAATCAGCGGGACCAGGCGCTGGGACGACAAATGAAGTGTTGTGCTAGTAAGGGTATGGGGTTAATGCAATTACAGTGAGACTCAGCAGGGTCGAACCTCACACCTAAACCTGTCCCTCTCTCTCCATTCACTACACTATAGGTCATTCTAGGGCCAATCCCAGGGCTTCCTCAGCCCGCTCTGATCCGCCCCGCTGTGGGAACACCGTTCCCGGTGCCCTTGATAACTGTGTTTAGTCTCCAGAGCTTCATGGAGGTAAACCCAGTCTAGAGCGAAGGCGGGGCGCCTCTCATGTGATATGATAGAGGAAGGTTCTGACATTAATTAGCGGGGCACCGTGGGCCGTGAAATCCAATAAGGACATGTAATGGTACACAATGTACGCGAGCGATGGGGAGACATTAAAGTGGACGCCTGTCTGCCACCATGATGTCTGAAGGGTGACCCTGCACTTCCTGCCCAGGGCCAAGAGGCACAAACAGAGAGTAAGGTTACTGTCATAATGCGAACCAGACCACGAGTGTGTGCTGAGGGGAGAACATCTACGAATGCACAAAGGAAAAGATGGCAACTAGGTCAATGACATAGAAGAGTGTCCACGATAAAGAAAGGTACAGATCTTTAAAAAAATCTTGTTTAAAACACCTTCCAAGTTCTCAGCAGTGTTTATATTTAAGTTGGTTTCAAATAATAAAAAAAGTAATAAAAAATATATATTAATAATTGAATGACTATAAAAATGACATGTAGTCCATCAAGTAAAAGTTAATAATATATTCTCCATGTTTGCAATATATGTATGTAAACATCTTAATTGTTACCTAAAAAAATAATTAATGTTAAAAAAATGTATCCTCAAAATTAAATATATTTTGAAAAAGTTATATATAAATCAAACATCATGAATAAAACCAATGTAACATGTTCTGCTATTATAACCATGTATTATAACATAACCACTTTGATGGACAAAACTTTTTCAAATTTAAATAAGCAATGAATCAGTTTTGTTAAAATATGTTTTTCTAAATAACAATAATAATAAAATACAAATTAATGTTTTTTTTCTCAAGAATGTAATTTTTATTGATTTTTTAAATGTATCCCCTCATCAAATATGAAAATAAATTTTACTACAAAAATAAAAATATACTCATTATAGATGTATAATTTATTCATTTTATGTGTATTTTATTTATAAATAACATTTTTATGTATTTTTGAATAAGTGAATGTCATGTAATTGACCCAAGTATTCTTATATGTTAAGATGTAAGAAGATAGGAAAAACAGACCACAGTACTGCTTTAACAGTCATTTACCATTAAATACTTCCTAATGGTCACAGCAATATTTATTGGATTTTAATCACTCTCACTAAATATATTTCCCAATAAAGAAAAAGGGGTTTATTAAAAGCAAAAAGATGAAGAAAAGTATCCCTGCCAGGAACACATAACAAATTCTAATTACCTCACCCCACAATTCTTTAAACTTTCTGCGCTCAGCGGGCGGAAATGGGTTACTTCTGGAGCATAACATAAGCTCAGAGTTAACTCAGACAGAAAATACCAACCTTAAACAAACATATGTGTATCGATGCCCATTTTCAGAGAAGCAAATACAGAGGGTTTATGTCACACAAAGGGAGGAAAAAAACAAAAAGTCTCAAGCAAACAAACAGTGAAACCCATACAGATTTCAAACTGAAACCATATGATAAGATCCACAGTTCATAGAACGTCTGGCGTTCCAGCACCCTGACTGGCCCCTCTACTGTCCTGAACCGTTTCTCAGGGTTATGCATTCAGAAACGTCTGAGCGTGAAATCACAGAGGCAGAGATTTGCATCTGCTCACCTAATACTACTGGAATGCTCATGAACTCTAAGCACTTCTAAGCTCTGATAAATGTATCTTCCCAAAGGACAGAGATGTTTTGAATTTCTTCACAACACTGTATGAAAAATGTATATTTATGATTTATAATGCAATCAATGGACTTGGCTGCTGCTGAGATTTGGGATTTGGCACAAAACACACGCAATACACACAAATCCCTCCCTTCTGCAAGTCACAAACAAGATACTCTAAACATAATATGAATCCATATAGTTGTGGAGGTAACAAAACTGTATGGCCAAATCATTATATTGTTTTTGAGCACAGGAAAACCCAGTGGTATCCTTTTTCTGAGTCTCAGCTTGTGCCAAAGGACTAAGATGGAAAGTGATGGGCTCTAACTGACAGCCATCCCAGTTTCTGTTGGTCAATCAACAGGGGAGCAGTCGTTCCCTGACTAATAGACAACTCTCAGTCTCTGAGAGATGAACTTGGAAGACTGCCGTCTAGGGATTTTCTTCCCCATGGTGTGAAAGCTGTACAAAGCAGCCTGTATAAGAAAGCTTATACAGACATGAAAGAGGGAAAAGGTGCTTCCATTGCCATTTCCATGCACTGGGCAGCAAATGTTACTAGGTTATAATTGTTTCCTTTGAGACAAAGAGCGGTCTTCCTCTAGGGAGCGAATGATGGCTCAGAAAGTCAAATCCTCCACTGAGCCGCATTCAAATTTCAGAAAGTTTCTTGACCCAGTATGGAGACATTTATACATTAAGAAGTATAATGGGATTTTTCAAAAGCATACAGAATACTGCATTTCTGCAGTTCAATTTCTAAAATAATAACTGGACACCACTTGCCAAATTTAACAGCCAATGTAGTAATGTCATGAGACAACAGTGTACAGTAACATTCTTATTGTTTACTGTTTCATCAACTATATAAAAATGCAGTAAACAACAGGTACCGTGTGACAAAGCCATCTATGTGCTACTTAGTAATCATTTACCTGCATAATTACACTGAAAATAAATATAATTAGAGATATTATTCAGACTCACTGTATTTAACCAGTTAAAGAGTTCTTGGCCTTTAAGCCTCGTCCACTTCAGAAACCTCAAAGCTTTCCACTCATTATTCCACTTCTCTGCAGGAAGCCCTCATGGGTGGATAGTGTTTACAGGACCACTAACTATGAAGCTTGCTCTTTGACAAGGTTGCAAAACATAACAGTTCACAAATTCGAAAAGGTGACACTGACAGATGAGGTCTGTCCTAACGCATGGCATATCAGCTTTATTGTAATATTTCCTCAAGGCTGAGAGAGCTGAAAGAGAACATAAAATATGCTCCATCTGTTCTGACAAGGAGAAAGAAAGTGAGGTAAAGAGATGGAAGGGAGGGAGAAAGTGAACAAGAGAAAGAGAAAGAGCACCATGCAACAGTCCGCACAGAGGCTCTGGGAAATGAAAACATTTTTCTCTTGGGTCTTCTCACCCCATAAAACAGAGCCAGTGACTCGTCCGCCCATCTGTTCCTTTATCCACAAGAGTAAGAGAGGAGAGAGACAGAAAGAATGACACAAATGAGACTATAGGTGCACATAGTTCACCCCCTTCAAGTTTTTCATACTTTAAAGGGATAGTTCAAGCAAAAATGAAAATCCTGCCATCGTTTACTAACCCTCATGTCATTCCAAATATGTACGGAAACACAAAAGCACAAACAGAATGTTTTACAATAAAATATACAACAAAAGTGAATAGTGACCTTGTATACTTGCATCAAAGCCTTTGTGAAGAAAGACTTAAAATTGCCTGTTTGTCAATTGAAAATCTTGCATAGCCAAAGGTGCATCCCAGTTTGCATAACAATGCACTTTTCTACAAGAAGAGCACTTCAAATACCCATACGCTGCTCTTATTAACCAAAAAAACAAAGTGTGGAATGTTGGACACTCATGCATTTAACGGTCTCAACTTTAATTACGAGGGAGCTACCAGACTACAAAGTACTAACTGTGACCAAACTAGTCAAAAATGCCTGGTGAAAGTCATTCAGGCAAATAAATATAGCTTAGTGTGAAGAAAATAGTACAATTTCTCCATTTATCACTGAAAATATTGCCTTATGCAAAGTGTGAATAACAGTATATTGGTACTATGCTAAACATTAGCACTACATATGCTAATTAGATTTACAAATTTTAAATGAAAAGGTTAGTTATGGGGGAAAAAACGCTAAATTTCTAGTAGTCTACAACCATGCCCAAAATAGTACAAAAAAATCTAAATAAAAACCAAACCCTGGTGAAACTCATTCAGGTAAGTAAAATAATAATTACTGTGTGTTACTTATCTCAGTGCCATGTATATGATTGCTTTGTGTGAGGAAAGACTAAAATTTGAATATTTTTCTCTGAAAATCTTCTAATGGCCTTCTGCCATAGTTTGTTAACACAAAGTGTGAACAACATGCTATGCTGCTTATTAGTGCTACATATGCTAATTAGATTTACAAGAATTTCTGTGAAAATTTTGTTACATTACTTATGAAAAGAAACTGCCAGTATCTACATTTGTGTTCCACACTGTTTTGAAAAACATGAGAGGGAGTAAATGAATAAATTTTCATTTTCCAGTGAACTATCTCTTTACACACACATCACACAAGCATCCATTCAGCTCACAGAGCAAAATGAAGAGTGACAACGGCTGCGTTTCATAATGATATGAAGATTTTAGCCACTGGATATTTCTTATCTAGCTTCTGATTGTGTAGAATGGATTTATTGAACTCATTTATGCTGAGTAACAGTTTAATTGAGGCCAGTAAAGAGTCTCTCATTACCTGGATTGCTCTGTCAGACCAAGAAATGAATGGGTATGCGTCTCTTCCGAACACTGCACTGACATACATAGCCTGATACACACACAAACACACTAAACAGAAGGACAGCAATCATTAAAGCTGACCAAAAAAGGTTGAATACAATGATATGAAGAGACGAGACATTTATTCAAGGATGTTTCTGCTTATAGAGACAGATGAGAGTGTTGCAGATATATCAGGATATTAGAGCTCCGTGCACACTTATCTCTACAAATCAGGCTCCTGGTTACTATTTATTAGTAGTTTTCATTTTTTTCTCAAATATGAGCAATTTATGAGCGAACAGTGTATTTATTAGTATAAAAGCTTAAAACTAACACAGTTAGCCTTTGTAGCAAAGCGCTAAACAGAAGAAACATAAATGTGTATGAACTGAGAGACGAGAAGCAGATTTGACAGGCTCAGTATTCGTTGATGATGTGTGATAATAAGAACAAGCTTGTTCTATGGTCAGACGAGTCCAACTTTGACATTCTTGTTGGAAATCACGGACACCGTGTCCTCAGGGCTAAAGAGGAGGGAGACCCTCCAGTGTGTTATCAGCATTCAGTTCAAAAGCCAGCATCTCTGATGGTATGGGGGTGCATAAGTGCATACGGTATGGGCAGCTTGCATGTTTTGGAAGGCACTATGAATGCTGAAAGGTATATAAAGGTTTTAGAGCAACATATGCTCCCCTCCAGATGACTATTTCAGGGAGGGCCTTGTGTATTTCAGCAGGACAATGCAAAATCACATACTGCAACTATTACAACAGCATGGCTTCGTAGTAGAAGAGTCCGGGTGCTGAATTGGCCTGCCTGCAGTCCAGATCTTTCACTTATAGAGAACATTTGGCGCATTATTAAACGAAAAATACAACAAAGATGACCACGAACTCTTCAGCAGCTGGAAACCTATATCAGACAAGAATGGGACCAAATTCACCAAAACTCCAGAAACTCATAACCTTGATGCCCAGTCATCTTCAAACTGTTTTGAATAGAAGAGGAGATGCTACACCATGGTAAACATGCCCCCGTCCCAACTGTTTTGAGACCTGTAGCAGGCATCAAATTTGAAATGAGCTAATTTTGTGCATAAAATTGTAAATTACAATTGTTATGTTATCTATGTTCTATTGTGAATAAAATATTGGCTCATGTAATTTGAGATTCTTTTAGTTTTCATTTTATTCAAATAAAAAAAAAAAAACGTCCCAACATTTCTGGGATTCGGGTTGTATTCATTGGACCAAAACAAGCAACAAAACAGAAACAAGCCATAAGACAACAAAATTAGCACAACACAATGAAATTTGTCTTATATGTTATGTTGTGGCATTTTCTTTGTGTTGTGGAGATTTTGTTCTGTTGTACACTACTGGGCCACCGTACTTAGTGCATTAACTAATGGGACCTTATAGTAAAGTGTTGCCGAAAATTACTAGAAAGAAATGGGGAAACAGCACTGGCATAATGTTGTTAAAATCCTACAAACCCTTAACAAAAAGTAGTATACTTCAAGTTTTTTTTTATTAAGTATACTTAAGTAAAGTTCAAATATATTTTTAAGTATACTTTATGTAGTAAGTATACAATTATCAGTGTACTAGTAGAATACTTGTAAGCGTACTATTTCAATACTCCTTGGGACTAGATTGGCCCACGTTCTAGTATATAAAAGTATACTTTTAAGTATAATTTAAGTATAACAGTAGTAAACTTTGAGTACACAACTAGTTTACATCAATGTTTTTAGCTTGTACTACAATTATACTAAAAGTGAACTTATAAGTATACTGATAGTTTACTAATTAAATACTTGTTGTAGAATTTTTAGTACACTTTGAAGTATAGTCTCAGTAGTGAAGTGAAGTGAAGTGACATACGGCCAAGTATGGTGACCCATACTCAGAATTCGTGCTCTGCATTTAACCCATCCAACGTGCACACACACAGCAGTGTACACAAACACACACCTTGAACACACACCCGGAGCAGTGGGCAGCCATTTATGCTGCGGCGCCCGGGGAGCAAGTTGGGGGTTCGATGCCTTGCTCAAGGGCAGTGAACCTACAATCCCTGCCGGCCCGAGACTCAAACCCGCAACCTTTGGATTACGAGTCAGACTCTCTAACCATTAGGCCACGACTTTGTAAACTACTAGTTTAGTAGTACTAGTTTAGTTTTATACTGAAAGTATATTATAATTTTTTTAAGTGAACTTTACATCATACTTCAAGTATACTACTATGTCCCTATTAGGTATTAATTTGTATAGGCTATATTTTGTTGTATGAATCTGAACATACAAAACATCAAAAGAAAGAACAGAGTATCTGCTTGTAAACAGAAACATTTTATTCTAGCTTCATGCATTTTTTCTAAGTATGTCAAGTACTTAAATGTCATTTTAAGTATATTTCTGAGAAGTACATAAAAAGTAGACTAAAAGTATACTTTCCTCTTTTTAGTTTAAAAGAAGTATACTATAGCACACTTGAATAAACTTCTTTTTCGTAAGGGAAATCTCACTAAACTCACTTAGCTGTGGAAATCTTTTAAAACGTTTGCGAAGCTATACCCTAAATTTGATTATAAAGATTTTAATCTACTTTGCCTAACAATTAGGACACGGAGCAGAGGAGAAGGAAGTCAAATCAGCTCTTTCTTTTGCCACATAACCACACACACACATCTATATTAACCAGCCAGAAGGCGGAGATACGGCTGTCATTCGCTATGTTGGCTGCTCCAAAAATACACATTCCTGGGATAACGTTCCTACCAATGAGAGTGAGCTCACGACACACACCGACTGATAAAGTATCCTGTGTGTGTGTTCAGAGCAGGAGGGCAAACACAAAGACTGAGTTCATAGTTAAACGAGAGCAATTATATCCTGCATTGTATAAAGAGACCTGCACGGAGGGTTGAGTATTTAACTGCACTAATTAAAATGAGAATTGAGAGTGGGAGACAATGCTTAGCTTTCCATCCGTGACCTTCTCTTCCGATCTCACATATAAATTAGCAGAAAAATGTCAAACTCGCACTCTTCAGCTTCATGGCTGGATTCATATATTCTTGAAGTAACATTTATTTTCACTAGAGAATTACCATAAACAGTATATATTCGTTCATTAACGGATGGAAATCGAGCCCCTGGAGTTTTGGCCAGATGTTTTTAAAGTGTACTAAACTAAATAAACAACAATTTTAAGCCATGTAGGCTGTAGTATTCCTGCACTGCCAAAAATAAATGTAAAATTATTATGTCTTTGTAGAAGGAACAGTAATGAGTTTGGCTTGTGATGCTGCAAGGAGGAACATGATGGAAAATTGGCATTAAACACAGGAAGGGAATCACAGACGTAATACTGTATCATATAGGATCTAAATAAGGCTTACTCATTAGACGTGTACTCGTTCATTCAAAACCCAAATGCCAAAGCACCAATCAATCAGTTCATTACTTTTAAATCTACCTGGATTATTCTCAGGAAAGAGTGCATTTGTGATCCATGTGTGTCCATATGACTTATGACTGAGGAGACTAAATGTACTGCACATTCTTTGATTTAACTTTGGTTTGGCGTGTAATGGAAAATACTTATAACTATTAATAAATCAGTGTTATTTTAATAAATCTATTTTATTTTATCAGAATATCAACCAAACTAAATTTTCTGTTCATCATAAAACTAATCAATAAATATTTTTATATTAATGTTTTTTTAACTGTTTATGGGATTGGCACATTATTTCGTAACACGTGTAACTATTAAATTGTCCCGTTCACATAACATTTTATTTACAGCATTTGATTCGCTGCTGTCGGAATAAATAAAGTTTTTTACTCAGCATAACTGTATATATCGTATATGTATAATATCACCTCTAGTTACAGTGACTAAAATAAATATCAAAGATGGTGGCGTCGATATACACTGTAAAGCTGATGCAACACGACTCAAATCTAAGTTCATAAGTCAAATCTTACTTAACCAACAGCAACTTTTATAGCCTAGCTGAGTTAGAAGTGGAGCATTTGAGCTGTGCACAAAACTGACACAATGAGTGACTGGATCTAAAACATCCAATGACACACAGCTCATATTTTCCATCTTTTTAAGCACAAGTTTCTGCCAAGTTGTCACTGCTTAATAATAATTATGTACTGATGTATTCTAAGTTGGGGTTAAATCCCTGGTGAATCAAACAGACACGAGGCATGCATGTGTGCAACGCAGAGTGACACTGGCTTGACAGACTTGTCCAGCGGTCCCTTTCACTGAAAATGTGGTTGTTAGTCCAGAAAATGTACGAGTGTAGATTTGGTTATAAAATATGCTTGTCACTCTCGAAAGTAACCGACCTCTGTGTGAACGTAATCATATAAAGCACCCAAATACAGGACTGACAACCTTTTTTTTTTTCTGCTGTGTGAACACCACCCATGTTAGAAAGTGCAGCAGTTAACCTTTTCAAATGACCAAAAGAAAGAAAAGAACCCAGATTTTCAGGCACAAATTGCAGCATTTCCTGAGAATGACCCGCTTGTGAATGCCACTTGACAGACCTTATATATAATTTCAATAAATTCAGGCAAATCTCATGAGAATTTTCAAAAATGAGAGACCATTTGGAGCCATCTGGTTATGTTGCAACATTCGTCAGACATTAATGTGTTTTTTCTTTTCTTTTCTTTTTTACTTTGACAGAGTTTTTTCCCAACACAAAAAAATTGTCACTTTTTACTTTGACCGAGTCTGTTTCGAAGAAACAATATTCTCTTCCAATCTTGCCTAAACAGATAAGCAAACAGACATCTGTCCCATTACAGTAAGTCTGAATTTTTACACTAACAAAATAGTATCATTGTATTACCATGTTTTTTGGACATGTGCCATCGTTAAGCATAGTATTCTTTCAAGAACCTTAATCTACCATGGGTAATGTACAGTATGTTTGTCACCAAAGTACTTATTTTCTTAAGGCAATTTGACCAGTATAATTATTATATAACTTAAGTATTTCCACCAAAAGCGTTTGCCTGCAGTAGTTGATTTTCTTGTGCTGAATTGTCAACGTAAACAACAGATGGAGATATTATCATTCTCTCAGCTAATCATAATTCATCGCCACAGCACCTGAGCTCTCATATTCTCTGTGGTCACTTCATCTGTCCCTGAGATAATTCTACAAGACAGAAGATGAAGAAAGATACATAAAAACAGACACGACAGGAAAGGAAAATACCCCCCTCCCCCTTAAAGCTATATACTCTTTTTCTGTCAGACCTATACTTGGAGAGGTGTGTATTAGCATGTGTGTGCATAGTGTTTAATATAAATCAGTCTGGATGGGGACAGCTCATAAACACAGTTTAGCATTAAAATAGTGCATGACTGCGAGGACGTGTCGTGCTTCCTCGTTTTCGCCACATCGTTCGTCTGCCTGGAGGGTTAAACAGATCACTCTTTTAATTGGAGCCAGTCTATAAATCTGCGCTTTGTCATAACAGACATGTTGAACACGGACACTCCGCCAAAAAGCGTCTCCTCACACCTCGGCAAGTGTAACACTGTCAGCTTTTAGCACAGTGTTTTTACAGGAGAAGACTTATTTGGATCCGCACTCGTAAGACACAACGGAGGAACACAAACATATACAGGCAAGGCAAGATTAAACAAACTTCAAAACATATATGAAGCCAAGACTCATCTAAAACGCAGGCATGCTCATGGGTTAATCATATCAAACAGCAAAGAGGGCTTTATTACAGAGTGCAAAATCTCACTTGCACAAGACCAAATATTCTGGAATCAAGAGTTTTCCACTTGAACTTTGAACTTGATATGTAAATAGAGCAGAGCGGTGTGTTTCAGGCCATGTGTTTCAGCTCAGACATGCTGCTCACGTTCATTGAATAGCTTTCTGTACTCTCACACAATGCCTAGGCGCTGTGCGTAAAGTCTTCGTTTGTTGTCAGTCAGTGAACCATTTACTTTGCAGAAATCACACCTACAATGTGAGAGGCCTTTTATCGCTTTATAATGAAATTTGCTTTGGTGGCTCATAAAACACCTGAACAGAAAAGCGGGATGGGAGAAGGGTGCAGCGGGGCTTTGTGGGTAAACACGGCCTTTAAGAGCCCTCGTGTTTACATCTGAAGTCTCCTGTCTGCTTAATGAGATCAAGCTGACAATTTACTATTGTTTTAGTGACTACAAATTGTTCTTATATGATATCATACAGAATCGTACTGTGCCTACTTTTAGATGCATAAGACAAAAAAATCAGATGTCCTGGATGTAATAATATTATTTACTGAGAGAAAGGACAGAAAACTAATTACAGGAATGATTACATGAGTGTTTCTTTTAAAAAATGTTGTATTACTCCTCAAGTTACTAATTACATCATCACTTGTTATGGAAAGTAACACACTAGATACTTTTGCATAACTTTTTGCATTGTAAAGTGTGTGGGTTGGCTAGTTCTCTAGAGACATCTTTACACTGCAATTTGGACATATACACTCCATTTAAAGTGGCAAATATGCTACATAAGGTGCAAAAGAGATGGCATAAATGTATGTTCACGTGAATAACGATTACAAATATTAAAGGATTAATTCACTTCCGGAATGAAAATTTATTGTTCAAGATGTTCATGTCTTTATTTCTTCAGTCCAAAAGGACATTAAGGTTTTTGAGGAAAACATTTCCGGATTTTTCTCTATGTTATGGACCTCAACAGGGACCAATGGGTTTAAGGTCCAAATTACATTTTCAGTGCAGCTTCAAATAGATTCATGCGATCCCAGCCGAGGAATAAGGGACTTATCTAGCGAAAGGATCAGTCATCACAGTTAATCACAATTAATTGCATATATTAGTATTTTATGAGAATTGTATACATCAACATGTGCTTTTATTGCACTATTGTTTTTAATCAATCACTGAACATGTTAAATTGGCATCCCTACTGTAGAATATGAAAAAAATAATGCCATTACTCCCAGCACTGGTCTCAGGAATGGGAAAAGACTTGTCATTAGTCATTAACCTTTGCTAATGTATGTCTCTGCCCCTCTGCTCAACTCTGATCAATTGCTATCATACTGTCAATTACAAGCACTGCCACAAGAAAAAAAAGATCAGATCGATACTTGGTTCAGAGGTACATGTTTGCCCAAGAGAATGATCTATTTGAGTGTGAATTTTTTCTTTTTCTTTTTTCATTCAGTGGCTACAAACGTGTTCATAACATCCTGTTTCGGCTCTCACTGATATCGACACCAAATATGTGCCAAATATGGTTAGTGGATGCAATTTCTACTGTATTGTTGGGCAAACAGTGTGTGTGTGGGTGTGAGCGAGAAAGACAGGAAGAAAGAAAGTGCATTTTTTATTTTATTAGGTTATTTTGTTTTTGTAAGTGAGAATGAAGGAAAAAAGAGACGGGCCAGTGAGATAGAAAAGAAAGAGGGAAATGAGAAAATAGACTTCAATTGTCTATTAGAGAGGTTATTGGCCAGAGAAGATTACATTACCTACTCTTTCGGCGAACTCATTCTCTTTACTCCCGAGAGGCCACCGTCTAATGAGGAGGGTTAGTGTTTAGGCATGGCTATAGCCTCTTACCCATGATGCCTTTGAATATACACAAAGCAATCTCACTCTAAAGCTCTCAAAACTTCACTGCAAAACACACAAAAAGGGATATAATTCTCACTTTTCAGCACGTACCTCACTCTATTGCACAACTAATGAAGACGGCACACACATACACACGAAAATGAGAACCACTGAGACAAAAAAACAATCTTCTTGTCCAAGTTTTTGAAGCAGCGGGCAGAGCAGCGGAATCACGTTGGCCGTCTGTGACCTTGTGAGAGAGATAGACCAGGTTATGAAACACAGACTAGAAAAGGATACCAAGGAGACCGAGAGATAGAAGGAAAATTGGACGAGGAACGAGAGGGAGAGAGCGAGCTGGATGCCATAGGTTCTCCAATTTCATCCACAGCGATCCAAACCACAGGCCCTCGAGTTCTCCTCCCTTACACGGCACTACCTGCCAGCATCCACCACACTTAGCCACATCCCACACCAACCAGCCCAATACCCAGGCTGCCTACACCATTGGATTCACGGATTTAGGAGGAGCCGTAGTTATCTAGTAACTCAGACATTTTGTGGGCTGATCTGAAAAAGCAAGGTTGTGAGAGGTTCTTTGCCTGTTCAGAGGGGAAGTGTGCAATTCCAAGTCAAATGGATCACACCGCAGGTCGGCTGGACTGCGCTGGGAGGTGGAAAGGGAAAACAAAGGCTGGTGTGTGTGCACGAATACGGGAACAATCTTAAAGGGGTAGTTCACCCGAAAATGAAAATTGTCATTTACTACCGCTCGTTTCAAATCAGTAGGAATTTCTTTCTTCTACAGAACACAAAGATATTTCACACTTTTTTAATGTAAGGAAAAACCACTAGACATTTGCTTTTGTGTTGTGTAGACAAATGACATGAGGGTGAGTAAATGATGACAGAATGTTCATTTTTGGGTGAACTATCCCTTTAATACTGCTAATGAAAGATTCAATAATGCAGTACAATAACAATGATCATATCTCCAGGGCGATTCGTGTGATGGTACTTTGGTGCATTGAGTTGGTTGCAGGAATAAATGGTGGGTGAAATAGTACGCTGAAATCTGAGTTGAGATGTCTTCGAGTTTGAAAAGACGCCTCGGGGCTAAACAAAAGATGCAACCAAATAAAAGAAAGCAAAGTGCTGATTTTATTTAGTTGTTTTTCATTAAGGCCTGATGCTTAAAGAATTGCTTCACTGACTTCAGTGTTGATCAAATATGTGAGTTTCAGAGATGTACAAAATTTCTTAGATTTAAAAACTCGGTTGCTCGGTTGTGGTAGATGATAGCAAGTGCATTACTGGAAGACTGGACAAGCGTGTTAATCAACAGAGTTTATTTGACCTCCACAAGGCCTAAGAAGCCAGAGCTTACCCAACTAAAACAAACATTCAAGGTACTAGTCATCAGAAAGTTGAAATGTTCATCGAACATTTTTTTTTTTTTTCCAGAGAGCAAGGAAGAAGGATTTGATGAAAGAGACTTCATGCTTGCCTTGTATGAAAGCTGTTTATAGACTTGGTTAAATTTACATTTACATTTATTCATTTAGCAGATGCTTTTATCCAAAGCGACTTACAAATGAGGACAACAACAGAAGTGATCCATCCTACGGAGGCAGTACAAAGTTTCATGGTTTGAATAGAGATAAAAGTGAGACGCAGTGAAACAATAGTAAATTTTTGTCTCTCTCTTTCTCTCTCTCTCTCAAAAAACATTCATTTCATTGAGAAACTGCCTTCAGATGCTCATGGGATGTTTGGGATGATCATCATTTATGGTACATGAACCAGTGGCGAATGATGTTATCAATAGCGTTACTTCTGCAAAAAAAATCTAGATTGACCTCACACTAATTGTGAACATTCTGGAGTGCAAACGAACCTTAGTCCAGACCACAATATTCAAGTCATTCTGCATGCATTTCCTTGGTATGCTCTCAAAGTTTAGAAAAACATCTCTCACAGTAATCAAGCAAATTGAACTCTGATGTCAAATAGCCTCGTCCACACCAAAGAGTCATACTGGATGCTTGAAACCCTTTTATGACTGATTGGTGAAGCTGTAAAAAGCTTTCATGGCAATAATGCACCTGTATGGTGAAAGTCAATTGTGAAAGTAAATAGCATAATAGCGTAGACCTCCACATGTGTTGTTTTCCCACGGTGGTTCAAGAGTGCTAAAAGGTAGTGTGCAATTGATTTCATGCTTCTTAGAGAACGCACACACTTGTTTTTGACGCCTGGGAGCATTGTGATGCTTCTAAACAGTTGAATTAGCATCAATTGAGTGCCCTGGACTGAGCTTTCACTGTTATGATAACTGTATGTGGCGGTGCGATTTTTGGCTGCAGGTATTATGCAGATGACAGTACTGGACAGCAAGATGGCCAAAGTGGCTCTGTACAGCAATGGACTAAGCTGATGAAAGGAAGGCAGCTTTAGTCTGAGTCTGCAGAGATAACAGCAAAGAGAAGGTTCTCTCCAAACTACATGCTATTATGGAAAATGCATCCAATCCTTATGCATGACACACTGCTTAGATAGTCCTTGCTGGCAGAATGTTCTTCCCACCCTCATCCGAAATGCTGAATCCCTGGCAATATTTAAGTGAAAGCTAAAAACTCATCTCTTCTGTGAGCACTTAATTAAAAAGAAAATTTTTTTTTAAGCATTCACTTTCCCTTGTATTACATGTACTTGAGTTATTTGCCTCTTTATGATGAATTGCTTATTGTATTCCTCATTTGTAAGTCACTTTGGATAAAAGTGTCTGCTAAATGAGTAAATGTAAATGTATATCAGTTACAGTATTTGGATACTTAAGCCACACTTAATGAATCAATGTCATTGGATCAGATAATAAAATATAAAACTTACACATGGTGGCTCTTGCATCTGACTGTCCAGGTCTTTAGACATCCAGTAATGTCACACCTCTATAAAGCACGGTGTTGCACACAGACATTTCTGACCTTGATGAGTGTTCCCTGTTCCCTCTTTCAGTCCTAATACCCAGTCTGGTTAACCCTACCTGTCACCACCAGCCAATGTCATCTGATACTAATTGAACCCCCAGTTCTACCATTCGGACCAGTTCCAGCACTGCATGCCTCTGCGAAAAATCCTCACATCCATCTCTCTGCCTTTCAGTTTGTATACCCGGCCTCCAATGTGCCTCTCTAGGCGGCAGGATGGCAGGGTTTCTTGACCGGACCCTTTGAAGGTCCAGAGAAGACAGATTACCTGTCCGAGCCCCAGGATGTGTGTGTTTGATGTTGGGTGCTCGCTGGAGTGTTTGCTGACATTGCCAAGAGGCCAAAGATGTCTCCGGGTCTTTTGTTTTCCACCTTTCAACACCAGGTTCAGTTCACTTTCCAGAGAATTTCTGGAACAAACAGATGCATTGGAATGACGTTGTTCGGGTCAATACTGTGTGCCTTACACATGATTGGTTTGAATTGGTCAGTTAATTTTTTCGTTTAAGTCAGTATTTTGTCATATAAAATGCATTAATTTTAGTCTGAAAAGTCATTATTTAGTCCTTTAGTCATTATTTGGACTGAAAAGAAATTCAGTTTTAGGTGACAAAATCCTAACATTTTAAATATTAATTTAAACATCACTGTATAAACAAACAAACAAACAAATAAATAAATGCAAAGCTGTAAATAAAAAATATATATATTGTTTTGCAAGAAAATACTACAAAATCTCCTACTTCAAAGACTTTCTAATTCAAAATCCAATTTAATTCAGTAAGTTTCTTGTTTCTTTGTAATTATTTGTGAAGTTTACTTGTTTGAGTGACAATTGTTTCACCACATTTTTCACCACAGTTTCACAGAATAAATAAATAAATACTACACTATTACAATGCGATTTTGTATCAAAATGTTCTGCTCTTATTGATTTTATTGAATACATTTTTTTAAATGTATTTTTATTTAAATTGTTTATACCTTAGTTATTTATTGTACACGTTTTAGATGTGTTTTAGTGTGTTATCAGTTATATTTTTTTAAATCATTGTTAATTATCTTGTGGCATTTTTTTCTCCTTATATTTTTTGATGTATGTTTAAATAAAATCAATTAGTTAACATAATTAAAATGATATGTTACTGCCAAAAACAACAACAACACCAAACACTTAATGAATTGTTTAAAGCTAATCTAAGTCCTCACTTACCTATAAGATCGCTGATGCTGTGGAGGAATGAGGCATGCTGTACAAAGAACTGTCAGTTTCTCTTCATGTCTAATTATTTGTTACAACTCTAAAACATGAGCTTTAGTGATTAGCTGCCAGAGATCGATGCGTTTGATCTCCTGGGCTTATTATTTCCTGAGATGAGCCTGTTGAAGACATTTCTGTCAGACTAGACAGAATCGAGCAGAACAAACAGTAGCATGTGGGTAAAGTGAGATTTTTGGTAGGAGACAGACTGTGCTCACCCAGCCCCAGCTCAGTGCACGGTCCTCTGGGACACAGCTCATAGGCCTTTGAAGTTCTCCCTCTTTCTTTTTTCTACCCTTCCACTTGCTAGACCTGACAGCTGTCTTAATGAAGACATACGCTCCCAAGTCAGCCAGGCCTCTGAGGAGAGGAGGGGGTGAGGAAGAGACAGAGAGAGAGAGAGAGAGAGAGAGAGAGAAATGTGGGAATATTCAGAAGGAAAAGCAGTAGAGGTAGAAAGACAGATAGATTCTTGCACAGACATCTGTCAGGACAGGCTTAGGCTGTGTACAGACACCGTGCTGAAGCTTCCTGGGGAAATAATCCATTTGGTTTTTTGCCCCTGGGTAAAACGCAGTTTTGGGGCATTTCTCTGACTCTACATCTCAATTTTGGAATTTCAGTACACTTCAGGGTTTCTTGTATCGGCATATTCTCCCTTGCTCCTTTTCCTTATTTCCTATATTATGAAATCCCACTTGCCTTCTCTGTAGTCACCTTTTTTTTCTGCCATGTCCTCCTCACATCAACAATCACCCTGGTATTAAATCAGATAATCCAACCAAAATGAAAATTCTGTCATCATTTACTCACCCAAACCTGTGTGACTTTCTTGTTCTGAGCACAAAAGAAGATATTTTAAAGAATGTTGATGTTGAACTAAATGCTTGCGGTTCCCATTGCCTTTCAATGTATGGACAAACATTACAATGGCAGTCAGTGGGAACCAAAACTGGTAGCTGGTTTGTTTGGTTGCAGCTCTTCAAAAATATTATTTTGTGTTCAGCAGAAAAAAGAAATACTTACAGGTTTAGGAATTACATGAGGGTGAGTAAATGATGATAGAATTGTTGCTATGTTAACATCAGTCTTGGCCGTTCTGGTCACAAGTGGTCAGTCCTAAATACAACAAAACAAAACAACCAAAAAAAATTCTTCACAGAACATATTCAGTATGCTCTTTGTCTACATGGAGTGAAAAATATCTCTATTCTAAATATCTCTCTGAATAGAAATATAAAAATAATGAGCATTCTGTTAAAAGTCAATTTAGAGGCTACTTTTGAGGTCAAAGAAAAAATGTCATTAATTCATTAATTTTACTTGTTGTGCTTTATCAACAAAGTAGGCATTGACTAGTACAGTGGGACTTCAGTTTTGAATATATTTATTTTTATTTAACTCTGTATAGTGTCTTAAAAAAAGGAAATTGCCGAAAGAGAGAGAGAGAGAGAGTGTCAAAATATTTTAAGTGGCATTGTGACAAATCAGAAAGTGTTCCACTTTTCATGTATTCAAGTGATGTATGTTATTATGAATGAAGGACCATCCCTTGAAAATCTAGACACAATAATCCAGTCACAGGAAGTGCATTTAAAACTTAATGTAAATACCTGGTGTAAACAATGATGTCTGTGGCTGGCAGCAAAAAGCATTTGTGTCTGAGTCATAGCCTTGTGGGCAAGCGCTCTGACATACACTGCAGCACTTCAGGCAAGTCTTGGCTCGAGGTCCTTTCCTGTCCCTATTCCCCTCTCACTTCCCCTAGTGTTTCCTGTCTACCCTTGCACTGTCTTTAAAAAAAAAATACACTATTAAAAGTATCTTTCTCCATTCTAAATTAGACATGCTAACAGAATACAAATATTTGCAAGCAATAGTATTTTATGCTATTTTATGCAGGGGAAGTCGTGGCCTAATGGTTAGAGATTCGGACTCGTAATCCAAAGGTTGCGGGTTCGAGTCTCGGGCCGGCAGGGATTGTAGGTGGGGGGAGTGAATGTCCAGCGCTCTCTCCACCCTCAATACCACGACTGAGGTGCCCTTGAGCAAGGCACCGAACCCACAACGCAGCATAAATGGCTGCCCACTGCTCCGGGTGTGTGTTCACGGTGTGTGTGTGTTCACTGCTGTGTGTGTGCACGATGGATGGGTTAAATGCAGAGCACGAATTCTGAGTATGGGTCGCCATACTTGGCAGTATGTCACTTCACTTCACTTCACTTATTATAATCTTTATTACTAGCACGATTATTTGTTTAGAGAGCTCTTAAAACCCTGTAATAATTTTTTTCCCCAAGTTCATGGACAATGATGTGACTTTGAGGTGGTCAGCAATGAATGCTAACAGTTAGCTTGCTCCAGGTATTGCAGACCTCCTTGGTTTTCGACTGACCACTTGACCGCTGTGATGGGACTATCTCAGGACAGATGTTAACATCTGGTGTAAAGAGGGCCAATAATCTCTTCCTTCTGTTCTTCTTCTTCACTCTTTCTCTCTTTCTCCATCTGCTGGTCTTTGATGCGGAGGTGTAGGGTAATCAGTAGTCTGTTGTTGCTGAGGGGTTTTGTCTACCTCACTTTCTGTCTCTTTTTTTTTCCAACATTTTCTTACATAACCTGTCTATGATGGTGAGCCCAGCGCTCAAATTCTCCTGCCTTCTGTAACTGGAACAGATGTTCTTACAAGCTGGAAAAGGTTCCCGTAAGCCTTGTTTCTGAATCTCTGAACCACTCTGTCTTCAGCAATTTCAATTTACAAGGAATCGCAGAACTATCCAGAGAACATATTAACACACTGTACAATCATGGTAATGAGATATTTTTAGGTCATCTTCGAAGACAGTCAGAAATTTTATTTTTTGTATACCTCATTATTATTTTACAGTATGCAATTCCTTACCCATTCAGTTTATTGTATGAGATAAATCACTGTCAGATTGTATATACTGATTTTTATAAAAAATAAATAAATAAATAAAAAATCAGCAACAGAGGGATGGACATTTGTGCAGTAACTTCCATATTTTAAAGAGACATTAGTGTCTCAAAGCATTTGCCTGATTGTCCTGATTTTATGGCATGATTCTGAAAGAAATCAGATGTCAAATATTTACACAAAATGAGACACACAAACCAAATTGTCTGAATCAGTTTACTTTAGGATGTCGTAATGCAGTGATTCCCAACCAGATTTAGCTTTTGCTTTGCTTATAAACCTATTCAATTTACAGTATAGAAACCTATAGAGAGTGTGTTGTCAGTATGTTTTGATTAATGCTAAATAGTATGTAGTATAATATGAGTAAATTCCAGGTTTGGTTTCACTTGAGCTTTACAGATGTGGGGGTTAGAGAACACTTTTGCAGAGGATTGGATTTGGCAAAGACAATACATTCAATCTGTTAGGCATTACTGAGAGAAAACAAGAAGAGGAAACAGTATTGACTGGCAATGTGAAGGAACCCAGAGGAAAATTTGCCTTTTAAAATGTGTCATGTCATATTAATATGGAGTGCTTAGTCCAGATACTTAAAAAACTAAGTTTAACAAAAAGAGAGTTCATGCTTAATTCTCTTATTTTTGACTCTTCTCAGATCTGAAACTCTTTTGCTTAGAAGAAAGATTTAAGCAAATGGTTAAATTTGCTCTTGATGAAAAAAAACTTGTAGATATGAAAGAGATCTCATTTGTCTTTCTTTTGGGATTTAAATCTAAGAGAGGAAAGAGTCCGGATGGAAACACAAAAGAGAGAGTTAAAGGAGAAATGGAAATGACAAAAAAAGACAAAAGGGACAGAGAGAGAGAGAGAGATGCTCCAGGTGACAGAGATCGTATTGATCAGCTTGTCGAGAGTTTGGTTTTGAGAGCGAGGCCTTTGCCACTGACATTAACCTTGCTGCTCTGACACCAATAATGGCTAATGCCTGCTGAGATGTGATTGATCTAAAGCTGTTCTCCTGCACAAGTTCAACACACACACACACCTACACACACAGCCTCACGTCATGATGTCAAGCAGTAACAGAATGAATCTGGTGACAGGAGAAATGGCTTGTCGATACTGACAGCAGTCTAACCGGTCACTCAACGATCAGTTGAACTGTTGTTCATTAAAACAATATAGTTTGGCCAAAAGTGAAAGAATGTTGATCCCAACCTGTTTTGAATATTATAATAAGGTCTTTTTTTTTTTACTTTTTAATATAATCATCTTGAATGAGTGCGCAGTGAAGCTCCAAAATGACAAAAAAAAAAAAAAAAGTACCATGAAATATCATAAAAGTGATCTATATGTGCTGTATTCCAAGTCTTCTGAAACATTTTATTTGTGTAAACGTTATCGTCTCCTTGGCATATTCATGACAACAATGTATAATTCATGAATTAATCATTTTGAATCAGATCTTTTCAATGAATTGTTTGGTCTGGTTCACAAAACAGTTTTAAATAATTTGCTCAAATATCAGGGTGATTTGATTATTTAGTTCAACTCACTGATTCAGTTATCTCAGAAGTTAATAGCCCACTATAAGGAAAGATAAATATATTTCTAATTTCAAGTATTAATATAAACCGAATCAAATATAATATATACAATAAAAACCTAAAATACAATAACAAAATTTATCCTAAGTAATCCATATACTTGCAACAATTCTTGAATGGTCTATTTAAAGTCAAATATTAAATTTGTAAAATAATTAAGTGTTTTAAATTACATTTTATTTGAAACTTTCTGTTTATTACACAAAGTTAATCATATAGTTTCCGAAGAGTTAGATTATAAAATGTAAAGTTTGAAGTCTCCAGTTTCACTGTATTCATTTCAACTGCATGGAAAAAAGCGACCAGTGTTATTACATAAAAAATTTACCTTTTATGTTCCACTGGCAAAAAAGGCATACAGGTTTGGAATGACATGAGGGCGAGTAAATGATTTTGGGGTGAACTAATCCTTTAATTTGCCACAGCCCTGACAGTCTTGTTCTGCCCTAACAGATGCCACTGAACAACCTTTCCTGCAGAAATCTCCTCTTCTATTCATCTGGAAAAAGGGAGTGGATTTTTTCAAGATGTTCTTCTCTAACGGTAAAAACAGGTAAGGAATTATCTGCAGCGATTGAAGTGTTGAGATGCAGGTCACATTCGAATGTACAGAAGAGTGGGTGAATTCCAGGGGCCCCAGACAATAGGACCACTGTTGAGATTAAGCTCTTTCACACGGCCCGGGTGGGGCAGAGGGGAGGGGCCTGGAGGTGCACTGACAGCTCATGTCATCCCACCCCTGTCTGCGTTTATTTTTCAGAGTCATACAGTCATTTCAGCATTGTGGAGGCAGGATGGTGATGTTCACTGACATGTACATACAGACACACAAACCCAAGCCTGACTCAAGTGCCAGCACCTTAGCTGATATCCCCACCACAATCCAATTGAAATTTGTTGGTGTGGAACTCCACCTCCAAAAAACAGATTATGTTTTTTTTAGCATGTTTTAGCCTGTGGACATATACACATACAGTAGGTAGTCAACCAGAATGAGCCTTACCGTCTATACGGGCCAGCGGCTGTGACTAAACCTGCATGGAATCTGGAATCCACAGAAAGTTCTGCAGACCTCCATGAATTCAACACCTGTCATTCAACAAAAAAAGACAGATGTGGTATGTTTATTTATATTCTGACTAATTTTAGAATGATTCAGCTAGCAATTAGTGCTTGCTCAGTCAGATAGCAAAAATGAAATTGTTTTGGGGTCAATCCAAAACTTAAATCAGTTTAATTTTTAGAGGTCTGAGCATGAAAAACGAGCCTGAAAAACAAAAATTAAAAGCCTGGTTGATAATGCATCATAGTTCTATATTTCATGTGTTTTTTCATAATTTGTAAAATGGATAAAATGTTAGATGCTGTGATATGAAGGCGTCATTAAAACACTTTTTGTTTTTCCCTTTTGTTATGCTGTTATCTGTGAATGTGTTCTAATTCAAGTGAGGGTTAAGCTATTTCAATGTTACAAATGATTTCTATTTAAAATAAATGTTGTGCTTTTTAATTTTGTATTCATCAATGAATCCAAAAAAATGATCAGTTTTCACAAAAATATAAGTAGCAAATTATAATATTAATTTTCAACACTGATAATGAAAAATGCATCTTGAGCACAACATTAGTATATTAGAACAATTTCTGGAGGATCGTGTGACACTGTAATGGCTGCTGAAAATTCACAGGAATAAATTACATTTTAAAATTAAAATACTCCAAAAATATTTAGCATTTTAGCCCTGAAAGAGTAGACTTCTTTCAAAAACATAAAAACAAATCAAAATCAAATTTGTGAATGGTAGTCAAGCCAATCAAAATGCAGTGCGAACACAACATTCTACATTATTTGAATTCATCCCACCAAATTCTGCATATCGTCCCTATTATTAGCACAGAAGGTTTGCAGATGTTTCCACCATGACCAAAATTGCGTTATTGTAAAACTCAGTTACTAAGTCATCTAGTTTATCACTGATCCAAAATTAAACTCAGACTCACATGTTTGATTAAAATTGCATTGCATTGCAGAAAATCAGACTCCTGATGTGGATTTTATGATGGGAGCAGTAACATGAGATCATTATGTGGATGGAAATCCACCGAGACCGCTTGGAACATTTAAACAGGTCAGTACGGGTGAAACCACTAGGTCACCCACCACAGTTTATTCAGTTTTGCCATCATCCATATCATCTCTGTCTGTGAAGCAGCTCATCCCTCCTGAACTCCCTGTTTGGAACATTCCATTCCTGCAGCGCCAGTGTGTTTGTGTGTTTTGAAAGGTCTCCTGGTTATGGGTGACCTGAAGCTGAAGTGCTGAGAATCTGTTGGAGACCTCTTCATGACTTTTCTGTAAAGAAAAACAGTCCATTTTCAGAGCACCTCGGGTTGGGGTCACATGTCGTGATGCTGATCTGACACGCAAGGTCAAATGCTGGACTGGTTGAAACTCTTCTATTTTGTGCCTGAAGGAATCTAAACAGAATTGTACGCTCAAAGTAAAACATTTTGAGGGTTTCGACACTCTGGATAAGTCTGAAGGATTGTTAGTCTTGTTTAACTGCTTGGCATAGGGTCACTTGTAGCAGGAGTGATTAGGTTTCTCCACAAGTGGATCAATCAGACATGACCCTCAGAACGCTTGGCTAGTTGCCTTTCTGCTTCCTTTTGGTGCAGTGAAACAACAAAATGAAGTAAAGAAACACAAAGGACTATTAACTATGATTTCACATGTTTAAATAATTTAGATGCAATGCAAGATCATTATCTGTTTTTGCTTGGGTTCTTGAAAGGTTACAAAGTGGAGAAGACAGATCATGTACTATGATGGATCTAGGAAATTTAAAGGGTATGGTTAAACCAAAAATAAAAATTCTGTTTTTGGCAAATTGGGCTCAGTGGAAAAACATGCCTGAAAAATTATATTATGTTGTTTCTTCAACATTTTGTGAAAGTGATATGTCCAGGGGTTGGTGCTAAAAGTGCTTTCAGTTTTATCCAGAAGACTGAATATGAATCTGGCAATGTTTAATTATAGTTGCTGTATGTATCACAGGAATTCAGAAATTAAATATATGTTTGAAAATAACGTACATCTACACTTAACCCACCCTATACCTGATTGACACATCTTCTGAAGCAACCACGCCATTTTACATGGCTTCTACAATTCTTTGATGCCCTTTATTGGGAGTAAATGATAACAGAACTTTCATTTTTTGATGAACAATCCCATCCCTCTAATCTATTTTCCCCTAGTCTTTATTCTAATAGGAAATCACACCATATTAATTGCGAGTACTAAAACCTCAAACATCATCTCAAACTCTGTCTGCAAGATGGATTTATTTGTTGTCCAGGAAGTGGTGTCACATATGGCCTTAATGAGTTTCTCAGTAAGTAGTCTCTGACAGACATAACTTGTGCTTTGGTGCTCTTGACCCCAGCTGGACAGTTTCCGTCAGCTGCTGAATGACAACACTCTGTAAAATGGTCTAATTAGGTATTTTCAACCCCCTACAGAAGTCATCTGAAAGCAGGACCACATATGTTTGCTAAAAAGACCAACATTGCTCGCCTGATTCATTTCCGCCACTGCAAAATGTTTATTCTGAACAGTTAATTTAAATGAACCGCTTCAAAAAATAATTCAGTGAGTCATTGAGTTGTTAACCTTGCCAGAAAGAAACATTTAACTTATAACTCTAAAAATACCTATTATTTTGTGTCATGCTAGAGTTTTGCTGCAATCAATATATTGACAACACACATTAATCTCTCAGAAGAACACTAAAACTCACATTAATCTGATTCAGAACGTGTAGAGAGGTGGTCAGTGAAATGGCTGGGGGTCAGGAGTCTAGTTCCTGATTACGCACCTTAGGCTCAGCCTGACTGCAGTGATCATGATCGCTGATCACATCAGTATTCTCAGACAGGGAGACACCCTTCAGCTCTTCCCCTCTGCTTTGCTGATGAAATGCTGCCATGTCTGAGGGCAATGCTGAAAGCGCAGAGAGGAGGGGGACATGGAGGTTCTTTTATAAGTGTTTGAGAAAGACAGTGAGAAAAGAGGGTAGGAAGAGAAAGAGAAACTGATCCATGCCAAATGGAATTCTAAATGAAGTTTGAGAAGAGTTCATAATCACATCAATCACAGCACTCACTCAATCTTTCCACATCCCTAAACGCCACTTTTAGATTTGTATTATATATCCAGCAATATGGCAAAGTATTACACTGTTTCAGACAGTATAATATATATATTTTATTTATTTGTGTAATATTTATCGATGTTGAGGGTTTCCGATCATTTTTTCATGCAGGTTATGTAGTTACACCAGTAGGTGGCAGCCAGTGGCAGTGTTTATGAGTGAATTTTTGAATAATTAATTCAAGTGATTTGTTCAAATACACAGATTCATTCAGGAAAGAAACAAGTGACTGGCTGCGTCCATAATCGCATACTCTCTTGAGTAGATATTATTTTGAATAAGTAATTACTTCCTGCTAAAGAGCATGTTCTATATAGTCTGAATGTAATCTGGACATACTGCATTCACCATGTTGCCATTGTCATGTGACCTATCAGCGTCAGTTGCGCTGTGCCACTGTCATTAATGTAATCATCTCCCATGGCCTCATGGGATAGAAATTGTCCATCGTATGCAGACTTTACAATCATGCTGGAAGTAGTAGGTCACCCGGATACTTTTGCCTACTTGTTTACGAGTACTGTGAATTCGGGTATACTTATTTCATCACATACTGTTTTCCCTATATAGTAGAGAAGTATTAGATTTTGGATGCAGCCACTGTCTTATCAGTGACTCATTGAATCATTCACTCAACCAATTTGTTCAGGAAGTTAATTCATTCAAAAATTAAACACATGACTGTATTTTTGAGTGAGTCAATCGATCATTGACTAAAAAGATTTATTAAAAAATTTTGATTTATTCAGAAATGGAGTAAGCGACATTATTGAGCCAATAAACAAGTGACTATCTTTATCTGTATCAAACTTTTTATTTATTTATTTATTTTTTGTCAAAATGTCATTTTATTCTGGAACTTTGTGTTTCTCTTTCTGTCTATTTATTTATTGAATTTTATTGATTAGTATTTCAGCAAGGAAATGTTTAGCTGACCTTCCAGATTCTCAAGAAACATTCTGCCTGAACTGGTCTTGAAACTTTCATATTTTGTTAATTTCCAAGATATTCCAGCATAAGCAAACATCCACTGTTGGTCATCCATCTTCTTACCATATGCTAGTAAACAGTTGCTCCCAACTTTGGATTGTCTTTCAGTGCTTACTGTTTGTATATGGTGAGCAAAGGCATTTGTTGAGGTAACTAAAGCTGGTTGTATGCAGTTTTTACAGCAGTGCACTTTGAAGGGTGCTGTTATCAAATTCCTATTCATGAAGCGTTCCAGTTCACTGTTTACATATCATTTATGGAATGGTTTCTCCTATAAAGCATCAACAGGAAAGTTTTTTTTTTTGTTCAGCCCCATCTTATCACCATCTACTTTGTCTGGAAGTCCAGCACAAAGGCAACACAACCAAACAGACAAAGCTCATGTTTAGATGATGCTATCGTCTCAGTTTCAAAGCTAATGTGATTTATGTAGGCTTGCTAACATGTCTGAGCCTGGTTTGGCATTGAGCATCAGTTCATTGGTGCATTGTGAAGAGTGCTCACCCCTCTCAGACGAAAACAGGAAGCACAAATAACGCAAAAACAAAGGCCTAATCGCTTCCTGTCAGAGGTCTTTTGCGGAGCACGACCCGTTAGAAAACAACAGTGCTGTTGGTCAGATATAGTGAGATAAGAAAGGCCATCTCTTTCATGATTTCCCATCTGATCACAAGCAAACACAAAGCTTCGCAAACATGTTTATGGTTAGATATATACTTAACAGATACATATTTGCAAGCACCCACACACTATGCTTATGAACACTGGCCAACACACACACATAACAACTACACTCCATGCGCACATGCCCACACACAGTGACACTGCAGTGATCTAAAGGGAGAACCTCACATAATTACACTCCCTGGTCAGATTTATAGTCAGAATAGATACAACAAAACCATGATAATCAGATGAGCGTGTGCCTTAGTTTGAATTTATGTATACGTGTGTGGAAGGCATTTGTGCCTGGGGATGTGAATGTGTTGGGAAATCTGTGTACCTGTACATAAACCATACAGCATGTGCTTTTGTTGTATATATGCATGTGTATGCCAAGGTTAAAGCCCTAGAGATTTACAGTCTGCGTTATTTATGTTGTATATACCTGCCAAAGGATATATGTTGTGTTTGTGAAAATATAACTGCATTTTATATGACTATGTGTGTGTCTTTGAACTTATATTTATTTGTGTTGTGCCTAAGGCAAGGGTTGAAACTAGAAGCCATAAAATCCCTTGGGATGAGGAATAACTATAACTTAAATCTACACCGTGTTATCAGCACTCACCCACATGAACCTAAACACACACACACACACACACACACACATATGCACATACATTTACTCACCCCTCCGATAATAGGTTATCAGTTCTTCTCAACAGCTAGCAGTGTTGAGGAGTAAATTAAAGTAGTGACTAACTACTAAACTCAGACAGTTAATTAAAAAGGAATAAAATGTTGTATGTTTGGTTGGTGGTGGTGCTGTTGTTACATAAAATAATAATTATTTTCTTAATATTTTAATACAATGATATTTAAATACAAAAAACATCCATTTGATAATAACATTTATTAAATATAAAATCATTTTGTTTTTTCGGTGGTATTTTATGTGATTTCTATATTATATTATATTATATTATATTATATTATATTATATACAGTAGCTATGCTTGAAAAAGGGTAGCTTTACTGTAGTTCAACTACTTTAAATTTTGTGTATATTATCAAAGTTGCTTCTCCAACAATGAAAGCCCAGAGACTTCGAACATAAACAGCAATGTCACTTTGAAGCACAGTTCCTCACTGAGCAGAGCGGCTGGAAAGAGTCATATCCTGAGACTGATCAGAACATGACACAGAGACTGTCCCGCCAACTTTCTGCCTTTGATGTCAAAAGCATTACCATGGCGATTCCATTTTACACTGTTGACCCATTTATCAATGTTTTGACAAGAGCGAGAATGCATGAGTAAGCCAGTCATAATCACCAATCGCTGTTGGCAGTAAAGAAGAAGCAAGCTTCTCCTGGAAGTTAAGCAGGACTGAGAAGCTGTCTCTACTTGCAGCCTGTCAGTGATGATAGTGTAAAAAAGTGCTTGTAATGGATACATGCTCTGGTTTCTCTCAAAAGGCCTTTTGTGTTATGAAGATATCTGTCAGACTTAAAGGGAGATTTGATATGCAATTCAAGAATGTTCATTTTGCACATCATCTATCTTCCTGATCCAAAAGTCACAGTAATGTTAATTCAACCTATTTGCAAACATTACATATGTAAATACAGTATTCACATTCTTTTAAGCCTTTCAAGACATTTGGTCCAAAAAATAAATATATATATATATATATATATATATATATATATATATATATATATATATATATATATATATATATATATATTTAAAATATTTTTTAAAATATTTTTTAAAATATTTTTTAAAAATTACTAAATCTACATATATTAATTATGACTAATAACATAAGAAATAATTAATTTATCACTATTTACTATAAAATACAAAGTATGCAATATTTATCTATATGTAGATATAAAAATACTAAATATATTACTGTTGATTAAAATATTGAAGTTACTACATTTACAAATATTGATTGTGGCTAAAATGTTTAAAAAAATAAATAAAATATCAATATTATAAACAATGATTATGACAAAGGTAATATATAGGCTATGACTATTTACATATATATGCTTATGTAATATTGGCTGACTATAAATATAAAGCTTCTACATTTATAACATGAGTAAACATAAAAATATTAGATGCATGACCATTTACTATGACTTAAAATAGTAAAAATTGTAAATTTATTAATATTAACCATGTCTAAAAATATAAGGAATACTAAATATGTATGACTAAAAATATATTTAAAAATATATATTTCACCAAATTTATAACAATAGACTTCATTCGCTGGAAAGACTGAAAAGCCATTTGTGCTCGCATGTGTATGTATTGCACATACTTTGATAACTCTTTGGAATGCTTTTGAATGGAAAAAACTGGATCTCTACTGGATCAATGTGTGTGTGGTTTTGGCTGAACTCATAAGAGACCAGAGATCCTCTTTGATTTGTTGCGTTTTGGTTGGTGGTCAGGTTGTGCACCCAGAGGCACAGATTTAGCCTGCAATATCACTAACATGGGTCAATGCGCTCTCTCTAACTGCCTCTTTCGGGATTTAACTGACCTCCCCAGTGCTTGCACAACTCCAGCCGGTCCCAAAATCTGCAAATAAGGTGACAAGGAGGACATACAAAAAGGAACATGATGCAGAGAGTGACATGCAGGGCCTCGTTTGCATGAGAAACAAGCTGCCACTGCTGAAAGGTGCTCTGGAGGGTCATTAGAGCTGACATTTGTGTCATTGGATCATTTCCTTCCACCTCAGCCGTAGCATGCTCTGCGTCGCACACTCTCTTTATGGAGAGGAGTCTTGCTTTTTATTACACCCTTGTTTTGTTATTTGCATTTTCAGAGTGAACTGAGGTTACACTGCCTTCACTGAGTCGATCTGCTCAGCCTTCTGTACTCCCACAGAGACTGTTTGTGTAATTTTGGAAGAAACTAAGTGTGTGAGACAGGCAAGCCCTCTAAAACACCTTAACTAGCTTGTAAAATCCATTGGAAGGTCACAGTAAAATATTTGCTTTCAAATCGCCCCTCTTGCATTGACTGCGGGGGATGTTTTTAACTATGGCCATACGCAATCTGTTTTAGCCATCTCAACAGCAATTTGAGACATACGCAGAGCATATTTGTCATATGAGATTACTTCTATGCAAGCTTACAATAAGTGCATCACAAAAAAGAAAATGTCTTTGTTATGAATGCTGGAAAAATCTTGAAATCCTGTGCATCTGTTTCCAGGACAGAGTCAGCCTGGGAAAAGGATTTGTACGAACAGCTTCTTTATACGATCGCGAAGTGATGTCTCGCGACATCACTTCACATGATTGCGAGGCCAGCCACATGATGTGAATTCTGCGAAAAGAGGGAAGACAAATTCGAAGCAAATTGTTTTCAGTACAACATCTGCAGGCCAGCTCTAATACCAGTTCAAGCTCTGGCTTGAACATTTTCGTGCCCTTTGAATGTTGTACAGACAAGTGAAGATGAAAAAATTGTGATGTCTTCATCGGGCTAGGCTTTGAAGCGCGGACATCTGCTTTGTATTTTATCGGCGATCGCTCTGTTTGGCCATCCAAAAAGCCACTCAAGCGTTTGCTTAGGATTGTTGTAATTAAAAACTTTATTTTATTGGCTTCCTCTCTTGCCGAAGACTTCCATGGGGCAAATTCTCAAAGGGGATGGAAGAGCTGACTGCAGATTGTGACAGATTAAGAGGCAATAAAGTTCAGAAGGAGTTCAAGCCAGGAGGGTAGTGAGGCAGTGACCTGGCTTTTCCTCTTACACACCGCAGTGTTTAGAGAGTAAAGCACAGACGAGCTTCGCGCCGTCCTAACACAGCCAGAATAAGCTGACAGAAGAATGTCTGATGAGATAAAAGCGGAAGAAAGATAAGAGATGTTCAGAAGTGATGCAGTCAGTTTGTGTGGTAGGAAGAGAGCATGAAAGAGAAGGCAGATGACCTTCTGAAAAGAGAAGAATCGAGTACAGAGGATGAGTGAAAAGAGAAAAGGAAAGTTTAGAAAAAAGGACAAGTGATGTGGGAAAGGAAGAGACTGTGCAAAGTGTGTGTGTGTGTGTGTCATTTTAATGTTTTAACTCATTTATTTATCTATGCCTTTGTTTTCCTTCAATCCAGTTAATAATTGCTATCTTTGTCTTTTTAGGAAAGAGATTTTTGTGACAACTTTGCACAATTCTAGAGTAATATACATGGAGGATAGCATGAGGATTGTAAATGATAAGAGAATTTTAATTTTTAGAAGGACTACCTCATTAAATTAAATGGATTGTCAGCAAATTAAAAACAATAAATAAGACATTCTTTACACATACAGAATAACATGGAATCTCATTTTATATACTCTTCCCTCTTTTCAGGAAACTGAGGTTACTCTTCAACACACTGCGGTTCTCCATGGCATTCCTGTCCTGCTTGGGCACAACACGGAGAGGAAAGGTCTTGCGTGTTTATTTTCATGTTTTCTCTTGACTAGTAAGCCAATTCTCAAATAACTACTATGATTACTTTTGTTCTACCCACTTAAAAGATAGAGGTACTTGCGTTGCCCAATCTATACAGACTGTGTCTGTTCCCCGAATAGCGAGGTCAAAATATAAATTGAATGCAGGATCTAGAAAAAATCTGATCATGATTAAACCAGAAAAACGCAAAATAAATGAACAAAAACTATTTTTAAATCTTGGGCTCCTAAACATTAGATCACTCGCACCCAAAGCAGTTATTGTAAATGAAATGATCACAGATAATAATTTTGATGTACTCTGCCTGACTGAAACCTGTATGTAAACCTGCATGTTTGTATGTAATTTCCATGCCCCTAGTGGTACCAAATGGAATTACAATCTGTTTGTTTGAGCATCCTCACTGGGCTAGACATAAACATATAATATAAATAGGTTAAACCAATTGTGTGAGTACATATTTGTCTCACCAGCTGTGAATGGGAGGGGAAAAAAACTGTATTTGTATCTATTGATTGATTGATTGCATGACACAGAAAATATAACTACATTTATGCCTTTTACTAAAATATATAAAAGATATTACAATAATGAAGAAAACTATATGGAAAGAAATATACTAAACTTCTTTGATTCCCTGATACTCAAAAGCCATTTGTTGCAGAAATTACACATTTCATTCTTTAATCTAAATAGGTATTTCTTACAATTATGCTACATTTTTAAATCATAGCAACTTGACATTTTCATTTCAGTCAGGACGTTACAAAAGAAATCTGTTTCACTATATCTACAACACATCTGTGAATCCTCTATTCCTGCACTGTGGACACCAGAGCCCACTCCTCCTTTATCTGCCAGACCACCGCCACACAACCCTGACCGTCAGTCTCTTTTGTCAGGAAATGGAACACATTCCTCCACTTTCTCCCTCTTTGTTCCCTTGTTTTCCCCCAACTGCTACAGGCGACTTCAGGCAGTATGTTAGGAAATTAGTGAGAGTATGCAAGTAAAACAAAGCGAAAACAGAAGGTTAAGCACATTTTAACGAGAATTGCCCTCCTAACAAGCGAGGCGACCCCCACAGCAGCCCAGTATGCCAGGAGACAGACGTGCCGCACAGACCATTGAAAGGGCTTCGTCATGTAATGAGCCTCATGTTTGCGTGTCAAAGTTCTTCTCATTTCTCAGCCGCAGCCTGCCCGAGCGCCCATCAGGTGCCTCTTTTGTCTCCCTACTGATCTTTTAGTGATCGACGACTTGACGTAGCTGTTAGCATGCTGATGATTCAAAGTGATTGGAGATTATTCTTCAAATGTTGTTGTACACTGATTGTCCTGATTATGGGTTAAGTATTAAATTCATGTGTGTTTCTCCCTGCACCGCCAGAGCTGTTTTAGTCATTAGTTACTCCCTGAAGCAAGAGCCCTTTAAAGGGAAGAAGCGAGCGCTAGCTGATGCTGGATTGTGTTCATTCGTGTGCAAAGCATTGTCAAAATACTGATCGCTCATAAAGTGAAGAAATAATGGGTACTGATGGCTGCCAAATGCTATTTCTTCCTCTTACAACTTCCATTGTCTGAGTTCATAAAAATGTGTGAGTGTAAATTGTGCGTAGTGAAAAGTGTATGTACTTGAGTGAGTGCAAAACTGTCCCCTGGGCCACCGTTGACATTTGTTGTCCTTCTGGCAGCCATCACGGCAAGATGATGGATGACCACCCACAAGTGGTGCTGGCCAGGGGTTCTGAGAAGCCCTGCTGGTGGTTTATCTGATGAAAACCTGGCATCCTATATCTACAAGCCAAAGCACCATCTGCTATGGGGCACCACGTCTGGTTCTCCTGTTGAAGACAAAAGCCACAATCAGCCTTGTGTGCCACTCGGAAATCAATCGAGAATGCCTTAAATTCCAATTCAATTCCTAAATTTGAACTGATGTAGAAAACAGGATGCAGAATTGAAATTTGGATTTGAATGTGTAAGGAAGTAGAATTAAATTGAACCGAAATGATAGATAGATAGATAGATAGATAGATAGATAGATAGATAGATAGATAGATAGATAGATAGATAGATAGATAGATAGATAGATAGATAGATAGATAGATAGATAGATAGATAGATAGATAGATGTGTGGCCATTTCAATTAAGTTCATAAATTGTTTCAATTCTGAATTCTACAAAGAAAAATTTGCTAGAATCTGGATGGAATGCTGTGAACAGAGCCATCACGAGTGGAGGAGGAGTGCTTTTTCTTCCTCTCCTTTTTATCTTTCAAACTAACCTCCTGCCGTCCAAATCTGTTTCCATTTAGGCGAAGTCGCTCAGGAGAGAAATGTTCCATGTGAACGGCAATTTAAAGTGCGATGGAGCACAGGCCACAGGACCTGGTCACAGTGCATTAACTACACATCGGCATCATGCGTCATTAAAGAAATAAGGTTTGCGTGTGAGTGTTCGAGTGAATTTCTACATGTGCTTTTGAATTTGTGTTGCATTGTGCACAAACTGTGAAACTCTCTGATTAACGTCTGGCCCTCGTTATAGTCTAATGATTGATAACGGCCATTATTTTTTTGTTTGTTTGGTGTACATTGGGATGTAGAGATTACCTAAATGAGCATTAACAGGAAATTTCCTGTTAGCATTTGTTTAACATTTGAAGTTTTAATGAGTTCTGGCTCTGGATTTTGAATAATGTGAACACATAACACATAAACTGGATCCAGCTTGACTTAGGCAAATGAATTAAGTAACGGATTAAGATCTTTAATGAAGTCTGACACGTAATAAAGTAGAAAATTAAGTCCAAGTTGACAACACTGAGTTCTATCATCTCTCTAGTTAATTTTCAAGTGGAAAATTGGTTTTAATTAAAATGTAGCTGAACAGGTATAAATGCTGCAGTCACGTTATTCGCTCTGCATGTCCTGTTATTATATATTGATCAGCATTTCTTTTCTCTATACGCAATTGATGTACATTTCTTCCCGCAATCTATTTTTATCAACCAGCAATTGTTTCAACTTCAAACTCACTTTAGTATTTTGTGAGCCTTCGGTGAAATATTTGTTTGGCCTCTGTGGGACATCAAGAAGATGAATCAAGAGTGACTCATTATGTTACTCATAAGCACTTATGGGCTTTCCCAACCGCAAACATTAGTGAACAGCAGCCAGACAGTTAGCCACTGAGATAGCACTGTTGTAACTAGACACAACACAGTTTTATAAACAACCAAACAACCACAGAACAGTCAAAATAACAGAGGCTGTGAAGCAGCAGCATTTCTCTTAAAGGGATAGTTCACATGAAAATTTCACCCTCATGTCAAACCTGTATGATTTATAAGATATTTTGACAAAGACATTTTGGGGTGAACTATCCCTTTAAGATCATGACTGAATTTTTTTATTCTGAAATTGTCTGAAATTTCTATTCTATTTCAATTTGAATATCATGCTTCACTCTGAAATACATAAGTAAAATGGCTAGCAAACAGCGACTTTAAAGTGGAATGGAAAATATTGACAGATCTGTTTTTCTGTATTGTGATGCAGTCTACATCAGTGTGTAATGGATTTAAAAAAATATATATGTAGAGCGAGGACTTGGTTCAATCCATCACTTGTTTGATGGAGGCAGATCTGAATGCAAGCTTGTATTCAATTGTAAGAAAATGGCTGGGTTTAAGCTAAATAAATGATTGGAGATGTGTATGTCTCAAAAAGAAATCTGACTTTTCACCAGAAGATCTATTTATGATATTTTCATTTAAAATGGTCTATGATATGAAAAAGAAACACATGAAAAGAATATACAGTGACTGCATTAACACCTCAGGTGTGCATCGTTTTTTAATAATTCAACAGCCCATCATCAATCATTCCTTATCTACAACTGCTAGTGAAACTGACTATAAACAGACCTGTGCTGTGCCAGTATGAGAGGTTAGTTTGCACCTGTCTAATTAAAGGACTAAAGTAGCATGTGCTTGCAGATTGAGTGGTGATTAGAGAATAAAAGGACATCCGAAGGACAGCCAGGATGAACGGGAGCAACACAGAAATGCTCTTCCTCTACGAAGGTATTCCAGTTCAGTAGAAAGCGTCGCTATGTCAGCTCAGTGGACCCTCACTATTGGCCCCCTTTCACAAACACACACACCTCTATCATACTGTCCTGCTCTCCTACACACACATCGTGCCAACGCTTTCTGCGTCCTCACTGCCAGCGTGGCTTAGCCTCTGGTGGGTTGTTGGATTCAGGCGTCGGGGGTACCAGACAGCATGAGCGCTCTGTGAACACAGCCATGCATATGACAGCTCCATGGGACAACATACAAGCGCGTACATTTGTCTTGCTGTTCCTGCCCTAATCAGATCATCCCTGGGGTATGTCTGATTGACGCATTCTGCCCGCCTTCTCACCCTTATCTGTGGGAAGTGCTGGCATGGCATGGGCTACTGCAGTGTGTGTTTGTGTGTACATGAATGTGTGTGTGCGCGCACCTTCACCCTTATTGAACACACATATACAAAATACTTTTTTCTCCATTATGTGATGCTGATAATGTATTTATTTTTTAACCCTAACACCTTTCAGTTACTTATTATTTTCCTCAACTTCACTAAATCGTTGCATCACATTTTATATAGTACGTTAGCATAAATGCCTTTGTTTATTCCCTAACCAACCCCAATCCAGTTTAACCAGATAGTTAACCTAAAAATAACACACATATATATATATATATATATATATATATATATATATATATATATATATATATATATATATATATACAAAAAATTCTATCATATCCAAACCTGTTAGACTTTCTTCTGTGGAACACAAAAGCAGATATAGATAAAGCCTTGTTATTTCATACCTGCATGGCATGACTTTCTTTCTTTTGAGGAACAATATCTTTATCTATGCGCCACATAAGAAAGGAAGTCATTGAGGCTTAGAGTGAATAAATGTGAAAGTACACTTTGTAAAAAAATAAATAAATAATAAAATAAAGTAAAATAAAGTAAAAAAAAAAAAAAAAACATTTGTATGTGTTTTAATAATCTTTTGTCGAGCTTCAAAAAAAATACACTTTTTATATATTGACTAACATACAGTACTAAAGCACATGTAAAGTAATTGATTGATAAATTAGTTTTATATGTATTAAATTCTATATGTACTTTATCCATAAGTGTAATTGCAAATATTTTTCAGTACATGACATAAAAATTCAATAGAAATTACATTAGATTCAAGAGTTTTATTTGTCACATACACAATTATACAGAGTATAACCAGCAGTGAAATGTAGGTGTTTTAGATACCATAAATACTTGTCAGTACATTCAACATTATGCTAACCCTAGTGAAATAAAGATACACTTAAGTATGTCAAAAAGCAATTTTACGTTTAACTGCATTTAATATAAATTTAAATTGTAATGCATTTTCAATTAATTGCAAATAACATGCAAAAATTTAAGCATTCTTTTGAAGTACATTATTTTTTTAACAACCATTTTTTTAAGTATTCTAAATTGTAAAAGTATGATTCTTTTTCACAAAGGTACTATACAGTACACCAATAACTATCAAAAGCTACCTAATTATAAAAACCTGATGGTGCAAAAAACTTTCCAAAGTGTAAAAATATAAAGGGTTACATGATCTTGAACTCAAGAATATTTGGTGTAAGATTGTGCTTGTACACACATATATTGTCATTATTTTCTAAAGAACAACTCCTTAATGTAAATTAGGATCATTACAGATCAGCACGCTGGATGGAGAATGTTTACACCTGACCTGACCATATAATGCATTTTGATCAGTCAAACAGCTGTCTGATTGAGAAAAACCCATTCCATTTACACTACAGGCCACATAAATGCATCTCAGCAAAACAGTTAATCTGATCTACTCTCCTAAAGTTATATGCAAATATAAAACTTTCGAATTCACTTCCGACATTATGCTGTTGGTGGGCAGTATAATTTGATTAGATGGCTATCAGTATAAAACGGATGAAGTTGCCAAATGTAAATACTTCCCTGGATGTACAGTTTAGATGAGTGGCCTTTTTGTGGGTGTGTTTGTACTGCTACCTGATTTGCATAATTACTTTAGTGAACTGATCTCTAAAATAACGCAGACAGACGTCGTTATTGATTTATTCTTAGTGAACTCCGTATGATCAGCATTTCTTTCCGAATGAAGTTGAGATCCACGCTGTGCGCTATCGGTCCGTGGAATCAGTGAATTCCTTAACACTCACATCTGCCTGGCTTCACACACGCCAGAACCAGATGTTGCTCGATCGAATCCACAGCAGGAGAGGAAGAGCAGAGCTTTCCATCATTCCAACAGCAGCAAACAGCTCTGTTGAAGAGCAAAACCTGAAACGTATCAGGTGGAACAGGTCTGGAAACCGTTTCTGGCTTGTTTATGTGACTTTTGCTTAATTCTTGATTCAGAGATACTGAGTGTAGATCAGCATGTTAGAGTGCGGTCAAACCATATATATATGATTTCAAGGAGGAGGCCATTTGTGACCTTCAATGTTGAAGTTCTGCAAGCCTGTTCACTGTAAAATCTCTCGCAAAAGACACAGAAGGAAACCAGGGCAACTGAATTATTTTTACTAACTATTCTTGTCTGCTTTGATGGTAAGCAGAGGAATGGAGAGTCAGCTTCAACATTCCCATGAGATCTAAGTATACATATGGTTTCAGATGTTTCTACCTGTGGCTGAAGTTAAAATGGCAAATGGCTTCCAGAGTTAGCCAGTGAAGATGACCCTGAAAAAACAGAGAAGGTATTGATGCCCACAGTACAACCATTTAAGGTTTTTTTTATTTTTCATTGATCCAAAGGGATTTACAGCCTAATGTCATGGGAGATCATAGACAAACCATTTTTAGTTCATATGATGCCATAGGAAAACATTTATAATTTTCATGGTTCTTTAGAAAAACATCTGTGCTGGTGCTTCAAAGGACCCCAGATGGCTTCAACTTTCCTCTGATAAAGGAATAGATTATCCAAAAATGAAAATTTAGTTATAATTTACTCACTTTCATGTCCTTCCAAACTCATTTGAATACCAAAAAAACCAAAAGTATATTTTTTTGAAAACATACTGGTTGGTCTACTGAAAGTGAATTAAGAATGCTGCTAAGGTGCAAAATAAAAACATAAAAAATAATAACAAAAACTGCAGCATCAAATCACACAGAATGCATCTAATGGTATCATATTTAATCTGACAGCTGCAACAGAAAGGCGATTGTTTCAAATAAACCCTACCGAGAAAAAAAAAAGGTAAATTCTTCTGATAAATTCTGCTGAACCTAAAGTGCACCAAAGATTATTTTTAAAAGTATAGCTTGTATAAAAGTATAGCCCCCCCCCCCCATTATTAAACATCAATTTATAATTCACTACTAATATTATTAATATATAACAATAATACTGTTATTATTATTATTATTATTATTATTCGTCTTTATTTATTTATTTATTTTAATTTATTTATTTTTTACACTACTTATATCTGTTATCAATCTATTATGATGGTGTTTCAGTTGTATGCTTCCTTCCCCAACCCTAGACACAATGACAGACACATGCGCGCACACACACACACACACGTATGCTCACAGACATATGAATGCAAATACAGGAGTTAATCAGAACGGACTTGTCATGTTGGCCATAAGTATATGTTTATTTGTCTGTGTTTCTGCATTTTAGCACATGTAAATATTGTCACCTTCTTTACTTAGTGTTTTGTTTTTTGTTTTTTCTTCTCTTATATGTTTGATCTATGTGGGTCTGTATTTGGTACATGTAAACATTGTCACATTCATTACTTGCATAACAAAAAAGAAAAATGATATCCATGTCACTTGAGTAAATTTAGTTTTATACTACAGGCTACGTACTTCTGGCAAGAAACTGAAAATAACTGTATGGATTTACAACAGTTGTTTTGTTATCAGAGAAAGCAGGTGACAAAGATTAGTCAGCACCTCTGAATTCAGACATACGGTGCTCTTATCTGACGCTCATTTGAATTAGATGCCGAAACACTCCCGTATGATCTTGTGTTTCCATATCTAGGGATTCTGTTTCCTCTGCATTTTTAGAAATATGACATATCCCATACAAGCCAAATAAACTGTGATAAGAATAACAGAACAGAAAAACAGGCCTAGATGTCAGTGTTTAGCATCAGGATTTAAATATTTGCTCGGCCACATTTTGAGTTCAGACCACAGCAGTCCAACATAGAAATAAAGCAGAAAAGGACTCCCTTCTTTTTCTTTTACCCTCCACATCTCACTGCTCAGTTTGTGTGTTCTGGCTATTTTGGCTTTGCTCATGAAGAGAAGCCCACCAGAGGATGAAAACAACACAAATCAATCGTGCTGATAGTCTCCCTCCCTCTCCGCTCAGAGGCCAGCAGCAGTGATATATACCAGCACTTTACAAAGGAAAACACACAATAAATACTTGCAATATAAACATATGTCAGATGAATGAGAGAGAGAGAGAGAGGGGGAATGGCAGGGAGGGAGAACAAAAGAAAAATGACGATGCGAGTGATTTATCGGCAAAGGATGAAACACGCAGCTTTCAAAGAGAAGTATTCGGTCAGAAAATTGATATACGAGCTGTTACAAACACTTCCTCTCCTTGTTATGAAACGGTCCGTGACACGTCTGATAAAGATGACCTGATAAAAACATTTAGTGCCATGGGACATCATGTTTCACTTCATTCACAAACAGTGGGCCTTTTGTCGAAGGTAAAATCGAGGGTAATATCAACAGTTCTGGCAGAAGAATGACTGAAAAAGCATGACATGCTGTATAAACACTTATTAGGAAGAGACAGAAAGGAAAGATTGAATTCAAAGTCATTTCATTACATGTGTAGGTCTGCCATATTCAATTCATACTATTCAGACCATGGTACAGATGATAAATATATAAATATATGAATCTTTCCACATTGATACATTGATTACTCCAGTACACTCTTAAAAACAAAGGTTCTTTATTTGCATTGATGTTTCCATGATGATGCTTCAACATCCTTGGAAGCTTTCCATTGTACAAAAGATTCTTTTTATGGGAAAAAGTTTCTTCAGATTGCTTTTCACACTAAGAAAAAATGGTTCTTTTAAGAACTCTTCACTGAAAGGTTCTTTTGGGAACCTATATATATATATATATATATATATATATATATATATATATATATATATATATATATATATATATATATAATATTGTATAGTATATTATATAGTACTATATATTATATATTACATTATAATATCATATCTATAATATGTCCGATGGCATCACTGCATGTGTGTAGGTGGCAACAACAAGTAAGTAATTAATTTATTTATTCAAGCAATTTGGTTAAAAATGTGTGTGGAATTGTATACTTTTGCGTAGGTACTTCTTTTGAGTAAGTACTTTGTAACCATTACGTTGAAAAATTGTTCTATAAATGCGTATGTTATAAATTTAATCCGGACATACTACATGTCAATAGTACATGAATTTGAATGTGTACTGAATTTAGAATTCGCTAAAAAACGCTGATTCACTCAGAAATGAAATACCACTACTGTGTTTTGCTCGCAGACGGTAAGATTTTTGTTGTGGCTTCGTTTGGAACTATTTTCATTGGCAAATCAAAACCAGACAAGGTGACTGGAAATATTGTGTCTAAGTTACATAAAAAGCAGTATCACACTTGGAGTCATGCTGTTGGTCTAAATCTGCACTCTTGTACATGTAATATTGCTTAAATATAAATATATACAGTTTATATCAAAATATTGTATTATCATCTGATACCATCACTGAACCATGGGACTGCTAGATTGCATGTAAGTGATAGTTATACATAGTTTTTATTGCAACTTCTCTTTCAAGTTCCCACAGTTCTTTACTATTCTGAAGTGCACATTCTACCCATAATGCTGAGCAGTAGCGCTCACTGTGGGCCTTCTCATTGGTTAGTTTATGCAGCTGTGTCAAAGGGAAAACCATCTCTCTGAAGGGGCACAAAGGCTAGAATCCACCTAGAGACTCCACTGTGCTCAGGTTTCCTCTGTTGCACTCACTCCTGTGGCCACATGCTGCCTAGACCCAGCTCTCAGCAGGCCTGAGAATCGCCCTCTGATACAGAGGGAAGGAAAATGCTGAGTGGAGGGAAAGAAAAAGAGAGAACAGGGGAGAGAATGAAGGTGAAGAGAGGAGCACCTCTGTGATGACGGCACTCTGTCAGGACAGGAATTCCTCCCTCTGTGTTTGATTGTTTTTCTTCAAAGCGGACGATGACGGCTCACATATTTCATCGGGCAGTACGGGACAGACCTTCGCTTTCAGATGGTCCCCCGGTTCCACTTGTTCATGCAAGGGCATGTGAACAAATATGGCTGCACATATATTCTGCTATGAGTATTCGCTTTTGATTTGTCTGGAGTAGTCTTGGATCACATGACTTCAGCTGCACTTGTTCTATACAATTTCTATACGATTTGATACAATCGTCTGTCCAAAACATGACATTAGTTTTCTATAATAACCTCGACCCCGCAAATATGTTCGTAAAAATGCTAAGAAAGAAAGAAAGAAAGAAAGAAAAGAAAATGATAAAATAAAAATAATCAGTGTTCACAAAGCATGCAGAATTGACTGCTTATGTTAAGTCATTCGCATACAGTAAACATGAAAACCAATATATGTCAAACGATTGACTATTTGAGAACTTTTCTTGCCAACTATGTGACTAGAAAAAAAGAGTAGTTGTGAAAAACCATAAAGCAAGATCACTACCTTCAAATCTAAGTACTGAGACATTAATGACATCATTTTAGGCCTGAAAAACATATGCAGATCCAGATGCAAATGCATAATGTAAGTCGTGATATCTTAAATTTATTCCTGTAGATGTAATTTCAAGGTAGACTAAAAACAAAAGAGGCTATAATTAGCCAAACCACTCATTAATCAAAACAAATGATGATGATGTACTGTACTTGAGAGGCTATTTTAGCACCTCTTGTGGTCAGCAGTGAGAACACAGACCCAAGAAACAAGTATTTCTCAAGACTCCTGCTGGCACTCTAGTCGGCCAGCCATAACGGCAGTTGTTCTGTGAAAGCATGGTTGGTTATTGGTCCTGTGGTTTATGATCTACCCCACCACCGCTCTGTTTGATGTGCAGGTTACAGTGGTTTAGGGGTATTATGGGACACCTGATCCGGGGCGGTTTTCTTCAGCCCCCTGCTCGAGCTTTTGACGACTGTGAGTGAGGAATGACAAGCATGAGGGAAATGTCTGGGATCATGAATTCACAAGAGAGACACAAAGCCATATGGAGGACTTTCATGTGTGCTACAGTAATACGGTCAAGTTGACAACGGTAAAAATATTGCATGCAGAGCATATCAGAATTTACATCTCAAAAAGAGATGAGTCACTCCGTGAATCTAATCACAAAGTCAATGCAGCACATTGAAATTCATGCATGGTTGCTAAAAAAAAAAAGCCACAATATTATACACACTATCAAGTATTTTATAATTAATATGTATAGAAATTATAATACACATATATTAAATTAATGTGTATATATATATATATATATATATATATTATTGCATTAATTTATTTATGATATTTTAATATTTTGCATTTCAGTATTGTACTAAAATATTTTTTAGGATATTGTAAAATTCAAAAAAAAAAAAAAATGATGAATAAAATCCCAATTTGGATTTTAAAAGGGAATATCATATTTGCTCAGTGTTCATTGTCACAATTTTATTTTATTTAACTTAAAAAAATTTTTTTTTTTTTTTCAAAATCGCTATTTATTATTCTACATTAGTTTTAGGTCACTAGTCTAAATAATAATTTAAAAAATATATTTTTTCTTCAAATAAATTTGTGACAACACTGTGCAAATATGGCAAAATATATAAATACGAAAAAAATTAATTTAAAAATACTAAATGTGAGCATTTTCATTAGGGATCTCTTGATCTCGGACCCCACCATTACTGCACCACAGTACTTTTTTAGGTGCTGTGCATCAATAGAGCGCAGTGTACGTGATGACACAAACCAGCAGAACTCTGGGAAGCGTTATCATTACACAAATTGGCACTAGTGGTGCTCTGACTTCCGTGTGCAAGAACGCTGGTGTGGCTCGGCAAGAGGAAGACAGACATTTGCGGTGTCGCTGTGTAAAGTCAAAGTCAAATCCCACCGCAGAATTCACAGACATTAGCACAACTCACAGAAACCTGTTAATGCTTCCTTATGCTTTATCCAGCTGCTGCAGTCATTCACACACACACACACATATACATCCACAGGCCACAGGGAGTAACCCTGAGCTTGAAATGTATTACTTTACAGCGTGTCATTACTGTTCTTTTATTCCCACTGTATTAAGACGGATATGAGATATATTTAACCACCACCTAGGATGGGAGGTGAAACAGAAGTCAAAGGACTCCCTGCCAAGGAAAGTCCTGAAAACTTGATGTATATCATTATAAAGCCCTTGTGAAGCCGGACCGCCACCTCCATAATGCCTGCTTATGCTGGAGTACATAAATTATTGAAAAACCTGACAGGAGAAAACAGGAGATTTTGAGGTAAAAAGGAGGGAAGCGGCCTGAAAAAAGAAAAGAAAATTGGCACGGTTAAAAAATAATAAGAACATTTCCACATTTTAATTTACGTAACTGCAATAAAAACTGGCTAAAAGGTCAAAGCTGTCTAAACAGAAACAAAGAAATCAGTTATATCATTGTAATGGCCAAGCTGACAATTACACACCGAACTGCTGCCATCTGAGCTTCAACAATATTTGCAGAAGATCAAGTGCATAAAAAAAGGAGGGAGCTGAAGACAGAAAGCAGAAAAAATGTCATAATTGTCATTGAATATCCCAGCTCTTCAGAAGAGCGCTCCGAACCTGCGGAGAGAACTCAGAGCGATTACTGGTGTTTTTATTGCAACCGAATATGCTGGTGCAATAATTGACTGCCTGTAGGAAATATGAAACTTTTATAGATAGAGTCTCTGGGCCAGCAAAGAGTCAGTGAACGTTTGAAGCATCGGGTTAGTTGGCACGGATAGAGACGTCGAGATTGAAGCCGTTTACAGATGAGTCAATGAGTGCAAACAGGCATAGGACTAACAGGTGCAGAGAGAGAGCTGTCAGCCATTTCCCTGCCGGCGCTCCGTAATGAGGATGTATCTCTTGGTGAGAGAAATTTATGGTGCTGCAGTTGCCTGTCTCTGTTTGCGAGCGAGCCGTGTGAGAAAACAAGAAGCGAGGAAGAGTTGAGATTGGTAGAGGGTGTGAAAGAGAATCGAATCCTTCAGTGGTCCTTCTTTGACGTGATTGGGGTAAAGCAAGGATCAATGAAACCTTGCTGTTGGGTGGAGCATCATGGGTAGATTTGAATCTGAAATCTTTTCTTTTGTTTGTTCCGCCACTGGCAGATCTAAATAAAAAGACAGAGGACTCAAAGGACATGGCAGAAAATGAGAAATGAAGTTTACAGAGAACAAGAAAGACATCAATGAAGAAAGTTTGGAGAAGTTTCGGGTGGAATTTGAAGTCAGACGTTCCCCCTCCACCTTTCCCGCCCCCTTCAGTTATGTTTGATTTATAAAACACTGACTTTCAAAGTTAGTCTTTGTGTGTGTGTGTGTGTGCATGTTTATGTGGTTTATGAGGACACAAATTTGTATAATGACATGGGTATGACAGAGGTATTACAATATGAAGGTGGTTTATGAGGACACTGCCTATGTCCCCGTAATTCAAAAGGCTTAAAAAACATACTAAATGGTGTTTTTTTGAAAATCTAAAAATGCACAAAGTCTCCTGTGAGGGCTAAGTTTAGGTGTAGGGTTGGTGTAGGGCAATAGCACACACAGTTTGTTCAGTATAAAAACCATTACGCCTATGGAGAGTCCCCATAAACCACAAAAACCAACATGTGTGTGTGTGTGTGTGCATGGCAGACTCCACAAATTCATGCTGGAGGAAAGGCAGCCAGAAAGTAGGCATCAATCATGTTAATAGAGTCAGTCTGTTGGTGTGTGTATGTGTGTTTTGTAAGAGAGCGTGTCTGCTTAAGTGTACTCGAGTGTGTTTACTAGAAGGGGGATTTCGGCATAACCTGAAGTTTGAACACACTGAATTAGTCAGTATACAGGCTGTAGATCCAAGACAAATAATGTAGAAATGTGATTGGTCACCCCTCACCTCAGATACCTCCCTCCAACCTTAGCCCTCAGAACCAAGCACACATTAAATCTAGCTCTATTAACACCAAAGCAAAAGTATTTGTATTTGTAAATGATATTTACAATACTGTTAAATAGACCACTCCATTAAAAACTTCAAAAAGGGTCAGCGATAATACTTAAAAGTATTAATACTTTTTTAAAGTAAGCATGCATTAAATTGATCAAAAGTGACAGTAAAAAATTGATGTTACCAAAAAAAAGAAAAAAATCAATTTAAAATATATGCTGACATTTTTAACTTCTCTATCCATCAAAAAATCATAATACATATATATATATGTAATAACAATAAATATCTCTTGAGGACCAAACCAAAATATTACAATGAAGCTTTGTCGTCACAGGAATCAATTACATTTTAAAATATATTGATATAGAAAATGATTTTAAAATGTAATAATATGTCACAATATTACAGTTGTTACTGTTTTTGATCAAATACACGCAGCCTTGGTGAATATAAAAGTAAAAAAAAAAAAATTTAAATAAAAATAAACATTTCACTGATCCCACATATTTGAATGGAAGTGTATAGCAAATACATATATATTAAGTTTTAAGATGTAATGAAAAAAAGTATTTTCTTGTTAAAAATAAAAAAATAAAAAATAAAAATAAAAAAAATAACCAGATATTAAAAAGTCCCAAGTATTTTATGTGCTAAATTACAGTTGTACAAACTTGTTAGAGAAAAAAAATGTTAGAAGTTGTTAGAAAGGTTTTTTTTTTCCTTTTTTTTAAACATTGTCTTAGCTTGCAAAGGGTACCAAATTAACAATTGCCAATGGATACCCTTCAAAAAATTGTTGCAAAACACCCCTGGACCCTCACCCCCTTTCTCCATCTTGCTGCTGATCAATGGAACCTTACACCTCCACCCAATCTGTCAGCACCTGTCTTGCTGTATGGCCCATACATGCCTCCCTCTTAAAGAGCACTAATTAAAAGGCCAAGGGTCAACTGGATGGAAAACATGGCAGTGCAGAGCATTTGAATGTTGGATAAACACCGCCAGCTTGTCACAACATTTTCTCCTCACCATTAAAAAAAAAATTGATTTCGCTTCCAAAGCGCCCTTAACTTTCCTCTTTCCTCTTTACACTAACACTGCCATCCCTCCAGGCAGTCCTCATGAGCAGGACAGATTACAAAGATTACTGTGTTCTGCATTTCGACAGGCACCTTGATTGAAGACTATAGAGGGGCTTGGAACTGCATATAAACATAATTATCTGGAGGATTTCTATGATGGTGATTGTATCTCATTTCTCATTTCAGCACTCTATTGGCAATTGATTGCAGATGGATGCAAACCGCCCAAAAAAAAAGAAACAATGATAGCCACACTTTTGTACTTTATGCAGGATTTGTTCAAATAAAGGGATTTTTATCATATACAGAGGCCCCAAAAAGAATTAGGACACTTAAAAAACAATTAAAAATGAAGGAATACAATTACACTTTTCAAGCAAAACATTTCACAAAATGACGTTTGTTAGGTTTCCAATTATAAAACAATGAATACATTGTATTAAAGTTAAGGCAGAAATAATTTGGATACTCTCTGGTTGTCAAACATTAGTGAAACACGTCCATAGTTCATTTGATGAACTACATCTGGCTAATAAATGAGGCTAGTTTTGTGAAAAGTTCTGGCATACTTTGTTTGGTTTCATATTTTGTATCTAATGCAATAAAAAGTAACTTAAAGGGATAGTTCACCAAAAACGAAGATACTATCATCATATACTCTCACGTCGTTCAAAACCTTTCTTTCTCTTGTGGAATAGAAGTTTTCCACAGATAAATACATTTGGACACTGTAAATGGCAGAATGATTATGTCTTGAGATCCGTCTTCTACCGAACTAACAATGTTCAGCTTGTCATATGGTGTTCACACTGAATGCAGGTATTTCCCCTCCCATCGCCTTTCTTATCGGCCTGACGGAAACCAGGAATTAAATGTTGGGTGACGACCAAGTTTCCTTATATTGGGTTATAAAACCAAATGAGATGCGGTTTTAGGGTTTTCTGAAAATGCTGACTTGTTATTGCAGGCAGGATGCCAGGAATGCGAGTCATTGCTGGATTTGTGTAACGAAATCGTCTCGGCACCACATCCCGCCAAAACCGCAATTGACCTTAAGATCTGCTAATCACTAAAATCATATTAGAAATAAAAACGAGAAAATGTTCTGCCTTTACTTAAGGCTTGTTTAGTATGTTTATGATTTCTTTAACGACTCTCTTGGAAAGAAAACGCCCAGTTTATGATGGGAAACAGTGCCTGTGGGAGTGCTCAAGTATATTTCCTCACATTATCATTCGCTGGTGATTTCCATCTCTGATATCATACATTAATCAAAATTGGGTTTATTAGAGCAGGGATTTCAAACTTTTGATGCCACAGATCCCAAAAAGAATTATCCCCTTGAGAAGAATCACTTTTCTAAAATAGAAACGCAGCAACAACGAAAAAAAAAATAAATACAAAAAATTATTACACCATTTGAGGAAAAAAATATTAAGTAATACATTTTGATAATGATTGTAAATTTATTATTATTACTACTACTACTACCACCACTAAGGCAAACTGTTAAAATATGATCTGAATTATTTTATTTTTTTTAAATAGCATCGTTTTCCTCATGATTTCTGACCAGTCTTTAAAAAAAACGTTATTTTAAATATGTCCAAAAATAAAATTAAATTAAATAAACAAACTTTTATGTGGAGCATCTAGAGGCCTATTGCGGAGCCCAGTTTGACAACTCCTGTGCTAAATGTAAAGGTAAATTTCAACTCACAACTGCCACTAACTCAATTAACTCAGATATCTAAAATATTATTTTAAACAAAAATGTTTTTGTGATATTTAGAATATATAAACATACAATACAGATGACACAATTACAGGATATGTCATGTTTTATTGATGTACAACCTAAAATTTAATGCAACGGAAAACATACAAACAGTTTACTGTTGCTACAGTTCCCCCATTTGCCGAGGTAACCGTAGCAAGCAGACTTGAAATATACACCTGCTAAACTAGCTATTTGTAAGGCCCTGTCAGTATGAGTTATTCTGACATCCCATGACAGCAAAATGCAGGTTTCTATTCAAACACTAACCTAGCTGTAGTATATAATACAGATGAGCTTGTGAAACAGCGTTCAGTGGGTAGCGCACTGCATGCTGGGAAGGTTTTCTGCAGTGTCCACCTACATGAGGCAGACAGGCGTATTTTCCCCTCCCAAAGCAGTTCAAAAGCGTCTTTCTGGCTTTGATCATCCTTTCTTTGCTCTTGTCTTGTTTTTTTTTTAAACTCCTCACTTTTGTTCTCCAACTCAAAGGACACACACAGAAACAAATAAAACTTGTTTATATTTGCTCAAACAGAGTGTTTGCAGACCTGCCACCCGTGTCCCATGTGTGTAAACAACCATCGCATGATACACCCACTGAAGCGTAGATGCACATTTTTATCCAGTCAACAACACCTGCAAAACAGCATTACCTTTGATCAACTAGACGGCGTCCTTATTAAAACCACGAATGGCAGGCACCATCAAGCTCTTCCCGCCAACACAAACTCCAGCCACACCGAGAACGTGACCTCTGACCTCTAACCCACAAACGACCCTGTTGTATCCCCTTTCTTATTATCAGACTCTATATCATCTCATAGTGCACACGGGTTATTAAAATAGGGATTTGGAACAGGTGGGTGACGGCTATATTTCATTTTGATTAGTTTATTGAAGGTTATCTAGAATTAGCATTGTCTACTCGCGATTGTCCTGCTGAGGGATCATGTCACAATTACCGCCTATCAATATTTAAATCTGTTTTGGCTATAAATAGATAAAATCTAAATGGGAACGCAACGCTTGTTGGAGGTACATCAAAGCTCAGCGGCGTTCTTTCCTGCTCTGGCCCTCTCCGGCGTCCACTATCGAGTTTCTGCAGGACAGACCTCAGCAAGCCAAGCAAATTAAGCTCTTTGCTCTTTAACCTTCCTTTTCACATCTGTCGCTCCTAAACGGCTGAATTTAAGGCGAGCTGTAAAAAGCAGTGGGGAAAGATGCTACGGTGGCCTTAGAGACCCAGACGTGCAGAGAGTGAACCAGCGTTCTGATAAACACGTCCGTGCCGGGCACACACTCAACCTGAAAACGCAAAGTGCGGTGACTTTCCTGCCATCTGTTCTTGGACTACAACCAAGCGTGGCGGCAGAGCAAACAAGCTATTAGACATGATACGGTTTGGTGCATTGGGTTTTGATGCCTGCGAGGGAAAAAGCTTGTCACAGTGTAAAAGACTTTTAAAAGTCTGGCCTTTATTTATTTAATCTGCAGTACAACTCGGGAAATTCGTTTTTAGGTTTATTTTATTTAGATTTTCCATGGGTGGGAATGTCATTGTCATTCAGTCTTCCAGAACTGTAGTTGAATGTTCTTTGATGCTCTTTCCGATTGAAAATTAAATCATTCTGACTGCAATTTTTTTTTAAATCAAGTTGAGTTATTACAGTAACCTGTGAAAATACTGCTTTCATGATGTCAAGCCCTTTTGAACTGCATTTTTAGTGTGTTATTCTATAATTAAAACAAGATGAATTTATCTAGGAGGTACAATTGTGTCAGAAATTAATTTTCAGAAAATATCTCTTGTTTTTCAAAATGGGATAAAAATGCCAAGGGCTAAAAAAGGAAAATCTAAATGAATCCCAATTATATTCCATCAAAACAAGTCTTAAATTTGTATGCAGTTTTGAAGTATATATTTTTATAGGTTGTTTAGAAGTCTATACTGAAAAACAAGACAAAAAGGACTGGTGTTCATCTGAAGCCATCTGAAACAAAAAGTTTTTTTTATTATTATTATTATTATTATTATTATCTACAGACTCCAGAATTGCCAGATGATTTCTGATCCTAAAATAAAATAAAATAAAGTAAAATAAAATGTGGATTAAATCGTTAAAATTAGATAAGCTGAAACTGAAAAATGAAACTGAAAATGAAAAAATCAATTTGAAAAAAAAAACTTCTTAATATATACATACTTGAAAGTATGTTTTCTAATCCAAAAATGAAATCAACTAAAATGAATGAATGAATGAACGAACGAACAAACAATATTTACTTAAATAAGTGAATACACATATAATTTCTTGCCCTGTGGATTCACTGACATCATTCAGACTGTGTGTGTGTGTGTGTGTGTGTGTGTGTGTGATGACATTCTGACCCTGGTGTGACTGTGATTATGACTCAGACACAGCACACTGCAGGGGGACAGACAGACCTCACTGTTGCCTGGCAACCAGGTGAGACCTGAGGTCAAATGAGCATGTCTACTGTTTCCTCTGGAATGCACCTTGTGGCCACTGAAATCAAGACAAGACCACTAACATGTGCACTAGAAATACTAACTGTGTAAATGACGAATGGTAATGATTTCAAGATGGGTTTTGGAAAACTTCATTAACAGTCATTATTATTTCTGTTTCTGTTTCTGTTTCTATCTATCTATCTATCTATCTATCTATCTATCTATCTATCTATCTATCTATCTATCTATCTATCTATCTATCTATCTATCTATCTATCTGTCTAGCTGTCTGTCTGTCTGTCTGTCTGTCTGTCTGTTTGTCCGTCCGTCCATCCGTCCGTCCATCCATCCATCCATCCAACCATCCATCTGGTGTCAGTGGTGGTGCAGAAATTACACACTTCATATTTAAAGCAACACAATTGTTAAAATTACCCTACCAGTAAACAGTTTAGACATATTTGACTGACTTTTTCTTCACAAGCTTAAAAGCCTTCAAAATGCTTGAAATGAACTAAATAGAGATTTTTAGTTGAATTAGGCTGTATAATGATAGAAAAGCAGCTGTTAAGCACATAGCATACTGTACATGTGGCCTTTAATACTGTTTAAAAGCCTCTCAGGATGCACGTCATGGATTTGGTTAAGCATGTGCAGAGCTGTAATCTAGACCATGGATCGAATGATCAGAAATATAAGTAATTTTTTATTTAGCATTTTTTGGTCAATACATAATTCCCACACTCCCATTTGTGTTACCTGATAGCTTTAATGACTTTATTATTATTCACCAATGTGGCCCAACTTTTGACTGGTAGTGTAGTAGTTTAGCTCCTTTATCTAGGTCAAGCTCTTTGAACAAAAAGTCCCTGTTCACCAAAGATAAAAGACCGATATTTTGTGTCATGGTAGGGGTTTGTTGTTGGGGTTTGTGTCATAGCTACCTCTGCAGTTTATTTTCTCTTTTGGTTGAAGAAACGGGTATAACATTTCCTCACAAGTTGGGACTAGAACAATATTTTGGATCATACCTCTCCGTTGAGAATCAATATTTTCGAATGGGACGTCCTACTGAAAGCTGCCAGAGGCTGAGTAAGTCCTAATATGATTAGTGAGAACAGTTAGAACCCCTCCTTCACTCTCTCCCATACCTCCATCACACAGAGCTCCACAAAAACACTGACAGGACAAATTGAGAACAGAGTGAGGCTGTTAGTCAAAGCCACACCATTTCTCCCCTTTTTCTCCCTCCCTCATCTCTTACTTTTGCCGCCCAAGGACAAGGACAAAGTTTGTTTGATTTATACTTCGTAGACGCCATTTGAACTCTGCTGACCTTAAGTTGACAATCCCTTTGACCTCTGTATGAAGTTGCTTGACTGTGTGTGTGTGTGTGTGTGTGTGTGTGTGTGTGTGTGTGTGTGGAATTCATTTTTGAGTGCGGCCATGTGTGAATTTGAACGTTTTTCCTCTAGGAATCTTGCCAATATGGTGTTTATAGAGAACGAGCAACTTCATCACCTTGCAGTCTCTATATCCATGAGTGTAAATTATACACGGGGGAGTTGAAATGGATAAAAAGGCCAATCCCTGTCTGCAGTGAATCTGTGGTATCAAAACCCAGTCTAGCTAAGAAGAGCGATATACATGAATTTAGATAATCATCATATTGGATAACACTAAAGTACCCAACTTGGTGCCCATCTTTTATTTATTTATTTATTTATTTATATATTTTTTTTAGATATTCAGATCTATTATAAAGCAAGAACAATATAGTTACAATAATAAATAATTAATCTTAAATTATATACAATTTTCTTTAATATTAAATACAATTATTTTAATTAAATTACATTTAAAAATACATTAAATTTAAATGTTAAGACATTTATATTGTTACAAAAATACGTTTCAAATAAATGCTGTTCTTTTTTACTTTCTTGTCATCTAGAACTCTAAAAGCAATATATCACAGCTTCCACAAAAAAATGTTAAGTACAAAAATAATAAAGTTTTCAGCATTGATAATAATTAGAAATGTTTCTTGAGCACCAAATCAGCATATCAGAATGATTTCTTAAGGATCATGTGACACTGAAGTCCTGGAGTCGTGGCTGCTGAAAATTCAGCTTGGAGATATAAAGTGAGTAGTGTTTGACTGGTCATCTGATCTCAGGATAACCAACCTTAAGCATAATAAAACACTTTTTTATCATATGCTTTGTGAAAATATATATGAATTTAAAGATTTGTCAAAAATACTATTGATTTTCTTAAAGGTACAACTTTTACTTGGCACACTTTAATGCAGGCAGGCCTCTTCACATAAATTCAGAGACAAGAGTTTCACAGAGATTAATATATTATATGTGTTATCTTTAGCATTAGTCTAAGACCTTGAATAAGTCCCTCGCATTCTGTTTGTATGTCTGGGTTTTAAAAGCCAATCTGTAGAAAGATGTTTAGTAATCTTCATGAGCAAACATGAGTCATAAGTGACAGTATTATTTGGTTTTGGTGCATATGTTTGTGAGTGTCTCGCTACACCTCCATCTGTGTTTCTGTATAGCTTGTAAATGTGTGTGTCCTGGTGTGGTATATTGGGTCATATCTGCGGTCTGTGTGCTATCCTCTTACAGAGATTAACTCTCTCATCTCTGTCATTTCCTATTCCTGAATGCTGTAATTTACCTTGCCACACTCTGTTTCTCATCTCACAAAAGAACATGTACACACATCATATGCTCCCAGCCATATTTCCCCTTGAGCTCTCTGGGAAAGAGAAACATGGAAAAGCCGGAGACATGTGCCTGACACTCTAACTTAGGGAGTTAGTGTCAAAAACAGAAACACTACCCATGAGGTTCTTCAAAGTATGATCTGTCCACATATGGAATCTATGAAACGGTGTTGTGCCATAGTCAGTTCAAACCCCAATATTGAACTAAACAAAAGGAATGTTTCTAGTGCAGGAGCACTTATATACTAAAAAAAAATATATATATATATATACAAATATATAAATATATATGTATTATTGCAAAATACACTCTTAAAAATAAAGGTTCCAAAAGAGGGTTTCTACAATGAAATCTGAAAACTTTCACTTGCATGAAGCTACATCCACACCAACAGGTGTCAGTATAAAGTCTAAGATCACTGATCAGCCAAAATGGCCAAGATTTGGTTTGTTATAATGGTAAAAGATGATATATTTACCAAGAGGGTTCAATATTGTTATGGGAAAATGTGCAACTTGCAATGTAAGTCCTGCCTTCTAAATAGAAGAGCCAGTTGATCATGTCAGAAGCTCCCCATTCCCATAGAATTTGTCTGGGCCAACCTGAAACATAAGCTTTTGAAGGCTATTTGAGCCTATGAAACAATTTATTTATGTTGATGATTTTAAATATGTTAATTAAATGTCTTTGAGATTTTTATATTTTCCTTGTACAGAGTAGCAAAATCTCTTTAAATTTGTGTAGCCATCAACCAGTTAGAATTGTTATTTTATTTACCAGTGACTCCAGCGTGATAAGTCACATGGCATTTACAGCTCAGGTGATTGTCTCAAAAACAGTTGTGCCCAGAACTGAGCGACCATGAAAGAGAGAGAGAAAAAAGATAGCAGATTTCAAATTGCAAGGTCCTACGCTAGCTAAGCAACTGCCATTGAAAGTAATGCAGGTATTATAAATCTTTAATTGGCCAGCAAAACATTTAGAAACTAGCCTATATTATGTATTACACTACATAATATAGGCTGGTTAAACTACACTATCGAGAAAAAATAAACAAAGGTTCCAAAATAGTGTTTCTGTAGCGATGTCATTGAAAAACCATTCTTGGTTCCTCAAACAACCATTCAACAATTCTTACAAAAACCAGAACATTTCTAAAGAACCTTTTTCCACAATAAAGAACCTTTTGTACAATGAAAGGTTTCAAAAGATGTTACAGATACTTAATAGAACAATATATATTATTATTAATATTATACTATATATTAATATTAAGAATGTGGAAAAAAGTTCTCAGGAAATATTTTATGAAATTGTTAATGAATTAGGGAGTGTGCTGACATAGGGGATTCCTTCATTCTACACTCATCAAAAGTAAGAACTTGAGAACCAGCGTATAATTTCTGCTTGGTGGAAAAGCAACAGCTTGTGAGATGCAAAACACTCTAATCCTCCCACTGGGGAAATGCACGGTGCTATTTAACACAGCAATAGTCTTTAAACATATAAAACCCCTGTGAAGGAACGCACAGCCTCCAATTCCCACAGCTCAACCAACCACATGGCCCACAACAAACACTCGCAAGCCATCCCCAGTGATGTCGTTCCAGACCGTGGCGTTTAATCGCGCTGCAGAGCTCTCTTTTATTCCCCAACAGGTGCAGCTAAACCGCACCAGTCTCGCCCAGCAATGGGACCAGCTTAGTGTGTGCCAGTTTAGTTGGTGTGTGTGCCAAACGCATGGTGGATGTGCCTGCAGTGGGGACATTGTGGAGCGGTTCCTGACGGCTCGTTGGCTCCTGTGTGCTGCCTGGGTTTCAGATCCCTGGAGGATGTGCAATCATCAGTGGTTAGAAAGCTTCCTGTGCAACTAAGCATCTGCTGAAGTCGGCACAGACCTGCCAGGAAAAGATGGTGGAGACTAATGTTAGGGAGCTGTTTTTGACGAGTCGGGGTCTGTGTGAGAGGAAGTGAGTAATTACGAGTCCCACGCATCATTAGCACCCCCAGTCTGTCTGACAAGGGCGAGTTTCACACTTATTTTGGAACGCCTGAGTTTGTGTGTGCGTATGTGTGTGTGCACGTGTGTGTGCAAGAATATACAGTAATAATCATGCCTTTCTTTCATCAGTGCAACACAAAAGGAGATATTTTGAAAGTCATTCCAAAATAACATTGGACAAAAACACATGTATATTTGTAGAATATCTTCTTGTATTTTTTATTTGATGAACAATGATGACAATTTTCATTGTTGAGAGAATGGTCCCTTTAAGTAAATACAATTTTGCCTTAACCTTGTATGATGTGCATTGTTGAACCTTTTTTTTTTACTAGAGAAATGTGGCCATATAAGTTCCAAAAAACAATAAATAAATAAACAGAGAATTTTGAAAAGTGTGTTTCTTTCTTTTCTTTCTCTCTCTCTCTCTCTCTCTCTCTCTCTCTCTCTCTCTCTCTCCTTTTTTATCTAGAGAAATGTAGCCATATGGTAACTCTTTGCCACAATAGAAAATCGTCCAAAAACTTGATGGAAGACAACAGCTAAGACCTCACAAATTTCTCGATTGGTGTTCCATGGAAGAAAATAAGTCAAACAGATTTGGAATGACAAGAGGGTGAGTAAATGATGACAGAATATAAATTTTTAAATTTTCAATTTTTCTATCCCTTAAGGACACTAAATGCTCACCATACAGCGAGCCATCATATATATATATATATATATATATATATATAGCATAACATTATGCTAATGATCATCTAAAACCACCTCATTTTGCACTGATGTGGAACTCTGCCAGCGGCGACTGGTTTGTGCCTTTATATTGAAAGAGGCGAAACTACCTCCCACTGTGTTTGCTGATGATGGAGAGAGAGCGAAATGAAGGGGAAACTTAAAAGTGAAGATAGTAAATGTAACACTACTTAAATGAGCAATTAGCTATAAACCCAATCGCCAGAGGCAATCGTCCAAACATGCGTCTGATATGTATTCCAGCATGTGTGAGTGCATTTGTGTATATTTAAGTGTGTGTTTGGCTCTGTATTCTAAGCGTATATCCTTTGCTTTTGGGTGGAGAAGGGAAAATGACATAGGCTTCTTGGGATGAAAAGATGATGTTTTCATCTGTCCTCCCTTCAAATCATTATCATTTATCTTCCACGGAGTTCGCAGACGGCTTGTCGGTCTGTGTGTTTGAGGGAAGGCTGCGTGGTACGTTGGATTGCCGCTGATGTGTGTGGATCATGTTTACTCAGTTCACAGTGCCAGATCTTTGCTTTCTCTTTAGGCTTTCCATGGCCCAGTAACCCTGCAGATCGTGTCGTCATCGCACCATCTCTGCTATCGGCCCATCGGCATGATCCTCTGGCTCCATGGCTACTGTGGCCGCTGACAGTGCGGTTTTGTCAATGACGCTTCTGCTATTGCGTTGATTTTCAAAGGCAAAGCGCTTGTGATCCTAGAGTGTGACGGTGTGGTTTAGTTTGCAGAAGTCTTACATTCATGTCATCTTTTCACTGAAGGCTGAATAAATTGCGTGCGGAAGGATATTCTGGAAAATCCAGAAATAATGAGTATGATATGCCTTTCATGTACAGTATGTGATTCCATAAACAAAACCGATGCGAATTAGCTCATCTGTCTGAGGAGATTTACTGGATTGTTATGAAACAGGATACTGAGCAGAAACAGTCTCTGTCAGAGAACATCATGATGTTAGTTGTTTCCAGGACCAAATGACTTGTTGCCAAATGCCAAATTATGTTAATACGCTTAACAACAACCACGTGTAAAGTCGTAAAGACTCAGGGGTGTAGGAATGATTTGGAAATGGGTAGAGACACATTAAAGCATGGATATTCATTCTACCCGAAAGATGGACGGGTGGGGTGAACGCAAGCTTTTTCAAATATTTGGAAGTTGTAATCATTACTATGTCTGGTACAAATGGTAAAACAATTCAATAATAATACAGCACAGGTTTGGAGAAAGGAAATGCAATAAAACAATCAGCACTCTCTTTGAATAGAGAATACACTGGTGTCTTATTACTTTGTTTAAAAAAAGCATTTGAAGCACTAATCCTGTTTTTATTAGACGTTTGACTTATTAGAACTTATTGTAACTGTGCACCTTCTGTGTGATTTCCCCAATTACAATAAAATGCCCTTAAAATTGTTACCCACAAATTAACATCACATCACTTGGACCCATTCTACTGCATGGCATCATTAAAATAAATAATAATTTAAACAAAATTAATTAATTTATGGGAAATAAAAAAAGTTGAAAATGCTAAATACTTTTTAATTTAATACATTTTTATCTCCAATCTCCAATAGAATAGAATGGAAAAGAAAGAAAGAAAGAAAGAAAGTATAATTAAAAAGTAATAATAAAAAAATTAACAGAAATAAAATGATTTTTACTAAATCTAAGCAAGCTGCCAAGGCAACATTTTAATTCTATTTAATTTGATGTACTAAAATAAACTACAACTGGGAAAAAATAAATAAATAATAAATGACCACTTATTCAGGCTTAAATTTTGATCGTGAAAAACTGCAAATCCCATACAAAACGAATAGTTTCAGTTTCACAGTTAAATGTCCCATTTTGCACCCTATTCATGGAAATTGCTAATTTCTGCACACATCTGGATGCTTACTGCTAGGAAAAAAGAGCGAGAGAAAAAGCCACTGAAGTGCTCGACATAGGGGTTACCGACAAAAACAATACCGGTGAGTGATTGCACCGTCAAAACTCACAGACATTAAAAGTTCATCTGTCATCGGGCAGGTCTGCGAAAATTATGAAAATCTGGAAGCCATTGGCCACACAGCTGTTGAGGAGAGCAAGAGCCAGGGCTGGGAGCATGGAGATGACAGGACCCTGAAGTGGGTCATGAGAGGGCCACCAAAATAAATCAGCAGTCAAAGGGTCATTACCGCACAAATAATCCTATTAAAAGTGAACCACTGGAGTTGGCGCACACGCACCTGGGTCGCTGCAACCGTACGCTTGTTAGAGTTAGTGAAGTGACACAGTGACTGAGCGAATTTCAACATAGAGTACAGCTAAACACAGAAAGCTATTCATTGATACACACGAGCTTGCTCACCTACACGCACACTCGGTCTGAGACACTTTAATTCACAGCCCATATCCTTTTCAAAGAGTAGTTTTAAAGAAAAAAACAAATTGGCCAATCAGCTCTTCAGAAGATTGAGTCATCCACATTTCCATGAGCAGAACATACCGTGAGGGAACTCAATCCAACATAGCAGGGTCCTGGAATATGAAGCATAATCCTTTTCTATTGTGATGTCCCCCAGGGGCCCTGGGCTAGATAATTATCTAATCCAAATCGAAGAGGCCAGCCGCATATCAATTTTTCAAGCCTGAAACCGATACGGTCCGTGAATTAATAACAACATATTTTGCAGAGTCAGAGAGGGCTTTGACAATAACCCCATGCTGAAGTTTGCATTTTGATGCCATCAGTGTCTGACAAGTTTTACAACGTTTTTGGAAACAACGGAGAATGAGTTTCAGGCCTCTAATTACTTGAAAACTTCGCAGATGGTTTTATGAAACGAAGATGGGAGGAACTGGGGGAAATAGATCCAAATATTTATGGTGTTGAGATATCTGTCTCATATGTGAGGTTGTTGGCAGCACTTTATAAAATAAAATATTAATTTGTTAATATTAATGTATTAAGCACCATTCACACCAATAATAAGTAGAGTCAACACCACAACTACAATGAACAGAGGAACCGTATCAATTAAATTGTTGTAAATTTTTTTTTTTTCCTGATGAATGATAAAAAAGAGTCGATTAGAAGCAATTCTGCTTTGAAGAGTTTTAACATTAAACATAAGTGTCAGATAAAAATGCAGACGTGCTTAAAATAAATAACTTTATGGTGCAACCATGTGTATGATAATATGGTTAACATGATAGTTATCTTTATAATTAGCATTCTAAGTGTGAACAGGCCTTTACGGCATCTTATCGCATTTCTTAATTTAACATTAAATTAAATAATTTTTTTTAACTAAAGTAGGATTAATGCAGTGTAAAAAAAATATGCTGTAACAGTTTACAATAAGGTTTTCGTTAACATTTAACTACACAAAGTAACAATGTAAAATATTTATAAAGCAATCATTAATCTTAATTAACGTTGATTCCAACATTTACTAATACATTGTTAAAATCAGTAGTTGTATCTATTAATTTTATTTAATGGACCTGAGCTAACATGAACGAACAATGAACAGTAGTATTTTTATTAACTAACGTTAAAAAAGATTAATAAATACTAGATGAATGTATTGCTCATTGTTTGTTAGTGCATTAGTTAGTTAGTAATAACTAATTAACATAGTTAAATAGTTAATACATTAAATGGAACCTAAATGTAAAATGATACCAAATATGCTGCTGTTCGTTATTTATATTCTTTTATGATACATTAATGTTAATTTATACAACTAAAAAATTAATACATGTAGAAATAAACAAAAAGGCTGTAAAAGTATTGTTCACTGTTATTTCATGTTAGCTACACCCTTGTTAACAGGACCCTATTGTAAAGTGTACCAGATGCTATCACACTTGTATTTGCCGTCCCATAAGTCTCATTTGTGCTGTAATCCTTTGTAGACTTCAAAGTGAATCATTCTGTTATCAGTTAGCAGACTCAGCCAAGGATAACATGATGATTTTCGCGACATAAAACAATGTTCTGTCTCTGTTTCTCTCTCAGGCTGACCTTGAGCGCCTCTGTGCTTTGCTGCGGTGGAGAGCTGGAGGAGAACTGATCTGCTGATATTTGAGTGTGAGTGGAGCAGGTTGGCAGTGATGTTATCTCCCTCCCCAGTAAAGACCAATGAGCTCATGTCATTTAGATTAATGGCAGGGGGCTTTTCCATGCTTGGGACCCTGCCCAAAAACTCCCTAGAGCACAGAGGATGAATTCTCTTTCTCTCATCTGATCCCAATAGCCAGAGTCCAGGCTTCCATTCCCATTGTTCCCTGCTTGCTCTGTTTAGGCTCTCGGAGACCCCAACTGCATTTTAATAGACTGGAAAATACTTTTTGAAAAAAATTTTTTTTTGCACCCTCATATTCCAGATTTTCAAATAGTTGTATTTCAAATATTGCCCTATCCTAACAAACCATGCATCTAGGGAAAGATTATTTATTCACCTTTCGGATGATAAATCTAAATAAAAAATTAAAAAAAAAAGATGAAGAAGTGACTGATTATGACTGATTATTGGACTGCAGTGATACTCTGTCTACAAAGTAAATTAAAGTTTTGGCTAAAGAGACGTATTTAAAATTGATTTATTATTGTAATCAACTAATGATTTGCCACTTTTCCCTCTAAATATTAATTGCTTAAAAGTGCTAAATGAATCGAGAATGCAACCATTAGAAATCAAAACCTATTTTTACAGAGAACTAATAATAAATTGCAATATCTACTTATTATATAAAAGAATGTCTCTTTAAACCACCTCTCTCTCTTTCCTGCTCTCTCTCTCTCTCTGCCTTTTTAAAATTTATTCGAGTTCACCGGTGTAGTTTGAATGAGCGTTTGTTTTAAGCACATTCCTTTATCATGTGAAAAGGACACGAAAAGCCGAACAGCCCACAGGAGAGCAACATATGTAAGCGCAGCAGAACAATATGACACATCCAGAAGGATAATCGGCCCTCAGTTTGGAGAGGTCACCTTATGACATTTATGCATCCCATTATCATGCTTATGTGCCCCAAATATCAGTGCTGTCCTTGTGGAGATTATGGTGCTTTATCACACAATGCCCTGCACCCTCGCAGGTGCAGCTAATGTTTTATGTGCCATTGTCGTAGCCAATTCCACTCACACAAGGAGTAGTGCTTCAAAAAATGAGTGGAAATGCTCTGTGACCAGCTTAATGAAGCCGCATGGAGTAGAGAGCGAACAGAGATTGTGAAAGAGAGCGGAAAAGGAGCATACTTTCCCGTTGAACATTCCACATTCCGCACTGATTGGTGCCTTTGTAAATAATCCGTAGGCGAGAGATCGATGTGTTGGCTGTGCTCCGCCAAATGGCCACTGTAAACCAGGAAGGCCCTGAGGGGAAGCTTTTCTCCCATCAGCTCAGCGTAGGCCAGAACAGCGTCACCTAAAAAGTTTTTCCTCCCAGATTTATTTTCCAGGAGGAAAAACAAGGAATGGGATTAGCTCCAGATCTGGGTGCAGAGCTCGAGAAAGCCACAACGGCGTGTGATAAGATCAGGAATGGGAAAGCGGTTAGATGAGCAGGGGACGTACCTTCATCTCCTGTCCAGCTAAGATTGATCCTGATGCTCCCCTGAGGATTCTGCCACAACGAAGATTCAAAGATCAGCTGCTCCATTGCTGTGTCCTCCGCAGATTAATGCAGTTAATCAGGCTGGCGTGCGATTGTGGCTGTGGGGTCATGTTGAATTTCCTGAGGGACACAGAGAGTAAGAACTGTATGCTATGTTGCAGTTAGCAATGTAGCATGATGTATCGTGACCACATTGCACAATATTATTGTTTTAGTTAATCCTATCAGCACTAGTCTGATTAGGCCAATTTGGGATGCACATGTTTGGTGGACACTTTTATTCAAAGCAATTTACAGTACAGCCATGGTATACATTACGCTATGGTTTCCTGGAGCTCAAACTCATGACCTTAGCATTGCTAGGACTATGTTGCACCAGTTAAACAACTGGAACAATTTTCAAGATATTTTTCCAGGTCTCAATAGTACTAGATATTGGTTTCTACTGTACATTGTAAGATTTTAGTGTGAATACCCTTGTCTAGCAAAGCATCTTTGGCATTTAGCATGCTAAGCTAAATAGCATTGCATTAATATGTGCAATGAAATTAGGAGATCAAGAAATCAGTTAAAATGCTGTACAAGTAATCAAATTTAACTTTTTTTCCTATGAAATACTACTGTTCAAAAGCGTGCTGCCAGTAAGATTTTTTTTGAATGAGATCTCTTATGTTCACCAAGGCTGCATTTATTTGATCAAAAGTACAGTAAAAACAATAATACTATGAAATATTATTATATAATATAATTGTTTTCTATTTTAATATGTGTATATTGGAATATCTATGCCTGTGATGGTAAAGATGAATTTTCCAGTCTTCAGAGTCTCATGATCCTTCAGAAATCATACTAATATGCTGATTTGGGGCTTTCAGAGGTTTTTTTGTGGAACCTCTGAAACATTTTTTTTCCAGGATACTCAGTAGACTAATTTTTACTAGTCAACTTGATTATTCCTTGATTAATAAAATATGCATTTCTTTCCTAAAAAAAAAAAATCTTACTGACCCCAAGTTTTTGAATGTTGGTGTATGCATACAATAATTTTACCACTGTAAATCATGAATTTTACCCATTTTCACTGTAAATCACACTGTGTAACACACAGCTTTGTGACCTTGACTGATTGTAATAAGTCAAATGATACTTATTACTAATTTTTATTAGCTGTAAGTTCACTATATCCTGACATTAGGCGTGTGTGTGTGCGTGTGTGTGTGTGTGTGTGTGTGTGTGTGTGTGTGTGTGTGTTTTGATGTGTCCACTTCAGCATAAATCCAGCAGTACTCATGAGAACTGCAAAGGAACAGTCCCCTACCTTCTAGTGTCTGAGGAGGGAAAAGAAAAAGGTTTTGGTTTGTCCCTCCTCTCAACTGTACCGCCAAACACATGAAAGAGATGAGCACCACTTGTCTCTGTCTGCCAAAAAGCTTCTTTCTCTTTTCTCACTGTCTCTTTCCAAACCTCTGCCCTTTTTTACTCTCTTCCTCTCACCCTCTCTCTCTCTCGAGTAAATGAGTGAGAGGTCGCAATGCTGGAGGTGTATAATGACAGTGTCCTTCAAAAACACAAAGGCTCTTCATGTGAGCTAATGCCCCACCATTTCAGGCAGACAGCTCTGAATAAAGGCCCTGCTCTCCACAGCCCTCTGCTCACTAAACGCAGTGCGGTAAAGCCGTCTCGCTCGCCTGTGAATGCAGCTGAAGAACAGACGGGAGAGAGGTGTTAGTGATGAAAAGCTCTGTGTGACTGAACATTCCCTGACCCCAGAGACAACAGCTTTTATATAATGCACTTTAAAACAGTCCGCTGAGAGATTTGGGCTTTTTAAAGGACAGTGATTTTTTTTTTTTTTTCATAAATTTACATAGATTATACTTTAGTATACATTAATGTCTCAGTCGTTTTTTCTAGACAGAAATTAGATTACATTGAGAGCAAAAGCAATTATTCTTCCAAGTTTTTTCCTTCATATATTAATCCTAGTAATCTCACGTGTTTCTACCATTAAGTGTTTGAAGAGATCTCAAAAGATGTCTCAAACAGTACTCAGATTTCACAAAATACGAAAGTCTGCAGTCAAGTCAAAGATTTCAATGTGAACTCATGTATTTCCCATTAAATTTTCACAAGATAAATGATATGAGCCATTCTGTCTATTCTGTCTAGACATTCATTTTATGTTTATTATCTACAAAAAAAATGGTGTAGGACTACAATATTCACTCAGAAATTGTTAGCAAGTTTTATAATAATCAGAAAGAAACTGCAAGTAACGCATTGAACATGACATTTTGAAGTAGAAACACTGAAATGTTTTCTTTTAAAATGTACTCTTACAATATCTCCTTTATTCACACCTTGCAATGTACTAAATATTGACATGCGTCATTTGTTTCTGTTTTGTCTTCTAATTTAAGTCAATACTTAAATGAAACATAAATGAAGAATATTTATAATAAGTCTTCTTACTGCAACTTTTCTTAATCGGTATATTTGGATATTTTCTTAATCAAAAATTAATTTCTTAATCAGTATTTTTGTTTTGTTTTCTAAGAAACATGCTTAAAACAATTTAAAATGAAATAAAATATATTTTAATAAAAAAATTAAAAACTAAAAATTACTCCATTAGATGTTTTTAAAACTTTTTTTAAAACTTCTAAAATTGCAATATTCTGCTGCTCAAGTAAAATTATTTTAAGGATATTTAAGAGGTGTATTAGTAGACAAAATGCTAATTAAATTGCCTTTCTTTTTTTCACCTAGAAAATGAACTGTTAAAGAGCAGCATTCACAAAATGTTCTTCTTGGATGTCGTGTCATGCTTTAATTCAGGCACTTCTTTCAGTCAACATACTGTATCTAAGATTTCCAAAAAAAAAAACTTTTGAATTAAATCCAGTAATGCGATATTAAATATGGACTTGTACTGGAACAGAAATGCACCCTTAAGTAAATACCATACCAGAACAGGTGTGAGCACATTTGGCCACCAGACTTCTCCTGTGACTGTGACTTTGTAGTCGTCTGGAAAAGCTCCATGTCCCAGTTAAACAAATATCGTAATTCGGTGGCGAACACAACAGCCCTGTTTCTAACGCAGACGTCCACTTGACAAGTTCCAGTCTAATGGTGGTCCACCCTCTAACCCCACATTAACATGCATTTAATGCTCCCTATTGCTCAAGAGGCTGTCTGACCAGCACAACGGCTAGCCTGGAGGAGATAGAGCTGGAAAGGAAAGAGAGAGCAATGATTAAATGCCTAGTTGAGCATCCATAGTGGTTTATTAATGGCTTTTGTACTTGCTTGGTGCTCTAAGCAAGCTTGCTCTATCAGAAGTCTGCTTGATCATACAGAAAGAGTAAGAAAAAGGAGAAAAGAAAGAGAGCGAGAGTGAGTCAGAAGAGGTGGACCGAGGGGACCGAGGCTCTTTGATCAACATCCCTCATTAGTGCTCTTGACTGAATGCAAGTGTGGAGAACGGTCCAGGCTGCCCACACTGGTCTGAAATCTGGCAGGAGGGACCGTGGATTGGATCAACGTAGCATCGCATGAATTAAACTGGAAGAAAAGCACGCTGCACCATCCTGGCATCCACTATGCCAGTTGCCACCTCGGCGCTCAATGGACAGCTGACGTTACAATAAAAACACCTAACTACATTTAAATTTTTCAATTCTCTCTTTATATTCTCCTTCATTCGGGCAAGTCTGTTCAGTATTATCCTCCAAACTGGCTACAGTAAACGCACAGTGAACAAAATGTGAAAAAAGTACATTCTGGAAAACAGAGCTTCGTCGGACGCATCTCCAAGGGTGTTTAATCTCTCATGGCTGGTCTCCATTCCTCCCACAAAAGGCCACCCACCGCTGAGCTACTGGACATGACAGTCACACACACACATAGAGTTTTACCCTCAGGAAAACTAATACTCTTTAATAGCAGCCTGTTTTAGGAGTAATTGGAAAAGGAAGTGGAGAGATTGCTGGTGTGTAGGAGAAGTCCAGCTGGATAAAGAAGAGCTGAGGGGGGGGGGGGGGGGGGGGGGGGGGGGGGGGTCAGATTATTGTCAGAATTAGAGAATTCTGTTGTTCAGTCTCTCATTCTATCTGTCTTCTTTTCACATTAAAGTAGCTGTATTGGGTGATACAATATTTCCAAATATAGAAAACATTGCTATAAAAAAAAAAAAAAAAATCTACATATTATTATTAATTGATAACTTAACATTTAATAATGATTTAACCTAAACATTAAAATATTGTTAATATTATTTCATAAACAGACAGATAATACACTATTTAAACTGTTTATATTTTTTATATTTTTATTAGCGGCATTTTGTTATTCGTGCCAATTTCAATTGAAATAAATTAACTATAGATAGAAAGTACTGTGTGACCCTGGACCTCATAAGGGTGGATTTTTAGAAATTGAGATTTATACATCATCTGAAAGCTGAATAAATAAGCTTTCCATTGATGTGCATATATATATATATATATATATATATATATATATATATATATATATATATATATATATATATATATATATATATATATGTGTGATCTTTACTTAATATCCTAATGATTTTTGGCATAAAAGAAAAATCGATAATTTTGACCCATACAGTGTATTGTTGGCTATTGCTACACTCTTAAAACAGATGTGTTAAAAACAACACAACCTGTGTTATATCTTAACACACCCGTGTGTCTAGTTAAGGACAACACATTTTGTGTTACTTTTAACTCAACCAGTGTGTTATTCTTCTTTACACATTCAGTGTGTTAAAATATTTAACACACTAATGTGTCATTGATAACACAATTTGTGTCATATGTGCTATTTTTTACCAGTTACAATGAATGCAATACAAAAAACAACTTTTTTCTTTCAAATATATACATATTTATTAAAACTTCACTTCTGAATTTTCACAAAGGCAATATTCACATGTCATTTGAATTTCATAAAGATTTTTAAACAATTTTATATCTTGGATTTACAAACAGGTTTTCTTTGTTAGAAATCATGTGAAGTGGTTTTACATCAGCAGCATTGCTTAAATTAATGACTTTATATTCATTTGTTCTTTGGACAGCATATGCATACAAGTGTGGGTGAAAATACAGTTGAGATAGAACTAAGAAAAACTACAACCCTTTCTTTTTCACATTGTGGAACTGTGTAAAACGTCACCAAAGAGACGCTCTTCTCTTAAGTCACGGTTTAAAGCAATTACACAACCAGTTTGAAAAGTCTGACCGAACGCATTAACAGAGTGAGAAACGAGAACAGTGCTACATGTGTCAAGTTCATAGCCAAAGCTTGAGGATATCTGCTGTACAATTTGTGATTTCTAAAATGTGAGCCATCACAGTAATCACGCAATTTGTCGTCACTTTCGGTTGAATCCACAAAGAGCTTTTGCATTTGTTCATTGTCAAAAAGAAACTTCAGAGTATCAATAATAGATATGTACTGACATGTATCTGCTATTAACACTTGAGTTAATGTACCTTGCTTTCTTGCAGTATCACCTCTGTTTCCAAGGAAGATTTCTATTGGCTTGATGAAAGAGTGGTTTGCTGCAAAATATTTGGTCATTTTGTAGGGGGTATCAACTTCCGCAAACATATGTCGTCCTCTTTCAAATTCATCCATCAAAGTCTGCAATTCATCACTGGGTATAGAGTAACGATTAAGCAGAGATGTGGTTTTCTCTTGCAAACAGTCCAGGGTTTCGCAGAGCAGTTCTTTTGTGCATGTGATGCTTCTTTGCACATCAGTCAGAGTACAATTTGAAGAGGAGTACATTTTTGCAACAAATGCTGCTGCACAGCTTTGGTAGTCAGAGGTGCTGCAAGTACTGGAGCCATCAAAATTATTTTCTGGAATATCAACAGCAGCAGAGCAAGATGGAGCTGGAAAGTCCTCACTCGTGCTGGTGTCACGGTCTTGTTCTAAATGTAATGGGTTTGCAACCTGAGAATGCTCTCTATTGAGATGTTTAGTATAAGAATTGAAGTTATGGTATGTTCGTTGGCAATTGTTTTGACTACAAACAATTGTATAATCCTGTCCATCAGAAAGTGCATGGACATGCCTAAGATGAATTATGAGTTTCCGGACGTCTTTTGAAGTTGATTTTTTACACCTTGGACATATGTACATGGTGGTACAATTTAGGATAGTGCTTGAAGCTTCGAAATAAGCTCCACAACTTTGGATCTCTTCCCACCAGAGAAAGGAATGTCATATACATTTTCAAGGAAATTAAAGACCGATGTAAGTTGGACAGGATATTGTACATTGCAAACCCAATACGTTTTGAACAGCTTGTCAATGGCACACGTCAGACTGTTATCGTTGAGTGGAATGGTGACTTTGTCATTCTCGGCCACAATGATGTATTGCGCTGTAGAACTGCGGGCTCCTAAACAGACAATGTGGGGTTGATGGTTTTCCACCATTGTCTGGGAATGATCCAGGAGGCTGGAGATGCTGGTTCCAGCCTGTAAACATAAAAGTACATTTTTTAAAAGCTATTATTAAAACAATTCAAGTGACTGAAGGTTTTCTTAAAGGGATAGTTCACCCAAAAATTTGAATTCTGTCAGTAATTACTCACCCTCATGTCGTTCCAAAACCGTAAGACCTTCTATTATCTTCGGAACACAAATTAAGATATTTTTGATGAAATCTGAGAACTGTCTGACTCTTCATAAACAGCAACAGAAACAAAACTGACACAAAACTGAAATGTTCCCAAATGCAGAAACGTAGAAAGGACATCAGTAAAATTGTCTGTGACATCAGTGATTCATCTGTAATTTTACAAATTCAACAACTTTTTCCTCCTCATTCCATCTGCTGCCTGTATGCCGCCATTGTGAAGAGAGTATCATGACGCATGTACTTGCTTCCGCTTGATGTAAACAAGGCATGCATTTGCTGTCCTCTGCTCATAAACAAAACACGACGAGTGCTTTGTTTACATGGACAGGAAAGCCTGTGCATACGTCGTGATACTCTCTCCAAAACTGCAGCACACCACGGCAGATGATAAAGAGAAGAGTTGTTGAATAAACCTGTTATTTTTGTTTTCTTTGAGCACAAATGTATCATAGCTTCATATCAGCACAACTGAACCCCTGATGTCACATGGACTCTTTTACCTATATCCTACATTTCTGTGCTTGGGAACATTTCAGGTGTGTTGCTGTTTATGGAGGGTCCGAAAGCTTTTGAATTTCATCAAAAATATCTTAATTTGTGTTTGCAAAGTTGAATGAAGGTGTTACGGGTTTGGAACGACATGAGGGTGAATAATTACTGACTAAGTAATAAAACTTTTTTGGATGAACCATCTCTTTAATTCATTTGCATTCATTGAACTGAAGGCCAGGGATATTTTCTTATTTATGTTCAAAAGAAAATAGGAATGCACAATATTATCACTTCACTGTTTTGTATCACTGCATTTCATTTGAGAATGCACATACAGAATGATGTGTTTAGTGTGATAGCGTGCAGTGACAACAGCAGCAACAGCCTCCCTTTGGTACTAATGTTCATTCGGTAAGGCGTTTTTTTTGTTTGTTTAGTGGCCGCTGTTGGTCTATTTATAACAAAATAAAAAGTAAAATGCACAAATAACCTTAAGATACTTAGCCAAAGTGAGCTAAAAAATACTGACAAAAACCTAATATTGTGCATCCCTAAAAGAAAACAAAATGAAAACAGTATAGTTTTATGTAAATTAGAGAGTCATGTAATTAAGTAACATCACAAAGTGCTTGCACAGAAAACTAACAAACTAAAACATAAACATATTAGGGCAATCAAGCTGCTTACCGGCTTAATGTCCAAGAGGTAAGAAAGGGCTGACTTTGTACTGCATTTGGCCCAACCTTTGCTCCTTCCGGACGCAGTGGGGGGCAGCAGTGTAGTAAGAATTTGAAGAGCTCTGTAACATGACTCTGTAGTATAATAAAAAAAAACACAAAATATAATGGCATTTTTCAAATGGCTGAAATAATGGCAGACTTTGATCTCCAACTTTGCCTTCAGAGAACTAGTAAAACTAATGGTGTCCACTGAAAGAAAAACAACGGTTTGACAGAACAAGCAAAGTAGCCTACCTTCACTCTCATTATCAGTTTGCATGACCAGAGGATCTTTCACTGTGGACATCTTTTGCAACTTCGGAACAATATTTCCTTCCCATTTTCGAAGAAAGAGGTCAGCCTTCCCAGGAAACATTTTTCCAAACTCAGTGTCAAGCTACAACATAGGATACAATACACAATTACAACACTACCGTGTTTTCTCAGTATGTTCACAAATGATCAAATCTAAGTTTATGCAATCATAACAGTAAAAAAAAAACTACTATACTTCAGTTTTATGATTTGAATTAAACTGATTGAAGTAAAATAAATGGTGGAGCTTGATTTCAGTGCACCTTACAATCTCTAGCTTGCAGCAGACTGATGGTTGGAGGGGAGTGGTTAAAGGATGTTTAAAGGACTTTATTTTATACTTTATTTTAATTAAATTGCATAGAATTTTTCATCACAAGATTAGTAATGTGCACTAACAAAGTATATAAAAAAAACATTTTGAATTCATTTGGACTTTAAATGTTAATATTTAGCAGCCTTGTCCCTGTACTGACAAGTCTATTTATACCTAGCTAGAAGAAAAAAAACACAAAACACAAGATGCAAAACACAAGATGTTCTTACCAAGTATGGCATGTCTACAAATCGAGGATATTGTTCAAAAATCTCTTGCACTGTTGGGGACGTGTTTGCAATCCATAACCTGCGATTACTATATGTTTTCTCCATGCCCAATTTGATGGTATTGAGGTTTTCTGGAGATGGTTTCATCCTTTTGATCACAGTCATCCACTCCTGAGTGGAGTCCTCCTCCCCTTCAGCATATGTTATATCCAAAGTAAAAAAGGCAAAGAAAAACACCAATCTGTTATATACATATACTGATTACACATACATTCATAATGTAAAATGTAGTTAACAAACAGTGTTATAATGAATATTTATTACAAAAACAGCTAACAAAAGCTAGATAAACCTTCAAGATATAAACCTAAACACATCCTTTTTGAGATAAAGACATGCGAATGTCGAAGTCAATCAAATGTTAAACGTTACAGTAATACATCATAGTATTCTTTAAAGACATTTAACAAGACATCAATACATTATGTTGTTTAATGAAAGAAAGGCGACGGATAGCAGTGAAAGTGATAAGAGTTAGCTGCTAGCTGCTACCGCTTTGTCAAACTCATTAACGACAATCCTGCCATGGCCGCAGCGTTTTATCGGACGTCATATAATTGGCAACAAATCAAGCAAAGAAAAACATAAAACTCGTTAAAAATAAGTTCTCTCCAGAAAGCGAGGAACAAACGTACCAAAATGTAAAGAAATAATAATGTGTGAAGCATTAACTATCTGACGCCGTTTTCGCCCTGTTCAACACCGCCTCTCGTGACTACCGAAAATACCCGTATGAATGACTAGAGGCTGCTAACTAAACGCACATTTGACCGTCTAAAAAATTCACATTAAACATATATATGACAGTTTCTAATAATTAAAAATAATAAATCCAAATACCTGACATGTGCATCCAAGTCACCCATGGATGGAGATAGAGGCGCGAAATTGCTTAACGGCTTGCGGAGTGACGTAGCAGCAATGTGATTGGATGATAGTTAACACATGTTGTGTTGGACACACTGTGTTGTTTCTCTCTTTCTCTCTCTCTCTCTCTTTTACACATGATCAACTTAAAATTACACAAAATGTGTTAAAATAGCCATAACACAAAAAATGTGTTATTAATTAACACATCCTTTTTGAGAGTGTACAAATATACTCATGCTACTTATGACTGGTTCTGTGGTCCAAAGTCACATATTAGATAGACAAGACAATTAAAAAAGTAATGAAATAAAGATAAAAAAAGTAATAAAAATTGTTTGTTTGTATTTTGTATTCATTCATTCATTTTTCAAATATCCCAAATTTTGCTGAACATCAGATGCAGGTACCGCTGAGGTCTAATGTTTACTATATATGTGGACTCACTGTTCCCTCACAGCAGACAGTTCTTGTACCTGCAGCAGAGAGGAGACATCGTGCTTCACTGATCCTTTCCCACCTCTCTAAGAGAGACAGCTGCAGGAGATACAGAGAGGAAGAACCACCACACAGACATACACCCATAGACACACATATACACACATACATTTACACCCACACTTGCTTCCACAGCTACAAACACAAGCCATTACTGTCCATCTGCCTCACTGACAGGTGAGCTGTGAGGGCAAGCCTGAGTGGAGCTATACTAATGAGTCTCTCTCTCGGCTCTAGACTGGGCCGGGGCCACCGGGTTCTCCGCTCTTAATGGTAGTGCTACCCAATTAACCACCATCACAGCATACACCACACTCCTGACCTCACATGACTCCTTTGCATATGGAGGCCCAAGTTGAATCGGAAAACTACATTTCCCTGCAGCCCCTGTTGTTCATATGAAACTACCTCACACAAAGATTCCTAAAATACTGATTTAGGCTGGTTTAGTATCTCTCTTGAAAATCATACACATACAGAAGAAATGCTTTTAATGATTCATTTATCCTCAGCAATGTGGTTGCTAGGAGACCTGCAAATCTAATGAGAATGTTGGCATTTTGTTGCCTTTTACTAAAATTTGGGGTTTGGAAGAATTTTGTAATGTTTTTGAAAGCAGTCTCTTATGTTCACCAAGAGTGCATGTATTTGATCAAAAATACAGTAAAAACTGTAATATTGTAAAAAATTATTTGGATTTCATACTTTTATTTTAATATATATTAAAATGTAATTTATGTCTTTGGACGGCAAAGCTGAACTTTCAGCAGCCAGTACTGCAATCTTTAGCTGGTTATTATATATATATATTAGGTGTATATTATATATATATATATATATATATATATATATATATATATATATATATATATATATATATATATATTATTTAGGTTTAAGTTAAGGTATGAAAAAAGTTTGAAAAAGACTATTATTATTATCAGCATTAGCAGTAGTTCATATTAATATTAATAGCTGAATTATTTTGTGGAACTCATGATTCTTTGATTAATAAAAAATTCAAAAGAACAGCATTTTGTAAAACATAAAAATATTTTACTGTCATTTTGATCACATTAATGCATCCTTGCTGAATGAACATATTAATTTCTTATATTTAAAAAAGTACCACACATTTGAAAGGTAGTGTATGGCATATTTCAAATGTCAGACAAAAGAACACATTTACTGTCGAAAGTCTGTGATACTGTATCAAGTAATTTGTCAAATGAAGACTGTTGTTTTCTAAAATGCATATGAGTGAAATACATTCAGCCTTTGTGGAGTAATTTTGATAAAATATGACATTTAAAGGGAAGTAAATATCTGAAAGGAAGGCACAAATGGAAGAATAAATAAAAATCGTAATGCTGAGTTATTGATTTTTGTGTTGAATGAATGGCTTTGACTTTCTCACTTGTTTTTCGAGTGAAAACAGGACAGAATTGAAGCGTGAAGACTTTCCAAACAGTCCCACAAAGCTCCAATATGTCAGAACAAAAGCAATTAGACGCATCAGACCACCACTCAGGAGAGCCGTTCTGTGTTGGGTCTTTTATGTGATGCATTTCAAAGCCTGACAAGCACAAATGGTGTCTGCCTCTCTCTGACGGCTGTCATCACCTGTCTGCACAGGATGGCCTCATCCAAGGGTCAGAGGTCAGCCATCACCCACGAAACGGCGAGATAGACGCTGGAAATTGTCAGCATGAGAGTGATGCCGTCCGTGGAGAGGGATCCATCACAAAAATGCCACCATCTCTGAGAGCGAGCCCCTTCTACGTGTGGCGTGACGCAAAGCAGACTGGCAAACGCACAGTGGAATACTTTTGCTCATTTTTCACAAGATTCTCGTAAATCTGCCAACAAAATGAGAGCGAGAACAAGTTTTTAGGAGAGAGAGATACGCTATACTATAGAAGGTTTACTCTACTGAAAGATGTTGTTGAGTGTTGACAGTGTGCATATGTGTGGAAACATGAGACAGGAAGTAGCAGTGACAGATAAGAATACAAAGGGAAGGAGACAGAAAGAGAGAGAGAAGGGGGAAGGGAAAGACATTGTGGGAATGAGAGAGTTGAGGGAGAGTGAGGTTGCAGAGGAAAGGAGATAAAAGATAAACACAGACAGGTAAGAATAAAGAGGGAACTTTGAACAGCTATAACTTACTTTACCCTTAGATAAGCCCAGATGCGGTCGGAAGACTTTTTGGGGTTTTATACACTGAGGAAGTATGACGCCATATGAAAACTAGGGACTGATTCTGGTCAATTTTGATAACCCGATTATTATTTTCATGTTATAGCAGATAACCGATAAATGCCAGATAATAAAATTCTATAACGTTTGCCTAAATCATTTCAAAATAAAAGTTCTTATTTTTTTTCCTTTTTATTTTTTTAAGATTACAAGTGTCATCAAATATTTTCAAAGATTAACTTTAAATAAGTGTTAGATAACAACAAAGGCAATCTAAATGTAAAAATATGGGAATTAACCATGCAAAATTATCTTATAGTGACGATACTTTAATCAATAAGTGTATGTATAACCAGTAAATGTTTGACATAAAAAAAATCTACCTTTTAAAAAAAAAAATATATATATATATATATATATATATATATATATATATATATATATATATATATATTAATTTAAAAAATCTATTATTTGAATTGCTCCAAGTGAATTTAGGTATCAGAACATAATAATGTAAAGTATGACAAATTATGTTGATTTTATTTATTTATTTACTTAAATGTTATTAAATTATTTTAAATATGAACTTCAAGTGTTCGATAATGGCAAAGGTAATTGAAATGTAAAAATAAGGTAAGAAAGTCAATCTAATACTGAGCAATATATATTTAAATAAATTCAACAAACAATAAATAATACAATAAAATGCAAGAATAAAATACAAAAACACATATATATATACTTTTAATTCTCTATAATGTATCATTTTCTATCAACCCCCTCTAAACTTCAAAAGTATAAAAAAGAATAGAAAAAAAAAGTTAAAAGGGAATGATAGGAAAAAGTAAAGGCATGGAGATGGGATGAAGGAAAGAGAAAGTGAGAAAGGGTAGAGAGACAGAAGGAGATTGGCCAAAGCAGGGGAATTAGGGACACACTTTGCCTCGGCTTTGATCATCATCAAAGGATCACAGGCTTCCACACTGACACATGGAGGGATTCAGCAGGACAAATGTAATAGTTTCACTCTTATCTTGTCAGCATGTGTGTGTACGTGTATGCACAGGTGAGGCTTCCTCACAAAGTATTTCCAGTCAGATCCTCTTCCTGATCGGTTGGGAGAGACACATGAGAGCTTGTGATCCTAGAGGAGATGCTGCAGACCTTTTTCGCCTCACTCAACCCCCTCCCAAAAACCTAGTGGAGTGTGAAATAGATCCAGGAAGTCTCAGGTGAGCGTTAAACCTGCCAGAAGGGAAAAGTACATAGGCAGAGGGGTACCAACCATAAACCTGGACAGTAAATAGTTTCTTTATTTATGGACACAAACACTCTGTTACTGGGGAAACGGAACGACTGAACGTGGAGATCCGGAGTGTAACAGCACCGTAGAGACGTGCGTCAATGTTTGCGAAGACATTAAAGACAGCCTGTGACTCTTTTAAAAGGGTGCGAGAACATTAGATTGTTTCACGGCATGTGGATACAAACGTTAAAGAGCCATAGCTCTTGCTGGTGCTCAAAAACATGCTGTTTCCACTCTGGAACGCTTGAGTCAGTTTACGGCACCACCTTCTTTGGTTACCTTAAGAGCCTTGGAGACCTCACAGATAGACGCCTGTGATAAAAAAGCAAACGTGTTCACAGAAACTTCTCTTAACAGTCGTGAGAATCAATCAGGGTTGCGTTTCCCAAAAGCAACCATGGTCGCAAGTTCCGTCGTTACCAATAGAGTTCAATGGAACTTACGACCATAGTTAGCTAGTGATGCTTCTGGGAAACGCACCCCAGGATTGCAAGGAATTAAACTGTAGTTCCTTAAAGGTGAAGGGTGTTATTTTTTTCAAATGTTAAAATTATTTTTCCTATCCTGGCTACTTGAAGAAGTAGTTGTGCTGTTATTTTTTTCTGTGGAACTTTTTTTCTGCTGAAGCTCTTGCTATAGTGACCGGAAAAGGAAATATACACTGTAGGACCATAAAATAAATTAAATTAATACGCTATATTGCTAATCAGCCATTTGTGTGCAGCATTTCAAAAAAATATTAATTAAACAAAATAAAATGTAAAATAATAATTATTTTACATTAGATTTTATTTTAATTCTAATTATATTTTAACTTATTTATCTCTCATTCTATACATTTTATTGGCCAGATTCAAAATAATTTTAAAGCCCTTCTCTTTTGTGTTACCTATATGAATGCATTTAATATATCTTTATAATATATTAATGTATAATTTATTTTTATTTATTTTAAAATATTTTTCTAAATATTGTCAGCAAGCAATAAATAAAAAACTTTTTCTTATCTATCTATCTATCTATCTATCTAGAAGCAAGTTTATTGTCTGGTGTCCTGGTTTAGCACAAGGATTTTTAGCACAGCCACTAAAAGATAGGAAGTGAGCGGTGGTGAATTTTTTTATTTTTTTTTTTTTTATTATGTAATGTGTTTTACATCCAACATTTTCCTTTCATTCAAGACAAGCTAACTGTTCCAAACTCTGCAGCACAAACAAATGAACATTCTTTGAACTGAAACCCTCATACAATTCAGTCCGGTGCTATATTCATGTTTTTATAAAAGAGAGAGAGCGAGATGGAGTGGGAAAGAGCGATTATATTCCCACCGACAGCTAAATCAATGTCCTGATGGCAGCAAAAAAATAATGCACTGTACTTTAATTGCATCTGCCGATGTACGAGTTATGAAAAGGATTTGGCAGAGCCTGTCTGAATTCACTAAAGACCTATGTATGCAAATGTCAGCGAGGGACAGAACCAGAAGTATGGGTCGGGTCCGGTCACCGCAGGGCGGAGGCGCCTCTGGCTATAGCACATCATGGCGAAACTGCGTTTTACAGCTCTCATTGTTCTCTGTCTGTTTTTCTTTCCCTATTTTTACAACCAAAGCCCACCTCCCAGCCACTAACCAGACCAGGACCCAGAGCCGGGCTAGTGCGGGCCAACAACGCCCAACGGTCTCATCACTTCAACTGGGAAATTCGAAAAAAGAGGGTGGGAATGGGTGGAAAGCATGTGGGGCTGAACATGCTCTGGAGGGTCTGGTTCATTAGTGATCCGGTTTTGAGAGTCCTCCAGTCAGCCAAGCATTGATAAAGATGAAGGAACGCATATGGGCCTTGTGTGCGAGCGAGACCCAGCCCGGCTGCTGTTCGGCAGAGAGGAAAACATGTCATTCCATAGGAGGGAAAATAAACATGGTGAGCGTTTGACGACAGACAGGCACACTGAACTGTCGCCAGACATGAGGGGAGCGCAGGCTACAGGAAGCCATCTTTACTCAGACACCCGGCAGCATAATCTACTAGCCACATATGCAGGGACCTGTCATGTGACTCAGGCTATGTAAACACACACGTTCTGCTGTCTGCCTGTCCTTCACAAATCTGATTATTAGACTGTTACTGCCTGCTTTTCACTAGCCACACATACATGTCTTGTTACTCAATTTAGTGTTTAGTGGAGAGCAGGGATAATTGTTAAGATAAACAGAAAATGTTTAGCCTAATGCTTTGAAATTTGGTCACAAACATCTTTGACATTGTAGAAGTCCTTAGCATTGTAAATTATATGGGTTGGATACAATTAAAAGTTTGATAGAAGTACACAAAGCCTGATGAAACATTGATAACACCCATTTTAATTATAATGGAGGTGAGTGTGACAATTATATCAGTCAATAAAAAAGGTTTATAATGTGAAGAGGGATATTTTATCTGTCAGCTATTAATGTTAGTCAATGCACATCCACATAATGACAAATGGGATTTAATAGCGATATCAGACTACATGTACAGAAATGGCGAAACACAAAGCTGAAATGGAGAATATATGGTAAATCGTTTAAAAATCATCCTTTTAGACAGGTTTATCTTTAAACTGAATGATAGACACTTTAAATGTTAGACTTTGAAGTGTAAATTCTGAATCAAATGTAAGTGTAAGTGCTGTATCTCATTAATTCTCTTATCTTACTCTATTTTTTTAAATATCCGTCATTACTGAAATTGTGTTATTTTGGATATCTCATATGGTCATATTTTTAGCATTACAACAATCCCTGTTTTCTCTTTATGCAATCTGAATTCTGTTTAATGTTTGATATAGTGTTGCAGTTTTTGTTTTAGTGTCTGTGTAGCGCTAATTTGAAAAAAGAGGACCTTTCAGAGTGTTTTATTGTCGTTCATAAAATATATGTTCTTAAAAAACAGATTTTCCTGCACCATGCAGCTAAAATCAGCTGACAGCCTTGTGGATCGGTTTCCTCCACACACATGAATCTTCAAGAAAGAGAAAAGACCGTTGTCTGTCTGACAGCCAAGAGCCTGCAGTGGTGCTTTATCCTGAGAATAAGCAGGCCTGACCTTAACCATTGGCACAGAATTCCTATATCCTTCCGATTGCTCTGGCAAAAAAAAAAAAAATCTTGTTATTTTTCACCAACCACCCCCTCCGTCTCGCTATTTTTCATCCTAGCTTTCTTTTTCCAAGTCTTGCAATGGAAACAAATCTCTAAGGGTTCTTACAGCAGACTTAGAATGGTATGACGTATAATTTGCTGTCTTAAAAAAAATCCTTGTCACTCGTGCTTTTCTCTAATGTATGTGAACCATACACAGAGCTCAAAGTTCTTTCTCTTCCGCACCGTAATCTGAGGAACACAATTGTCTGATTGTTTCCCACCCAACTTTCCGCTGGATAGGCGCACTCCTTTCTATGAACACAGAGCCTCATGCCAGAAAAATGGATATAGAAAAACAAAAAACAAAGAATGAAACAACCAGAGGAGGAAAGAACACCTTCAGGGAAAGAAACCTGGAAAGAATCAAGAATGTTTACGGCGCCCTCTATAGGACATATTTATGAGTGCCGGTTTACTGGAATCTGATTGGCCAGCTGTGAACAACATTGAGCAAAAAGAAGAACAAGGAACCAGTAAAAGAACTTAAAATGGAGGAAGACATATTACATGGTAGCTATTTAATCCAGCTAGTACATATTAAAACTAATTTAGATTGCAGATTAATAATATTAAATGAATTAAAACTATGTTGTTGCATTCATAGGCCAGCTGTTTTGTACATGGAATATTAATTATATTCTATATGGAATATGAATATAAGTGATACATTGAATGGGATATTTAACTCTGCATTAATCTACAAGTATAAGAGAAAAAAACAGTCACTTTGGGTATATTCTGGGCTCAGTACAAGCTCAAGCAACACCACTTATGACAATTTAGATTTTTTCACAAAGATTTCTAGACTTCCTAATTTCACTAATTTCTAGGAGTTCTAGGTCACAGTGAGGTTCTTATAATAAAAGTAAATTTTAAAATAATCACTGTTTCAACCGTCACAGTATGTGAACAATATGTGTGTAAACAAGATTAAAAAAAAAAAATTCTGTCTAACATTATTTCCATGACATTTCCATGATAATTCATAAAAAATAGGGTTTAAACAGTTTTACATAACACAAATTAAATTTCCTTTTGTAAGAGCTTTACCATTACTCAGATTTTTGCTTTTTCGAAGAAAATGAGAGATGAGTCCTTTTTTTGTGGCAATTAACATTATGCCATAAAATCCTAAATTGGATTATTACTTAGCAATCAAATCATATTTTGAGTCCATATTTGAAACAACGGTGAAGTCCACACAGTGTGCAGGTGAAATCAGACTTGTGCATAAGTGTAAATAATTCTTGTCAGCCTGACAGCCGAGTTTGATCTTCAGACATGTCTCGCTCCAGTGCTGAAGTGCAGATGAGAAATATCTTTATCGGTGACTCCTGAATTCTCATCTAACCTATCCTACCTCTCTCTCTCACTCTCCCTCTCTCTCTCTAAATGCTTTGATGCTTGCAGAGTCCTTGAAAACATCCCCGCAGACTGTTCATTTGCAGAATTCTAATAGAGTTCTCAAACCTCTGAAACATTCCTTCAGTCCACCACTTCAGAGACTCCCAAATCTCCAAATTAGATATGTGCTGTAAAGGTCTGTGACCTGTCTTAAGCAGAGACACTTTTACCAAGCAGCCAGACAACTTTTCCTTTCATTTTCTTAGCGTTCTCTTATAAAGCTGAATTCAAATGGCACATCAGTCTGAGAATGACAGGTGGTGTCCTTGAGATGTCGTACTTCTCTACGTCTCTATAAAAAGTGCATTTCAGAATTACATTTAGATGAATGTCCTCATAAACCAGAGCAGGTTCTCCAACATGGTAATGGACATAGCTGATGTAATGAGATGAATATTCTGAACATGCAAACAGAAGGAAAAAGGAGACAAGCTAGAGTGCTTTACTGGAGAATGAAGAGATGGAGAGTTAAGACGACATGAGATCAGATGAAAAGAGAAACAAAATTAGAGGAGAAATGTGGAGAAATGAGACAACGGGGGAAAAGAGAGGAGTCAGAGAAGAGACAGGAAATTAAATAAGCAGAGATGAAATTAAATGGAATGTGGCTAGAAGAAAAGAGAAAAATGCATGACGAACGAGATGAAAAGAAAACATAAGGAAAAACTAGAAGAGAATTGAACAGAAGGCACCACAAAATGAGATGTGGAGAAATGAGAAGAGATGAGACGAGAGGAGACGAATCAGAGAAGATAAATTAAATGAGACAAGAATGTGAATGAGCACAACTGTTTTCAACATTGATTTTAATAAGAAATGTTTCTTGAGCTCCAAGTCAGCATATTAGAAAGATTTCCGAAGGATCATGTGGCACTGAAGACTGCAGTAATGGCTGCTGAAAATTCAGCTTTGCCATCAGAGGAATAGATTACATTTACATAACTAATTTAAGAAGAGATGAGACATGAGGATATAGAAGAGTCCATTATAAAGAGAAGGAAAGAGAACAACAGTGAGGTAACTGTATATGAGCTGTAGCTGAAGGAACATTCACACATTCAGTCTGTGTTTACAGCTCACTGGCAGGTGCGAGGAGGAGTTTCTCTCTGTTTCACACTGGCTCTTCACCACCACTGATCCCACCATGAGATGGATGACAGTGACATCAAACCCTTCTACTTCCAACTGCCTGAGTGAATATTTATCAGTTCATGTGTGGTGTGTGTATAATTAGGAGTAAACACTTTTGCTTGAAATGACACAGCTGTGGGAACTTAGGGACAAACCGATGGAAATGCACTACTAAGGGTTTTGCTTGTCTTTGCTCAACTACAGTCTCATAAAAGCATCCCACCAAACACACAAGTGACTCTTTCAGCCCAAAATGAAGCTAAATAAACCCTGAATATGTGAGCCTGGCTCCGCCATTTCTCCATTCATCACAGAGGTAAATAAATACTGGAGTGTATTCCGTTGGGGGCCGGATAGGAACAGAGAGAGATAGAGAAAGAAAACGAAATGGAGAGAGAATAAGTGTTCATGTGGAATGGGATCCAATTGGAGCAGGAGAGGAAAACCTCTGTCGGATCTCCCCAAATCCCTGGCTTTGTTTACTGCCTCTCTGTAGCTCGACTTGAAAAATATACATCTCTTCCGTCACAGACTCCCCAGTGGGCTTCTATTGCTCCCCGAGAGGAGGTCCTGTTACAGGCATATGCCCACAGCCGTGATCTTCACAGAGCCCCAGCACCTGCTCTGAGCCTCCACGTCCAGCCATGTTCCTGTGCACATGTTGAAGTAGAAATCTCCCTCGCTTGCACTGGACCATGCTTGGTTTCTAGGTGTCAGCCATAAACCACTTAGCACTGAGATTTCATGCCTCAGAGCACAAATATTGTGGTCTGATGCTGTACAGTGAATAGTGAACGCGTCACTGTAGCGAACTCTAACCCGTGTCAAAGCATCTACTGAAAAAAGGAAAGTTTGCATCTCACTTAAAGGCATAGTTCACCCAATAATGACAATTGTGTCATCATTTATTGACTCTCATGTTGCTCTAGACTTGTATGGAAAATTGAGAAATGTGCCATCAGTGCATCAAGGATGTCAACATCTTCAGTCAATAATGAACAGTTAATAATTGAGTGAACGAGTAATTTTGTGATATTTAGATGGGTGTTTTTGACTAAGTCACAAGTCAAGGACTGATGTAATGAAAAAATGCAGAATATTCTTTTAAAATTAATCTCTTGTATTCCACCGAAGTCAAATTTGGAATTAAAAAAAATTATTGGGTAAACAATGACAAATTAATTTAAATTTTTAAGTGAACTATTCCTTTAAGCAGCAGGAACTTAATAAACAGCGTTTTCTACTGCTAAAAAATCTGAACTAATGAGAGAGGTAATTAAGACAAAAAATCTCCTTTCAGAACAGCTTGGTAAAAGTTCTCAGGTCATTTACCAGCCGAGCGTTGAGGAATGAGAGTGAATTTTTTGCTCAGAAACAAATTAATTGAGCATACCTCTGCTTTTCATTCCAGTGTGCACAGAGCCTACGATGGCAATAAGGAACAATGGCAATGAAACCCAATCTCCAGGATGCCTGCAGGTCCTAGTGTTGAAACGTGTAGCTGGCCCACTACTTTACCCCAATGATCAAGCAGATGAACAAGTGCTGGCTTTGTTTGGGGAAGAAAAGGGAGGCCTGAGATTTCATAGAAAGCCACTGGCACACATAGGCATGCGGGGTAAATTAGCCAGAAAGGTTTGAGTTTCACTCCTAAGTGCAGTTGTTTTGCCTCAGTTTCACTGTCTGTCCATAACGACACTATTGTTTTGACAGATTAACACATCATTTTTCTCTTTTATTAGTGTCATTTTATTTAATAACTATTCAATTGTTTTGTTATCGCAGTTCAACAATTAAGTTTAAACAGTCAGGATATATTGTCAGTGGATGTTGATGTGAAAGGACAACAGGGAATTAACTTTTTAGAAGAAGCATTATTAAGGATTAGGGATTCATTTTTTGTCCAGAAGCGAACTTTTAAAATTAACACACCTTGATGATGGATTTGTTACTCATTAACACACAGCTAATCAGAAAGTTTCTTAAGAGGCTGTTCACACATGAGACATTCTTGTGCACTGTTTTTAATTACTGATCCAAGCAAACACGCTACATGAGCATCTTTCCAAATGATTTTTCCAAATGCCACTTCCACACATGAAACCTATTAAATTGCAGAAAAACTGATGGATAAATTTTCCACTAAATGCATCACATCTGCTATTCACACATGCAGTTGCTTTTTGTCTTTTATCCATATTGCTACCATTCACACATCAGCTCTGAAACGCCATTAAAACTCTGTGATGTCAATTGTTGGAAATTACCTTTAAACAGCTGTGTTGGAAATATAGTAAGATAGTGAAAGGATCCTTTACTCTTCCAGTAATTTGTTGACTAATTTCTTCATCTGCTCAGATGGAAAGAAGCTCTTACATTTCAGCGTTCGAATTGATAATATTTCTTTCCAAAATGTCATAATCATGAGCATCACTACCAAAAGCCATGCTTACAACTAAATTAACCTCATATGTATTTAAACTGTTAATCACACATAGGTTCTGTTCACACAAAGCATCAGTGCAGGACTTTTTTGGCAATGTTACAACATCTTAAGTCAGCAGATTTGCTGGCATGTTGACACAAAATGGAAAAGTGCTGTTTAAGTTTACAAAAAAGGCTGTATGTGTGAAAGTGCCAAATGTCTTGCTAAATGACTGAATGTAAATGTAATGTCTGTAACACACTGTAAGAAAAAAAACTGTAAAATAACAGAAAAAGTACTCATTCATAGGACATTATCCAGTAATTTTAAGGATATTTCTATACACAACACAATGCAGTGTAAAATTCAAAATACAGACAAACGTATATATATTATTACTATAAATTTCCATATTTATTTTTATAAGTTTGTCTGTATTTACTAGTACCCTGGTAAAAAAAAAGTAATATATTTAAAGTACATTTATAAGCAATATAAGTAATAAATGGAATGTTAAACTGTCTTTTTTAATGCTAAATGTGAAATTAAGCATCACACACTATTTTTTCATTTCATTTCACCATCATCTAATAGGAAAAACTACATATCCAATATAGATATTACAAAATAAATAAATAATCCTGTGTGAAGAGCCCTTTACACTTTCCCAGTAGGAATAATAACTGTACAAATGATTACATTTTAGAGTATGGGCACCACAGTAAAGGACTGAGAGTTATCAGTCTCCACAAGGAAAAAATAAGGGTAGCGGATACTCAAGAATGATCATTTTCAATGAGAAAAGTTCAATCCGACAGACACACGGCTGCGGTTGGCGGGTGAAGGAGGGGGTCATTGGGGTTCAGGTCAAGTAGACTCCACAAAAACCCGCAATGAGCTTCAGCAAGCTTTCATTTTGGTTGCTAGGAGAGCGAAAGGTAATTGTGTAGAACAAACACACACATACACACACACACACACATAGGTGAGAGTTTTACATATATATGAGCGCCATAAAGAGCCATTTAATGAGGACTGTTCAACAAAAGACTGATTAAGAAATTATTAAATCTGTGTAAATGAGTGTTGAAGAGCTTGAAATATTTCTACTAATGCATACCAGCTTTCTAAAAGGACTGTGCCCGCTGGTTAATGTGCTTACAGCACAGTTTGAAGAGCGTAATTCACACTGGCAGAGAAAAATGCGCAGCGCAATGCCATGACAAATGGAAGTGACAAGTAGCAATGGAGGTGAGCATGGGCTGTGATACTGAGATACAGCACAAGGAGACAAGAGCAGATTTACCTTCACTCAAACTCTATCTTTCCCCTTCATCTACTGCTCCATGAAATCTCTCTTTTTCATCCCGCTCTCTCTTGCAGATCAATACCAGCCCTTTCCAGTTTGCCACAGTCCATCGTATTCTATCACAGCGAGCTAAAAATGATCTGATCTCTGCCATCGTACAAAGATCACTGGGCATTTTTCAGAGACCTGTCATCCAGCCACATCTGTTTGGTGTTTACACGTTTAGCTGTGCGAAAATGGACCTACAGGCTCTTCCTCAGAGACTCTGAGGTCAAGGTCACAGGCAGACATACAAGCATTTCGTATTTGGCTCTGTGTACAAGACATCTTTTGAGGAACGCTAAAACTGTCTCTCATTCATTGACTTACTGCAATGTATTATTTTCAATTATATAAGTTTAAAATTACCTGTCGTAGTCATCCATCATTTCTCTTGTTTTTGTACCTCCATCATTGCCGGTGCTGCCAAAGTTATGTTTGGATCAATTTGAGACTCTGGAGGAATTTTCTCAGGAACTTTTTTTCATACAGTACCTTCAAGGTGCATTACAAATTATTGCATAATCTGATTGTGTTTTCTGTGTTATGGACATTTGAAAATACACCAAAAAGAGAGCATTTGCTGTTGTGGTGCAATTTTATTCTCCCTCATTATATCTGGCATAAAACACAATATTCCTCTGGTCGTTTTCAATAAATCAGCCTCCCTCATAACCAGGGTTTTATGTAAAATGTCTACCATTTCACTACTCCCAGGCGCCAATATATCTCAGCACAAACACCTCTGGCGATCACAGTATCAATCCACACAGGAAAAAAAAAAATTGGGCTGCGTTTAAACGTTATTGAGGAGAAATGCTCTTAAAGCTTTCATAGTTCTGCTTATGTTTTTCCTCTTTAACAATGCTTTAACGAGGTGTAGAGAGTCAGGGAATATTAGTCAAAATGAAAGATCTCTTCGAAAATACGGCAGTGAAGTCTCGGCATGGCAATTTAACAAGTGAGCTAGTCCAGACCGCAATCGTGCATGAACGAGGTCCACCCTGTAAGGTGGAATGCAGAGTTTTTAACACAGAGGGCCTTCAAATTACATGATTCACTGTTTTCCTTTGCAGTCTTGAATAAGTTTTATGTCTGTAAATTGGAAAACAGATTTTTTGCTACATAAGTCAAGCCACCTTTATTTATTTAGCACTTTAGATTTTTTTTAAAGCAGATTACAGATTGTTTTAAAGCTTCACTGTAATAAACAAGAAAATAACAGAATCAATTATGCAAGCTTTATCAAATGTGACCCTGGACCAAAAAAAACAGTCATAAGGGTCCATTTTTTGAAATAGAGATTTATACATCATCTGAAAGCTGAATAAATAAGATTTCCATTGATGCATGGTTTGTTTTGATGGATGATATTTAGCCGAGATACAACTATTTGAAAATCTGGAATCTGAGGGTGAAGAAAAAAATTAATATTGAGAAAATCACCTTTAAATTTTTGTCCAAATGAAGTCCTTAGCAATGCACTTACTAATCAAAAAAATCTGTTTTGATATATTTATGGTAGGAAATTTACAAAATATCTTCATGGAACATTTTCTTTACTTAATATCCTAATGATTTTTTGGCATAAAATAAAATCAATAATTTTGACCCATACAATGTATTATTAGCTATTGCTACAAATATACCCGTGCTACTTAAGATGGTTCAGGGTCACACATATGAGATAAATTTAAATTCTGCTGTAAAGCAGCTCTACAGAAGACAATAGTGTCATTATTCAGCTCTAGTCAGTTCAATGTTTATTCAATTCAATTCAATAATCAGCATCAATGCTGCAATATTCGTCAACTACAAAACAAATCTGATTCATTATTCAGCTCAGGTCAGTTCAGTGTTGGTTCGGTTCAGTTCAATAACTGTATATAGTTCAACAGTTATGTTCAATTCAGCCATTAGCACCTCTGAGGTCAAAAGTGTCATTATTCCGCTTGAGTCAGTTCAACGTTGATTCGGTTCAGTTCAACAGCAGTGTAGATGTTGCAAAATTCATCAGTTATTAAACTTATTCGATTCAGCTACCTGTATAAAGCAGCTCTGTCATCAATCCAGCTCAACTCAATTAAAGTTTTGTTCTCATCCAGTGGAGTCAGTGCAGTCAAAGTGGTAATATTACTGAATATTAAGTGTCTTTTGAAGGCCATATAAAGAAAGAATATTTATTTCATCAAACACTAAAAGGCTAACCTTAACATTTCACTGAGGTAAAATACGGAAGAACGTTTTCTGGTACACTTCCAGGAGCTGCTCCTTGAATCTTCTACATCTGGAGGAGGATGTAAAGCCATGCAGAGGGACTGAATATGTCTGAGAAATGTTTATTTATGCTTATTCAGTCAAACGAGTTAGGAGGAGGTACAGCGTGGTGCTTGTATATCACACGAGTCGAGAAAGTGGAGAGTTAAACTGAGATATGGCGTGACCATTCGCAGAACATTCCTTAAGGCTCTGCGCCATGTTACGATAACAATCAAAGAGTAGTAACAACTCACTCCCACAATCCGTCTTCACGTCTGCCGCAAGCAAGCTATTCATTACCTCCTGCCCAACGGATGGAGAGAGCAAGAGAGGGAGAGAGACAAAGACAAACAGATAGAAAAATACATTAACGGACCACACCGGGCTCTCGTAAGAGTCGGCGGGCATGTTTCTCACGTAGATTTTAGCAGGCAGAGAGGGAGAAAAAGGTGAATCTTGTTTTCATTACAGGAGAAAATTGAACTGGCAGCTATTGAGCCCCATCAATCATGAATTCCATCATGGGCTGTCAGGGTTGAGTTATCACCCTGAATGGCATTCCCACACACACAGAGGGCACCGGCTCACACCGGCACCAAAACCTTCATCTGTCTCTTCCTCTCCTTCCCCTGCACCCTCACACCCCCAATCGCTGCTTCTTGCTTCTTTGTCTTTTCATTCTATCATGATAATACATCATTTCTAAAAGTACATGTCCTTATAAAAAAGTACTATGGTTTTAAAATAAAAATCTGCTCCTGAAAAAAATTGTAATGCCATGGGTTTTTAACATTGCCATTCTACTCAATTCACATTTATTTATAAAACTTATGTTCCAATGCAATTTTACAAAAAAAAATTGTCCATAATCCTAGGTTATACCATGGTATTCTTTGAAGTATATCAAAGTTCAAGTACCATGGGATATCTATCTATCTATCTATCTATCTATCTATCTATCTATCTATCTATCTATCTATCTATCTATCTATCTATCTATCTATCTATCTATCTACAGTATCTGTCTCCAAGTCCAATGACACAAATATTTGGTTCTGCAATGGTTGTGTATTTTTGTGAATTTATTTTGTGTGTGTTTTTGTGAATTTCATCCTTTCTTTTTTTTTTTTTTTTTTTGCTGTGGGTAAAATCAGTGAACACAAGAAATCCTCGGCTGGCGAGAGAATCATGAAAAAAATGTCCGCAGCACAGCAAATGTTAATAATAATAATAGTAAGAGATGTTTCATGTGCACCAAATCAGCATATTAAAATGATTTCTGAAGGATCATGTGACACTGAAGTCTGAAGTAATGACTGATAAAAAAATCAGCTTTGGCATCCCAGGAATAAAAGTGTTTTGTGGGTTGCAATATTGATATTTTTATGAATTAACACAACACTTTATTGTTTTTATATGTCTCTTTTCACACTTTTGCTGGTTCATGAATCATTTTAAATTTCATAATTGTTTTACTGTTTAAAGGTATTTATTTTTATAATAGGCTGTTAAATGAAAGGTTCCATTGTGAGAACTTCCAATATAGTGCGACAACATGACCTGCTGTACTAAAGTGGGATTAATTAGCTGTCATTTTTTTTGTCTTGTGCAAAACCACAAGGTATCTTTTGAAAAATAAACCCACTCTGAGAAATATTTAGTGTGTGTGGCGTATATCAAAATACCACTGCATTGTGACATCTCATACCATCACTAACCCATGGCATTTCAATCTCATGTAGTATCAAGACTGAGATCAACTTAGACAAATAATTTGGACAAAAGTTCAGGGAAAGTTGATCCAAAAAACAGTATGACAGGGTGTGATGTATAACGCATACTTAATGTGTATATTTTAGAAGTAACTCTTCTTTTGCATTCCTACAAACAGCCCAAAAAAAATCATCAAACTGGCCCAAAAGAAAAGAAGCCCCTTAATGATATATAACCAAGACGTTGGACAGTGGCGCTGATTGACAACTAATTCAGATCCAGTCAAACAGTGGGGGATGAAGTTTTCATTGGAGACAGAACATTAGCGGGCAGGCAGTTTGCAACCCTCGTACCGCTGCATAGAGGTAGAATTTGGCATAAAACACACAGCTCAGTCCGACAAGGAGCACATTCCCCCACACCCAGATAAATAAACAGCAGCAGTCTATAGACTACAATCTGCTCCATCTTTCTCTCTTATTACCAGCTAACATCGATTTTATTTTTCATTACTCTTGTCTTCCCCACCCGCCCGGCAGAGGCAGGTGGGTGAAAAAAGGACACAGTCAAAAATATGAAACGGAAATATGGATTTCTCCCTCTCTTTCTCTCTTATATTCTTTCTGCTTTTATCTCTCCCATTTATTCTTATTTTTCCCTCCCCTCTGCTTTTCTCTCTAATCCTCGCTTGGTCACCATCCGTTTGTGCATCTGTGTGTGTACGTGAGAGGCCCGACAGTCCTCTGAATTGAGTCGTATTGATTCGAGAGCAGACATTTTATCCCGGTGATGCATCAGCCAAGATGCACGGCATCAAAAGAGCTGAGGGGATGCTTTCATGTCGATGGAGAGGGTGTGTGTGTATGTGTTACTGCCTGAGATCAAGGTTCCTGTTCATGTGTGTTTGTGTTTGGGCAGAGAGAAAAAAAAAAAAAGACACACAGTGTGATTGAGAGAAGCAGCGGATGGTAAAAAAAAAGAGGATATGTGTGCTATGGTTTCAAGAGTCGGATACAGAAGCAGTGTCCATTGCCAAAATATGAACGTGCACCATTATGTGCAATCATTTTAGCTTAACAGTTAATGTCTGTGGGTGCATCTCAATTAGCAATCGTATATAGTCTGCAAAATGAGGATTAGAGTGCCCCAAATCATAGTACACTGAGGTTATAGTGTAATGACGCTAAAATGCGATAAATTAGCAATTTCAAAGTCAGAATATCGTTTAGTCATTATAAAAGTAATAGAAGTCTATGGAAAGTCCCCACAATTCACAGAAGCAAGTGTGTGTGTGTGTGTGTGTGTGTGTGTGTGTGAAATCAAGTGAAACGTCAATGTGAATAATAAGAGGACTTGGTGAAAAATAATAGGACTTGGTGAAAAAGTAAATTTATTTCAGAGTTGGAGCAAGTTATGACATTTTGACAGTCTTAACAATGTAGTCAAATTCTTCACAATAAGACCAAGAATGTGTGGTAAGTCGGTAGGGTGAGTTCTGATTTCTTGTGCTTCTGTTGCTAATGCTAACATGCAAACAGTCTATGACCAAACAGTTTGTTGAAACATATGGCACACATTTTAGGACAAGTTATTTGACATGCTATTTTCATTGTGCTATTGATTGGGTCATGAAATCTCTTTTGTCAGGCATCTGGTGACGAGAGTCTTTTTGACAGGCATGGTGACAACAAGGAAGTGAAAAATGAGGATATGGTGATGTCAGCTGAAAAGTGAATTCGTTTCAGAGTTAGAGCAAGTTATGAAATTTTGATGATTTATTTTTACTTCTGAATAATGCGCCAAATCATTCACAATAAGAGCAGGAACATTTGTGAGTTATGACTTTATGTGGCCTTTCAAGGAATCAGCTGGATGCTAATGCTAATGTGACAAAACAGTTTGCTGTAACCAGGCAAACATTTTCAGACGTAGTTCAAGCAGTGGTAATATTCCAGCAGTGACATATTTAAAAGTGCACCCTTTCTTATCAGCAGCTAGCTAAGTGCATACTTTCAGTGTGCAGAAGTATGTGAACTGAAATACAGCCTGTATTTCACAAAGGATCAAAGTTTGGCAGAATGTATCAAGAGAGTATCAGCATGTTATCAATTATACACGAAGAAATTGGGAGTGAAAAAGTGTAATATAAACATTAAAGGAGTTTTGGCTTAAGAAGGGTTGCTGTGATCCTCGAGAATCCTCATGTAAAATTCAGATTTTAATTTCCAAAAGAGCCCTTTTTCACCAGTGTCTGCATGCACAGCACTTACACAAGACTTGCACATGCACACTCACACACACGTGCAAACACACATTCTGCATGGCGCCAATGAGGAAGAAACGTCATCATCCTATTAAAAAGCCGTTCACTGGGGTCAGGAACTATGTGACAAAGAGGGGAAGTTTAGCTACTTTACCTCACGCAGGTCAACATTAGACAGCAAATATCACACCCTGTGGACTCATAAAATACAATCAAGCGCATTTCAAAAGAGCTTCTGACAGACTTTGATTGCTGAATGAAGAAACTGCGTAAAATGCATTACAGAAAAACTTGTTTTGGATTTTTGGAGGATTATTTTTGGACTCTTGACAAGTGTTATTTATTTATTTATTCATTAATTAATTTATTCATTCATTCCTATATTGGCATATTTCTGACTGAAACAGAAATTTTAAGCAGGGGATGGATTTATCCCTTTTTTCTTAAAGGGGTCATCGGATGCCCATTTTACACAAGTTAATATGATTCTTTAGGGTCTTAATGAAAAGTCTATAACATACTTTGGTTAAAATTTCTCAGTGGTAGTGTAAAAAACACCTTCTTTACCCTGTCAAAATCAGCTCTGCTTTGAGCACGCCGTTCTAGTCCATGTTGCTTTAAATGCTAGTGAGCTCTGCTGACTCCGCCCCTCTCTTCCGTGGAGTGACGAGCAGCCTATAGATATGTGTAGATTCCTTATTCGAACGCTCCAGATACGTCGTTGACACGTCAGCCATCTCATATTCACCATAATAATCAATGAATATTGAAAGAAATATAAGCGTATAACTTGCTGTAGCAGACATACACAGTCAATGCGCTCAAAGATTCGCAGATCGTTCCAATAATGGCGGATGACTTACGTATCGCAGCCCATAGAAACAGTCGATAATGAGGAATCTAGGTGTATCTCTATGGAGCAGACTAAACTTCAGCCGCGAAACTGGCTAACTAGCACATTATTAGGAAAGGCGATTTACAAAGATTCATAAAAACCCAAATACTCACTTCTTCTGTATAAAAAGCTGGATCATGAATGATTCGGGTGAACATAGATGTATTTATGTAGATCTGGGATCGACGCATTCCCTTCAAAATGAAAGTAACGTTAATCCTCTGCATCTTCAGTGGCTCAGATGTCGGGAGTAAATGACGGCTGCTATCTTCGTTATTACATCCAACAACTAAACACTTCAGTCGCTTAATCGGAGACATCTTATCTTCCCTGCACTGGAGTCGACACAATGATGGACTTATGACAGCTCACTCAGGACAGAGCTAAGGTAAGATGGCCTTGTCAATCAACTATCATGGGAGGGGCCTGTACATAACTACATCATTCTGACAGAAATCTCAGAACAGCCTGATTTGAGAAAGGGGATTTTAAAATAGGGATTTAAAAAAAACACTGGGTGGATTTTTATCATTATAGGATGGATGTGTACACACACTTCCAACACACATTTATGTTCAAACAACTTGTAAAGTGAATTTTGCATCTGATGACCCCTTTAAATAGCCAAAAGTCACATAACATAACAGCCATTAAGTCATAATTTATTATCAAGTTTCAGGGGGAGGGATCTCCTTCTGCAGAGCATTTGATTGGACAAAAATCTGTAAAGTGCAGGGTGAATAATCAACATTTTTGGTCCGTTTTCACAGAAAAGACTGTACATTTTAAATGCGTATATCTGCTAAATGTGAGTTTTGTTACTTTTTAGGACTACACTAGGATACGCATTAGCCTCAAAGACACAAAAACTAATAAAAATTTATTTCATTTTACTGAATCTTTAAATGTTTAAAAATGATTTGTTTTAGAGAGAGAGAACATTTTTGTCAAGCTCCTATGTATAGGTTCAGTAATTTCACTTTGATGGCATAGGAGCCTGAGAAAAATGCTAAATTTAGAATAAAATTATAAAAGTAATTTTACTTTTTTAGTGAAAAAGTGAGTAAAATTAGCCCACTGCTCCGGGTGTGTGTTCACGGTGTGTGTGTTCACTGCTGTGTGTGTGCACGTTGGGTGGGTTAAATGCAGAACACGAATTCCGAGTATGGGTCACCATACTAGGCCGTATGTCACTTCACTTTCACTTTCATATAGATTAGCCTCAAAGTTAATTAAAGCTTATCTGATTTTCCTGGATCTTTAAATGTAAATTGTTACAGTGCATAAACTTATTTTAAAATGTGTATTATTTAAATATTGTCAGAACATATATCTCAACAACTACAGAAAAGCACTAAATTAAAATGCATTAACCACTTAGCATAGGGGCCATCTTCTACTTAAAAAGACACAAAAGGTGGCTAGCAGGGAGTATATCAACCAGAACGCTCGCCTCGATAAAGATGTGTTACAGAATGATGAGAATAGCAGAGAGGTGGGAGTGGAAAACTTGAGTGAGTGTGGACTCCTTTCCTCTCCTCCTCCTCCTTCAGAAAGCCCTCTCTCTGCAGCAGAAGCGGGAGGAAGCATCAGACTGTAAACTTACTGCCATCCTAGTTGACCTTTACCGTTAATCTCTGATCACTTTTTTTTCACCAAGAGTAAATCTCATCTCAAGAAATATTTGCCCAACAGAAGCAAATCACTTTAAATTGGCGATCAAATGGCGACATCTCGTGGTCAGAGAGGATATTATAACAAGAAAATTACATGAAAGTTATCATTTCAAATCATTTTTAAAATTATCATTTAAAAATTACTTTACACAGCAATTACTAATACTACAAAAGCATATCACATATTAAAAGCATAGTTTATCTACACCCCAATTTCTCTTACAACTAGTCAACTAGGCTATTTTATGCTTCTCTTTCTCACACTTGATATAAATCAATAATAATCTGATCTATAAAAGTGCTTATTGCATGACAACAAAGTTTAAGAAGTTAAGGACTCATCAAAAAACACTTTTAAAGAGATCATCCCTTTTTTAAATAGCCAATTGGCTTTTGTTACTTCACAGCCTCGAATCATGATTTGCTATTTATTAGTCAATTGCAATTTGCATTCTTAAGAGCATTAGACTGGACAAAAGTCTGCGTAGTGCAGAATAAGTCCATTTTAAATCTATAGTTTATCTGCAAAAAAAGCTAGTTCTGTCATTAAGGCACTAATAGCATGTAGATTGCAAAGATAACAGACATGGACCATAAGCCACAAAACTCCCGATTTAATTTAATGAGTTCTTTAAGCTTAACCATCTCTAACCCAATGAAGAAAGGGAAGTTCTGAATGTGCAGAGCTTGCTAAAAATCCAGTGGAAATCCAGAGCTGTAATGAGCTCATTGCAAAGATATTATGCACAGCTTCAGGCCCACTGCAAAATTGAAATATGAAGAAACGTTACTGAAAAATAAGAAAAAAAGGACTGGTGAAAACAGTGTGGAATATTAGCATTACATTTTAGAGTAAAAAAAAACACAACTGATGAGGACCAGACAAAACACAATAGCCTATACTATTATTACTATGTTTTGGTTCCTTGCCACGGTTTGCTTTTAGCTTGCTTAGTTTGGGATGCATCATTTTTGGCAGTATTGTCAATTTGATTGCACAGACACTATTGGAAGAGAACTGAACTGGCATCATTGGATCAATGATGAACTGACTTGAACTGAAATATTGACTGTTTACTTTTGTCCTCTTTTTAGAGCTTTACAGCGGACGTGAATTTTGTTTGCATTATTGATGCACTTGTTTCCCTATTTAATACAGTAAAGCTGCTTTGTATAAAGCACTATATAAGTAAAGGTGATTTGAATTGACTTGATTAGCAAACAATGCAGGGATGCTCCCAGATGAATTATGAATAGAACTGTTAAATAATTATTGTTATTTATTATATTGCATGTAATAATGATAATAATAACAACAATAATAATAACAACTCATTGTATTATTAATATAATTATTATTATTATTATTAGGCTATTATATCAAAATACAGTGGAATAGTCTTCATTACTAGTCTGAAAAATATATATAAATATATATATATAATAATAAAAGTCTGTGAGGGGTTAGCGTGTATTTATTTATTTTATTTATTTTTTTGTACAATTTTGTACAACCATGTACACTTTTAACATTTATATTTCCATTGCATGCATTGTGCCGAATTTAGCCAATGGCTAGTTTTCATCCACCGTCTCTTGGCAGGTAATCACTAACATAAAAACATAAAACAAATGCATACAGTAAAAAAAAAAAAAAAAGTTTATTAATTATTAGCTTATTTTCACAACAATAAAAGTCTATGGGGACGTTATCGCAACAAACAAAATGTGTGTTTGTGTGTACGGCCACTAGAGGGCAGACAAGCATTCTATGCCAAAATTCCCCGTATGATGTCTGTCTCGTGCTTCAATCCGTTAGCAGTTCTATACATCTCCAACAGATGTCGCCACATCTTATCAAAGACGACAGGTAGCTTGTAGGACAGTAACAAAGTAAAAAAGTCTCTCTCGTAAAATAATTACTTCTAACTTACAAAATATTAGTTTTTAATCCACTTCAGATCAGCGTTATTCTATAAAATCTGGTGGTGATTATGTATTACCATCTTGGAATTACTACAACAATTATGGCCCTATAAAAAGTTGTATCTTATTTCATGGTAAAAATAAGTAGATAAGCCTTAATCAAACGATAGTAACTATCATCCAGGGTTCAGCCCCACTCATTTCTGATATCAAACATTTCACTTTGTCTAAAATTTAACCAGAGAAAGATCTGGAAACTTTGGAAGACTATATGCTGGTGAACCGTGCATATTTGAACTTGATTTGAATCTGACCTGTGCTTCACTTTGTGCTCTGTCCTGACATTCTGGTTATCATCATCATGTCAAAGTCTAAAACAGGCAAATAAACACAAAACACCAAAAACGTGACATCCCGTAGTCATCAAACAACCTTGAACACTCAATTATCCAGTTGTAGCCACTGCAGCAAAACTGGCGTCACCTATTTGAATTAAGCATTTGCTAAATATTTTTCAGAAATAAAATCAAATAAAAAATCCAATAACAATAAAATAAAAATGTAAATGCTTACTACAAAGAAGCTTTAACTATAAGAGAACATAGAACGTTCTGTACATAAAATCTAATGTTCACAGTATTAAAACTTTCAAATTAAAAGGTATTTTAAAAGTATTTCTTAACATAAGCACATGCAATCATGACAATATGTACAGGCTTTGATTGACCTTATCTGTTTGACCCAGCTTTAATGCCTGTTGCTGTCTGTCATGTGAGCCACAGAATGACAGATTAGTGTAGTTGATCAGATACCGAACAGCAAAAGGCTTCATTCGGGACTCATATGAGTCATATGAGCTGAAAAACGTGCACTCTATTAGAAAACGACTCGCACCAGACCCACCCTAAACATCATGAGATCTGGACAGGACTCTCATTATCTATGTGGGAAACACGGGATGTGTATTATGGTAATGTTACAGCCATCTCGTGTCTTTATTTGGGCCTGGTCAAGTAACAAAAGCCCGGGTTTAGAAACTATTCAATGTCGCATTGTAGAAGCATTATATTATGATGGGTGAGATGCAACCTGTCAGGTGACATCATGTTTACATGCTGAACAGTTTTTACATTCTTTGTCATCTTATTTTTTTTTAATTAATCTAAACGATTAAATTATGAATTAATAATATTTTCAATATATTTGAGAATTTTAGGAAACAATATTAAAATGATATTATAAAATTAGTAATTTGGTGCATGATTCTCCGCTTCGCATCGTGCCTTAGCTGTTATAAATTCACTGTAAACCACGGCTTCTTGGGGCTTATTGCTTTAACAAAATATTATTTGAATTATTAGAAAAGTATTCAAATTGAATGTATGTAATATTTGATCTCTAAAAAACGGTTCGTAGGGACTACAAGGAGTTACTTTCCGGGTTCGTGATGTAACAAACCCAGATAAAGATAAAGATAAATATAAATAGATATATAAATGCTGTTGAGGTGAGGGGCAGGACGTTTAGATGCACACTTGAGGCGGTTTATCCAATCACAACACACTGGACCAGCTGACCAATACAAAGACTATCCCAGCCCATTGTATATTTCTGAGGGAGGGGCTTCATAAAAGCAGGAAATGATCAGCTCGTTTTTTCAGAGAATAAGGGTAAATTATGTGAAAAATAATGTGTTTTTTTAAAACAAAAAACAAAGCATGACAAATGTTACACTGCACCCAATAAACACAATCAAGTCTAGAAAAAAAACAGTCAACCATAAAAAAGGTTAAAGGAGGATAATATGCAAACTGCCAATTCCCATATTTTTCCATACCTCCATCCATTAATTATGCAGCAGTTTCTGATCATCCTAAACTATTTTCATTCTTCTGTAGCCCCACAAATTCTTACTTCAGAATCATAATCACATTTGAATTTTTATTTTTTTATTATTCATTTGGTGTATTATTGTTGTAATACATAATCAGAAGTTGAAATTTATAGCAAGAATAAATATTTATAATTTATAATAAGTTTAGTTAAAAAAATAAACACTAAAATCAAATAATCAAAGAAATATGGAGGGACTATAGTTCAAGCAAGTTTTCTTCTTATGGTGTTTGGAGTAACTGACCCTACAGATCAATCTAATTTTAGAATTCTTATCTATGTTAAACAAAGTTCTTCTGCTGACCATTGCTCTCCAGATGTTTCTATCATGGTTTAATATTAAACTGATTTAAAATATGACTTGATCATTTATGATGAATTTATAATTGAATGCAACATTAAAGATTTCAAGACTGTATTTCAAAACAATTTCACAGTGCGTACAACAATAGCTAGAAATAGAATGGAAATGAACTGCACATACTGTTATGTTTGATTGTGAACTTTGTTCCCTTTGGCAATAGATGGATTGGAATAATGTTCTGCACAATTAATCACAGATCTATTTTTTTCCAGCAGCAGTTTAGGCACAATGCTAAATGAGAGTAGTTATGTAAGTTCTAATGGATTCCAAGGTGCTGCACATCAAACTTTAATTTTATTGTAGCTTTCTTGTGACACTACTCATGGCATGAGACGGAAATGACATGAAGCTGATAACCTATTTAGTTGCGAATATCACTAATTTAGGATTTAAGACAATTATATTTGCCAGTTTGCATGAAAGAGACATTTACTGTTTAAAAGAAAAATATCAGTACAGCTTCCTAGTTTAACCTAGCTAAAATCGCACAGTTGCTAATTCCGGTAAAAATCATTTTTTCCTCCTTTGTTATTTTTGCATTGTTCTTGCAGCTGCAGCCTTGTGATTGTCACCATCTAAACAATTTTAACTCTATAAAGGGATGGAAGACCTTGTCTGAAGAACTTTTTCATTGTATTTCATTAGGTTGGCATGCCAAGAGAAATTAGATTTTCCATGCACATGATCTGAACTTGTTCAATTCTGATCTTGAAACCAAGAGGCGTGTGCATTTTATTCAGCTATTTAGTAAGGAAACCAGATTTGTGGTGCTGTAACTCCTGTCAGCTGACAGACACGGGTCCTCTGAAGTCTCATTAATTTACATATTACAGTATTCCTATTCCTTTTTGCCTATGAAGTGCTATAACATTTTCATGCATTTCTGATCCAGATTTTTTTATATTTCATTGTTTATTTGACTGAAAATTACTCACAAAGATAAATATAAAAGATAAATATTTTATGTCAAATAAATATTGTAGAACTGAGTAAAATTATTTTAATGATTTCTCAGATTTTAATCAGACTTTGCAAATTTCCTGATAATTCCGGGTTGTCCATGTTCATGTCAATCCTAATAATAACACACACATTACAAAAAAAGAAAACGTAGCTTTTAATTTTATTTATTTATTTTTGAACTGATTAAAAAGTGCAATCTCCTGCTCAACGAGTGTGAAAAATCAATTTATGTTCTGTTATCTGAAGGAGGGAAGACATGTCCTACTTGTCTTTCATAGGCCTACTAAACTTTATCAGCAACCAATCCAATATTTTTTCCATGTGAGTGAAACAAGTGCACGTGCAGACCCGCAGTGCATAAACTGACAATACACCAAATATGATATTTCTGAACAGCCCCACTATGAATGCCCTCATTCATTCTCAGCTAGAAATATGACGCTGTATACTAACCCCAGTTAACTGGGGAACTATAATAGCAGACAGAATTAAATTCGCCCTATAAACACATTTTGCATATATGTGTCTTAACCTCTGAAAACGGGATAAATCAATATTTACGTTTTATCAATTGCGTGATCATGTGAAAGGAGCATGATGAGGCGGGGCAATGAGACGTCACACCGCAAAGTGACCAATCGCGGCCTCTGTTTTGCGGTTGCTGATTGGCTCGTAAATAGCGAGTCCGCTGTCCATCTCAGTGAGCTCTTCAACAGCCTCTGAATCACAGACAGCACCGAGTCTACGCGGAGTTAGCTCCACAAAAACGCGTCCCCTGCAACCACAACCGCGATATCCGATAGCCGTCTGTGTCGATTATAAGAAAAGATCGTGATAAATTAAAAACGGTCCGGTTAGAGGCAAAAAGGAGGCGTCTGCGCACATCAGCAGCCGTTAGCGGGCTGAGCTAGCAGCATCGCGAGACGTCGGGCTGAATAACTGCGCTTTATTATCCTCATCCACATCAATTAAATTGATCAGTGCATCAGAATCGCAGCGGGTTCGGTGGAGCTGTCCGGCTCTTGCTCGCACTGCAGGCCTGGGTGTGGGTGCGGAGAATGCTAAAGGATGAGTCAGAGGGACACCCTGGTTCATCTGTTTGCTGGAGGGTGAGTAACGTTAACGTTAGCGAGCCTGAGGAAGACTGATCTATCAGAGCTGTCAACTTGATGCCTCTCTCTTTGACATTTATCCGTTATACTTGGGCTTGATTGATTTTAAAATGTAATATCAGACACATTAAATGCAGAAAACCGGTTGATCGTTATAAAAGGTCAGGTAAGTTAGATGCTCATTCAACATTGCTGTGAATTATCTAACGTTAGCTAGCTTCTGTCAGCATGTCTTCAATGCTACAGATGATCGATGCTGTATTTGTGAATGCAAGGTCATGCAACAGATACAGAATCCTCTGGAAGTCTCTAGACGTGGCCGTTTACTGATTTTCAGGAAGTGTTGGTGCTTTGATGCTTTCACTCATATTTTATTGCTATGCAGATTATAGATGAAAGACAGGAAAACCTCGAAGCTTCATTTCCTGTAGCAAATCAGAAGCTTTGTTGTAGACCTGTGGATTCAACTGTCAGCTTGACGCTGGATGTTTGACAGCGATCTCTCTAGTATTAGTACAGCTATTTTTGACTCCATTCTCATTCCTGACTGATCTTTTACACTCTGTGTCTGTGAGGCCCATACAAACATCATTTTCTGCTCTCTCTTTGAATCAAAGGTTACTGCCTCACTAATTTTCACAATCAGGAATGTAATAGAGATATGAGGGGAGTATATCTCTCTTTAACAAGCTTATATCTCTGAAGATCATTTGATGACTCCGACCCTGGAGGGTGATAAGAGGTCTAACAAGAAGCTTATAATAACAGCAAAACATGTGGGCAAAATCCCCTCATGGGTCATATGAAAACATTGTGCTAAATGGGTTTTGTCACATAGTGTCGGTTGGTATTTTTTCAGATTAGTTAATTCATATCTATTACGTATCAGAATAACCGGTGGTGAGTTATAGTTATAAGTTTAACTGTGAGCAGAGAACAGATCATCTGCCACTGGAAATATCTGTGTGATAAACCAATCAATTGTTCTGTGATATTGATAATCACTCGGCATTGGAAATGAGATTCCCTTGTCGGTGCAAAGCAATAATATATACAGATTTACTGTTAATGTACAGTTACTGTTCACCATCTGTTTGATTACATGACATTAACTAACTGCTTGATTTTTACCGTACATTTCTGCCATATAGACATCAACTTGAGATAGTCACCACTGATAAGACATTACTAAATATAATGTAGAAACTTACATTTTCTGTAAAGCTGCTTTGCAACGATTTGCATTGTGAAAAGTGCTATACAAATAAACTTGAATTGAATGTATTTTATACATGTAGGGAAAGCATATGTAAGGTGCTGTAATTGGATACCATGTTTTTATGTAATCAGTCGAAATTGGCAATTTATTATGCAATATTGGATGATAAATAGTGATAGAATGAAAAAAAGTAACGTTCCATTGCCAATTCAAACACCCTTTTTTTCATATTATATTTCAGACTTTTTTTTAATGCATAGTATAAATTTAATTGTAGCGTTCTAAGTTTTTTTTTTTTTTTTAAGTTTTTGACAAAGTAGTTCAGGCTCATAGTAGGGCTGGAAGATATGGCCAAAATTTATATCACAGTATATTTCTTAGTTTCGGTTGATACGATATAATTCCGATATCAATATGAACTCTATTTTAAAAAAGCCTCATAAAAACTGCTAAGAATGTCCGCAACAGATGTCTGTACCTACAAACTTATGAAAAATAAATTTGCCAAGTCTACTAAACCTCCTCCTATAAAACTATATATTTTATATGTTCACCTTTTATTTGTATTTAGCCTTCATACAAACAAGAAATGTGAAATCACTGTCAAATAAACATCTCTGTCTCACCTTATTAATATCTTAACTTCAAACTATAGGCTAACATACATTACTGGTCAAAAGTTTTTGAACAGTATGATTTTTAATGTTTTTTAAAGAATTCTCTTCTGCTCACCAAGCCTGCATTTATGATCCAAAATACAGCAAAAACGGTAACATTTTGAAATATTTTTGCTATTTAAAATAACTGTTTTCTATTTTAAAATGTAATTTATTCCTGTGATTTCAAAGCTGAATGTTTAGCATCATTACTCCAGTCACATGAGAAACCATTCTAATATTCTGATATACTGCTCAAAAAACATTTATTATAATGTTGAAAACAGGTTTTCAGGTTTCTTTGATGAATAGAAAGTTCAGGAAAACAGCATTTATCTGAAATACAAATCTTTTGTAACATTATAAATGTTTTATCAATCACTTTTGATCAATTTAAAGCATCCTTGCTAAATAAAAGTATTAATTTCTATAATTTCTTTCCAAAAAAATAAATAAATTATACTGACTCCAAGGTTTTGAATGGAATAGTGTATAAATGTAACAAAAGCTTTTTGTTTCAGATAAATGCTGATCTTTGGGTCTTTCAATTCAACGAATCCTAAAAACAAATATGTACTCAACTGTTTTAAATATTGATCATCACCAAATCAGCATATTAGAGTGATTTCTGAAGGATCATGTGACACAGAAGACTGGAGTAATGATGCTGAAAATTTAGCTTTGATTACAGGAATAAATTACATTTTAAAATATATACAAACACAAAACAGTTATTTTAAATATTAAAAACATTACAAAATTTTACTGTACTTTGGATCAAATAAATGCTGGTGAACACAAATACATTGTAAGTGGCCAGATAGAAATACTGCTCAATGCAAAAAAAAACATTTGTGTACAATACAAAATAAATGTACATATTGTGTTCATGAACAGTACCACAAGTGTTACTTGTGTGGGACCCACTAGGCCAGTTTGGTCAGATGACTTTTGACTGGACTAGTTTGGTTCAGGTCCTGTTTAAAAGGGACATTTTACTTTAGCCAAGATTTGTGTCACTTTTCTCCTGGGAGTTTCAGCGCTCTGAACACTGCTGTGTAAACTTCAAGTGCAAACTCCTTTTTTTGGGCTTCAAAACTACTAATCATTGACCAGGGGACTTCACTTTGAAACATTTGCAATCACCTATTTCATCTTGAATTTCGGAAGAAATTAAATGCAGCTTCTTTCTTCTCTTCCCGGACTACTTCCCCTTTTTTTCAAAAACAAAACTCCTTATGTAATATTTTTTTTTTTTAAAGAGTAGAATTCTGTAAGTATCTGTGAATAATAAAAATCTAGTGGAATTTCTCTAAAGGCCTCTGCAGGGCATTTTAGTAGGAGTGACAAATGAGATTTGCTCGTGAAGTCTGCATGATCATACTGTTCATTGACCAACCAGAGAGAGAGCGAGAGAGTGAGTGAGCGAGTGTGTGTAAACCTTAGCAGCAACAAACCAGAGAGCTTCATATCTGGGACAAAGTTCACAGCTGCTCTGTGGGTCGGTCTTTTGAAAGGCGGCACAAAAAATAGACATTGAGAGATGCAGAGTTTAGAACACATGAATTCAATTCTGAGGTCAGCAGGTTTAGTGCTATCAACATTCAGTTCTGTTTTTGTCAACTTTGCACACATAAGCAGGGAATCTGTTTATGGAACTTTCTATTAATATGATTTGACAGTTGTCTTGCCCATCCTTTAACATTTAGTGGCATAGCTGTAGGTTTCTTGTTTGTACTTGATTTCTATCCTTGGCAAAGTTGATAAGTAAAAACCCATCATGATGAGGAGTGTCTGTGGTTTATACACTATTTCAGCTGTTTTAGGTCTTTTTCCTCTTGTAGGTGATTGAGGGTCTTGTCTAGACCTAACCTTTGACTTGTTGCATGCTGGGCCCACATTTTTTCCCTCCCCATTCTGTGTACATGCACACAAGCAAATACATGTTAAACTTGACCACATATGTTAGTCAAGGCTGCATTCACAAGTCTAATCACTATGCATGTCAGCAGAAGGAAAAATGCTCTGACTTCAAAAAGAAATCAAAGTCCATTAAATGCCAGAATATAGTGGTGTGTAAAAGGAGTTTTGCCATCACAGAAATAAAATGTTAAAATATATTAATTGGAAAACAGTTACTCTAAAAACTCTAAAAATAGTATTTCACTAAATTGGTGAGCATAATATACTTCTTTCAAAAACATTAAAAATGTACTGACTCTTACTTAAACAGCAGTGTATGTATATTAATTTGATTTGCTGTATATTGTTATGTTGTGTACAAATGAAAATAAGTATCTGCCTTATGTTCAATTAGAAAAACTGTGGAAATCATGCTTGATTATTTTTAATTAACTAGTATTTATTTTCAATTTCTACTATGTAAATAAAAGTGGATACTAATATTTACTCTCTGTCTCTAGCTGTGGTGGCACTGTAGGTGCAATACTGACATGTCCTTTGGAGGTGGTGAAGACGAGGCTGCAGTCTTCTTCGGTGACTCTTTACATCTCTGAGGTTCAGCTCAGCACTGTGAATGGGGCCAGTGTGGCCCGCATGTCCCCACCGGGCCCTCTGCACTGTCTCAAGTGAGTACTTCAAAACCCAACCTCACAAAATTTGGTTTATCATGCTCCAGGGTATTTAAACCAGTGTTAAGATGTTCCAAAAATAACATGTGAAAACTGGCAAAAACACTGCAGCATATTTCTATAGAAAATAATACTTGTTGGTGCCATAAACACTAGAAATCTCTTGTTTAAAGGATGTTGATGATCAGGATTCTAGTCTTTGAACTTGCAATCAAAGCTGTTCTCTGCTCAGTCTCTCTGTGGGTCGAGTGTCAGAACAATGAGAGAAAGATGGACAATGGTTTGAATGCCAGCAGAATACCTGCATCTTCCTATGTTCTGCTAAAATGGTTGCTGGCCTACCATGAAGGGCAGTCAAAATGCTTTTCTAAATGTTAGGCTGTTAGATCCAACAATAACAATGTTTTGAGCCAGTTGACGACTGTCACTTTCCCAGTCATCTCTATCCCATATATTAATTCATCATTTGGATGTGTTTTTATGCTTTTAAATCTAAACATTTGGATTAGGTGAGAGTTGTACATAGACAAGTATTTGTGAATAAATAGCTGTCGTGAGGTTGCATTATAGAAATATTGCAAGTTGAAAACCTAATAATGTATGTGTATAACTTTTTACACTGAATAATAGTTTTCAATATAAAAATGTATTTCTTGTTACAAATTGTTGCAAAAAATTCTGTAAAAGGCTTTGTACAGTCATTCACATTAACCTGTGCTCATGAATTGAATAGATAAAGGTGTTATATACTAAATTCAAACATTTTATATTCTGAATTTGTTTTTTTCTTTTCTAGTATTTGGCCCTATGAGACTAGTATAGCTGCGAGAGTATACTGCAAGAGTGCTCTGCATGCCACATTTGGTAGTATTTTGCTACTCTGGCAAAATGTTGCAATGCTATGGTGCCTGGGTGTAGTTTTGCTGTCTTCTCTGGGATTGGAAGCACTTTTTTTGGCCTCCGGCAAGCAGTGCTATTCATGCCTATTATATTACTCCAGAATCAGAGGGAAAAAGTTTGAAAAGTAGGTCAGGAGAAGATAAGCTACAGATGCAGTGTTGTTCTTTTTTTAAACAAACTTTCTGAAAGAGGAATTCTAGAATAATCTGAACATGTCCATTTCTGAAGGCAAAACATTAACTTTCTAGTTTGTGTAATACTGGTCAGCACAACTCCTTCCTTTCTCTCAATTACCTGCTTTTTCTCAAACCCCTCAGTTGGTCTGAATAACTTATTGAAGATGGTGAAGCAAATGATGAATGTCATGGCAACAACATGTCACATTGTTAAATCTTGCACCTATTGCCATAATGAAAGGGGTGCTAGCATCCACTAGGCTTTCACATATGCACTGCAGTGGATTCTTCTGCTTTTACATATTCTGTTTTAACTTTCTCTCTCTATCTCAGGTTAATACTGGAGAAAGAAGGTCCTCGCTCACTCTTTAGGGGGCTGGGGCCCAACTTGGTGGGAGTGGCTCCATCCAGGTATGACCCATATGCAAAACACAAATGCTATAGAGTGCAGCAGTGCCCACCCACTTTTTCAGTGGCTGAAAATATTTTTGTAATTTATTGTTCACATAGGGATTTTAAAATAGCCACAAACCAACATTACAAACTATTATAAACTTGAATTTAAAAAAAAAAAAAGTTTTTGAAAAAAATGGTTTCTGTTTGACTTTTTGCTTGTTTCGATTCTCTGATTTGTAGATATTTCTACACAGTCATGGATAATATAGTATTTTACTTGGAAATTCCACTGTTAAAAAACGTTTGTTTTTGGATTTGTGTTCCTCTCTGTTTCCTGTTGGGATTTGCTGCATTTCCTCACTTCAGTCGAGATGGAAAAGAAAAAATATTGTTTTTCCCCCTCAGACTGTTACATAAGGGGCCCGTTGGTCACATCTCATTGCTCTAATCTAAGTGTATCTTCACCAGGGGATCATGTCACTGTCTTATTACGGACTAAACTGACTATGGGCCTTCTGTCACACTGTTCACTTAGTTCTTGACAGTTAAGAGCTTGCTACTCAACTGTAGAGTGGATTCCTAAATCTATTGCGCTCACTTAATCAGTTCCAAAACCTAGTGAACTATGAATGCAGCATTTTACAAAAGTAAAGCTACTATGTTTAGTAGCGTTTCTGGTACTGTGATTGCATTCTTTGCTCTGTATGAGTCTAGCAACTCATTAACTCCAGTGAATATTCCCTGTCTCCCTTATGAATCAGTTATGCTTTGTTCATTGACTGCAGTGTGTATGTCATCATTATGCTACAGAGACTAGCAGCTCTCATGCCCTCATTCACATGTCTGCAGTTTAATCGCATTTAAATCGGTATGTGGGAGATGGTGTTGAAACTAAGCCACTTAAAATGTCTGTATTTTAGTGTTTGCACCCTTTTCATGCTGCAGGAGGTGTGTGTATATCCATCTGTGCACATGTCCTCTGCCATCACAGCTGGAATGGCTGCCATGTGACTGTTTCCGTTACGTAAAGATTAAATGCACACATATGTAAAAGAAAATAATATAATAAAATAAGGCTTAGTATGTGCTTATGCCATAATTAATTAGAATAATTAACTCTGAGTAAACCATAATTAATTGCAGTTTTTAGATTTATCCGTTTTGAGATTATATAACATCCTCTCGTGAGGGCCATGTTATTTCGTTCAGATGGCCAAATTAAGCCGTTCACCAAAATACAGCATTGCGCTCACACGGGATTGGCAGATATTTTGACTGGGTTCTGATTGGTTGTCAGTCAAATGTGGAATGATGCTGATTGGTTGTCGTTTTGAAGAGGCGGGAGGTAGTATGTGTTTATAAGCATCTCATCAGGAAACAAATGGCTGCTTGGCTTGTAGGCAGGTTGCTCACCTTAAAATTTGCCCTTGTTGTGTGCGTGTGGGAATTATGTAACCTGGATTTAAAGTAAAGGGCAAAAAAAAAAAAAAAACTCCCAGTGAGAGGCTTAAATCCTACATCGGAAGTTTTCATTTGAATAATCCTGATGATTTTTTTATTTTTTTTCCTGTGTGTTTCAGCATTTGTCCTAAGAAAATAAATCTGGTAGCTAATACAGGACATGTGATATGATGAGCATGACATACTTTTGCCCCCAGATAGCTTTGTCATGTTTTGTTTTGTTTTGTTTTGTTGGAAACAATAATATAATTGTTGTTATAATTGGGATAATGTATAGTCAGCCCTAACCCCTCTCTTAAAATATTAATGAAAACAACATAACCATAGAAATAGTTTAAATTTATTCTATTTTATTTTTTGTTTTGCTTTTTTTTTTTTTTTTTTTTTTTTTTTTTTTTTTTTGGTTTTGTTTGGTATTAATGCAAATAATGTAACCATAGAAATAATGTTTGTTTTTCTTGATTTGTTTAGTTTTGTTAAAAACTGTGTAATGAGGGGGATAATGTACATTCAGGCCTAGGTCTACCCAAAAACATTCATGTGAAAACATATCTAAAAAAATATGTTCTCGCAATAAGTAAATACATCTTTTTTTCTTTTACTTCTGATACTTTTGTCAGACATTACTGAACATCGAAACCAATTAATGTTGGTAATTCCTGTTTTGTCCACAGAGCAATTTATTTTGCTGCCTACTCCACATGCAAAGAGAAGCTGAACAATGTTTTTGATCCTGACTCCACACAGGTGCACATGCTGTCCGCTGGTTTAGCAGGTAAGAGTCCCAGCTGCATCTTTCATGTAAATGCATTTTTGACTTAAGTTTGCATTGGCTCTTTTTTGTTGTATTTCACACACTGAACTAAAATGATACTCACCTCTTAGTGTGCACAATCCAGAGATTGCAACAATGTTTGTTAGTCGCTTTTGTTTTTAGCCATGACAGCCTTATTACGATAAAATGCTTTGTCCTAGTGACCATCTTGTATAAATGGGAGAATTTAGCCATGGTGTTTTGGGTTACCTTTTTCAAGGTATGACAGCATTTAGACCGAAAGCACAATTGAAGACTTTCAGGATAAAAATGTTATCTTTGAAGCAGACATTTTTGAAGCTAATCATATTAACAGTCTGCCAAACAGATTGAAAAATGTAATTATTAATTTGTAAAAAGTAGGCTACACAGAAAGAAAACCGAAAAAAATATACATTTAAAAAAAAAAAAGAAAGTCATTTGAGAGCATTTCTACTAAAGCAAATAGACTAATTTTCAAGCATGTTATATCTGCTTGAAAGCTTGTTAGCTATATTGCAAGAAAAGTCCTTAAAGTTTGGGTTGTGCTTTCCTTTCCCAGTTTCTTTTTTTCCTTTTTTGTTTTCTTCTACTTTTTGAGGGCTGGAGGACATAAGTCATTACATGCCAGTGTGCTACTAAACAGTCTGGCTTCACACGCTGTCTGTGCTGTGTGTAGTAGCGGCCGCTAGCAGGGCACTACGCTAACATGTAGAGTGCCATGCGCGGTGGGCAGCGGTCCTCGCAACTGACACGGGCGGGATCGGGACGCCTCAGGTAGTCACGTCTCTACTCACCGGTATGATCATGATTCTCCTAATGATAATGATTATTAATAATGATGATGGTTATTTAAATTAATGTAGCCACTGTAGCTGGCTTGCAGTTCTTTTTTTTTTTTTTTTCTTCTTTTTTTTACCTCCTTGTGATTACGCAGTTTTGACACATGGCCCCCTTGCCAGCCTGTAACCCTCTGTAAAGGTAAATTCAGTGAAAACTTCATGCACTTCTTTTTTTTTTTTTTGTCATTTAATTTCAGTCCTGCATGCTAACCTTGTCATTCAATTACAGCACATGTAGGTTGTGTTATTTTGTGAGACAGAAAGTGCATTTGTCACTACGTAAATATTCCTAGCATGTTCTGTCTGTGCGCTGAAGATAAGAGAAAGAGGGGCCACACGGCCTGACAAACTCCATCTTGCAGCACACATAGCCCTTACATTACAAAAGTGGTTAAATATAGGTCCCTGAAGGCCTGCAATGGAAAATTGGCATCCGATAAGGGAGAGGCTTATGAAATATTTATTACATGTGCCGCTCTCTCCTCTCAAAAGCACAGGTGACTTTTTTTCTTTTTCTTAACGGCTGTCTGTATCAGCATCAGTTTACAGTTGCCGCTAGCACAGTTCCTACAACCTGATGCATGTCACGTATGGCCCACACATTGTTCATCATTGTGGTTAGGTAATGACTGAATCATATAAATCATAAAAGTCACAGCAAGGCCTCTATTAACCACTTCAGGCCGCTGAAGACTCCAATGGTGTAATCATACAGAGCAGTCCAAACTCTGCAATGAAAATCAATTCATTTTAAACCTGAACATTACATTTTTGAAAAATTATATTAGAGATAAACTAACATTCTTTAGTTCAACAAACTTTTTTTTAATTATTTTATTCAGCAAAGGATGCATTCATTTGATCAAAAATGAATTTTCACAGATTTCTGTTTTAAATAAATGCTGTTCTTTTGAACTTTATATTAATCAAAGAATTTTGAAAAAATGTATCATGTATGCCACACAAATTTTAACTACAGTGGGTACGGAAAGTATTCAGACCCCCTTAAAATTTTCACTCTTTGTTATATTGCAGCCATTTGCTAAAATAATTTGTTCCTCATTAATGTACACACAGCACCCCATATTGACAGAAAAACACAGAATTGTTGACATTTTTGCAGATTTATTAAAAAAGAAAAACTGAAATATCACATGGTCCTAAGTATTCAGACCCTTTGCTGTGACACTCATATATTTATCTCAGGTGCTGTCCATTTCTTCGGATCATCCTTGAGATGGTTCTACACCTTCATTTGAGTCCAGCTGTGTTTGATTATACTGACTGGACTTGATTAGGAAAGCCACACACCGGTCTATATAAGACCTTACAGCTCACAGTGCATGTCAGAGCAAATGAGAATCATGAGGTTCGAAGGAACTGCCTGAAGAGCTCAGAGACAGAATTGTGGCAAGGCACAGATCTGGCCAAGGTTACAAAAAACATTTCTGCTGCACTTAAGGTTCCCAAGAGCACAGTGGCCTCCATAATCCTTAAATGGAAGACGTTTGGGACGACCAGAACCCTTCCTAGAGCTGGCCGTCCGGCCAAACTGAGCTATCGGGGGAGAAGAGCCTTGGTGAGAGAGCTAAAGAAGAACCCAAAGATCATTGTGGCTGACCTCCAGAGATGCAGTCGGGAGATGGGAGAAAGTTGTAGAAAGTCAACCATCACTGCAGCCCTCTACCAGTCGGGGCTTTATGGCAGAGTGGCCCGACGGAAGCCTCTCCTCAGTGCAAGACACATGAAAGCCCGCATGGAGTTTGCTAAAAAACACCTGAAGATTCTCTGGTTTGATGAGACCAAGATAGAACTTTCTGGCCTTAATTCTAATCGGTATGTGTGGATAAAACCAGGCACTGCTCATCACCTGTCCAATACAGTCCCAACAGTGAAGCATGGTGGTGGCAGCATCATGCTGTGGGGGTGTTTTTCAGCTGCAGGGACAGGACGACTGGTTGCAATCAAAGGACAGATGAATGCGGCCAAGTACAGGGATATCCTGGACGAAAACCTTCTCCAGAGTGCTCAGGACCTCAGACTGGGCCGAAGGGTTACCTTCCAACAAGACAATGACCCTAAGCACACAGCTAAAATAATGGAGTGGCTTCACAACAACTCCGTGACTGTTCTTGAATGGCCCAGCCAGAGCCCTGACTTAAACCCAATTGAGCATCTCTGGAGAGACCTAAAAATGGCTGTCCACCAACGTTTACCATCCAACCTGACAGAACTGGAGAGGATCTGCAAGGAGGAATGGCAGAGGATCCCCAAATCCAGGTGTGAAAAACTTGTTGCATCTTTCCCAAAAAGACTCATGGCTGTATTAGATCAAAAGGGTGCTTCTACTAAATACTGAGCAAAGGGTCTGAATACTTAGGACCATGTGATATTTCAGTTTTTCTTTTTTAATAAATCTGCAAAAATGTCAACAAATCTGTGTTTTTCTGTCAATATGGGGTGCTGTGTGTACATTGAGGGAAAAAAATGAACTTAAATGGCTGCAATATAACAAAGAGTGAAAAATTTAAGGGGGTCTGAATACTTTCCGTACCCACTGTATTTTCAACATTTCTAATGATAAGCAATGTTTCTTAAGCACAAAATCAGCATATTAGAATGAATAATGTTCTGAAGGATGTGGCACTGAAGACTGGAATAATGGTTGCTGAGAATTCACCTTTGCCATCACAGGAATAAATTGCATTTAAAAAATTGTATTAAAGTTATTTTAAAAAATATTAAATATTTAATGATATTTTTATATAATAATATTTTGCAATGCTGCTGTTTTTACTCTCTTTTGATTTTATTTTTTTAAAATTGTGAATTTTTGGGTGAAAATTGGTTATCCTAATAATATAATTTGTGATTTAAATATTAGCCATATTCATTTTTTTTAATTTATTTTTTATTTTTTTTAAATCTCTCTAATATGCATCAACATATTCAACATGTAATTTTTTGAAAGTAGTAGTTTTCAAATAGCAAAACCTTGATTGAATCTTACCAGAATTCCCGCTTCAAAATTGTACTCCGCAATGATTTTGCCAACAGGAATGACAAGGTTAGTATTGGACTCTTACATATACTGCCTCTGACCCTCCTTAAAGTTATTGTTGATATAAACTTCGATCCTAGATTGATTTTGTAGCTGTTTATATGACCCAGCATTGCTAAAGTTCAGATATGATCAAGATAAATAGTGTTACTTCAGCAAGATCAGCTTTGTTCTGTACCTTAACATTTAAAATGAGAAACACTGGTCTAATGATGTCCTTTAAAACTCAAAAATTCACTTTCATCTCGCTCTTGCTCTGTCTCTCTCTACCTCTCTTACCATCTTTCTCCGTCTATCCATTCAAAAAGAAAGGAAAATGAAAGCACTCTTAAATGTTTGGGATGGAATGGTCATTGTTTGATGTATTTGGTGGGTGGGGCTTGGTTGGGGAGGTGGGAGGGATTTAATGGGAGGTGGGCAGGGTTTATTGTCGTGTTCCACTCCCTCATGGGTTTGACTTGACTCTGAGGGGCATGTGGACTGCTGCTTGTGACTGTGGTACAGAAAAGCCTGTGTCTATTTTAGGCCTTTACTGTAGCTTTCACCCTGCGTGAGGGTCTGTGAGCCAGCCTGCTCTGCCCCCCATATCTGCAGGCTTCGTCCTGCAGCTGTGAGGAGAGGAGCTTTGCCCCTCCCCTGTGAGTACTCGTCAGAGACACACTCTCTCTCTCTCTCTTACTCTCTTGTACCGATCTGTCATCCCCCCCCCCCCCTCCCTACACCAGTCAGTTGCCTTAGGCCTCTTACCCTCTCTAGAGCTTCTACCCTAGCTCAGTAGACTTCTTTTGGTTTGTTTAGCCTAAGAAAACACTGACGTTTTACACTGTACTGTTAGAAACGCACATGAATATTTTCATCTTCAATTGCCATTGTCTTATGCCCTTTTGGTTTTTTTTTGTTCGGGGATATTTTGTGCACCCACAACACAGGCTTTGTGCTTCATTTTGCTGCACTTGAATAGATAAACCAATTGTTCCCACCAACAACAGGCAGAATATTTTGCTGTTGTTTTTAATCTTGTGAATACAGGGCTAGCACACATATTAGAAATAGTCACCTAAAAAGAAAATTTTCTGAAAATGTACTCTCCCTCAGGCCATCCAAGATGAAGATGATTTTGTTTTTCATTGGAACAAATTTGTAAACATTTTGCATTACATCTTGTTCACCAATAAATCCTCTGCAGTGAGTGGGTGCCGTCAGAATGAGAGTTCAAACTCAGACGTTAATTGATGGACAGGAGTCGTGTGGATTATTGTGATGTTTTTATCAGCTGTTTGAACTGACGGCACCCATTCGCCGCAAAGAATCCATTGGTGAGCAAGTGATGTAATGCTAAATTTCTCCAAATCTGTTCCGATGAAGAATCAAATTCTGTATCTTGGATGGGCTGAGGGTGAGTATATCTTGTTCATTTTTGGGTGAACTATTTCTTTAAATCTCTTAAAACACACATAATCTTAATTTGCATACACATACATCAACAGCAAACATAAAATAAATTCAGCCATTGTTGTGCTAATGTCATTTACTAATATTTTGTCACATCTTCCAGTCTTGCCAGCATAGTACTCGCATGGCATGTGAATCAACAATCACAGCGGTGGTATAATTCAGTGCCCATGCTGTGAAAAACGTAAATAACAGTTTTTTTTTTTTTTATTATTATTTGGCTGTAGTTATGTAACTTAATAGTGGCTCTTTTTCACTTAAGACTCTTTTTTTTAAAGATGTTTATCTCATTTAGCTTCCACTTGATCCATAAAATACTGCTTAATTCAATGAGGATAGGACTAAATATTTAAGAAGTAAAGCTACATTGGTTTCAGAGTCCTGTTATAGATGAAAAGCTGCTTAATGCTTTAGCTAAAAGGCCTTATTTACTGCTGTGGCCACTCTAAGATGTGCTTATGGCTCTTACCCGAAAATATTAAATAAGTGCCTAGTGGATCTGTAATGGCTTCCCTGACATCAGATAGTAATCGCTGTTAATAATGCTGGGCATTCCTGAAGAGAACATGTAGTCCCTATCACACTGTTGGTGTTTGAGATTGGTATGATATGCTGAAATGAGGTCAACAAGATTCAGATTTCACATTTTAAAGTGGAACAAACAGGCCATAAGCATATTTTACAGATGTCCACGGCACTTCTCTGAAGTGTGGAGTTTCTTTAGGGAAAGTTTGTCTGTTTTAGAGTCATTAGACCTGCTGAATGTCCTGTGCTCTGAGTTACTCTTACATTATCACTTCCAAGCCTGATCTGGAACACCTCTTTTTCCCAGGGTTCACTGCCATCACAGCAACCAACCCGATCTGGCTTATAAAGACTCGATTGCAGCTCGATGCCAGGTAAGTAATAACATATGCTGTACACTATCATTCAAAAGTGTAGGGTTGATTTTCATCATGTTATTGAAACAAGTTTATTAGGCTCATAAAGGCTGGTCAATAAAAAAAACAGAAATATTGTGTGAAATTATAATTTAAAATTACGGTTTTCTAATTGAATGTCTTTTCAAATGTAATTTATTCCTGAAATGGCAATGCTGAATTTATAGCAGCCATTACTCCAATGTTCAGTGTCACATGAACATTCAAAATGTTTGAAGTAAAATATATTTTATGGGACATTGAAGGAGGGAAGATTATGATCAGATTTCTGACATTTACCACACGTGTTTGTCTTTCTCCAGGAACCGAGGTGAACGGCGCATGAGTGCATTTGAGTGTGTCCGGCGGGTTTATCGGTCAGATGGGTTACGGGGATTCTACAGGGGCATGTCTGCTTCTTATGCTGGCATATCAGAGACTGTCATCCACTTTGTCATCTATGAAAGCATTAAACGCAAACTCATAGAGTCCAAGGCCAACGCTAACATGGATGATGAAGATGAATCTGTAAAAGATGCTTCGGACTTTGTCGGAATGATGCTGGCTGCTGCCACATCCAAGACTTGTGCCACCTCAATTGCTTATCCTCACGGTGAGGTTTTTTTTTTTTTTTTTTTGTAAACGTTGTTAATTTTTGTTAGTTATTTTATACCAACTTCCAAAGTTTGTTTCTCTGACAAATAACTTTTTGTTAACTTTCTCTCTCTCTTTTTCTCTCCCATGACAGAGGTTATTCGTACCAGACTACGTGAGGAGGGCAGCAAGTATCGTTCGTTCTTCCAAACTCTAAATATGGTGTTCCGGGAGGAGGGTTACAGAGCACTGTACCGAGGCCTCACTACTCACCTGGTCCGACAGATCCCTAACACTGCTATAATGATGTGCACCTATGAGCTGGTGGTCTACCTGCTCAATGGTTAACAGACGGAGAGAGAACAGGAAAGAGAGGGAGAGAGACGAACAAGGTGAGAAAGCAAAAGCTAGATGGAAACCGAGAGAGCGATTGTCCCAGGCTTAGACCAAAGGAAGTAGAACAAATCCTAGAAACGCATTGTTAACCCAGACCCCCGAAGGGGGGCTATAGTCTCCAAGAACCAGAGGGATTCAAGCCTGTCAGACTGGAGAGTGTTTCAAAAAAGTATGAGCGATGGTGAACAGATACGCTAAAGCTGTCTGTCTATTTGTTTCAAAATGTTTTATGAAAAGTCCGTTTTGAAAGGACAATCAAAGAGGAGAATGCTTGAAGAAAAAACTAAAGCCTGAATGGGCTGGAAAAAAAGCTCTTTCAAAAATCATTTTATCTGAGCCATTGTTTTAAATAAAAGAAAAACAAACCTGTCAAGATCTGAAATGACTGAAGGTCTTTGAAGAAGAAAATTAAAAAAAGCAAGCACAAGAAAGTGTTTTTCAGATGTGGCACAATAGCACTACTGTAAATGATGTTTTTCTTAGTTCACCATTTCATAAAGATGACGTTTTGCCTTTCCAGAATTTGTTAGTTCAAGCATTCTCCTCTAGAGGTCACCTTCCACTCTTTCCAAACAGGCAGATGGTTGTCCCCACACAAATGTTCATGTGCTGTTGTTAAATTGACGGTCACGTGATCCGTGGCCTCTCATGTGCTTCAAACTGAAGTGTTTCTTCGTTAGGTTCATGTTAAGTTTAACCATACTTATTTTGTGTGTGTTTTTTCGATGACCATACCGTTGTCCTAATATCAGTATAGTTTATACTTTGGGGTGGTATTTTTGAATTGGGAGATGTTGTCCTGCTTATGTCACTGGGCCTATTTTAACTGAGATGGAGCATTCTCGAGTTTATCGCCACCGTTCACTGCTGCAAAGCCTCTACTTGAATCCCAGGTGTCGGCAAGAGCCAGAGATGAATTTACCGATGGCTAAATGGTAGTGGCTAATGCTAACCCTGAGCATGTTGCCTACAAACAACATGCCACGTCGTGACGACATTATTAGTCGTAAGGCAATAGTCATTTTTCCACTTTTGTGTGGGAATACAAGCTACAGAATTGTTTCCCAACATGCTGATTCCTCTAACAGTGGCTTCTGACTGACCGTTTATGCACTTTGTGGCCTGTCTAGGCTTGCGCAAAAAAAAATTTTTTTAATTTTTTTTCTGTTTAGAACAATTTTGATCTTGTATTGTAAAGCATAGTATTACTATGTAAGCAAGACAGTGTTTTGCTGAACAGTTCCCTTTGGACGTTATTGTACAGTTCAGTGTACTAAACTTTTAGTGAAGGATATTCTTGTATGTGTATATACTGTATGTATGCATATCAAATATCCAGTGTTCATAACTTAATCCTCTGATTATGCAGTAGTATTATTTGAATGGCTGCATTCGTTTGATAGATTTATCACAGAAGGATGTTGTGAAACTCATTTGGTTGGATGTTGTCTTCTTTTTTTTTATATATATATCATTTTGTTTATCACTCCTCATTCTGGCCCTGGACTTGCTTGAAAAGGAGTCACTTTTTTATTTTTTGAAGTGTTTTCATCTCGCTTGTTTGTTTACATTACTGTTGTCTGTACTTTCACACCCTCATGATATGAAGAATCTCAGACTGTTCATGTTAATGATTTAGACGTTATCCACATTTCCACAGACGGTTCGTTACCAACATTTGGGCTTATAACTATAATTACTAAACTATAATTTAAGGTAATTATATTAAACCTCATGTTGGTAGATCCCATACAGAGCCTCAAATGGTCCTGTGAGTATCTTTTGAATAGTTTTTTTTTTTTTTTTTCTTCAAGCAGCAAATACGTGGTTTTGGTAGCATCCATCATTCATAAGCAGAAGTGATATGTTTTGAGTTTTCATGCATTTCAGTGTCTTTTCTGTCCAGTTCAAGTCCATTTGGTTTTCTAAGTCACCGGTATCTGTAATGCTGCTAATGAAGCTCTGGAATACCGTAATGCTCATCACCACACATTGGATTTTGTTATTCATAATGCACACAACATCTTCAGATATTATGCAATTAATGCTGGACTCTCAGTCGGCGATTTGCTAAATATTGCTCTAATTGATAAACAAAAGCATTTGTTTTTGAAAAACGGGCGTGATGTTTTAGTGTAATTAGAATAGTTAGACTATCGTTGATGGATTTGTAAAATTAGTGCATAAATAGTTGTCGTATCTAAAGTCGTAATGCCCTTGTGTTAGAAAGTGATCTCTTGCAACATAAAAAAAATGCACTTCACAGTCTCAGAGACTTTAATGGCATTACAACGAAATTCAAAAAGGCATTTTCAGAAAGTGATTTTGGAATATTCAAGTGTCAATGTTGGACTGAATGGACAGACTTGAACATTCTATTAACTGAGCCTAACCGATTGACAGAAATATTGAACATGGTGGTATAGATTAATCATTTCATCTTCATTTAAGGTTTAATGGCATATTCAGCGATTTTCATATATGGTGTCTGTATAACATGACCAACACTAACAAATTGTATGTCAACACCTGTTTCATTTAATTTTTTTTTTTTCTTTTCTTTTTTTTAAAGTCTAGTTGTTTTTATGGTAAATGTGGCCTATTCTTTGCTGGTTATGTGATTTATCATACCTCTTTTTGTACAAACTGTCAATAAAAACAATGGAAAACCCATGTTGTCTCTAATGTCTTTTAAAGGCTAAAGAGTTTTAATAGACCAAAATAAAAATCCAAACTGGGTTTGTTGATATCAGATGAAGGTATTATGGTGACCAACAAACACTGATGAAATGTCTTTTTCTTTCTAGTCTTTGAATACATCAAAGGACCTGAAATCACTGTTTAATCTACTGTATTGACTCTATGTCCATCTATACAGTTCAAAAGTCTCTTAAGCTTAGCAAGACTGCATTTATTTGAAAGTAAATACAGTAAAAGAGCGATATATTGGAAATGTTTTTTTTTTTTCTGTGATGGGAAAGCTGAATTTTCAGCATTCGTGATTCCAGTCTTCAGTGTCATATGATCCTTCAGAAATCATTCTAATATGAGAAACATAAATATACATTTAGCGTATTGTTGAAAATATATTAACTCAATTTTGATGCATCTGTTTAATGTATCCATACTGAAAAAAAAAATATTATTATTACTGACTCCAAATGGTAGTGTATGGGTAAATAAATATAAATGTTATTCACATAGTCTCTGGTGCTGATGTTATTCGTCGGTGCTGCCAGAGGATGGCAGCAAAACATAAAGGATGCTGACTGTGTTGACATACCCGCAGCCACATGACCATGGCCAAAACTGCTGTTTGTTCGGTTTTATTTATTTACTTGTTTGTTCTTTTACATGAAAATGAGCGCAATGTATGCAATTCCAAAGCTATTACTTGTTACATTTCAGGACTGTTACAAATCAGTTCACAGCATAATTAAAATGCCCTTGTTGAACTTCTCAGGTTACTCAGTCGATGTATATTGGAGAATATCATTCCAACATTCTGCAAATAAAAACCTTAAGTTGCCACAACAGACTGGCAAGCAGCTGTGCAAACATGATTGCAGAACACCTTGACATAAAGGCTCTTATGTTGTGTATGTGTGTGTGTGTGTGTGTGTGTTTGTGTTGCTTTAATCCATGTAGGAGTGACTAATGACCTGAGTTACTAATATTATGGCTCTTTGTGTTCACATCAGGCAAAGCATTCAAAATCATGTTGCTCCAGGGGAAATGTTTCTAATGACTGTACTGTAAATCACCTTACACGACAAATACATGACTGCTCGCCATTAAGGCACACTGCAAAGTCACTACATTATGCAAAAACACAAGAAGCATATAGAATTTGTTGGTACAATCCACTTATGAGAATATCCAGTATGACAGCTCCTTCTGTAGATCAATAATGAAAATCCATTCAGTTCATAACATCATGAAGCCATTGATTTCCACTTTCTTTTCTCCACAGAAAGGCCTATTTAAAATTAATTTGTAAGGTCGGATACCAGAACGGCCTCTGAAGGTGACAGTCTCGCTAAGCCAGACTATAAGCACATTTTATGAATTGTTCTAAAAATGTGGCCTCAATTCGCCATATAAAAGTTACATGGCGGTATGCCGTTAGAAGGGTGATGATGACCTCAGGGTAATGGGAGATATAAACTGTAACGTCTCTTTGTATTGTGTTGGGAAAAGCAATAGACTTGAGGTGTTTTTGTTTTTGTTTTTGTTTTTTAAAGTTCCTGCCCATTTAATGATCAAATCAGATGTGAGTACCCTACAGATTCCAAAACTAAAAACTGAAAGTAAACTTTCACTTTAAAATATTTTTTAACCTTGTGAAAAATATGACTGTCTGGTCTGCACAGGCTACTTGAGAACAATAATAATAATTCTCGACTGAGAATGTTTTTAATTGTCAATAATCCAATTTATTCTCATTAATTTAAAATAATTATTATCTTTATATATACTGTTAAACTATTTAAATATATTAATAGAAAAAAGTCAAGGCCTGTGCTCTGGCCAGTCGCGCTTTCCAACGGTTTCTTTATCTCGTGGCTGCGTTCACGCGTGCACGTGGTTTTGTTCGCGCTCTTGATTTCCTCACAAAACGTTTAGATATTGATTATTTTCTTCCTTGCCTTGTGTTTGCGTCAACCGTCGGTTCCCATAGTCGTTTGTGAAATCTTATTTCACTTATTATTTTGACCCATTGTTATTTTACACGGAATGGCTGAAAATAGGCTACTTCAGTTTCTCCACGTATCCTCTTTATCATAATTCTGTGTAAGTTTAAATAGTCTCATTCCTCCCGTCATGTTATCTGTTTCGCTTCTCCATTCCCTCTCCATTTGCAGATAAACGCTTCATCATTGTGTCGGCTGGATGACTATCGAGTCCTTATGAAAATGCTAATTTATTTCCCATCAGGAGAATGTGCCGCCGGTGGGATTTCACTGAGATGGAGGGGGATTCCTCTCGTTCATTTGTTACTTTGTTAAAAGTCTTTTGTCATTCAAGACTCCATCATGTTGGGAGCCAGCTGTTTCAGTGAGGTAAGAGCCCTTTCAAATGCACTTTCTTTATGAGAAAAGGCTCGTCTTCAAATAAAATAAGGGGAACTTATTTTTTTTTAAACATCATGTAGAGTTTGTTGTGCTGAGAAACTGAGGATTATCTGTCTGTCTATGCACATTTCTTCTTTGAAAAGATCATGACTTCTGATATTCTGTGAAAAAAGTCTTTAAAAACCATTGTTATTAATATTCATTTTTATTTATCGCCATTCCAACACCCAAGGTAGCTTTAAAAGTCAGGTTTAAGGAATAGAAACATATAAACATATGACAGAACACATACCAAGTGCTGAAAGAAGTAGGCTATACAGAGGTCACATTACAAAGTTAGATTCGAGATACACATATAATACCAACACATAACACATACCAAGAGCTGAACGTAATATAGGCCTACAGATTATGGTGACTGAGTGTTGTCACCTTATGTACAGTGTGAATTATGAGACTTTCAAGGGAAAGTGAGCACAAAAGGCCATTTTATGCTTTCAGAGCTGATTTTCTCTATCTCACCTCATCCCCTGCACATAGGTCGTCTTACAGTGATCTTGGACCAGATGTACCCTGATATAGGCCAGCATAATATAGTACAAACTGATCAATGAGCCATATGAACATATTTGACCTGTAACCATGATTCATTTCGGCTGGCATCGTACCATGTGAGGTGGTTTTACGAGGGGGACATGACATTTTTTGAAGGTCTGTTGTGAGCTCAGCTGTTTTGGGGTCCTTAGGGATGGGGCCAGATGCTGCGCTAAACCTGTTTTAATTTGGATAATTTGATGTTGGTCTCTGTGAGACTGATGGATGCTCTGTCATAAGGGGTGGAGGGAGGCTGCACCATTGTGACAGTGCCCATTTATCTGTCTGCCTGAGCAGACAGACTAGTCACTACCGGTCGGAGTCTCCTTATATTAGGACAGCTGGTGATGCTGTTTCTCTGAGCTTTCATTTGATTTTTTTTACAATTTTCATCTTGGCGTGTTGGTATGTTTCAATGGAGAGAGGAAATTTAAAAATTGAAAACAGCTGAATACATTTTTATTTAATTTATTTTATTGCTAATTTGTCTATTCAGTATTCTTTATTTTTGTTCATTTTAACTCTATCGTAGTTTTACATTTATTTTCATTTAAAAAGATTATTATTATTTTATATATATATATATATATATATATATATATATATAGTTAATTTAAAAATATAAAAAATAAACAAGATTTTATATTTTTATTTTAGTGTTGGAGTTCTAAAAATGTATTTTAGTCATGTGTAATGATAATTATATGTTTCAAAAATAATTTTGGCCTTTCTAATTTAATTTTAATTTTGGAGTAATGAAAATATATTTTAGTTTCAGCTGTGTTTTATTTTAATTTAATTTCAGGTATCAAAAAAATTTCATCTATTTTTTAGTTAATGATTATGTGTGCTGCCAGGCCGTGACTCTAAGGATGATTTTCAATTCTGCTAGACAACGTACATGTTCTTTTTTAATCCATGTCTTTACAATTGTTCCTTTCTTCCTCTCTTTAAGTTGTCAGTTATCCAAGTACTTATTAGCGAACATTCCTCTCTTTATCTCATTCTTTAATTTCATACTGAGGTTTCACACTTGTGCCGATTTCCTTTCAGTTCATTTTTCATTTTCTTTTCCTCTTTCATCCTATTTTACCTTTGGGAGTAATAATATATAATTATATGGACATATTCTGAAAAGAGACTGACAGATGGTCTCTCAATATAAAGTCTCTCCTTTTCTGTCTGTTTCTCTCTCTCTCTCTCTCTCTCTCTCTCTCTCTCTCTCTGGTAGAGTAAAGCAAAGCAGAACGCATAAAAGTGTCTCTGAATTACACACTGGTTGGAAAATGATACTGCTGGCTCTTCTTTCCTTCCGGCAGCGCTAAATATGTCTGAGGTGTAACGGCAGAACAGGATGAGTGAGAGGATGGGTGGTCTTTGTGATGAAAACAAAGCACTCACCGTTCTGCGCTTCTCAGATCATATGTTACGCCATTGTCATACATGTGTTTTACATAGCTGCTTATGTAGTGCCTAACAATGCAGTACACTCTCTCTATTAAACATTTAACCTTGCCAGCCAAAAAGGGCTGGATATTTTTAATTCGGTTCAGTTGTTCCCTCTCTGGTTTTAGCTTTCTGTGCTTTTTCAGCTCTCTGTTTTCCCTCATCAAGCAGGCATAGTTTGAGCTACCGCTGTCAGGCACAGTGGGGGATGCAAGCTCAGCAAGAGTCCACGCCACCACACAGCCCTGAGCACACACACATTCACACTCCAATCCCACCCATCCAGTCTCACAAACAGCACCATTCAACACTCTGCAGCCTCATCCCCTGGGAGCCCAATGCTGACATACATTGTGGTTCTGATGCTCAGAAAGTGCCAGGCACAGAACAGAGCACGCCTGACAGAGCCTGTCCACATCCGACACGACATGGCACAGGCTCCACGAAACTATATTTAAATCACTGTGTTATACACCTTAAAGAGAGCGAACTGCCTCAGGAACAGATCTGATTTGTTGTTTTGTTTGTTTTCTATGTTTTGTGGGTTATTTGTCTTAATTAGAGCATTTTGAATGTGCAGTAATATGAACAATATTTCAGCAAAATTTAATTGCCAATAGTATAACAATTTATTAAGCACTGCTCACACAGAAGTCTTTTTCAGTACAATCAGTTTTCTGTTTTTTGGCACAGAAATTTCGTGTGAACTTTTCTCCCTCGTGCAAAAAACCCCAAACCTGCATTTTTCTGTTGAAATATCTAGATTTTGCCTTAAACTTTTACAGAGCATTGGGTAAATCTGACCACACTTTATTATTTCCTTTACATACTATCTATGAGTCATTGTGGCCTAACCACCATGTAATAATTTTCAGAATTTGAAGTGGTCTTAGATTTTTTTCCTCAGGGTCCAGTTCTAAAGTTATTTAAGGTTTCTTGCAACAGCTGTTGGCTTAGTTTTATAGTGCTTCCACCATGCCATAGGAAGGGCCATATAGGTCGATCAGGGTGGACTGGAAGGTTGGGGTGGTCATTGGTGGCTCAATTGACAAGGTGGGTCAAGCTTGTGATTTCCACCCTATTTGATGGCAATATTTTTGCTACTGTACCTTTTAGGGGTGTTCGATATATTGGTACCATGTGGGTTATCTGCTGATGTTATTATTATTATCTTTTTTTTGGTATCAGTCAATTTTGGATATGTTTTGGCTTATTGTATATTTAATTGTGCATGTTCATTCCCTCATGTTCATTCCAAACAAAAGTTTAAAGTTTTAAAGTTAATCTTTAAAAACACTCATAACATAATTAATGTAATCGTTAGCAAATGTCAAAATAAACATTTATTTTTCACTCTGAGCATTATGATGCCGTGGTGCTTAAATTATTGGCTGATTTTAGTGTTTTATTTTACATTTAATTTTTACAATTTTTTAATTTTTAGTGTTTTATCTGAGAGATTTTCCATGATATGACCCCTTTAGTGCTGTTCATTTATTAAATCTATAAAGGCATACTATTTCCAGATGTGTTCTTATTTACATTTAGATGACAGAGGGATTAGCTTTTAGTGTTGGTGTTCAGATAAATATTGTTTATCATGATGTACGTATTGTAACATTGCAAGTCAGTGTGTTGCTGATAGAAAGGCTAATTTGAGATGTTTTTGTGTTATGGCTGTTAAATGAGGTGTGTCTGTGTGTGTAGACCTATATCATCTATTTTGGGTAAGAGATGTGCTTGTGATGCCTGAGCCTGTGTTCTGTCAAATAAAGACAGCAAAGCTTTAATTTGCTGCAAGGTCATGAGTAGGGGTGGGAGAAAAAAACGATGCATCGCGATTCTCTCTCCAATGATTCTGGATTGATTCTGAGAATTTCAGAATCGATTCTGAGCTTAGTTTTTAACCAGATGACGATGAGTTTGCTTCAGAAACGCCCATATTCTGCTTGCTTCCAATTCCTCCCACACATACACCACTCGAACCTTCTGTAAAATAATCTTTCATAAAGTTCAGAAAGGTTGAAGTGAATTACAACGACATTCACAAGCTTCACTGCACAGGATAATAGTAAAAAAAAACCTGCTGAAAAAAACAATAGAACAATAGAACTCTGCCCAACACACAATAGAAAATGTAATGGATTTAATGTTTATGATGGAAATTGTATTGGTTTTAATGGAAACTATAATGGTGTCTACTGGTATGTGATAGATTCTATTGGTGGGATGTTAAATCCTATTGGATTGCCCAAAAATGCCCAAAACACACTACAAAAAGGAGTTTTGTAATGGTTTTACTGGAAAAAGCTAATGGTTTATAATGGTATTTTAATGGAAACCATTAGAATTTCTGTGATGGTTTCTATTGGGCATCTATTGGTTTTTTTTTAGCAGGGAAAGATGAAGAAAAATCACTCACAGTTCAGATAATCTTAAATACTGAAAGCACTCTTTGTTTGTTTTTTATTATATGTTTCTATGATCCTCTTTATTATTTGCTACTTGCTAGTATGTTTTGGGGTTATAAGCTATTAGTTTAAAATTCTTAACATACAACTGTTTTAATTATTTTTTTATTTGTAATTATTTTAAAAAGTACTTAATTACTTATGTAAGGATATGTAAATGTAAGGATTTTAAAATTCTCAAGTCGGTAAACTAATTAATTAATAAGGGTTGAAAAAAGTAGATCAAGAATCGTTCTGGAATCGGATCGTGACTCCTAGAATCGTAATCAGATCGAATCGTGAGGTGACTAAAGATTCCCACCCCTAGTCACGAGTGATTGCTTGCCTTATTGATGGCTCACTGTTTAGATGTCTTTGAGCATCTTTATATGTGCATGCTTGTCTGTTTGTGTTATTGACTGCTCCAATTTATTTATTTGTAGACAGATCTCAATTTTATATCAGCGAATGAATGTCGTGTGCGTGTTCGAGATTTTGTTGTGCTGTGTAATTGAGTTGCACTTACGTCACTTGTATCCAGCACTGGTGATATCACACACAGCAAGCAGCTGCCCTTAAAATGAGAGGCATTAATCATTAACAATGGCGTGAGCAGAGTTCACTAAACGCAGCACAGCCCCCATCCTCTCATTTATTTATTCATTCATTCATTTTTTTTCAGGTTTGGGGGAACAAAATTGGGTCAAAACCCTTTAACTAGGTCCAAATTCAGAACTGAGGCTCTTATTAGGCCCTCATTCACCTTGCAGACTGGGGTGAATTTGACTCCTAAATCTTTAACGTTTTGTGTGAGAGTAAGAAGGATTACAACCTTTTCTCCCAATTAGGAACACAAAAATAGATGTGAGACAAGGGTTCAAAAAAGAAGGAAGATATTGAGTTATCATGTTATCTGAAATGAACCAGGATCTTAAGAACAATGTACAAATGTCTGGCTCTCATCTCTGTAGCCTGTCTATGTGTGTGTGTTCATTCAGATGCACCTGCAGCTGATAATTTGTGGTAAATAAACTGTTGCAATTCAGATTCAAGTTATTTTCATAATAAATCATATGCTAAATTAAACTTGGAACAGGTTCAGTGGAAGTCACGGCACAGATACAAAGATTATACACACACACTAATGCATGTCAGCACACACATCTCTTCCCTCTGATGTTTGTAGATATAATTCTATCTATAGTTATGTTTGTTTTCTATCTGCCTATCCATCTGTCCATCTATCCATTCCATCCATCCCATTCAGATCTGACTTTGGAATTGATACATTTTGTCATCATTTACTCCCCTCATGTCATTCAAATCCTATAGGACTTTCTATCTTTACAATATAGCTACATGTAAAAATATATATATATATATATATATATATATATATATATATATATATATATTTTGAGAAAGCACTACAGGTTTGGGAGGGCTTTGAGGGTGAGAAAATGTTGGCAGAATTTTTTATTTTTTATGGAATATCCCTTTAACCTTAACTTTTTGATGGCGTCATTCAATGGTTTCCCGCACACAGAAAATGAGAGGATGAGAGAACGATCACAGCATTTGTTTGCGCCGATAGCTTTGCTGAATCTCGGCTTACAGTCCACCTCATATGTCTCTGACTAATTCAGGCAGTACCTATTGATTTCAGGCTGGGTCACCTTTAGCAACACGCTACTGTGCTTCAGGGAAGAGAGAGCGAGAGAAGATAGCTGTCAGTTTGTGTGAAGATCAAGCAAGTAAAAGAGATTGAGAAGAGCTTGAGATAGGGATATGGAGAGAGAATGTAAAAGCTATCGAAAGAAAGGTAAAAGCAGGATTTCACAGTCTGTTCCCTCTACATACAAACATTTCCTGTTGCTTTCAGTCACTGAATTAATTTGAATTAAGTATTCATGTTCCTATGAGTTAAACAATTCACATAGTGCTCATTAAAAAAACACAAGACTCAAGTCAGTAGAGTTCAAGTCAAGACTAAACTACTATGCTATGCTCGTAGCAGGTGAGAACAAACAGGAACAGTACTATCCACTCTCTCAAAGGAAAATTGTCATGCTGTGTCATTTCATTGCTGAATAACCCTCTTCAAGTCCTTTTCACCTGCAGAGGATGTGGAAATGACTTGGGGAATGGTCTTCAAATGGTTCTCTGCTAGTCCACCTGCTAGTTCATGCGTAATACGTTATCTTAGCTATTATGGTCATGCATTTACAGTTCTCAGGAAGGTGTTATTTGATGCATGCAACAATGTGATAAACCCATACTTGAGAAATAACAGGATACTTGGAATGACGTAATGTAATTTAAAAAGGTTACAGTATTCCGTTACAGATTGAAAAAAGATTCAATCAGGTTACCTGTACATTTCATGAAAATGGGAATTGCTATAGGAAAGAAATGAAGTGCTCTCATGAGTGTAGGAGCTTGCCAAATGTGACATGCTGCATAGGCAGCACTTTTGTTAATTGTTCCCCACTTTTCCATCAATGAACAAGGATTTACACACTAACCTTTATGCCTGCAGTGCTCTTTGAAATGACTTGTGACTTGGCAGGTATTGATTTCTAATATTTGAGTTTAATGTATAGCTTCAAGTAAGCCCTTCATATGATTTTTTTCTCACAAAGTATACATGCCAGCATGCCGACACTAGTGTTTACATGCACGATTATACGTTGCTTATCCATAATAGCCCAACAATGTGTCATGTACAGTAAACATATTGTTGATGTCAAAACCAAGAAAACCCTAGACAATTTCATAATCTTATGTAAACTGTTGTCTGGATTACAATGAGCTGATTTTTGATAGACAATAAGTGTGTTTACACGTACAACAAAACACTGATGACTAAGGAGTGTTTGCGATTAAGAAAATTATATACCTTGTAAAATTCGTCTTGCCTTAAAGTAAGCCATAATTAAATTAAAAGTAGGTGAATTATGTTAATTTCATATTTGAATTTGGGTACTTACATATTTACAGAGTGATTATTAATAACTCTGAAAAATGGCTTTGAAACAGTTTTCATTCAGTAATTGCTAGTAAATTTTACAAATAAATTCAAAGAAATTACATTAAACATAATTAAATGTAACATTTTGAAGAAGAAAAGCTGAAATAGTAGTTTGTAAAACATAATCGGTTTTATTTTTATTTTTTTAAGTATTTTTATAGGGTAGTAATATAATACTGTAATGGACTCCTGTTCAAATGTGTAAGATTTTTTAAATGATTAAATTTATTTTTTTTTTTTTAGCAAAGCTGAATTTTCAGCAGCCATTACGTCAGTCTTTAGTGTCACATGAGTTTTCCGAAATCATTCTAAAATGCTGATTTGGGGCTCAGTAAACATTTATTATCAGTGTTGAAAAATTAGTGCTGCTTAATATATTTTTGTAGAAATCAAATAATTTTATTTGTAGTTTTTTTTTTTTTTTTTTTAAATGGAAAGTTGTGATCAATTTAATGCATCCTTGCTGAATAAAAGTAGTCACATAAATACTGACTCCAAATTTCTGAACAGTAGCATACATTTTTAAAGTAACCCGTCCTCATGAGTAAACTTAAAAATCTGAACCAAATGTCCTTTAGTGCTAAATTTCTGTTGCATTTTACAAGCCTGTGACACTTTGACAGAGCTTACTTATATTTCAGCATTATACTGCGTTTGACACCTCTTGAGTATACAGTGCACAGCAAAATAGGAAGCTCTTACAATGAGACGACACGAGGTTCGAAACACAGCGATCAAGCTTCCACAAAACCTGCATTTTTATCCGAGCCGTACTATCAGAGGAGTCATCAGCACTCCTATGCCGTTGACCGTACCCCGTGACCTAGTTTGCGCAGTGCTCGTCATTGGTAAATTCAGGTAGAGCAGACGATGCACAAACCCCCAGTGCTCCACACACCAGGGGCCTGGAAGTGCCGAGCGCTGTTGCAGAGCCCCTTGGGAAATTTAGCAGTGAACTGACAGACCTGTTCAGCGGGCCAGTGCTGCCATTGTGAGGCGACATGAGACGTCTGTTGTGATCTTATTATATCTAGCTCTTTTTTTGGCCTACTTTTTCGCCTCTGGTCTTAAAACTTTTCCCTCACTGCTGTCTCCACCACACTTATCTTTCTATATCATGGAAGCCATTCTCGCAGTGCATGGTGCTACTATCTTTCCATGCCATCATTTTACAGTTGTCATGGAAACATAAAAGAGTCTTTGCGCAAAGGTTTCAGGGTCATGATGGAAACGAGACCCTTTATTTCCCTTTCTTTCTCTTCAGTGTGAAATTTTGAATGATTTTTAGATATTTGAAATAGGGCTGCAACAACTAATCGATAAAATCGATTATTATCGATTATGAAAATCATCGACAACGATTCTCATTATCGATTAATCGGGTCTGCCCACAGTGCACGTCCAACTTCAGCTGGTTAGTCAAATTACGGCACTGAATAATGCATTTCTATGGACAAAATGCATCTAAAAATAGTGGAGGAAACAGAATGAGATTCTGCCGGAGAAGCACGTGATCCAAGCTGCCCAAAACATGATAATTCTTTATTTTAAGCTTTAAGTTAATGCATAAGAGTAATGGCTTGCCCTGTCAGGCGCTTTGACAGATGCGTGTGCGTCCTCAGCGCAAAAACGTTCAGTTTACGGTCATATCCTTATCTATAAATGCCACAAATTCACGCGAGCATTTCCATTTTTGCATAAAGGTCCGTCCTGACAGTCTGTGTTAAGTTTAAAATACCGAATGAGCGCCGGCGCGGCGGGCGCGCACACAAATTCACAAATTCACGCGAGCATTTCCATTTTTGCATAAAGGTCCGTCCTGACAGTCTGTGTTAAGTTTAAAATACCGAATGAGCGCCGGCGCGGCGGGCGTCAGACGGACAGAACACAGTAGAGAGGGAGACAATTAATAGGATTTTCAGCGCAAACATATCCACTGTGCTGAATTATCTGTTGTTGAAAGTTAATTTAAGGTTTAAAATAAATAAAAATATTTTATGAGAGTAGGAACTTTAAAGGGATAACAGCGTGTAATTGTCTGTCTGAATATAAACATGAGACGCTCCATAACGGCCTTTTACAGGATAAAGAAATGACGAGGTGACTGTGATCAAAGTAGTTCCTGCAGAACATTACTCTTACCTGTTGGTTAACACTGAGTTTGTGTTTTTATTCGTCTTTATTATTATCTTTATTATTTTAATTTTTAATAGAGGTTTAAACTATATTCAATTTTTACAATGCTTAACAAATTTATGTAAGTTTTTTAACAATGTGTTTATGTAAGGTTTGTGCCACTGCTGCTCTAAAGTAACAGTATTGGTGATAACCAAAATCATTTTTCGGCTTTCTGTACTGGTTAGTACTCCAATATGTGTAAGCTCTTTAGTAACAGTAGTAGGCTATTTTTAATGCTATAATATCATTATGAAAGAAAACCAGAGCACTTATTTTTTCTTGTATTTTTTATTTGAGTATTTTTTTTTCGCGATACCCAATTGCAGTCAAAAAGTACATAAACAATACCAGCAAGAATGCAAGCTGTTATGAGGCCATTTTTTATTATTATGTCTAATAAATGACAATAACATTTTTAAATTTAAACACATTTTTGACAAATTTCTAAAATATGTTTTCTCTTTATTATGATAAGTGGTCTAATAAATTAAGCACTGTATGTTTTCATAGCATTCAGTTGTCACGTTTGTTTGAAGGACATTGGGCAGAATGTGGAATAGTGTTTTTTTTGGTCAATATTTGTTTAATCCGATTAATCGATTAATCGAAAGAATAATCGGCCAACTAATCGATTATCAAAATAATCGTTAGTTGCAGCCCTAATTTGAAATTTGATATTGATTAGCCCTAACTTATGAGCCTAATGAATTTGTTTTGTTACCTGCACACACATTTCCTTGCAAATTCCCATTTGATTTACAAAACAAATTATAGATGAATAGCTCGATAACATATCAAGGTCAATTACATTAAAATTAAGCCATAAAATTATGTGGAGCCATCTCATATTGATGCTTTTACCTTCACATAGATTTATAATATGCTCCGTTTTATGAATGTACAAAGTAGCTGTCACACTAGATCAGAAACAGTCATGGGTACAACAGTAATAGTAGCAGTTGCACTTTAAATTCTGTCCTTTCCACTGCTAAAAAAGCTTCATAATATTAAATATTATATTTCCATTTAGTCTGAGGCAAATTTCAGTACCTTATTGAAATCACAAAATGAAAAGCAGCCAAATACAGCTCTGTTACTAATCATTACACATCTTCTGACAAAGACATACAATTGTATTTATTTTAGTTAAAAAGGAGTGTTATTTTAGTGTTAGTATTAGATAACAATATAGTATTCATATTTGGGATTAGTGTTTATATGTTCAATTTTCATTTTAATTGTGTTAATTGTATGTGCTTTTAATATTTGTATAATTTTTTTAAGATTTTAGTTTAGTTTTGGTTTTAGCAGATTAACTTATCTTATTTTAATTTTAGTTGTCAAAGCAAAATGTCTTATGTTCTTAATTTTTTTATGCTATCTTTTGTAAATTGAAGTTTTCCACCTAATATTTGTGTTTTGGTAACACTTTAGAATAGGAAACACATATTCACTATCAACTAAGAGTTTTCCCTGAACAAACTCCTCCTTATTAATAGTTAATAAAGTAGTTATTAAGTTTACTGTAGGTATGGGGTAGGATTAAGGGATCTAAAATATGATCATGTAAAATAAGGCATTACTATGTGCTTTATAAGTACTAATAAAAAGCTAATATACTAGTAATATGCATGCTAATAAGCAATTAGGTAATAGAGAGTACTGGTCCTTATAATGAAGCATTACCTGTGTTATTTCAGTAAATGAAAATGTTTATTAGTTTTAGTTAACAATAACACTAATTTGTCAGCATCAATCTCACTTCCTCCCAGAAGACAATTATATTTTTAAGAAGTATCAGCTTATGCTCATACACCACTGAAACCTTATTTTCCCCCCTGGTGCAAATGCTAAAATTTCTGCATAAATGTTTTCTCTTCATTTTTTCGACCTGACCTGCATGAAGAAGGCGTGTGACCTTTGGTGATCTCTGATCCGTGTTTGTTTGTTAACATGTGCATTCCTTTAACCTTGATGGAGTACGTGTCTTGCTCAGACACAGCAGACGCTCCAGCCATGCTGTTTGGAGTGACAATCACCTTCCATCCATTCCCAGATGCACGTTCATTCACACAGTCAATGAAAGCGACATTGATTATTGACAGAAAAGGTTGACCGTGACAAGCTCAGTCTATAATCAGGCCTTTTGTGCTTCACTGTGTCCAATAAGCATGCAAGTGTGTATTCATTGATCAGCCCTTATTATGTTTTTGCGCATCATTAGCATTTTGGCCTTTTCATCTGAATCTTTTTGAATAACATTTGATCTCCATGCTGGCTGTACATTTTTCCAGTGTTTTTTATTTATTTATTTATTTTCTTTTTAAAGGAGAAAAGAATTAAGGTGTTCTGAAGGAGTTAGAAAGATCATTCCACCATCGAGGTATGCTTTTGTGTTTTGGTACCATGAGGTTGATGGATTTCTGGAGGGAATGCAGATTTTCAGAAGAACATTTATTCTTATTAGTAAGAGGTGAAAACCTGAAGTAAATGTTTGCACGTGGCCTCTCAAAAAAGGAATGACTTCTGATTTATTCTTTTATAATTAATGAAATACAGCTGGGTGGAACTTGATAACCGATCAGAATTGAATACTCTTGAGTTTATTTATCTTGTGTTTAGAGTAATATTTTGGAGGCAGTTTGGCCCTCCCGTGTTTGTGGAGACCCTTAAGTATGTCCCTTTGTGCCCTTTGAGGAGCGTTGCTTTATAAAAGCCAGATGAGACCAAATGAGGCCATGTTACCCTCAGAATGGTCGCTTGTAGCGTAAGCTGAACATATCGGGCACCTTTTGATTATATTGACCTGGAGCAGCGCAATAAATAATGCAAAGGGCTCTAAGAATGTCCAACAGCGATCACACACACACACTCATTCGTAAGAGAGCAAGAGGAGAGGAAACTACACCTTCTGCATATGCATATACCATTGCAAACAAATGTGAGCTCTCTCTTACATGCCGACACACACTCCGTACTTGTTTCCCTTGGAGATGCTGTGGTCGGAAAGTGGATCCGCAGGCCCTCGTCTGCTGGCCGGGCAGGTAACAGGAGACCTTGTGTCTCTGAATATTTCAGAGAGAGAAGTAGCAGCAGATAGAATTAACAAATCAGCCATCCCATCCACTACTCTCTGTATTTCAGGGCCCAGGGTTGAATTACAAGGGCCCGACACTCACAACACATGCCGGCTATTTGGCTTAAACAGAACAGAGCCTTTGTGGTGATAACACTAAAAGAAAGGAGAGTGGAATAACACAAACACACACATTCTGCCAATTAGCCAGATTCTGTTTAGTGGTCTGATAAGCCCTTAACAATGCCTAACTGGAACAGAAGAAAATACATTTAAAATATAGTAAAAAAAAAAAAAAAAAAAAAAAAAAAATATATATATATATATATATATATAATGAAATATTATTACAATTTAACTTTTAACAAAATAACTTTTCTATTTTAATATATTAAAAAATATAATTTATTTCTGTGATAGCAAAGTTGAATTTTCAGCAGCCATTATTTCAGTCTTCAGTGTCACATGATCCTTCAGAAATCATTCTAATATGCTGATTTCTTCTCATTATCAATGTTGAAAATAGTTGTGCTGCTTAATATTTTCTTATGGAAGCCATGATGCATTTTTTAGGATTCTTTGATCAACGGAAAGTTCAAAAGAGAAGCATTTATTTCAAATTTAAAAAACAACCATTTAGTGCATCCTTGAATTAACTATTTTATTGTATTTTTTAATTGCTGACTTCAATTTATATATATATATATATATTCTTTTTTTACAGGAGTGTGTACTTATAATTAATTCAGTTCTACAAAAAGTATTTAAAAATGGTACACATTTTGTAAATGAGAGGTTTGATGAGGCTGCTACTTATATGGCAGTGATGGTTCATTAGGTTTAGGAAGAAAAGTGACTGAATTCACTCAATAAAAAAAGCTAAGAAAACACATTGCTCTGCTCATGATTGGCAGTTGATTGGCCAAAATGATGGCTAATAGCATCTCCCAGAACTGTCTGGCACATTCTCACTCCAGACATCTGCCCCTGAACACGAATTTCGACAAAATGTTTGCATGTTCTGCATACTCAGTCTAATGTGTCTAAAGTATTTTATTATGTTTATAAATACAAGACCCACAGTGAATTCCCTAGTGGCCACTGCTTCCATTTCTATTTCTAATTTACAGCAATTTGCCTGAAAGTTGTTTTTGTTCTCTTGAATACATGAGATGGAAGTGCTGCTTTATTTGCTAATTGTTTTTGTGATATTCCCTTTATTCGCATAAATTAAATGTGCAGCTTTGATGGAAAGAGCAGCTGTTACTGTATAGCAATCTCATCCATTCCACTTGAGTGCGTGTGGGGCTTTGTAAGTTTTATCCTCATAATTAACCCGAATGTGTGTTTGTTGAGGTATTAGGGCCAGTGGAGGTGGAAATGGGACAGGGTGGATCATCTTATTGTGGGTGGTTTTAGGGTTACACACAGATTAACAGCTGCCATGGGGGTCACAATGGTCATTGGGGGGAAAAGAGATGAACGAGAAGCCATTAAGCTGATTAAACCCTGACCTCACAAACAGTCACGGAGACAGAGACCCCCACTGTCACTGTTGTGGACCTCAGTAAGAGACAAGGGCATTATGTCACACAAAGACACTTAGATTAGACAGGACATGACCTCAAATGAAAGGGCATGGAGGAAATGCTGTAAACTCTAAGATTCTCTACACAGGTTGTGACTTTTGATTCATCACAGTGAATTGAATCTTCTGAATCAGTTCACAAAGAAGATTTGTTCACATTTATTCACATTTATTCATAGTAACTCTTTTTCCACACAGCTGATTTATTCAAAACATGTTTGTGGCTCTTTTTATTTTACAAATCTGTGTCTTCAAGTCTACTAATGGACTTCTGAAAGAGTGTTTTTAGTATATTAGCATTCTCACAACAAAGCAGATCTGTAATTTCTTCCCTCCATTAACTGCTAGGCATGACATTTATCATGCTACAAGAAAAAAAAAACCCCATAATGCTAGCTTAAATATTAGCTGTTTCAATTATGTCCTTTCGTCATTTAACATAATTGAGTGGGTCATCAATCAGTTTTACATATTCATACTTCTTCTGCCGCCTTTGTCTCCTTGTAGTGAACAAGACTGAACGAACAACATACCCCCTCCTGTTCAGTCCAGCAGTGAGTTTTTGTTCATTAAAAAGATGATTGATTCATTGAGATGTCATAGTTATTGTGTTCACAAAAAAAATTACTCCAGTCTTCAGTGTCACATGATTTTTCAGAAATTATTTTAATATGCTGATTGTCGCTCAATGATTTTTTGCAAAACTGATCAATTTTATTCAAAATTCCTATATGAATAACTAATAAGAAAACATTTATTTGAAATAGAAATATAACAACATAAAGTGTATCTCAACTAAATATACCACTGAGACTCATAAATATCTCATTCTGGCATCATTTGAAGGCTGTATGAGACCTCAGATGGTAGAGGTGGGAAATTGAAATTGAATACACTCAGAAAGGATGGAAGCTGTAACTGAAATGGAAGATTAAAGTGAGGCTGAAATAAAAGGAACAGAGGAAGGAGATTGAAAGATTTTGGCAGGGAGGAAGGTTGTCGTGCCAAATGTATCATTTATTTTATCCCCCATCCTTCCATCTAAGCTCTGCGCCACTTCTCCACCACTTAAGGCATTGATTCTTTTCCCTTCCCAAATTTATAGCCTGATTCTGTACTCTGCACATTCAGACGTCATCTTGATGAGAAGCTGCAGAATCATCACTGCCGGATCGAAGCTAAGAGAGACATCAAATGGAGCATTGACGCTTGTTGCCAGATCTCTAGACCGGTGTCTGTATGAGCAGTGTTTAAATGAGCTTGTTTCTCGCAACTGGAAGGTGATGTCATGTGTTTTAGTGATGTCTGTGGTTTGAGTTTGTCTGTCGCATTGGTTTCTGTGATTGTGTCCTGAGTGGTTTTTATTTGGAATTTCCTGTTTTTGTTGTCTGGAGTGTGTGTTTTGAAGTCTGTTTTTAGGTACATGTTTTGTATGGTGGTTTGTCTTGTTGTCTAACTATGGTGTGTATGTTTATCCTGTCTGATTTTTTTGCTTTGCCCAAAGACACTCCTTTTTTTGTGGACAAATGTGCAAATCTTTATGTCTGTATCTGTAGGATTTCTGGGAAATCGGGAAATACAACCTCTACACAGACGGCCAGTATGAGATCCAGTTCAATATAAAAGATTTCAGTAAGGGTTTTCATATTAAAATAGTTTTTGTGTGTGTGTGCAAAGTGGTTCTATGACATGAAAGAACTTTGAAAGAACGGTAACACTTTATTTCAATAGTCCACTTTAGACATTCTACTAACATTAAGTAACTTTGCAACTACATGTCAACTAGCAGTCATTAGAGTATTAGTAGACTGTGTGTTTAATATCTAATACTTTATTTTTATGGGTTCACAACATACAATATACTAACTATCAGAAACTTTGCAAGTATACGTCAACTTATTCTACTAACGCTAAATCTACCCTAACAGTGTACTCTGAGAGTTAGTAGACATGTAGTTGCAATTTAATGAGAATTAGTTGACATGTAGCTAAAATGTTACTTATAGTTAGTAGCATGTCTAAAGTGGACTATTGAAATAAAGTGTAACCGAAAGAACAAGTTAGGTTTAATATAAAATAGTTGTTTCATGAACAAATCTGGGGTTTTTTAAGTGATTGAATCATGAATCTTTTTCATGCAAATATGTAAAAATAATGAAATGAAAAGAATGAAATCAGAATCAGAATGAGCTTTATTGGCCAAGTATGTTTACACATACAAGGAATTTGTTATAGTGACAGAAGCTCCACAGTGCAACAGAAGGACAGTAACAGGACAGGACACAGGTAATAAAACAAAATAACAAGAAATAGCCAATAACCAATGTACAAAGCAGCAAAAAAAAAAAAAAAACACAATATATAATATATAATATAGGCGACTATGTATGTAACTGTAAATGTAAATTATGCAAAAATATTGAGACTTATAGACTAGTCAACATTTGAAGTGGATAAAAACCTTTCCTCAAAGTTGTACTAAAACCTAAAACCAAAATGCCTTTTTGTCTTAGGACAACTTTGATGAAAGTTTTGATCCTCTTCAAATGTTGAGTAAAATTATTATTGGCTATCATTGTTGTCTTTTTCTGATAAATGTCATGCCCAGCAGTAGACAAGATTAAAAAAGTGTGTGTGTGTGTATATACATGTCCTTCTCAAAAAATTAGCATATTGTGATAAAGTTCATTATTTTCTGTAATGTACTGATAAACATTAGACTTTCATATATTTTAGATTCATTACAACACAACTGAAGTAGTTCAAGCCTTTTATTGTTTTAATATTGATGATTTTGGCATAAACCCAAAATTCCTATCTCAAAAAATTAGCATATTTCATCCGACCAATAAAGGAAAAGTGTTTTTAATACAAAAAAAAAAAAGTCAACCTTCAAATAATTATGTTCAGTTATGCACTCAATACTTGGTCGGGAATCCTTTTGCAGAAATGACTGCTTCAATGCGGCGTGGCATGGAGGCAATCAGCCTGTGGCACTGCTGAGGTGTTATGGAGGCCCAGGATGCTTCGATAGCGGCCTTAAGCTCATCCAGAGTGTTGGGTCTTGCGTCTCTCAACTTTCTCTTCACAATATCCCACAGATTCTCTATGGGGTTCAGGTCAGGAGAGTTGGCAGGCCAATTGAGCACAGTAATACCATGGTCAGTAAACCATTTACCAGTGGTTTTGGCACTGTGAGCAGGTGCCAGGTCGTGCTGAAAAATGAAATCTTCATCTCCATAAAGCTTTACAGCAGATGGAAGCATGAAGTGCTCCAAAATCTCCTGATAGCTAGCTGCATTGACCCTGCCCTTGATAAAACACAGTGGACCAACACCAGCATCACTGACTGTGGGTACTTGACACTGGACTTGAGGCATTTTGGCATTTCCCTCTCCCCAGTCTTCCTCCAGACTCTGGCACCTTGATTTCCGAATGACATGCAAAATTTGCTTTCATCCGAAAAAAGTACTTTGGACCACTGAGCAACAGTCCAGTGCTGCTTCTCTGTAGCCCAGGTCAGGCGCTTCTGCCGCTGTTTCTGGTTCAAAAGTGGCTTGACCTGGGGAATGCGGCACCTGTAGCCCATTTCCTGCACACGCCTGTACACGGTGGCTCTGGATGTTTCTACTCCAGACTCAGTCCACTGCTTCCACAGGTCCCCCAAGGTCTGGAATCGGTCCTTCTCCACAATCTTCCTCAGGGTCCGGTCACCTCTTCTCGTTGTGCTGCGTTTTCTGCCACACTTTTTCCTTCCCACAGACTTCCCACTGAGGTGCCTTGATACAGCACTCTGGAAACAGCCTATTCGTTCAGAAATTTCTTTCTGTGTCTTACCCTCTTGCTTGAGGGTGTCAATGATGGCCTTCTGGACAGCAGTCAGGTCAGCAGTCTTACCCATGATTGCGGTTTTGAGTAATGAACCAGGCTGGGAGTTTTTAAAAGCCTCAGGAATCTTTTGCAGGTGTTTAGAGTTAATTAGTTGATTCAGATGATTAGGTTAATAGCTCGTTTAGAGAACCTTTTCATGATATGCTAATTTTTTGAGATTAATTTAATTGTTTTCATGAGCTGTATGCCAAAATCATCAATATTAAAACAATAAAAGGCTTGAACTACTTCAGTTGTGTTGTAATGAATCTAAAATATATGAAAGTCTAATGTTTATCAGTACATTACAGAAAATAATGAACTTTATCACAATATGCTAATTTTTTGAGAAGGACCTGTATATATATATATATATATATATATATATATATATATATATATATATATATATATATATATATATATATAAATATATACACATGTATATGCATACATACATACATACACACACACACACATATATTTATATAGCTAAAATTCTATAGGCGGAGGTTGACCCAACTACACTGTTTTTAATATGATGGAAACTGTTGTAACATGATCACAGTTTAATAAAAACATTGTATGTTATTTCCACGGTTATTCAAACAACGGATAAATTAGAGGAAGCGAGCAAAGAACACCGTATCAACAGAGCTTTTTGAAACTCCAAATCAGTTAAACCATTGCGTCGCAAAATGATTCACTGTTTTGAAGCGCTCCAATCGGATCGCGTACTGCAAATCATTTGATTCAGATCGGGACGTCGGAGCGGGTGGGCAGGTTGTTTTTATTCCCTCCGGGGTCCGGGGATAAAAATAATTCAGCAGAGGTAGGGATGCATAGACCAGAGGGGGGGACATCCCCCCCTACAAATCTCACCCTATATATGTATATATATATATATATATATATATATACATATATATACATATATGTGTGTGTGTGTAAAAATACATTTTTATTTTTTAATTATTCTAAAACTTGTTTGGGTCAAGAATTTTGGTCATTTTTGACTAACTGGTTTGATGAATGATTCAGTTACTCAATGAATAATAATTCAAAAGATTTGAGTCTCTGTGATGAATCAAAAGCTGACTTTCTAAACCCGTGCTCATAAAGAAAAAGCGCACATAAAAAGGGGGTTATATGCCTCATTTAAACCATGGAACATTTGATGTCTAATTAGCCATCCAATTTGAGGTGAACCAATATTGATTACATATATTTTGATATATTTTGAAGTGAACCACTATTGACTGTTCATTTTGTTGGACCAGCATACATTCATCGTTTATAAATGAGTGGCTAGGGACTGCTGATGTCAACAGAGAACACACAATGTTCAATAGAAATGCAGCTGATGGAAACAGAGGGGAACATACATTTTTAATTGCGTCAACAGCTTCAATTTAAATAAATTAAAGTCAGTTGATAAGAGTTCATGATATTTTTTTAACAATAGTTGCATTAGGCGTCATGAACTAACAATGAAAATTAACAATGAATTTTATATATAATGTATTTTAAAATACATTTCATAACTATTTAAATGTAGTACTACATGTTCTGACAGTACGTACAAAACATTGTAACCTGGAAAAAAAAAACATTTGAGTGTGGGTTCTGAGTAAAATGTCTGTGTGCAGATGATTTTGTGTGTGTTTGGTGTGGTGAATGATATCAGTGTGGATCCAGCTGGTCTGTTTGCACCGAGTGCCCGAATAGAGGGGGGTGGCAGAGTTTCCATGTGCCGCCACATGCTGATGTAAGCGGCTATTGTGTCATACACAAAGAGAAGGGTGATACAGTTGCTTCCTCCTTTCGCACTTGTTCATGTATGCTTTATGAATATGTGTCATCATATCTGTCACCACATGACCTGCACTCTTTCTTTCATTCATTCTCTCGTTTCTCTTCGCTTGCGTGTTTGCCACATGTCCGGGGGCAGTTTTGTAACTGCCAGATGAGCATCCTTTTTGACTCCTCTCTCATCCCTTCTTTTCCACCCCTCACCTCTCTGTCCTCCAGCACTGGTGCTCGGACAATTGCAGGGCTTTGTTTGTGACACGTGTGTCGCCAGGAGGTGTGCCTGCCCCCCCACCCTACCTCCTAAACCCCTCTATTATACAAAGACCACTCTGATGGAGCCCTCCTCCCGGTCCGCTGGGCCATTATCTCTGTGTGGAAGGGGGTCTATTGTCCAATAGATTAACACAAGTCCCTCCTTTCTCTCCTGTTCCCCCACCACATGCTGGCCCAAAAGTGTTAAAACGCCTGAAGCAGAAAACGAGGAGGCAATTTACACAGCCGGCCACAGCACTGGGTCAAAGAAGAGAGAGGAGAAAGACAATGAAAGATAAAGCTGGAGTAATGGGTAGGAGTTTGGTTGGAAGCTGCAATTTGAAGCGACACTTCACTTAACAAATTAAACCCCCGCTGCACCAGAGGCTCGAGGCAAGATGCTTGATAAGTGCAGTTTTCTTCCCTGTGTTTACTTTTGAAACAGGAAGTTTGGACATTATATATTGATGGGATTGGTACTTATCTGTGACCGGCCTTTAGTTTAGAACTAGAAAGAACTACAGTCCCATTTCAAGATGCATTGTGAATGACTTGATCAAATTGAAAAATGGATAAATATAAACCAATTTATTTAAATATAAGTATGTTTTTAAAAAAACAATTAACAATATAAAAATGACATTTATTGTCAAAATGCTTGTAAATGTAAATATTTAAGTAGTTTAAGAGCATAGTTTGGATATTTCAATTCTCTGATTGGTGGAGTTTTTTTTGGTGGAATCATGGGTAATGTAGTTTTTCACCAGTAATTCTACTGTTTGACATGATTATTTAAAAAATAAGTTGAAATAATGTTGGCTGGTGGCTTTAACAAAACAAACACCCTCAATTAACAACCTTGAAGCACATAGTAAGTTATTATTACGAATTCTGTTTCTCTTTGGATAAAATTAATAGGAACTTTACTTCCAGAACCTGACTTTTAGTAGATGGTGTCTGTGGGAAGGGTTTTCTTGTTATAGAGAGCATTAGATTGGATAAAATGAGCGAGTGCATGAGTCATTAATATATATATATATATTTCAAATTATGTGGCTGGTTAATATGAGTGACAAAGTGCACAGATTTACATTTTGCAGATGATATTATGTAGACTTGCAAAAGAGAGAAACCCTAATTAATTTGGGAACCTCATAACCTGAAGGTGGAAAAAGGAACCAGTACCATCCTTTATGGATATTCAGTCACAGTTTCTTGTCCAGTTGGCTAGAAGAAGAGTTTTTGTTTTAGTTAAACTAGGTGGCTTGTATATTTAGAAGAAAGGTAAATGACCATGAAGTACGTCTGGTGCAGTTGATCCTACACGACTGTGTATGTTTTCATGGCAACTTTAGTTTCTTTCAGACTGAGCTTCCTCAGAGAGGAGGTCAGCATGTTTGAAAAGGCTGATTGAGTTTTCAGCTAGAAGGTGAGAGGGGGGTAGTGCAAGAGCGACTCAATCTCTCTTTACTGCCGCAGACCTTTCGTTTTGTGTGTGGCCTTGGAGGAAACTCACGTCACCCTGAAAGACTGAGTACATTCAGGGTGTCTCAGAGGGATTTGAGTATGTTTCGGATTTGACAGGGCTTCCAGGACAGTGGGAGATGGTGTTTATTCAAGAGCTGGAGCTTGACTGAGAAGCGTGCCTGTTAAATGTTTGACCTAAAGATGTGGGGTTAGTATAGCACAGTGGGTAAAGATCAAGTTTAGTTAGCAAAATGTTGTCTAAGAGTTATTCAGACCAGAATAGACTTGTCTAGGGTTTTTCTTTCTTTCTTTTTCCAAGCAGTGCACATCCAATTGATTGGATTAGGATAGCTATTTGGTTGCTATATGGCAGAAAAAGCATCTGCTGAATTAATAATGTATGCTACATACCTACTGATGTGACATATTGTGTTGGATATCATTTTGATCTATTTTTGAGAAAAGCAAGAATCACGAAAGAAACCCACATTTGGTTTGTTTGTTTTAGGATTTTATTATTATTTATTTTTTTTTTTACTTTTTATTTATTCATTTAAATTTTTAAATAATAAATATTTAAATGTATTACAGTGAGATAATCTGTTGTCTGAATGTGTGCATACTACTGTATATCAAAAACCCATTTGATAATTACCAGGGTTCTATGCGATATAAATAAAACATTGAGCATGTGATTAAGGAAAGAATAGGGCTGTGTATCGAGTTCGATACTTTTTAGGCACCGACCGAATTGCCTCGATACCACCGAGTATCGAAAAACGTCTTGTCGTTCGGTACCAAATTTCGATACCTAAGGGGTTAATCTCATCACCGTCAGTGAGCCAATAATCCTGCAGCACTAGGTGTGTTTGACTAGAAGTGACGCGGCGCTGATAGATAAGTGTTTGACATCCGCGAGAGCGTTTCGAAAGCGCACGGAGCAGTCTGCTCTCTATATTGCGCAGTTTGTTTACTACACACAGACTGAAGCTCGCGTGACTCTCGCGGTGATTTCAGCGTCTGCCGCCTAACTAAATGAGGACATAAACACATGAACAACATCTCCAGAACTGCTGTGAGAGTCAATTAATGAGCATTTTACCGTTTGATTCGAGTAAAACTTGCGTCATACCATATACACACAGAACTGTAAAGGTATTCCAGGCAACCCGTCAAAATAAAAGTTCGGTTTGGAAGACACTGCGGCAGAAATATATTAATATTGTTCAGCAGACAGTACATACTGCTACTACTAGGCTACTATTAAAATTATTAAAACTTTATTATTATTTTTTTTAGTAATGATCACACAACAGTTATTAATTTTTTTTATTTTAATAGTAAACCCCCTTTGTTTGCCAAAATAAATAAACTTTGATTTTCAATAATTTAAAGAAATTAAATTAATGTTTTATGTCTTCATTCGAAAACCAGATACAGAACACAGAATTTCTGAGGAAAAATAAAACATTTCATTAGGCTATTTTAAGAATACATTTAAATAAACTAAGTTGTTTTTATGCATTCAAATAATTAGACATACTACACCAGAATTTAATAATAATAAAACATATGGTGAAAGAAAATAAAACACCCACTTATGAAAGTGGATGAAGATTTTAAATTTCTTGAAGTCTTTAACAACCTAGAAATGATGATGTGTTTTAAAATGAACACGCACTAATGTAAACGTAGCCTAACAGATGTGTAAACTGAAAACAATTTGAACTTTATTAAAATTATTTATTTATTGTGTTGGATATATTTTGTTCCTTTGTGCAGTGGCTCAGGAGATGAGGCTTTGAGTCTGTATAAATATCAACATTAAAAAATAGTTTTTTGAGATAAAGTAATCTTATTAAAACTGATTTCATAAAACTGGTATCGAAAAAAGTATCGTTTAGGAACCGGTATCGAACTCAAGGTATCGGTATCGGAAATTTTTGAACGATACCCAGCCCTAGGAAAGAATGATTCTTACTATTCTTACTATTGAATTCAAATAATTACATTTTCTTTTTATGCTATACTGCATACTAGCAGCGTACAACCATCTTGAACAAGTTTACCCAGAAAATAAGCAAAGTAGCATATTACATACATTCCTAAATGGACGGGTTAGCTTTCCTTGTGTTAGCCAAAAACATTTTTGATATAATTTGTGCCATGATTTCTACAGTGGTTCTTTGTTTGTTTTTCCAATTTGAACAGGAGTAAAATCACCAAGCAAGTCTGTGAAACACAACTCTCCTGACCTTCTAAGGGAAGACGAGTCCTGTCTGAATAGGGCCATTTTTTCTTAAGCAACGTTTCCTAAATGTCGGACATAAGCATAGCAATGCTAAATCCTCATAAAGTTGTTGCCACTAAAGCTGGAGTCAGATTATCTTTCAAAACAGATATCCAAGCACTGGAAGTAACAGGCTGGAGACTCAAAGCATGCGTGTTTATGAGGAGCTCTCGGCTGATTGGCTGAGCCGAAAGTGTGAAAGACCGTAGGGAGGAGGATGCATAAATCGGGGGTGGGGTTAGGGGCGTGTCCTCCCCTCTCTCTGTTTGCCTGGTGTCCTTGCTTGATGAGATCAGCGGATCGCCTTTCATCATGAGGCAGCTCTCACGCTGCTGCTCGCACTGCCGTCTGTCCTCTTTCTCTCTCCTTGTCCTCCCTCTTTCTCTCTCTCCTTCCCCTTCTCTCTGTTTCGGGCTGCCGAGCTGGAGTTCGGAGCCGGAGCCGTGACACAGGACGGAGTAAGGAGTAAGGAGTAAGGAGTAAGGAGTGGGACGGCGGCTGCCACGGCTGGGATTAACCTCAGGGAGGGGGTGGGGGGGGTTACATCTCTGGGGAGAAGCTTCTTTTCTCCTTCCTCAGCAGGGAGACGCATAGAAAAGAGAAAGAACTAGTGTGCGCTTCTTCTCACAAAGAGAGGAGCTCCTTTCGTCCTTTATTCCAGCGTTTTTTTTTCCCTGAACGGGCAACAACAGGGGAGTTCTGCCGGGGAGACCATCGCAACCGGGTCAGTGTAAGAGGCATGTGTTTGTGTGTGTTTGAGCGTAATGAAGAACTTGATGTGTGTTTACTTGTGTGAGGAAACTATCTTGTGATCTTTCATTTCTTCCCTTCTTGCTTTAGGCGGGTCCTGCTCTTGAGGATAGTGTGCTTGTGTGGGTTGGAAAGAGAAGTATTTTTACCTGAACCAGCTGTGTTTTCTCAGCTGCCATGCACGATCAGATAAGGTGATTAGAGGACAGCTGGATCTTCTCCTCCCAGAGTTGCGCGTCATGGCTATCGTTTGTCTTTCTCTTTCCTCTGGTTTGGTGTTCAGAGGAAGCGTTCCCACAGCGCTGGCTGACTCTTAGCCCGGGAGCAGATTTGAATGCTTTTCATTGTGTCCCTCATGTTCGTGTGCACGCGCGGCTTGTGGATTTGCATGTGTCTGTTTGTGCGCGTGTGGCTGTGTTTCCAGTGGGGGAATGTTTATGGAACAGACTGTGTGTGTTTTTGTGTTGAGTGCAGTGGGGCATCTCTCACAAAGAAGTACTGTGGTGGTGTTATGGTACAGTGGTGATATCCGATAGTAATTCCGTTGTACTTTTTTACATTTACAAATTTTACCTGTAAAACAAAAGTCATGATATTGCAAAGCCATGGTCATTCTGTGGTGCTTTGATAGTACTGAAAGATTTTACCACGATGTTATCATGGTAATTGATATATGACCGTACCGAAACATACTATGGTACATGCATGCCATCACTGAACCCTGGTACCAACACAGTACTTTTTTGAAAGGGATACTACAGTTCAAAAAGATATAAACCTTAATATTACTATGGTCCATACCATTCAAAAAAACAAAACAAAAACACACACACACATGATTTAATGCCCTGAAATACATAGGAATACCTTTCTTTCTGTGTTATTTCAGTATTATTTATATACTATTTTAAAATGCATACTATTTTGCATTAGATTTTATTTTTATATTTTCAGTTTCATTTTAGTCTAAATATTTCTGCGCTTTTGTCCTGGTTATATTTCTGTTTATATTTATCTTTATTATTATTATTATTATTTTATTTCAGTTTTAGTCATTTTAGTAATTCAACTTTTTTCAGTTGCCCAGGCAACATTTCTATTTTTTTATCTAATATTTATATTTTATAATATAACACCATGTTAATAGTTATATTCCATAGTGCTTAAAGATGACCATATTTATGTACAGTGGTACCATGTCCAAAGAACATGATAACGTCATGCCAATTTGACATATTTCACCGTGTTGAACAATTACCATATTCACAAAAGGTGATATTTATATGATATTACCACTGTACATATCCTAAAATACCACACTACTTCTAAGCCAAAGTACCAAAAGCTTATCATGTTCATTTTCTATGGTGCAAGTCCAAAAACCTTGATGATTTCATGTGCCTTTTTGTGAGTGATCTCTGCATGTGTGTGTTGCGAGCAGTTTGGGACAGGGGCACAGGTTGTGTGTGTGTGTGGGACAAGGAGGGCAGTGGGACTGCTTTAATCACTGAGTGTGTTGTCTGAGAGCAGTGGGCTGGAAAGAGCTGACTGGAGCTGCTCTGTGGGGAGAGGCTCTTCTGGGAGAGCTTAGAGCTCAGCTGTTAGCCGTGTGAAGAGCTACACAACCATTTGCCTAACCATTCAATGTCCCTCCTTTGGAGAGGGCCACTGGATTAGTGCCAGACGCATATATGTGTGTGTGTGTGTGTCCGTGCTGCTTAAGGGTTTGAAAGGACAGGAGGTGGGCTAGCACATCTGCCACAAGGCTGTATGTGTGTGTGTTTGTGTGTGAGTGTGTGATTACCGGTTTTGGGTTGGGGGTGGACACTTTCGTCACAGTGATAAATGGCTTTTGGGCTGTCAGAAAGCCTGGACTTCAATGGCTGTGTCTTATATTTACACTCTTCCTGCACATAGCTGCATCTGATGTTCTCACTGCAGCGCCTGAAGACTTTTGTGCTCATAGGCACAGGGAAATTGAATGGGAAATTATATTGTGAGATATTTGGAACAGATTAATAGGAAGTATAGAAAAAAAAGTCACATTTAATGAAAATCAGATTTAGCATGGCCCTGTCACAAAGGTTTGGGATGTTTCATTGGCTTTCTGGTGACAAATAGATGCTTGAAGTCGACAGTGTTTTATTAAATGGAGTTTTATTGTGGTATTTATCATAGTTATTTTGCGATAGTTTATAACGTGGACTTGTTTTGCTAGACGGAAAGAAATATAATTGGATCTTGTATTGGAGATATTTGGAACAGCTTTAAAAGTTGTTTTCAGCGTTGGTTATAATAAGAAAAGTTTCTTGAGCACCATACCAGCATATTAGGATTTATAAAGGATCATGTGTCACTTAAGACTGAAATAATGGTTGAAAATTCAGTTTTGCCATCACATGGATAAAGTACGTACATGGTAAGTAAACTTCAAAAACAAAATCTTACCGACTCGTGTTTCAACAGTAGTGTAGGTTTGGATGTTTAATAGCTTTTTTGGTGACAAATGCACACAGGCTGCCATACTTTATTCAATATAATAGTTTTGTGTTAGTTTGTAATACATGCTTGTTTAGCTAGACAGAGAAACTGAACAGGGGTTTATATTGGGATAATTGGAATAGGGCTTAACAGGACATACAGGCAAAATGGCCACATGGTATAAACATTAGATGTAAAGTAACACATCCTTGTCACATAGGTTTGGATGTTTTAAATGTTCAAAGTCTGTGGTAGTTTTCACGTTGACTTGTTTTGTTCTGGTAAAGTATGAATGATATATTTTTGTCTCTCACATCATGTCCTAGCCAGGCTCAATGACATCAAGCTAAAAACAATTAAAGCAATCTCTTACATGCTAATCTGAGTTTATGAATTAACCAACAGCAACTTCAACAGAAGACAGGACATTTTGTCAGGGTTTCTATTCCTAATCTGTAGGTATCCTTGTGAAAAACCCCAATCCTGCTCCACATATGTTCTGATTTACACGTTTTTTACATGTTACATTGTCTAGGTCTGCTATTCCGACTTCAGTCCATATAAAGTGTTTGTATGACACTTTAAAAGGATGAACTGACTAAAATCGTCTTTTTAAAGTGCTTGTAAATGCACTTAGCATTGACAGAAAAATTACTTATCTCTGGTTTGGAAACATTGTCACATTTGATGTTACTCTTGTGACCAGATTTCACAGTCCTGAATGTTCTTATGCTGTCATTTCCTTTCTGTTCTCGTTTGAGAATATTTTATATTTATGTTCTGTGTGACTGGTATTTTAGTGTGCAGACGAGGCGGGGGTTAAATTAAAATTAGTAAAGTGTCGTGCGAGGGGGTTTTTGTTGCTATGAGTAGCCGCGCATACGTTGTAAACAGATATCTGACTTCTAATTAAAAGCAGCGTTGTCGTAAGGTTTGCATTTATCCTGTCTCGGCTGTATTCGTAGTCTCTAGTTTCACTTTGATGTGACAGGCTCCAAGGGCGATCGCTGGATTCATCTGCTTGTGTGTCACTTCAGAACACATCTCGCCCATCAGGACATGTCATACGGAGAACTTTCTCTCACACACTCGAACTTAATACCCAGTGTGCAGGAACGTCTCATAATTTTTATTACTAAACATGGCCGGTGACTTATACTTTATTCCAGAATGTTCTGAACAGAAAAACAGCAAGGCCTGCTTTGACAGATGCCTGTTGTGAGAGCATTTTTTCTCACATCACGTGCGTGTGTGTGTGTCGGCAGTGTGTCTCCATGGGCTAGGTCTGTTTAATTAGGACTGTGTAGGTGGACAGAGGCAGGGGGGGCATGTGGCCATACGGCTGTCTGTCCTGTGCTCTCTGAATGATAGAGCACTGGACATAGGCTTTACTGATCTGCCCTCTGAGTAAGTGACAAAGAGAGAGGGACAGGGAGATTGATAAGGGTGGGGGTGGGGAGGAAAACAAGACGGAGAGAAACGATGGACAAAAATGCAATGTTAGCACTGCTGGGGAAAAAAACAGGTACTTGTAGATGGTGTGCTGGGTTTTTGCAGGTCTATGAATTGATTGAATTGCTCAACAAATGTCTTACATAAAACAAAAAAGAAATGTATAGTATGAGACTTTCAAGCTTCAATAGGTTGCAAAAGCACCATAAAAATGAACCATATGATTCATTATGCGCTAAACTGCCGTACAAATATTTTGGAGTTTGCTGCTAAGATATTTTTTTTTAAAGAACTCTCAATTTCCTCATGCATTTATGTACACAGAAATACTGGAATATTGTGGAATATTATTGCATTTTAAAGTGAAATTTATTCCTGGCGTGACAGAGCTTAATTTTCAGCTGACATTACTCCAGTTTTAGATTGTCACATTGTCAATCAAAATCATTCTAATATGCTGATTTGGTCAAGAAACATTACAATCAATGTTGAAAACAGTAGTGCTGCTTAATATTTTTATGGTAACCATGACTGTGGTAACTTTTTTTTTTTTTCAGGATGGAAAGTTAAAAGAACAGCATTTTTAAAACCGATATCCTTTGTAACATTATGAATGTCTTCACTGTCACTTTTAATCAATTTAATGCTTCCTTGCGGAATAAAAATATTAATTTCTAAAAAAAATCATATTGCTCATGAACTTCTGAATGGTAGTGTATAAAAAATCTTCTAAAGCCATACAATAAGAACAAAATTTAGGTTCACTGAAAATACATTGAAAATTTCCCCCTGTGATCTGTTAACTACTGCAGCCAGATCATTCAGTCAGTAAGGATTTGACCAGTTAATCATTCAAACTAAATATTCAAGCAATTCATAAAAAAAGACCTGAATGAAAAGAACAATTTATTCACAGATCTAGTAATGAACTCTCATGACTGTGCAAAGGAGAACTAGAGCAGCTGTTCAGAATATCAGTGAGTAACAACTTAAATATCAGGTCTGTTCATCACACAAAGCTGTTTTATTCAGAGGATTTATATTATACATTTGTTAGGTAGCTCAAGAGCAACTGCTTTTAAGATACATTCATGCTGCTTTTTTGAAGCTTGAAAGTTATAGTCCTCATTCATTGTAATTGTATGAAAAATACAGTCAGGTACAACAAAATCAAAATCTCTTTGTATGTTTCCGTTTCACAGCAGAAAGAATGTCATATGGGTTTGGAAGGACTTGAGAATGAGTGAAAATTTTCATTTTTGGATGACCTAATCGTTTAAGGTAGTCTGATTGATAAGATGATTTATTAGCTTGAAATCAGGTCTGAGGTCTGACAGTCTAGCTAATCAACAGTCTAGACCAGCTGCCTTTTCAAACTGGTTTTAACTGGTCTATCCAGCTGGGAGTGAGTTAAGAAACAAGAGACAGAAAGTGTGAGCAAATGAATGACACTAGCCACAGAGGAGAGAGAGATGTTCCTGGTGAAATGGAGAGAGAGAGAGAGGATGCAAAGATAAACAACAGATGGCGAATGTGTGTTCCTACTCATCAAAGCCACCGGTGGCTGGAGGTGTGCGTGTCCATCACGTCTCTGGTGACCAGGGTAACGCAGGCGAGGGGCCAGGCACCAGGCTCTCGCTTTATCACAGCCCCCCCCCCAGCATCCTGAAGGGAAACGCTAGCCCCCGTGTGCCACACAGCGTGCGAGAAAGAGGCTCTGCTGAGGGTCTGATGGGTGCTGAAACATAAACAAATTCAGATGAGGATGTAGGTCTACACAGTAATGTCCAGTAGACTAAACAGTGTGAACACACAGACAAACGTCACATAGGTCAGCTCCACAGATTCAGATGTGTATTATTTAAAGAGGTAATCCTCTAAAAATTAAAATTATGTCATTATTTACTCCCCCTCATGTCATTCGAAAACTGTATGACTTTGTTTGTTCTTTGGCACACAAAAGAAGATATTTTGAAGAACCAAACAGTATTGGGTTCCATAGACTTCCATAGAATTTTTTGTCAATTTTGTCCATCCGTCATGGAATAAAACCAAAGTGAAATAACCAAGTGTCCATCCATTCATCCATCCATCCACCCACGCTGTGATTTTTGTTGGTTCTGTCAGTTTTACTTCGTCAAATGGGTATATTCACACTTGGTCATTTCATGCCATTTTATTTCAACTGTAAATGTCCTCCAAGATGCAACACATGGCTTTCGGCCAATCAGATTGCATGGACAGACCTAACTATTGTGTAAAACAGCATTCAGGCCTTTCAGGCGAGCAGCCTGGGGTCTGCGATATTATCATTCCTCTAGTCATGCAGAACAGCTACAAGCTCTTGAGTCCTGGGGAGTTCGCCAAACACCCAACGCAGTAACGGAAAATTCAATTACGCTGGCCCGAAAACAAAGAACGTTATCTTTATGATGGGACAAGCAAAACAAATAGTGTGGAATGGCAAATTGAGGAAGATGTTTATTATCCAAAAATGTTGCAGATGGAAGACCAGTTTCGATTTTTATTCTTAATTTCAATAACCCAAAACGGCTTCCAAGCATAGAAAAAAAGACATTTGGCTTGATTGAAAACATCACTCCACAGAGGAGCCACAGGGCACAATTATACCAGGATTGTTTTGACTTCTACTTTGCTTTTCTTTGACTTATAGCCATAGCAGCCCCATCCCAGCAACACGCTCACCAGCCGAGTGGTTTTGTTTTTCTAATAGATAAGTCAGCACAAATGGGCATTTTCCCATGCGGAGACGTACGGTCCTGGCAGACCGCTTTTATCTGTAGTCTTGTCTCGCATGGCTAAGCAGATGGAGACAACACATCAGCGGTCCATTAGAATGAGGTTGTTATAATTGCGTTAGTCGTGTCTCATATGGTTCGGGATCATTACCCCTGAGGAGAGCGAGTGTAATTGATGTAGTGGACTTTTTTCTTCTTTTTTTCCACTTCTCAGCTTGACTTTGACATTTTATATCAGCAGTGTAACGCCCCAAAGGCATGGTACAGTCATGCCATGCGGTCACCATCTTACGGCGTGACTCAGTCACTCTGCTGTGACGCACTGAAATACACCAGCTGTCTGTCTGTCTATCTATCTATCTATCTTTGATCTATCTATATCTGCCAGTCTGTCTGTCTTTCCATCCATCTGTTTATTCATTTATTCATCTTTACTGTAAGTTGTCAACACGGTTGAAGTTAAAAGTCAAGCTATTTTGGGCGATGGTAGATACAGGAGGTATAATACTCGGTTTTATGTAAACATAAATATAGAAATATTAGTGGGTATGAAGTGGACATTTTTGAATCGTCCTAATGCACTTTCAGTTTTATACATTTTCAGGCTCAATCCGGTGCTTAATGGAATGAATTGATCCACAAAAAGCTTTTTGTTGTCTCGTCAGTGTATTTTGTGTTTCTTTTTCTCAAACCTTGTTTTACAAGCCTTCATGTAATTACCTAATGTGAGAACAGTGTTTAAAAGTCTGTCTACAACTCCCAGACTAACAGCGTAATTATTTTTGTGTCTGTGTTTATTACAGTTATTAGTGACTACAGCGGTTTGAATGAGGGAATGTTAGTTAAACTGACGTATACGCTCTGAACCAAACACAACCTGAATGAAACACATTACTGTGCTTCTGCACGGCAGCAAGACTGTGAAACCCTTTGTGCCCTGCTGCGGGAGACTCTCCAGCTCTGAAATACGATACGGAAAACCTAACACCTCGACTCCTAGCACACGTTATGATAGCTGTGAGTGGCATGTTAGGGCAGCAACCTCTCTCTCTTTTTCATTCATTCTTTCTCTCTCTCACACGCACACATTCACATTCTATCCTACTTCTTTCATTACCTCAATTATTTTTCCTTTAATATTGGTAACTCTTACCCAGTATTCCGGGCTCTGACTGTCTGGCTGTCTGGCTACCCTCCTTCCTGTCGTCTGAATTCAGCTCTCTCTTTTCCTGTCTCTCTTTCTCTGTGACCTTAATGTGTTGAGACCGTCTGAGATGTGTTTCTGCCCATGTATGGTATGTGTGACCTTTTTCCTTTGTGTTGGTGACCCACGTTGGTGATGACTGTTCGTCTGACTGAGTGTGAATATGTTGTTCAGCACTGCTATGGAGAAGCTAAAGAAGCGACACTTCTAACTTGCCTACATCGTAGTATCGTAACTGAGGCGTTTTTACAGTATCGTAGCTTCTCCCATAATGAGCTGTACTCTGACAAGTAGTAGTCTAACATGGCGCTGTTTAGTGTTAATTGTATCACACAAACAGCCTAACAAGCTACAATAGTGTAGTAATATTCAAACACACTCTTCTAGCTCTTATTCAGTTCATTTAGTGAGTCAGTTTGTTTAATGGTTCATATTAATGAAGTGGATACACTATTCACTGGTTTATTTGAATTGAAATTCTCTATGCTACATTTGGCTTTTTTTGTAGTGAAATAAACGTTGACATATGGAAACAGCTAAATACTGCTGTTTATCACTATGCTTTGTTTTTCAAAGTTAAACTTTTTGACTTCTTTGAAACACTGCATTCATGGAGCAGAAGAATCGGTTAGATACTTTGCAACTGTCAGATGCAACGGACACAATAAGACAGTTTATGTAAACATCCCCTAGCTGTCTTTTTTGTAGAGCTGCTTCGTGGGCTGAGACTTTCTTATTCAAGGAAAAGACCATGCATCACTTACTGTAGCAGGAAGTTCCTGCTAGCGTTTCATACATCAGTATCGCATCTCCAGCACACTCTGAAATGGGCTTTTAATGTGGAGGTATTTTTGTGACATTGAGGCTGATGCGAACTGAATCTCTCTCTTTTGTTCTCTCTTTTTCCTTCTCTCACCCTTTCTCACAGGAACCTAGAAATAAATAATGCTGTGTTTTGGCTTCCATTCTTTTCCCTAGTGCTGATTCTCATACTTAGAGTTATTGAGACAGTATTAAGGCACATATTCTTCATGTAACTTATCCCATGCCATTTGTGTTACAGACTCCAATGATGCCTGAAAATGTGCAGAGACCGATAATGACTCTTTTATGCAATCAGATTAACAATCAAAATAATCACAATAGCCAACAGCCTCATGGTTAGTGTATCGACATACAGTGCAGCTGCGCTCACACATGGAGACCCAAATTCGATTCCCATCTTGAGGTCCTTTGCCAATCCCGTCCCCTTCTGTCCTCATAGTGCTTTCCTGTTCATCTCTCTACTGTTCTATCTATAAAAAAGAAAAAGGCCATAAAATAATAATAATTACAATCAAAATAATTTTACATTGGTGAAGACTTTGAACTTCCAAGCCATAATTAGAGATGAGAATATCATGTGGATTTTGGGCTCTTTTGACTTGAGCCTCCTTGCAATCACGCAGAACAACAAGCAACCACCCAGAAGACCCTAGCAACTGCAAAATAATGCTGTAAAAATCGCAGAAGATAGCAATGCTCTGGTAGTCACCCACACCTTGTGGCAGCAGGTTTCGCATACACAAGCATGGCAGCAATTTTCTTCAGGTTTTTTTTTGTGGTATTTATTTATTGCCATTTTCCAAAAGGTACCTTATTAAAATACATCTGCTAAGTGATTGAAAGTGGCTATAGCTCTTTAGAATGAATAGCATTTATACAATTTTTTAAATGCAGTATATGTGGGTCTGTATTGCGCTGTGTTGACATAAGCTGGGCTGTTTTTGAGCTACAGGTGACATGTCTTGTCACATGTGAATATGTGCGTCTTCAGTGTTTCTGTATGTCATACAGAAGGTGTCTCTTTCTCACCTGCAGCACTCATTATTGCATCCTTCCCCATGGCAGTCTCTCACACGCTGTCAGGCTGCGGTTGGCCATGATCCTCTCCTTCTGCTCATCTTCATGTCTTCTTATTTATGTGCTTCCTTTATTTCTGTTACCATTTTTATCCTTAACACCTTTGAGATTCACACTTTTAGTTCTAGATGCACTCATAAAACCAGCCTGCAGACTCTTTGATGCTGTTTTAATGACGTTGTATGTTGGTGTGTTTTCTCCTAGGGCTTCAGTAAGGCTGGCACTTTCGCCACCGCTGATGCTGACGAGAGTTTGGGGGCCTCAGGCTGACGTCTTGGTGCTTTGATGAGGTAACGGCGGACCCCAGAAGCCCAGCCCCTGCATTACACCATCCCTTCCCTCTCCCCTCCTCCCTACCCCTTTCCAACCAGCCAAGCCATGGGCCAGAAGATCTCAGGGAGCATCAAGTCTGTAGACGTGCGCGGGGAGCCGTCCTACAGGCCCCTGAGGAGAGAACTGAGAGGGCCGGATTTCTTCAAACCAGCCCGGCTGGACCTACTCCTGGACATGCCCCCTGCTCCGTATGAGCAGCAGCTCCGACATGCCTGGAACCCGGATGACCGCTCGCTTAATATCTTCATCAAGGACGACGACAAACTCACCTTCCATCGGCACCCTGTTGCCCAGAGTACCGATGGCATTCGCGGAAGGGTGGGATACACGCGAGGACTCCACGTTTGGAGGATCCATTGGCCTACTAGGCAACGGGGCACACATGCGGTGGTGGGCGTGGCCACGGCAGATGCCCCGTTGCACTCGGTGGGCTACACTTCTTTAGTTGGCAGTGATAGCGAGTCCTGGGGCTGGGACCTGGGACGTAACAAGCTCTACCATAACAGTAAGAACCGGCCGGCCTCTTCTGCACCCACATACCCAAGCTTCCTGGAGCCAGAAGAGGCCTTTGTGCTGCCAGATGCCTTGATGGTGGTGCTGGACATGGATGAGGGCACGTTGAGCTTCATGGTGGACGGACAGTACCTCGGAGTGGCCTTCAGAGGCCTTAAGGGTAAAAAGCTGTACCCCATTGTCAGTGCGGTGTGGGGCCACTGTGAGATCACCATGCGCTACATCAATGGCCTAGATCGTAAGTATTCACTTTCTCCAGAGTTATAGTTGTTTGATACTTAAAGATCTTGATTGAAATTTCAGCTTTCAGCTTGGAGGTTTTGTAAACTTGCTTGAATTGGGTTGATGTGGTGTAGTGGTTAAGACTCAGAAACCTGAAGATTGCTTGTTCAATTCCATCACCAGTTTACTCCAGAGCAAAGCATTAACCGCAAATTGCTCCAGGGGTCCTCTCATTGTCCCTCAGGAAGCTTGGGCGTTGCTGCAGGCATGTATTCATTATTAATGTGCAGCAACAATGAAACACGCAATGGCAGTGGAGGCAGTAAGGCTCAAAACATTGCTGGTTAGCTTAGCTGTTTTCTACAACTCACATAGCATTAAGGTTAATGAGTAGAATATTTCGTTTTGATATTCACAGGAAACATGCTTATGAGTTTGGTGCATGTATGGCTGCATATTGTGTGTTCTGTGCAAGTGATTGTATTAGTTTGAAGCACTCAGAGCTATCACACCATTCACAAGGCCAAACACTGCGCCTCTGTGTTTGTAAAGTCTTGAAACTCTGCTTCACCCATCATCAGCATGTGTTTTGGAAACACTTTTTTTCTAATCCGCTCCTGCCAGGCAGACGATGTGTGTGTATAAGCCAGAGAGTTTGTGTGAAACGGCATTTTAAAGCCAGAGGCATGGTTTTGTAACCCTCTGAGCTTTATTTGATAGCATAACCTCAAGGTGTTTTTTTCTCCTCACATCTTAGAGAACAGAGATTCAGAGTCATCTGGTAGATTTAGCTGTTTCTCCATGAAAGAAACTCCACGTTCAAACATCCATACCTGTGGATGTTTTATTTTTTAGCTTACTCTGCTTCATGTCATTCTAAAACCTGCATGACTTCATTTCTTCCGTGCAACACAAAAGAAGAAATATTGTGAAGAACTTTCTGGTCCAAATGAAATTGGATCTTATTTATTTTCTTTGTATGTACAAAAAAACATTTGACATATTTAAAATAGTATTTGTGTGTGTTTCAATAAATGATTGGAATGACATGAGGATGAGTAAATAATGATCAAATTTGGAATGTTTTTACCATGGTAAAACACTGAGTAACTTGCTTTTTTAAAGTAGCAACAGATGTATGATAAAAGGCACCAATGTTTAATTAAAAAATAAACTTATTGATAATTCCAATCACAAAATTCCCTGTTATTTTTTGGGAAATTACATTTTTTGATAATCACTTTCATTTTCACAACAAATGAAACGCCTCATTCCCTGTAGACATTTCACTCCGTTGATTAAATTGTCGATGCTAAAGGAATAAAAGTGTGATATCCCTTCATAAAACTTGTCATTGTACAGGACTTCAAAGTATTAATTTAATAAGCAACCCAGTAAGCCCATAAGCAGAATCCTATCAGTGTCATTTCAGCCCTGTTTATATGGATTAGGTTGCTTTGGCCTTGGTGTCTCAGAGTCTTCTCCTCCGTGGTGTGTTTTCATATCAGGGGACAGAGAGCAGTGTGGGACACTCTCAAAGCCCCCTCGTCTGAAGTTGAAAGAGCCCTCTTTCTCCCTTTCAGATGGAAAGAGCAACTCAGTAAGTGGTCCGAAGAAGACCGTTTGAAATCTTTTCAAAGCTTCTAGTAAGCATGTCTTTATTTGCCGGAAAATTGTATGAAATGAGCGAAGCAATGTGTAATGCTTGAGAGAGAGAGAATTCTGTGAATCTCAAGAGGTGTTTGGCAAAGCCATCTTTGGACCGGATCGCTGAGCTGCATTTGGAAGCTTGAGGTTTCCAAAGTAGTGTTAAGATTTGCTCTGAGGAGGATTGTGGGTTTATATACACGTTTTAGGTGTTTTGCACGTTTTAAGTCGCGTGCAGGAGGCTGTTAAGCACCTTTCCTTGTGGAATGCAGCCACAGTGAGAGAGAGAAACATGGGTAATGAATGCAGCAAGGTCTGAAAAATGTAAGCTGTGACATTTTTAGATATGTGCAGCACAATCTAAACCCCAGGCTTAATTTTAATATATATACAAGCATGCTTCAAACACTGACTTATTACACATCTCAGCGGACAATAGCAAACTAGTTTCATTACACACACACTCAGAGCTGTCTGAATGAATCAGACTCCTCTGTGGTAAATAGGTCTTGGAATAGATACTTATGAGTTTAAAGTGTCCAGGGTAAGAGACTGTGAGAGATAGAAAGAAAGAGATAATGTAAACACCAGAGAAAGAGAGAGACTGTGTCAGTACCCAGTGAGCTTCTTCCTTAGACATAAATATTAAAGGAATAAATAAATAGCTTCCTAATTGGACTGAAGTTGTGGGTATTATAGGCTTGATGTCTCATAAATTATAGTGAGACACCATTTTGGGGCATCATGTGCACAGTGTTCAAAAACCTAGTGAGCTGCTTAATCAAACAGCGCATTTGGGCATCATAGACTTGTATCTTTATTGTCTAGAAATGCTTTCTAGGTAGACAGCGCTCTAGGTTATGAGACATTAGTAGGCAGCTCAATAAGTTGAGACGCCACACCTATAACACTCATATGAGTGAAAATAGCCTATATGTGAGTGAGAGGAACTCGGCGAGAATACTTGAGGATCTGTGAGGAAAGCCTGAAAACACTGGTTGTGTGAGAACAGGAACTCAGACGAGTGTGAGTGTGGGAAAGAGATGTTATTTGTGTCTGATTATGGGTGTGTGCGTACCAATTCTGAGAAGGCGAGTGCAGGTTTTGTGTGAGAGAGAGGGAGAGCGAGGAAACTGTGAGAAGTAAGACGCGTCTCTGCCTCGGTGGAGCCCACGTCTGTCTGTTCTGCTGTGTGCCATGTGTGTGTGAGTGACAGCACCCTGAGAAGTTATCCGCAAAGCAGTGGAATAGTGTTTATCACTACCGCTATGATTCATCACACTGCAAATGAAAAGCAGCAGGCAGGCCCTGAACAAGCCTCACCACTGTGCACACTAGGTACACATGCTTGGGATGGGTCAGGATGGGCAACTAGTGCACCTGTCTGACTAGATGATTAGCTTTATCTAGAATTGTTACTAAATTTCTGCTTTAGCATTAATATTTTAGTGGTGGTGATTAACTAATACACATTTCTGTTAAGAACTCCATTGTTGAGAGGACTGTGTAGTTGACTACACATTTTTGCTTGCAGTCTGCACGTTATTTTGTTGTTTTATACATGTAGATTGACTTCACTAGCTAAGTTTCGGTCCCACTTTATATTAGGTGGCCTTAACTACTATGTACTAACATTTAAATTAATCATTTGATACAATGCACTTATTGTGTACATGTTCTTACATTGTACTTATATATTTAAAAATACCTATATGTAATTACATCTCTAATTAATTTCTGTAAATACATTTATAATTACACTGTTGACCCAACCCTTACACCTTAACCCACTCTTATACCACCAGACCTGTGCCTAACTTTACCCGTATTCCACTTCAATAGCAGCAAAAGTGTTTTGAAATACAATATGACCACAATAAGTACATTGTACTTATTTTTGATGTAAGTACATAGTAGTTAAGGCCACCTAATATAAAGTGTGGCCTAAGTTTCTATCCATCTATTTTCATGCACATTTTGGGATATCGCATAAAAAAAAAAAAATACAAATCTTGGAAACGCCAAGATGCGCATTAATTCTAAAAATGTGCATAAAAAAAAAAAACGAATGCGCTTAACTAAGTCGGATAAATTTCTTATCCGGTAAGAAAACATGCGCATAAACTACAAACAGTTTTAGCAAATAAATTGCTTAATGCGCATCAAAAAAGACCTGTGACTTTGTAATGGGACAGCATAAAACTGGACCAACCAACGGACCGATCTCATTGCACAGCATCTAAAATGCTTGAGCAAAGTTTTGTCAAAGTGATTTGTTATAATTAACTCCCAGGACTGCTCCTAAACAGCAGGCTCTGAAATAATATAACATGACTGCATTTGGTCTACACGCTCTGAAGTTCATAATTTATTGTGTGCAAAAATGATTATACAAAGCGCCTTCTCCTACTGCAGCAAATTAAGTTTTTCTTTGTGATATTTATGCGCAAGTTAATCAGTAAGTGACTATTTTGTTCTCTTCAACTCACTGGATGGAAACATCCACAGAGTTGAAATATTCACAAATATTTAAAGCGATATTCCAATTTTGCGCATTTAGTTTAATTCGTAACTTTGGATGGAAACATAGCTACTGACCGGTGTGTCGTGTCTTGTTGTTTTTGTCTGTATGTTTGGACACCATTCTGAATTATAAAGAATCTGAAGTTCTAATTCTAGACTATTGGAATTGAAGTAGCAAACAGGAACTATAACTGTACATTAAATTTAAATAGAAGTAGAATTAAAATGGCTTGAAATGAAGAGAAATTATTTTAATCTTGTTTGACAGCCTTGATTAAAATAATCATGTGTCATAAATTTGACAGTTTTCAGGGAACATGTCAAATTCAACTATGGGGTCATTATCACAAGATTTAAAAAATAAAATAAATAATAATAATAATACTTTTATTCAACACATTATATTGAGCAAAAAGTGACAGTAAACACATTTTTATTACCAAAAATTATATTCTATCATTAATCATTTCTATTCATCAAAATATCCTGAAAATCACAATCAGCAAATTAGAATGATTTCTGAAGGATCATATGACACTGAAGACTGGGTGACAATTACAGGAATACATTACATTTTAAATTATTTTGAAATAGAAAATGGTTGTTTTAAATTGTGATATTTCACAATGTTATTTTTTTTTTTTACTGTATTGTTGTTAAAAAAGGTGGAGCATAAGATATTTTTCAAAAACATTAAACAAAAAATCTTACTAACCCTAAACTTTTGCATTCTGTTTCATTCTGTTGTGCTTTGTCCAGTGGTTTTTGAACCACTTCTTGTGTGCATACCTCGTAATAAATGGGTCTGATCACACGATTCTTTATTACACTATTTTTTTTTTAGAGGTTCCTTTAAAGCATTTAGTCGACTAGTCATTCAGAAATCCTGCCAACTATTCAGTTCTCAAAATATTTAATATTGTACATCGTCAAAACACACATCCCAGCGCTTCCACTTCAGTGGCGTGTGGATGCCTGACATTGTCAGCAGAAAGAACCAGACAGTGACACTGTTCACCATATTACATGCTTTATCGCTCAATTCTATGTCTATGACTCATAAGTTTTTGTGATTATGAGGTCAGCCAGCCAGTCTGTCCGCATCTAGTGCCATTATGCCATCAGTAATGAGGAAGATGACCAGAGAACCATTTGACATTATATAAACATGCACTAATTGCCAGCGTCCAACCAAGAAATGAGTGGGAAATTGACATGCGCCACCCCATTGTGAATGTGTAACACAGTAGATATAATTGAGAGATGGCGGAGAGCTTCTGTCTGTCTGTGTTTTCTCTTTCTCTCTCTCTCTCATTTGCTCTCTGACTGGCAGAAGGCTGCTGTCACTGTGCCCTGTATTGTCAGGGATTAAAACACCAATTAGCTCTAGCTATGATTCATCACACAATAGCGTCTGATCCACATTCCCACTCCAATAGCATGCTCTCTCAGTCTAAGCATCAGAGAGAGGGAGACAGAGAGGACGAGACGAGGGCAGGTATACAGAGAATGTAGAACGCGTGCTACATAGATAATTACCGCCCGTCTGTGATCAAAACGAACAAGGAAAGACACAAAAGCCGACTGTCGTGTAAACACAATTCTTGAGATGTACGCAGTGTCCCAGTGTGCCCTCGAATCTGCTTGCCCATATAGGAACATGCAACAATACTAAATGTTTTGATATATAATGTATTTTCTATAATAATAAAAAAATAAAAAAAAATAAGACCCTTTATAAATAAAAAATTACAAAAAATGACTGTTATTGTTACAAAAATAATACACTATTTAATATTTAGTTATTTATTTTTATTTATATTAACAATATTTTATATAATAAAAAAACAATAAATCCAAAATGTTACTTTTTTTTTTTGTATGACAGAGTGATGTCTCTCTGTCTGTGTGAGATATGTTAGTAAGTGGAGAGGGCTGCTGTATGGGTCAGTGGGTTAGCGCTGCATGATGTTACTGGCCTGAGGCACTCGCTTAATACGTTGGCAGGGTCGTCTGCATCGGAAATGCTTATCGGAAAGATTACCGTTCTCTCAGGCTCTCTTGGGTGTGTGTGTGTGACTCAGTAGTGCTGTTTGGCCACATCTGTTCCTTAAGACCTAAGCTATGTTTGCTAAGCTGTATTATATTCTTCCCTTTGATGCTTGAGTCTCTTAAAACACCTACCCTAAACCCTAGGCTGGCGTGCCCTGCTAAAAACAGCTTAAACCAGAATTTTCATGCTGGTACCAATAGGTTTAGTGCTGGTCTAGCTGGTGGACCAACATAGTAAAGACGTTCACCAGAAAGTAATAATGGATTGCGATCAATATTTGCCAAAAAAGCTCTCATGAATTTGTCAAACACTGTATTCTAGATACTTGACTCAGGACATATTAAGTCTAATCTTGCTTATTGTTTTAAGATGGATAGCATGGAAATTGGAAAGCAGCCCAAGTGTGTTTGCATGTGTGTTTATTCTCCTCTTCTGTCTCTAATCGGCAGATGACAGCAGCTTGCTCAGATTTTGTGTGTTAATCCAGAGGCTTGTGGGAAATTAGCATTTGGATAAGGGAGTCAGAGCAATGCTGTCATGCCTTTTAATTGGCCCATCAGCACCTGTCAGTCAGCAGCGGGATGGGGACACCTGCTGTGTCACACATGAACTGATCTTACGAATGCAGTGTGAATCCTACATTATAAACAACTGTAAACCGGGCAAAAATAAATAAATAAAAGACTCTGAAAGTGCCAAAAAATGCCCCAGATATTTGTGATGTGTGGGCATCCTGTCATGAATTTCCCTTTTTTATCTATTATCTAGCATTTCATAATAACTTTTTGTAACCTTATCTATTTACAGGTTCAGTGTCTCTGTAGACACCGTATAGTGACCTCAGATGTACTTATCTTTTCATCTAAAAGAATATGTTGCCATAGTACTGCTATGATATCAGATGATAGTATTGTACTTTGATATACACCATGGCACTTATAATATTCATTATCTCATTCCATACCCTGGAGTTTACGTGGTTCTCCAGTGTTTAAGGAATACCACCGTGTCCAGCATAACTACATTTAATGTTTGAAAAAAAAACATTTTTGTTTGCCATGAAAATGTTGTGATGACATTTATTTAATATGACAAATATTGATATGGAGAATTTCACATAAATGGACAACATGCTGTGTAGGCCTATATGATTAAAAATAAAAAGATAATAAGGTAAAAGAAAAGGAGAAAATGTTAGTATGTTAGTCTGCCAGGTGTCTTAAAATGTGAATATGTAAATGAATGTCTGTATCTGTTAGTTAGTTAGTTAGCCTAGTTGGTTTGTTTGTTAAAGTCAAGACTCTTTAAATGTAAATGAATGTCAGTATGTTTGTAAGTTAATAATTGGCTTAAGTGTTTTAGAATGTAAATGACTATCATAATATTCTAGTTAAAACAAAGTTTCTTAGTGTTAATGATTGTCGGTATAAGTTAGATTGTTAGTTAGTTTCACGTGTCTTAGAATGTACATGACTGTAAGTATCGGTTTTAGTTAGTTGCAAGACTCCTAGAATGTAAATTAATGTCAGTTAGTTAGAGTTTAATTTATATTGTATTTCAGTATTTGTTTTAGTTAGCTAGTTAGTGCCAAGTGTCTTAAAATGTAGATGACTAAGTATGTTAGTTTTACAGTATGTTAGTTAGTTACTTAGTTTTGATTGTAAATGAATGTCAGTATATGTTAGTTTTAGTTAGTTCCAAGACTCTTATAATGTAAATTAATGACAGTTTGATAGTTGTTAATTAGTTAGTTTCGATTATAAATGATTGTTCGTAGGCTATATGATTGTTAGTTAAAAGGAACACTTTTTTTGAAAATAGGCTCATTTTCCAACTCCTCTAGAGTTAAACAGTTGAGTTTTACTGTTTTCGAATTCAATCAGCCGATCTCCGGGTCTGGCAGTAGCACTTTCAGTGCCTGAAAGTAGCCCCCAGCTATATCATAACTAGTTACCTAGCTGGAGACTACTTTCAGGCGCTGTGTAATATCATTGCGCCTGCTGCACCCATGGTACGGCAGCAAAGTTCCTTGATTATTACGCCAGAATGAGAGTATAGTTCCTAGCCATATCGGCCTAGAAAATCGCAACTTTTCATTTTCCGTCAGTCTTAGTACATGATGTAATTACAGAAGAGTCAAGTTTTAAATAGAAAAATATTGAACCTCTCTGGTTATTTTTGAGCGACATGCTAATGGTCTAATCAGATTTAATGATCTATGCTAAGCTACGCTAAAAGTGCCTACTACCGCCATACCCGGAGATCTGCTGAATGGATTTGAAAACGGTAAAACTCAACTGTTTAACTCTTGGGGAGTTGGAAAATGAGCCTATTTTTCAAAAAAAAAAGTGGAGTGTTCCTTCAATTAGTTAAGTGTCTTTGAATGTAAATGACTGTATCTATTAGTTAGTTCCAACCCTCTTAGAATGTAAATTAATGTCGGAATGTTAGTTAATTAGTTAGTTATAGATTGTAAATGAATGTCAGTATTAGTAATTAGTAACTAACAAACATGTACTTCAATGTAAATGGCTTTGAATGTAAATGGATGTCAGTATCTTTGTTAGTTAGTTAGTTTCAAGATTCCAAGAATGTTACAATGTGCATTTAATGTCAGTATGCTTTTTTTCAGTAATTTAGTTCATTAGTTAGTGCCAAATGACTTAGAGTGTAAATGACCATCGGTGTCTTTTAGTTAGTTAGTTCTTTAGTTTTAGTTAATTAGTTCCAAGAGAAAAATATGGTTTCCTTTTTAGACAATGCTATAATCGTCTATCCACAATACCATCTGGTACTGGGCATGAATGGAGAGCACCTGGCATAAGTAGGGAGGGAACAAACAGATGGATAAAGAGGTAAAGAGAGGACAGAGAAGTGGTCCTTACTCTTTTCAGGACAAACAACTTGGTTCCATGTTAATTGAGAGCCAGTCATTAGAGGATTAGTTTGCTGGATCAAGTTTCAGCTAACGCCATAAGGCCACAGCCTCACCCACAGCTATTACATTCATCCTTACAGTACAACAATTACACACACATGGTGAAGTCAAAGGGAGGTTAAGCACATGCACAGAATGCCTCTGTAATGCAATGAGAGAAGCACAGGAGATGTTAAGAAACTGTCGAGTGTTTTTTTTCACAGACCAAGCTGGCAAGCTGCCTGTCGTGGTGACTTGATGCCTTTTTTTTTCCCTGGAAATGTGACAGTTATGAAAGTGTGTTATTAAAGCATATCATTACTGAGTGATAGGGCACCTAAGGTTGGCTCAATACCTCAGGCTCATAATATTTCGAAATGAGACTTACCTTCATGATTGCTGACTGTGCAGTTTGTGTGACTTATCCGCCTGTGTGCACACAACAACTCCACCGTTGGCTTACTAAGCATCATGGGTAATCTCCTTGAAGGCTTATTTTGTAGAAAAACAAATGATAGACAGAAGCTGTTTGTTTAGTGTATAGTTGCAGGGTCTTATACCAAGCTGTTGCAACACGTCAAGCGTTATTCATGCACACTTCTGGATCAAACTCATCAAATGATAGCCAATTATTTATTACACCGCTAACTGCTCAATAACGTTATCAGTCACAGCTGTTGTTTATATAGCTTAATAGCTTTGGCTACACTGGCTTGTAACCACTAACCTGTATTGTAACCCGCTAGTGGAGCGTATCCACGTTTTGACTCTTTGATCCTTGCTTTGTTCCCTCCCCAGCCCGTTTTTCAGCACGTTCTGTCCTTTCTGCACCGCTCTGCGATATTTGCACACCTAATTGCCTGAAGGAGTTTCCGTGGAAACAGACATCATTCAGTCACTGACAGAGACAAGGGGAGAGCAGAGAGTGAGGGAAGACAAAATAAAGAGGGACAGTATGTTCAGTGATTGAGCTGTAGAGACAGTGGGCTCTGTTAATAAGCCCGCCTGCTGGTTCCTGACCGACTCCAGCTCATCAGATCTGGCTATTTCTCATCCTTACACTTATCCAACAGTAAGCCTGACCACACAAATGAGAGAATGAGGTGACCGCAGACATGTAGACGTTTGGATTATATTAAGCGTTATTATCCACAGAGCTTTAAATACAGGCTTTGACTTCCATTGCGCGTGTGTGTGTGTGTGTGTGTGTGTGTGGCAGTCTTTCAGAATGAAAGAAGATATTTTACATTGTGTTATTTGTTCCAAGGTGGAAGTTCAATTGATGTATTTGGAAGAGTTTAAAAGAAGAATCTAGGTACTCTGTATCTATGCTGAAAAAATAGCTTTGAAGAGAATGGCTTGACTCCAGTAGCAGTGCACCTTTTTGACATGTGTATTGATATTGTAGATGTGTGCAGTCATTAGCGGGACTCTTCTTTAAAGGCAAATCATTATGCTTTTAGCCTTACACCTACACTATAGCTGTTTGCTATTCTGTGGCTGTTTCGAATGCTGACTCTGCTCAAAGTCTGCGTATACAAGCTCAAGGTGACCCGGGTGGCAAAATGTTGCATGGATAAAATGTATATATGAATCAGTGGTGCAGTTCAGCTCTGCCTTTGTTCTTTTTTGCATCTTCCTCATTAACTATGAGAAAGTGTGCAAGTTTAAACACCCAGTGAAATTAAAAATTAGATTTGTTTGACCTTTAAACCTTTTTAATGAGTTTTAATCACTTAAACTTATTTTCTACTTAAAATTATATAAAATCCTTTAAATGAGAAAAATGTACTTGAGAAGCGACACTGCACAATATATGTAGGATATGTAAATATTTATACTTATTTTCAGAGAATGTATATTTCATGTAGTTTTTTTTTTGTTTTGTTTTTTGTATAGCGCTTTTTACGATACAAATCGTTGCAAAGCAGCTCTACAGGAATTTAAATTTCCACAATATATTTATATATTGCAGAACCTTAATATATTTAACTTATGGCAAAATCTGGTAATTCTGTATGTTGTCTGAGCGTTGGCATCCTCCGAAGTCCTCTGGGGGGTCGGTATTATCTTTTCTCAGGTGTTCGGTCATCTCAGATCATTTAAGAGTTGGATCCAGACTGAGGCTTCTGTCATTCCTAGTTACCACGGGATGTTAAACAGAGAAACAAATAGAGACATAATTAGCGTAGCTGCTGTTCCATCTAAGCAAAAATTATTTGTTCAACCCAAGCTAAAGAATAATAATAATGCACATGTAGTTGTAATATGTCTTACAGCACTGGCAGATTTCATTTATGCTAAAGCAAATGAAAAAATCTCCCAGATGCAGTAAGACATATCGGTTTAAAATTTTATTAAAAATAAAGTAAAAGTAAATATCTTGTTTCAGGGATTTTTAGATATTTCAACTGTACAAAATTCTCATTAAGAACAGGATTTTTTGGCAGTATTGTCCATGTCTGTTAGTTTTGAGGGTAATCTATGTGCTAATGCATGCCAACAAAATTTCTTTTTAGGGAAATTGAATCATAAAGATTGATGACTCGCACTCAGCTGTGTATGCAAATTACAGAAAATGTTATTTTGTATTAAAAACATGCAAGTATCAGCTTTAACTCAATACGGAATCTTTTAAAGTCCAGTTTTATTCCACCAAGTCACTTTAATAGTGCATGTCCATATTCTTTCTCACTGCCTTTTTGCTCTCTGATCTATCGATTCTCTCTCTGCCTCCACACTTCTCTTCTGCTATATGATCTAAAATCCATGGGAGCCTCTCTTTACAGCCATTACCCTTCCCTCCAACCCTTTTTGTACATCATGTACACATTTTGTTTGCTTTGCATAGGTATACAAGCTATGCAATGTATCAGTATTGTCAAGTGCACATAACCCCTTATAATCATCACTGAACTGAACCTGTTGATTACCACAGTGTGAGAAAAGCTGCCAACTGGAAAGTGCTCTTGAGCAGAGCTGGTGCCGTGGTGGGGTATGGCAAAGGTTCAAATGCTGAGAGAAAGGCCTTTTTCTAATGATGGCTTCATTATCTTCCTTCACCTATGCAGTGTCATCATTTATCTTTGCTCTTGGTCAAATCCAACTACCCTGCAGAAGAAAGACCAACCTGAACTGGCTTGTTAGCTGATCTCCCACCCTGGCTAGACTGGGCTTTTTGACTGGATTTAGAGGGTTTTAAGGGACTTTATGGGAGACCATCGTTCTAGGGATGGGCAACTTCGGTCCTGGAGGGCCAGTGTCCTGCAGAGTTCAGCTCCAACCCTAATCAAGCACACCTGAAGAAGCTAATCAATGTCTTCAAGATATCTAGAAAGTTACAGGCAGCTGTGTTTGATTAGGGTTGGAGCTAAACTCTGCAGGACACCGGTCCTCCAGGACCGAAGTTGCCCATCCCTGATCTAGAATAAATTCAGACCAGCTTGGCAAGCCATGCTGAGAGAGCATCTTAAACCAGCTAAGTCTAGTTTAAATGGGTATTTTCAGCACAGTGAACTCTTTAGAGCCATTTATTTTAGGCCTTATTTGTAGTGTACTAGTGAAATCACACAAAGTAATGAACTGTAAGTTTGCGGTCTCTTATCTTGTCTTCATTACACTTAGAAGTCTCTTACACTTGCCAAAGCTGAATTTATTAGATCAAATAAAGTAAAAACAGTAATATTGTAAATATTATTCAATTTTAAATTACACAATGTTGAAAACCGTTTTGCTGCATAATAGTTTATACTGGAAACCAGGATTCTTTGATGAATTCAAAGTTCAAAAGAACAGCATTTATTTGAAATAGAAAACTTGTGGAACAATATATTATGACTTTATCATCAATTATATAAATTTTGTTCCAAAAGCTCTTACTGACCCCTACATTTATGAAGGTAGTGTCTGTTTTTTCTTAACCGACATAAATATACTTGCATACTAAATAGTAAATGTACTAATAGAAAATGTTTTGTGTGTGGGTTAGGTTAGGGTTAGGGGATAAAAATATAATTAGCTTAGTTTAAATACGGATGGAATGGATTTAACAGAAAGCCCTCACTATGATAGAAAAATGTTAGTTTTAGAAAGAGAGAGACAATCTATCTCTGCAATTCAGTCTGGCTCTGTTACATGTGGTAACTGGGTCTGGCGGTTCCGTTGTTCAAGGTCAGTGATGTGCAGTTGGAAAAGGGGTCAGTAGATCACCTGGTTCAATGGGCAGAGTGTCTGTAAGAGAGCCCTGAAATGAAGACAGTCCATCTACAGAGACTCTTGCCTGTCTCCACTGTCCCCATACAGTAGAACATGCTCGCCACCGGGAGCATTACATTCACACACATAAATTAGCAACTATCAGCATATGCAAATGAGAGTGACTGGTAGAATCTGTGGCGGTGGGTGCTTGTGCGGTCAAGACAAGCAGTGACTGTAGCTCGACGCTTTCGATGTTTCTCTCATCATTGCACTCAGGCTTGTTTACCCAAGCGTAACAAGATGATGTTTGACACCGTGTGACGACGAGAGAGAATTTCACTTTGAAAGTAGGGCCTCTAACGCTTCGCTCGCTCACTAGCTTTGATCTGTTAAATGAAATGCCTCATCCTGAGTAGCACATTAAAGGAACTCACCTCCTCAGATTAAGATGAAGTGCAAATTGCATATCAATTAAAGCGACTGCTCGAAGCTCAGCACTGTGATGACATGGCCATCAGTCACTTTAAAGAGTATTAATACACGAGGGGTGGGGAGTCTTTGGATATGACAATATGAAGAAGTGTCGTCGAAGAGGGGTAAAGGTGAGAGATATGAGTGCATGCACATAGAGAGTAACAGGGACTAGATAAGAGACATCAGGTGGTAAATTGAATTAATCAAATGAATGAATCATATTGTGCAATTGTGCTCATGAGGACACCGGATCTTTCTGGCCTTCATCATGTTCTAGTCTAGTCCCCTATCTCTTTTCTGTTTCTTAAAGATATAGTTCATCCAAAAATTACATTTTTATCATCATTTACTCACCCTCATGTCGTTCCAAACCTGTATGAGTTTCTTTCTTATGTTGAACATAAAAGAAGACATTTTGAAGAATGCTGGTAATCAAAAAGTTGATGGTCCCCATTGACTTCCATGGTTTTCCTACTATGGAATTCAATGGGGACCAACAACTGTTTTGGTTCTTCAAAAGTCTTCAGAATATCTTCTTTTGTGTTCAACATAAGAAAGAAACTTAGGTTTGGAATGGCATGAGGGTGAGTAAATTATGACAAAATGTGAACAATTAAAATGAACTATTCCTTTTAATGCGTCTTAAAAATGCAAGCAAAAAGCTTAAATTAGAACAAAATATGAATGGATAAGAAAAATTTCTAACAAGCAAATAGTGCAAAACATCGTAAGACATTCAAATTTTATTTACAATTGTCGTAAAAAATCATTGGAGGATATGAGAGCCCCTTGTATTCTATGATTAGCCCTTAGTGTTTTATAATCTACATTATTATGTAAGATGTTGTAAAGTATCATCTTCGAATTTGCCCTCTCCAGTGAGTGTCCATACTGATATTACAGAACTCGTAACCTAAACCTTAAAGCACAAAATATTTACAATATTTTTTTTCTTTAACCACAATGAGTTGTTATATAAATACAGGCTCACATTAAGTTTTAAATTACAGTGTTTGAGTGAAAATGTGGGTAGGTGATATGAAATAATTGGTAACACTTTACAGGAGATTCCATATGTTAACATTATTTAACTGTATTAGTTAACCAGAACTAACAATGCTACATTAGTTAACATAAACTAACAATACTTATAATGCATTTATTAATCTTAGTTAATGCCATAATTCAAATCAAACGTTGTATATGTTAATATTATTTAATGGAATTTAGTTCAGATGAACTAATAAAGAACAGTTGTATTTTTTTTATTTACTTTTAATTATATTTTTTAATTAACATTAACAAAGATGAGCAAATACTGTAACAAATATTAATGGACCCAACTAATGGACCTCAATGTGAAGTGTTACCTAATAATAATAATTTACTTTTTATGAACATATTCATTAAATATTAACTCTTAATAAATTAAAAAATAAAATATTTGTATGCTTAATAATTTGTCACACCACAGGACCACTTAAAATGATCTTTAAATGAATGAAAATTAAATTAAAAAGGTGTTGTTGGTGAAATGGTCACATTTAAAGTGAAATGAGAAATACATGAAGAGTAATGGTGAGCAGTTGCAGGAAGGCATACATACAAATGTTTTAACTTAAAATCAGAAGTTCTCTTGTAACATGTAACTTTCTTTAGCAGCAGTTAGCCGTGGTAAACTAATTTCACTAGAGTATCGTTCACATGCAGACCACCTTTTTGGCTGTGATTAGGAACCACAGCCAGTCCTCGACTGGTTTTCCCCACTCTATCTTGTCTCTCTAGAATCCTTTCTTTCATTTCCCTCTCTCTTCGGCTCCATTCTTCCTCCAGCCTGCAGTACATGTGCAGAGAGAAGTGCCATCCCCCGTTCTCCATCAGCATGTCTTCCGCACGGTCTAGTAACCCAGAGACCTGCTGTCTGTCCTGGGGCATCTTGTTATTAAGAACGTGGTACCTCTTCTCGCACTTCTCCATTAGCCACTGGAGATCCTTTCCAGCTGTCTGGATGTGGTCCTGTATGCTGTAGCTGCGCAGACGGTCCCCGAGGGTGAACACGACCATGGTGTGGCGCCACACGCCCTCTGTGAGGATCTCCATGCGTTTCTGTAGGGCCGCTTTCTCGGAGTGGCTAAAGTACAGTAAAGGAATGACCAGGAGCAGAATGTGGGGTCCGGGCTCGCACAGTGACAGGGCGTTAAATAGCTCCAGTTTCTCCTGTTTAGGGACCAGGTTCTCATTCATGCCCCATCCACAGGCATCCACGAGCATCAGCTGTCGGCCCTCAGATTCTCCGTGTGCTACTGCACTGTCTGCTCCACCCCATGTATTAAATGCATCCCTACCAAGGATTGTGTTGCCAACTGAACTCTTTCCTGTCCGCTTCTGCCCCACAATTAGCAACCGCAGAGCAGGGGCAACTTGGTCGTTGCCTGTTAGAAGACAGGTGTTGGTGGGTAAATTAGAGTTTGATTTTCTTCAATGTTGAATAGCAAACAGAGCACTAATAGCATGAGGCACTTACAAAAAAAAAATGTTACAATGATTAAGTCCTGTGTAAACGATTTTAAAGAGATTTTTATTTATTTTTAAACCCTGCATATTCAGCTTATAGTGGTTTGCAACCACATAAACAAAATATTTCAATCAAATTTAGTATTTCTGCCATCAGAGTTTTGCACAGCCAGGCTCTACCTAATGTGAAAAATAAAATCGAATGTAAAATATAAAAAATTATTTGTATAAGTGAAACATATATAAATATAATAGAAATAAAATATAAAAATAAAAATGTCCAGACTCAAGTCTTACCATAATTTTTTGCATTATTGTTGTCCATTAATAGCAGTGTTTTCAGTACACTTGTAATTCAGTCCGAGTCCATCTGACAGGTTGTCACAGGCGTATGGTATGTGAAGGTTCTTCACTGATCTGGTCATTTACATGAAAAGGGAGTGACCAGAAATCTCCTCCTACTTCTGGTTTCACAACTATAGAGAAGCTTTTAGTTCCTCTCACCCACGGGAGTGGGGTTTATTGTTTGAGTTTATTGTTTGTTTTATTGTAGCTATGTATAGGTAGGGACATGTTATGAAATAAAGAAAGTTGTATTTACGTTTATTATTATATTGCCATACAAAGCAGGAAAGGCTGAGTGCTGTTTGTCAGTTGAATGTTGTGTTTTTAAGAGGTGACTGGAAGTGAAATGGTTGTTTTGGTTGTAGAGTCACATGACTGATATTAAGGCCACGAGGATGAAATGTGCCAAAACGTGACTGAAATGACCTCTCTCTCTAGTCAAACAAAATAAGCACTGGGCCTTATTCATGATGACACACCAACAGGACGGATAAGACCGTTTTTGTGCAAATTGTCACATTCAATTGAGTGGGACAATTTATATAAGAGTGGATTTATAAGGATTTACACAGGAATTCATTCTGCTCATGTTTCATTAACAAGGTCCAGTGGGTGAAATCTCACAGAGAGAATATTTTACCTTCACTACAAGGACATTCAATAACAGCAATATTAAAAGCAATATATTGCATTACATCTGGGTGTAAATATTAAAGGTTGTGAAAAACGTGACCAGTTGCTGTTGTCCTTTGCCCTATAATAGGCCAGATTGTTGATTTTATTACAAATTATTAATAGGATTATTAACCTTAACAGAAATAAAAAAAAAATAAAGATTTTACACTGTATATGGTATTAGAATTTTTAGGTATTAATGTGATGATACATTTTTTATGTTACCATTTTTATAAATTTATGATAATATATTTATATATTTTATTTGTTGTAACTGATCACTATCATTTTTTTACCATTTTGAATCATTTTGCAGTTCATTTAAATAGTCCAGCACCCTGCGGTGTGTCAAATTAATTTTTACAAGTACAATATTAGTCACTAAATGTATATAATGCCCTAAAACCGCATGGACAACAATTGAAAAATAAAAATGTAAAAAATAAATAAATAAAAATAAATTGTTATTAGATTTTGTTTTATCTTGGTACAAGATTTAAGAGTTTAAAAGTTGGTATAAGATTTTTGATCAAGTGTGGCCATGTACTGTATGTAATGAAATATTTACAAGAAACTACTAAAAAAAAATCAAGAAGTCATTGAAGTATCCATCGCTTTCTGAAACCTCTTTTAACTTTGTTTGTCCGGATGTAATTGTGTTTTACTGCTGAAGTCACTGTGTTAAGGAAGTTATGTTCCAGACTTACAGCTTGGAACCACATATTTGTGTGCAATAACTGTTATCAAGAACAATAAATGTTGTTATACTGCAGCGTTGTGTTCTTAGAATTAATTTAGCACTATGAGTGAGTTTTCTAAATAGCCGGTAAATGACTGACTAACAGTCATGCTGCCCTGTTTTAAGAACTCGTGGCTTTGTTGTGATATTAAAAATGTGTTTTAGTGCTGTTTTGGTCCTCTGCTCACTTCCCTGTTTCTTTAGTCACTTGCCTCTCAGTACTGCGGTAACTTATTTAAACTCACCCCAGAGGAGGATCTGCACACCACGTGAAAGTCAAAGTGAAGTGATCTGTAAACAGAGGCCTGGCGGAGGAGCGATGGCATCTGAGTTTGAATGACTCACTTCTTTAGGAGGGAAAAATCTTTTTGGTTTGAGCTGAGGAGAGAACAGATGAAAAGAGGATATGAATATAAGGAATATCTGTGGGCTGTAGCTCTGAGCCAAGACACATGGCAGCTATATCTCAGCATGCAATGCTCTGACTTCACACTCTCTTTGGAGAGTTTTATTTATTTATTTATTTACTGTATGAATTTTAAAGGAGAGCTGCTTTGTTGCTGTACCCTCCAGGTGTGTGTGTGTGCGTGCGTGCGTGCGTGTGAGAAAGCAAGACATTTAACCTTTATGTATAATTCGAAAGTCAGTGTCTTCAGCTCCGAGGGAGGAATTCAGATTCACAATTCACTATTAGTGGGGTTTATTTGGACATACTGTCTGCATTGTTTTAGCCCAGAGAAATTATACAAATTGAATAAAGGTACAAGCATAATTTGGTACTGAATGCAATTTGCATACAGTTCTCGCAGAAACAAATTTTGTGTGCTTTGTAAATAAAACGCATGCATTTGCGCTTAAATAAGCACTTTAGTAAATTCAGCCCCAGACTGTATTGTTTTCTTATATTTTAGTATTATTTATATACTATTACAGTATTCTTGTAATATTTTGAATTGGCTTTTATCTTCACATTTTCAGTTTTTGTTGTAATTTTAGTTTTAGTACTCATGTGGCTTTTGTCAAGTAAATATATCTATTTATTTTTATTTCATTTTTATTTTTGGCAATCTTAGTCCTCAGAATTAAACTTATTTCAGTTTCTAAACTTCATTTAAATTTGTTCATACGTGTATTTTATTTAATTTCAGCTTCATTTCAGTTCAGTTTCAGGTTGTTCCTCTCCTGAGAGTATAGTGTGCATCAGTACTTGACTTTAGAGTTTTGTATTTCTCAGTATGTACTGACAAATATGTTATTTCTTGGGTTTATGTGGTGCAGAGTGTCTTGAATTTCACGTCTTTGTATTGTTCCTATAGAGGACTCAAATATGAAGCCGCATATAATCCTCTTCAAAATAATATGGCTCTCACAGTCACACACTCCTTGTGTTCCTCACCCCCCCCAGTAACACACACATACTTACAGTATGTATAAACACACACACTGTCCTGTTTTGTGTCATGACTCTATGTTTCAGCGCAGTTTCCTGGATATTTCCGCAGACTGTTAACATTTGGTATTAACATCTATTTCAAATGATCAGATCATGAGTGGTCAGCACTAAATACAGGTATAAACAGGGTCCAAAATGTAGTGCAAAATGCATCCACATTTGTAGTGTAAACTCTAATGGTTTCTGATTCATCCAGTAAAGGATTACCTACCACCTAATCATTGTGCCAAAATGCACATTAGCTTTTGTGTGCTATCTATGGCTTAAAAAAATGAAAATTCTGTCATCATTTACTCCCTCTCATGTCATTCTAAATCTGTGTGGCTTTATTTATTCTGTGGAACATAAAAGAAGAAATTTTGAAGAATGTTGGTAATGAAACAGTCGATGGTAGCCATTGACTTCCACCGTCAACTTTTTGGTTACAACTTGAGGGTGAGAAAATTATGACAGAATTTTCATTTTTGGGTAAAGGTATTTAATGGGCCTTCATGAAGCTTCCTTTCCCTAGTGTACTTCCTCCCATGGGCATTATCACTTTTTCGCATACACTTGTATTTGAAATATACATTTGTCATAAATCGAACCTGGTATTATTATGGCAAGGTCACAGATTACCGCCCCATCTACAGAACCCTACCAGTGTGGTTAGAAACACCTCTCTCAAAGATTTAAATTGTAAGCCATTTGTCATGGTGAATGCCGCTAAATGTCAAGGTGGTAAGCGCTTGACAGCTTGTCTGGGTTTTGTATGGGTATGCCGCTTCATTTATTATGTCTAATATTGCACAGACCTTCTCTGCCAGTGCCAGCGGGCTTTTGCTGATTGCTGCGTTATTTGGTCTAATGCATCCGTGTACTTTATGCACCAGACATAAGGCCCTTTATAAAACTTAGTGAGCTGACTTTTGAAGGAATCTATTTGCAGCACTCATTCACTCATCATTTATAGACTATTGTAATATTTATTAATATTTTGAATTAGCTTTTATTTAATTTTTTTTACTTTTCATTATTTTAGTTCAAGTTTTAGTAATTTTATTATGTGATTTTGTCATTTTTTTATTATATTTAACTTTAACTTTCTAATTTTAGTACTTCAACTTAAGCTTATTTCAGTTTTCAATTAGCATTTAAATGTAATCATTTTTAATTACATTAAACTATTTTCATTGAATTTTTTTTTTTGGAATTGAATGAATGGTCATTTGTCAATCTTTGATATTTTTCCACAATATCATCTAAATTTCAATCTAAGATCAATCTAAGATTCTTAATCATCTTAAAATGCAGCATAATTATGATTTAGAATAGCGTTTGAGTCAGGAGTGCACATATGATTGTATGATGTGATGTTATGGTGGTTTTCTGTGTTTTATGGTTTTTATGTAAAGCATAAAAAAAAAAACTTTGATCTTCATTGTAATTTTAAAGGGCATCATCCGATTATGATGCGTATAAATGCTCTGTAGGCAATTCACTACATTTTGAGATAGACCAATATTCTAAGTGCACAATGCACACTTCTAAAAGTGCGTCATTGCCTTGATTTTTTAAATATCACCAATTTTGCCTTAAATACTCACTACAGTGAAGTCATGCTTGCAATTTGAACTTTAAACTTTCATGCTTGCATCAGCTTACTATGGCTGGTCACTTGATGATCCTTATAAAACAATATTCTAACAGTACAGATGTAAGATGTAATTGCTTGTATGTACAGTGTGACTCACCAAATGAGACATTTGAAGGCTAGGGTGACCGTATCACTCTCCTTTCTGTCCATCTCAGCCGGAGCCATTACTGCACTGAGGCTCACATGGGCCTTCATGTGTAACGACCACATAAAACTTGCATTAGTGCTGCATAATGCATGATTCCACGAAACGCTGCCCATTCTCTCATGATCCAAAGTCATTGCTATTGTGCGATATTGCTTGCGGTGCTCAGGAAAGCGAGCAAGTGAAGCATTCAGTACAAAGTGGAAGAATCCACCCAGAACTTTAGTTATTTTGGTATTGATCTGAATTTAATGCTTTAAAGATTTTCTCCCTTGGTATTTGATGTACATTGTTTATCAAGGTTAATCATGCAGAAAGAAAAACTCAAATGGGGCAAAAAAGAACAGGAAACAGTAATGGTCCATTGTAGTCTATTATTAATAATAGCGATGGTTCAGATCACAACAATAAAAATGGCCTGATGATAATTTTGGGAGAACATCCAGCGTTTGATCTCTCGGAAACTCATACTGGGCCTTGGGTTGTACAGAATTGTCCAAGGCTGATGGGGAAACGTTATAGACTGAATATACAACACGTTCTCACTCCCAACTCGTCACATATTGACGCTTGGTCAGGACCCCTTGGGTCACTTTTTGACTCACAGGATACCCCTTTAGCATAATTTTTCGACATGCAGGGTCCTCTGTTTAAATAAGAAACCCTTGGCGTCAATATGCTGAAAGGTACTGGGAATTTTATCATCATGATAAATATAATATTGGGTTATAATATTGCCATTATTTCATATATGTTGGGGTGTGATTTTACAATGTAAATTATCGGTTTTATTACAGTATTTACACATTTATGAGCACGTAACCCAACCCCTGCCCCTAAACCTACCATTTATCAATAAGATATAACAGGCAGATACAACTACCATTATAATTTATAAAAATAATAATAATAATATTCCAAGTCTTCCGAGGCAAAACGATTGATTTGTGAGAGGAATAGACACAATCGCCGTCTCTGTCCGCCGTAAAGCTCATCCTGTGTGCTGCAGTCTGTGCGCAAATAAAAAAAAATGCCGCCAGACGAAGCCTTACGTCAGCCTTGGTTGTGAATTGCTATTTGCTCCTGTGTGTCTCGTGATCGATTGCATTATGCCACGGGACGGGAGTATCTTTTTGAATGAGACGCGAGCACGTTAACGGAGTAGGATCATTTTCAGCAATCAAAACCTTTTATTATACTCTCTTCTTCGTTGGAATGCAACACAGCTTGTTTGTAATGCTTTTATACTGCTTGTTTATGGTAAGTTTTTGCAATAAATACCTGTGACTGCACTTATATCTGCCTGTTACGAGTTTTATATTGTTCAGAAGTGGGTAGGTGTATGGTAGGGGTGGGGTTAGGTGCTCCAATGAAAGCATAAGTTTATATAAAATTATTTCTCTTTTTTACAAATGCATGCAAACCATTAAATTAAGACAAACCACTGGAAGCAACGGAGGACCCTGCACGTTGAAAAATGACGCTGGGAAGAAGGACCACTTGGTGCCGCTTTTTGACGCTCAAGTGGTCCTGATCAAGTATCAATATGTGACGAGTTGGGAGTGAGAACGTGTTGGAGTATGGATTTGTCCCACTGTGACACTGAGGGGAAACAGCACACTCATAATCTGCTGAAGGTGACTCGTCTTGATCCGTATACTCAAACACAATCTCAAAGCAAACAAACACGAATCTCTCTGTTCCCCTCTCTTAGCTCACACACAGTGGGTGTTCCACACTCACCTTTGTTGCTCAGAGGGAAAGGCTATTTTAAGTTAGCCCACCCCTCTCTGGAAGGAAGCAATAAAATTGTAATGCTAATGAGTAAGGTGCAGAATTAATATCTGAATCATTCAGAGTTTCCTGATTTAGAATAATGAAAGTGGGAAGTTTTGAATTTGCTTCTGGTTCTGTTAATTTATAGCCACAGGTCCACAGAGAGAGGACTATTCCCGCTGCGCCCCGTGATTCATTACCTGCAGCAGACATTAGCATGTAGTGGCTCATTTATGTCTTAAATTGACTATTATCCAAGTGTCTAAAAGTCAATTCTCCTGCTGGGGCATATTATCGGTTTGCTGTCATGGGCCTTGGTGTTAATTTGTCCTTGTGTGATCACATCTGCTTGATGCATTACTGTTTAATTGTACACTTTATTAATGTTTTGTTTTTTTCAAGTTATGCTAGGAAAAAGTGGAATAAACAAGCCAAAAATTAAAATTCTGCTATTTACTCATCCTTAGTTACTACTTTTGAAACCTGAATGAAGTAATTTCTTCTGAGGAATACAATTTACAGAAGATTGTCCAAGCTACTCTTTTACATTCAATGAAATCTAATGGTGACCACAGTTGTCAAGCTATTTTTTTAAAGGCAAGATTTTCAGCCATTAATGACTTGTAAGTCTGTAGCCTGTAGTCTTGTATTTTTCTAAACATCTCCTTTGGTGTCCCTCAGAAAAAAAATCATGATGGTTTGGGTGAACACGAGGGTGAGAAAATGATGACAGAATTTTCATTTCTGGATGAACTATGTTTTTAAATTAGCTCCAAATGATTTTCTATATCTTACATTATCTATACAGTGTGTTGTGGATTAGTCATTGAAACTTCAAGATGCATTTGGATCTCTATATCTGAGTTTCTGTTTCTCTGCTACTCAGAGACTACTGGGAAATATAAACTTGTGCTTCCAACTTTGTCTGAGTGCTGTTGGGAATCTGTGGGCGGATGGTGTGTATCTGGTTCCTACACGTGTGCCTGTGTGTGTTTATGTATATCTCTGTTGCTCTGTATTGCTTATACTGTGTGTCTTTGATTAAAGTTGCAGTTTTAAACTAAACAGGCCCTGTGTTAGCATTCATTGCTGACTGAAACACATATTACACATTTCATAAAAATGCCCTGTCAGTTTTCTAAGTCTGGCTCTATTACATCCTGTCTGGATATTGTATCGGGCTTCCAAAAAGGAGGCTCTGCCATCCATCGGAGCACGTTTCTGGACACAAGTCCAGTCTATGATGAATCTGTCTATTACAAAACTATTCATTCCTGCTAGAGAGTTTCCCTCCCCATGTGCCCTGCCCTCTGGAACCCCCTGTCATCATGACAAAGCTGTTTACCTGGCCTCCCCAAACCCTGCTGAGTCCACTCGGCCATTCGTAGGCTTTAATCTCATCCAAAGTCCAGCTGTGTTGAGCGGTGAATTCCGCCGGATGGATCCAGGGAATGAGGCTGGGGATGGGCGTCTGGCATCTGCCACGATCAATATTCGGCTACAGTCCATTTTGCTGACTGTGTGAAAACTTGGCGGTCATTCTGCATGTAGATGGGGATCTGCAGTGCCTGAAATGGATCCGAGTGATGTGTCTTGGATTTGTTGGCCTCTAATAGCTCTGTAAAACATTGTGAATAGTAAACAAAAAATACCTAATGCAATAACAGCTTCACAATGACATTTTTATATTGCTTAAAAGCTTTATAATGTTTGGCAGATCTGAACAACAGGTTGATGGTTTAGTTTTTTTTATGACTAAAAGGGATGGTTCACCCAAAAAGTTTAATTTGAATAAATTTGAATATATTTAAGAATGTTTCAGCTGTCCATACAGTAAAAGTCAATGGGGTTCAAAACAATTGTACACCAGTAACTTAAATTATAAGGGCAAAAATTAATAATTTTAGTTTTTTCATCAAAATTTTTTTTGAAATAGAAGAAAGTCACATACGTTGAAACAGCATAAGGGTGAGTAAATGATGGCAGAATTTTCATTTTTGACTGCATCTCTTTAATAAGAATTTTATGTTTAATAAGTGTAAATGAAGATAAAAATTGTATTGAGGTTTTAAACAGGGAGCCAAACTTGGTCTCTGAGTGGCTGTTACTTCTGAGGATTTCTTGCTGTGTAAAATGTTGACATTCTTATCTTCCAGAAGAACTAATTGAAACACAATGGCTCAGTCGTCAGGTGGCTTCTGAGCAAATGTTGGCCATTGTCACCTTTTGTGAGTCCAGACACGTTAGGTTCGAGGTATTTGCTCTTTTGGCTGTCCACCATGTCCATAGAGAGTTCGTATCTTTTGAAGCTGCAGGGGTCAGGCATGCTGACCACACTGTGTGAATCTGTGTACAGATCACTGCTTCAGGGGAGGAACTATGGACATAGACAGTCAGAGAGAGTGAGACTGCGCTTTAAAAGACTAGCCCACAGCATCTCATGAACTGCATCACCGCTGACCTTTCTAAGAGTACTTCAGTGGAAAATTACAGCTTCTGGGACCAGAGACTAATGAACTTGTGACCTCATCCTGCATGTTCAGTTCATGGCAAGCTATTGTCTTTTCTGACAAAACAAGGAGCTAATTAAAAATCATGGTTGATATCGTTTTCAGTTCATCTGTCACATAACAATATATATCATGGCGACAATCTAAAGCTGTATATCAATAGAGATATCGCTACATTGTGTATTTAGCATAATATAAATATTAAATATTACTATGCAGCTCAGATTTGCTGAAAGTTATTGGCACAATATCGCAGTAAAGAAACATCCATGAATAAGTAAATAAAGCATACTTGATGTTAAAGTCAAGCGCCATAAAGTCGTGGCCTAATGGTTAGAGAGTCGGACTCGTAATCGAAAGGTTGCGGGTTCGAGTCTCCGGCCGGCAGGAATTGTAGGTGGGGGAGTGAATGTCCAGCGCTCTCTCCACCCTCAATACCACGACTGAGGTGCCCTTGAGCAAGGCACCGAACCCACAACGCAGCATAAATGGCTGCCCACTGCTTTGGGTGTGTGTTCACTGTGTGTGTGTGTGTGTGTGTGTGTGTGTGTGGATTTGTTCACTACTCACTGCTGTGTGTGTGCACTTGGATGGGTTAAACGCAGAGCACCAATTTCGAGTATGGGTCACCATACTTGACAATACGTCACGACTTTACTTTATAAGCTGTAGAAATATTTGTTAAAAAATTGTTTGAAAAATTAAGTCTTTGCATTGCATTGTGGACCATTAGTTGGTAATCCAGGTAATCAATAGTGGTATCCTGTTCCAAGCATTACATGCTACATTGTTGTTGTTACATGACCTCACAGTTTAATTTATGTGTAGTGTCCAGGTGTCATCTTTCACATCAAATAAAGAATCAAAAAGAAGACGTACTGCATACTGTATTTCTAGTAGAAAGATGGCACTGCTTCACATTTATGGTTCAGCACCTGTGTGTTCAGCAGGTTTCAGCAGGTTTGTTTGTTCCACTCTCTGCTGTAAAACAGATTACATGCTGTACAGCACAAAACCTCGTACAGACACGTGTGCATTCCTGGAAACATGCAGGTCCTATTGTTTGCTGTTAAACTTCATGTTCTGAAGTATCACTAGCATTAGGCTTAGTCAAATACTTGACCCGCCTAAGTATAGTAAAATCCCCTGTTACATAACTGAATTATTAATGAACGTGAGTTTTCGGAGTCACCACGTTCAAGGGCAGTAAAGCCTCCATCATGACCGCAGCCACAACAGTGTGTTTTAATATGAGGTTGGGAGTACATGATGAACTAAGCTCGGAGTACATCTACATCTAATTACCTGGGTGTTACGCCTGATTTAGCTAAGTGGATAATTTATGGTTGAGCGTCATCACCAAAGCAACGTTTTTTTTTTTTTTTTGATCAGCCTGCTTTCATAAAAAATCCCAGATCTCACGCTAATAATGAATCGCTCGGGGTGGAATGACTATTGAGTCGGTGTTTGAGCCGGAACGCAAAAAACACACATCAGAGAGAGTTCATCCAGGCGGAGCTGCAGTTGGTTTGGGTGTTATGCTGTAATGAACGCTTGTGTACTCACTCGTTCCGTGGGAGGATCACAGGCCTCTCGACGTGACCGCTGCAAATCTTTCAATTAATCAGCTGTAGACATTAATCAGTTCACAAGGATTTAATCGAATTACACCGTCGGGTTTGATCTCCATGAATGTTTCCATGAAGGTTGCTTTCTGGAGCCTGGCGCGAAGCTTTTCCGGAAGGTTCCACATGCCGCCACCCCCCACTTTCCCGCACTGGCGTAGGTCGTAGAAAGTGTCAGACCCCCCGTTTGTGAGGCTACGGCACCCCCGCTGAGTACGGAGGGTGAATTAATTGGATTTTACAAAATGTGATGCTTTGATATTTACTGTATGAATCCCATTGCTTGTCTTGCAACCACAAGAAATTTTTGGAACAGTAATAATAATCATAAAACTGTGTCGGACTGAAATAGATGCAGTTCTCTCTCCTCATCTGCACCAGAACTCATTTATTAGGAGTCTAATGGAGGAGTCAGAGACGTGCAGGAGCTTAGCATGTGCTGGAGCTTAACGATTTGTTAAACATGGACGTTCGAAAAAGGGCTCCCATGTGTCACATATTGTGTTTTATTAGTGGTAGTAGAGAAACAGAATGGTTTGCATGGACGCATTCACCGGAGAGCCATCTCTCACTGTAGCGCGGCAATTTTTTTCATCACTAATCGATAGAGGTCTATAATATAAAAATAAGGAGAAACCCAAAACAGGCTCGAGGCCCGGCCCGCGTCTTAACTATGACGTGGAAATTGGCCCGAAGCCCGGCCCTAGAGGCGTAAAAAAGTCGGGGCCCGTCAGGCCTGGGCCGAAATGCAGGGCTCTAACTTGAGGCATTACTTTGTGTTTTTGTGTTACACTTATTCCTGTGGATGTGCAGACCAATGATGAAATATGCTTATTTAAAGAGTATAAGAAATCTAATTAGTATGTAAAATGTGTTATTGTATTAATACATATTTCTTCATCTATGGTCATCTATTATTCACATTTTAATACAATATTATGTTAAAATATAAGATACAATATGCATACACAAGTGAATATCAATGAATGCTAGAAAAATGCTAGAAATGGTTTTTAAAAAAAACATCTAAAGACATCTTTTTTGCTACCATCTGACCAATTAATACTAGCACTTAACTATTCTATTCTATTTATTTATATTTATAAAAAAAAAATCATTGCTATGTGAACTGCTAGACTAACTGAGACTTATCACAGCGCTTGTATTTTGTTGCTCTTTCGTTGGTCTGTTTGCTTCTACATTGTAAGTCGCTTTGGATAAAAGCGTCTGCTAAATTACTAAATGTAAATGAAAAAAAGTAAATTTAAGTTTTGCAAATACTTCAAAATAAAAAAGGCAACCAACTGTACTCATCAAAATATTTTATTATATAATATATCCACATTATCTAACTGCAAATATAGCATATACTGCCTATTATCTAAAAATAAACATTAACTATAACGCGTTTCATAAAATACAACTACTGGTCAGATTTCCGAGAGGTAAACTAATGCGTTAAAATGGCAAAAATGGAAAAGAAATGCCTCAAATTTCTGGCGACTATGTTTGAGAAGCACTGAAATGAATGGGCTTCAATGCTGAAACTATCGGTTGTTTGGAACTATCGGCTGCTCCATGACACGCTTTACTTCCGCATTCCTAAGTTCCTATGGAAGCCTATGGGAGTGTCGCAACTCTGTTTCTCAGCGGCTTTGGTGCTGACCATGGTGCTGACGCGCCGTCATAGTGATAACAGCCAATCACATACTTTTCTGGTGCTACATGAACGGGATTGGCTAGCATCTGCGCTAGGGTATTTGCATAAGGCGATCTGATTGGCTGACGCCTGCGTTGGCGCTTGAAAAGTTGAAAAGTTTTCAACTTCTGCCGCGTGCAACGCCAGTGAAGCAATACATTTGAGTGCAATACATTTTAGTAGAAAAAATGAGAATCATGTAAGAAAATCGTGATCTCAATTCCCATGGAGAAAAATCGTGATTCACATTTTAGCAAGAATCGTGCAGCCCTAATATATATATATATATATATATAAATAAATACACACACATGCATATATTTAAGAAAAAATTTATGTTTTTAGATTAAATATATTTTTATATAATAAACTATATGAATAAAAATTTATACATGTAAATACATGTAAATATTTTCTAAATATATACTTTATGTGTGTGTGTATTTATATATACATAATAAATATACATGTTACGGGCTGATGAGGCACAATTTCTGGAAGACGATGAAGATCAAACAAAATATATTTTAATAAATAAATCCAAAAGACAGGCAATAATATCTACTTGCATAGACGAGAACGGACGAAGACTAAGGGAGAACTGAGGACTTATAAAGCATGAACCAAACAAAGGAGACTGAGATAATTAAGACAACAGGTGAACTGAATGACTAATTAAACAAAATGGGGAAAACTAGGTCACAGGGGAAACAGATAACCAGACATATAACAATACACCGTACACGCACACATATTATGTAAACAAAAACTTTTATTTTGGATGCGATTAATCATTTGACAGCACTATTTTTATATTAAAGATATTATAATATTTTTAATAAAAGGTAAATTTTATTGCATTACCTTTTGTTTAAAAAAATCTTAAATAGACAAAAACTATTTATTTATTAAATAGGTACCCAAATTATTGAATAATAACTACTTGAACTATATATTTCAATTTTAAACTATTGCTTTTCATGGTGGAAATGTATATATTTGAAGATTAATAGTCTGGGTCTTTAACAAGTATAAATACAAACATTTGAGAACTAACCATTATAAAAACATGCTAAAAACTTTCCCATAGACTACATCTTTCACCTGACCTTCATGTAAAATCAAAACAAACAACAAAAAAAGTTCAGTTCTTTTAGCGACTATCTGCTTGACTTCCTGGGTGACTTTAAATCACTTTTATGTTTTTCCTCAGAGCTTTTTCTCAAGTATCTTTTGTTCATTTGGCATGCAGTCTGTAGTTCAGTTTTTCCTTTTCAACTTTTTACTCAAATTATGCAAAATGATTTGTAATTAACAATTCTTTACATTAGAAATATGCAGAGGAAAAAACCCATTAGTGCTGTCAGACCTTTTTGCTTTTTTCCTATAACTCATTTATCGTTTTACGTTTTTAGCAGTACAGTTTAACCATATACTGTAGTTATATTTATGTGTGTGTGTGTGTGTGTGTGTGTGTGTGTGTGTGTGTGTGTGTGTGTGTGTGTGTGTGTGTGTGCGCGTGTTTTTGTGACAAATGAGGTATAATGAAATAAATAAAAATAAATTTGTATAATGACACAGGTATTACAAGGTGAAGGTGACTTATGAGGACATTGCCCCATGTCCCCACTTTTCAAAACGCTTATAAATCATACAGAGTGAGTTATTTGGGGGAAAAGTTGAAATGTACAGTCTCCTGTGATGGCTAAGTTTAGGTGTAATGGCAATAGCACATACAGTTTGTACACTATAAAAACCATTACGCCTATGGGATGTCCCCACTTTTCACAAAAACAAACGTGTGTGTGTGTGTGTGTGTCATGTGGAGATCAATCTGACTGCTTCTGTGTGGGAAGAAAACCAAAAACTCCCAGCATGAACTGCTGTAGTCTGTTTTATCAGCCATTTTATTAGGATGTTCCGAGAGTCTGATAACACACACAATGGAATCACATTGACATATCCGAGCCATGTAATCGCATTTATTGTGTATAGCTCACATCAGGATGATTGGTTGCCATATGCGGCTTGTAGGCAGTGCTTTAATGTGATTGAGTAACGACGGGGAGCAGCCTGAGGATCACAGCGAGTGACAGGTCACCGTATGTTTTGTGTATTTCACTGACGTGATTACAGTCTTCAGACTAACCTTGAGCTCGCTGGCCTTTGAGTGTTCACAAGTGGGCTGGAAATGAAAAATTATTCAGTTTTACTGCAGTAGAGCACTATGTCCGTGCTTTGATCCATCTGTCACTTCTGACCCTGACTGTCAGTTGCTTCTCTCTCTCTCTCTCTCTCTCACTCTCTCACTCATCCCCGTCCCGCACATCTACACTTTCCATCTGCCTCATCATGAGACGTGCCGGACTTACTGCGACTCTTACTAAATATATTTAGAAGGAAGTGGGTGTTTACTGCTATCATAAAGTAATATTTTCTGTCTGCTTTGATTTAATTAGATTATTCGCTAATTAGATATTTTTAGTGCTGTCAAATCAATTAATTGTGATTAATCGCATCCGAAATAAAGCTTTGTGTTTATATAATATGTGTGTGAACTGTGTATATTTATATGTATAATACACACACACATGTATATATTTAAGAAACAGATGTAATATATAATTTTATGTATTTAATATAAATCATATATACACACACACACACACATTTGTATTTATATATGCATATATATACAGCTATATATGCACAGTCACACACACACATATATATATATATATATATATATATATATATATATATATTTTATGTAAACGCACAGTTTTATTTCAAAGATGCGATTAATCACAATTAATTGATTAGACAGCAGTAATATTTTTTATTTAAAAAATTTAATATTTAGTATTTAATATTTATTTTATATAATATAAAGTAATTATATTATAACAGTTATTATTATTATTATTAGTTTATCAGACATTATACAACAGCATAAATTACACATATAATATTTTATTATAAAATATAAATAAAATTTAAAACATTCAATAATTTTGTAACACTAAAAGTGATTGTAGGTCTTAGAAAATTATATTTTGGTATAATGATGTTTAATAATATATAATAAAATGTAATCGTAATAGTTACAACAATAATAATTATACGAATTGTGATTATGATTGTTATTATTATTATTATGTAGTGTTTCAATCATTATGCAACAACAATAACACACTGAATAGAAAAGTGAATGTAAACATTTATTTGGAGATTTACTAAAGATGTAACAGTGCTGCATTAAAATATTAACTATATAAATATTTAATATAAATATAAAATTTTAAAAGTGTTAGATGTTGACAGTGTTTATGGGGATTTTTGTGGGAAAGCTGAAAACATTTTTGCAATTCTGTTTGGTGACGCTGGAGGCACAGAAATGTGCATTAAAAGTATTCACGCTCACTGAGTGCAACACGAAATTTCGATTTGACAAACAGCTTAAGCTTGAAAAACCATTGCTTTGTGCCATTAAATCATTTCATTCTGTGTGAAGGGCTCCACAGGGATCCATTGTTTCATTTTAACTTCTTGTTGTGGTGAAAATTTGCATTATGTGAGGGCATTACAATACTTATGCCTTCAGTTCAGCTGCCAGGATGGAGGAAGACATAACTCACGACATGTTCTGTGTGGGACTCCATCACAGCTATAAATATTCAATGTGGGTGCTTGCATTGTGCCAGTGCAGCTGTATAACTATTCCTCTTTTGATTGTTAGCCACACATACACTTACTACTAACCATTAGCCTGCCACAATCTCTTACTCTGATTGGCCGGCGGGAGGGAACGGGCTCCGATTATTGCAGCCATCCTTGTGATCTGATTAGTCATATCAGCCCAGGTCCTGATAAAGACCTGATGGTCAACAGAGGAGATGTGGCATCTTGTCCAGATGGAGCCGTGGCTGTTTTTGTGTTTGTCGGTATGAAATCTTGGCTGGAGCAGCGGCTGACTCAAAGCAGATGGGTGGCGGCAGACTCCTCTTGTGAGGTAGCGGCTCTGTTGATGGATACCAAGCTCCAGTGGCAAGATCCATCCATTATTGAACTGCTCTGTCAGCTTATGTAGAGGAGCAAGATGCCCAAACACACAAACACACACACTGAATCAAACGTTGGATCACACACTGGAGCTTTTAAAGAACAGCTTACCATAAAATGAAAATCCAGTCACCATTTACTCACCATCATGCTGTTCCACCTGTATGACTGTCATTTTTCTGAGAAACACAAAAGGAGAAATTTTAAAGAAATGCACTGTTTACAAAGGCTCTAAACTTTCAAAACGGATACAAAATTAATAGAAACATAACAAAAGTAGTCCATATGACTATAACTGTTCTGAAGGCACACAGTACCATGTGAGACATTCTACATCTACGTTATGAAGTGAAATGAAGTTTTTATTTATTGAAAATTTGTATCTGGTAGGGGAAACATAAGGGAGTTCAATTTGTGAATCATTCAAGTCGGATCTGGTCAATGAATCAGTCGATTTGGTTCACTGAATCCATCTCAATGTTTTGTTCATGAGTTGGTGCAGTTTGTGAACAAATTATTTTGAGTTGAATCTGTTCAATGAATCAGTTGATCAGGTTCATGAAATCATTCTGAATGATTTCTTCACAAATTGGTCCAATTATGAATCATTCTTTTGAGTCTAAGCTTTTCTGTGAATCAGTTGATCTGGTTCATGGAATTGAGCATGAATTGGTCCAATCTTTTTTCAGTAAATCAATCAATCTGGTTCACAGAATTGGTCTGAATAATTTGTTCATGAATTGGTCCCATTTTTTTATTTTTTTTGGTGATTTTGCATCCTTTTTGAAGGAATCTTTTAAATGTATCTTTTCAATGAATCAACTGATCTAGTTCACAGAATCTATTTGAATAATTAGTTTGAGAAATTGGTCCAGTTTGTGAAGGAAAAAAAATTCCATGAACCAGAACAACTGATTCATTGAAAATATCAAATTTAAAAGAATGATTCGTTCATGATATATGCATATACATAAACTATGTAACCATTTTTTTTTTCCTTCTATTTTTTTGTGGAGATCTTGTGAAATGAATCAATTGAGCTGGTTCAAGGAATCGGTCTAAATTATTTGTTCATGAATTGCATTTATTTGCTTCTCAAATTCAACTCATTGACCCAAAGCGGTTCTCATATTAACATCTCACACAATTTATGTTGTATTGACTTGTGTGGACACTTTTATGTTACTTTTATGGTGCTTTAGTGTCATTTTTGAAGCTTGGAACAAAAAGAGGGGGATTAATGATAACAGAATTTTCATCCTTCAATCTGTGTGCATTAGAATTTTCCTTTTTGAATCCAGTTCTAACAGATGCTTTTGTTTGCTTCTTTCCAGCGGAGCCTCTCCCTCTGATGGACCTGTGTCGACGTGCAGCGCGGCTGGCTCTGGGACGAGAGCGTCTACAGGAGATCGAGACATTACCTTTGCCCCAGTCTCTGAAGAATTACCTGCAGTACCAATGAGAGTGTGGGCCGTCACGTAGAGACGCACACACGGACACAGAGAGGAAGCCTGAGGCGCTACTATAGCGCCACCATCAGGCCACTGAGGGAAAATGTTTACATTGTGGCTCACTGGTGGAATCTTAAGTTAGTTTTTTTGTTTGTTTGTTTGTTTTTCCGTTTTTATTTCCCTCTTTATGAGTCGTTTAAATTATTGATGGCTTTGGAAGAAGCTCGAGGGACAGTGTGACGCAGGGTTAGAGCGGCGGCAGCTCAGCAGACCTGCAGAGCCTCCAGGTGTACGCCTCGCCCTGGAGAATATGACAGAAAGCACATTAACCTTGGGATGCCTTTGAAAGCCCACAGCAATAATCGTTCCTCTTTCCCTGGATGTAAAGCCTGCAGAGCACAGTCATCGGACACAGGAGACCGAGGCGGCTGCAGGTCGGGCTCAGCCGCCTCCAGAGTCGAAATCCTCCACACGGGAGCCTCAGCGGAAGAAACAAACCCTGGAAGGTATCTTCACATAGGACCACAAGGGGACGGTTACATGACTGACAGCAACCATGCTCCCTTTTTTTTCTGGGATGGATGTGTATTCCCGAGGACACACATGCGCGTACGCACGAAAACGACCAACAATCATATACGGATTTCACTTATTTTTGTTCTCTGTGGGCTTGAGTCACTTTTCTATCTGATTTTATTGTCAGTGTGAGATTTCAGTTGATGAAGATGATTTTATCAAGATGTTTGGCTATCTTTTACTTTTATTTATCAGGTTCTAGTTCCTTTTTAATGAATTGAGTATGTGCGAGCGAGTACATAGATATCAAACACTCGTCACATATGGCTTTCTATTTTAAACTGGGATGCTGCTTTTATTATTATTAATATTATTATTATTCTGTCTGAACGCTCAGATGGAAGTCTGGTTTTTCCGAGGCACACAGTGGAATGTAAAGATCTTGCTAGTGTTAGCATATTTGAAATGTGAATAAAAGCCAAGTGAATGAGAAGGATGTTGTCGAGAATTTTTTTCCGAGACAGAATATGCCCGGATGTGTTTCAGCATTCTCATTGAATAAAAATATGTGCATTCTTGAGCACAGAAAGGCCTATTTACGTAACACCACTTATTTTCCTCGGCTAGCGTTCCACTGAGAGTTCCACACTTTTCTCTCTCTCTCTCCTGTCTGACTCCCACTCTATCACAGTCTGAGGCTGAAAAGTATTATCTAACCTAAATCTGTGAAGAATTGGATCACTCTTCTCACGCTCTGCTCAGGTTTGTGGGAGGTTTTTAAACAGTCACTAATCGCAGGTGCTTTCAGTAATCCAGACCTCGCTTGTGTTCTTAATTACTGTCATTCACCTAAAATACCCTTAACATTTTCAGTTTAATAAAACTACATGATATGCTGATTAATCCCATTCATCACAATTATAGCATATATACATTTTTGCAAAAGACCCTTGAATGAAGATGTAGGACAAGTAAACGATTAAATAGACAAAATGTGACCATTAAAGATCAGTATTCAATCTAGTAGTCCAATGCAAAATAGTAAGAAATTCTACATTACACTATGCTCTTTCTGTGGTATTTGCATATACAACTACACCGTTCACCGTTTGGGGTCAGTATTTATTTTTAATTTAAGAAACTAATGCTTATATTCAGCAAAGATGTATTAAATTGATCAAAAACAACTAAAGATATAATGTTACAAAATATTTCTATTTTATATTAATGTTGTTCTTTTGAACTTTCTATTCATCTAAGAATCTTGGAGACCAAAAAAAAAAAAACCTATCAACATTTCCACAAAAATATCAAGCAGCACAACTGTTTTCGACATTGATAAAAATAAGAAATGTTTCTTGAGCACCAAATCAGCATATTAGAATGATTTCTGAAGGATCATGTGACACTGAATGCTGGAGGAACGGCCGCTGAAAATTCAGCTTTAGAAACTGAAAATTATTTTTAATTTGAATTTGAATTGAAGCATAACTCTCGAACGGAATGAGATATCTTCACCGAACTCGGGACACATGTGTATGAGCTCAATATTTGATAAAATAAAACAAATTGTGCAGCTCTGCCACTTGGTGGCGCTGTAAGAGGGATAAAACATAAAAACGGCTATAACTACGCGACCGTTGGTCCGATCGACTAGAATTGCTAGAAAATGCTCACATATTCACACAAACACTAGATATTCATATCATACAATAGATCTTTTAATTTTGATCAACTTTGCCTCTAGGATCACTGCTGTCAATCAAACTGTTCTTTAAGTATTTGGGATTATTTAAAAAAAAAAAAAAAAACTACTTTTATCAAGTAGCCCTCAGTTTTTAACTCAAAATCAATCAAATCAGTGCAGTACTATTCTCTAGACTCTCAAGGTCAATAATTATCAAAAGAATGTTGAACATTTGCATTTGGACAACAATAAACCGGTCATTTTATATGTTATTTACATAGTGTAACCAAAGGTCTATTAATACTAAAAGAAAGCCCACAAGCTGTGTAAAATGATGCATGATTTCATTCTAAACAAGCATGCAAAATTTAAGAGGGATTGGTCAAAAATAACACTATAATAGTTATAAAGCTTAAAAACACAGTGTTGTATGAAAAATAGCTATTTATAACCACAAGATGGCAGCAGAAGACCACTAATGGGCTTATTAAACACTAAAACAGTACTGTTCATGGGTTTTCTTATGGAGATGTTATAAAATCACTGTTATAACATTTAAAATAATCATTTAATTCAAGTTTACCATTTTGTTCATACAGATGTCAGTTTTTTACAATTTTCCCATATAAAAAAAATGACATGTAAACTCTTTAAAACAGAAGACTTGCAAAAAGCATTGTCACTTATCATTTATTTCAAATATCTATATCTGCAACAAAATGTGTGAGCATGTATGTCCGTCCGTGTGTGTGTGTGTGTGTGTGTGTAAGCAGACTTAATGATTATTAATATGATAGTTTAACCATTTCATTTCCATGTGTGTGTCTGTGAGCCTATTGTCCATTTTTGATTTATTTCACTGTCAGCTATACATCCAGGTTGGCCTAGACCCTAAAAGCATACAACCTTAAAGGTCTTAAAATGCTTGAACCCCGGTAATCGCTGCTTGCAGCTATATTACATTTATTTGTTATTTTACAATTACAATTGATCTTTTGAAGACTAACACACCACACTACTGCCTTCAAGAAATTCTTCTCCCCACAAGAATCTTGGTGAAGCTTACTTGTTTTATGTTTTAGCATAATCTAATACATTGGCGAGCCACCCGAACGACTACTCGGCCAAATACAGCAAAATCGAACACCCTACAAAATGCCTTAGTAATCCAACTCAGATCTAATCTTAAGTGCGTACAAATGTTGGAGAGAAACTCCATACTGCCTTTGCACTTCTTCCATTAAGGTTAACAATCTTTAAGTGTTTTTTTTTTTAGATAATGGAGAATGCATGAACTGATCCTTTGCTTGAAATAGGGTGATTTGGACTAATCTTGCCCCGTTTTAGTGAATCTAGACATGTTAGGACTGTCTTATTGGAAATCAATGTTAGACGGCAAGGCACTGACCTTCCGCGCCAGCATAAAAATTGACTTTTTTTTTCTTGGCTTCTCTCTTTCACATTTGGAATTAACTCAAATGTAATTGAATAACACAGATCCGAGAGCACAGGCACAGAGATAGCGCCCCGTTCAAAGCATCAGGACGGCGAACGAGGGGCTGTGGTTTAAGCCAGGACATTGATCCTCCCTATTCTCAGTTTCCTCCCAATCTGGTCTTAAATCACTAACAAACATGTTTAACCAAAAGGAACAGACTGTTCTGTATGTTCCAGCCTTCAGAGAATGGCCGAAGTGTCTGCGTTTGCATACAAATGCTTTCGAAACGGCTTGGGAATCACTGGTTGTTTTTGTTTTATGTCCTTCATCATTAGCAGGCGATTGTTGGAATACTTGGAAATGGGTATTGTACTGACTTCCTCCCAGTGTGATTCTCAATATGCTATGTAGACATGGGCCAGTGGCTATTTCCTTAACTTACCGGGGTGTAAATAGGCGGGCGAGAGCTCATCCACCACTGAGAGGCCTTGGGAGACGGGTGTAAAAAAAAAAAAGAAAAAAAGTGAGACTTCCTTGCTGTGCTTCCTTCCCTGTGGGTGTGCGACTGAGAGAATGAGGGTATAAATAGGGAGCCGATGGCAGTGATGGTCTGGGGAAAAGATCTTCGTGTCCTAAACGACCTCAGCTTGCACACGCAGGTGCATCCTGGCCTGTGCTGGTCACAACATCGCTGAGGGTACAAGAAAACAGTGCGAACAAATGTGTTCTGCTGAGAAAACACTGGAGACGGCATCTTTTGTTCTGGTGTTCTCGCTGAATGTTTCCCGTTCATGTGCCATAACTCAGATTTCTGTTAAAGGAGGAAGACTAGAAGAACAGATCATTTCTTTGAGAGACCACCTGGGTGAAAAATACATTTGTAAAGCCTTGAGTGTATTAATTAATGTACAATCAATCAAATATTTTTGTAGGCCGAGTAAGCATGTTGATATGGCATCTGGCAAACGGTCAGAGAGATGATGCTGATAGGATAATTACATGATAGGACCATACATTGTAAAGACTGTTTGTCTATTATAGTGCCCCTATTATGGATTTTTGAAAATTACCTTTCGTGCAGTGTGTAACACAGCTCTAAGTGAATGAAAACATACTGAAAAGTTTTCAAACTGGAAGTGCACCATGTATAAAGTTATTGTCTCTCAAATGAAAGAGTTGACTCTGAATCATTGAAACGAGTCGTTTTTAAAACGAATCCCAAGCCGTCAACATGAAACATTAGCATATTGCCCACACACTTGTTGGTCTTTTCACGTTTGTTCGAATGAAAATGCAAATTCATTCTTTGCCACTAGGTGCCACTTTTGGAGCGGCAAAATATCTGTTTCCCCGGTAACTGCTGTACACAAAGCAGCACTGCCCTCACAAACGCTGCTTTATCAGGCATTGCATTGGTTGTGGCTAGAAGGGATACAGCTCCGACTGGAAACAAACAATGAAATTAATTTTCTACATATTAGTTTGTGGTTTATTAACGTCTACACCTACTCCAACCCCTTACAATAATGAACAAAAATTTTAATTATTGTTGTACAGTGTGACAAAAATTACGCTGTATTGATGTGCGTGTGCCCAGTAGTACCATACGTATCCCTTCTAACCTTAACCGCATTACAGGCATGATGAAATGGAAATGAGACCAATCAACCATTCACCGCAGATTATCGTTACGCAAATGACTGGTTAGGAAAAATGAATCTTTGAGCGAATCGCTTGGGAGTCGTTGAGCAAGTAAGGTAAAAAATAAATGCATATTATACAACAATGAAAGTGTTTTTTGACCTTGCATGCATGTCAACCTGTTGTTGGGGACTCCCAAAACCAAAATATGAACCTTTCATTACCCATAATAGGGACACTTTAAATTCAATATGGTGTCTAAACTGATAAAAGAATGATTAGGGTTTATTCCAATAAATGAATATTTTCATAACAGCATGGAAAGTAAAGACCAATTTATCAACATGATTCATATTCAAAAAGGTAAGCAAACACTGTTTTGTTAACTAAAAACCCATTAGCCTTCCCTGGTTGGCCTACAAACTAACCTTATAACTAAACAGCTCTGTGCTGTTATGCTAACACTGCAAAATCTGTTCGTCAGGGTAGTTACAGCGCTAGCTTCCTATTGGCTGAGGAGATATTGGGGATTTGGATTCAGCATGGCCCAATATTGAACAGGTGATTGTAAGGATTTGATCTTCAGATTGAAAATGAGTCTGTGTGGTGTTCTCCTTAGCTTAAGAGAAAAACACACAGGGAGTGTACAGAGAGATGAAACAGATTAGTGCAAGTCAACATGTTCTCTTCCTCCTTCACTCCCCTTCATTTTCTCTCCTCTCACGCTCGGTTTTCCGAGCCGGCCTGTATAAATAGCATGTGATCCATCTATTATGTCTGTGCTTCTCCACTCTTCCCGGATCCTGTTTAGCTTCTCAGCTCTACTTGAGAGCTCTGTTGCAAAAGCAGCACTAAAGAGTTTTCTGGAAGCGCACGTGTTCCAATCTGAGTTCATTTAGTGCTTCCAGACTTGGTCCAAGCCTAAAAATCATCACTAATCAGGTCAACGTAAGCCATGTAGGACTATTGTTTAGGGCCATGATATAGCAAGGACTGGAAAGATTTTAATTGTGCTTTGTTAAACCTATAAATCAGAAAGAATAATAATAATAATTACAATTATTATTATTTTGTTTTACTTTTTTTTTTTTTTTTTTTTTACTTTAAAAAAAAACAACAACTTTTTATCCCTGCTGGAAAAACCAGCAAGACCAGCATATGTTGTGTTTTGGTGCTGGTATGCTGGTGACCAGCATGGGATGCTGGTGGTATGCTGGTTTTTCCAGCAGGGATGGTATTATTGATTCTAGTTTAAAAGTGACAATATAAAAAATATATTATTAATAACCCTAATGGTTAACTTTCTCTTGGAATTGTGTTTTTGTTAGAAATGCACCGATACTGAATGTCTCTGCCGTATCGGGCGATACCGATACAGATGCCGATACCGATAGTTGTGTGAAAATTTGACGTGGTCACATTCATGCCAGTGCATGGTCTGCACTGCTCCAAAACATATGCTCTGCTCCATGAATAAAGTGCGCATTGCAGACCAGCAAGTCAGGAGTAAGATTTCTGATCATGTGAAGAGAGTGAGAGAGGCGCTTTCAATGAGTACTCTTTGGGAGCAGAGCCTGGTTTATACTTACCGCGTCAAAAAATGAGGCGAATACTGAGGAAACGATGGAGGCAGGATGGAGGATTTGGTTTTCAAGTGAAAGTAAAATAAAAGACTGCTTCTTAAACCAGAGAAGGTGAACATGTTGGTTTTGTCTTTGTTGTTTATCGCACGTTACGCTATGGAGGCTTTCTTTAAATGTTCTTTATTCATTTGATTCCTCAGTGTTTGCTAAACGTTCTGGTGTAGCCTATGCCATGCCTCCTCTTATTCGTTTATGTTAATTACATTATATAAGTTACTTTGTAGCATACTGTTTTATCATTTTTTAGTACTTTTTAGGTTTGCTGTGATAGACGGTGTTGGCGGTGATAACGCGGTGTTAAGCCACAACACTGGTCACTTGCCCACCGCGGCACCGTTCCCCACCGTCGTTTTGATTTTTTTATAGTAATAAAATTAATTTAGTTCAGTTAGAGGACACTACAATTAAAACTGAAAGTGGCTGCTCAATGCAGTGCACCGAAGGAACAACAGTCACGCATGACAGATCAGATTCCATTTATCACCTGAGGAGAGTTGAGCTGACTGACAAGAAGAGTGAGGTGAAAAAGACAAGACAATGGCGAAGAGTTTCAAAACGAAATGTAAAAGCGCCTATTTTAAAAATATTTTGGATTTTGAAAAGCCTGTTGACTTCTGCCATTAATCTACGTGGTAATGGAAGTTTTTTTAAACATTCGTTTCTCATTTATTTGGTTCCACAGTATTTGGTTATTTTTAATTTTATTTAAACTGTTTATTTTTTCCTTGCCTCCAAACATTTTTATTCATTTTGCTAATAAATGTTCTACGTTTCATAATTATTTGTTGCTCATTCTTTACTGAGTTTTAGTTTTGTATACCTATGTAAACTTTGTGTAAGTTATTTGTTATTTTATATTAGGCAATAATATTTTATATTATTTTATATTTCATTATATTAGGCAATATTTATATTAGGCATTTTGTTAATAAAAGTTCTATGTTCTACATTGTATTTTGTTGTTGCTTGAATTGAATTCAAGCAATTGATGCCAAATTGCTGCTAATTTTTAATGTGAAAGTAAAATGCGCACGATGCTTTTATACCTATTTAAGCAAAGGAAAGTGACGGAAAACAAACAACTGCTTGATATGGAACCACCGCAAATTTTAAAGTGAAAGTAAAATGTGCATGGTGCTTTTTCAAACTAAGATATTTAAGCCAATAGCCGATAGTGAAATAAATTGCTTTTATCGGCCGATACATCGGTGCATCTCTAGTTTTTGTGATAAAATTAGATAAAGTTGCCCATGATTGCTTGTAAACTATAACAAAAAACAAAATGCTGATTTGTTCTTTAGTGAAGAACCACTAAGAAACTTGACAACAAATAAATGAATGAATAAATAAATAAAAATAAAATAAAAATAAGGGTTGCCATAGAAACAGGGAGGCACAATATAAAAAATAGATTGATGGAGGGTGTCTGGTGGATTTCTGACATCTGCAATATGGCACAGTGGACAACCGGGGAGGGGTGGAGATTCTCCTCCATCTACACCTCCTTTCTCTTTATGAAATCCGATGAGTTAAAACATTCTAGCCACGATATAAAAATGCATCAGGCATAATTTTCCATGTCACCTCTCCAAATGATTCCCTATTAAACATAACAGGTTATCATGGCTTTGCTTTAATGATTTTTTGCCATTTGCTAATGAGTGCTAATGTTAAACTAGCCCTGTGTGTCAGCACTTATTATTCAGCGCAACATTGGACCTCAGAATTAAAGAATTGGAAAATTATTCATATTAAGCTAGTGCAGCAGATTCAATTTGTCGTGTTCTCCAAGATTCAAGTGAATTAGGGATGTGCTTTGATATGACTTACTGGCTGTTCAGTTCTTTTTTCCACAAACCCTTCCCCTAATGACTCCATGCAGACACAGAGAAAAGTGAAGCCCTCTTAATTTGAAAAACGCAAAGCAGGCCCTTGGGTTCATCTGTGTCTGTGCTGGTGCTGCTCAAATTAGGTTAATTAGCTCTCACAGCAAGGAGAAATTCTTAATGAGGTCTAACCTACCAAACACTCTGGCTGAGCACATATGCGCATGCGTAGAAAAAGCATTCAAAACATTTTTCTTTGTAAACAGGAAGACAGCCTATGCCAAAAAGTAGTGATGGGCGCTTCAAATCTTCTGTTTTGAATCCGTGCACAAAATAATCAGATCACTTGATATCAGTAAACGATGATTTGTTACATAATGTTTAGAAATGTCAGTGGTTTCACACTTTAATGAAAACACTTTTTTATGGAACATGACATTGAATTTTTCAGCAATTCTCATTGCATTTACTTAGTTTTAATTAGTATTCAGTCGGATTTGGAGCGTGCTGGGGTTTTGAACGTTTCTGATTTTGATCAGTTCATTTGATTCAAAGCTTCAGAAAGCCTGGTTTATTTTTTTTGCTTTTAAGTATAAGGTTTCACGCCTATATCACTAATGATGAGACTTGATGCATACAGCGTGTCAAACGTGAACCCAGAGACACATGAACACTGTAAAAGGTGAGATATCTCGTTTTTACGATTCAAACTCTGGTGGCCTTGTATGAAGAGGTGAATGGTGGTGCTGGAATGGTAATAAAAGTTAATAGTGTAATAAATTGTGAGCTGTAAATGACTGGCAGTACTCTGGAGGCTGAGACAACGTGACAGATAAAACTTTGGTCAGGAGAGTAGCAGGACTGGCATGCTGCAAAAAAAACGTGACAACGCTATACCACTCTTTTTCTTCCTCATCATGGATTAAGATGCAAGAGCTATGCTTTTACATAACAAGCCATCATTAGCATGCATTACACATTGTCATTAGAACAGAGTGTATTTCTTCCAATATGATGCTGGGATATTATTTCAAGTAGATTGCTGTGGAACTTGAACGTGCAGAGTTGTCACTCAGTTTTCTCTCTCAGTCTGAATTTATACTTTGCTTTAATAGTTTAATGCAGTATATCCATGAAATGGTTCAAAAACAAACAAACAAACAAACAAAAAAACATAATAATAAAAAATTAATAAATTAAATTAAATTAAATAACAGCAAGCCGAATACCAAAGCCTTTCTAAAAAAAATCTTTCATCCATCTAGTTTCAATAAATAAATAAATACAAATAAAAAAATAAAGAAAAAAGGACCTTTTATTTTTAAAGCACTTCAATTCAATGCATTGAATTAATACACTCTGCAATTTCCAGCATATACCATGATATATACTGTCACCATGATTTAATTTTTTAATTCATTGATTTATTTTGCTTTGAACTTTTTTATATGCAGTGCTTTACGGGTTCTTAATAGGCTATTTGGAGACCTCTAGAGGCATTCAAGAGTCAACACATACTCTCTAAAAACCGATTGCCTTTATTTACAAGAAAGTTGAAGGCTGCCCTCTCCCGGTTAAAATTATTAAAATTATTATCATTACAAGTGGTGTCATACAATGTCAGTCAATCATGCATGTTTAAACTGGGAAAAGTATGATGGATTAGAAAACTATTTAGTGCCATTTTACAGTATAAAATTATTATTTATTTTTTTTAATGAATTTTAGACTTCTGTGTAATATTTAGTATAAATAACTTCACTTTTTTCACTGAAACAAAAATAAATGCAGTATGTAAGCCATCTGGAGCATTTAGTCCATAACAAAAACTCGCAAAAACATTCAAGCAAATATAGGCTATATATTGTTAAAACATTGTGGCGATTTCTGGGATTGTGGCTCCTAATCGGTGTTCCTATGTCATACTGTGGCAGATGTTCAAAGACGGCCATTGTCATAGTCTTGCGACCAAAGATCATCCGAGCTGCGAATTGTGTAGGCTACTGCAAATACAGATGAGTATCGTCAATTCTGTGGCATTTTCCACCGTTCTCCTCCGAACAATGTGCCATGTGCTTTGATTTATTATATGGCCAGCATACTGCGACGCGACGGCATCTCCCTCTGTCCCACACACATAGACTATGTAAATAACTGTATATAGGTAGTTTACATGATAAAAAGTTGTATTAATTTAACAGACCTTTTAAAGTTTGGGCAAAAACTCCTGGAAGTGACGTTCATTTAATTTTTTTACATGGTGATTGTGAAACACGAAACACCTCACTTAGGCTACATTATTTCATAGTGAATTTGTTATTTTTTCATGTTAATAAGGTTAATTTTGATCGAAATCAATACACTGCGGCTTTAATTCAGTGTAAAGTACGCAGCTAAAATAGACTTGGTGCCGAAACAATCGCGACACTTCCGCTTCTGCTACACGCTGCCTTACCGCCTCTGCATGCCGTGTGAATGCTCTAATCCAGTGCTTCCCAAACCTGTCCTGGAGGCCCCGCACATTTTGTATGCCTCCCTTATCGGACACACCCAATTCATGTCTTACAGTCTCTACTAATGAGCTGATGAGTTGAATCAGGTGTGTTAGATAAGGGAGACATACAAAATGTGCAGGGCTAGGGGTCCTCCAGGACAGGTTTGGGAAGCACTGCTCTAATCTGTTAACATGGGCTCCGAAAAAAATCATCATGCTCTGCTTCAGTACTGTATGTCACAGTACATGTTGGCATTCATATTAGCTCCCCAGTGCCGGCAACATGCAGTCCCAGACCTTGACACTCCCATGCTTGGCTGTAGGCAAGACACACTTGTCTTTGTACTCCTCACCTGGTTGCCGCCACACACGCTTGACACCATCTGAACCAAATAAGTTTATCTTGGTATCATCAGACCACAGGACATGGTTCCAGTAATCCATGTCCTTAGTCTGCTTGTCTTCAGCAAACTGTTTGCGGGCTTTCTTGTGCATAATCTTTAGAAGAGGCTTCCTTCTGGGACGACAGCCAAGCAGACCAATTTTGATGCAGTGTGCGGCGTATGGTCTGAGCACTGACAGACTGACCCCCCACCCCTTCAACCTCTGCAGCAATGCTGGCAGCACTCATGTGTCTATTTCCCAAACACAACCTCTGGATATGACGCTGAGCATGTGCACTCAACTTCTTTGGTCGACCATGGCGAGGCCTGTTCTGAGTGGAACCTGTCCTGTTAAACCGCTCTATGGTCTTGGCCACCATGCCGCAGCTCAGTTTCAGGGTCTTGGCAAACTTCTTATAGCCTACGCCATCTTTATGTAGAGCAACAATTATTTTTTTCAGGTCCTCAGAGAGTTCTTTGCCATGAGGTGCCATGTTGAACTTCCAGTGACAAGTAAGAGAGTGTGAGAGCGTTAACACCAAATTTAACACACCTGAGACCTTGTAACACTAATGAGTCACATGACGCTGGGGAGAGAAAATGGCTAATTGTGCCCAATTTGGACATTTTCACTTAGGGGTGTACTTACTTTTGTGGCCAGCGATTTAGACATTAATGGCTGTGTGTTGAGTTATTTTGAGGGGACAGCAAATTTACACTCTTATACAAGCTGTACACTCACTACTTTACATTGTAGCAAAGTGTCATTTCTTCAATGTTGTCACATGAAAAGATATAATAAAATATTTACAAAAATGTGAGGAGTGTACTCACTTCTGTGAGATACTGAAAGAAAGAGGAAGAAAAAATGAAAGGGGAACTTTTGTTTATTTTTACTTCATGCTTTTTATTATTTCTTTACGGATGTTTGATTATGTATATTGTCTTTAGGCCTGGTGTTTGGGGAATTAGTTATTTGTGTATTTCTAGTCTGTATAATGTGAAAACAAATAAAAAAAAACCTTGAACAAAAAGATTCAAACAATGTTTAAGACCCTTTGTAACCCAAGACTTCTTGTTAAACATTTTACACGTTTTACAGGAATAACACTTTCTACACAAAATCCACATACCAGGCATGGAAGCATTTAGCATATCAACATCATTTCCACAGTCCTTACAAAATACATTCCAATCTGTAACTTCATAACATCCTTTTAATGTTTCAATGGAACCGAATATCTGTCAAATATCATTAAATATCATATTAAAATATCAAAATCAAATATCACATCTGATCAATGCATACAGCTCGTCATGTTCCCTAAATCATTTCAACGTTTGATTTCAAGTCAAATCATGAAAACGTTTACATAGGCATGAATACTCCGATTTTAATACGATTAAGACAATACTCTGATTAAGAATCTACTATGTAAACAGATTTTTGATTACCTTAATCTGGCTAAAGTCATAATCGAAAATCGAATTAAGACGTGGAGTGTTCCAATTTTAGTTGCATTAGGCTGGCCGCACACTGGATTTTAAGCCCGATTTTAAGGCCAATTTGCACCCCGAACGATCGAGTGGTGTGGCCCAATTCGCGGCTTGTCGCAAGTGATTTTTTTTGTCCAAAAATCCTCTATAGTGTGGTGTCATTACGATTATTTACGTGTTTGATTTATGAGTCTTGATCGGGCTGCCTCTGACGTGATACCGCGATAGCCAATAAGAGCGAGTAAGCGTCATTCACTGGATGTTGCATGCTATTATAGCTGAAACCTGGACATGCCGTGAAAGCATAGAACATCATCCATATTCTTTTGTATACTTTGTTTTTCACTGTGAAACAGAATGCACACCAGAAGAGCCAGCTGACAATGTCGATTGTCCTCTGTTTGTTTTTGTTCTCAAGTCGCGTTTGGTATCGCGAGTCTCCGTGAGATCACATGTCAATGTGAAATCGTTCTTAGTCTTCAAGTGTGTGGTCTCACGGTCTGGTCGAATCATCTAGTGTGCGCGTTCAGAGGATTATAAGGCTAAAAATCATTCATTAACTGTAAGCAGTTCTATTCACTGCGGGAGTTCCACTCGTTCATTCTAAAGGAAGACAGGAAGTAAAGGAAGTGTTAAATATGTTTTTTGTTGTTGTTCTGAGCAAACAAAAGCACTTGTGAACGAAAGTGACATGGAATGACATAAGTGAGTAATTAATATCAGAATTTTCATTTCTGGGTGAACATATACTCTTAAGGCGACTCGTATAAAAACAAATCTTGTTTAGGAGACAGTGCAGATGTCTTCTCAGTTCTTTGTTGCTATAGGGACTGCAGTCGATGCACTTGAATTGTTGCTTGGGTTAGATGTCTCAGATATGGAAGACAAGGAGTCTGGAAATTCTAAAAACAAAATTAAATAAAAAGTATTAAAATTTTACAAATATTTTGATGACCAGCCCAAGGATCAGAAATATGAAATAGCTATTTTGTCATTTTGAGTGCTTGATAATACCTTCAAATTTAATAAAACAGTGAAAACAGTCAGCACCACACTGCCTTGCCCAAAGTAGTTCATTGCTTTGAGCTTGTAAAACCCTTCCTTTATAAAGTTATATCTAGCTTCAGTAGCTAGCTAGCTAATCACGTCAACAAATAACACCGATGTTTAGTCCTGATAACAAGGCTTTGTAAAGAACATTCTCATTCGTTTCATCTTTCTAATTAAATCATGGCCACGCTGTAACAAATAGGTGTGTAACTAATGTGTGTGTGTGTGTGTGTGTGTGTGTGTGTGCGTGTGTCAGTGCATATGTATATAAAAGGATATATCCGTGTTTATGAACATACATATGCATATATAAAGAGAGCGAGAGAGAGAGAGATGATACTGCAACCACAAATTAAGTATTCGTTCCCAAGTTGTAACATTAGCTACATTGTACTTCTTTCACTTGCACATTTGAATATATTATTGCATTTGTCCGCATGTTCTGTGCAGTGCTGTGCACTTTTAAAGACAATATGTAGACCTGGTGAACGTGTGGTAAAACAACTGATGTAGATAGAGGGATAACAAATACTAGACTGCCGTCTGAATATTAAATCTTCAACAATTTTAACTTGAGCAACAAGCTGAGCTAATCCAATTTCAAAATTCACTTCTGCCTACAGGGGAGGGGAATTTCTAAACTGCATATATAATTAGAGAAAAATGATACAGGCTTAATATCATATCATCTTTGCTCATGCGCCTATCCTATATAAACTGCTGCAATCTTTTTGCCAGTGGGTTTTCTCTGTGATTTGTTTGAGATACCCCCATCCATGAATGAAGCATATCAAAGGCATTGTCTGGAGTCTTGTCTGGTTATTGCAGCACATCAGATTAATGGAGCACTAGAGATCTGCTGCATCCAAATCACATAGGGTTGAGTGGGGGAAAATGGCCCCCTACTGTTTTTCCCAAAATAACCACAAGATAAAGTCAAGATAATTTTTTATTGCAACTATGCCACCCCACCGCCACCATAGGTGGGGTAAAATGCCCCCTTGGCACAAATTAAATTTTTGTTAAAAATCTAATAACATTTTTCATACTTGGTTTAAAATTAATGTCATTTTCACTAAAACTGTGAGAACTTTTCTGAACACATTTAACTTTTGTTTCACTGAAAAACAATGACACAATCCTTAAGGGGGGGGGGGGGGGGGGGGTGAAGAACAGTATGTTAAAAGAGTATGTTTGAATTCACAGTATTCACATAACAGAAGGCAAAGAGTATCCGGATGACTTACTACTTCTGACAAGATTTTGAAGTTTGTATCTGATGAACACTTAACTATCCCATGAGGCTTTATGTGCTGAATCAAAAAAATAAATAAATAAAGTATGTAAATAAATAAAGTATGTAAATACATAAATATAGGCCTACTGATGTAATAGTCCTTGATGGGGAGTCCTTGCTCCAGCTCTCCATCCATCTACTGTAAAAAGCATTTCTTACTTTAACATTATAATACAGGCTTTTAAACCTTTTGACCATGTAACATTTTTCCATGTAGTTGAAGTGCCGGCCGAGTAAAATATAGATAAATATATTATTTTCTCATCATGAGTTAAACATTAAATCAAATCAGTATCAGACTGCTTTCCATTTTCCACCATTGTCTCTGAGCAGCCATCTTCTTCCTATCACATTTAAAAAATAAATAAATAAATTCTACTTTCCTCTTATTTTGAGATAAATAACTATTTCTCTCTGTACTCTTGACTGGCCTGAGGCACAGCTTAATAAAATGAATAGATTGAAATCTATTAATTCTCTTTCTTTGATAAATACTGCTCTTCTCTTTCTTTGATAAATACTGCACAATGTAGAAGTAGACTACATGCTCAATATTCTCTGCTTCACTACAGGATGTACATAAACCAATTTGATGTTTCCCTATTGTAAACAATGAATGATTTAAATCAGAATGTCCTATTCAGAGTCATGTAATAATATATTCTTTCCTACTATTGAGGAATACTCTCCCATTACCAACTTGTTTTTGGATGTTGTATAGGTGTCTGCCCTTTATTTCCCTGTCCCACATTTCTTGCCACCTTTTATTCATGTGTTCTTCAATTCTTCCATTGATTTTTGCTTTATTCAGTGAAATTAATATTTAAATGGTGTTACGTTGCATTGCCGGTTTGGTCAGTTTGTCAACTATTTCCACACCCCTATCCTTTTATGCTCTTCTCTTGCAGTCCACAGACAGACGCTATCTGGCTACTGAAACTGATTCGTGTTCTGCAGTCTGCATCTTGATATAGCCTAATAATGTTCTATAGCATTCTGTATCTACTGCTGTTTGTGCTGTTCAGCTGTAACTGCAGCAGTATGTCTGAGGCACAGAAGGAGGAGAAAACAGCACTGACTAACAGGAGCGAGTCTTTACTTGTGGAGTGTGGAGCTGCTTGGAATCAGCAGTCCTGCCTCATCACAGGCCTTTGCCCACTGTTGGCAGAGCTGAGCACCACTCTTCAGTCTCTGAAGGCCAGCATCGACCAGGGACAGTTTAGGAGAAAAGGTACTGTAAGGGCCGGCTGACACGTATCACATTTTTGCTTTGAAAAACACTAGACATGGGAAGTGGAATGGGGAAAAAACACAAGGTTGCAAGATGCAAAGTTAAACAAGAAAAACAATACAAAATTAGCATAGTGTAATGGAAAAATGTGTTCTGTTAATGTGTAAAGCAGACTTTTAAAGGAATACCAAACAGTTAGCACTCACTGTAATGCTGCCTATGCGTGCTATCGGAAAACTTTCTACTTCCCACTTCTGAAGTTGCAATACGAGTTTGAAAACAGGGTGGACAGCCAATTCATCGTTGCCTGTTTCTTGGGGAAATTTAATTTAAGCCAAAAGGTATAGATTAGTCAATTTAACAGGTTTTGAATAAAAAGAAGCATTCCATTCATCGGTAGCTAAATAAACATTCACAGCGCAATCTAGTAGTGCTATCAAAATTAGCATGTTAACGCAGGCGATTATTTTTTTCAGTTTAATGCATAAAAAATATTTAATGCAATTAACGCAGGGGTAGAGCTAGGGTTGGCCACCAAATCCACAACTGCTGCTTCGGTCTCTTTTTTCTTGACAAGAAGTGCATTTATTTAGATGCAGAACGTGTTTACGACCACATCAAATGGAAGATGTTACAGATGTGCACTCCACTTTGCCACAGTGACAGGCAGTAGTCAAACGAGCACAGAAATGGTAGTGTGTTCGTAGCATGTGCTCTTCAGTTGCACGCACAAAGGCACTGTGTGCGCTGTTGCCTGTATCAATTCATATCAAAGCGCGAAAGAAACTATGTGCATACAATGTCGTAGTTAAGTCATGAAGTTACCAAAAAGGTGATTAAAGTTGCCTTAATGTGTGTAATATTTGTTATAACAAGGGCGTAGATTTGCTTTTGACATTGGTAGGAACATAAGAGCAGAGCTCCCCCCAACCCCTTGGCCATCATCTATACTCTTTATTTATAGTTTATGGTAGCCAACATATTCATATTTTCATATTCATATTCAACAGTGTTGTTTTTTATTTATTTATTTATTTATGTTTGAAGATATTTCAGTTTGCTTATACATTCAGTTTAACATCATTGTTATAGTTGAAGACTGTGTGGTGATCCAGGATTTGTTTCATAGTTTACCATAAAATAACATTTTATTTGTCCCATTTCAATTTTTTTTTTTTTTTATGCACATAATAACTTCATCCTAGGCTGTACAACAGCATTTGATTATACAGTATAGGATCAAGGAGTGTAATAATTTATGAAGGATTTTAAAAGCATGATAAATCACAAACATTTTTAACTATGGTGTCATTTAAAAACAAAGATAGACATCAAGAATCTGTGTATGAATCTAATCAAAAGCTTCATGCTACAATGCATGCTGGGTATCCAGTCTCTGTGCAGTGAGTACACTTTGACCTTACATTGTGACCATAGTACGAGCTCACATTGAGGGCGCTGTGAGATTACACTTTTAGCTCACCGTTACCTCACATTGTGACCACATCACGAGTATCCTGGGAGATCATGGTGAGATCAAATTGTTGACTGGGAAGACATCACAGCAGCTGGGTTATTAGCTTATTTGGCTGCTGAGCTGCCACTGCTGAACATGGCGGGGATCTGACACACATCGTACTTACAATTCTCTTTTCTTTTTCTGACCCACTTCAGGGCTTAAAGTCTCTAATAATGAGCTGACGAGTTGAATAGGGTGTGTGAGATGAGGGAGACAATGCTGGGGTGCCTTGGGAAAGTTTTTAAAACCATTTCAGAGACATGTTCTTAAATGTGACTCATATTTAACACAGGGGCGTAGAATTAGGGGGGGATGCCAGGGACATGTCCCTACCAATATCCAGCGACTACCAAATTGTCCCTAGCGATAATTTGGATCAAACAATTAAATATATGTATGTTTTTGTGATTTCGGACACATCTGAAATATGTCATACCATTGATATTACCTAAGAGGTTAAATACGTTAGAAAATTGTGCGCTTTCAAGGACGCACATTTAACGAGCGGAGTAAGAACATAAGGTAGTCACACACTGGATGTGAAGCGCAGCGCCGTGTTTAGAACAACTCACAGGTAGCCAATTGCACCCAGTTTAGGACAGTAGTCCAAAACAGTTAAAATAAAAGTTCACGCCAAATTTGCATCGATGAGTTTGAAATACGACTTTTGACAATACAGAAAAAGAAGGCCTGATCTATGACTATTATTAGCTCTATATATAAAGCATACGGACAGAAAGACAAACATTGTGCTGAAAGATGGACAACACACAATCTTACAGTAGTGTGTATGATAATTTTTTTTAACAAAATTTGATCTCTGATTCACACAGAAGATAAAGTGGCATTTGCTGCCACACTTGGACCCATAGGTAACCTCGGACCTTTCAACACTGATATAACTCTGGTTTACAAAGATGTCTTTGTGAATGAAGGAAGTGCTTACAACCCAACCACTGGTATGTGTTCGTATAAGGAATCTCTATTAATGTTTAATATCACACTTTATAAAAACTTTAATGTTATTTGTTGTGTATGTTACAGGTATCTTTACAGCATTTGTTAAAGGAGTCTATTTCTTCACTTTCTCTGGACATAACCGCTCATCTCAACCTATGGGTCTAAGACTCTTAAAAAATGGACAACAGATGATAACTGTTTACAATCATCCTCAAGGTGACCGCTATGAAACAGCATCCAATTCAATCTCTTTGACTCTAGAGAAAGGAGATCAAGTCTACATGCGTCTCCGGGAAAATACATGGGTCTTTGATAATGTTAATGACCACACTTCATTTAGTGGCCATTTACTTTTTTCTCTTTGAAGCTCCTATTAAATTCATTAAGTTCAACATACTTCTCATCAAATTTCAACTGCAGGTGTTTAAATGACTTTGCAAATCCTGATTCTCTTAAGAGTAAATTAAAAGCATTACAGAACATGTTCTTTTGAGTTTAAGACTTTTTTGTTTGTTCATTCATATTTCATGTCATTTTATCTCTTTGATAACTCTATTAAAATGTATTGCTTGGAAATACAGATTTGACATTTGTTATTCTCTATGTTTCCTTAATAATAATAATAAAAAAACTGACTATTCAGATTCTGAATTGCCATGTTTTGTGGTTGAGTGATTTGTATGTAGAAAACGGTCTGTGCACATAGATTTAGAGAAAGTAAATCAACAAACTTTATAAGTCGTGACCGGATACGTCACCACCTCTTCTTTTAAGGCTTTCTCTCTGTGAACAAATAACATACACAGACTTCAACCTATAGTTAAAAGAACACTACTGTTTTGTCACAGAAGTAGAATAATCAGCATTTGAATGGGAAAGAGACACTTTCACTCATTCTAAGGAAAGTCTTTATTGGTCAATGTACAGAAAGTGCTGCAGTGACCATCAAAGAAGTTAAACAAAAACCCTTTACAAAACAAAAGGAGAGAAACATATTCAAAAGAATAGTTTTACATGATTTTACAGGGTTGCTCTTTTTAAAAGTTTCTTTTTTGTTCCTGTTCTATAACACACATGGTAAAAAGGACTAGTGTAATATAGGAATGAAAGGTGTGTGAGATGGACGGAGGGGGAACGGGATGTCACACAAAGCTGACATCACAAGCACGTTTTGGCTGATGGCATGAGAAATCCTAACCACTGTAACAGACATTACATGAAACCCAATGCACATATTCATAAATGCACACGTCAAGGGGGAAAAACGTCTTAGGTTACTTGTGTAACCCTAGTTCATCGAGGGAACGAGACGCTGCGTCAACAACGCTTTGGGGAACGCCAACAGCGTAACCGGCTCTGAATACCAATCAAATCTGTCCAGAAATGGGAAGGGATGTCACGGGCGAGGTGACGTAATGACCAGCTGGTACAAAAGCACGTGCGGTGAAACCGGCATCAGCTTCTAGAATGAAGCAAGCGCTGGCAGGGATGCCGGAAGTGTGGCTCCGTGACGCAGCGTCTCGTTCCCTCGAGGAACTAGGGTTACACAAGTAACCTAAGACGTTCCTCTTCAGGAACTCGAGCTGCGTCAACAACGCTTTGGGGAACGAGATACCAACGGCTCCAGACTTCCGCACCCCTGCCCTGTGTGTCCAAAAGAGGCGCACAGCTAGGGCAAGAGAACGGAAGAACCTGGAGTGGCTCGCATGTCCAGGCCAAGGATTTGACTAAGGTCAGAGGCGTGGACCAACCCGCAGCGTTGCAGATGTCCTGAATAGGGACAACTGCGAGAAAGGCCTTGGAGGCCGCCACACTCCTAGTGGAATGAGCCCTGACTCCCATCGGCGAGGGGAGGTCAGAAGACTCATAAGCCATGTGAATGGCATCCACAATCCACCGACTGAGGGTCTGCTTGGAAGCAGGCAGACCCCTCTTAGAAGGACCGTAGCACACTAGCAACTGGTCCGTCCTTCTCCACATGGCAGCTCTGTGGACGTATGCGTCCAGTGCTCGCACTGGACACATACGGTTTAGCTTCAGCTGGTCAGGCTCCCGAAAGGGAGGAGGACTAAGCCTCAGTGCACCACGGAGGAAACATGTAACTAGGGGTTGTGCGCCCACTGTCAATCCACCAAGAGGGGTGTGGTAAGCAGAAATTGCCGCCACGTAGACCTTCAAGGTGGAGTGGGCTAACCCTGCGGAGAGTCGAGCCTGCAGGAACTCCAGCACTGTACCTACTGGGCAGTTAACTGGGTCGAGCTGGCGATCTCCGCACCATGAAGTGAAGAGTCTCCACTTCAGGGCATACAGTTTCCTCGTAGAGGGAGCTCTGGACTGGAGAATGGTCTCAACAACCTCGGTTGAGAGACCAGAGGCTATCAGCTGTGCCCCCTCAGGGGCCACACCCACAGCTTCTATAACTCCAGGCAGGGGTGCACAAGGGTGCCTCCTGCCTGTGAGAGGAGATCCCTCCTGACTGGAATCTCCCATGGAGAGCCGTCGAGGAGGAAAATCAGGTCCGAGAACCATACTCGGCCCGGCCAGAACGGGGCTACCAATAGCAGCCGGTGTCCGTCCCGGCGCACTCTCTCCAGAACTCCGGGGAGCAGAGCAATCGGGGGAAAGGCATAAAGACGAAGCCTCGCCACGTCTGTACCACGGCATCCAGCCCCTCGGAGCTGGATGACGTAGAGAGTACCAGAGGGGACATTGCGCTGCCTGAGTAGCGAAGAGGTCCACCTGAGCCTGGCCAAACACTCTCTAGATCTGCTTCCCCACCTCGGTGTGAAGCATTCATTCCCCGGATAACAGCCCCTGCCTCGACAGGGTGTCTGCTCCCCATGAGGTACTAACTCAGATGCTCAGAAGGGAACGGCATGCTCAAGGTGACCCTCTAAGTTGAGGGGAGCAATGCTAGCTCTACCAAGGCAGATCACTGGAGAGCGGAGCACTTAACTCTCTGCATGAGAGGGAACTCAAGACACTCAGAAGGGAGCGGCATGCTCAAAGGTGACCCTCAAAGTTGAGGGGAGCAATGCCAGCTCGACCAACCAGGAGAGCTAGGCCTCATAGCCCACACAAGGATCTGGTGTGCCAGCCTGTACAGGGGGCGCGAACCGCAGACCTCCTTGGTGGTTGCTATAAGAGACCACCGATGTGTTGTCGGCTTGCGAACTAACACATGGCAACCTCTTAGGTCTAGGAGAAGTACTTCAGAGCCTGAAATCCGGCCAGCATCTCGAGCCTGTTGATGTGCCAGGCAAGATGATGACCCCTCCACCGACCGTGGGCAGGGTGGCCACTCATGACCGCTCCCCAACCGGTGAGGGATGTGTCCGTCGCCAGCGTACGTGGCGACAAGGAGCTCCCAACACCAGGCCCTGGGACAAGAACCAAGGTTGTCTCCACATGTCCAAGGCACGTAGGCACCCTCCTGACTTCCGTGAGGATTGACTCGATCCGAGCAGGAGACATACGTGCCTGCACCGTGGTCAAATCCCCACCACCCCCAGATAAGTGGTTCTCTGTAATGGAGAAAGCACACTTTCCTTGGGGTTCAGTCTTAACCCCAACACTTTTAAGTGAGCGAGAACAACACCTCAATGTTGAGCCGCCCTCCGCTCTGATAGAGCGAGAATCAACCAAAGGTCGATGTAATTGAGTATGCGGGCGCACCGTAGCTAACGCGGCGCCCACACACTCGTAAAAGTGTGGGGTGAGAGTGCTAGGCCGAAGGGAAGTACCTGATATTGGTAAGCTTTTGCCCCCAAAAGCAAACCTCAGGAACTTCCTGTGAGTGGGAAGGACGGAGACATGGAAGTATGTGTCTTTTAGATCTACGTGTCAAACCAGTCCTCGGACTTGATCTGAGATACTTACCTGCTATCAGACCAGTCCTCGGACTTGATCTGAGTACTTACCTGAGCATCTTGAACTTCAGTCTTGCAGACTGAGCGGTTCAATTGATGCAGATCTAAAAAAGGGACGCAAACCTCCATCCTCCTTGGAACTATGAAGTACCGGCTGTAGTACCCGGACTCTCTTCGGAAGGAAGACCCACCTCGATGGTATCTTTCCTTAAGAGAGTATCTACCTCTTGTTTCATTACCAGAGCCTGCTCGGGGCCCACAACGTGGAATTCACCCCATTGAATTGAGACGGACGAGAATCAAACTGGATTCTGTAGCCTCTCTCTACAGTGCGTAGGACCCATCGAGACACATTTGGCAGTAGTATCCACGCTGCGAAATAGTCTACTAAGGGAACCAGTCTCTCGAGACTGGCCTCTGGTGTAACCCGGAGCGGCTAGTTCGGTGCCCTGAAGCGGAACACCGGCAGGGAACGGCCAAACTAGCTGCTCCAGAGACCCCCGAAGGGGTGGCGAGCATCTCAGCTCCGCTACGATACCGGGCAGAAGAGACTGAGATATGCGCTCGCTGGAGACCGCTGCGCCCTGAAGCACCATAGGTGGCAGGGTTGGCAGAACGATCTCCTGAGGGCGCTGGGGGGGCGACGATCGCCGTGCGATCGTCGCTCTACCCCAGCGGGGGCTACCCTCATAAGCCCTGATCCCACTCACATCAGGGCTTCTTGGCCGAAGACGTCTTCGCCTGCTTGGCTGGGAGGTCTTTGACCGCGCACCCTTCTTACCGCCCCAACCCGCTCCCGCGGGGGCACGCTTGCCTATACGAGGAGCCAGCACGCGGCAGGGGCTGCTCTCGCCTAGCAGCCCCATGAGCTAGAGAGCGGCGAGGGAGAAACCGCTGGAACGCCGCCACCTGCCTCCTGAACCAAAAAAGGCCAGACGGCAAAGTGGGACGTCCAGAAGGAAGGCCCTGTCACGGCTTTCCATAAATCCGACAGGGTCCACCAAAGATGCCTCTCCGCCGCCACCAGGGCTGCCATAGATCGCCTTGACGGTCTCCCTGGCGGCGTGGAGAGACAAATCAGCGGTTTTGCGGAGCACACAGATGTGCTCTGCACTAATCCCCCGCCCTCATCCAACTCCTTGATCAGGTCAGCCTGGCATGCCACCATGATATGCAGACATAAGCCATCCCGACCTGCTGACGCGTACCCCTTGCCTTCAGAGACGACGCAGCGTCAGGGGACAGATAGCTCGCAAGCGTCTGTTCCACCCGCGGCATCGCTCTGTAACAGCGCTCACTCGTCCCCATGACACTACCGAAGTAACAGAATGAGGGGACGAAGAGGCGGGCCGAAATATTTTCCCTACAACCTCGACACCTCAGTGTGGAGGTCGGGGAAAAAAAGGGCAGGCTCAGATGTGGAGGTGAGTCTGAAACCGCAGAGAACGCAGTATAACCCTCTCTGCGGTTCGACAAAACACTCCACAGGCTACTCATATGGGACGACAGAGTGGGTGCAACATGCTCGACGCCTCCCATGTCAACCTCCTCGGAGGAAGACGCGAGATCGCCGATGCCGCTGCCCGAGGGGAAGAAACCGCCACGTGTGCTTCCGGACTCGGGGAGCGGTTGCGGGATCCGGCAAGTGCGGATGGAGAAAGAGACTCGCTCATCTCCGATCCCTCTGCCAGATCCCGTTGCGAACCCCATGAACGCCGTCTCCGCTCCGCCTTAGCGGAAGCGGGTCAGTGCCGCGGGGAACGCTAGTGAAAGAGCCCTCTCCGGAGAAAAGAGCCTTTCGGGAGCGAAGCACACGCAGAGGAAAACCCTCGCAGTGCGGACAATCAGCCCCCTCGAGGGCTGCCTCCGCATGCCTCGCTCCCAAGCAAAGCACACACAGACTGTGTGTATCCTCCGCACACAAACAGCGTTTTGCACGGAGGAACACACAGCCCGTATTGCGCCTCACTCCTCTCCCCACTTCGCTTTGACATGTTTTACAAACAGACAGACAACGGTAAATAGGACTCACCAGTCACAGAGCGCTTCGCTGAATGACAAAAAGCTGATGCCGGTTTCACCGCACGTGCTTTTGTACCAGCTGGTCATTACGTCACCTCGCCCGTGACATCCCTTCCCATTTCTGGACAGATTTGATTGGTATTCAGAGCCGGTTACGCTGTTGGCGTTCCCCAAAGCGTTGTTGACGCAGCTCGAGTTCCTGAAGAGGAACCTTAAATATCATCTACAGTTGCTCTGGTTTTACTCTTCTATAACGAAACAAAACGGTGCCAAAAGCCTCAGTTTTCACAAGATTTGGCTTTTGTTGGTAGTTTTAATGTATTTCCATTTCATTTCTTTTCCTGAAAATTTAATTGAACTGTACACTGTGGGGAGGTTAGTAAAGACCTTCACAATAAAAAAAGGGAAAAAAAAGTGTGAAATATATTTTTTTTGTTTGTTTTGTTTTTAAATGTTATCTCATCACTATATATAACTTGCTGAAAGAGAACCGTCTCAATCAAAATCTCTCTGAGGATCTAAAATAAACCTATTTGCTAGATTTTAAATGAAGAAAATATCATTATTATATACTTTCATTGCAAAAACAACTTTAGTGTATTTACTATTTCACATCAATGCAATATTAAATGTTACTCTGAAGACAACAAATGGTGAAGGCAAAGCCACACTGTCAAATATTACAGCTTAGTAATTCAGAAAGGGAGAAAGCATTATAAGATGCTAGACTATCATCTGATTCATCAACATGAAAAAAAATTAAAAACAGCAAACATAAAAAATAAATAAATGAATAAAAACATCCCAGAGATGTTGGTTCACAATTTATTCTATTGTGCCGATTTATTTTCCTTTTCGTGGATCTACTGAGACACTGCATCTTATACTACTGAAGTGCATACAGGCTTTGCAGCGTTTGGACTGAGGGGTGCGATTCCCAATATTGACCAGCAGATGGCGGTATAGGATGCTTTTTGTGGGTGCTGGAAAGAGTCAAAATCAGGCTGATGTGTGACAGCTTTCAGGCAATAAATTCTGGCTTCTGTAAGTGTGAGAGGGCATTAAATGCGAGTGTTTTATGTATATTTGTGTATGCACAAGTCTATGTCTGCATGTGAATCTTGCTTGTGTGAAGGTGTATGCATGTGTATGTGAGCAAATATGTATGTTTGCGCGTCTCAATAATAGGGTAACGTTGACGGGTCCCACTCAAGCTTTCCTTTCACTTTTCCCTTCTGAATGTTAGTCTCTTCCTCTTCATCGCTGTCCTCGGATTCAGCACTTGAAAGATCTCCTGTCAGTTCATCATCCTCTTCGTCTTCATCCTCCTCTTCCTCTGGCTCCTCCTCCCTCACCTCCTCAGCAATCTGAGTTCCATCAATGCTCTATAACCAACAACAGAATGATGCTACTTATACCATCCTCATGAGCAGTGTTGTTATTGCTAAAAGAATAGTTTATCCACAAATTAAAACTCTGTCATCATTACTCACCCTCAAGTTGTTCTAAACCTGCACAAGTTTCTTTATTCTCATGAACACAAAAGAAGAAACAAACAGTTGACGGTAACCATTGACTTTCTATACTATGGAAGTAAATGGCTACCATCAACTGTTTGGTTACTAACATTCTTTGTGTTCAAAATAAATATTATGTTTTAGACTCTGTAATTCATTCAAAACTCACAACCTTTCAAAGTTTCAAAGTAGTTTCCCTAACAATAGTCTTTACCAATGATGCACATACTGACCTCCATGGGATTAACAGTGATGTTAAGATTGGAGTCATCCCAATCCATGTCTGGGTCTTTTCTTCCCTCTTCGTCCTCTTTTGAACCGTCCTGGTAGGTGGTGTGGATGCGGTAGATGCCCAAGACCACAATGACGGCAATGCACATTACGATTACCACTGTCGCAGCAGGAGGAGTACCTAATAACACATGGGTGAAGACATCAATATTTTATCTTGTTCTGCCAACTACCAAGTTGTGGCATGTTACTCTACAAACAGCAATTTATAATCCAGATTTGATAAAACATGCTCAAAGCTGTGGAATTCTATTATGTAATTAAATTGCTACAGTCCATTAAGATTGTTATTGTGATTAATAATAATAATAATGTAATTATTTACTGATCATTATCTCATATCATATTGAAGTTGCCAGTGTTTCATACAAGCAATATGTACAAGTCTCATACTCCCCAAGGCTGCATTTATTTGCATTATTTATTAGAAAAATACAGTAGAAACAGTAATATTGTGTGATAAAATGAAATATGAATATTATTTAAAATTGTAATATATTATAAAACCTAATTTGTTCCTGTGATGGCAAAGCTGAATTTTCAGCATCATTGTTTCAGTCTTAAGTGTCACATGATCCTTCAGAAATCATCTTAACATGCTGATTTGCTGCTCAAGAAACATTTCTGAACAATGTTGAAAACAGTTATGCTGCATATTGTTTTTGAAATAGATTTTTTGGAATTTTTTTACATCCTAAGTACTGTACTTTTACAGTCACTTAGGATCAATTTAATGTGTCCTTTCTGTATAAAACTATTAATTTCTTAAAAAAATAAAAACTTTTGAACAGTTTATTGAACAGTATTTTGAACTATGTCCTTGGCCTCTTCTGCCTGTTCCTCTGTTTTGCCTCTGTACCCTTCCACGCATCCTTACTCCTCTTCTTCCTCTCTGCTGTTGACCCTGATTGTTTCATGGAACTCTTGTGTTGTCCTCGGTCTATATGCTGTTCAATAGAAGGTTCACGAGATGCACCTTTGAGCTAATTTTAGAGAACTGGTTTATCATTGATCTGCATTCTCTTCATTACAGTTTTTCTCAGTCACTTTGGTGCATTTCTCGAATCATCCTTAATATTTGCAAAGAAGTACATTTCTCAAAACAGTTTGTACAAACAACACCTCACAATGAATTTCCAGCAAAAGCCTGTAACTTACTCAAAATCTTTAGTTCATTATAGCAAGAAGAAAAGGAAGGCCAGGCTGTACCTAAAGCAATGGTTTCATGGCCATTTATTTTAAGCTACAGGCGCCTACCCTGTTGATTCTGAAGGTCTTAAGGGAGATTTCTTTAACCCTGCAACACATGATTGCTGAAATATGATCGGCTAAAAGCTCCAATATAAATATACACTACTGGAAGCAGCGCAACCAAGAGAAAAGTTATGAAATGAAGAGAATAGATTATTGAAAATAATTGAATACACATTCATGGAAATAAAAAATTTCATAGAGAAGTTTATACAAATGTAGGCTATTATCCCACTGGCATATTAAACATGTAGATAATGCTATTTGTTCTTCAGAGTTGTACTGTTGCTTCAGTGATTGGCTTGATTGAAATGTGAATTTAACGTCATAATTTGATGAAAAATGTGAACTCATTTGAGATGCCAGTTTGCAGTACCACACATTGAAGGAAAAATGTACACAGGGCACGACTTTAGGAGGCTGGGGGCCTAAGTCATTATTTGGGCTCTACCTACTCTACAAATTACCACATCTAAAGCATGTATCTTTATATGATGTTGAATTGAACAATGAAACTAAACTTATTTTAAGTGAAGCACCACCAGCGAGATTTGAAAAGGGACATGTACGTTGACCAAAAGAGAGCTCAACACACAGCTAATGAAAAAACACCTGCAAATAAAGACAATTTCATCAATTTGACAAGTTACGTGCTGAAAATACTCACAAAGTGACAAAACACAGAAATGCACCGCAAATACTCACAACAGAAACTCTCTGCAAATAGGCACAGACGACATCATGTTTAAAGGAACCGTAAAATGACTAATCCTTATCTGTGTTTGCTCTGAAAGGTGAGATTTTTGTTTATTTACTTTGTTTAACATCCTGATCATATGATTTCTTTCTTTCTTTTTTTATTTTTTTATTTGCCTAAATAAGCTGACAAAATACACAATTACTGTAATCGTGAAAGGTCAAGCTTACTTTTACAACTTCCCTTACAAAAATGACCATGGCTTTACTTTTAAAATAAATAAAGTTATTATATAAAAAATAAATAAATAAAAAATTAAACATGATTACTACAGTTAAAACATTGTAACCACAAATTAAGAGTTTTAACCATGATATTTGTACAGCGGTGGTTATACAAATGGTAATCAATACACCACAAAAAAATAAAACGGTTACGGTTATTTTTGCTATAATGAAACCATGGTTAATATTCGTTTTGTTGGGGAAATTTTGGCATTGTTGGTGTCCTCCAGTTGTGGGCTGTGCTACTTGCAGCAGGTTTCTGTATTTGTGTTGTGAGCATTTGCAACGCATTTCTATATTTGGTTGTCTTGCGAGTATCTGCAGCATATATGCTGTCATACCGAAGAAGATGTTTTCTTAATTTGCTTTTTCTATTTGTAGCTTTTCTGTTTGAGCTCTATTGGCCACTGTAGAAATGTGTGTAATCACAAATCTGTTTTTGCATCTAATGAAGTTTTACCTAGTAAGCATACAATTGCAGAGTTCTGTAACTGTAAGTATTACTAATAAGAATTGAATTGGAGAGCTTAATTAGTTCCTGGTTAAATTTAGAAATGAAAGTTCACCTGCTGCCTTAAAAACGTGAGTTAACTCAACTTGAAGATAACCTTTGTTTCAACTCACAAATAGTTAAGACAATGGATTACTTTGTTTCTTCTTTTTTTTTTTTTTTTTTGAAAAACCAGTAAAACTTGAGTTCAAAACCCAAGCTTGTCATGACAATTGTAGTCAAAGAGAAGAAAGAAGTTCAAATAATTTAATAGTGCTATAATGTTTTAACCATTTTTTACTAGTACTGAATTAGAGAGCTCCCTCATTGTGAATTGAATGGTACAGCTCTCTGATTAAGTTCTTACTAGCAAGAATGCAATTGCAGAACTCTCTAATTGCTATTTTAATTAGTAACTATTGCATTAGAGAGCTCTCTAACTGGTATTTTATGTTGGGACATTTTTTTTTAAATTTGAATAAAATGAAAACTAAAATACTTTTAAATCACATGAGTATATATTTTCTTCACAATAGAACATTGTTACATGTCTATGTTGAATTTCTGTTTTGACCTAGTTTTTGCCTGTCTAGTTTAGTTCATCGTCATCACCTGTTGTTTATTAATTATCCCATTAGCCCCTGTGTTCTTAAGTCCTGAGTTCTGTTCTTTGCCAGTTATTGTTTGACGTTACATGTGTTGAGACTACCTGAGTTATTCTCTTCTATTCGTGTGGATTGGATTATTATTAAAAGACTTTATTTTGGATTCCCTTCTCTCCTTGAAGTTTGTTCTACCTGAGACCGTAACAAACATAGAGAACATAAATGTTTGAGAAGTTTTACACTTTTATCCACTAAATGAGCTTATTTCAAATGTGATGCCTGCTACAGGTGTGAACAGTTGGCACGGAGGAAACAAAGGGCTGAAAAAGCTAAATTTTTGGAAAAGACATCTGACGGTGTTAACAAATTTGACATTTCTTTCACAAAACAAATGGAGTTCAAGTAGTAGCCATTTTATTTTTTTTCTGTTGATGCTAGATGCTAATGGAACCTGCTTCAGGAGAATAAAATGATCTAAATATTTCAAATAATTTCCTCAGAAATTGGAAGATGGCGTTGACATATCATGGTTGTGACCAGGAAACATTAACATTAGGATTTAAAATATTCTAAAACTATCAAACTGACCAGAGTCTGTCTTACATTGATATACTCTGCAGAGGAGGACTGTGGCAAAGGGGGCATTTAGAGTGACAGCTGCTCCTGATATTCCCTGATTTTATTACAGTTTAATGGATGTCTGACGGTGTTGACAGAAAGTGGGGACACAGTTTTGAAACCTTATGAAACATGCATGTGTCACTGAAAAACAACCTTTCTTTGATATGAGATATTATTAAGTGTTGCTTTTGATAAAACAAGCTCTTTTTTATCATTAACAAACATTTTTATTAATTTTATAGCATATGAATGATTGAACCATTCTCTGTGGACACACTGTTTTAGATGTAGTGAGAACAATAAGTGTAATAGATTTCACATAATAATGATAAAATTAAATTGAAGTGGATAATTGTGTTAAATGGAGTCTATTATTAATCCCCATAACATTTACAATTGAAAATGTATATTGTTTTTAAACCTGATAGCAGTTACAATTGCTGGACATGTTTTGTCAAATGTCTCAAGAATGACTGAAAGAACATTCTCACTGGCAGTCTAAAGTTCAAGCACTTTCAAAAGCTCCCATTAAAATCACTGAAGCTGTTTACACTGTGAAATGAGTATCTTACAGATTCGTACACACATCTGCATTTTGTTGTTTCTAATCAGAGAATTCGACAGAAAGAGGTATTCAGTCAGCAAGAGAGTGAAGAAAACATGGGCATTTTAGCGATGACTCATCTGAACGCCTCTGATTGGTCATTGCATTCATAAGCTCAGCAGTATGGTGTCTGATTGGTTGTTATGCGCAGTGCTGTACAAATGCGTCTGTCTCTGGCTCAGTGAATGCAGATTTGAATTTAGCAGCTGATGATATGAAGCGCTGAACGATTTAATCACGGTGGTGAGATTGTATCAAATATAGAAAATATTATTCGGCTATATTTTTTTTTTTGTCTTTTGGAAGCGGCATTAAAATCCACTTGGCTCAAAAATCTGAGGGAGCACGTGCCCCCTCATTTTCAATGGGCATGATGCCTCTGTCTACAGTGCATAACATCATCAAAAGATCCAGAGAAACTGGAGAAATATCTGTGCGTAAGGGACAAGGCCGAAGAGCTTTGTTGGATGCCCGTGGTCTTCAGGTCCTCAGACGACACTGCATCACTCATCTGCATGATTCTGTAATTGACGTTACTAAATGGGCCCAGCAATATTTCCAGAAACCTCTGTCGGTAAACACAATCCGCTGTGCCATCTGCAGATGCCAACTAAAGCTATATCATGCAAAAAGGAAGCCATATGTGAACATGGTCCAGAAGCAAAGTCGTGTCCTGTGGGCCAAGCCTCATTTAAAATGGACTGTTTTCAAAGTGGAAAAGTGTTCTATGGTGAAGTGACATTCAGCCAAGTATGGTGACCCATACTCAGAATTCGTGCTCTGCATTTAACCCATCCAACGTGCACACACACAGCAGTGAACACACACACACCGTGAACATACACCCGGAGCAGTGGGCAGCCATTTTATTCTGCAGCGCCAGGGGAGCAGTTGGGTGAATCGAGGGTGGAGAGAGCGCTGTACATTCACTCCCCCCACCTACAATTCCTGCCGGCCTGAGACTCGAACCCACAACCTTTGGATCACAAGTCCAACTCTCTAACCATTAGGCCACGACTTCCCTTCAAGACAATGGCCAGACAAGTCCAAATTTGACATTCTTGTTGGAAATCACGGACACTGTTTACCCTGGGCTAAAGAGGAGGCAGACCTTCCAGTGTGTTATCAACGTTCAGTTTAAAAGCCAGTATTTCTGATGGTATGGGGGTGGGTAAGTGCATACAGTTTGGGCAGCTTGCATGTTTTAGAAGGCACCATGAATGCTGAAAGGTATATAAAGTTTTCAGAGCAACATATGCTCCCCTCCAGATGACGTCTATTTCAGGGAAGGCCTTGTGTATTTCAGCAGGACAATGCAAAACAACATACTGCAGCTATTACAACAGCATGGCTTCGTAGTAGAAGAGTCCGGGTGCTGAATTGGCCTAACTGCAGTCCAGATCTTTCACCTATAGAGAACATTTGGCGCATCAATAAACGAAAAATACATCAAAGATGACTACGAACTCTTCAGCAGTTTGAAACCTATATCAGGCAAGAATGGGACCAAATTCCAACACCAAAACTCCAGAAACTCATAACCTCGATGCCAAGACGTCTTCAAACTGTTTTGAAAAGAAGAGGAGATGCTACACCATGGTAAACATGCCCCTGTCCCAACTTTTTTGAGACCTGTAGCAGGCATCATATTTGAAATGAGTTAATTTTGTGCATACATTTGTAAAATTTCTCAGTTTAAACATTTGTTATGTTATCTATGTTCTATTGTGAATAAAATATTGGCTCATGTGATTTGAAATTCTTTTAGTTTTCATTTGATTCAAATTTAAAAAACGTCCCAACATTTCCAGAATTCGGGTTGTAGTAATAATTTATAGCTCTCTAATTGAATTCTTACTAGTGGCATACGTGGCATGTGGCATACGTGGCATAGAGACGTGGCATGGATACATCCTGCTACAATATCAGGTGCAACCGGAATTTCTGGAACCAAAACCTTTAAGTAGCTTGTGTAGAGCTTATGTTATGCTTGTATCCTCTGGAAATAGAGCAGTTCAGCTAGTGTTCAAGTGGTGTGACTGCAAAACCTTAACATTTAAGATGAAGATGTCCTGCACTATTCTGTATCCATTGCTGCTTCTGCTTTTCAGCTGTGCCACTTTGTCTGAGGTCCAGCAGAAAGAGAAAGGAGTGCAGGCTGAGGGGACTAAGCGTTTGGATGTACAGGAAAGCAGTGCTCTTTTGGCCTTTAGTGAGCTTCATCCAGACAGTTTCACATGGATCCAGTCTGAGCTGGCAGAGCTAAAATCCACTGTGAATTGTCTGAAGAACACACTGCAGGTCACTGAGGAACAGCTGAAGCAGCTCAAGAGAAAAGGTAACTTCCTATCTTTTCTCATTTCACATAATGAATAAAGGACATACAAATTACTTTACAAAAAAAAAAAAAGTTAGTTACATATCTGTTTGTGTTTTTTTGTTTTGTTTAGTTTTTTGTATTCACCAATATTACACTGCCTCATTGTTGATAATACGCATGGCAGAGTAAGTAATTTCAGTAATAAAGTAATGAGAACACGTTCATAATTCAGTTTATCATTTAGTAGATAGCAGTTTGCATAAACATTTTCAAACAGACTCTATAAACTACTGTATATGTATAACTAATAGAAAGATATGAAATATAGTGAGATGATAATGTCATATGTAATATTATACAGTAGTGTGTATGATAATTTTTTTTAACAAAATTTGATCTCTGATTCACACAGAAGATAAAGTGGCATTTGCTGCCACACTTGGACCCATAGGTAACCTCGGACCTTTCAACACTGATATAACTCTGGTTTACAAAGATGTCTTTGTGAATGAAGGAAGTGCTTACAACCCAACCACTGGTATGTGTTCGTATAAGGAATCTCTATTAATGTTTAATATCACACTTTATAAAAACTTTCATGTTATTTGTTGTGTATGTTACAGGTATCTTTACAGCATTTGTTAAAGGAGTCTATTTCTTCACTTTCTCTGGACATAACCGCTCATCTAAACCTATGGGTCTAAGTCTCTTAAAAAATGGACATCAGATGATAACTGTTTACAATCATCCTCAAGGTGACCGCTATGAAACAGCATCCAATTCAATCTCTTTGACTCTAGAGAAAGGAGATCAAGTCTACATGCGTCTCCGGGAAAATACATGGGTTTTTGATAATGTTAATGACCACACTTCATTTAGTGGCCATTTACTTTTTTCTCTTTGAAGCTCCTATTAAATTCATTAAGTTCAACATACTTCTCATCAAATTTCAACTGCAGGTGTTTAAACGACTTTGCAAATCCTGATTCTCTTAAGAGTAAATTAAAAGAACATGTTCTTTTGAGTTTAAGACTTTTTTGTTTGTTCATTCATATTTCATGTCATTTTATCTCTTTGATAACTCTATAAAATGTATTGCTTGGAAATACAGATTTGACATTTGTTATTCTCTATGTTTCCTTAATAATAATAATAAAAAAACTGACTATTCAGATTCTGAATTGCCATGTTTTGTGGTTGAGTGATTTGTATGTAGAAAACGGTCTGTGCACATAGATTTAGAGAAAGTAAATCAACAAACTTTACAAGTCGTGACTGGATACGTCACCACCTCTTCTTTTAAGGCTTTCTCTCTGTGAACAAATAACATACACAGACTTCAACCTATAGTTAAAAGAACACTACTGTTTTGTCACAGAAGTAGAATAATCAGCATTTGAATGGGAAAGAGACACTTTCACTCATTCTAAGGAAAGTCTTTATTGGTCAATGTACAGAAAGTGCTGCAGTGACCATCAAAGAAGTTAAACAAAAACCCTTTACAAAACAGAAGGAGAGAAACATATACAAAAGAATAGTCTTACATGATTTTACAGGGTTGCTCTTTTTAAAAGTTTCTTTTTCGTTCCTGTTCTATAACACACATGGTAAAAAGGACTAGTGTAATATAGGAATGAAAGGTGTGTGAGATGGACGGAGGGGGAACGGGATGTCACACAAAGCTGACATCACAAGCACGTTTTGGCTGATGGCATGAGAAATCCTAACCACTGTAACAGACATTACATGAAACCCAATGCACATATTCATAAATGCACACGTCAAGGGGGAAAAACCTTAAATATCATCTACAGTTGCTCTGGTTTTACTCTTCTATAACGAAACAAAACGGTGCCAAAAGCCGCAGTTTTCACAAGATTTGGCTTTTGTTGGTAGTTTTAATATATTTCCATTTCATTTCTTTTCCTGAAACTTTAATTGAACTGTAAACTGTGGGGAGGTTAGTAAAGACCTTCACAATATAACAAAATAGCCCCAGGTTAAAACCATTGATCAATTTTCTTCTATTTTCTTTCTTTTAATAGTTTAGACAAAACTATTTGAGCTGAAGAGAGGGAGAACCCATCCGCGGTTGAGGTGAGGACACAATGGACGATAAAAGAGAGATCAACACAGACAGAGAGAGGAGGAGGAGGAGCCTTCCTCTTCAGCAAGCAAGTGTGGACACAAACAGGCTGTGAGGGATGCAGGAGAACGTGAGGAATCTGAGTCACAATTCAACTACTCTACAGTTCCCTATTTACAGAAGACAGGCATATAAAAATGTACAGACACACTTCCTCCTATCTTACCACCAGGAACCCCCCACCCCCCCGCCCAAAAAAAAAAACGAAAAAGGAAAAAAGTGTGAAATATATTTTTTTTGTTTGTTTTGTTTTTAAATGTTATCTCATCACTATATATAACTTGCTGAAAGAGAACCGTCTTAATCAAAATCTCTCTCTGAGGATCTAAAATAAACCTATTTGCTAGATTTTAAATGAAGAAAATATCATTATTATATACTTTCATTGCAAAAACAACTTTAGTGTATTTACTATTGCACATCAATGCAATATTAAATGTTACTCTGAAGACAACAAATGGTGAAGGCAAAGCCACACTGTCAAATATTACAGCTTAGTAATTCAGAAAGGGAGAAAGCATTATAAGATTCTAGACTATCATCTGATTCATCAACGTGAAAAAAAATTTAAAACAGCAAACATAAAAAATAAATAAATGAATAAAAACATCCCAGAGATGTTGGTTCACAATTTATTCTATTGTGCCGATTTATCTTTCCTTTTCGTGGATCTACTGAGACACTGCATCTTATACTACTGAAGTGCATACAGGCTTTGCAGCGTTTGGACTGAGGGGTGCGATTCCCAATATTGACCAGCAGATGGCGGTATAGGATGCTTTTTGTGGGTGCTGGAAAGAGTCAAAATCAGGCTGATGTGGGACAGCTTTCAGGCAATAAATTCTGGCTTCTGTAAGTGTGAGAGGGCATTAAATGCGAGTGTTTTATGTATATTTGTGTATGTGTGTGCACAAGTCTATGTCTGCATGTGAATCTTGCTTGTGTGAAGGTGTATGCATGTGTCTGTGAGCAACTGTGTATGTTTGCACGTCTCAATAATAGGGTAACGTTAACGGGTCCCACTCAAGCTTTCCTTTCACTTTTCCCTTCTGAATGTTAGTCTCTTCCTCGTCATCACTGTCCTCGGATTCAGCACTTGAAAGATCTCCTGCCAGTTCATCATCCTCTTCGTCTTCATCCTCCTCTTCCTCTGGCTCCTCCTCCCTCACCTCCTCAGCAATCTGAGTCCCATCAATGCTCTATAACCAACAACAGAATGATGCTACTTATACCATCCTCATGAGCAGTGTTGTTATTGCTAAAAGAATAGTTTATCCACAAATGAAAACTCTGTCATCATTACTCACCCTCAAGTTGTTCTAAACCTGCACAAGTTTCTTTATTCTCATGAACACAAAAGAAGAAACAAACAGTTGACAGTAACCATTGACTTTCTATACTATGGAAGTAAATGGCTACCATCAACTGTTTGGTTACTAACATTCTTTGTGTTCAAAAGAAATAGTATGCTTTAGACTCTGTAATTCATTCAAAACTCACAACGTAGAGTTTCAAAGTAGTTTCCCTAACAATAGTCTTTACCAATGATGCACATACTGACCTCCATGGGATTAACAGTGATGTTAAGATTGGAGTCATCCCAGTCCATCTCTGGGTCTTTTCTTCGCTCTTCGTCCTCGTTTGAACCGTCCTGGTGGGTGGTGTGGATGCGGTAGATGCCCAAGACCACAATGACCACCAGGGCAGCGATGCACATTACGATTACCACTGTCGCAGCAGGAGGAGTACCTAATAACACATGGGTGAAGACATCAATATTTTATCTTGTTCTGCCAAACTGCCAAATTGTGGCATGTTACTGTACACACAGAGATTTATAATCCAGATTTGATAAAACATGCTCAAAGCTGTGGAATTCCATTATTTAAGTTGCTTCAGTCCATTAAGACTGTTATTGTGATTAATAATGCAATTTTTTACTGATAAATTGTCATATTGAAATTGCCAGTTTCATACAAGCAATGTGTACAAGTCTCTTATATTCCCCAAGGCTGCATTTATTTTCATTATTTATTTGAAAAATACAGTAGAAACAGTAATATTGTGTGATAAAATGAAATATGAATATTATTTACAATTTAAATATATTTTAAAACCTAATTTATTCCAGTGATGGCAAAGCTTAATTTTCAGCATCATTATTTCAGTCTTAAGTGTCACATGATTATCATTTTAACATGCTGATTTGCTACTCAAGAAACATTTCTGAACATCGCTGAAAACAGTTATGCTGCATATTGTTTTTGAAATAGATTTTTTGACATTTTTTACATCATAAGTACCGTACATTTACAGTCACTTAGGATCAATTTAATGTGTCCTTTCTTAATAAAACTCTTAAAAAACAACAACAACAAAAACAACTTTTGAACATTAATCTATATAGAGAGAGAAACAGAAAGAGATAGATAGAGAGAGATGCATGGGTGTTTTAGTCACCCTGCTTTACTTTTAACCGTAGTACAATAACTGGAATGCATGACCTTGAGCCGCTTATAGCTCTAGTCTTTCTATCTATCTTGCAATTATGTATATTCATAGTATTGTTATGACTCACTCAGCCATACAAAAATCAATACAATTCCGGATTGCCGTCGTTTAGTATTTTCCAAGGGAGGTCTGTTCTAGGTGGCTGAGGTGAAGCTTATTTAGCCGTGCTGACAGTGGAAGACAGTTTTGCACAGTTCACTTTAAGAACAGTGTCGTTTACTGAGACCTTGCAGTCAGCAAGAGCAGGATTGGGAGCATGAGGTCACAGTGCCACCTGCTGTTTTTCCATGTCTCTCCTAAAGCAGCATGTCTCGCATCCTGTCATCTCTCTCCCTCATTCTTTCTTCAGTCCAGAGAGCAGAATGCTCCATCTCGCTGCAGTCAGCTGTGCTCTGTGCGCCCTTGGGGAGATCGCTGGTGTGTGCGTGAGCTGGTAGAGTAAGTGTAATTTCCCAAGCTCCTTCAAACCAACAATACAGTCTCCAGAGCCTGTCGTCCGCCTAGAATAGTGTGTGGATTTTGTATGTACATGTGTGTGCATATTTACTTTTTTATAAGCTGACTTCTCAGATGAATAGTTTTTGCGACATATACTGTTCTCTTAAAGACACTGTTTTACAATTCAGTTAGATGGTTTAACAAAGGAACAACACATTATTCACAAAATAAATCAATTAATTTTAATTTCCAACACAATAGTGTCATACAAGATCAAATGACTGCATGACCAGGATTGGATGAGCTTTATTAAGAGGCATCAAGGTTGACTTTACCTGAGATGTGATCAGAGTTGACAGTATGGACCACCAGTGGATGATGCACAGGTCTCATATACTGGGATTGGACGGCCATGTGATTGACATGCTCCACGGCCTCTGAGCTGTGCACTATTCCAATCTGAGAGGCGGGACAAACAGAATATAGTTCAGAGAGACAACAGGGAGAATGAAAATCTGACCTCATCAAGGATGGATGGATGAATGCATGAATGAATATTTACTGGATTGATCACAAGTGAACCTGTAAATTTGTGAGCCTGTTTTATAATATAAAATGTCAAATATAAATAGAAGATATTATAAAAATATAAATGAATTAATATAAATAAATTATAAACACAATACTAAAATTATATATAATACATAAAAATATTATACAGTTGAAAATACATTAATGATGCTATCAATTCAATACTGTATTAATTTAAAAGCAAAACAAATTAACAAAAAAATTTAAGTATAACCATTTAAATTTAAACTTGTGAATTTTAGGATATCGTACACTGCACTATATTTATTATCTCTGTGAGAGAAGTGCACAGCTAACTTTTAAGTACTAGGAGTCCAAAAGTGCAAAAAGCCAAAAGAAGAGCAGGAATTGAAAGAGGGGATAAAGTGAATGGATGATAAAAAGAATGAGAAGCCATGCCCAGTATGAAGGCAGTCTCTGACCTCCAAGTTGAACTCATTGCTTGTGTAGCGTCCATTCAGTTCAGAGCAACTGAGCCGGAACCTTCTCTCAGACAGACCGCCAGGCTTCCAGTTACGGTACCTCACCTGCCTGATGGCCTGTTCATAATGCGCCATGGAGTCCACACCTGAGACCAAAGAAAGACCAGTGTCAGGAACTCGGTCTACTCAGACAAAAGAGCTACAGAGGCCTGGGAGACACTCAACATGGAGTCTGAGCAGGATCTAGGTTAAAGGCTTTTGAAGCACAATCAAGAGTGATTGTTAAAACATCAAAACTTTTTTTTTTTTTTTTTTAAGTAAAAAAAAACATTTTAGGGGAAAAAAACAAAAAAAACAATTGACTTACTAAATGTCCAAAGGATGCACAACCTTTATTAATAAATTAATACTTTTTAAAGAAATAGTTAACTTTTCTGCAGATAATGAACCTGGGTTGTCAAAATGATGATAAAAACACAATGCTATGCAAATGCACAGTCTTTGCATTGCCTTCCTTCTTATCCCAACATTAGGAAAGAGTTGATCAACTTTATTTTTAATGAAGTTCCAGACCATGTCAGTAAGAACTTGATCCTTTGTTCACTTCATTTTACCGTGCATTCGTTTACAAACAATGCATAATTCGATGCGGGATTTTCAGAAAGATTGAAATTAAAAGACGGTGCTGTGTTGACTATATTGTATCCAACAATAATTGCAACAAACAAGCGCGAGTAACTGTTTTTATTATGTGATCACTACTGCTTTGTCTTAAACAGATCATTTGATATGAATATTTATGTGTTTTTAAACTAAATCACAGCAGCGTCCATCTATGAACATTATCAATATTGATAATAATACAGTATGTTTCTTGAGCACCAAATCAGCATATTAAAATGATTTCTGAAGGATCATCTACTGAAGACTTAACGATTACGATTGCTGAAAATTTAGCTTTGCTTTGTAAGTCACAGGAATAAATTACATTTTAAAATATATTAAAACAGAAAACATTTTAAAACAATATTTCTCAATATTATTGTTTTTAATGTATTGTATTTGATCAAATAAATGCAGCCTTAGTGAAGACTTCTTTTAAAAAGATTAAAATTTTACTGTGCCCAAACTTTTGATCAGTAATGTATCACCAATCTTCTAAAGCCATATGACAGCTTTGCATAATTACCGAAAACAGAACTGTAAGTCCCATGATATGTAATAGTCAGTAACAATAAAATCGCTGCACAAATGGATACTGACAGCAGAGGGTAAGATATTCAGTGAAAAATGGTATAAACATGTCTGTTCCTCACACAAATCTATTGTTTGGCAGGAGAAGGCTTTGAATATAGCACACAATTCATTTAAAATATAGCACATCGTTTTTAATGGTGATTTTATGGTGCTCATTTTGGAGCATGATCCCTATATGCTGTCACGTGCTTTCAACACATCTTCCTTCCCATTCTACAGATATGTAATTGATGAGAGATTTCACATTTTTGGGTTGATTACGAGAACATAAGATTCCTGTAATACAATAAAGGTCTGTTTGAAGAATTTAAACACCTACAGCTACATCAAAGTTCTAGATTTACTGTAAAGTAGTCACTGTAAAGTAGAGTGAAAAAGAGATTATGAGAAACATTCCTGCAGCAGATGGCTGTATAGTAGATCGAGACATGTGGTCGACCATACCGTAGATGGAGATGCCAGAGGTAGAGTTGGTAGCATCCAGATGTTTGCCCAAGAGAGAGCTGTGGAGGATCTCCAGACTCTCCTGCTCTGGGTCCAGCTCCTCTCCGATCACCAGCACATCACAATAATCCAGGTTATGCATCAACTCCAGCACACCAGGCCTCCGGGCTACACAAACAAACACACACACACACACACACACACATGCACATGCGGGCGGGCACACACACACACACACACACGCACGCACACATACACACGCACACATCTTTACACAGGCAAAAATACGCAGTGGCAAATATATGACCTCCCACTGTATCCACAAACCATTGATTGTGTATGAATTTAATTTCAATGATTTAGTGTTTCACTACCCCTGGCTCTGCATTCGATAAAAGAAGCCGGACACTTTTGTTAAACTTTAAATGAAAAAGGACACTAATAAAAAACAATTGACTTAAGGTCTGTGTAATAACCAGCAGAAGACATTTATAATCTTGATAATAATAGACTAAACCATTATTAAAAATACACGCTGAGAGGAATCCGTGGGAAGAAAATTCAGTAAATATTCTAAAACGTTTATACGATTACATTACAGGCAAAATGTGCAACTGTGGCACCTCTGAAATAGATGAATGCAAAGCAGTGAGATTATGTTAATATATGAGCTGTGAAAGTGATTCATCTATCACCTATGCTGAGGGTGGCGTCGGTCTTGGTGACGGTACTGATGATGTGTATGTCCTTGAACAGGGCCACCCCGACAGGGGCTCGGAGCTGAGCCGCAGGCCAAACCAGCCGCTCCACTCCAGCAATGGTGATCCGAGGTTCACTGGGCGGCAGCACCATCACCATCGCTTTGATGTCTGGAATGGAGATGCACGTATCTTCACCAAAACACCTACAAGTTGCAAAACAGAGAGAAGGGAAACTTATTTGACTTATTGAAAGACTACAGCCACAGACTGACATGAAAATAACTATTTTAAAACATAGTTTTGGCTCTGATGGGATAAGTCATGCTCAAAATGTCTGTTTCTGTCCTGTCTACACCATTCTGTAAATTGCTTTTAGGCAGAGTTTACCCATATTTATGAGGGAATGGGCACACCTACCGATCATGATTTTCATAATTTATCCAGATGTCCAAACTTTTGACTTTATAGTGTACACATGAATAAAGACAGACAATAATGATGAAAACAAACAAACAAACAAATTAGCAAATACTTAGTAAATACTTAAACCTTTTTACAAGGATAATATTTTTTCAACACCTTACAAACCAACATTTTAAGTAATACAGTACATGAAGAATTAAAACTAAAATAATTAAAATTAAAAGGAAACCGTATATCGGTCATTAAGAGTAATCAATGGAAAATTAATTAAAATTAAGGAAATACATGTGTGTCAATTTGGCTTCCTTTAGGAAGACTTGGGGTAATAATACAAGATTTTTTTTCTTCTGAACCTATATAAATAAGCGAATATAGAGCAAATATAGAGACTAGCATACAAGATTTATGAGGAATACATGAAATATCATTGAATTAAATTAGTTCTTAATGCATACAAGGTCATTTAGAGTAATAAATGGAAAATTCAAACAAAATGAAAAAAATAAATAAATGACTTCCTTTACTAAGACTTGCGTTGATAATATTTTTTTCCCCTGAACCTATGATTAACAAATTAGTATGTATATAACATTGGTGAGGCTCACATACAATATTTATGAGGAATATACGAAATAGGAATTGAATAAGTTATTAGTAAAATTCCCCCCTTTATGCATTCAAACACACTTTAACACCACAAATAATTAAACACTCTTGCATCCCAAAATAAAGTCTGTATCTCACTTTGAGTAAGAGCCAATTAAAATGCACTGACACTCTTTTTCAGTTGAGTGTTTGGACAATTGATGACTACAGTGTCTAACTTTTGTTTCAGGCTGTCACCATCAACTCCAGCAAAGTCGCACCGTACAATCAATCACGGGACCAATTAATGATGCCAAACCATAGTAAGTTTTAAAGCAGCGAGTCGGCAAAAATATTAGCGTGAACACGAGCAGTGTGCTCAGCTTGGTGCCACCTCCTCCTGATGCCAGCTGAAGAAGTTGGTATGGCAGTCTGAAGCAGTGTTGATTAAGACCGAGGCGCTGAAGCGTGGACTGCAACAGACTCGCACACAGACCTGCTGGGGAAATTGGAGTCCCTCCAGTTTCATTACAGCTAGTATGCGAGGAGAAAGGGGAAATAAAGTGTCTTAGGATTAACAGGCCTCCCTTTCTCACGATGCACCCAGTAATTACTCTTTTTCAAGGGTGAGCCCTAAAGAGCACTCGTTGGTTTACTAATTCATTTATATACTCGCCCGCTAATTAAGAACTATCTGTTTGTTCAAGACAACAACACGCTTTCTGCCACCGTCTCGGGTGGAGTGATGCTTAGCCGCGCTCGAGCAATGGTGCGCTATCTCCCTGAGGTAATTCCTCCGCACGGCTAACCTAAATGCTCTCCCTCAAGTCGCCATGGAGAATGGCCTCGAATGAGAAGGAAGGGGAGCGCAAAATTGTGTGGAACCAACAAAACAATTACGTCTAATGACTGCAGTAAAAATGACGGTGGAAAGTTTGTGATGTGTAAAAGTGGCTCCCTTCAGTCGACTTGAGCTACATACTAAAAGAAAGCAGTCGAGAGCACGCTCACTCATTGCAAAGGCTTTGTGAAAAAGGCCAACAATCTTGCTTTATTTACAGGGCTGATTTAAGGATATTGGGAGCTGGTCTAAGCCAGACTACAGCTATTACAAGAGCTACGGCTCACTCCACTATCGACCAGGAAAGTCTGTTCTTATTTAGGCAATGCTCTTCACCAGTACACACTAGACAAGTGTAGAAGCCCCTCTCTTCTTTTTATTCTCTCCTGGTCTTCCTTTTTCAATGGTAAAGTTTCATTTGGGTACGTATCAGTCAAGTGCGATTGGATCCAATAGGTTTCATTAGACTGCTGTCAGATGACACGATCCTTTCACCCTTGACGATGAAACAAGCGTTTCCAAAGGGAAAAGGACACCCACAAAATACTAGGAATGTAGCTAACAGTGTTTCAAAAGTTTGAGGTTGGTAAGATTTTTTTATGTTTTTAAAAGTCTCTTACACTCACCAAGGCTCCATTTAAAAAAAAAAAAAAAAAAAACAGTAAAACAATATATTCTGAAATATGACTGCAATTTCAAATAATTGTTTTCTATTTCAGTATTTAAATAAAGTACTTCTAAGATGGCAGCGCTGAATTTTCAGCAGCCATTATGCCAGTATTCAGTGACGCATGATCTTTCAAGAATCATTCTAATATGCTGATTTGGTGCTCAAGAAACATTTCTTATTATTATTATGAGTGTTGAAAACGGTTAATTAAAAAAAAAAAAAAAAGAATATATTTATTTTTTAGAAAATCCTGCATTTATTTGAAGATATCGAATAACTAAATATACTGTATTATTTTGGACAATTAATAAAAGGAATAGCCTTAAGTAAATAAATAAATACATATTTTTTTAATTGGTTCATTAAATAGACCATCTGAAAATACTGACTCAATATTATTGAATCAGACAAAATTTCATATGAGACAGAGTTGAGTTTAACTATCATTTTAGATCTCTCTGCTGCAAGCTGCATCTGAAACTAAATAAAGAAAAAAAAAGAGTTTGTCATGGAAATGTTATCCAGCTCAACAAGCTAAGCTATTGTATGTATTTAAATCAGCAGCTTGAATCACAAATATTTATTGGAGGAGAGTGAAATCTACAAAATTAATTTTTGGATCGATACTAAAATGCTAGACATGTTTGCCAATTATTGACCTGAAGTGCTCGATAGTAAAGCCTCTGAGCATTTTATTGTGTGAGAGGATGGTGGCGATAAAGAGAAAACAATATAAGATCACCGTTAAAATAAGACAGGAAGTAACCCCTGTGAAGTCTTTTCATTTTATTACTGTACTTTAGATGTCACATTAAGAGCAGGAAGTCCTGCTCTGCACCATTTTCTGTTCTGCTGTGCAGTAATAGTACAGTGTTTTTATACAATATACTGCACACTGTTGTGTAGTTCACCCAAAAATAAAAATTCTGTCATCATTTACTTACCCTCGTGTTGTTCCAAATGGCTTTGTGTGAAACACAAAAGAAAATGTTTAGACTGGATGTAAATACTGCATTTTCAATTTAATGAAAATGGTGGATCCACCATGGTCACTATTCCTAGCGTGGACATTGTACTAGATAACTAATTTTTCACTCAAGAAAGTCAGTCATTCAGGTTTGGAACAATAAATCATGACAGAATAGTAATTTTTATGTGATTTCCTTTCAGCCATGTGTTGTGCAGAGCAGTGTTGTCACTCTCTGACCCGTGCTGTGCGACAGTATCTTTAATTGTGTTGTGCTGTACTGTGAAGGCTAGCTCTCTGACACAGCAGATTTTCTTTCATCATGGCCTTTCATGTTCTCTTCAGCTGGTCTCTCTACAGTGATCACCGCAAGCAGGCCTGTTTATTATCCACAGACACAAGACCACTGCCAGAACACTACATGCTGCTGAAAATAACAGCTTCAGCCAAGTTACTTTGTTATCAAATCTATAGCTCAAACATGGCACTTGCAACACCAAGGTCATGGGTTCAATTACTAGGGAATACATGAATTGATAAATTGTATGCCTGAAATTGAAATATGAATGTGGATAAAATTGATAAAATCATCTGTTAAATACTGTAATGTTGTGTGCACACTAAACGCAAAGTGAATATTTGCTTTGCCCCACTCAATTTTACTCACGTCACTCATGCAAATAAAAAAACACAACAAAAAAAAATCAGATACAACCGGAGATATCGATATGCTCTTCGATGTTTGCCTCGAGCGACAACGCGTCATGCAAATTTTCCACTTGAGTTGAAAATTTTCAGCTTGGGCTGAACACGTGTATATAGTGCATTTGCGGCAATCACATCGCCTAATTCATGTCACCCATGTCCCTTGGTGCGAATTCACATCTATTCACGACTTTGCATTGACTTTGTATGTAATCTACTTGCCAGACCAATGTGACCAAAGCTGGGTGACCAGCTAAGACCAGCAAACCATTAAAGACTGGCTTAATCTAGGACTGCGTGATAATACTGCACTGATAGTCATGATCATTTTCCCTCAATAATTGTAATCACGATTATTCTTATTTGAGAAATGTATTTTCACAATAACGGAACTTTCACGTAAACACAAATAAAGAGAATGTCAACCTCATCTAGTTTCCTAACTTACTATATTTATCAAAGATTATGCGTTAACACGCTCTTTATGAACACTGATAAAACCGTATGAAGCTTCTCTTTCCAACACTAATTGTTGAAATTAGTAGACCCCAAAAACAAAGGGGCATGTGTGTGGAGAAATCTGGAATGTATTTAAAACAGGACTTCACGGTTGGTTCTTGTCACTTAAGCATAATTCAACCAGGAACAGGGCAAAGACCTTGGCATCTGGGAAAACTCTGAAACAAACCTTCCCTGATCTTCTTTCCATTAGCGCAGTAATTCAATGATGTGTTTACTACACATGTCTAGCTAAGAAGATTCCCAGATCTCCAACGAAAGTGACACTCGTGACCTCGCATTTCTCTCCAAAAGAGGAATGTGCCTTGTTGCCCCCTAACAGACAACGAGACCAATACTTTGCTCAAGTATTTTAAAAGGGACAAATTATACTAGATTCTGCTATTGAAGCAATGTACTCAAAAAACAATATATACAATATATTTGCAACATATATTAAGGTTGTTTTCAGGACATGTATAAGCTTGCTGTGTTATTGGAACTTATGGTAGTGTTGTAATCTTGTGATGTATGATTTTCCTGATCAATATTTGTTCAGTTTCACATGCAACCGATGCAACCAAATATTACAATTGATATATGTACGCAAAAAGGTATGCAAAAATACGTGGTGTTTGATTTCAGATGAAAGCTGATTTTATTAGCAATAATCTGGTATGGATGAAAATTGTCTTTTTCCATCATAATGTACAAATTAGGACACTTATAGGAATCTGCTAGGATGTGTGTGTTATTTTATGAAATAAGGCAGCAGATAATGTATGCACGGAAAGAAGCTGTGCAGGGCGGGGCTCCACCCCACAGGAAGAATCCGATTGGGTCAGCCGCCCATGGGTGGATCCCAAATCGGCCCGTTAAAGACAGATACCCAACTGTAGCTCGGTTGGTTGGGTTGTTGGAAAGAAAAGTTTTAAGCTCAAGCTTAAGCTCAGCTCGTTCGGCGCTCTCAGTCATTTTAACATCATGATCGTGCAGTGAACTGAGATCAAGACTCAAACTTCCAAAGAACTTTAACATCTAAAGCCTTTAAACTTAAACCAACTTCCTGGGAGCGTCATCAAGTCAGAACGAAGCCAACCAACCACTGAAGAGTATTCTCGTGACAACGACCAACCAAGCCGCCAATCCACACACAATCTTTCCTGGACTGGGAAGGAAGGAACTCAACTCGAGTGAAAGCAACGAAAGTAAGACAAAATCTCCTAAATCTGCTGGAACTGGTTGTATTCATCGCTGAGAGTAAAGACAGAAGAGTTCCATGTGTGTGTGATTTCCCTCAGGTTGAAGTCAGAGCATTCTTGAAAACGAGCATTAGAACCTAAAACTCTCTTCAGATCAAAACAATCCAACGTGTGTGTGTGTTTGTTTACGCATTCTGTTTTGTGTCATTTAGCTTAGTATTGTGTTAGAGTAGTGAAATAAACTTTGATTCTATTAAGAAATCTCTTGTCTGTTGCTATGTGATTTGCAAATCTTAATTACTTGCCAAAGATTGTGTTTACCTACGCTCATGAATTTGATAACTAACTATTTGGTTTGTTTTATCGTTGGCCGTGAATAAGATAAACAAAATTGTTAAGAAATAACGGGCTGATTTTAATGCTTGCTGGACAAGTCGTTAATAAGGTATCGTTAACAAGATATAAGTTGGACATTCTGATTAATCTCAATTAATCATAAATATCTAATCTTAAGAGTGATTCCCTAAAAGCTAAAATTAGAACAATGGTTCTAAAGATTACTACAAGAGAAAAGTTTGAAATGGGGGATTTAATATCGACATTTGGCAACCCCAAGCGTGAAACTTTGTGGAGGCTTGTAACCATTGAATGATAACAGAAATGTAAATTGAAACAAACTTTCAGGATAAATAACCAACAGACATTCAAGAGAAGCAGAAATCGTAATCTTGATTAAAAATACAGTTAACCATACAGCCCTACTTAAAGCTGTATTTTTCAGTAGAGCAACACTTTGAGAAAAACTCAAAACATTTTCTCTTCACCTCTACTCAAATTTGCCGGGGTAAGTTTATTTGGGATATGTGGATATGAGTTAAGAGCAGAGCCAGACTGCATACGGGTACTTGAGAGTCAAGACAGTGTAAGACAGATGTTATCGGTAACCAAGGCAACCCTACATTCTCATCCCTTAGCTCTGTAGTATTGATCAGAGAAAGCCTTCTGTTGCTGCTCATCCTTCACTCATAAACATCTAGCCTTGTATTTGTTAACAACACTAGCTTGTGAGATTAAAAACATAAAATGATCATCAAATATTCAAAGCACTTAACACTTTTTATGAACCCCTAAGATGCAAGCTAATTACACTTAATCATTCACTCGAATATTTACTCCAATACTTAGTATTCATCCCGCAGAGTAATTGCAGGGTTATCAATCTATTAAGGCCTTTATGAGCTGATGTTCTGATGTTTTATGGGTTGTTTTTGACTTTTAGTGCAGTACTCACTGGACTGTAGTGGTTATGTGGAGTTTGCGCAGACCGGGAGTGGGAAACTGCCGAGAGTTGATGTAGGAAACTTTTGTCATGGCTGTGTTGATGCTCTCCAAGTCATCTGCCTCCATGACCAGCACCGACTGAGCTGGGTTGAAGTGGAACTGAGAGGGATCAAGAAAAAAGTGTGAGAAAGAGCCAATTTTCATAATCGAGAGAGAGAGAAAAAAAACTAAAAGCAAAGAAGCAAATGAACAAGTCAACACATTTACATATAGATGAATAAATGATGGCTGGGAACGACTGATGTCAAAGGATTCTCAAATATATTCAGATGATATTAAAAAGATGGACAAAGAATGGAATGCCTATAATCCTTCCAATGAAAGGCTTTGCATATATGTATGCGTATGCGTATGCGTATACGTGTGTGCATGTACCTTTATGCCTTTTCCCAGACTCTCGAGTGAGCTGATGTCCAGGCCTTCCTTGCAAGCCTGTAAGCAGGAGATCACCTTTTGAGTTGCAATCTTCCCAGGTCGGATAGTCAAGCCTGAGAGGCTTCCCCGGAAATACTGTGTGAACCGTGGAGTGGTCACCTCTCCTCCTGTAAACAAAGACATTACAAATCATGCATATACTATGCATGCATACGCATACTTGCAGTCACTAGCAACAAAATATACTGTACAAAAGCTAAAGATATCTGGAAGCTAAGTGACACTCTGTGTGCATGTGTGTCAAAATGTCAAAAACACCTTATCTTGCACTATTCAGAGGTAGGAAGACAAGCGTGTCTACTAAAATGCCTCCATCTGCTAGGTTTTAAAAATAAATGTTTTTGTATTCTTTGCTGAAGCTTTGCTTTGCTATGATAACCCATAATCCTGTGTGTGCATTTCAGCTGTTTATCCAAAGAACAAAACAGGATCTGATGTGTTAGTGGCAAGACGTCAGTTCGTTTATAAACTCTACATATGAATTATATTATTATTATAATTTACAGTTCTTGCAAGCTATGCTGTATTGATATTCCTTAAATGTTGTATTTGTTCTGCTAATATTGTTGTTAAACACTTAACACTTTGTTATTAAAAGTTTTCTTTTATTTTCTAAATGAAGAGTATTGACTTATGCCAGACTTCTCCAAACATTTAGTCTGCTTAAACCCCGCCCCTTTCTCACAACCATTCAGATCTGCCCCTATCCAATTAACAACTGATTGATAGAACCAAGCCCCCACCACCTTTTTTTTTTCTTTTTCATAATATTTCACTTACATGTACTGTACATCACAACACAGAAGAAAAGATTGGATGCCACTCCTGTTACAACACAACTTAAATCATTTTTTAAATCACAGATTGAAAATCAAGCGTTGTCCAATAGTGCATTAATGCCTGTCCACTTTTTCAGCTGAGTTGGTTCTTTGTTAAAGCACTGTAAGTCATGAAGCAAACCAACCAGCTACGAAGTGTCACAACATTACAAAATTAGATTTGAAACAAAAAAGTATTTTAAAAACAAACAGAACTACATACTTAAATGAGGGAAAGGAATACAACCCCATTGTAGAATTGCGACAATATAACTAAATTGTTATATATACTGTTATATTGTTATTTTAATTTAATTTTATTTTATTTTTGCACACAAAACATTCTCATAGCTTCATAAAATTATGGTTGAACCACTGATCACATGGACTATTTGAACAATGTCCTTACTACATTTCTGGAGGTTGAACGTGGTAGTTCTGTAGCTGTCAATGGAGGGTCAGATAGCTCTTGGATTTCATCAAAAATATCTTAATTTGTGTTCCAAAGATGAACGAAGGTCTTTGTTTGGAATGACATGATGCATTATAAACAAAATAATTGTATTTTTAGCATCGTCATATGACCCCTTTAATGAACTTAAAATATAGTTATATTGTCACAATTCTTCATGGGATTGTAGTTACATTTACATTTATTCATTTAGCAGACGCTTTTCAAATAGTCACAGGAAGTGCTTGTAATACAAAGTTTCAGGCATTGCTCAGAGTAAATACTAACTAGACAGGTAGGTTAGGGAAAGAAAGCAAAAGTTTTTGTTTTTGTTTTGTTTTTTCAGTCAAGTGATGACGGAAGCGATGAGTTTTCAGGTGTCACTTGAAAATTGTCAGGGATTCAGCATTCCGGATAGGGGTGAGAAGTTCTTTCCACAAGCCAGGAAGTTCTTTCCCTCATTTAAGTATCCATTTCTGTACATTTTTAAAATACTTTTTTGCTTCAAATCAAAGTTTGTAATGTTGTGAATCACTTCGTAGCTGATTAGTTTTGTTAATGACTTACAGTGCTTTATATCATTGGGAGACTCAATTGTGTCATTCATGTTGCTTTCATGGCAGTGGGCGGAACTATTTAGATGCACTTTGCTCACTGCGACTCTGATTGGTGGAATTTTCTGTAATGCATTATGAGCGTATTCCTCCGCCGGGCAGGCCGCCTCAACGCTGGACCAACCCCAAAACGCCCTCTGTTGTGCCTTCAAGCACCCCGTTCAGTTCCGGGTGCCAAGGCCGGTTTGTTTGTCACAGAAACTTCTGGGCCCTTTCCAAAAGTACCTCCACATACAGCCGCTGTTATAGCGAGAAAAATAAACAAACATTCTCAAAAAGAGAGCAAATTTCCTCTTCCAATTACCGAGTGTGTCAAGTCACCACAGGGCGACTCACCACCCGAACTAATCCAACCCCTTGCCACACAGGCCGAGGCCTGGCGGGCCATCCCCGGAGTGTCTCATTGAGTTCTGGGGATTATAGAACGAAATTATACACTTCAATTCACTCAAAGAGCCCCGCGGTACAGCGGCATGGTCACTTTTTGAAGAGCGAGGACGCGTTGGCCCACGAATGGCCCAACCTCCTTCTATATGCTTTCCCCCCCGAATCAGGAAACACAAACACAAAGTGCTTCTAGTGGCCCCACTCTGGAAGAACCATCATTGGATCTCAGAGCTATCTCAGCTGCTAATAGAGGCTCCGTGGTCCATTCCCCTGAGACGAGACCTCCTCTCTCAGGCGAACAGAACGATCTGGCACCCCCAGCCCGAGCTGTGGGACCTGCATCTATGGGCACTCGATGGGACTCAATAGATCTCCCTGAGAATGTCCTAAACACCATTGAACAGGCTAGAGCCCTGACCACGAGACGCCTCTACGCCCTTAAGTGGTCGGTTTTCATCGCCTGGTGTCAAGCCCACGGCGAGGAGACGACAACATGTGACATTATCAGTGATATTGTCCTATTTACAAGAGCTGTTGGATAAGGGCCGCGCCCCTTCCACGCTCAGAGTGTATGTGGCAGCTATAGCAGCTTCTCACGCTCCTATAGCCAGACAGTCGGTGGGCCGGAACAACCTGGTTGTCTGTTTTCTGAGGGGTTCTAGGAGGCTCCATCCGCCCCGACCCCTCACAGTCCCTGCATGGGACTTGCCCACGGTCCTGAAAGCCCTCAAAGGCGCTCCCTTTGAGCCACTACAATCTGCAAGCTTAAAATCACTGTCGCTCAAGACCGCTCTGCTGCTGGCGCTCGCATCGGTGAAGCTAGTTGGTGACTTGTAGGCTCTCTCTGTAAACCCTGCCTGTCTTGAGTTTAGGCCTAACGACTCTAAGGTCGTCCTAAAGCTAAGACATATCTATGTCCCGAAGGCGCTCTACACTCCGTTTAGGGCCAGGTTATTACACTCTCTGCGCTCCCCCCCTTCTGAGCAGGACCGAGAGTTCAACCTTCTCTGCCCGGTCAGGGCATTGAGAACTTACATCGAGCATTCCGCACCCTTTAGGCAATTGGAACAACACTTTGTCTGCTTTGGCGGCTGCACCAAAGGGTCTCCGATGGTTAGTTGACGCTATGGCACTAGCATACTCCTCCCTGGGCCTCCAGAGCCCCATTGGAGTGAGAGCCCATAGCGACGCAGTACGAGTGAAGTATCGATAGGGAACTAGTCGGTTACTAACATAACCTCGTTTCCCTGAGATACGGGAACGAGTACTGCGTACCGTGCCATGCCATTCAGCTGCATGACTCAGGTCGTCGCTTCAGACAAATTGGCCTGATTTCCTATGGCGAAGCGCCCGCTTATATAGCCAGATGGCCCAGCCCTTTCTGGTGGGCTCTGGCGGGCTTTGACATTGGTTTGTTTTTATTTACTGCACGAACCAATGGCTGTGCAGTCACACTGTGTGATTGAAAAAGTCTTCAGTTTTTCCCCATAGCGTCTAGCGACGCAGTACTCATTCCCGTATCTCAGGGAACCGAGGTTACGTTAGTAACCGAGTACGTTTTCTTGATTTGCTGTTGCTTTTTCTATTTGCATGTGTTTTCTGAAGTTGCAGCGTGTTGAGTTCTCTCGGCCACCGTAGGAATTGCTACTGGTCTTCTTTACTTTCATCGATCATTGTGGTCATCTGTCTTTTCTTTCTTGAGTGACAGCATCTTTTACTTATATTTTTATTTATTTATTTATGAATAGTTGGTTACACTGATCTTCTTAATAGCCTAAAAAAAAATGTGAGGGAGATAGAGTAAGAGCAATACCTGTTGCCAATAACACCTGCTGTTTTCCCTCCCATACATCGCTGACTGATGAGCTCCAGATGCAGCGAATACTGTCACTCCTAAAACCTTACAATGAGGGTCTGTGCTTCCAATGCTTAATTGCTTCTGTTTTTAAATTATTTAATTGACAGATGTTATCAATTAAATGTTATTCCACAAATGAAACAGCAGAGGAACATTTGCATTCTTGTTCGTGCTCCCCCTAAAGGACAAAAGAACTAATGAGAATGCAGCCCTTGCATGGCATATAAGAGCTGTCACCGTCACATTTGTATTGATCAGTAGCTTCATGACAGACAATAACAAGCAGAACACATCCTGAGCCCTGTGGAAAAGGCACCGCCATGACCTTACATTTAGATTAGCACATCTGATTTCTCGTTATAACAAAAAATAGTAGTAATTTGTTACTGAGAAGAAGCAGCTCAGTAATGGCCTTATCTCCTTTTATACACACTTATTATAGAGCAGCCTTTTTAAAACTTTGTTCTTTGTTTTTATTCTTCAAGGAACAGTCACCCCATGATCACCCAAAAATTAACATGAATCATTTACTAAATTGATAATTTTTAAGGACACTTTTATGCTCATTTATTTTTTTACCAAATGATGACAGAAGTGACACTTTTGGTAGAAATATTCCTATTGTTTTCTTTAACACTTCATTTAAAAACAAAGTGCCATTCAAAATGTTAGGATCACTATGAGTAAAGAAAGTTATACTTTTATTAAGCAGAGGATCAATTTATAATCACAGAAAATATTTCTATTTCAAATAAATGCTGTTCTTTCTAACCTTCTGTTCATGAAAGAATCCTGAAAAAGACTATTTGACAGTTCCCACACTTCATTAAGCCAAACAACCATTTTTAACTAATAATAATAATAATAAGAAAAAAAATGCTATTTGAGCACCAAAATTAACATATTAGAATAATTTCTGAAGGATCATGTGAGACGGAAGACAGGAATAATGGCTGCAGAAAATTCAGCTTTGCCATCACAGGAATAAAATATATTTTAAAATATATTAAAATAGAAAACAGTTATTTTAAATAGCAATACAATATTACTGTTTTTGCAATACAATAAATGCAGCCTAAAAAGACGTTTTACGTTTTACGTAGCATTTCACTCCTACTGCATACAAATAAAAGGGTTGGAATATTTTTAACATTAAACTAATTTAAATTACACAATGGATCAGTTAATGTGCCAACAAAGCTTTAGAAAAAAGCAGATAATCCTATTTGATGTCTCGTCAAGACAACGGCCACCAAACCCCATTTCTACCCCAGAGAAGACAAGGATCTCAATTTGACCTGAACAAATATCATTCTCGCTTTCCATTATGAAGTCGTTTGTTGCTACGTTGTTGATTGCGCAGAGTGAAAATGGACAGGGTGCGAGAAGCAATCTTGCCCGCTAATGGCTTGAAAAGTTATCAGTTGCGGTTTAGTGGAGCTTAGACCAGCTTCATTGGGATGTAATAGCAAGTGAACTTGTCCCCCATTCAGGGTTTCTTAATCCTTATTATGGACCTCATCTAAAAAAAAAATCTAAATTCAATGCCAGTGAAAAAGAGAGAATAATCCTCAATCAGCACGGATGAATAGAAATGTAAAATGGTGCTGAAGAGTTGGAACTTAGGACCTTGTCGCCTAAAACAATGATTTAGTCGTGACTCCATTCTCTCAGAGGCTTGTTTAATTATTTAGCTCATGAAAGCGATGTTAAGGACAGTCTCTCCATTCAAATGTGATCATTAGCTCCATTTCAAAAGGCTGAAATTGACAGGCCGTGTTTCTTTTTTGATGTTTTCACGCCTGAGTCTCTTTGATTAAATGAGGAATCAGGGTAGCCTAGGGCCAAACACATTGCCTCTATCTTGGTATTCGAACCGCCGCTGCTGTGCTCACACTGTCATATCAATAATGTACATATCTCTTAGTCACACCCTCTCTCAAGTCTGAGACTATCTGATCACATCTCAAAACCGGTGGATCTCCTGTGTCTGGGCCGTCCAAACCACATTTATGCCACCATTTCATTTTATCGATCCTCTTTTTCTAAGGATAATCAAAACAACAGTTGCTTCATGGTCTCACCTTGCCAGCAGGCACCTACGGTTAGCTGTACATCGATCTCAGAGGGGTGGATGGGCCAGTCGTCTGTCACAAGGTAGGGTTCGTATGTCACTCCGTCTACGAAGAGCGTCACTGAAGGAAACTCCACATTGATGACATAGTAATGCCACTCTTTATCACAGATCTGGAGACAAGAATAAGTTTAGATCTAGTTAACAGGGCAAAACACCACATCGTCAAAATTGCTAGTTTATCAAATACCAATTTTGGGTTCAATCTATGAACTGTATTCACTTCATATGTAGATGTTTTTCGCATACATATACAGTTCAAAATCAAAAAGAAAGTAGATTTCTAAATGTGTGTGTGTCTGTGTGTTTTAAGTTTAATTAAATAACTTAAGTGACCCACCGTGAGTTAAAATTCACTGTAACACTTTCCCAGAAATAAAACAAAACAAAACAGACCTTCATAAATGAACGCTCTAAAAAATGCTGAGTTAAATACAACCCAGCGCTGGGAAAAATAAGGACAAACCCAGAGATTGGGTTGTTTAGACCCAGTGGTTGGGTTACTGCCCAGAAGGTTGGGTTAAACATTTAACCCAACTGTTGGTTGAAAACAACCCAGCATGTGTTCTGTCCAATATTTACCCAGCACTGGGTTGTATTTAACCCAGCATTTCTTTTTTTTATATATAGAGTAAACCAACATATCAAGAACTTAACTGACCCACCGTAAGTTAAAATCCACAGTAAAACTTTCATGGAAGCAAAACAAAAAAACAACATCCAAACAAAAAAAGAATTTCAAAACAAAGCAAAACAAACCTTCATAAATGAACCAACATAATAAAGAACTTAACTGACCCACTGTAAGATCAAATCCACAGTAAAACTTTCATGGAAACAAAACAAAACAAAACAAGCTTTCATAAATGAACCAACCTCTAATCAGAAACTTAACTGATCCCCTGTGAGTGAAGATTCACAGTAAAACTTTCCCAGAACAATGTTTGGGTCAGTCTAAAGTACAAACTAAAAATTGGACACATTGTTGCTATATATAAGGAACAATTCCATCAGGTTTGCGTTCTTATCTGAATAATATCTGTGCTTCTATAGGTTAAGATGATCAACATTAGATTTTCAGTTCACGTTCACATGCCCTTAATGAAACAATGTAACTTAATTTGCCATCATTAACTATACTATTCATCATTTGTCATCTGTCCTATTACATTAATTAGGTATAATTATAAAATGATGCTAATTACAGGGACAAAGATTTACGAGTATGAGAAACATCAGATCACTTTAACATATCAAAGCAAGCCAATCAGAGCCGTTTAAAGTTCTTCTACACTTCATTATTTATCTTTTCTGACATTTACACAGTCATAGTTAACAACTGTAGGCATTGTTAAAGAAAGGACCAAAAGCAAACCTATAGGAAAATATGTAAATGTTGAGGATAAGTTGCCTTTCAAGCTTCAATTGTACTATTTTTTAACTTTTGCCACTTTATTTGCGAGTATAGCTGAAGCCGAGTCTTCAGCGTGAATCTCTGAGAGTGTCTGCAAGACAGCAAACGACAGTGTTGGTGTAACGGCGTGTCAGCGGAGGTTGCTGTCCAGTGCTGCTGCTTCTGACGGCAGGAAGAGTGGCGTTGCCCGAGTCAGATCCAGAACTGACTGCTAAGCTTTCCCGGGCTTGCTCTGCGCCGCTTCAAAACGCTGCTACACGACAAGCATGTACTGGTCCGTACAGACAACACTGCGACCGTTGCGTACATCAACCACCAAGGCGGTCTACGCTCCCTTCGCATGTCGCAACTCGCCCGCCATCTCCCTCAAAGTGCATGTTGCCGCTATTGCCGAACATCACGATGCAGTAGATGGTAAGTCTGTGGGGAAGCACGAATTGGTCATCAGGTTCCTCAGAGGGGCGAGGAGGTTAAATCGGGCCGGCTGGATATGTGCCCAAAGTTCCCACCACGCCCTTCAGGGATCAGGTGGTGAACTTGTAAGCGCTGCCCCGGGAGGAGGCAGACCCAGCCATTGCTTTGTACTGTCCGCGCTTTGCATGTTTACGTGGACCACACGCAGAGCTTCAGGACCTCAGACCAGCTCTTCGTCTGCTTCGGAGGACAGTAGAAGGGAAAGGCTGTCTCCAAACAAAGATTTACCCACTGGATAGTGGAGGCTATAGTCTTGGCCTATCAGGCCCAGTGCTTACTTCTACGAGAGGCGTTGTTTCCTCTTGGGCATTGGCGCGGGGCGCCTCGATAGCAGACATTTGTAGAGCTGCTGGCTGGGCGACACCTAACACGTTTGCGAGATTTTATAATCTCCGTGTAGAGCCCGAGTCCTCCCGTGTACTTGCCTCAGATGGCCAATAACACTGCTCGGTGTCAATCACACTTGCTGCGCCATTCCCTCTACAGACCAGATACGTGCGCTTTTATTGCTTCTCAGTTCACTTCACTTCCCAGTGTTATCCATACCCACTGTACGGAACAGCAGTGGCTGTCATCTCTACCTAAGCCCTGTCCTATCTTCCGTCCCAACTTGCAGGCTTCCGCAGGGCACTGGAGGGGGTCAGCAATAGTGGCGTTTTCCAAGGGATCCCATTAGTCAGTCACACTGACGTTACGTCGAACGTGACTGACTGATAGAGAACGTCTCGGTTACGTATGTAACCCTCGTTCCCTGAAGGAGGGAATGGAGACATAATGTCCAGAGTTGCTGAACCACCGCTATACGGCCGAGGCACACAGTCTCGGCTCCTCAGTGAAAAACTGATGTGCTTTTTCACGCACTCTCCTTTCATACCAACGCTGCGGGACGAGGTGCGTGTGGCGAAACACGCACGCCAACTGTCATTGGCTTGTTTTGTTAACATTCAAAGGTGATTGGGCTCTTGGGCGAGATCCCATTAGTCAGTCACACTGACATTACGTCTCCGTTCCCTCCTTCAGGGAACGAGGGTTACATACGTAACCGAGACGTTATGCAATATGGTTAAGGTTAGGTTTAGGGTTACTTGCATGTAATTATGCATAATTAATTTTTATTATGCAACATTTGTAACAAGGACACCTTAAAATAAAGTGTTACCAATAATAGTATATAAAAAAATAATAACAAAACACAGGTGCTAGCCAGCCAGATTTTTTTCATTAGTGCCACATTGTTAAGATTGTCAAGATAAAGTTAAAAAGAATTCCTCTTTTTATTTCTTGAGACATTTTGTTCCACTGTGCTGAAAGAAAATACAAATACAAATAAATGACACTCGAAAAAAATCTATTAAATCTTAATTTCATAACAATTAACTCCTGATAACATTTGCAGGTAACTGAATGGTTATTTTCAGAGCACTGGTAATATCATCATGATAATTTGCTTGCATAGTGCAGTAAACATGCTTATTAATACTCTACGTGCTGTCATATGTAGCAGCAAATGGAACTGAAGCTGACTGAGTGGGTGATGCCGAGTTACTGCAGAGGGGAGTAAATGGATAGAAGAGCCCATGTCCCCAGAGAGAAGCTCTCTCTCTCTGTCTAACCGCTGCCTCTGGGGACAGATCTCACTCCACACCTCTATTCCTCTCGTTCTCTTATCTCTCCTTTTCTAGAATAGATATTCTCTTTATCTCCATCTCACTGGACTCTTCATAAACCTCTCTATTTTTCCTTTCTTTCTGCAGCAATCTCACTCTATCAGCCTAACCTTTTTCTGTCCTTTTCAATGTCACAAACATGCACACACACACACATACACACAAACTCACACACTCAACACAAAGTACCCTTCAGTCTCTAGGCCATTTTTCTCGTTTGGGCACTTGTGTTGAAATACAGGAGCATGAGAGGAATTCTGGTATATTATGAAATAAAACTCAATTAAATGAAGTTGCAGGGCGATCACTGTCATTGTCAGTTGGCTTGAAAAAGGTTGGGATTTGAACCCCTTGCATAGAGAAGAGAAGAGAAGAGTAAATTGTAATTTTGTTGCCAACCCATTAAAGAAAAAAAGACTCTTCAAAACGTTTCCAGAAATGAAAATGCAAAAATAAGCTCATGCCATTTAGAAAGCCTAAGCAATGTCCAGTGTCAGCGAGGCATGAAAACAGCAGCATTAGCGCTGGTTAATTAAACTGCTCATGCAACCGGGCTTCTGTTCAGAGTATGAAAACGAATAGCCTGCAGTGTGTAAACATGTGGACAACACTTGAAGCTTGTTAATTGCAATGTAATTGTGTGCAAAAAGCCATGAGCAAAATATGTAGATTGCAAACATGCTAAACTGCTCATCAAATTTTGGAGATGGGCACTTCCACATGTATCAAGCAGCTAATACAACACTCAATTATTTTTATTATTTTTAATTTTGTGAAAATACAGTTGAAGTCAAAAGTTTACATACACCTTGCAGAATCCGCAAAATGTTGATTATTTTAACAAAATAAGAGGGATCATACAAAATGCATGCTATTGTTTATTTAGTACTGACCTGAATTAGATATTTCACATAAAATAAGTTTACACATAGTCCACAAGAGAAAATAATAGTTGGATTTATAAAAATGACCATGTTCAAAAGTTTACATACGCTTAATACTGTGTTCTTACTTGAATGATCCACAGCTGTGATTTTTTTTATTTTATTTGTTTGTTTGTTTTGTTTAGTGATAGTTGTTCATGAGTCCCTTGTTTGTACAGTAAAACTGCCTGCTGTTCTTGAGAAAAATCCTTCAGGTCCCACAAATTCTTTGGTTTTCAAGCATTTTTGTGTATTTGAACACTTTCCAACAATGACTGTATTATTTTGAGATACATGGGGGGCAGCAGTCTATTTTTACAAAGAAAAGTAATTGCAATCATTCATATTTTATGTGGGGTCTCTGACATAAGATATAAAGAGCTGCTGTAAAAAAAATACAAAAACGAAGGGAAAAAAAAATTAATCTAAAGCTAATTCACGTCACTAACTGACCCATCTCTATTCTAAACAGACTGCAAATGCTTTCCACTGCCATTCATAAGAGCACTGATGACATGTCAACCTCTGCAGACTCTGTCCGTTCTCGTCCTCATTACATGTCCGTCAAGGAACGAACAGAACCCGGCGCTGTGTGAACATGTGCATGCTTTGCTGCTAATGAAACACACATGAAGCATTAATCTTGGCCTGACAGGAGATGATTTTGGCTGTTTCAGCACACAAAGGCACACGCCGCCAAGGATTAAAACACGCTTACATTTGGCCTCCTCCTCCACCCCCATCCCTCACTCGCTCTTCTCGTTTTTTTGCTCTAAACATTTTTAATCTGTCCCTGTCAACAAACTGCATCCACGACCTTCAGAGCAAACAAATAAATGAGAGTGTGACAATAATCAAGAGCTGCAACACAAAAAACACCTAGAACTATACATCTCCTTCTACATGCACAAGCTTCATTGTGTCATGTTGGCTGCGGGAGAGAAATGCCTCGCAGGCTGCGGCGGTACAGGACTTTTCCTCATTCAACATTAATGCATTGTGTTTGCAGGCTTGTGCTGCTGCTCAGATAAGGCTTGCAATATACTGAGATGCTGGTCTCTAACTAGGGTTGGGTGAGTTGGGTGAGATATATATGTACTACGTGTATGTGTATATATATATATATATATATATATATATAGTTATGAGTCTAGGGAAGTCGTGGCCTAATGGTTAGAGAGTCGGACTAGTAATCGAAAGGTTGCGAGTTCGAGCCCCCGGCCGGCAGGAATTGTAGGTGGGGGGAGTGAGTGTCCAGCGCTCTCTCCACCCTCAATACCACGACTGAGGTGCCCTTGAGCAAGGCACCGAACCCCCAATTGCTCCCCGGGCGCTGCAGCATGGCTGCCCACTGCTCCGGGTGTGTGTTCACGGTGTGTGTGTGTGTGTGTGTGGATTTGTTCACTACTCACTGCTGTGTGTGTGCACTTGGATGGGTTAAACGCAGAGCACCAATTTCGAGTATGGGTCACCATACTTGACAATACGTCACGACTTTAGTGTGCAAAGTAAAGCGCACGATGGAGTATAATCAAACAGAGTTCTTTTAATAATCCACAGAATGAACTAAGCACAATCAAACGCAATTCCAAAACGATAACAGAAAAGGGAACAGGGGAGAACACAGGCTTTAAATACAATCAAGGAGAAAGAGAAACAGGTGTGGAGCTAATTAATAACCATGGAAAGAAACTAGGTAGGAACTAAACTAAAACAGATCAACATGTAATTATATATATATATATATATATATACACACACACACGTTGGTTTTTGTGGTTTATGGGGACTCTCCATAGGCGTAATGGTTTTTATACTGAACAAACTGTGTGTGCTATTGCCCTACACCAACCCTACACCTAAACTTAGCCCTCACAGGAGACTTTGTGCATTTTTAGATTTTCAAAAAAACACCATTTAGTATGTTTTTTAAGCCTTTTGAATTACGGGAACATAGGCAGTGTCCTCATAAACCACCTTCATATTGTAATACCTCTGTCATACCCATGTCATTATACAAATTTGTGTCCTCATAAACCACATAAACATGCACACATACACACACACACACACGTTACATGTTGATCTGTTTTAGTTTAGTTTTCTATGTCTCCGTCATCCTACCTAGTTTGTTTCCACACACACACACACACACACACACACACACACACACACACACATAGATATCAGTAAGATTTGTAATGTTTTTTTTAAATAAATATCTTATGCTCATCAAGGCTGCATTTATTTGATCCAAAATACAGTAAAAACTGTAGCATTTTGAAATATAATTAAAATTTAATTTACTATATATTGATAAAGTTTTTCTATTTTAATATTCTTTAAAATATAATTTATTCGTGATGCAAAGCTGAATTTTCATCAGCCATTACTACAGTCTTCAGTGTCACATGATCCTTTAGAAATCATTCTAATATGCTGATTTATTATCAATGCTGGAAACAGTTGTGCTGCTTTTTTTTTCTTTTTGGAAATTGATACTTTATTTCAAGATAAAAAGTTAAAAAGAACAGGATTTGTTCTAAATAGAAATCTTTTGTAACAGCATAAGTCTATACTATCACTTTTTATGTAACTAATACTAAAAAAAATGTTTACTAGTACTAACACCAAACCTTTGAATGGGAGTGGATAGTATAAATTAATAAATTCTGTAACTATTTACTTTTTATTCATAAAGACTCTGGCATAAAAATATTTTCCCTGAATTAACCATCATTAGCCAGAACGCAGTTATTTTTTTTTACGAATCAGTTATTTGATTTAAAGAGATATTTGTATCATCATCATAAAAAATGGAAGTCTGCATGTGGCATTTTTTCATATATTAAGATGCAAAATGTACACATTTATCACACTTTCCATCTAAATAATTTCCATATTTTCCCTCAATCAAAATTAAAAATCTGACTTTTGGATTTTAGTCCATGCTTTTCATCCTTGAGGCTAATTTATAATGTGAGTGTATTCCTAAATTTTGAGAAAAAAAGCAGTTTTCTGTGAAAACAGATCTAACATATTAATGAATCCAGCAGTCATATTTCGCAGTATTTTTTTCAAACAAAATGTTATTTAGAAATAGGAACTTTCCTCTCCCCTAATTCTAGATGGCAAAGCAAATTATGGCCCTTCGATACGTCTCACCCAGGTTCCTTGTTTCTATAGGTCAACCCGTCAACAGAAAACGGGCGCTCATTTCAGGAAAAATAAATCTAGACATCTTGTATATTGTCAAAAGGATGTAATAATATATTACATTTCATTATGTCTTTGTTACATCAACCATTTCTATCTCTAACTAACACTCCCACAGCATATAATAATGCTGCCTCTCTGCTCCTGGAACGCCGGCCAAGACATTTAGAAAGAATAAATGGCTACCGCAGAAAACTTTTCGGAGGTGGCATTTAATCAAGGAGTCCAGGGACTCTAACTGTGAGCTGAATTGGGAGGTGCAATTCAAGGTTTCATTATTTCCTTGATTGAACAGCAGATTAGGCTAATTTTAGGAGCTGCTTTATCTGTTCCATCATCTGCTCCCTCAAATGGCCTTGTGGGAGGAATGATTTGGTTCTATATACAGAATGGCAAACATACAAGTGAAGAAGTGCTTTTTCTCTTCCCTCTTTTATGGAGGTGTAGATACACATCTCATAATCAATTACTGGAAAGAGACATTTGCAAATCAGTAGACAGAGCTAAAGCTCAGAGTGCAAGGTGGGGAAGGATCTTCAGATAGCGGTAGTGCTGTTCCCATCACCCTCATGTGAGTCAGCAAAGGGCATTCTGGGTAATTGATTAGTGAAGTTTGTTGCTGTGCCGACTAGCACATGCTTGGCACTGTAATCCACACACCTGCCTCCTCATCTCCAGGAACGCTACTATTGGAAGCATAAGGAGGTCTTCAAGAAACCTGCACACTGATACTCTCTGACAGCCGTTATTCGCCACGAGAGATGGAGCTCATACCTGTCTTGGATATCCCTATAGAATTAAATTAGACGGTGCACCTCTTACAGAGAAAGTCGATGAAAGAGACCCTTTAAACCACCCGCTTTCAGATGAAGGTCTAGGCTCGGTGGCCAAGCTGCTGTGACGAGGACAAGACAAACACTGCAATTTGCTGATTGCAATGACACATACAAATGACAGTTTTTTTGGCCAAGATGATACGGGGGAGATCGGTGACTGATCCAGCAGAGCAGCTCTGAGATCTGCAGTGGGCCGTGATATTGGCTGTGCCGTGTAAGTGGCTTCTGATGTGCATGTGGACAGAGGGTCTGACTGTGGCTTTCCTTAGGGCAGAAACAAATGTTCAGTTGCAGCAAGGAGAGAGAGTTTGGAAAGAGAAAGTAACAAAGCAAGTGGACTATGCTTTGTGTTGGATTTGTGCTTAAAACTGTGTACAATTGTGAGCTCTGTAGTTTCATAAATTGAAACAAAAACGAAAAATTATATTTGCACAAAATTAAATATTTGCACAGATCACCCACTGCTTTGAAAGCGAATCTGGAAGCTATTCATAATTTAAAACAGTTAAAATACAGTCTTTTTTACAGAAGCTTTCCACACTAAAAACTACTAACAAAGACAACAAATTCTATTTTAGGGGTAATATCTAAAATTTGCCTAAAAGTTACTATTTATCTGGTAAAAAAAAGTTTTTTTTTTTTTTTTGCCACATAACTTTCCCTGTCATCAAAACATCTGTTTTCTACATATGGCAAGTAACAAATGAGATACACACTTAAAAATAAAGGTGCTTAAAAGGTTATTTACAGCGATGCCATATAAGAACCATTCAGTCAAAGGTTCTTTAAAGAACCATCTCTTTCTTAAATACAACCCAGCGCTGGGTAAAATATGGACAAACCCAGTGATTGGGTTGTTTTGACCCAACGGTTGGGTTAAATATTTAACCCAACTGTTGGTTGAAAACAACCCAATCTTTGGATTTGTTCATTTTTAACCCAGCATCTGAAGAACCTTTTGTGAAACAGAACCATTTAGACAAAAAGGTTCGTCTATGGCATCACGAAGGACCTTTATTTTTAAGAGTGTATAAAGCCGTAACAAAATGAAGAGTGACAATTCCATTTCCCTTCCTCTCCAGTGCCACTTAAAACAAACACCATTTTTGTAAGAGGAAAAAGGCCACTTGCAGGAACATGCAAAAAGAGTGAGAGGACAATGGCAAATATACTTTTATTTTATTAATAAATATCATAAAATATCAAATAAAATTAACTAAAATAAATAAATAAAATAATTGTTTTAGCAACCATGCACTTACAGAAAATCTATTTTTGCTACAAAAAAACTAAATACACAAACCACTCAAAAATTGATAGGGCATGGCCTCAGTATTTTGGAGTGTTTGCCTGAACTGAACGACAGTTTTACAGTTTCTGATACTCCACCATAGCTGAAAAACCCAGCAGGCACGTCCTTCATGGTGACTTTCTCAGTATTCATTAAGCTGTTTGGAGCGAGATTGCAATTCTATGCTTAAACCTTGTTTATCAAGTGAATTTAGTTCACGCAGAGGTCACAATTAAAAAAATGAAAACAGCCCAGCACCATAAACACAGACCTAATGAGCCAATCACACAAAACACGTCACTCAAGGAAAATACGGTGACCAGCGTGACCGCATTAGATTATGATTAAGACACAAAACTGTTGTGACTGAAGCCTGACACATTTTGTTGAGTGTAGTGGTTGATATATTTTACAGGTGTTGTTTGTTCGGTGGCAGGCACGCTAACAGAGGTGGCGACGAGCCTGTGGTGCTCTGGAAGGTGACTATAAATTACAGGCTGACAGAGTGAGTAATTAGAGCAGGAATTAGACCGTGCCCTCCGGGGACAAAAGTCAACTAAAGAGTGACCTCTCCCAAGCTTCCCAATTTGGAGCCTACACTGTGTAAATTAATCTATTTGCAGCCAAGAGCAGGAGCAAATTGTTTTTACAGTAACAGATATGTGGAAATTGGACAATGGTAATGAGGGTTCCATACACAAGTACAAGCATGCACACACAAACATAGACATGCAGAGGAATAAACCCTAAACACCCATTACAGAGCAGTAATATGATAGCATGGTACTGTGATCATATCAAATCATTATACCAAAGTATGTTGATATATAACACACACACACACACATTTGTTTTTGTGAATTGTGGGGACATTCCATAGGCGTAGTGGTTTTTATACTGTACAGACCGTATTTTCTATCGACCTACACCAACCCTACACCTAAACCTACCCCTTACAGGAACCTTTTTGCATTTGTACTTACTCAAAAAAAAAAAAAAAATTCTGTAGGCCTATGATTATATGCCTTTTGAATTATGGGGACATGGGGAAATGTCCTCATAAATCACCTTCTCCTTGTAATACCTATGTCATACCCATGTCATTATACAAATGTGTGTCCTCATGTGTCACAAAAACACGCGCACACACACATTACAACCACATATTCAACTTCCATGGTATTTAGTATAGGTTAATTCAAAGAATACTATGACACTAGAAAGCATACGGTAACAGTAATATGGCTATTACTATATAGTATTGTGTTGGTAGTTTACAGATTGCTATCTAGTAATGTGTTGGTAGCCTACAATTATGCTTCTTCAACTTTGATATCTTGTATTGGATTGTATGTGGTAACCTCAAGGTACTTTCAAGAATAACATAGTAATACCATTGCATATGTCCTAAAATACTATGGTAGTACTGTGGTACTTTCAGTACAGTGATGGTATCTCATGGTAATACTATGATACTTCGATATATTCCAGAGTACTGAAACTGAGTACTTATAGTATTTATATGGTAACTCAAAGATACTTGCAAGCATACCATAGTACTACCATTCCTAAAATACCATGGTACTACCATGGCACTTACTGGTGCATTTTAGACATGTATATTGTGGTATTTACATGGCATAATAATAATAATAATTCATTACATTTATATAGCGATTTTCTGCTTTTCTAAGCACTCAAAGCGCTCTACATTGTGAGGGGTGGTGTCTCCTCGTCCACCACCAGTGTGCAGCATCCACCTGGATGATGCGACGGCAGCCATAGTGCACCAGAACGCCCACCACACACCAGCTTACTGGTGGAGAGGAGACAGAGTGATGAAGCCAATCAGTGTAAGGGGATGATTAGGAGGCCATGATGGTCAGAGACCAATGGGGAAATTTGGCCAGGATGCCGAGGTCACACCTCTACTCTTTTCGAAAGACATCCTGGGATTTTTAATGACCACAGAGAGTCAGGACCTCGGTTTAACGTCTCATCCGAAAGACGGTGCTTTTTGACAGTATAGTGTCCCCGTCACTATACTGGGGCGTTAGGACCCACACAGACTGCAGGGTGAGCACCCCCTGCTGGCCTCACTAACACCTCTTCCAACAGCAACCTAGTTTTCACAGGAGGTCTCCCATCCAGGTACTGACCAGGCTCAACCCTGCTTAGCTTCAGTGGGCAACCAGTCTTGGGCTACAGGGTGATATGGCTGTTATCTGTATTTCAAAGCTTTCCTTACAAAAAGTAAAAATCAAACAGTATACTTTTCATATTAAATAGTAATGAAAATTACGTACCATTTACATAGCAATCCATTGTATCTTTTAAGAATACCATGGTACGTCAAAAATATCATCAATAATACCATGGAATACAATGGAACATGTCTAAAATACTAGTTGTACCACGGTACAAGGTCTTTTTACAAGTTATTTTTTTCTTTCTTTCACGTTTTTACTATTTTAGCACAGTAAATGTCCAAAAACACAATTTTACCATGGTACACATCCAACACTGTATCACCATAGTTCTTATGTAAATCAATGATCACCCTATACAATGGTATTGCAAGACAAATCAAAGAATTCTATGCAATTATCTTGGTACATATCCAAAGGACCACGGCCATACCATGGTCATTATATATAAGTGAAAGTTTCATATACATAAACTTGCAGGTTCATATACAGCATGTGTTACTGACATGGTGTATGTGAAAACATGCACTATTAACATTGTATCCTTAAAAATAACATTAATATCATGGTACTTTTTGCAACTGACTCATGCAGAGAGATATTAAAGAAAACAATTTAATCGCACTTGCATGCACATTTAGACATGTTGACATCCAAAGGCAGCCAGGTTAGGTTGCACGTTGTGGGTGTGAAAGTAGTGAGTCTCCCACTGGGCTGTTTAATAAAAAAGCAGATATTCTCCCCACACAGTGGTGAGCACTGGCAGCCCTGCAGTTTGCCACATGGCTGCTAACTCATTAGTATGTCAATAATGACACACTCTGGTCTGTGTGTCTCCTCTGTTTCCTCAGGGGGCGTGGGTGAGGGAGAAACTTTGAGCGAATTGATATTTCACGGTGCATCACTGTGACAGTATGGGCACGAGCGTGTGTTTGCGTACGCACTTCTGTGTGCGTTTTTTCATCTCGTAAACAACGTAATGAGACAATAAAATACTCAGCTAATGAGCCTGGGACTGTCTCAAAGGCACATCCCTGTTTAGAATGGAACACTGTTGGACACAGAGACAGACACACAAACACAGGAGTCTCCGAAGGAAAATTTGAGCTCGTTCTTCAGTGAAATGGCAAATTCAAACTCTAGCTTTCAATTATGAAACGTCATTATAAGCAGTTGTTGTTCTCCTGCACAAAAAGAGAAATCAAAGTGTGTCGATGTGCGTAAAACATGTAGGCTGGTTGCCGATAGCCTCACACAAGCTTTTCAAAGACTTCAAAGTCTCTGCATCATCTCAATCGCTCAGAAACCTTTTTTATTCGCAACCCTGTGGCCTTTTAGCTTTAATAATGTGAGTTTAAGTCCGAGCCATTTTCGCATGGCAGAAATACTGCTGTTGACCTCAGACACTGGCTGTTTTATCAACGATGCTCATTTGACACCTCCAGATCTGATGTGCTTCACACGCTTTCAAAGAGAGAGAGAGCGTGAAAGGCTAGGATAGAGCAAGGAAGAGGAGGAGGAGGCTGGGAATGGATGGGGGTAATCGAAAGTGTGGGGGCGAAAGCCAGGAAAATAACTCACTGGAAGTCATCAGAGGAAAAGAGGAGCGAATCTCTCCCGCCACTCAGTCCCAGAACTGATGGGGGCCGTGGAGTTCAGCATCAGTTCATCAAAACCTGTGCGCTTTCATATCCACATGTGCGCCAATTCAAACCCCAGTTCCTCCGTCGCGCCCTCTAAAGTCATGCGCAAATCACTCCCTATCTGTTCTCAAACATGTACATGCACTCTTTCAGCAGAGTTTTTTCCTCTCGCTCCTGCATTATTGATGCAAATCCATTACACTGGCATGGCACGGGGACCGAGGTAGGCCGGAAAGAGGTTCACAGGCAGCCTTATTCCTGGATGAGGACATGCAGCAGCATTCAACCAATCCCAATGCAAAGCAATCACTTCAGCTTCCACAAGCCACACATGTGCGCAAAGATTCAACATATGTTCATCAGAAGCTGCCAAAATTGTGATCAGAATTGATATTCTTTTTGTGTCTCAAGAGCTCTAGGCGAAGAATTCCTGATGGAGAAGAGTACAAATTTTACTTTGAAGCAAAACACGGTAGGAGGGAGAGAGAAAGGAGAGAACACCTCCCTCCAGCCCTAAAAAAGAACGTTAGACTGTGAATATTTTGGTGCTGCTATATTTGGAATGTCAAAAATAAAGAGGGAGCAAAAGGAGAAATGGTGCAGATGAAAGTCGGGTGGAACCCAATGTATTCTTTAGGTTCTCCCTCACTCTCTCTCTCCCTCTCTCTCACATGACCGGCTTTCAGTGAAAAGTTGTGGAAGGGTTTATGGTCGTAAAAGTAGGCGGTGACGTCTGGCGCTGATGGACGAGCAAAATTTGTTCAGCTAATGTGGAAATAGAGCTGTAGAGATGCATTATTCAGAGGCTCATGATTATTTCACAGCACAAAGCAGCCTTCAGGTACATCACAATAGGCTTTGATTGTGGCAAGACGCGAGGCATGAAAAGAAAAATAATGCAAATACAGGCTTAGAGCTAATACAAAACACAATAGTTTTGCAACTTTTCTGACTCTAGAGACTTCCTTCACTCCTTCCCCTATTCTTTATATGCATAATAAGAACATGTAAACGAGTGAATGACATTTCAATCCATTTCAATTCTAATAGAAAGTGCTTCACATTGTGTCGAGTTTCATTTATGTCACCATTGTGTTTTTGTGGCCATATACAATAAGTATGGAAATTGTCTTTGAGACAACACTGAACACATAATCCTCTAAAATATGACGCACAATGCACGACATGTGAAAGGCATATACGTTTATATATTAAAAATTGCAAATTAATAAAGTAAAAGTTAATATATAGATTACTTAAATACATGTATAATATTTGCAATCAATACAATCAAATACAATTAGATAATATTTTAAATGTATGCTTAGATGTATTTCTTGCATAATTCTATACAACAACAATATGGTGCTGTTCATTCAAGTAATATCAATAGAAATGTGCAGTTCATTCATGAATAAGTCCATAAAAATCAGTGAACATCGGAAGTTTATGGCACAATATTACATTAACAATTTGATTTTAATAAAGACTAATGTTCACTGGACAAAAGCCTCATTCTGAGTCCTGAGTAATTGAATGGAAGTGAATGGCATCACTGGGAGTAATTCAAGCATTCAAAGAAAGTATCTGGGCTTTCAATCAATGAATGTGATTTTTCCACACCTGGAGGCCTGACGTCTTTTTAGAATGATCGGAAGAACTGTCAAGTGGGTGGGACTTTGCAAACAAATGGCTAATAATTGAAACATTGATGGAAAGCAGAATACTTGCTGGTACAGACAATTTGTGATCTGTTGTAGCATATTGCAGCTTTCATAAGCCTTTTGATTTTGGCCTACAGCCTTTGGAAGCAACATTATTAAAAAAATAAAATAGTAATTTTACTTGGACTTTCTATGAACCAGATGCCACTAAAATGAATTCATTTTTGTAACCTGTTCTTCATTTTTAAATATATATTTTGGAAAAGAGGAGAAATATTTAAAAACAACTTTAAATAATGACATGGCTTTGCAAAACATGACAACACTTGTGTGTATTTGCTGTAAATTTGTGTAAGTACCTGGAAAATCAAACGTGTCGTTTGTTCCTCCCACAATTTATATTAGCTTTAAGCACCAGTGGGACTCATCTATTTGTCTATAGTTTAAGTTTTACAACATTCAATAAGCTGCACTCTCTCCTCTGTGAGATCTCATTATAAGTCTTCATGTATTCATTAAAGCAAGTAAGCGGTCATGCATGGAACGCAATCCATCTAACACAAAACAATACAGCGTCTTAAGCGCATCGCCGAAGGAAGCCACAGATGTGGTGCATGTAATTGTGAGGAGATAAGCGTACAATGAATGTCATATTGACAGGACGGAGTGTAATTTTCTGCCGCAGCGGTGCGGGTCGATGATCTGAGCAAGACAGGGATAAATGACATGCCTGCACAGGCTTTTCCACACCAGTACCGTTTGGTCGAGGTGGGCCACGCACGGACCCTCGTTACATGCACACACACCTCCGATCAATGAGCAGAAGTGTCAATGCAAACAAATCTTTGAATATTGATTTAGGCCGGTGTTTGAAGAGCCATTAAAGGATGACTCGCCTTGCATCTTAACCAATGTTTTCACAGATCTGCAGAGATCTTCCATATGTCTCTGTTTAATGGCCATTGTAGAAAAAAAATAATTTCATGATTTCAAAATGAATCATTTTTATAGCTACCGTTCAAGGTGCATTGCTCATTTTAATAGAAAAAAGCCGTGCCCTGCTGAAAACACCCGATGAACTATGTGCGCTGCCACTGAGGGGAGGTTGGGGACTAGATCAAAGCCTTTACTGCTACATGACAGCCTCTGTATTTGTAGGTATCCAAAGTCTATCCAAAAATGTGTTTTTATTATTTACTCACTGTATTATTCTTTCAAACCTGCTGTTATTTACCTTGAAACAGATACAGTAAGTTTGTATTGCAACAACAGTTCACCAGGGGCTGTCAAGCTCCAAAAAAGACAAGAAAACACAGTTTATATGAAAAACAGGTAATAAGATTGTTTTCATCATATGTTGCAAGCTTCATGAATCCACACATGAAGTCTGAGAAACGTATTCAAATTGAAGTAATTACTTTAAATAATTATTCACCAGTAATCCAGTATTGCCCCGTAATGACCTGTGGTTTGGCCTGCCATATCACAAGAAGGGGAAAACATGAAAAAAAACATGAATTTTTAATGCATTTTAATATATCATTCATTCACACACACACACTTTGTTTTTGTGAAAAGTGGGCTCATCCCATAGGCATAATGGTTTTTATACTATACAAACTGTATGTGCTATTGCCCTACACCTAAACCTATCCTTTACAGGAAACTTTATGCATATTTTTACTTTCTCAAAAAAAAAAACTCACTCTGTATGATTTATAAGTGTTTTGAAAATAACATAGTAACAGATCTTACTATGAATGGAGAAAGCTTCTTTTTTTCAAAAAACATCTAATAATTGCACGTTTGGAACAACATGAATAACAACATATAATTTTTTGTTTAACTATGCCTTTAAATAACAATAGTCGTATATCCATTAAACTGAAAACCTCTAATCCATGTGATTAGAGAAAGAGAGATAAAGAGAAACAAAGTTAGAAAGTGAGCAATAAAATAGCCAAATAGTACAAAATAACCCCCCATCAAGTATTTCCCTCCTCTCACTTGGCATCATTCCCACCCTCTCCATCATTCTTTCCCTCTCAACGAAAAGAGGGGGAAAAAAAGCTAAAGAGGCAGGTGTGAGGAAGATTGCAAAATCAATAGGGCTAAATGGAGTTGCAGCGGAAGCCATTGAGTGTCCTCTCAGAGTGCTGATGAGACTGCAACGAGCAGCATTTGGATGAGATGCCCAACAGCCAACACCCTGTCTTTTTTTCCTCTCCCTCTCTCCAACCTAAAGTGTGTCTGCCGCGCTATCACCGCAAAGCTATTTTACTAGATCAATGTCGGGTCCTTAATAGAACACGACGCTCACACTGCCGCAGGCTGCTAGGCTGGGGTGGAGACGGCGTCAATCAAATCTTCTACAGGTGCCTTAGATCAGCGCACTGCCATAGTGACCTCCAGACAGACTTGTCAACAGGGCCTGACTGACACAAACACATTCACGTCCTTCTACTCAGCCGACAAGCACCTTAAGTAATATGACTTTCTCACATTATGGTATTAGCAATCTGTGCATCTGTGGGTCTTACGCTGCACACACACAAACACACACACACACACACACATGTTGGTTTTTGTGGTTTATGGGGACTCTCCATAGGCGTAATGGTTTTTATACTGAATAAACTGTGTGTGCTATTGCCCTACACCAACCCTACACCTAAACTTAGCCCTCACAGGAGACTTTGTGCATTTTTAGATTTTCAAAAAAACACCATTTAGTATGTTTTTTAAGCCTTTTGAATTACGGGGACATAGGCAGTGTCCTCATAAACCACATTCATATTGTAATACCTCTGTCATACCCATGCCATTATACAAATTTGTGTCCTCATAAATCTAGTCAAAATCACAAACAGCAACTTCCTGTTCCTGCTTGTAATGAGCGCTGGTGACTGTGAGGATGGGCCAATCACTGAATTTGCTCAATTCTGTAACATTTGTGGCATTAAATCTGGGAAAATAATTATCAGGGTTGATATAGTGTTTTTTTTTGCGCAAGAACTAGTTATTGGATTCAACAAAATTTGGTTGGTGGCATTAGAACTTTTTACTTTTGGACAGATGGAAATACTATTTTTGGGGTGTTCTCTGCCATATCAGCATCTGAGGCTATTTTCATGAGCAGAACAGGATAAAGTCAGTTAAAAATACTTAAACTATTGATAAACATTAAAAAGAAGACAAGGGATAGAATGTTGGGATAAATGATTTAAACAACCATTCAAAAAGTTTGGGGTTGATAAGAAAAAAAAAAAGAAGTCTTATATGTTCACCAAGGCTGCTTTTATATTTTATTAAAATAGTGAAAAAAATAAAATAAATATTACAATTTACAAAAACTGTTTTCTATTTTAATACATTTTAAAATCTAATTAATTCCTTTGATGGCAAAGATGAGTTTTCAGCAGCCAATTTTCTCCAGTCCTCGATGTCATTTGTTCCTTCTGAAATTATTTTAATATACTGATTTTGTGCTCAAGAATCATTCCTATGATACATTTTCAGGAATTATAAACGACAAAGAAAATACAAATGCATTTATATGAAATAGAAATCTTTTGTAGCATTATACATGTTTGTAATGTACATTTATGCATCCTTGGAATATAACATTTTCTTTCTTTCTTTCTTTCTTTCTTTCTTTCTTTCTTTCTTTCTTTCTTTCAAAACATTTGAGTAGTAAACAGAGAAACGTAAAATCTATAAAACATTCAGGTGCACTTGGAATTCTATAACTTTTCCTTTTGACACTTAAATCTCTTTCTGATGACAATAAAAGCAGTGCAGTACAATAAAATTCCAAGATTGTATATCAACCCACCCCTAAATTAAAAAAACCAAAAAAAAACCCAGTCACCTTTTCATGTTTCTTCCTGTCTAAGTGGCCTGCTTTTGGCCAGAACAAGCTGAAAAGTGGACAAGACATTACTCAGAAGAGTCAAAAGTTTGTTTGTTGGGATTAAAGATAAAAGCCAAACTAACTACGGTGACATTTACAACAGGATAATCTGCTGTTTAGGTACCAGTGGCAAGCAGTCAGAAGAAGGGCAGAGAGAAAAGAAAGAAAAACAGATGCTTCTCATGTTGGGAACAGAGCTGTGTTGTGCTCTGAGATCAAGGCAAGCATATTCTGTTTACTGCCTCCAAGCTGGAGAGACACCATTATCAAACCATGCTGGAGAAGAGGTACATGGCAGGGAAAACAGGAAGAGAGAAAATGCACTGAAGTGTAAACAAGCACATTCACACCTTCTCTCTCCTTTTTTGCACGCTTTATTTGCAAGCAGATATCAGATGCAAGAAAACCTCTTCCCTACAAAAATCAACAAAGTGGCAATGAAAGATAAATGTACAAAAAAGACATACAGAGAATATCACAGCATATCGGTAAAACACAAACCAACAGCTGTATTATGACTTTTTCCTCTGCAGTGTTTCATGTGGTGGATGTTGACAGGATTGTGGGTAAAAGTGCTGCTCCTTCTACAGCTGACATTGCTTTACAGCATCCTGTCTACTGACCTCATATTGTTTACTTGTGTTCCTCATCACCTGGCTGAGCTCTGCCTGACCACAGGAAAGGAGCTGAAGCTTTGAAAGGAGTTAATTTTCCTTCTTACCTGTAACAGACTAAGTACAGCCATCAAGAACACTGAGGCAGAACCAGTCGTCAGACAGCTTATTGTTTATTGTCATAATAATTGCAGTCAACATGAACTCTACGCCTCGCTGGAATAATTATATGTTGGTTAAAAACACACACGCACACACAAATTATGACTTGTATAAACTCAAAACATATAAAAAGGAACACATTAGTTTGTTGCACTGCACTTTTTTAATACAGTAAAACCGTAATATTGTGAAATATTACGATTTAAAATATTTCAATCTATTTTAAAATGTAATTTATTGCTGTGATGGAAGGAATAAAACTGACTTTACAGCAGCCATTGCTCTAGTCTTCAGAGGCATATGATCCTTAAAAATCATTCAGATATGCTGATTTGGTGATTAAGAAACATTTACAATTATTATCAATGTTAAAACCAGCTGGAATGCTTAATATTTTTGTGAAAACAGTGATAAATGTTTTTCAAGTTTCTCTGATGAAGAGAAAGTTGAAAACAGAAATTAATTGTAATATTGTAAGTGTCTTCAATGTCACTTTTAATTAATTTAATGCTGAATAAAATTATTCACCTCTTTTTAAAAATAAATAAATGAAATGAAATAAAATAAAATAATAAAATAAAATCATACAGAACCAAAACCTAAACTGTAGTGTTATAAGACAAATAGTGGAAGCAAATAATACCAATATTTTATTGATCTTATCTAGAAAAAGATACCATATTTTTAAATCCAGTTTTGTAGCACATAGTCACATGTAGCCAAACCTAACTTGTAACATTATTCTGGCCAAGAACCACCAATTTAGGCAGGAAGAAACTGCCTGACATGTGACCAACCACATTTTATTTTTATGTGCCTTTTAATGGCATTATCTGAAACACTGTAAAAAAATAAAAAGTTGAGAAAACTTAAAAGTTTAAGGCAACCTTAAACTTGTAGATTTTTGAGTTCTCAACTTTTTGTTGCATAAACTGAAAACAAGAAGTTCTGAAAATCTGCTGAAGCTGGTTGCCTTAAGCTTTTAAGTTCTCAACTTTTTTTTTTTACAGTGAATAATTATACCACAATAAATGACAGTAAACAGATAACGCTAATAGTAAACATAGCAGAAAATATAGGTAGACCTCAGCATTTCTATGTAATCCAAATTTTATAAGCACTGATAATTTCACCAATACCACATACAATTCTACTGACAGATATCTAGTTTACTTCCTAGTATCTCAAACCAAATTCTGATGCCAGGCAAGCCCAGAGTTTAGTTCTTCCACACTGAATAATCAAGAGACCCTTCAATCATATTTAATCTAGTGAATTTTGCCAGCGCTTGCCATTTTACTGTGCATAAACATTAGCCAGTTAGTGATCAGACTGTGTGGACGTGGCATGAGCCTGTCAGAGCAAATAAGTAGTAAGTTGTCATTCAGCAGATGCTTGTGATTTACAATTTACTTATTAAGGGTTGCTCACACTGAGAGATTAAATAGGGTTGCCAAGTAGCTGTTCTGTCGGTTGCTAGTAGCAAGTAACAACTAAATTATATTATGAGGCAAATCACATCACAGAATATTTGGATAACGTTGAACTTCAGTATCGCTAAGAGTGTTCATGTTGCCTCCAATAGGCAACTGAAAGTCTATGAATTTCAACTGCTTTGTCACTGCAAATCGCTGTCAGCCTGAACGCAGGGTCAATTCTCCTGGAGTGACCTGAGGTTAAGTGGCTCGCTCAAGGGCAAAACAGCCAAAGCTCATGTCTCATCCTATGAGGGACTCAAATGTATGAACTTTCGGCTACCAGCCCAGATATTTCACTGCTACACTAGACAACTGCCACAGTGAGAAAACAAACGCACCCAAACACAGCCAAATGTTCTCGCATCTTAGTTTTTCTACATCTGCAAAAAATTGTGGTGCACACAAGTGTCTGGACCAGGGGTGCCCAACCCTGTTCCTGGCGATCGACTGTCCTGCAAAGTTTAGCTCCAACTCTAATCTGGGCACCCCTGGTCTGGACTATGGCCAAAACCTGAACTCCAGAGTCCTACTTGCAGTAATTGATCTAGACTATTGATCAAAGTCCTCTCAGCCAACAATCTGCTCAGTGCATTTGAAAAGGACGAAAAAGTTTTTTGATGACATATACGGGATGCTTACTCAGTAGATACGCATACATTAACAGCAGCTCAGAAAGGTCCGAGATGTTGCACTTGGGCTAGTGCACGTCTGGATGTGAGAATGTGTATGTGAGTGTAATTTGCGGTTAAGTACTGGTGTGGGCGAAGGACTATCATTATGTTCCCTGCGAGAGGTCACTGCTGTGGAGAGTTTTCATACTTATTACACGTGTCTCACCTCGGCTTTCTGTTCCCCTTGGCAAGCATTGAGAGGCATGGTGGCACACATACAAAAGTCTGTTTAGTGCTCTCTTTCAAAAGATTAGTCCGCACTCAACATTAGCCAAGGGAAATGTTGAAAATCAAGGTGTTTCCAAACACAAACAAGCCGGATTATGAGCCAAACAAGCACTGGGAGAGAAAATGTGAGTGCTGTCTTTGCGTCGGCTTTCCAATTTGTCCTTCTGATAATAATAATTTTACCAGTGACAGATCATTCTTCGCAACGGAAAGATCAGTCACACAGATAATGAATAATTCAAAAACAGGTAATTGAAAATTATACAGAGCGAACTTCACTTCAAAAGTGATTACTATAAATGGAGCCCGATTGGTGTGGCATTTTTCCCATCCTGTTTATTACAGGGCTGGTTGTGATGTTGACGTGCATGTGTGACAGGTGCCCGGGGGCTCCTCACCTGTTCCAGTCTCCAGTGGAACTCTGCTGGCCTGAAGGAGTCCAGCTGAATAAAGTCTCGCCTCAGAAGAAACACCAGACGGCAGTTATGGACGTATAGAGAGTAATGATGCCTGTTCATCTCTGCAAAAAGAAAACACAGAAAAGCCTTACTGTAAGTTCATCAAAAAATATTGAGAGACAGGGCAAATATATGATATGATATGTTTTTTAGGACTGTAAAAGGGACTTTTCTACAAATCACTCACAATTGGTTGTCAAAGCAAGAGCATCATGTTGATTAAAGATTTACATTTATAGATTTCCATGCCTCGTTCTGAGAGCTTTTCTAAACTGCATAGTCATGTTAGAAACACTCTCGAATGTTATACAAGGCTGAGTGATAAAAATTACACTACAAACAAGGAGAGAAGTCTTGACACAGAGAAAAATGATACTGTGGTTCTCCAGAAATTCTAAAGGGAATAACTCCAGTCAGGGATGAACTGACTGACAGGATGTATTCTATGAATCGCACTCAAAAATCCAGGGATTACCAGTTTTTTTTTTTTGCTTTTTTGAAGAATGAGTAATGGCAACTGAAAACTCAATATATATTATATATTGTGTGCATTATGTACTATTTTTCCTTTTCCATTTTTTTTTAATTTAGGTTACCATTGCCGTTATCTAATGCTTACTTTAAGTTGATCTTTAAAAGCACTATTAACTTATCACTGTTTAAAGATAATCACTACCCACTTTTCATATCGTACAGTACATTATAATGTTGCAGTGCCTAAATTCACTTGTACCATTCAAAACAATATATTTAAATGAAATATATATATATGTATGTGAATTAAACATATTGAAATTAAATTAAATTGCATTTTAAATAGCTATCTGCTTAATGGTATCAGCCAAAATGTAATCTTTTGACAGGCTATTTAGAGCAGGTAGACCACCTTGGCTTAGATGGTGACTACTAGCTACCAGCAACAAACCTTGTTCCAAAAGCCATTTTGACCTTAAACTGGTATTACATTTTTTATTCAAACTAAATGTCAATCCGTAACAATGGTAAATCTTAACAGGATGTGCATGATAGAGCTGCCATTCAAACTGAGGCTCCTGTTAAAGCGTTTTCTTCTCTGTTATTGACATGTTTCACTGTTCATCACCTGTCTCACTCAAAGAAAGCCAGGACTACTTTCACGTTTTCTCAGAAACCTCTCATTGATCAAGGCGGCTGCCACGTCTCCTCCATACGCCGCCCCTCTCCACTCACCTCAACACCGCTCCCGACATCTCTCATGCAACTGCTTTTAGTGCATGTTGAATTGATTAAGTCTCACACCCACTCAACATTATGCCTGGGATCAATGAACTCGAAAGAGCCCTGCCCTGGCCCCCATCAGGGCCACTCAGTCTCGGAGAACTGACCACTGACAGTCATGCTGTATTTCTTCCTGACTAGAGTTTCCCTTTAACCTCCAGAGAATTGTGTTCTGAACCACTCTTTAATCCAGATCTAATCCATAGTCTTAATCTCTCTCCTTAATGCTGCCGGTTATCGTCTGGTACTGATAAAACTTTTCCCGGGTTTGTCTGACACATCCGTAGCACTGATCTCTTCAATTCTTCCAAACTGAGGATTGATCGCCAGACCAGGAAACCGTAGACATAATCTAAAATGTCTAGACACTATTTAAAAAAAAAAAAAAAAAAAATATATATATATATATATATATATATATATATATATATATATATATATATATATATATATATATATATATATAGACTCTGCCCCTCTTAAAGGTTTTACCCTACTGAGTCACCATAGCTCACCAGTTTTATCAGAATTACACAGCAATGTCTCCTTCTCGGCTCTCAGTCCAGGACTTGGCCCGTGCTTCATCCATGTTGCTATGGTAAACTGATCCGTCAGGTTCTGTGGCACAACCCACTCTGGGATATTGGCCGCCTGTCGTCCATCAAATCTGAAGATGAGGTCACTGTCTCGGCCGCTGTCTGTCAGCAAGGAAGCCGTCCAATTGGTGGACGCGCTTGGCGCCGGGAGAAGGTCTGTGCTGCCCGAGGCTGCTCCTACGGAGATAAAAGCACAGAGGTTGGTTCAGGTTACTGCAAAATTACAAGCTGTCTGTCACAGAGTTCAAATCATGTTAGTCGCCCTGGAATTCAAATATACTGTGCATACAGCACACTTCAAATTAAATTAGAGATGAAAAGCAAGTAACATTTGGTTCCAAGACCCACATTCAACCCTGACTGAAATGTCATTTCTGAAAGCAAACGTCTAGTTATAAAACTCATTGCTGTCAGATGTGGCCTAGCAACACTCGTAGGGTGATCATGTGGGTTAAAAGAGTTTGAGTATGGCTTCCTCATCAACTGGGAAGCATATGTTAGGAATATGTGAACTATCCTTTTAAAAAGACAAAACTTTGAAATATAACTAATCATGTTCACACTCGTTTTGAGGACAAGTCTAGTACAGATGCCCTAAATATGCAACAGCAACACCACCTATCAATCTTTGATTAGCCTCTTGTCGTCCTCCCTCCCTCCCTCCTTCCCAAGCCGTTCTCTGCGTGTTTTATTTGGGAGTACAGGAGGATACTGAATCTTTTTTCCCCACTCAGGGGTGACAGGACGGCCAGCACAGAGGGACAGAATGAGCGATGAGCAGCAGCGATGTCAGAGCAACGTGTTCTCATTCCACAGCTCCACATCATTCACTTCGCCACGGGCCCAAAGAGAGACAGGAGCGAGAGCGAATATGGCAGCGGCGCTGCTTTTAAGCTATGCAATATTTATTTCTGCCAATCGATATTGGACGATAAATTCACCGCCAGACTCCAAGCGAGTGTCTGAGCTCTTCTGAGAGAATCCATTTCCAGCAAAACCGTAAAGGTACAGGTCAATGAGATTACATTACGCAAGCAATTTCTAGCGCTACATGAGTCTCAGTGGCGGCTCTTGTCATCAAATGTCCAGTCCAGAATAAACTATCTGCATTTCAAGGTTGTACACTAATGGTTACACATTGGGACTTTGCGATTTCCATAAAGCATGTATTTATCTAAATTATTTAGGTGTGCTTTTGAAAAAAACATATATCATACTTGGTTGGCAGCTTTGATGTCTATTTCAGAAACACTTCAAAAAATTTGCTTATTTTCAAACAATAAACACTTATTTCAGCTAACTGTACAAAGTAGTTGGGCAAAAGCGACTGACATCAATAGGGGAAACGATTATTACTGAGAGAGAGAGAGCCAAGATGGTAAAAAGATCAACACACTTAATGCTTCACAAATCAGTCAGAGCTTTAATCACTCCACAATCGTGTGCCAGAGTGGCTCTGACTTCATAATGCATCAGTTTCAAAGAGTCTTTCATCAGATTAAAATTAATGACTGATTTATTGAGATACATGAAAATTGTTTTATAACCCATTTAAAAGTGTGTTGAACATGAAGTATGTGTATATGAGATATGGTTAGGTGAACTGTAGGGATGAACTGATATTAAAATTCTTCCCCATACTAGTAAACCAATAATTGTTTTGAAGTTGGACTTATAACTCATAAATGGCAGATATTAAAATTCTATACTTCTTTGTCTAAATATCAGTTGTTTTAAGAGCTAGTAGTTACATGTGAATTTGGGCAAAACAACATTATAATAGAGAGAGAGAGAGAGAGAGAGAGAGAGAGATTTAACAGTGTTATTAGATTATTGATGCTTTGGAAGACTTAAGGTTCTTGCACACTGAGTCCGAAATTCTCACGTTTTTTTTTTTTTTCATATTCATCATCCTTTCCTAACAACATGCTTGCTACGGATGTGAAAATGCAGAATATCAAACCTGATCCAAACTTTTTACGATGGATGAAAGTAAGATGGACAGAGGCAGTGTGTAAACTTTGTGTGTTTGTGATTGACACAACGTGTGGCCATATTTATTTTTTAAGGTGCATAAATTTTACACAAGAATTTCAGACTCAGTGTGCAAAGACCTTTAGAAGTGACTATCACTCACTTAAAAACTTGAATTTTTAGATGGCAAAATAGAGGAAATGTTTGTAAATTGAATTAAACTATTATATGAAGTTCAGCAAACCAACTCAAAGCAGATCTAGACTGACTGAAACGAATTCATGCTGAAGTTGACCATACCGCAGAGCTTCTGCAGAGACTTCTCAGAATAGGTCTCTCTGTCACAGCCCTTCCCAATATGGCTGGTCTGCAGTTCCACCATGGCTCGCACTGAAGATAAAGGGCCATCACAGGTCTCCAGGTGCATCTTGGGAAAGAGCTGCTTGCTGCCTGTTCCAGGTTCATAATCCACACGCTTGTTCCAACCTTAGAAACAAAACAGATATTAGAATCCGAAGAGTTAAAGAGTTACAGTTCTAAAATCTGTGTAAATATAAATATAACTATATAGCTTTCACCAAGTACTACAGATCTCCTTGATTCAAACAGCTTACAAATAGGCTAATGAATCATATTATTTGGTTCATTTATTTATTTATGCATTTTTAAATATATTATTTAAATTGTTCATTTCTTAATAAATAATTATAATAACAATAACAAAAAAGAACAATTAAAATAGTCTGAATTTATTGAAGCTGTTGTCTGTAATAATACAGACTTTTCCCCATCGTGCTTCAACACCCTTTAAAATCACTATCATATTAACACACGGGTCATTTAATTTCATATCAGAGTTTTGCTGTCGCTACAGCATCTGTTGTCGCCCCATATCAGATTTACATCTGAGCTGTATCCTTTTTATCTTTCAGTGCAAACACGAAGAGGTAAAACCAATCGTGATGAAAGCTATGGTTAAAAGCAAACAGCAAGGTCAAAGGAAAAAGGAACCCATCTGGAATTATTTTCTTACTGACACATGTTATCCTCCTGGTCAAGGCTGGCACATTACTGTGTGCTTTAGTATGCGTTCATGCATGTTACATTACTCTGTCTTGTGCGCTTTATAAAACATGAAGCTTAGAGTAAGAATAAGATAAAACCCTTAAGATAAAACATCTCACTCTTCCTAGCTGGCCTTTATGGACTCTCTCTGTATTATTCAGAGAACCGAGTGCTTTGTATTCACCTCAGCAGAGAGATATTTCTTCAGAAAAAATATCTTATTACATTATTCATTGGCACTACTGTGGATAAAATGGGGCGACAGTACAGTACCACAGGCCTCCAACTCTACCTCTTTTTGAGGGAAAGGCCTTAAAAAAGTTCCTCATGAATATCTGAGGTAGTCGTTCTGCCCCAGATAAACTGAGCAGAGAAGCTTTATTGCTTACTTCAAAACACAATATATGCAACAAAAAAACATTTTTCAGAAAAAAAAACAACACCTAAAACAGCAGTGGGTCTTCTTTTAATCCAGCATCAGAAAGGAATCATGTGTAAAGTAAAAAAGTAAAGTCGTGACGTATTGTCAAGTATGGTGACCCATACTCGAAATTGGTGCTCTGCGTTTAACCCATCCAAGTGCACACACACACAGCAGTGAGTAGTGAACAAATGCACACACACACCGTGAACACACACCCGGAGCAGTGGGCAGCCATGCTGCAGCGCCCGGGGAGCAATTGGGGGTTCGGTGCCTTGCTCAAGGGCACCTCAGTCGTGGTATTGAGGGTGGAGAGAGCGCTGGACATTCACTCCCCCCACCTACAATCCCTGCCGGCCGGGGACTCGAACCCGCAACCTTTCGATTACGAGTCCGACTCTCTAACCATTAGGCCACGACTTCCCCCGATATTGCCATGTGCTACAGGACTTTGGAATAAAGCGCTTTTGGAAGCACGGCATCAAAACAACGTTGTGTGTGAGCTGCGTAATGACTCATCTACTCCCTGGAGAGTGAATAATTCCCTCGATTATCCAAACACAACAAAGCCAGAGGCCAGACTCATTCTGTTCAATAGAAAGACCATTTCAGGACCTCGGGGTGACGATTAACATTAACTGTGGCATTAAACATTCATTGCTTATTCGCAAATGCCACGGACGCCAAAAAGTCGCAGCAGAGTGGCACAGGAACCGATATTGCCACTGGAATTGCTGAAGTAAAAAAGAACAGACTGGGATATGCAAGGAAAAAATAATGGGAGAGTGGGGGGTTTGGGGTGACATGGTGCAGAAAAGGGCTATGAGTCAGGAAACTCATCTCATTTCTGTCACAGTTTCCATCATAAGATGTGTTGTTGATGTTCATGGATGAATGTAATGCTAATTAAGTGACTGGAAGTGGTGCATTTGTATATTTATGGGGTTCTTCTAATTTTATGTTTGTGCATTTTGAAATCTAATCAGGGAGTGTAGTGGAGAGTGACAGGAAACTATTAGACAGAAAAAAGCGGAAAAGATCAGGATGTGATGCTGGTCAGATTCAAACCTGTGCTTGTAGTACCAAAAAAACTTGTAGTACCAAAGCTCTGCAAACAGCAAAGTCTGATATTTTTTTTTTTTTAAAGTGCAGGTCTGCATTTGAACCAAAGCTCTGTTTTTACCTAAATCAGAACATTTTAAATGATTAATGAAACAATTTTAATTAAAACGTGCTGTTGATAAAAGTATGTTATTGTTTGACATTTGTTTTGTTGTTTTCCAAATTATCATCTGTAAATTACATTGCCTAGAGTGTTTCTAGACTTTTGAAGGACAAAGTGGAAAAAAAAATCAGTATAAATCATCATCTTTATTTTATGATGACTTTGTACTAAAAATGATCAAATCAAGCTCTAAAAACATTAATTTATATTTAATCAGAAAGAAAATAATTATTTCTAAACGCTAGTTGCTTTACTTCATTTATGCCAAGAAATTATAAGGATATAATGGCAAAAGTAATTATTTTATAAACTTTTGTAAGTACATTGCATACTTTAGTCACAGTAAAATGGACTAAAATGAATATGACACAACAAAATATTGACCAAATTTAAAATTCAACATAAAACAAAAAAATCAGCCCATTTAGTTTCTAAATGGACATTCCCTAGTTTGATTGTAAATGATGCATCTTTGTAAGTTATATACAAAAACCAACAGAACAGGAAAAGAATGATTTAAAAGAAAATAAACTAACTGCAAATGAAAAACTAAATTAAATTAAAAAGCTTATTTTCACAATCAACATCATGTTTCATCTTAACAACTTGCACTTCCTCTGTCACTTAAACTGCACAGGCTATTGGGTAATGTTAACAAATATCCAAACATCAATTAAGACAATTAATCACATGTAGTCTGGATTCATTCTACTATGCAGCTCCCAAGTTCATTTTATTCCTAACAGATAAAATCAAGTCCAGTCGTGCATTTTTCTCTCAGTAAATACTGTGTACACCGTGTAAGTGAAGACCTGATTGGCAGTGCCAGTTTTCTATGGGTTCTGCACTCAATGAGAGATCTGTCACTCTCAGTGGATGATTCAGGAAGACGGGCCGCTGGACAGAGAGATGGAGAGATCAGTGTTGACAGACGGGATTTGACCAGAGACAAAGAGAGGCTGCCCAATTACACGCTTATGCAAGCGGGAAGCGTTACAACTAGAAATCCTCGCTCTTCACCTCTGTGGTGCCTGTCATGATCGTCACTCAGTCCAAACTTCCACCTCACTTCTTACGAATCACATTGACAACACAGGCCATGCAATCTCTCAGCCAATGACTGCTTATTCTCTAGGCATGGGAGCCTGCCAGCGACTGTCAACACATCTTAAGGCCCTATCATGCTTTAGATGATACCTGCGCTCAGAAACAGCAGTGACCCTGGGACAAACTAGGAGTGATTGAGGAGAGAGGAAAAGAGAATAAATCATTGGCAAAGCTTACTTTTTTTTCTTTTCTTTTAATACTTTTTTTCCATGCTAATAAAACTACTTGAATTCAAAGCAGAGTAAAGGAAGAAAAAGAAGAAAACACAAACTATTATTTAAAAAAAAAAAAACAACAACAACAGACTTTTCTGATGTTAGCATAAGTATTGGAACAGTTGCCTCACAGGTCTTTCTAAGTGATCAGCTGTGTCCTGTTGCATTAATTCTTCAGATATTAAAAGCAGGGAATGTGTCATATCAGTTATACCCATTACTTCTGCATTCTGAATCCTGCAATCGATGATGACACACAAACCAGGATGAAGACGGGGGAGCTGACTTTGAGAGAAAAGCAAGCAATTTGGATGCTAAAAGAAAAGAGGAAGTCAATTAGAGCTATAGCAAAAACAAAGGGCATGGAGAAATCAAGAGTTTGGAAACCACCAGCAACCAACAACGACCTGATCGGCTGAGAAAACAACAGTAGTTGATGACAGACAAATCATAAAAGCTGTGAAAATGAACCCTAAAAGACGTGTCTGTAAAATCACCAATAACTTCCAGAGAGCTGGGTTGATGCTCTGACAATCTACTGTCCTCAGGAGACTTTGACACAGAATTACAGATGCTACACAGCAAGATGCAAACCTCTGACCAGCAGAAATAGTTCAGGCAAGATTAGAGTTTGCAAAAAAGCACAAAGGTGAGCCAGAAGAGTTTTGGAACTGTGTTTATGGACCGATGAGACAAAGATGAACCTTTATCTAAGTGTTGGGGGAGGCAAAAATGTGGAAAAAAAGGGAACTGCAAGGATCCCAAGCATACAGCCTCATCTGTAAAGCATGGTGGAGGTGGTGTCATGGCATGGGCATGCATGACTGTCTCTGGAACAGGCCCTCTCAACTATACTGATGACTTAATGTATGATGACAGTAGCACAATAAATTTGGAAGGGTACAAAACCATCTTGCCTATCAATATTCAAGAAAATGCCACCAGATTCATTGAGAAGTGCTTCATATTGCATCAAGACAATGACCCAAAACACCCTGCCAGTTCAGTCAAGGAATTTATAAGGGCAAATAAATGGAAAGTCTTAGATTGCCAAGTCAATCTCCAGATTTAAATCCGATTGAACATGAATTTCACCAGCTGAAGAGGAGAGTAAAGGCAGAAGCTCCCCAAAACAAGCAACAATTGGAATTGGCCGCATTAAAGGCTGGGAAAAGTATTTCAAAGGATGAGACCAAGAGTCTGGTGATGTCTATCTCAGACTCACTGCTGTGATTGTGCGCAAGGGATCTGCAACTAAATAATAGCTTTTAATCTTTTATATCTGCCTTATGTTCAACTGTCCCAATACTTATGCTCACATCAATGAGTGGGATGAACTATAAAAGTGCTGCTCTTTTTATTTGGTAAAACATGTATGTGTTGAAACGGCTAATAATAAAATGTGACCTTCTGTAGTTTTGTCTCATCTTTTAATCATATTTGCAAATGTCTTGACTCCACAGCCAACAGAGCAATTTTGTCTTTACTGTTCCAACATATACATACATACATATATATATATATATATACATACATACACTATATTGCCAAAAGTATTGGGTCACCCACTTCTAGTGAACATGTTTGACTACTTTAGTAATTTATATGAGTACAAATCTTAATGTTAAAGCATATAATGATATTCTAGTGAACTGTGTGCTTCTAATTTTTTAGCAACAGTTTGGACAGGACCCTTTTCTGCTCTTAACATGACAGTGCCTCTGTGTATAAGGCACGGTTCAAAAAGACATGATTGATTCAGTCAGTGTGGAAGAACTTGACTGGTCTGCAGAAAGCCAAGTCCTGATCCCAGCTGAACACCTCTGGTGTGACTTTCACATATTATGTAAACAAAAACTTTTATTTTGGATGCAATTAATCCCCATTAATCGTTTGACATCACTATTAAAAATGAAAATATTTTCAATTGTAAATGTTATGGGGGATTAATAAAAGAATGTATTTAACACAATTATCCCCTTCAATTTAATTTTTATCAGTATTATATCAAACCTATGACGCTATTGTCAAGAAAAAGAGAAAATTAGTGATTTGAAAGTTCTTGTGAACACAAACTTTGTGGCTTTGTGTGAGAGGAAACCGAATTAGCCTGAATCAAAACAGACATGCTTTGTGAACTGTATCACTGCCAAAACCTCAACATGAAAACTGTATTGCAAAGGGTTGAGGATTTACAAGATTTGTGGCTAATACGCTCGAGTCTGACATTTTGGCTTGCATAGACTGGAAGCTGCCCTTTCATAGAATAAGTCGCTTCTTGGCATAGAGAGCTGCGTAGCTCTCAACAGGTAATAACTCATCTAAGTCCATGTCATCTCACACAAAATTCTCTTAACAAACAGGTGTAACAGACTCCCTCTAATTGGTTAAATCAGCATACTGTTCTCAGAACAGTTTTTACACTCTCTGTGCTGTCACCTTGACAAGTGTGAAAGAAGGAAGACAAATTACAGCGATGAGACATGTGACAACACCTTGGATTATAGTTCAAATGGCAAAAATGTCTTCAATTAAAAACTGGGAATGTGTAAGAGAGACGATCTGTGTTTTAAATGGATATTTCATTAATTCTGAGATCATTTTCTCACCCTCAAACCACTATTAAAAGAATAGTTCACCCAACAATGAATATTTGCTAGAAATCTACTCACCCTCAGGCTATCCAAGATGCACATGAACTTTTTTTTTCATCAGAAGAGATTTGGAGAAATTTAGCATTGCATCACTTGCTCAGCAATGGATCCTCTGCAGTGTATGGGTGCCGTCAGAATAAGAGTACAAACAGCTGATAAAAACATGACAATATTCCACAAGTAATCCACATGACTCAAGTCCATCAACTAACAACTTGTGAAGCAAAACGCTACATGTTTGTAAGAAACAAATCCATTATTAAGAACTTCAAACTGTTGCTTCCAGCTAAATTACGAATCCATAATAATATTTCTCCAGTGGAAATATAATCTTGACTGATTCAGAAAATAAAAATTTACAAATCAAGCACCGTTTACAAGTGAAAACAGTCTGTGGATTTTTTAATGGGATCGACTTTTTCCACTGGAGGAAGCATTTGTTATAGATTATAGTGCCAGAAGCAACAGATTAAAGTTAAAATGTCTTAATGATGGATTTGTTTCTTACAAACAAGCAGCTTTTCACTTCACAAGACATGAATTGATGGACTGGAGTCATGTGGATTGCTTGTGGATTACTGTGATCTTTGAACTCTCAATCTAACGGCACCCTTTCACTGCTGAGGATCAAACTCATCTACATCTTGGATTCCCTAGCGGTAAGTAAATTTTCAGTTATTTGGCATTTTTAGGTGAACTATTCCTTTAATTTTATTCAATGGAGAAGTGTGGAAACCTTTGACATGCTACAGTACTTTTCCATACAGTGATTAATAAAGAATAAATTAGAATGGACAAGTAAATGTATGAATGAATAAATATATATTTATATGAATTAAATGTTGCTTGGAATTTGACAACCCCTGGTTACAAAAGCAGAGTTTAATTTCTTTACAATTCCTTTGTTTGTGTTCCACAGAAGAAAGTTATACAGGTTTGGAACAAGATGAGGATAAATGTTCTTTTTTTATATAAAAATACCCCTATAAAGCAAAATCTTAAGATTTATTTTAATTGTGTGCACTATACTCAAACAGCCTCTGAATGTTTTACAAAGTTTGACTTATGTCACGATTGAATTAGCTACATTGTTTATTCTCAAAAGGACTTGGGTTTGTCTAACTCTTCCTGGCTGAAGAGAGAATGAAAGCCCCCCCCCCCCCCCCTCTTTTCACGCTCTAAACACAATTTTAGATGACAGTGATTAGGCGTCTGTCTCTCCAGCCCCTGACATCCGCTTTTTAATGGCTCAGCTGAAGCCTGTGAATTGAATTCATCTGCAGATATTTTCCACGCCTCAATCGATGTGTGAAAGAAGGTAAACTGTGAAAAAGCTGCCTCGTCTTTTTCTCAGATTTAATGATGTTGAAAGCGCTGGCTACTGACTGTTTAGAACAAATCCATTACCACAGCATATGTAAAATGCATTGTTTGGCCTTGTCATGTAGGCATAAGATATTAAAGGAATACTGGGCTCTTTCAGAAAGGTCAGTGAGAGTATGTGCGGACGAGCTGTAGGCTGAAACTGCTGTGCAGTCCCTGTGGGAAGAGGGAGTCCACGGATATCGATCTGTCTAGTTAAGACCACTAACAGTGTGTGCCACAGATGAGAGGAGAATAGAACAAGGGATCACAGAGGTCGCTGAGAACAGAGTCACAATACTGACCATTTCGCGGATGGAGGCTGAGGGTAGATATAAGGCAGAGATAGAAACTCAACTTAAGTCATTATTCACCAAAAATCCTGACATCCACCTAAATTATTTTTTGAATGTTCAGGAGAAGTAGTGATGTCTGATTTGAGATATTTTGAATGAATCAGGTCAAACTCTTCGAGTCAATTTGAGAATTACAATTCTGTTGCCATTGTCATCAAGAAGACATGTAAAAAATGCTAATTGTTTTAAACCCCCTTGACCAAAAATTGTATGGCCAAAACAGACTAAATATTTCTCAAAATATCTGCTTTTGTATGACTTCAGTGACTAAATTATGAGAGAGTTTTCACTTTTGGGTGAGTCAAAAAAGCTGACTTGAGAATCGACAGGGACTCTTAGAGATTATAGAAGGATAAGTGTATAGAGAACGTTTTTATCAAGATAAATATAAATGTAAAAACTATTTGGCTCGTTCTTCCTGTGAACATTTGCAGCTCATTTCTTTTGTATTTCACAGTGGTGGTACTTATAGAAAATTACTATTTTCTAGGAACTCCTCAACACAAATAACACATTTAAAATGGGGCAGTTGTGGCCTAATGGATAGAGAGTCGGATTTGTAACCCATAGGTCGTGGGTTTGAGTCTCAGGTCCGGCAGAGATTGTAGGTGGGGGTAGTGAATAACCAACACTCATTCCACCCTCAATACCACGACTGAGGTGAGACCCTTGAGAAAGGCACCGAACCCCAACTGCTCCCCGGGTGCTGCAGCATTGGCTGCCCACTGCTCCGGGTGTATGTTCACTACTGTGTACACTTGGATGGGTTAAAATGCAGAGCACAAGTTCCGAGTATGGTTCATCATACTTGGCCACACACCACTATTTTTTTATTTTTAAATGAAAATGCAATTAGTTGACATGGCCTTGAAAGAACTAAAGAAAGTCAATAAGACTTAGAAAGCCATCTGTTAGCATTACCATTCAGTGCAATGGTAGTTGGTCAACTGTCTCGTGATAATTTCAAATCTATCTTTTTTTCATACACCCACAGATTTTTTTGGAGCCAGCTTCCTGAGCCATAAGCAGTGAAAATGAATTGCAATAAGCATCTATTGTACATTACTATTGCGAAACAGTAGCAATACATACAGTATGCTGCTTGCAAAAAACGAAATGATCAGAATAAGCAGCTAATTTGAATGGAAGCCAGGAACAGAGCAACAGTAAAAGTTGAAATAACTGTGAAGTATCCACTGACCTTGCCAGCCAGGTTTGCAGACTGGTTTTACATCAATGTGAACCGGAACACTTTCCATCGCCCTTTTCTGGCCACAATCGTAAGCAGTCACCATGATTTTGTAGTGTTGCTGTTTGTCATAGCTTAGTCGCTCCGTGTTCCTGATGTTGCCTAGAGAGAAGAATATATGTAAGAGAAAAAACAAGCCCATTACTTGTCAGAGAATTTGTTAAATAAAATTAAAGGCACGCTAAGTGGAACAAGGAAAGTAAAACTTAAGAGAGCAATTTGTAATTGTTGCAGCTGCCAGACTGAGATACTATACCAACATATGCTTTTAAACAATAATTAAGCTCCCTTACAATGGCTCTGGCCAAATGTTTTCAATCACAAAAGTAATTCCAACTGTGTAAGTGTCCCTGTTTCAGCAATTACAGATTATATCTGCAAGACCGTTTCCAGTGCTGCTAATTAGGATAAAGACAATTACATCTAATCTTTATATTTTGCATTTCACAAAGCTTTATAGTGGTTTATTATCTGCATTCATGGCTAATAAAATAATGTAGGTGGGACCTATGGTTAATAAAACTACAAATGTTGACTTAGTTTGTACTATGAATACAAATTTACTCAGAATATAGAGCTCAACAGTAACAACCTTCTGTTGTTCAAATACAAATGGGATTTGTATTTCTGGCGTGACTGAAAAATATATCCACCTTCTATAAAGCCATTCCAACTTTTATGGGTACTGATTAAAAATCAATGATTGTGATTATGATTTGTATTATTATTTAATGTTTTAAATTTCACCAAGGCGGCATTTATTTGATCAAAACAGTAATATTGTGAAATATTATTGCAATTCAAAATACATTAAATGTAATGTATTCCCATTTATAGAAAATATTAATTATCAGCAGCCATTTCTCTAGTCTCTAGTGTCACACAATCCTTCAGATGTCTTTACAGTTACTTTTTATCAATTGAATGCATCCTTGCTGAATAAAATTATTAATTTCCTTTAAAAAGTCTTACTGACCCCAAACCTCTGAACAGTATTTTTCTTAATTATATACTGTAATTTTAGTGTTCACATGATATTACTGAAGATCCAAGTACATTCTGACTTTCTAACCTCTGGCAGAAAGCCAGACCATGCTCTAAAAGCTTTTTTAGAGATGAGTATTCTTCCTGGTCAGCAGCTTGAGAAGTGCCAGCCTGGCACCGTTGGTTGAAAAAAAGTCAGCAAACCACAGACTGTACACTTGCAGAGTTCCAGGTTAAAGAACCATAATCACATTGATCCTCTACCTGGTACCTGTCATTTGAGTAATGAGTGCTTTTTGTGACAGGACTGATGTGTGTAATTTAGCATTTAACGCCCACAGTTGCTAAAGGCGGCTTTGGGGTTGATGTTTGGTGAGTCTGGATGTACTCTGTGGTGACAGAGTTCATGAGGCTGAACTAGCAGCTAACGATTTGATGCTCTCACCCTTCCGTAGGCCTGTGGTTATTTTTACCTGCTGGCTGCATTTCAATGAGAACAGCCGTGCTGTCAAGGAGACAGCAATGAGGAATAGAGGTCAGTCGCTCTGGGCTCCCAGACCAAGTCTGCACCAATCCTCAGAGCCACAAAGCTAAAGTGTGGCTTGAAATACCCTCAAAGCCATACTTCAACAAACACAGGTATGTGGGAGGAAGGAAGAGGTGTGTGTGTGTGTGTGTGTGTGTGTGTGTGTAAGACAGCCAGTTCAGTTGTTGCAGCTTATTATGGCAACTAATGCCAGGCATGATTAAGAGCAGGGGATTTTTAAAAGCAACAGTTCTCCTCCAGTGAGTTATCAATGGGCCTCTGTCTGTGCGGCACTGATAAAAACAAGAGTATGACAACAGAATATGAGAAAAGAGGGTGAGATTATGAATGCAAGTGTGTGAGAGCCTCAACTCGTCTACTGTATGTTTCTACACGTGAAGTTCAAATCGGGGCATCATGGATCTTTTAATGAGGGGGCACATATGGCCATCCTGGGTTACTTGAGGGCTTTTCGTATTTGAAATAATTAACCCTGGGTTGGCAGAATCTTGGGATAGCTTGTTTCACGTTTCACGCTGCTCATAATTTACCTAGGGTTATCAGTTAATCCTGGGTATTCATAAATCGAAATTTCACACTGTACATGCCCAAAACCTGGGTTAACATTCTTATTTGCTTATTTTGTGTTCTGTGAATGCAGCATGCGACCTGTTTATATAATGGCTCTAGCTTTGCAGCCTTGTATTATATATTGCAGACTGTATCAAGTTTTTCCTGAATGGACAATTTGGACTATAAAGTTATAAATGAAACAGTCTCTTCTTTACTCCAACTGATGCATATTTTCTGTCACTATTTGACATGTTTCCTCTGAAACGACTGTTTATACAATGCGCCTTTCAAGGCACATAAATATGAAGTTGTTGCTAAGAATCTAGCCATAACATTCCAACACCACATCATTTTACACTGTACAAGTTTGGCACCACAATATAGGGTTAACAATGTGGAGTAAAAGTGGTGCTAACCCTGCTCTGGAATGACAATAGAATGATGATAACCTGGGGTTAAGCACAGTGTGAAAAGCCCTTTGGTGGAGCAAGCAGAAAAAAGTGGCATGCAGATATTTAATATTAATGATATTTTCATTGAATGAATTTCTACTATGTTACTACCTATGTTTTCATAAACCAAGCAAAATTGCATCTCAACGTGGTAGCTACACAGATCACCATGCGTTTTATTGAATGAAAAGAGCAGCTTAAAGGGACACAGTAGTTTAAAACGAAAATTATGCAATCATTTACACACCTTTATTTCATCATAAACTTTTATGACTTTTCGTCTATGGAACAAAAATCACGGAACAGTGAAATTTAATGGGGTCATTGTTAATTTGAACACTATTAATGTTCACTGTATTGGCAAAAACTGTTTAAAAATACTTTTAAATGCCTTCTTTTGTTTTCCACAGTAAAAAAGTCATGAGGGTTGATAATGGAATTTTCATTTAAAAGCAAATAATATGTGGAATATTATACAATTGTACAATTAGATTGGAATGATTTAGACAATTTAGACAAGTCAATTCTGCCACAATCTTCCACGCTTTTCTTTATCAAAAATAAATCATGCACCATAATTATCATAGACACTTTTTTTGAAAGTTGCATTCAAAATCTGAGGGTGCTTCAGTTTGAATAGGCATGACACTTCTGATTGAAACCTTAAGCATGCGCCTCAGCGTGTGTTTGAATTTCTGTTCTTTTAGAATAAAAGCATAAAGAACAAAGAACACTCATTTAATGGCCTCCAGCATTTTAGTGCTACTGATGGTGTAAATTCAATCTAAACCCCCTGATATATCTTTTATTTCTCACATTCCAACTCTTTTTCTGGTTTTATTATTTCTGTCTGTCTTCCTTTTCCTATCTATTGCTCTGCGTTTCTCTCAATGAATTCCATTCAGAAGTGAGTATCAAATAAAATGTCTGTCAAATATTGCCTCTTTGCGTCTTGTTTCATTCGCGCTGTCTCTATGCTTGAAACAATGTTGGGAATATGTTCCGCTCATAGTTCTCGGATGCACAAAAACAATGAAATCTCACAGAAGATCTTTAGTAAATTACCTCAGGTTTCAAAACGAATCATGTGGTATCGCCACCAACACACACCAACCTTCCTCCCTCCTACCTAACGTCATTAGTGCATGTTTCTATACTCAAACTATTTATCATTCTTTCGGTACTTCTTTCTCCTGATCTCATTCTCTTTCGTCCCCTCCTCTTCATCCTCTTCTCCCTGGACCAGAGAACACAGTGCCAGTGGGCCTGTTGTATTTAATAACTCACTCTGCCCTCTGATCCACAGTAAATGATGGAGCCAAAAGCCCTCAGAACAAAATCCACACGGGCGGCCCATGCATCACTCAGCTCTCGCCTGGCACTAACCAAGCAATGTCAATGCCAGTCGCACTGCAGACGCTGGCAGGGCCCAAAGCGGCAAGAGGAAGCGAAAGAGACAGGAGCTCTGAGTTCAACGTGAGCCCCTGAAAGAGACCGCAGCTCTTTGAGACAGCTGACACCCCACCAGAGAATATGAGAGGGAAGCAGACAGCCACAGCAGAGAGACGGGTGTCTGATCTGCAGCAGCGTGGCGAATGTGATCCGTGAGCTCCGGTCCCTCCAGCACCTCAGAGTCGTCTCGGATGTGCACGAAAGTGTCAAAGATTGGAGCGCTGACAATCCAGCTGGCCAATGAGCTGTTTAATTCACTCACGCATTCAACGATAACCAAATAAGACATCAATTCTGCACTCGTGAACGATGAATACAGAAAACGGAAGCTAAAACAAATCAAATTCAATCATCTTCACCCAAGAGAGAAATCACAAGTGAAGTACAGAAGTGAGAAAATGATTTGTTTGTCTTTATCACTTTCATACAATTTATGCAATGAAAAAAAAACAGTGAGAAAGACAGGTAGAAAGCAAGACAGCCCAGACACAACAGAAATGAGGTGGAAAGTACATCAGGAATTGTTACTCAAGTAATATTTGGGGGGTTTCGTAACGAGCAATATTGAAAGTAAATACATGCACTCTTACTCAAAAACATGTTAAAAAACAAAATTAAACATTTTACTTACTCTTTACTTTGAAGGCTTTTTTATGTTTTAGAACGTTTTTTATGTTCATAGAGGCTGTATTTATTTAATAAAAAAAAATATTATAATATTAATGCATACACTTTGACCCCAAAGTTTTGTTTACCTACATCTGAGGATTTTTTTTTTTTTTTAAATCAAACAGAAAAATAAGACATCAACAAATTTCACTAAAATAATATATTTAATATTATTATTGAAGTTTACATTTATAATCAATTTCTATGAAAGGTTTACTTAAATGCAAATAAAATTGCAAGCATTTATTTGTTTATTTGAAAATACTATACTTGAAGTCTGCAACTACTAATTCTGACACAGAATGCACGCTTTATGGTTCTTACAATTTGTGTTCTTTCACACATCTGAATCTAAGACTTACCATTTCGATCAATAGCAAAAGGTGTATCCTGTGTAACGATCTCAAAGTTGCAGATCTGGCTGTACTGCGGAGAGCAGTCCTGATCCCAGGCCTCAACTTGCAGTATGCTGTCATAGATTTTGCCTTCGGTAACAGTGGCACGATATAATGGCTCCCTGAACACTGGGGAGAACTCATTTACATCATCCACCTGGATATGAACCACCGCCCTGCAACAGAACCAGAGGGATGGACAGAGAACAACCAATCAGGGTGAGCAACACAAGAGATGTTAATTTTAAAGAACAGAGGTGCTAATAGACTTGAGACACACAGATATAACACCTCTGAATTGTGCGAGTGAACAGCGAATAGCTTGTTAGGAAAATTATAGACCGAAAGAAGTTAATCTCTGAGCACTGTATTGAGGGCCGGACTGACTAACTATTTACATTGATGAAGAAAATATTAGCGCGCCACATGAAATATAAAACAGTCTGTGCCATGTCTGGGGAAATTCTCAAAGAAAAAAGTGGAAAATGGATGAAAACATCCATAAACACCCACCAATCAATCAACTGCAAAAATGGCTGCAAATATTTCCTGGTTAAATTGATCTAATTTTAAGAATTTTGAATATGTTTACTTGATAACAAGACTACTGTGTAGTGCAGCAGGCAGAATAGATGGCTTGGTTTGCCTACCTGACGTTTCACCACAATAAAATTACTCAAACATTAAGCTGTTGTTTATCAAGCTGCATTTGGCACACCGACACAAACACAGATTAAGCTTTTGCCTGCAATATGCATTTTCACATGTCTATTGGTGAATTTAGAGGCATCATAAAGAGAGTGGTATTGGAAGCTTGTGATTGTTTTTGGATATGTTTAAATATTGTTGTAATATGTACTGAGGGTGCAGGTTTAGGTTAACTTGAAAAATTAGTCAAACTACGCAAATGCAGTTATATACATACACTTGCATTATCTTTTTTTTAAACTTCAATTTCATTTAAAACATTTTATACCAAAGAAATTAAGATTGCAGTCTCCTTTCCAACTCCAAATCATTTGTATGGTAACGAACCTGAAAAAGAGCTGAGAAAGTTGCACTGTGATACACAGAGCTCACATAAAATCTTAAAGAAGTCCAGCTCAGTGTCTGCCGTTCAGTCAAACCAGGTGTGACCTTCTTCGACAGAAACATAAATTCACGTGTTGTCGTACTTCTTCCTAAATGGAGACATTAAGCTAATGGGACCTGCATTTAGATTATCCCGCTGAGATCCTGTACTCGGCGATCTCTCTTGCGTGCACGCGTTCGCACACGCCTCTCACTATCGCGGTGTCAAGAGGCATTCATCAGAACGAGCCAAGCTGTGAAATCAAAAGCACTTCTTCATCTCTCTCTCTCTCTCTCTCTCTCTCACAGCAGTGGGTGCCTGAAGCACGGCTCTCTCCTGCACTTCATCAGAGCTGTGTTCCAGCTGCAGCGAGCTGCTATTGTAAGAGAGATTGTCGGGCACGTACGGAGCTTCCGGCAACTTAGTAAACATCTTGATGGGTCATCAATGCAGGGCCAGCCAGGGCTGGGTGTGTAGAAATGTGTGCAAGCATATGGATGTGTATGTGTGCCTGTAGCTAACTCATATGCCGGAGTGCCGCCAGGGACAGAGAGAGCAAAAGAATGCTGTGGACGGTATACTGAACTTCACTCTGATTTGAGATTTGAGGTGAGGAGTACAAACTTCACCACGGTTCACACCAAGAATAATAAATATAGCAATAACTATTAGGGCTGGGTTTTGACACAAATTTCATGATTTGATGCAATTATGCTTCACAAGCTTGCAATTCATTTTGATTCTGAATCCGATTTCGATTTGATTTGATTCAATATCGATTCTCTTGAACTGAGGCAATACAGCAGTCTGTCGCTCCACATTAAACAGCACCGAAATGCCATTTCTTGTTTGAATATTGTAATTAAATGGACAGAATTTGAAAAAGTAACAAAGGCCAAAGCTTATTGCTACAGTATTGGATGGGAGGTGCGCTTCAATGTTCTGTTCATTAACTGAAAACAGACTAATCGATTCTTGGGATTTAAGAATCAATATCGTTTCGTAAAAATGAGAATCGATTAAAATTGAGAAATCAATATTTTTTACACAGCCATAATAACTATGACTATAAAGTTTTAGTTATCATTCTAATTGCATGAGAATAGCAAGGTCCACACCATAGCTATAATAGTGATGACATACTGTATTTGGAAAGATTTTCTCCAACTGAAGAATGCTAAAAAGATTGACCAATCAGAATCTACCTGACTTCGTATACATCGGCAAGTGACAAAATCACAACTTGCGCTCATAATAAACAGAATATTATCGTCCGTTGGTGTGGACGCTGTATTGGTATCATTATAGTAATCTTTATAGTTAAAACTTAAACTGTTCTAGAGCTAATAGCAATAATAACAATAAATAATAACAATAAAATAGATCTACACAAACAAAATAATTATAATTAACAAAAAGCACCAACAATGAATTAATCAACTGATTAATCAGCTCATAACAGTGAATTAAGTGATTGTGCTAGTATTAATTTGTGATGAAGAGTTTATGTTGTCTCACTTCAATCAGTCAGTTTAAGTGAGTGTTCAGACCAACACTTCAGCTAGCAAACAATCGCTTCATTACCTTAAAGCAGCAATTTAAATCCTTTCATCGAAATATGGAAGAAAACAGCAGTCTGGCAAAATTATACGCTTTTTTTCCCATAATATAAAAATATGCTTTATAACTAACTATATAATTCACTAATACACTACACATTCTGCTGGACAAGTCAACATTAGTTGCTTGAAAGTCAGAGCCAGTCTGAAAATGTTGAACACTCGGGAGTTGACAGGATTCACAGAAAATCATGTAGTGTATGATAGGCGCAGATTATATGATTGCATTTGATGTTATATGCTGATTTTAGAACAAACATTGCTTTTATTTGTCATATGTCTTGCACGTCTCTGTGTGAGTTCGTTGTGTTCAGAATGACTTGAAAGTCTTGTAGTCCTAGCTAGGTTTTCCTCTGTAACCATCTTTCATAGGAAAATGCATTTTAAAAATATGACAAAATTTAAAAGTCGTGGTGTATTCCAGCCTTAAGACTAATTTCTACCCTACTGATATTTTATTTTATTTTAGTAGTTTAGTTTTGCAGTAATGTAAGGTGTGAGGTGGTCCACAATTTTTTAAAGTGCTTACAAGTATCTTGGAATATCACATTAATAAAATAAACAAAAAATAAAGTATAACAATCTCAAAATTACTCCAAATGAAACACCAGACTGGTTAGCTTTCAGCACAGCAGTTGGTTTCCTCATGGCTCTTCTGCCTCAAAAGCTTCCACAAATGTGGCAAAGCTTCATTCTACTTTTAACTTTGATAATGAGATGATGAATTAAACAAATGGATAATTTGCACAGCAGGACACCAGTCCCTTAATTTACACAGTCAACATCACAGAGGCGACAGCTTCTCTTGCTTGTAAATTGCAACTTCTACTAAGAATCTTGTAGCTTTTATACAAAATGACTTGCAATACTAGTCAAAAATTGTCCAGATGACCTATCACTTCTAGAGAAAAACTAAAATTGTGGACCACATAACATCCCAAATGTCTCTGACTTCACATATTTTTTTAAAATCTTAAGTCACCAATCCATAATTTAGCTTGACTGCTCTGATTTTTTTTCTTTTAATGAAATGAACTGAACTGCAACTTTAAGCTAATTAATCTAAATAATGCTAACTAATTAAGAAAAATTGCATGAAAAAAATGTAAATACTTTGCAATTTGAGTGAGAACAGGCTTTCCTGAAATCTGTTGATTAATTAGTAAAATTAAACCTTGGTGTTTCTGATCAATTAAAACAAAAATCAGTCAATCAATTTGCAAATCCTTCACAGACCACCAGTGGACTTCCGTTTGAAGCAGCTGAAATAAACTACACCACATCAGATCAACTAAGGTCTCTTTACTTACTTGTGACTCTTTTTCCAGTTAGCTCCGCTAGGGCTGGCTCCACAGTCATAGGCCTGGATAATGAAGGTGTACTCCTTCTGCTGCTCGCAGTCTATGGGACCCCGGGCCCTCAGCACCCCTTCACCAGATGTCCTGTTCAAAACCTCAGCTTCAAATGGGGCCTCCTGCCCATGAATCTTAAATGCACAGATCTCTCCTGGAAGAAACAAGACACAGGAGGCAGAATCAGTGGCTGCGAAAACACACAAATTACTTTCTTTTTTCCGTCTGCATCTCAACAAGCTATCATTGCTATAACTTTCACCCAGCAGGCTGGGCCCCCAACCCAGAACAGTAATATACAGGACACGGGGTGCTTTTAGAACTGAATCTATTCGTGCTGCGAGAGGAAGAATAACTGTCTGCTTTTGTAATTGCCTCATTGCAGAGCTGGAATCACATTGTGCTAGAAAGCACAGTGCTCAAGTACACTGTTTTGAATGTGGTAGTGACTGTGTGTATCGATAGCCTCGCTGTCGTTCTCAGGTGGCTCGTCCCACTTGAGAAGAAAATTGTTACAATAAAATATGTATGCACTATAGATGAAGAAGAAGAATTGTGAAAAGATGTATTTTTACCAAGCCATTCTAATTGCAATCAATTTCTTTCAACTTAATAATTAATTTATAATATACACTTAAATAGTTTTTTTTTTCTGCTCCACTAATGTAAAACCATGACATGTAATGAAATATAATATATATATATTTTAACCCTCAACCGCATGGTGTAGCCATATGGCAACACTTTGTGTTAATTTCCGTACCACTGTGTCTTTAAGAGAACATTCTCGTTTTTTTTGTTGTAAAGAGAAGACCTTAGTTTAGCCAATGATGTGCTTTGGTTAAGTCACATGACATGCAGTTTTTTTCTGTGGCGCGATTTCTGATAGTCAGTAGTTGCTGAAAGCAAACTAAAAAGTCAGTAACAAACAAGGACCAGTCTCATGCACAAAAAAATCGTAAAGATCACCTCAAATAAGTTATAATGACATATTCACTACTCAAATTTTTTGGTAAATCAATCAAATGTATGTGTTGCCAAGCGGCAACACTGTGCAATAGTAGAATTATATTATTGCAATAGTTTAGCTAGCTATCCAGGTCAGCTAAGCTAGCATGTTATGGTTATACTATGGTATTTTTTGGTAAAAAAATGAAACGAAAATGAACTTGAATAAAATAAATGAATTACCATGATACTGCCATCTGATAGTATTTAGTTTTACTTTGATTTTTGCAAGTGATGGTTGTCTATGGTATATTTTATGTAAATCCTAAGGTCTTTATTGTAAGGGTTGCTAAACCTAATATACATTTACATTTGAATTGTGAAATTTGCTGAAGCTTCAAGATGTCTATGTAACAACTGATTGTGACACGGCTAACACCGGGGCTGATTATTGATGTTAGACTGTGTCTTTTAATTCCCAGGTGCCAGTGTTCACTTCACTTTAAGTTTTGCAGTAGCCTTGGAAACTATTTCTTCTAGAGACTGCATTGTAGTCACCCACAGTGCAGTTCCGTCCACACAATCACAGATAATGTTGACACACAATCTGTTGATGCCACAATAACTCCGAGACCACTAGAAAGGACATTGTCTTGCCACTGTATCTGTTCACTGGTCCTTTCTTGGCAGTGCTTCTATCAGGCCATACCGGCTCTTTTAGGGATTTGGAAAATGACCACAAAAAAGCGTCGGAACTCTGACCCTGAGACAGCTGATATCACTTAAACCCCGGCAGGTCTCGGGAGCAAACAGCGACGTGCCGTTACGCTGTGTGCTCAAGCCTGCTGCTGTGGACAGATAAGCCTAACTTTCTCTCGCCATTCCATTCTCTCTCAATTTCTTTTTTCATTATTTTCTTTTTTCCTCTTCTTCTTTTTAAGCAGATCTGATTCTCCGCTCGAAAATCTCTCTCCTCCCTCAGTGCTGAAATAACAATTTACCCTCCGCAGTCTCTGTTCCTTTTGAGACTTGGCGTTTAAATTTCCCCTTTCTATTAGCCCCACGATGCTTTATCCAAATTAAATGTGTAGCACAATAGGGCAGGACGGCGGCAGATACCAAACATAATGTGGCGGGCAGCACATACAGATACGAGTTCTACGATCATTTTCAATGACAAAATGAGACGAGTTGTAACACAAATGGGAAAGAACATTATATAAGAATAACAATGATCGCAATGAATGCACACAAAAAATCAAAACATTCACTGGTTAAAGAAAAAAAAAATTCCACTTAGTGCTTGGGAGTCACGGGTAAACCCATTTTCCGCTCCGTCTGCTGCTGCAAATGCATTTTCCAGATTCAATTGGAGAAAGGGCAAAAGGGTCAAAGCATACAGCATAGGAAGTGCGGGCAATGCGGATGTATATGTACAGGGTAATGATGGATGGAAACCGTGAACTAATTTCCATCATGTCTCTAGATGACAGCTTGAAAACAGCAGCATCTTCTCACGCTCCGCCAGCACAGAGGTCTGTAATCACACGGCGAGCTCCGCAGAGCCTAAACTCTTTGGAGTTCCCCTTTGAAAGTGTTGAAGGAAGTATTAAATCGGGCCGACAGATGTGCCATGTTTTTAATACCACCTCACATCAGCTCTGGGAGTGTAAAGAAGGGAGTTCTGGGTAAGCCAATTTGAGAGTAATGAAGGAAATCATCCATGTAATATTTGTACTGCTTACTGCAGAAATTCATTTGTAGTGGGGTGGTTTACAAGGAGCATGAGTGGTAAACTCCAGAGACCTGGATGACCTCCATCTCGTAAACCAATTCATTTTCCTGTTTCATATTTGGAAGGAGCGCTAATTAGATGTGTTGTATGGGACGCAGCCAGAGACAGATCGCAGATCATAACGGTTGAGTCACGCAACAGCTGACGGCAGTTCCCCACTGTTTCAGAGATGATATTTGGCATATCAAAGCAACTAAAACAAAACTTTAAGGTGGTACGGTTGTACAGAAAAGTCATCAGGTCAAAAATCACTTCCATTATTATTTGTGTAAACACACTGTCAGGCCTAATCAGAATCTTAATTAAGAGCTCAAATTGGCTTTTTAATATTTCATGACAGAACTACCGGCAACTTCTAAATCTTCACCTTTGAGCAGTTCAGATCAATATCCACAGTAAATTTGCCTTCAGTGAGATCTGTGTGAGTCTTCTTTTGAAATTTGGCCTTGTTAGCTTGTGTGAAAACAGACAAATCCAGTCAAGCATCTGTTTAAACATTATCTACTCACAATATACAGTACATTTGAAAGCTATGCTCATCAGCTTCAAGGTCAAACGAGACTAGCACAACATTTCACGTCAAGAAACGTAGGACAATTTTGGCATGCAGAAATTTAATTGCTGAAGGTTGCCAGGTCGCTGCGCTGTTGGTTGCTAGCAGGTGTTCATGCTTGATGCAGTATCCAGGAGGTAAATGTGAGCTTCACTGTTGGTGCTCCCATTTCTGTTCCCAGCATTGTACTGCATTTCTGCACACTTTCTTATAATTAAACTGTTAATCTTCCTCTACATGGTCAATGCCCCACATAGCAATTCTCAAAGCTCTCATAATGAATGTCTTCCACTCACTTTCTTGATTCAAATCATTGTCAGTACATACACATGAAGATAGAAATTTTCTTCTAAACTGAACATTTTTGATCAGGCTCCTAAGTGTAGGTTCAGTCATTTCACTTTAATGGCGATGAATAGGCTCTTTCCATTTGGAGCCAGATAAAAATGGCAATGCTGAATTTTCAGCAGCCATTACATTATTGAGTCTTTGGTGTCACATGCTCCTTCAGAAATAATTTATTTTTATGATCAGTGAGGATTCATTGATGAATAGAAAGTTCAAAGAACAGCATATTGATTGATTGATTGATTGATTGACTGATTGATTGATTGTAACAATGCAAGTCTTAACTGTCACTTTCCACTATCAATTTACTGCATCCTTGCTGAATAAAATTATTCATTTCTTAACACTTTTGAATGGTACAATAAATAAATAAAGTTTTGACATTATACCATTTCAAATATTAATACAGGTCAGAAATCATGAGATTAACTTATGTAAAATAAATAATTATTATATTCATTTAAATAATGCATATATAATAAATATATTAAATGTATATTTGTAATATCATATATAATTATTATTATATTATTATAAATAATGCATTTCAAATATTTATTAATTATACTTTCATTTACATCTCTATGATCCCTTTCTTTCAGGATATTAAAAAAATTAACTTAAATCAATGATTCATATCTATGTATTTATTTATGTAATAATCTACTGCAAAACAGTCAATATTGCAAAACAAACTCCTTCAGAATGATACAACAGCACTCAGCAGTTTTGTGTCAAGGTCCTTATGTGTGCGTTTATTTGGTAATAATAGAGTGACTCAATATTATCCCATCTATATCAGTTCTCCACTAAACGATGTTAAAAAATAATGAGAAACTCTCATTCTGTGACTAAAACCTCATGTTTAGGAACAACTAAATCCCTTTTCAAGCGTACTGGAGCACTTGTAATTTTCCAACATTCTGCAGAGTCATTTGTCATTACTTAGCTTTTTAAAATATTTTCATTTAGTTGTAGCGTGAGCTGATATGAGTTGGGGTTGATTAAAACCCTGTTCACACAAACCATCACCAGGCAAAGCCTTGATTCATCCGACCTTTCGGAGATACACTTGGCCGGCCCCATGTTCCCTTTCTTTAATTACTCTCTGGATTACATTCTTCGCTAATGACTTTCTCTCTTCCACCCCCACCCCTTTCATTCTCTGTCCTCTCTTTCTATTGAACTCACACACAGACACACATGCTCGCTCAATAATGCCCGCCATGCAGTGGGTGGTTGAGGTGTTGTTGAGAGCCACTCTTCCCTCCTTCACTCCTCTCCAACACCGTCCGCCTCTTTCATCTCTCTCCAAGCTCTAAGTGTGCATATATCTGTGTCTGAATGGGGTAATGGTCCTATCAAGTGTGTGAAGAGAGCCCGAGGATGGACCAGTGCACATCAAATCATTAGTCATTTTTAGTGCTGGCATATCCATGTAGTTTAACATTGATTTATTGCACATGAGCCACTTTGATCGAAATCCAATGACACACATACACACACACACACACACACAAATACAGATGAAGGCTAAACTGCACAGAATTTAAGTATGAAGTAATAATTGTAAGTAAATTGTAATGATATGTATCATTTGACAGACCTTAGAAAATTGATTGAGGTTTTCTTATAAACATTGAAAAAAGCACAAAATTGTAATTAATTTTCACATATTACTGTTTTTTACACACACACACACACACACACACACACACACCTGATGTACTGTTTTTACAGTATTTTGGCAAATAAATGCAGTGGTGAGTATGAGACTTCTTTCAAAAAAATTAAATATATTGCAGACTCCAAACTTTTGACTGTAGTGTATAGCTAATTAGTTCAGCATGCTTTATTCAGTGGCCCTAAAAATATACTTTTGCACAACTACATCACATTAAGTCAAATTTCTGAATTCACTGCATTAGATAAAAAGTCCAACAAACCGAACTGCATCTGCAAACAAATGAGAAAGTTCAGTTTTTCAATCAGTTTTAACCTACAGGTCATTTGGTACATTTTAACCAATGTATGTAGTTCCTTTTATGTTCACACATGAAAAACTGTGCTTGTGCTATTTTTATTCAACATAAATGCTACTTTAAGACATTTATTGAGTTTTAATTGTGACTTAAATGTCCAAACACATTTTGGGGCCCTGAATCTCTGGCCGCAAACCTTGATCCTAAAGAAAAGGACAGAGAGAAAATGCCTTTGTCACATTTACTGTTCAGTCCAATTCATACAGTGGAGTAAGCTCCAGCAAAGGTCATTGTCAGAGAGCGTATATGGCTGAACATTTGGGAGGAGTGCTTGCATTTGACATTCAGATGGAGAAAATTAGCCAATGAAATGGCCTGGCAGAATGAATCTCTTTCTTTCACAAGAAATGTCTTGGTGTAAAGTATTGATCTAATGTTTACGACACGCTACAAATCCCAAAGGTGCCATTTATAAAGCAACACTGGAGGATTCAGTGCACTCATAAAGGCTTTTTTCATTACGATAAAAGAATACATCATTGCATTCTTGGCGATAGCAAAGACATCTGTTTGACCCTTTGGCTAATAAACATTGTCTCGCTCTGGTCATTTTTTACTCCTGCCTTAATAATCAAGAGAACAAAACACAGAGTGATATAAAAAAAAATCATAATAATTTTCCTGAAGCTTTGGGAATGAAGGGATGTAATTATCTTAACTGATCTCATAAAGTTCCTCCATTATAATTCACATAGCAAACTGTGCTTTCGAAAACAAGTAAAACAATGTTTTGTTGCTCAGCCTCTAGATCACTGAAAGCTCAGAGAGGCACTGAATGGAAAACACGGATTCCTTGGGATTTTTGCAAGGCTCTTAGGATATACAATATCTAATTGCCAATGCTGCCCTTGCTTTCATTTTAGCTTAAAAAGGGGTCACAGAATCAATCAGACCTGGTTCTCCCCAACCAAGGACAAGTTTCACACTAATTGATTATGTTAAGTTATATAGGATCAAATCTTTATTTAGTGCTGGTTTGGTGCTTGTCTAGCTGGTGAAGCAGGTTGACTCATACTGTTAAGACTGTGACATTTAAAAAGCCTAGTGGGAATTAATTAATGCTCATCAGCGTTCATGTAATGATTCAATTTGATTCATTTGGAATGATTCATAATTACTTCCAAAAATATGCTTACATGAATGTAACTGGAGAGACTATTTGCAGTATTATTATTGAAATATTGACAAAATTATACCTCATCTAGAAATTACTCAGGAAAATAATGTACAAATAATATTGATAAAATTAAGATACTATGTCTGCACTACTAACAAAAACCGAAGTAGACTGTTACACATGCATAATCAATTTGTACTAAATGAATGAATTAATGAACCAATAATATAACAATTACTTATCAATTCTGAATAATAATAATACACCTCTTTAGTAGAATTAATAACCATCTTTAAATTAAGTAGGGTCATTTATTTATACATTACAATGCACAAATGGACATACACAATTATGAATAATACAGAATTCCTAAATCAGCAGCTTAAACTTTCTTAATTTAAAGGGTGCATTTGTTTCCTTAGTCTTGCATATAATCTGGGACAGCTTCTGTAACGCATGATTATTATTATGTTAATTATAATCGTTTATTAAATTCCATAATCAATACAGCTCATTTTTAGTGGATTGATGCAGTTCTAGCATTAGAGAACACAAAGGAAAACATTCTGAAAAAGAACACTGGTGTCCAAAAGGACAGGATTTTCCATTTTCGCCGAGACTAATGATGTCCAGTTCCCAGCAATTCAGTCAACAGTAAAGTGTGGTGCACAGAACGTCAATGTGACACTGATCTCTCGTCTCCCAGAAAGCAAGAGAAAGTGAGAGGGGTGTTGAAACTGCGAGTTTGAAAGAAGTAGAGTGTATCAGCAAAAGAAGTACTGTACACCCCGAGTCCAGAGTGCTTATCACATTGATTTACAGTGTGTGAAGAACAGAATGGAGGCAGGAGAGCAAAGACTATAAATAGAGCTGTAGGCCTTCCCTCGGGCCTCAGGTTTGTTTGCTTTTCCACCTCCCACTCCAGATGACCTCAGTTCTCTGCATTTAATTACTCAATAAGTAAAGCCGCAGCCCAGGTGGACTGAACCCCACCTTTCATTCTCTGCTTCACCAGCCTTAAGGCCACATGTGAACTTGCCAGCATGCAGTTGACTGGCATTCCTCCTGCCAGTCCATGGTCACAGGTTAAAGCACTCTGGGGTTGTCGGAACGGCAGTTGACACTCACACTGGGACTCGGGTTTTCAGGTGAGAAACAGTGCACCACAAAGACTAGTTGTAAAGGGTAGTTTAAATGTTTAATGTGTTAGCTTTAGTGTGTTTGAGTATTCAATCTTGGGGTGAAACTATTTTAGTGTTCTGCTAAAGTACTATATTATATATATATATAGGCTATATGTGTATATACGTGTGTGTGTGTGTGTGTGTGTGTGTATATATATATATACATATATATATACATATATATATACATATATATATATATATATATACATATATATATACACATATATATATACACACATATATATATATACACACACATATATATATATATATATATATATATATATATATATATATATATATACTGTATATATATATATATATATGCATGCTGTCAAACGATTAATCACATCCAATATAAGTTTTTGTTTACATATGTGTGTGTATACTGTGTATATTTATTATGTATAAATACACACGCATACAGTATATACAGTATTTACATGTATTTATGAATACATGTGAATTTATTTATAGTCATATAATTTATATTATACATTAATATATATCATATATGAAAATAAAATATTTTTCTGAAATATATACATGCATATGTGTGTATTTATATATACTAGGGGTGTAACGTTATGTGGCTCGAACACAGGTCAATCGCGTCAAAAAACACGCGCTTTACCATCTGCGCCACTGGAACTCACGATTCAGTGAATCATTTCACTGAATCGTTTACATTTCACTGCTGGTTATACCCTGTATAATTGTGTATGTGACAAATAAAAATCTTGAATCTTGAATCAAAGCCGTTTTTTATAAATTTGACAGTCCTAGTCACACTTTGGTGGGAGGAATTAGTGTAAATAGTCTCTGCCAAAAGTGTAAATAGACACTCCATTTACATTATCAAAGAACATTATCATTGGCAGAATTAAAGCACTCTCAAAAACTCCCATTAATTACTGAAGTTGCTTACATTGTGAAATTTATATCTTGCTTACATCGTACGCACTTCTGCACTTTCACCGATGACTCATCTGGACGCCTCTTATTGGCCATTGTACTCATAAACTCAACAGAATCGTGTGTGATTGGTTATAATGCACAGTGCTGTAGAAACACACGGCTGTCTCTGGCTCCGTGCCAGCCAGCGAAGATGAGGGAACAATTTAGCAGCTAATGATGTGCCGCACTGAACGATCTAATCACACCGGTGTGGTCGTTTATTAAATATAAAAAATATTATTCGGCTATTTTTTGTCTTTTGTAAGCTGCATTCAAAATCTGAGGGGGAAATCGCGGTCCAGGAGTAGCTGGGCCCCCCTCTGGTCAAGTGCCCTGGGCACGTGCCCGGTAGGCCGTGCGTTAATCCGTCCCTGCCACAAAGAGTGGGCTATCTACTTACGACCCAAGAGACGAGACAGCACTTTGTAGGTAAGGGCTCAAGAGACCGCTACTTAAAGACCCTAAGAAGGGGAGCAGTCACTGAGCTAGCACATAGATATGCTCAGATAGCTAATGTACCTTGGAACGGCTACCGGAAGGGGGGCCGATTGAAACTACCCAGACCACAAAGAGTGGGCTATCTACTTACGACCCAGGAGGTGAGACAGCACTTTCTAGGTAAGGGCTCAAGAGACTGATACTTAAAACCCTAAGCAGGGGAATGATCACTGAGCAGGAACATAGCTATACTCCGATAGCTAGGCTCTAGGAAAGGGGACCACTCCATAAGAGGGCTCACCGCAACTGCAGTAGAAGACAGCTAGCCTCAGATAGCTGTATTCAAGTAAGCCCGACCTGCCATAACAATGGCTGGAATATAACCACCCTCAGATGGTTATACTGAGGAGGTCCCCAATCCATGTCAGTCCCACAGTAGGCCAGTAAAGCACCGTGTTATTGACCAGGAGCTCACAAGGGGGAGATCCGGACCCTCAGTAAATGATTCGCTAAAGAGCGAACACAAACATCATAGTCAGTGATCAAAGCCTGATGTAAGCTGAGGCCATAACACTAGAGGGCTGGACACAGCTATCCTCAGATAGCAGTTCACTCAGATAAGGCTGAAGATAGCCCAGACCACGGAAGTGGGCCATCTGCATAAAACCCCGAAGGGGAGACAGCACAGTCCATGCAAGGGGTTCACGGAGACCAGTTTTTTTAAAAACGTAAAAAGGGAAGCAGTCTCCAAGCTGGAATAGCAGATTCCTAGACAAAGACTTCAGAGCTTAATCAGGAGAACTTGTGCCAAGGGGAATCCAACCTAGTTAAGGAGACAGGCTAGAACATAGCTACCCTCAGACCGCCATATTCCAGAAAAAAGTAAGCCGGACTGGAGCATAACCATCCGCAGACAGCTTCACTCTGGCTTAACAGAGGAAGAGACATTCCCCATAACCACTCTAGGTGCTGAAAATCCTGGGAGTTAAAACTCGCAAGCCTCTCTCCACAGATCATTAAAATATATTCATGCCCAGCGAGGCTCTCCACACACAATAACATGCATATTAGAGAGGCACGGCTGAGCTGAATATAGCCCCGCCCACGATCCCGCAGGATCAGGGCTGAAACAACTCTGTGCTCACACTTCATCGTCATAAGAACCCAATAGTATCTGTGATATCCAACAACCTGTTTAGAGAGGGTGTGCAGATCTCGCAGATCAAAGTGAAGACCGCGAGGTGAGAAACTGTGCCACGGCAATGGCGGAACCGCACCACGAGACACAAACGCTTTGTTCCGCATCCCTCTTGAATTGGAACAAACACAAGCGGAGCCTGGACATCGTGATTCATCATGATGCGAGTGTAACTCTGAATGCGTGTGCTCTTCGCCGAGACAAACGCGAAAGCAGAACATGCCCTCGAGTGTTAGAATCCAAACATGGAAGAACATATCCCCTAAAGCGCTGCTCGACTTGAGCGCTATCCGCAGGACCTGATAACCAAAAAAAGCGTCTTAAACCCGCAAATCCTGCGATCCGAGTCTTTGCCGTGCCTTGGCAACAACGGGACCAGAACTGCGAAACGCAAACACTTGTCACTCATGTCTCGAGAAGAGGGACAAACGCGAATATAGATCTTCTCATTGGATAACACTCACAATGAACGCGTTCAGTGCCCTCGAGAACTGAACACGCAAGCTCCTGACCAAGACACATGACAGATAGATCGTGCATGTCCTCAAGTACCAGAAACCTATGGAACAACACACTTTCCACACCGCTCACCTGCCTTGGCCTCTCACACGCACTTCAAACAGATGCCTCCTGAAGACAGCAAAGAGGAGTATGTATTCAGCAGGTGCCTTTTATACTTCCAGGCACCCCGTCTGTGACGTCATGGGCCATGTGGGCCAATAGATTGGCGTTGTTTCACACGTGCTTCAGACACTAGTCATGCAGGCTGCATTTCCCATAGTGCCCCCTAGGGGGAGTAGCATGGAGTTCCCTAGAAGGAGAACTTTTAATTTGGATGTGATTAATCATTTGACAGCACTAATAAATAAATAAATATATGTGTTATCAGTTCAAATGTGTTTACAGCGCATTTAAATTTGAGGTTGGCAAGATCAACTCTATTGCGTTCACTATTTATTTGACAAAAATAAAGTAAAAACAATAATTTATGAAAGATTATTATAATTTAAATGAAGTGTTTCTTATTTTAATGTATTTTAAAATTTAATTTATTCCTGTCATAGCAAAGCTACATTTTCAGTCAAATCTGGAGTCATTACTCCAGTCTTTAGTGTCACATGAGCCTCCAGAAATCAATCTAATATGCTGATTTGGTGCTCAAGTTTCTTTATATTATAAATGTTGAAAACTTTCATACTGCTTAATATTTTGGTGAAAACCATGGTATATATTTTTTCAGGATTCTCTGATGAATAGATATTTCAAAAGAACAGTATTTATAGGAAACAGAAATGTTTTATAAAAATGTAAAAGGCTTAATACTTGCTTAATAAATTTGTTAGTTAAAAAAGAAGTCTTACTGACCACAAACTTTTGAATGAGTGTAGGCCTAAATAAAATACGCAAATACATACATCTGAGATTTAGATGTATGGTAAGTAGAATTACTGTCTGCTTTGTTTATTTTTTGTCTCAGTTTCTTGGAAACAATACAAGAAAGTCTGAAGTATTTTTTAAACAGAAACATTACTGAAGAAAAATTCAATAAATCAACAGGCCTGAAACACTCACAGACAGAAAAAGTCATTTTAAATCATTTTAATAATAATTTTAGAATTTAGCGTTTAACTCCCACAGGTGATAAAACTTTGCCCTACACTACCTCGCACTGAACTGGTTTGAGAATGAGGCATAAATGGGACTTTATTGACCCCTAAGGGGAAATAATCATGTTGGGTAAAGCATCATTTACTTAAACGTAATGACTTGTTGAAAATTCCCCTCCTTATTTTCCAAAGTAATTGGAAATGGGATGCTAGCTGATTTGCGCCACTATTAACTGCATTAAGGTTGAACGTAAGCTTTGCAGGCATAATATGCTGGCTTTACGATATCATTCTAACCCAGATGTTTATGCTAAATGCTTGTCTTAACACAGCCCTATGATAAATGTCTCCCTGCAGTATCAATTAATCTCTTTGAAAAAAAATGTTAAGACTAAACTCAAAAAAGCTGCTTAGAGATGCACATAAACAGTTAAGCTGTGCAATGGAAGTCAAATTCTGAATGTCAAAACAACAAAACCCCATTTGCACAATAATCACAAACATGTTCTGCTTTAGTGACTCATGTTTACCTTTGTGTCTTTATTTTGGAGTGGGTGAGTCTATTTAAAACAGTTAAATTGTCCATTCTCGCTTCCCTAGACATTATCTTTCCCAGTGACAACACACTGACAATCTGTTCCGCTCGAAAGATCAAACAGCCATCAGTGTGTGCCAAGAGTCCTGCCAGCCAATAAAACAAGTCTATTCCAACCAGTCATCCTCATCTTAGCCAAAACACAACTTTCTCTTCATGCCCTGTGCACTCTGCTAAAATGGAAAACATTTGGGATTTAATCCATTTCTATGTAGGTGCTTTTTTTTTTATTCAGTTGTCAACAAACATGGAGGTGGATGTTCTTTAACTACTGGCCACTAAATTGATCCAAGTTTTAGAGATTAGACAGTGGACATCCTACACATACACTGTCCGTTTAATACGTCCACCAGCTTTTCATCGTAATAATAAAGCCTATAGACATCATATTCTAATTTACTCTTTTAAAAGACAATCAGTACAGAATTTTTTTTAGGACATCCAGATTTGTGCTTTTTGACATTTAACCTTCAGATATGGATCATGACACTTTACTAGTAGCCAATATCATTTCAAAACCTTCTTTCTCTCATTATTTCAAAAACTTCTGATGAGGAAAAAAAAGTAGACAATTTAAGGAATATCTGTTTGGGTGAATACAATACAATGGCTCATCATCATAAGTCACTTTAACACTGTGTCCTAACTAGACATGACGTGTTAAGATTCCAGCAACAAGCAATTTGTCTGTCCATACCTACGAGATGCACCAAAATAAATCACACATTACAGCCAAACAGAAAAGCATGTGGGTGGTTTGATGAAAAACAAATATAACTTAACAACATTAAAATAATAGTGGCTGCCACAATTTTACTGTTAAATTTGCTTAAATATATAGGGATGCAGTAATATTAAAATTCTGGCCATCACCAATAATCCAATAATTATTTACTATACATGCTATGGCCAATAACCAATAAAATGCTTTTAAAAATGTCTAATTTTGTCTAAATAATTAAATATCAAACACCGAATAAAATAAAAAATAACTATTATCTGCAAGTATCTGATATGGTATGAATATATTATGCATTACTTTTAAAAAATTTGTGTACACTTAAAAATTATCAGTTAAAGTTAGAATACATTTACCAACAGACATGAGGATGAGTAAATGATGACAGAATTTTCCTTCTTGATAAAACCACCACCTTGAATTAATTGATAAGAAGCTCATATTTGGAGCTCTAACATGTTAGGAAATGATATAGAGTTGCCAGTGAGCATCATGGGAGATTTCTGAAGGTTCAGACCATGTTGAGAATCACAGATTTGGTCACATGTTAGTGAATGATTTCCAACTGTCCACTATCCATTTTCAAACCACGAACTACCAACTTCTGATAGCTTTCCCATATCTGTACACAAACCATCCTTTCCCAAGAGCAATGGAACAAATTCCGATTTTCACATTGTGATGAAAATCAGCTGATTTTCCATTTAGCTGAACCTCATTCAAATGGTGTCACTGCTTCACTGCTTCAAAGCTGACCTCCTTCTGTGCTCAGACTCACCATCATCATCCCACTGAATTAATAATGCTCTACTTCCACACTATGAATTACAATTGTATTTGCACATGGCTTGCTTTGTGCAAGCTAATGCAATCTAATATTACCCTGGTGTCCTAGCAGGTGTTTTGTATCTTGCTCTGCGACTAGATATTGCCATCTATCCATTATCCGGCCCTCTTACGGATCCAATGGTACAGTATGCCACCAAGTCAGAGATGTAAACTTGCTAAAACACGGTTTAAAGACCACCAAACATATGATCTCATAATATATGCATGTAGGCGCTCTCACTCTCCCACATACGCACACACAGTTCTGGTTGTAAATGATTTTTGGCCTACGTTTCAGTAAAACACACTACATCCATATGTAAAACTATCAAAGCTACAGTCACCACAGCAACATGATTTCGAAATTAAAGACGCTTAAATACCCAAGATAAATTAATTCAATATCTTGCCAGTGGGCCATAAAGCTTATACCAATTAAATAAATATGAATGTTATATACCAAAACCTTTTCAAAGCGAACATTTGGTTTAGACTTTGAGATAAATCGCTCTCAACTGCCAGCTGAACTACCCAGGCCTTTCATTTGTGAAATATTGAACAGCTATGGTCAATTTAAACATTATAAACATATTAGAAATTATAAAAGCCATATTACTCATAAACTCTTGTCATTAATTTACTTGCTCACCAAGTATTCGTTGAGTTTCAGTTCATTTTTGTGAAGTGCTCCGGCTTAAGACAGAGACAGCAGAAAGTGTGTCCTGTTTGTTTTCTTTTTAAATTACAAAAGCATAACGTCTTGTTTATATTTTGAGTGCACACATATAAAAGTAGACCCTTTGCAGCTCTGAATGAGCAAAAATGACAGTGCATTTTAAGTTTCCTCTGTTATTAAAAAAATGCAAGGGATTGCGCTGACGCCTTCATGTCCTGCAAAGCTTCCACTCTAACAGCACACATTTATCTAGATTAAATGTTTAAATTAATATTGTGAAATGCATGAAGTGTTTTACATCTATAGATTTTATTTTATGCAAGTCGTGATCGGAGAAGGCTAAATTGATCAAACATAGCCTATGCTATCTCACTGTCTGTCGCTGGCCGTTTGGTCGTTAAAAAACAAAAACTTGAATTTAACAAACATAATATGTTCCAAACATATTTCTAAATTAACTTAGAAATTTAACCACTTTGCTATTAAAATCCAAAACTTAACTATTTTAATGGATGCAACAGCAGCTGTGTATTGGGATAGAGAGAGAGAGAGAGAGAGAGAGAGAGAGAGAGAGAGAGAGAGAGAGAGAGAAAAGACATGGGCTCCAGTCTGGCCGAGAATTCTGATAAGCTGTCGGACAAGGGCCGGGCCCGTGCAGGGCTCTATATTCATTCCCTCATGTCAATTAAAAGTTCCCCCTCAACTCAACGGGCCTCCTATCTGCCTGGGTCCATATGCACCTGCATACCCTGCATACCCAGATGCACTTGCATAGATTTATATACATTTACCAAAGTACAAGAGTCCTTCCCACCTCTTCAGAGTCTTTCATACTGGAACATACGGGAACATTAACATAAGGGGCCATGTCAACAGTCTCCAAGCCTGAATGTTACAGTTGGTAAGACCATGACCTCTGTCAGATTCAAAGCAGTGAGAGACGATACCACAGCATAGTGATGAGAGGAAGACAAGAAACAACTATTGTAGCTCGGAGGAACTTGATCAAGCCAGACAAACCACATAGCAACTCAAAGTGACAACTTCTGAATATCAATGTTTTGCTGCCCAATACTTTCATATAAATCAGACAACAGATACGACCTCAGAGATCAGCTACTCTTCCTTCTCTGTAGCTCCTCTTTATCTCTCTCTCTTCAATTTTCACATGTACACACACTCAGAAAAGCCTTGAGCAATGAAAGGGACTACATCGCTGGACCGCTGCCAACGGTTTATTTCTCTTGATGAGGTGGAAATGGCCCCTGATTAAACCGTTATTTCCATCGTGCCAGGGTCCGCACTTAATAGAACAATTCAAAGCGCTGTAGCAATTAAAATGAAACAATAGCCGTGGAGCCATTTCTCATGATGGATTTTGCTGTGTAATTATGGCCTACGGTTGTTGGTCTGTTACAACACCCAATACACACATCACTATCTCCATGTTGCAGCGTCTTGTAAAGTACCATTGTTTCACCCATATGAGGTCATAAATGCAAGGTCAACTGACACAAAGCGTTGAGTCCCTTAATGAACTGGATTGTGTTATGAATATTAAAACATTCACAAATCACTGTTTATGAGCAGGCAGGAGTTAATTACAAAATTATGATTTCTAAAGCAGTGGTCAAATTAGACTGTTTTCACGACTTGCAAAACATCACATTTGGTAAACTCTGACCTGTAAATTTGTATAACAACATGATGTTTGCTCAAAAGAGGAATCAAACTTCACAGATAGATCTCTTGGCTAATAATCACACACCAATTTTGTTGGTTTATCATCAAAACAGGTTTAAGTAAATACACATTTTGAGAACAATATTATAGTAGATAGTAAATTGTTAATCTATTAAAAAATGTAAGCTCTGGAATGGGACATCACATATTGTTGCTCATATTATACGTAATGAGGTTCAAAATCAATTGTATACGCTTACAGTCTAGTGTGACCTCCACTTAAGAATGACATAAAGATCATTGTTTAAGAAGCAAATTAATACAGGAAAATTTTACACTGACTCTAAGGCCTAGCCCTTACCACACATGCTAAAAAGATTTTAATTGGTGTCCAAATATATCTATCTACCTACCTATCTACCTATAATAATAATAATAATAATTATTATTATTATTATTATTAAGTTAATATATAAAGACATAGCAGCTCCAAAAATAAATAAATAATAATTATTATTATTATTATTAATAATGAACACTTAGTTACTAGAATATTTAACTTTAAAAAAAAAAAAAAAAACTATTTTGTGATTCATACGGTTATGGTACACCCTTACCTCTATTAAAAGTGATTAATTTCATTTGTACATTTGAAACACCCAGTGCTGACTGGCTGTATATTTTAAATTGGCTTGTTATTAAGAATTTAACAGAGAATGAAGTTCCTAGCTGGAAGCAGATGGTAGCCCAGTGTCCCAAAGGAAGAGAAGAGCCTCACCTAAGAGACATACTGGCAACAGTGTGACCACTGTTTCCCTTTCCACTTAGCAAATCTGCCCACCACAAAACCCTGACAGTTACAAAATCATTAACGACAATTTCTTCTCCGTTCCCAGTCGGGCTGATATACAGCCCGTGAGAAATAAGTCACCACCACTGGGTAGAATTTTGACACAATTACAGAAAATGAAGAGCAAGTCACATTCATTAAACAACCAGATGTCCTGGTGATGGGATAGCATTTGCTTTTTCAGTGCAATGGTCCACAATTACAGTCCATCTAAATAAATAGATGATTAATTAGAGAATTTGTGAACACTTCTGCAGTGTATTACAATAGTTTTGATCCAGGCTCTACAAATTGACAGCATAATTATTGAATGACCAAAAACAAAAACAATAACCCTCCACTAGTAATGTGCACGCCATTGCACCTTGTTTAATTGCACAATTAATTTATGTTAAGAGGACTTTGTGTTTATTGCAACACAAAAGGAGAATTATTATGTTCCTGTGCATATTAATCACTGCTTTTGTTCCTGTATTAAACATGCAGCAAAATGTTACACAAGTTCTCTGTGTATAAATTGAGATTGCAAGTCCCCACCATCCCTCTGGTGTAATCTGGCAGGTGGTACAAGTTAGAAAAGTGTATCACCATGTAGACTGCCCGCTTCCTGTTTGACTACAGATAACGGTTTCATTGTGTGGCCCTCTCATCATTGCACACATGGGGCTGGTAAAGGGCACCAAAAGGTCACCTGAGCCGGTGACTCTTGTGAACAACAGCATCCTTCCCACACAATGTTGAGCAAGGAACCATGGGAGAATTATCAGGACACGTCAAAATGGCAGTAAATTAATGACGGCGATAAATGGAAAGACGAAGGCAGGTCTGTGTTCTTTCTCTGTCTTGGCATTGGTGCTGTGATTTTCTTTTGTCTCTCTTATCTAGTTTTCCCCAGAAAATACTTTTTAATGTCAAGTCCTGGGGGAGCTGCGTAGGAATATTGCCTTTTTCCTCTACCTTCTCCTCTCTGCCCTTCAGAGGGAGGAAGACAGTGAATGGTCAGTATCAACACTCCCTATGAGAGAGCAGGGTGAGACCTACAGTTTACTTTATGCATGCATCTCGAGTAACTTGTCAAAAACATGTTTGGGTGGCATATATCCAAAATAAAGGCCTTTTTAAGGCCGTTAAAATATATTTTTTGCATTAATGTAATAGGGGGACCACTATATTGTGTGTGTGTGTATGTGTATGTGTATTTGTACAGTGTATATATATATATATATATATATATATATATATATATATATGTTAGTGCTGTCAAAATTAGCGCGTTAACGCAGGCGATTCATTTTTTTCAGTTTAACGCGTTAAAATTATTTAACGCCGTTAACACAGGGGCGGAGCCTAGGGTTGGCCACCCCACTTATAACTGCTAATTCTGTCTCTTTTTTCTTGACAATAAGTGAATTTATTCAGTCGCTGAACATCTGTACGATCACATCAAACAGGAGACGTGCCAGCCGCGAGTCAAACAAGCGCGGAAACTGTACTGTGCTCGCAGCGCGCTTTCTTCAATACAAGCACAAAGGTGCCGGCGCGCGCATAGCCTGTATCATTTCATATCAAATCGCGAAAGAAATTACGAGCATGCAATGTCGTGATCAGTTAAGTCATGAAGTTACCAAAAAGCTGCCATAAAACTGTGCATGCATGTAATATGCTATGAGTTACATTAAGAACATATGAAATGGATTTCAAAACTGTCCTGGAGCATCCTAGCACTGTCTCCCTCATCTAACACACCCGATTCAACTCGTCAGCTCATTAGAAGAGACTGAAATGAGTCCGACCTGAAATGGGTCAGAAAAGGTAGAGTTGTGAGAAAATATGATGCGTGTCAGATCTGCATCATGTTCTGTAGCGGCAACTCTTAAATAGCAGCCAAATAACCTAAAACCAGCTGCCATATCTGTTCATCAAGAACAAAAGAAAAAAGAGGTAATCAATAACTTTTATAGTTTTAAGGATTCATCTGTATTTAGTTTAGAATTTAGTGTTTGATAACTTTATTCAATTTCTGTATATTTCTGCTGAGGGGCACAGGTAGATAAATATGACATTTATTATAATGGGTTTATGCGAAGATTGTTTTAAGTTCACTTAAATTAGAGGTTTTTTTAAAAGTCTAATAAATGTTCAAATTGATAGCTCTTAATTATAATGTAAAGTTTAATGACTATAGTCAATGGTTAAATATTAGGGGGTAACATTTTTATAGGGAAATCAGTATTAAATTGTATCAGTGATACTGGCCTTCAGTCATAAAAATAAATATGCCATTAAACAAATATTAAATATATATTGTCTTTATGTTGTTTGTACATTAATTTGAAGATTGAATGTGAAATTATTGCAATATAAAAGTATATTTAAAAACTTTAATGTTAGGTGGGATTAATCGTGATTAATTTACGAAAAATGTGCAATTAATTAGTTTTTTTAATCGATTGACAACACTAATATATATGTAATTACATTATAATGTGATATATATTGCATAAATATTGCACTTATATTATGTTTAATAATAATTCATAATATACTTATATATTAAAATAAACTGTTGTTTATTTAAAATAAATATTATATATGCAACAGTTTTAATAATAATATAACAATATCGTGCTGCTTAATATTTTTGAAAATCATGATGAATCTTGATGATTAGAATACAAATGGCCAGATTTTAGTAACAGCTTGCGCCAGCGCAAACTGTCTTTTGGCGTTAAAATAGCCCTGTCAGGACAGTTGGACAGCGTGACAGTTATTTGTGCCTCTGACCTTATTGAATATGCATTTGTAGGAGTTTCCCTTTCAGATGCAAAATTTATGGGTGGAGAGTATTAAAATAAATCACGCAACGTCGAAATACTGGTATTTGCGCCATTATTTAACACCCAAAAAGCATGTCTTAAACTATTTTGCACTTGAATTACGACATTTGTTGTTGCTAGGAGGAGGCACCGCAGAGAACATGGTAAGGGAGAGGATTTTTTTCCCACACATATTAATTTTTTTGGAATGCCAGAAGAACACATTTTCCAAATCCAAACATATCCTTACGCTAATTTGCGTTGGGCTTGGTGGATTGAGTTGGTCATTATGGAAATGAGATGTTGCATCTGTGTTCTTTAATTTACGTGTTGTCAGTAAATCATCCGCAAAAACTTTACAACACTTTACAATATTTTCAACATTGATCACAATAAAAAATGTCTTTTGAGCACCAAATCAGTATATTAGAATGATATCAGGAATTCTGTTTTAAAATATAAACAAGAAAACAGTTATTTTAAATAGCATCAATATTTTTCAATATTACTATGCTTTATTGTATTTTTATCAAATAAATGCAGCCTTGGTGAGCATAAGAGACTTTTCACAAACACAAAAAAAGGTGTTTTGTGTGTGTGTGTGTGTGTGTGTGCTTGTAATGATTTTGGCATGATATATGACATGCTTTCACACATCCACAACTACACACACACACACACACACACTACTCTGGGTTTCATACAATGATACGATTAAAAGACTAAACCTGACCAAACATGGAGCCAGGCAGTATCTCAGCCCTCTGGCTCTTTCTGAACAAGCCAAGTTAGGAAGCCTGTATTTTTTTTTTCCCAGTGCCCCACTTTTTGCTTCTCATTCCATCAGCTTCCATGAACTGCAAAAAAAAAAAAAAAAAAAAAAAAAACTGGACCTTTTGCTAGTTGCACTGTCCATAAAATCAAATTAGAAAAAAAGTAATTGTATGGCAAACCATCATACATTTCTCACACATCAATGTGGTCTTCAGTTAGACTTTTTAATTAAGCGTTGGATTATACATAATGATACTGTTATAAAAAAAGAACACTTTCTCATTTCCTTCTCTGTATGCAGTTCTAAGAGCTGATGAAAGAATCAGAATATGATATGTTCGTGTGTATTCTGGTTTAGATTAAACATACGTTTATTCTGCAGGCTGTAGCTGTATGATGCCAGTGGTACATTTTGCCAGTCTCACACTCTCTCACACTCGTAAACACACACACACTCTAACTCTCTGCGCCAGGGTTGGTGAAGATTACTTTTTACAGCAAACCTCTGCTTGCGTATCAATAATAAAGAAGGACTCATAGAGCACCAGTGCTTTTCAAAATGCAGAGAGTAAGGAAATTGAGCCATGGGGGGACGTGAAAGAGCAAAACATCAAGGCCTAAAATAGAACTCCCTGTCTCCCCTGAGGAGGATGCGGCACTGAGTGAAGCACAAGGAAAGAAGTAGGAGGAGTCAGGAAGAAAGAGGGTTGGGGAGGCATCCCTGTCTAGTTTTGAAAACTGTTTTGTACATAACTGCTTTTCCAAGCCAGTGCTGTTTACTTCTACAGGCTGATACTAGTACCTTGGCAGCTTGTTTCGCATCCTCAGTCACACTAGAATCCAAGAGCAAGAATCCAAGAGCACACTGAAAATGTGGGATTCAAAATGCTATTTAAACCTGGAAATAAAGTTCTACACTTTTGGGAGGGAAATGAACAAGAAATATTTCATATTCTGCACTTTCTAGGTCAGTAAACACATTACATTTTAAAGTGAACTCCAAAGAGCATTTGCTCGCACTGCAAAAAAAACTATTTTTTCAGAAAACATAACAGAAAAGACAAACATACAGAGTAAGTCACGCTTTATAACATGATTGCCAGGTTTTACACTTGTTGAGTTCGTGCAGCTCAAGTACAAAAACATTATATTCATGTTAATTTCTCAATTCATCTCATCATCCAAATTGTTATGCTGAAAGCACGGTTGTTTTTTTATTGCTTTTATTGCTGATAATGTTCGAAAAGAGAAATGTGATCATTAGCTTATGAGAACAAAGGGGAAGAATGGTACCAGTAAAAACGGATGTTCATTTGATTATCAGTAGACAACAACTTGAATTACCACAAGTGCATGAGTGAGGAGAATACCAAATGTAAATTAGCACAACACTAGACAAACAATTCCAGGTATTTCAAATTCCAGGTTTTTGAATGCAGTATCCATATCAGAAATTTTTATTTAAAAAATAATATATATATATATATATATATATATATATATATATATATATAGGTTTTTAAATATGGAGTACTCACCTATTTATCAACAAATATGTGCATTTATTTGAAAAACAGACTATAGATATGACACAAATAATGAGAATGTGCAGAACATGAAAGCATGACAATATCACAGCCACTGAGCATGAAAACTTTACCATGGTAGCAATTTTCTCAGCTTCTGTGAGAGTGTTGATTCATTCTTGGATTAAGTCCGAGAAATGCACTTCTGTTTGTGTGGCTGAGGTAAATCCAGCGTTGAGATTCTTAACATGCTGCCTGACATTCCACTGATAAACTTCAAAAACAGCCAAACAGAATGGAAATGCAATGTTATATACACATGGGTAAAGAATTTTACAATTAATTTAATAATTATTAAATGTATTTAGTGCTGTCAAATGATTAATTGCGTTTGTTTAATCGCATCCAAAATAAAAGTTTTTGCTTACATAATATACTGTATGTGTGTATACGGTGTATATTTATTATGCATATATAAACACACACACATACGGTATATACTTTGAAAATATTTCCATGTATATATTTACGTTCATATAATTGATATTATATATAAATATTTTAAATGTATAAACATACATTTTTCTTAAATATATACTTGCATGTGTGTATTTATATATATATAATAAATATGTATATATAGAGTACACACATATATTATATATACAAAAACTTTTATTTTGGATGCGATTAATCACAATTAATTGTTTGACAGCATTAGATATTTTTGGATCCTGTAACTGTAAATGTAAACCACTGTGATATTACATACAAGCATACTGCATAAGGTTTTCTGACTAACAAATCTCATGGACAATATTATGTTGTTTTCCTGGAAGGTCTGACAAACACTCAGCATGACAGATGAATCAAATATTCTTTTTCCACAAAGCACATCTACAGTAACCATGGCATGCAGTGAACTCTTTTTAAATCCTTTGATTTTGCATTGCATGTGGCTTCGTTATTCTTTTGTAAAATAGCATAAAACAATCAACGTTCTATATTACACTTTAATCTTTGAACTAGGAACTAGAGAATTCAATGAGAAGTGCCGCATTGTGCCTTTTAAATGTACGCCAATAACAATTATCAGTAGACTTACACACCAGCAATGTTTAAGGCGAACAGCTAGAAGGTTGGTTTTCTTTACCGTGGTGCACAGTAATGTTTAACACTAAAGGCATGAATCCCACACTTGCCTTGGGTGAGACGACTACTAATGAGCAACTGTCTGTCTTGATCACCAATAAAAACCTCTGTGCTTAGCCCATGAATTGCAAAAGCCAAGAATGTGCCAGCTGTAATGTGAAAGAACTGGCTCCAAGACAAGATAAAAGACAGTGGGAGACAGAGTGTGAGAGGTATAGCTCGGACGTCCAGAGGCTTAACGACAACTGTTTTCTCTCCAGGGGCGACAATTGTTTCAATGTAATGGTACGTCGGGCGAAACAGTGGAATTAGTCTGAATTACGATTCTCAAGGAAAATAATCACACCTAGTGTCCTGAGTTATGACTCTGTCGCTCTTTGCTTTGCCTCATTTCTCTGCATAGTGATGAGAGGCCGGAGAGTAATTCTGCAAGCCTCCTCGCAGCCAAAGTCTACTTTCCCGGACACTTAACAGCCCGGCAAGATAAATGGACGGCGCCTCTCAGCAAGCTGACTGTTCCAGGACATTTCAAACCTGGGAAAAAAAGTTTTAAAGTATCCTAAATGAGTCTGGAAGGTCTTAAGAATCATCCTTCTACTTATGACAGACACATTCAATGCTTTCAAATGATGGAATCTTAAACGTTCTCTGAAATGTCTTGCCCTAATAAAAGTTCAAGAATGGTAAAGTAGCAGTAGTTTGCTGGTACTTTACTTTTATTTGCCCTTTTACATTTTGGAGAGCAATTTGCTGTTCTGAGGGATATCAGAGGTACAAGCGAGATGTACGGCACTCTACAAAGGTCTCCATGATAAAGACGTTTCAGCACCGTCACAGTCGGTCCAAGAGCTGCAGGTGACGAAATTACTGGGATTGAGAAAAGCTGAGATACACAGTGTCTGATCCCTGCATGGCTTGACCTTTCTTAATCATGAAGCTTGTTACTAAGATGGCAGGGAAAGGTCATGTGACTCATAACAGTCAGTGCAGGGGGTGAGAAGGTACAACGGAGCAAAAAAAACCTGCACAACCCCGCAGAGAAACATAAGGAAGGTGCTCTGCATTTTACCAGCGTCTGGGGGAGAGGAACAATAAGAGTCATCAAAGGACCACCGTTGACAAAAGCACTCTCCAAAATGTCAACGTCATCACAGAAGAAAGACCAAATGTCTTTCCCCGACAAGCCGTTCGCCCCGGCGGAGAAAAAAAAAAAAAAAAAAAAGCCTTTTCTTGTCACAATGTATTGTTGAGACGGAATCAACCCATTGAGAGTTTCAAACGCAAAAAGTGCCCGTAAGTATACGTTTGCTTTGATTCTAACTTCATTTTCTGGAGCTCTGATTGATGGCTCCCCACACCCTCATCCATTGCTCCGTCAGTCGTTAACAATGCTTTTCAAACTCACCACTTTTCCAAATCCACTCTCCTCGCCTTTTCACTTCCTTCTAAAAAACGTCACAGAGGACCTGTGGACCACTTATCAAAAACATCTCAGGTTACGCATGTAACCATGGTTCCCCGAAGGGAACAAGATGCTGCGTCTCGAGGCCACACCTCCGGCATCCCTGCCAGCGCTTGCTTTATTCCTAGAAGCTGAATCCGGCTCCACCGCACGTGCATTTAAAGCTTCCTGGTCGTGACGTTACCCGCCCGTGACGCCTCGCCCTTCCATTGGACTGATTGTACAGATGATTCAGAGCGCATTTTCGGATGCAGCGTCTCGTTCCCTTCGGGGAACCATGGTTACATGCGTAACCTGAGACATTTTTCATAAGTGGTCCTCTGTAATGGAGAAAACACACTTTTCTTGGCATTTAGTCTCAACCCCAGGTCTTTCATGTGGGCGAGAATGACATCTCGATGTCGAGCCGACGTTTGCTCTGATTGAGCTAGGAGCAGCCAATCGTCTATATAATTCAGTATGCGGATGCGCTGAAGCCGCAACGGGGCCACACACTTCGTGAAAGTACAGGGTGAGAGTGCCAAAGGGAAGAACTCAATATTGGTAAGTTTCGCCCCCGAAAGCAAACCTCAGGAACTTCCTGTGACTGGGAAGGATGGAGACATGGAAGTACACATCCTTTAGATCTATCGTGACAAACCAGTCCTCGGACCTGATTTGAGACATGACATGTTTGATTGTGAGCATCTTGAACTTAAGTCGCATGACTGAGCAGTTCAGCTGACGCAGATAAAAAATGGGACGCAACCCTCCATCCTTCTTTGGAACTATGAAGTACCGGCTGTAAAATCCGGACTGTCTTTTGTGAGGAGGGACCACCTCGATGGCCTCCTTCCTCAGCAAAGTCTCGACTTCTTGTTCCATCACCAGAGCCTGCTCGGGGCCGACCCGAGTCGGAATGACGCCACTGAACAGCGGCGGCGGAGAGCTGAATTGGATACGATAGCCTCTCTCTACCGTGTGCAGAACCCAACGAGATACATTTGGTAGTAGCTTCCACGCTACCAAGTAATCTACTAAGGGAATCAGTCTCTCGAGACTGATCTCTGGTGTAACAGAAGCGGCTAGATCGGTGCCCTGTCGGCCTCTCTGCGGGAGCGCACGAGTGTGTGTCCCGATATGAGGAGCTGGTAGTATGTAGCAGTTTGGTGGGCAAAGACGGAGCATTCAGAGACGATGCAACCCTGGGCGACAGATAGCTCTTGAGCGTCTGTTCGACCCGTGGCATCGCTCTGTACCCGTGCTCATTCAGTCCCCCCCCCCACATTACCGTAGTAATCAGACGCGGAGACGAAGAGGCGGGATGAGAACGGTTTAACCCACGATCTCGACACCTCAGTGTGGAGATCGGGGAAGAACGGTAGGCTCCGGTGTGGAGGTGGTGGCCTCGCTGGCAGAAAGCGCTCATCTAACCTGCTTTTCTGCGGCTCAGATTTTTTCTCGGCAGGCCAGTCGATGTCTAGCTTGGCAACCGCTACAACAGCTCCTCATACTGGGGCGATTGAGGAGGCGAATCCTCATCGACTCTCACCACATCAACCTCCTCTGAGGAAGAGAGATGAAGCGTCGAGCCCTCACCTCGGGGGGAAGAAACCGCGGAACGAAGAAGATGGGGACTCGCCCGTCTCCATTCCCTCTGCCAGATCAGCCTGCGAGCCACGCGAGTGCAGCCGCCGCTCTGCCTCAGCAGCAGCGGGGCCAACACCGCGAGGAACACTCGCAAAGGCTCCCTTCTCGAAGCGAGCCCTCCGGGAGTGAAGCGTGCGTAGCGGAAGAGCCGACTCTACATGCCTCACACCCAGGCAGACCATGCTGCATGGCACCCAGGCAGACCAAGCTGAAGCCGGCTCCGTCCCTCCTCACAAAAGTGCTTTTAAAGCTTCCTGGTCGTGACGTCACCCACCCATGACGCCCCGCCCTTCCATTGGACTGATTGTACAGATGATTCAGAGCGCGGTCACGCTGAAGGCGTTCCCTAAGCGTTTTCGGACGCAGCTCGAGTTCCTGAAGGGGAACTAGACCTTTTCTGAGACCTTTTCCGCTTTGACAGTTGAGTTTGCTGATGGACATGTTTTGGAAACATGAAATATATTTTGAAATATCCCTTGATTAAATAATTTCAATCAAAGCTACAAATGAGAATAACCACATAACTATATAGGCAGATCCTGGTGTGGTGGAAGTATATTTGATGTCTGTACATCTAGAAGATCATAGTCTGGTCAAACTTTTCTCATAAATCACAGTGTTCTCAAAGGCAGGAGGAAAATTTACCAATAAACTCTGATCTTGCTGTACTAGATCTGTCACTAAACTACAATGCCCTGAAGAATAGAAATATCCACAGTATCAAAAAAGTTATGTTTCTGACTAGGATATTTCATATACAGTCTTGCACATAAACCTGTGCTAAGCAGGTAATGTAATGCTGTGATTCTGGATATTTTCAATTAGTCACTTTATAACAGAAAGGTTCCCAAAACGTCTGAGACTAAGTATCAATTGTGATAAAATTAGAACATCCAAGTACTAACTAGACCATCTATTTTCACTCTAACTCTGATGAACTTGAAACCAGCTTAAACTATACTACTTAAAACCATTTATGCCTTTCTTAATGATATTACATATGATGATATTTTGAAGTAAACAACATTGGACAACATGACGGTGACTAAATGATTACAGAATCTTCATATTTGGACGAACTATAAATGCATTTAATTTGCACCTTGACATGATATCAAATCCCCCGAAGTCTTGCACCATTTGCAGCAGGTCAGTTTTTCCTATACCTTGCTTGAGACAGCATGTCTTCCTGCGGTATTAATGGCCATGAACTCTCTCAGACTTGCTGCATCATTCATCAATGTGATCCCATGATCATTTGCACATCAAATTACAAAATGTTAAGGGTGACATAAAGAAGGGTAATGGGCTGGAAATGAGCCAATTACAATAATTACACCACTGTAATTGACCCCAAACCTTGTCTGTCCACATGTGCAAACGTTAAATAGGCAGAAGAAGAAGATACAGAGGCATTAATTAGCCCCCTGGATTAAACCATGTAGACAAATCTTATTTCAAGACTTATTCCCTGTCCTCATCTAAATGCTCCTGGCTGAATGGACACTTATTGGCCTTTCTAATTTTCAAGGAAAGAGATATAACAGAATTAAGACCAGTTTATCTCGCATAGTCACATTTTTCCAATATTCTAAGTTGTTTGAGCATGGTAATGGTAATGTTATGCTATCACATTGTTTTTCAGACTATTTATCTTAAAGTCGTGGCCTAATGGATAGAGAGTTGGTCTTGTAACCCGAAGGTCGTGGGTTCGAGTCTCATGTCTGGCAGGGATTGTAGGTGGGGGAGTGAATAACCAACACTCTCTGCACCCTCAATATCATAACTGAGGTGAGACCATTGAGCAAGGCACCAAACCCCCAACTGCACCCCGGGCGCAACAGCAATGGCTGTCCACTGCTTCGGGTGTATGTTCACTACTGTGTGTACACTTGGATGGGTTAAATGCAGAGCACAAATTCCAAGTATGGGTCACCATTCTTGGCCACACACCACTTCTCTTTCCCTAAAACATGCACACTTACATATACAGTATACACATAAAAGTAAATAAATAGTCCAATTATTAATCATGTACTGAAATTAAAATATAATATATACTTATTTAAATATATTAATATTAAATACAATTTTCAGTTTTAGCCTTTTCATTTAATTCAGTGCACAGCTAACAATTAATGTACCATTTACTTTTATAGGTATTTAGCTTTAATTGCATACAAATTGGATATGTACATCCTAGTAAAGGTTGCACCAAGAATACAATGGGAATTATTGGTGTGAGCAACAAATGTATTGGCTGAGTGTAAAACTAAACTTGCTGTGTACGTAAACAGCCATAGCCTTTGATATTTTCCAATGTTAATCAGAAAACTCACTACATCTCAAACATGGCACTGAATGTGATTCTTGGCCAGTGTGTCATCCACCACCAATCTCTTTAGCATGCTGCTAGTGATTGATAAGTCATCGTGTGACTCTTTAAGCTCGGCTATTGAGAAATGTCAGGCCTGAGTGCTCATCAGTAAGTCATTTTGCTCAAAATACGGGGAGAAAAAAAAGTATGGAAAAAAGAACGAAATCACAGTGCGTGGTGCCCAAGGCTTTTCGATTTCACTTAAAGCTGTTGAAGTACTATGTCTAAAAAAAGGTATGATGAATGTCCATTACCCTTTCATTATGTATGAGGCCACGAACTGCTTTTGCGCCCTCTGTAGTGCTACAAGAAGGTCATGAATATTTGAAAAGCCTGGGGAATGGAAGAGCATACTGGTATCCCCCCCCCCCCCCATATAACTCATATGGCGAAGTCGCGAAGACTGTTTCTCTGACCTAGTCCTTGACAATTTACCATTATTATTTGTCCTGAGTGCCATCTGAGGTCAGGAAAAAACATGGTTCCCGCTACAGAGAAAGCAATCCAGGAGGCCATCCTGAATTCAGACCCTTTCCCCCCACCAAACCAGTGCAGAACATTTCACTCAAAATTGACCTCCTAAAAAACTGTCTGCTCCTCTACTGTACAGCTTTAGAAGGCAGACAATACTGTGCACAACTGCTGACTTTCACTGTCACTTTTAAAGCACAACATGTTTAAATGTTTTATTTTTTTTAATGCATCTCTTTGAGACATGTCCACAAATCCACATCTTCACAGACCCACTGTGACTGGGCATGGTGCATGTTAATTGTGGCCAATGGCACTTATTATAGCTTATTATAGATATGACAGGCTATTCAGATACAGTATATCTGTAATTTGCATTGCATAAATACATATGGAATGAATTAATCACATTTATTCCCTGATGCAAGCAAGGTTTTCCCTTCCTAAAGTCTTAGACAGCATGCAAACTAAAAATGAATTAATTTATTGCACTAATTTGAAATTGAAATAAAAAAATGTGGTTAATTGATTTGTCTAAGAGTAAATGCCATGTAAACTAAATGTAATTTAAAAAGTAACTGTATATACTGTCCAAAATGGTGTGGAAAATTTTCACTCAAAGATTTATTTTTTCACAATTAATAACAAAGAAATGACAAATTAAACATTGAATTAGACATGGAATTTTTAAATAGAAAGGATTTGTATTTTTTCTCCAATAATCTTTGTTTTAACAACTTTGAAAAATAATTTTTACAGTGTAATTACTATTGATAAAAAGTACACAGCTCATACACAATTATTAGTGAATGTGTCACACTTGTCTTTGAGAACAATTGTGACCAATTTAGTCACCCAGACTAAATAGCAAAGCATTTCAAACAAATTACCAAACCCACATCAACAAAGCAAAGAAAAGAAACAAAGGATGTGTTTCCATTTATTTTGGTGGGATTCAGATTCCATCAACAATCCGCCCCTGCCGGGGTCCAGTCAGAGGTGGAGAGGAAGCACATGAATGTCACACTTTAAAAGCATTCTGAATGAATCTTGCTGAACACAGGTTCTACCGCCTTATTAGCCTATTTTACGCTCCTGCGAACAAGGCAAACGGAGCGAAAGAGATATGCAAATATGAATCTAATTGGCCTGTCAGGACCACGGTCCCCCAGTCAAACGGGTGACAGTGAAGGGGAGAGCACAAGCAGATTGGATTCAGCTGCCACCCTTACACATTTCATTAAGTCATTCTGCATGCATTATGCCTGGGGTCAATGCACTATCCTTGAACAGGTCTTTCAGCATTCACTACCGCAGAGTTTCTCTCTCTTTTCACTTTTAAAGCACCACATGCTCCATTTTTTAGTTTCTATATCTCTTTGGGACAGATGCACAAATCCAGATCCCCCAAAGAGCTTCAACTGTGACTGGGCACGGTGCCTGTTAATTGTGATGGCACTTTTGAAAAACAAATAGGCCAGATGTGCTTGTGATGATGTCAGTGCACCGCTTTATCATAGCAGCAGCACAAATCATCATCAATTTGCAGACTCTAGAGAAAATCTTCTGTATTTAGCTGTATGACGCTCCAGAGAGACGGCACAAAAGATGGAGATGGAATATTGTCTTTAAACGAGAATCTGTAATATGGGGTTTGGTTAATGTGCTAGAAATGAGTGGGCGGCACTGGACATTGACGTTTCATAGACTTAATGATGCATCTAGAAAAAAACACACACCTTCATTAGTGGACTATCACTCCCTGCACAAAGGGTCCATGCAACAACGGAAGGGAGAAAATCGAAGGTGATGATTTAGCAAGCTAAAGAAAAAAAGACAGAAAGAGTGATAATCGCTCTTGGAATGAGAATCAAGCAGACAAGGAGACTATCTGAGGAGAGAGTGAGAGAGATTGAACAGTAAATCAGAGGGCAAACTCCAAAGAGCGTTGTAGAGTGATGATAACACTGTAGCTTAGAGCTGAAGTAAAAGACGAATAAAGTTGGTTATAAGTAAAACCCCTCTCCGTAACGTGGCTTCACCTTAAAATGTGCTACATTTAAAGCTGGCCAGTAAAATTAACAATCACTGACACTGAAAGTGGTCAAATATGTATGGATTTTTTTTTGTTGTTAATCCGATACACAGAGATTTAACACTTGCCAGGTATAAATTGGCTTAGATGAAAAAAAATAGCCAGTATTCGTTCAGACAGATATATAGATAGACAGACAGACAGACAGACAGATACATAAGCACTTTTTTTTTCTTTTCTTTTTTCACGTAAACACAGTCAGTTTTATGTGAACTAATTGAAACATAGACAGAGATACACTGATAGATAGTTGAATGTTCACTGGTAAATTATTTATATCACACTGAGATCTGTTTCTGTAAAGATCTATACATATTTACAAAGTTATCAAACCACAATGACCTGTTCCATTTCAGTGTAATCTAATTCAAAGCTCTTAAATTTAAGTTGCATAAAAAAAACAGAACTAATTGTGTTTTACTGGCATATGTTTACTATCATTTGTCTCTTTCTTCTTGCTAAATGGCTGCAGAACAACAAAATATGACTCACATCAAACACAATATATACAGAAAATAGTGGCACCAGTTTAATCTCAAAATAAAACAAGCCAATGGAAATGATCGCAGCTACGAACAAAAGGACAGGCATCAATCCAATAGCAGCACTGTTGTTAACTGGAATGTGGGACATTATCAACCTCTTAACCCACTGTCGCAATAAAAAACAATATCAAACTGCCCTCGAGCTGCTAGTTTTTGTTCCTATTCCAGCCCACACTGGCAATAAACACAACAAAATCAACTGGCCTGCTTTCAGCCTGTGGATTTCCAAAAAATTGGCTGTTCTTTTCAGGAGAAGGATCAATGTAAATGATAATGAACATTATTTGAGTAAAGAGACACTTTTGATCCACAAAAAAGTGGGCTCACAAAGAGCTGCAGAAGTTATTCAACAATCAACACTGCATTTATAATGTGGCTCCATCAGCATTCAGTTAATGAAACACCTGTGGCAGCGAAAACGGCAGAATTATCCACATAAGCCCGCACCAAACGTCCTGGTTGAATTGTGGCACTTAAGGCTTTGAGGGTTCTTACTGACTGAAAGGTTAAACAGTATTCCTCTGTATGTACAATTAATTTTCTTTCGACTTTTCTCACAGCACCAACTCTCCATTTGTGCATCACATCATTGCACTGTGGATTCCATTTCAAGGCTGAATGCCTGTGCAGTTATTTGCTTTGCACTCGTATGTTCCATGTCTACAAACTTGGAAGTCAAACGTCGAGTCAGGGCTGAATTTAACGATGCATCTAAACTTCACCCAGAGATATTGGCAAGAAACTGTGGCATGTCATGTCATGCCGCCGCGGGCGGACAGACTGCTACAGTGTGATTAGCCTCTGCTGTGATCAGCTCCCAGCTCTATAATCACATACAGCCAAGAGAACAAGATTGACAGAATGTTGTGGAATTAAAGCAGAATTTTGGAATCCTGACAACTGATGTATTGGTTTAATTATATAAACCTAGCACTAAACTTATTTACTTCAGCAACTATTAAAAATTTAATTTTAACTGATTTTTATTCATTGAAAATAATTAATACAACTATTTTTTAACTGAAAGCTTTGTAAATATAGAAATACCTACAGTGTTAGAAATACAGACAATGTCCATACAATGTTCATAAGGGTTTCTGCAGGTTTTATACAGGTCAATTTAAGAGTTTTTAAGATTTTTTAAGACCAAGTAAAGAAAATATAAGGACCAAAGGGAACACAATGTGTTAATAAGTTCTCTAAATGTAAATGTCTAGGGAGTAGAAAATTAGTTGTGTTAGCAACTTACAACAGATCTCAATTACTTTTAACATGGAAGTCATTTACTGTACCTTTTGATCAAAAAAAAAAACAACCTGTTTGCTCAGCGCAATTAAAGTGAGCTTATGATAAAACAAGAAAACAAATATCTCCCAGCAAACTCAGAAAAATCAATTCAACTTAATTTAAAGGGAAACATTTTTATACTTTATTGAGAGATATTTGCTTTTTAAGCAAAAACTAACTGACTTTTGTTCAAGACTTAAATTATCATCATTTTGTAAATGTAAAAATACATTTCTTCTAGTAAATGTATCTTAATTTCTGTTAGATATTTGTTTTGTAAATCAATTTTTTATTTATTTTATTTTTTTGTAGTGCATGCAATATTTTATTCCATGACTTTAAAACTGCCATGAATTTGAAAATGGTCTGCCTTGTTTAATAGAGACTTTTTAAGACCTTAAATTGAGAAAGGGTGAATTAAGACTTTAGGAGACCTTTATAAGACCTGCCAAAACCCTGGTTCATGCTTTAGCTGAACTTGATTTAGAAAGGGACAGCGCATTTGAAATGAGTTTTCTTATCATTAAATTGAACGTCCGTAAACTCCACTCCAATAACTTTTGTAGCAGAAACCTCAATTAAGTACAACAATAACATTTCACAAGCCACAGTAAAGCCAATAGGCCCAATAAAATCTCGAATCACTAACAATAGCATGTTAACATGCAAAACATAGATTTCTTACCACATGTAATTCATATTGGCAGAAACCAATATGCATTACATGGGAATTTATCACGTAATTGCACCCTCAGTTTTACTCTTCACCAACATGGAAACCTTAAAACTTGAACATAATAGAAACCAAAATTACACTATATTAACAAGACTTCCCTTGCCTCATTCTGTGCACTTGATTTCAACATTGTTTCTGCAACAAAGAATGTACTTTTCCATTCTTTTTTTCCCTAGAGTTTATACAATTGAGTTGTGACAAAATGTTGAAGAATTGTGTTGCATTAACTTATTTTAATGAAGCAAATTGAGCAAGCAGCAGAAATCATTTTTAGTGTTTGTTTCTGCTGTGTTACTAATTCATGGCTGCATTTTCTGCCATTATTTTCAACTTCGTTGTGTATAAATGGAAGAAAAAAGCATAAATAATCAAGTCTCACAAAGCCTAGCTAATACCTCAGAAACAAATGCAAATTACTTAATCAAGCTAATACTGGGGTGGAACCAAAAACCAGTAAATCTGCTAAAACAATGATCTGATCATAACATTTGACTACCTGAGTCACGCTAATGTCTGCTGCCATAGAAATAAACCCTCCCAAAACAACCTACTAATTTCACAAACACAATCTACAGATGATAGACGACAGAAAAAAGTACACAGGAAAAAATATACACAGTTTTGCCCTTTATTCTCCATCCACAGGAGATGAAAGGCAGGTTGCTGAATGAAGAGAGCACTGTGATTGAAGATTTGTAACAATGGCATCAACTCGGCGGGTAGCAGATTACCTGCATCAACCAACCCTCCGGTTTTTATTGTGAGTGCTTTGAACTTTGAACCTTTCTATGAACTACAGAGCCTGCCAATCTCATTAGATCTGCCATGTTAACCTTTTATATATGCATTTTTACTTGTCCTTATCCCCAAAGGCCCAGGTCTTTATCATATAGCCTTAAAGTTATCTACCAGGCATAAAATCCCTTTTAAATTGCTTTAGTGTGTACATCGTTGCACAGCTTGTTCACATTAACAAGTATTACTGATGTTTCGAGGTTATGACTTTCTAATCGGCTTAGTTTGAGTGCTGACAGTCATATATAGTATGTGCTTTGTGATTCCCAGACAAATCACAGTACAATCTTGATCATGTTTCCAAAATACAACCTCTAATTATATATATATATATATATATATATATATATACAAAACTTAGAATGAAAGATAGGTTTGTCTTTGAGAACGGGGTTCACAAACACATTTTTTATATATGGGTCTAGAAACAACATTTCTGACAACCAATCAGATTTTAGAATTTCTAGATTAAGGGTTAGCTTATGGTTGGGGTTTGTGTAAGATTTTTTATAGGACCAACAAAACATGTTGAACCTGCAATGTCTTACTCTACAATGTGCTTGGTTTCAACATGAAGTAATAGCTGAAAAGAGCAACTTCGACTTAATTTAAACACACATAACGGAGCTCTACAATAGTACAGATGTGCAGTGTCTGGTTAAATTGGATTGTGGTTAGTTAGTGAATAACGCTTTGCGCTGAAATACAGCTTGCAAAATTGGTGCAGCTGTTTAGTGAATTCCCCCCTCAGAGAGGAGTTTGCCTTAAGTACTTGAAAGTTTGACAAAGCGCTCTCCTAGAACCAAAGGGAATGTGCAATCTTTCAGTTCCTGCTCTGTGCAATCTCACTGCCTTAACAGCAAACCCAAATCATTCCTTCATTTTTTCCAACAATCAAAAAGCCCTAGTGACCCTCTCCAGTCCGCTGTCTCATTCCTTTCCTCATCTCAGCTGCTTTCAGGCCAAATCATCTCAAAAGAGGCAGAGACACGAAAGGAAGTGGAAAGATGCTGTACTCATCGACTCTCACACTCACATGAGAACGGATCAGTATCTGGATCTTAGTGGACCCTAAAGACAACAGGCTTTGATGTGCACTACCTTCCTTTATGTCCAGACATCTCACTTCACAGAAAGAGAAAGAGCAAAAAGATTAAATGAAGCATAAAAGAAAAGGGAGGAAGGGAAAAAAAGGATTTTTTTCTCGTTCTACAGTTCCTTCATCGCAACCAGACTTGGTGCCAGAACCTGAGAGGTTTGATCAACGCCTAACACTTGCTCTCCAAGAGACCCCCTCCATTCGAATCTTTCCCTGTGCCAGGGAAATCATTTTTCACAAGAGGAAAATTAGTTCCCTTCCAGGAACTCGAGCTGCGTCGAAAACGCTAGGGGAACGCCTTCAGCGTGACCGCGCTCTGAATACATGTGTAATCTGTCCAATGCAAGGGCGAGACGTCACGAGCGGGTGACGTAATCGACCAAGAAGCATAAAAGCACGTGCGGTGGAACTGGCATCAGCTTTTTGTCATTCAGCAACCGCTACTCTGTGTGTGTGTCTGTCAATCTGTGTTGTGAATCTTAATTTGGTGTTGTTTGTCCCTTACAACCACTTGAAATAAGCTCCACAATGTGTGCAAGAAGCACTTGGGCGAGACCAGATCGCATTACAGGCTGTATGTTCCTCCCTGCAAACGTTACATCACTGCTGGGGATACACACAGTCCGTGTGTGGTCTGCTTGAGAGCAGAGCACGCAGAGTCAGTTCTCGAGGGAGCTGACTGCCCACTCTGCGAGCGTTTGTCACTGCGTATGCTTGCTCTCGGAAGGCTGTCTTTGAGGAGTGAGCTTTCACTAGCGTTCCTCCCGGTGCCGGTCCCACTTCTGCCGAAGTAAAAGAAAAAAAGGCGGTGCGACGGCTGCGCTCGTGGGAATCGCACATGGATCAGGTGGAGGGAATGAAGACGGGTGAGCCCCTATCTTCTTCCTTTCCCATCAGATCCAGCGCCCGCTCTCTGGGATCGGAAGCCCGCCCTGCGGACCTTCCCCCCAGAGAGAGGGCTCGACGCTCCGCCTGTCTACCTCTGAGGAGGTGGACGTGAAGGACGTCGATGAGCTTTGTAAAGCTGCAGTGTTTGCACAAGCATATTATGAATAATGACATCATTATAATCGCGCCGTCAGCTCTAAGAAATGGGGCTGATTGTCCTTCTCCCCGCCGTAGAATCTCGCGGTCCCGCTGCTGCTGAGGCATGGCGGCGAGTGAGTGAGATCGCGGGGATCGCAAGATGGATCTGGCAGATGGGTTGGAGATGGGGTTGCTAATAATGCATTTTCATTCATATCAGAGCAATGCCCCAGGTGGAAAAGACGCTCGCGAGCTATCTGTCCCCTGGCGCGGCGTCATCTCTGAAGGCTCCGACCTCGCCCACCAACCAAGACACTGCTCACAACTTTAGCGATGGTGGGTAAGGGGTACACGGCTGCAGGTCAGACTGGTGCGTGTCTGCACACCATGGCGGAGTTACAGGAGTTCCAGGGTGCAGCTGGCTCCAGTGAGCGCTTCTCTCAGTTACTTCTGCCCCGAAGTGTAGCGGAGCTGAGAAGCTCGCCACTCCTGCGGGGGTCTCTAGAGCTCCTGGTTCGGCTGTCTCCTGCCGGTCCTCCGCTTCAGGGCACTGAGCTAGCAGCTCTGAGTACATCAGAGGCCAGTCTCGGGAGACTGGTTCCCTTAGTAGACCATCTGGCAGCGTGGAAACTACTGCTAATGTGTCTCAGAGGTCCTGCGTACTGTAGAGAAAGGCTATCGTATTCAGTTCGGTGATCCGCCACTGCCTTTCAACGGGGTGATTCCCAAGTTGGTGGGCCTCGAGCAGGCTCTTGAGGAAGGAGGCCATCGAGGTGGTCCCACCTCACGAAAGAGAGTCCGGGTTCTACAGCCGGTACTTCATTGTTCCAAAGAAGGATGGAGGGTTGCGTTCCATTTTAGATCTGCGTCAGCTGAACCGCTCAGTCATGAGATTGAAGTTCAGGATGCTCACTCTCAATCAGGTTGTGTCTCAGATCAAGTCGGAGGACTGGTTTGTCACGATAGATCTAAAAGACGCATACATCCACGTCTCCATCCTTCCCTCTCACAGGAAGTTCCTGAGGTTTGCTTTTTGGGGCAAAGCATACCAATATCGGGTCCTTCCTTTCGGCCTTTCACTCTCACCCCGCACTTCTACAAAGTGTCTGGATGCTGCTCTGGCTCCCAGGGCATCTGCATACTCAACTATATCGACGATTGGTTGATCCTAGCTCAATCAGAGCAAGTGGCGATTCGACATCGAGATGACGTTCTCACGCACATGAAAGTGCTGGGGTTGAGACTGAACGCCAAGAAAAGTGTGCTGTCTCCAGTACGGAGAACCACTTATCTAGGCGTGGTGTGGGATCCGACCACGATGCAGGCATGCATGTCCCCTGCTCGGTTTGAGTCGATCCTCACGTCAGTCAAAAGAGTGAGAGAAGGCCAGTCACTCACTGTCAAGCAGTTTCAAAAACAGCAGCTGCGTCCAACGTGATATCTATTGGTCTACTGTACACAAGACCCCTACAGTGGTGGCTCAGAACCAAGGGGTTCTCCCCGAGGGGAAACCCACTTCGCATCCAAGGTCACGTGGCGATGCCTACGTGCCTTAGACATGTGGAGACATTCTTGGTTCTCGTCTCAGGGCCCGGTGCTGGGAGCTCCTTGTCGCCGCGTAATGCTAGCGACGGACGTATCCCTCACCGGTTGGGGAGCGGTCATGAGTGGCCACCCTGCCCGCAGTCTGTGGAGTGGTCGCCATCTCACATGGCACATCAACTGCCTGGAGAGGCTGGCCGTGCTTCGAGCACTCAAACACTTTCTCCCAGACTTAAAAGATCACCATGTGTTGGTGCACACCGACAACACAGCGGTTGTCTCTTACATCAACCACCAGGGAGGTCTGCGTTCGCACCCCTTGTACAAGCTGGTGCACCAGATCCTTGTGTGGTCCCAGGGCAGACTTCACTTGCTGAGAGCCGTCTACATTCCTGGGTATCTCAATATGGGAGCAGACATCCTGTTGAGACAGGGGCCGAGGCCCGGGGAATGGATGCTTCAGGGCAAGTAGCACAAATATGCAAAGAAAAAAAAAAGTATATGGTGATTGGCTCAAAAACTTTTGTGGCCAAAAATAGAGTGCTTATAAGCACAGATGGCTGCAAGCAGGTCGCATAATAACGGGGAGGCCTGCATCAGCTGAGCAACTGCCATTCTAACGGATCACTTTCTCCAGGTACTATAGACCTCCTTTGTTATTTCAAAAGGCATCAGGCATCATAATAAGTCTGCTGCTAATGTGCTTCTAAGAGCTCCTGTGAGGAACCCTCCTGTGAGATGAATTCTGAAAAAGTAACAGGTCAGCCAAACAACAAGTTATGCATTTCAGCGGAAACTTCAGGGACCAAAATGAAAATGCATAAAAATTGCTAAATGAAATGTAACGCCAGGTTCTTTACAATCACGCTATCAGTCAGGAGCTAATTAAACAGAGCCGGGGGATCACTAAAGAGACCTCAAACCAGCAATGGTTTAGTTCCTTCTCATGCACACACCTTAAGATTTTATTAAATTATGCTTGCATATGATGTCTGGCTGAATTCCCAGTCTCTTACAGAGGTGGAAGTGTCATTTTAATCAGCGCTAAGGCCACGGAGGTGGGCATTTTCGAGATAGGAGAGCTTTTAGGCACCATCGTCACTAATCAGAAAATGCTGTCAAATCTTATTGCATTTAGCTAAAATCTCAAGTCTAAATATTCAGTTTTATAAGCATTGGTCGTTATAATCACCAATTACATCTTGAAGCGTTTATTTCAATCCTCTCAGGTGCATGTCAAAGATAATACTTTGAGAGTGTGGCATATGAACCCCCTTAATGACTTTCTTCAGTTATTAAAAGAGACCTCACAGGAATATGTCCATACTTAACCATTTAATTAGCATGTAAAATAGTTTTTTGTTTTTTTAATAACTGAAGGTATTGAATTGATAAGCATACTGTCACAGTCAGCTTTGAGAAAGCTAGCTATTGCAGGGTAGGTCTGCTTCTTAAATTCTGCATAGGTAGTATAAACAAAGACCGAAGGCTGATTGAAACAACATCTATATATCAAAATATATCTCAGAGGCAAAGGTGGTACACCATGCAAGAGATCTATGCAGTAAACTACACTTCAGAAAGAGAAAGCATGGGAAAAAGGGAGAGAGAATCGACAATGGGATGCTCCCTGTGGATCCAAAACATTCTCAGAATTCTAATTTGGCTTTCACCTCGAGTTTCTGGAAACACTTCACAGTTTTCAAACACAAACATTCTTCAAAAACAAGAGATTTTGGCAGCGAAATTGAACGAGTCGCCTCACCAGCAGTATGGATGGATTCTTTCAATTATCACCCATTTGTGTGATTCTCATGGTCTCTTTTCCACAACATATAATGCTGAAAACTTGGGAAGAATAGAGGTTGTTTGAGAATTTCTTGAAAAGCATCTGGGGAAATCTTTTGGATGCCTCCCACTGGGCCACATGATGCGTGCAAAACAATAGTTCACACTCATAACAGACACTGCATTTTTAGCATTCGCAAAACATCATGGGAAATAGCAGCAATGCTTGGCTCAGCCGCTTCGGTTTGGTTCCTTAAGAAACAAATTAGCAACATGAAAATGCATATACAGCATTGTGTGTGTGTGGGGGGGGGGGGGGGGGGGGGGGTACAAACAAGACTTCCTAAACTGATTAGTGTCTGCAAAAAGTCTGAATGTGATATTTTTTCCAGTTGAAACTTCAGAAATTGTCTCCCCAAGTGTATAAACTATGATGAAACTATATGAGTAAGAGAATCTTAAGTTAGTAAAATAGTTCCTGAGGTACGGTTCCCGGCCCTCAGGAATCACTGAATGTAATTCCAAGGGAGGACAGAGATAGGGTACATTGTTAATTCACTTCATGTAGGTGAAATGTAGGGCACACACTCTGTAGTTCACACACATCATAACAAAACTCAATAATTCTTAGACTTTCATCCACAGTTGACCCTGGAGTGAACAGGGTTGAAATTACCCATTTCACAGTCCAAAATTTAGGAGGTCAAGTCACTAGGGTTAAATTTTCTGGGCAAATCAGACATATTTTTGAAAAAAGGTCACCAAACACTTCCCAACAAAAATAAAAACAAATGAGATCTGCAAAACATCAGATGAATTACTATTACTGCAAATCTGAGGACAGTTATACGATCACCCGACAAGGTTATTTATATAAAACGCATCTGGTTAAATGTTCCTCTGCTCGCTTTCCTTTTTCTTTTTTCTTTTCCCTCAGACTGCCTGTTTAATCCGCCCCCTAATCTGCTTTATTAAGCGCCTTCTAAGCATCTATATCTCAGATTAATTAACATGAAGCACAGAAACTAATTACATTTATCATTGAGAAAGCCCACATAAAAAATGAATGTTATTTCATTGTTATTTATTTACTTATGAATGTGTGTAGAATTGTAGATCAGAACTAAATAAATTTACATAGTTTTGTCTGTAATTTATTTCTTTGGACTTTGTATTGTTTACAATAACCTACCATGCTTATTATGAACCTCCTGAAATATGATATACACGACCCTCCAATCAGCTGTTATTCATATCAAGCAAGTGACCTTGTGGAAAACAGGCTGAGCTGAAAATACATGTGTGATTCCCTTCCAGGAACTCGAGCTGCGTCGAACGCTACGGGGAACGCCCTCAGCGTGACCGCGCTCTGAACCAGAGTGTAAAATGTCCAATGAAAGGGCGAGACGTCATAGGCGGTGACGTCACTGACCGGAAAGCATATAAGCACGTGCGGTGGAGCCGGCGTTTGCTTTTTGTCATTCAGCAACCGCTTCTCTGTCTGTGTGTATTGTCTTTGCATGTTGTGAGTCTTATTTAGTGTTGTTTGTCCTGCACAATCACTTAAGTAGGCTCCAGCAATATGTGCAAGCACTGGGGCGATAGCAGATCGCATTCTGGGCTGTGTGTTCCTCCCTACACAACATTATATCACTGCTTGGGATGCACGCAGTCTGTGTGTGGTCTGCTTCAGAGCAGAGCGCGCAGATTCAGCTCTCGAGGGAGCTGACTGCCCGTTTGTGAGCTTTTTCATTTCTTACGCCTGCTCTCTGAAGGCTCTCTTTGAAAAAGAAAAAGAGAGGAGTGAGTTTCACTAGCCTTGAATGAAGACGGGCGAGCCCGTGTCTTCTTCCTTTCCTAGACCTGTCTTCCTCCGAGGAGGTGGACGCGTCAATGAAACAGTGCTTGCACAAGCATATTATGAATGAGAACGGCGCGCAGTCAGCTCTAAAAAAAAAAAAAAAAAGGGGGCTGGTTGTGTTTCTCTCCGCTGTACATCTCACATTCCCGCCGCTGCTGAGGCACGGCGGCGAGTGTGAGTGCGGGGATTGCAGCGCGCGTTGCCGAGGCGACGCGTGCGTTATTCTCATTCATATCAGAGCGATGCCCCGGGTGGAACAGACGCTCGCGAGCTATCTGTCCCCTTGCGTGGCGTTGTCTCTGAAGGCTCGCGGCTGCAGGTCAGGCTGGTGCGTGTCTGCACACCGAAAAAAAAAAGAAAAAGAAAGAGAGAGTGTTGCAGGCGCACCAAGCTGACGTACCTGCTTAGAGAGCTGGATGAGGGATTGGGCTCAACTTGATTGAATTATAAGTTGGTCTCTGAGCTCCCTAGAAACGCTGTCTGTGGTCGACTCTATCTGACATGAAGGAGAAGATAGGGTTTTCCTCATGGACGCCCCGCTTGCGCCTTCTGGCCTGTTCGGCGACTACGTCAATTACGTCGTCGACAGGTACCAGGAGGCTCGTAGACAAGCGGCGGCGTTTCAGCGGTTTCTCCCTCGCCTTTCTCCAGCTCAGGGGGCTGCTAGGCGGGAGCAGCCCTCGCCGCGTGCCAGCCCCTCTTTAGAGAGGCGCAAAACAGAGCGTGGCTACTCACACCCCACCGAGGTGGGGCCGTGGCAGCTAACGCTCTGGGTCGGGGACCTCTAAGGCTAAGCCGGATCTGCGGACCGTTCTTAAGTCTAAGGGGGTTCTCGGCCAAGAAGCCTACGGGCGTGGGAGATCAGTCTGCCAACCCTGCCAGAGTTCCAGGGCGCAGCTGGCTCCAGCGAGCAATGTTCTCAGTTCTTCCGCCCCGAAGTGTAGCGGAGCTGGGAAGCTCGCCACCCCTGCGGGGGTCCCTAGAGCTCCTGGTTCGGCCGTCTCCTGCCGGTCCTCCGCTTCAGGGCACCGAGCCAGCAGCTCTAGGCACGCCAGAGGCCAGTCTCGAGAGACTGGTTCCCTTAGGAGACCATCAGGCAGCGTGGGAACTACTGCCGATGTGTCTCTTTGGGTCCTGCCTTGCAGGGTCTGGTTCTTCAGCTTGGTCTTCCTAGGAATGACGCGGGTCTGAGGACCGTCATTCATTAGGGGGCTGAGGCTGAGGCAGTCCTGGTGCTGTGCCTAGGACTTACGAGGGCAGACCCCTCTGGGGCAGATCGGGTGTCCGTCTCCCCCAGTGCCCTCGGGAGAGCAGTCTGCCAACCCTGCCAGAGTTCCAGGGCGCAGCTGGCTCCAGCGAGCGGTGTTCTCAGTTTCTTCCGCCCCGAAGTGTAGCGGAGCTGAGAAGCTCGCCACCCCTGCGGGGGTCCCTAGAGCTCCTGGTTCGGCCGTCCCCTGCCGGTCCTCCGCTTCAGGGCACCGTGCCAGCAGCTCTGGGTACATCAGAGGCCAGTCTCGAGAGACTGGTTCCCTTAGTAGACCATTTAGGCAGCGTGGAAACTACTGCCAATTGGATCTCATTGGGTCCTGCGTACTGTAGAGAAAGGCCTTTTGTATTCAGTTCGGCGCTCCGCCACCGCCTTTCAATGGGGTGATTCCCACGTGCGTGGTCCCCCAGCAGGCTCTGATCATGGAACAGGAAGTAGACACTCTCTTGGGGAAGGAGGCCATCGAGGTGGTCCCTCCTCACGGAAGAGAGTCCGGGTTCTACAGCCGGTACTTCATTGTTCCAAGGAAGGATGGTAGATCTGCGTCAGTTGAACCGCTCAGTCATGTCACTGAAGTTCAGGGTGCTTACACTCATCAGTCGTGTCTCAGACCAAGTCCGAGGACTGGTTTGTCACGATGGATCTAAGGACGCATATTTCACGTCTCCATCCTTCCCTCTCACGGGAAGTCCCTCAGGTTTGCTTTTAGGGGCAAAGCTTACCGATATTGGGTTCTTCTCGTTGGCCCTGCACTCGTACCCCGCATTTTACATCAACGATTGGTTGATTCTGGCTCGATCAGAGCAGGTGGCGACTCGGCATCGAGATGTCGATCTCGCGCACATGAAGGGGTTGAGACTGAACGTCAAGAAAGTGTGATTTTCTCCAGTAACGAGAACCACTTATCTAGGCGTGGTGTGGGATTCGACCACGATGCAGGCACGTGTGTCTCCTGCTCGGAGCGAGTCGATCCTCACCTCAGTCAAGAGAGTGAAAGAGGGCCAGTCACTCACTGTCAGGCAGTTTCAGAAACTGCTGGGGCTCATGGCAGCTGCGTCCAACGTGATTACTTTTGGCCTGCTGTACATGAGACCCCTACAGGAGTGGCTCAAGACCAAGGGGTTCTCCCCGAGGGGAAACCCGCTTCGCATGATCAAGGTCACGCGGCGATGCCTACGTGCCTTAGACATGTGGAGCCAAGCTTGGTTCTTGTCTCAGGGCCCGGTGCTGGGAGCCTCTTGTCGCCGCGTAATGCTAGTGACGGACGCATCCCTCACCGGTTGGGGAGCGGTCATGAGTGGCCACCCTGCCCGCGGTCTGTGGAGCGGTCGCCATCTAACGTGGCATATCAATTGTTTGGAAATGTTGGCCGTGTTTCGTGCACTCAAGCACTTTCTCCCGGACCTAAGAGATCACCATGTGTTGGTGCGCACCGACAGCACAGCGGTGGTCTCTTACATCAACCACCAGGGAGGTCTGCGTTCGCGCCCCTTGTACAAGCTGGCGCACCAGATCCTTGTGTGGTCCCAGGGCAAACTTCGCTCGCTCAGAGCCATCGATATCCCTGGGTATCTCAATGTGGGAGCAGACATCCTGTCGAGGCAGGGGCTGAGGCCCGGGGAATGGATGCTTCACCCCGAGGTGGTGAAGCAGATATGGAGGTTTTTGGCTGTGCGACTCGAGAGTCAGCGCTATGCCCCTCTAGTTCCTCCAGCTCCTTTGGACTGGACGCTTGGTACAGACCTGGCCGAGGCTTCGTCTGTAAGGTTTTTCCCCGATCGCTCTGCTCCCGGGAGTTCTGGATGGCAACAGGGATCTGGTGAACAGGTTGGAGACGGGTTCGCCCTATCTCCTCCTGCATTCCCCAGATCTAGCGCTCTCGTTCGTGGAAGCCCGCGTGTGCGGTTCTTCCCCCTCTGAGTGAGTGCTCGCTGTTGCAGCGCACGTTGCCGAGGCGACGCGCGCATTACGTGTGGAAGTTCTGGCCTCTGAGGGGGCGCAGCTCATAGCTTCCGGTCTCTCAACCGAGGTTGCTGAGACCATCTTCCAATCCAGAGCTCCCTCTACAAGGAAACTGTATGCCCTGAAGTGAAAATATTTCACTTCTTGGTGCGGAGACCGCCACCTTGACCCAGTTAACTGCCCGTTTGGTACAGTGCTGCAGGTCCTGCAGGCCCGTTTCTCCGCAGGGGTAACTCACTCCACCCTGAAGGTTTACGTGGCGGCTTTATCGGCCTACCACGCCCTTCTCGGTGGCCTTACAGTGGGTCGACACCCCCTGGTTACAGGTTTCCTCCACGGTGCGCTGAGGCTGAGGCCTCCTGTACGACGTGTCCCTACGGGGACCTTGCTGTGGTCTCTTAAGAGAGTGGGGATTTGTAGGCCTTTCATGGCCCCTTCTTATCTCGTCTTTGCCCCTGGTCTGGCCAAAGCGTTTTTCTACCCTCGAGCGGGTTATTTCCTAGATCCCCTCTTCTATACCACGGCCTGTCGTGCTGCAGGCCCTCAGTCCTCCTCCCTTTCGGGAGCCTGACCAGCGAAAGCATAACTGTGTGTGTCCAGTGCGAGCACTGGACGCATACGTCCACAGAGCTGCCCTGTGGAGAAGGACGGACCAATTGCTAGTTTGCTTCGGTCCTCCTAAGCGGGGTCTGCCTGCTTCTAGGCAGACCCTTAGCAGGTGGATTGTGGATACTATTTCCTTGGCCTATGAATCTTCAGGCATCCCTTCGCCTCTGGGGCTTAAGGCCCATTCAACTAGGAGTATGGCGGCCTCCAAGGCCTTTCTGGCAGGGGTTTCTATGCAGGATATCTGCAATGCTGCGGGTTGGTCCACGCCCCTCACCTTTGTTCGGTTCTATCACCTTGATCGTATGGCCACTCCCGGCTCTTCTTCTCGCCCTCGCTGTGCTCCCAGTGATACACACAGGGCAGGTATTTGGAAGTCTGGTGGCGTTGGCATCTCGTTCCCCGTAGCGTTCGACGCAGCTCGAGTTCCTGGAAGGGAACGTCTCGGGTTACGTATGTAACCCTGGTTCCCTGAAGGGAACGAGACGCTGCGTCTCTAGGCCATACTTCCTGTATCCCTGCGAGCGGTTGCTTCATTCCTGGAAGCAAACGCCGGCTCCACCGCACGTGCTTATATGCTTTCCGGTCAGTGACGTCACCGCCTATGACGTCTCGCCCTTTCATTGGACATTTTACACTCTGGTTCAGAGCGCGGTCACGCTGAGGGCGTTCCCCGTAGCGTTCGACGCAGCGTCTCGTTCCCTTCAGGGAACCAGGGTTACATACGTAACCCGAGACGTTTTTTTGCATCATGTACAACACCCTTAATTTTATATGGCAGCCTGTCACACCTTAGCGAGGATTGTGACCAGCACATAATCAACACTCTCTTCATCTACTAACAAGATCAAAATACTGGCAAATTTATTTTACAGTTTCGAACATAAAGAGAGGCATTATATATAATAATTTGATAGGAAAATCCACTAGCGTATCCGATTGTTTTTAGACAGAATGGTCCAAACACACAATCACAAAACATGCTGTGTGTTCCACCAAAAAAAAAAAAATGTCCTCATCAAATTTGCAGCAGGTTATCCTTCTATAAAAGGAACACAATACAATTGCAAAGTATCCAAACTGCAGGCACTGCGATTCTCTTTCACTACATCCTCCTATTCTCACTCTCATGTGTGGTTTTTGCAATCCATCCATAGTTTCCCTGGACCGCTTCCTAGCTTGGGTTTTGTTAGCTAATCTGGTGCGAGGAAGGCAAAGTTTAGCAGAACAATACGGCATTGTACATCATCTGAGAGAAGAGATTAATGGGAAAGAGGCTGGTGAAGCTGCAACCAAGATAAAGAATTAGCAAATGAAGCTGCCGTTTCTTTTTTGCCTTCCTCTACTGACTCCGGCTCATCCTTCACGGTAATTTGATTGAGAATGCTCATGCATACTACAAGACCTATGCTATCTGCTCTACAGGGGAAAGTCTTGTTCCCAGAAATAACAATTCATCTTCAGGATCCCTGCCTCAGCATATATCATCAACTTGAGTCTCATCATCGTTATTTTACATCAAAGCAAGCTGATACATGGGTGACAGCGAGCGAGGCAGGAGAAAAAGACAAAGGAGAACGAGGCGAAGCACTTAAAAATCCCAGGTCGTGTTCCCACACCCCAATTAATGCGGTGCCAGAAGGACGCCCGCATTCCTTTCTCTAAAGAGATGAAAACAGGATTGATGATAAAGCCTCCTGCGCATAACTCATGGCCTGACGTGGAAGAGGAGAGTGGGATGGAGAAAGAAAGACGGAAAGAATGGGAGCGAGGAGAATTACGGAGAATGACGGATTGAGACGGAGGGCCCGTTTTTCTCTGTGTCTCCCTAGCAGCAATCTGACGTTTGTATCCATTGGCTCCTGGTGAAAAGGCAGTGAAATATCACCTGTCACCCAATCAGAGCGCAGCACTCATTTCCCAGTGACGCTTTAACAACAGCTGCCGTCCACCATTAATATGTCATTGATAAATCAAAGTAGCAAGTACACAGGACTCAAAGTTTCCAAAAAATGTGGATTATGTTGAAAAGGATCCTGAGCTGTATAGTGTTTCCTCATTATTCTCAAAGAAAGGTATCAAGAGTTAAAACAATAATGTTACAAAAATTTCTATTTCTTTTGAACTTTGTGTCTTCTAACAACTTACTGTGGTTGAGAAAATGAATCAGAGTGTAATCAGAAAGTTTTTTTTACTTCAGATCTCAATAAGGTGACATACAGTACATGTAAAATATTCATAACATTAAGCCATAAAAAACAAAAATCATAATGTGCCTTTTTTTTTTGTGCTATGTTCAGTTTCACTGGGAGATCATCATATATGATGCTTTGAAAGACGTGAAGATTTGTAGAGTTTTAAAAAAAATGCAAGAAGAATTTTTTTATTAAATAATCCCATAAAGACAATATAGAATCAAATTGTCACTACAATAATTGTAAAATACAATTGTACTTCATTTTATAAATTTTATTTGAAATTTGAAGATGTGTGAATGACACACACACAAAATAAATAGCTCAATCATTCACAACAAGATTAATAATATGCATTTCGAAAAATTATACTTTTTTTTTATCCTAGTGTGATAGCTATTACAAAAATAAATACACACTGAAGTAACATACTGCAAAAATAATCAGTCATCACTGGCAGTCAGTGGTGATGCTGTAAAAAAGGCATGTTGTCAGCTAAAAGATTCCCTAAGGTATGAACAACAAATCTTTATCAGCTGCACCATACACAGCATACTTTTCAAGTACAAGCTGCAAAAATAAATATATAAAAGCCAGTAAAGTGCTTTTTTTTCCAAGGCTGTCAGAAAGGAGATTAATTCGATCCATTGTCATTTAATGAGCTGTAGAGAGTTACCTGTCACAAAGCTTCCACACATTCCTCTTTGTGTAAAAAAATCACTTTATTTAATTACATTGCATCTGTCAAGCCACCACCCTCCCCACATCCTGCCACCTCATCTGAACAACTTGCACTTGAAAACCAGTGAGTTGGAATCTGTCTTACATAAAGAACACGCAACTCATAAAGTTGTGCTGTCATTCATTGCTCCGTGAGAGGTGATTGACGCTCTAAGTGTTGACTCCTCCTCTTCGAAAGCCAAAGCGCACAAGGCCGGACGGTTTATTGAACGTTCGGCCATGGAAAGGGCGACAAGATCCACTTATACAAGGGCTGTGTGTCATCACAACAATGGAGACAGAGGCAGGAAGCACACTTGGAAATAACAGGAAGGTCAGGTGGATCTGTCTCCATAACAGTGTGGAAGGCATTGACTAAATCTTTTTATATGATCACTATGCTGCAATACACATAAAATCTCATACTCAACCACCCTCACTTACACACAGAGGAATAAAGAACCACTACACTGAAGAACCAAGCCATTGTTGGCCATCCAGTACTGTACATTTCAGAATATTCCTGGATGTTCTGGAGGAAGCTTGTGTGTTTCACTGGAATAGATTAGTTATGGAAAAAAATAGGCTGCAAAGATAATCAAAATTATCACAATCATGATTACATTCAAAAAGCTGTGATTTAATTAAAAAAGATATATATTCTGCATGTGCTATATGCTTCAAAATGAACCATAGTGCTCTGTTGGAACGCATTAAAGGCATTGTCTTAAAAAGGGATTGTTTTAAAAATGGCTAATAATAATAATAATAATAATAATAATAATAAAAACATTAAAAGGGATAGGTCACCCCAATTTTTTTTTAATTCTGTTATAATTTACTCACCTTTATGTCATTTCAAACCTTTCTTTTGTGGAACATAAAAGTAGGTATTTTGAAGACTGTTGGTAACAAAGCTGTTTTGGGTAATTACTTTCAATATATAAACAAAAAATACTGAGATGTTTCTCAAATTATCTTCTTTTATGTTCCATAGTTTATGTTAGGCCGCTGCAGTCTAAATGTTTGTGTAATAAATTTGATGTTGAATCAAACAAAATATTTCTTTATAAAGCTACAATTTGCAATTTCTACTTGATACTTTCTCATTTAACACAAAAATAGCTTTAAATAACCTTTAGAGTGTATTCTCACAGTCAAGTTTATTTGCGATTAATTAATCGAAACATCATGTAATTAATTAGATTAAAAATTTTAATTGACTGACAGCCCGAATATATATACATATACACACACACACATATATATATATATATACATACATATACATATGTATGTATGTATGTATGTATGTGTGTGTGTGTGTGTGTGTGTGTATGTAATCTATAATCATTTATATAATCATTTTACTGAAAATTATTATTCCATATTATATAGCAACAATTCAAATGCAACGGACTGTGTTCCTAAAACAATATATAAACAGTATACAAATAATAGTACAATTATTATATAACCCAATTTTAGTCTGGACAATGTATAAATCAATAAAACAATCGTGCAGCCATAGAAAAAAAATTGAATTGAAAAAAAAAAAGTTTACTGTCAGGAGGTCAATATGGCAAAATAAACCCCAAAGCAAGGGGTTATTGCTTCTTCAATACATAAATGGAAATGTTGGATGGAAACATTGAACCTAGATAAAATTATTTGATTGTAAGAAAAAAAAAAGATACAAGAGAGACATGAAACACGGAGAGTGCAAGACACTGGTTCTCACAGACAACGCCCTCATATGCCTGAATACCATGACTGACTAATCAGAATCAAGTATTCCAGAGAATACAATCCCAGAGAATACAAATACAATACAATGTATAATAAGTTAGTAAAGTTAAATACCTGCATAAGGGACAGGGGCATCTTTGTCCAATGCGACCAGAGGAGGGTCGAGCAGTACCGTGTCCATGTTTTCAGTGATGACACCATGGTATGATGTCTCAATCCATGGTTTGTGCTTATTCACTACAATGGAGAGAGAAAATAAAGAGAAAAAAAGAGAATTTAAATTCTGAACTAAGAGTCTATTCAAGTTTTCAACAAACATCTCCTAAATAAGAATAAAAAACAGAGTCAGAGTCTTTTCTCTATGTTTTCATGCAAAGAATGGCTAATAATGGCGATCGATACACGTCCAATAAGCATGGGCTGTTTGTCCAATTCCCCAAATGGCAGCATCCCTGTCTGCTACAACACGTATCCAGGGAAACACCCTCATTTATCTGGTCCTGGTGTGCTCTGTTGTTCCTGCGTTTTTTCCGTGGCTGCTGTATAACAAGAGATACCAAAACAAGATGCTAATCAATGGATGACACAAATGCAATCTTCTACCCAGTGAACGGAAAACATCCCTGCAAGAGTCTTTGTGCATTAAACAGCTCGTACCTAAGCAGTGTTTACACTTCTCTGAAAAATCTACACGCTATTGCCTCACCAAACCCTCAATACACAACTAATGCCATGCATGTCTGATAAGGTAAAAGAACTGTAGGGATTTATAAGGTTAATTAAAAATCACAATTTTGTCAAAAACACTAATGAGAAGTATTTTATTAATCAGAACCTGAAGATTTTGATGCAGTGTAGTTTTAAATCTTACATGCAGAATGAAGGAAAGGAGAAAAAACAAAAACTACCAATTGGTGGTAAAGAAATGAATGATGCCATAGGATTTTTCGCACAATGAACTAAATACTTTGCTAGTTCCTGCAGTGCAGACACACCAAAAAGCCTGCACTTCCACCAAAAAGGTTTCTCCTGTGCAAAAGCCCCTCATGATTAAACCCTGTGGCTTGCTGAGGCAATGTTATATTTAGGTACTGTAAGGTCGGTAAGGTCAATTTATGCAGAGAGGTTTTGGATTTCGATGCAGTCCAAAAGTCAAGTCTGTTTAATTCAGACTTGTGAAATAGTATCACATGAATGACCAATGGAAGAACGATATGAGGCTCAATTAAAAGAACTTTAAAGCTGCAGGTGTGACGTGCTGGCATGAAAGTTGAGTAGAAGGTATATTTTTTACATTTGGGATTTATGTTGAATTTATTTTTTTTAAATGTTCCATTTTTTTATTTTTTTTTTGCTTTTTTAACCACAGTAACACCAGCTACTCACACTAACTGTGTGAATGAGGGGCTTAGGGCTGGGTTCTTTTGACTTAGCAATTACCCAGAATACCTTTGCAAATCCAAAGCAACCACCTTGGCACACACCACTCAGCACTCGCTCCTTGGAGAATGAAAAAAACACATATTTTCAATGATTTCTTTGCTAAATTTGCCAGGTATATGGTGGAAGTGTTGGAAAAACAAAACATTAATGTGGTTGATGAAAAGCAATACTTTAACAGAAAAAAAGTGCTTTATTTGATTTGTCCCTTGTTCAATCAGAAATCCTCCCTCGCCATGAGTTAATGGAGTTTTAGATTAGTACTGGCTATTCAGTAACCCCTCGCGTGGCTCAGTTCGAGATCCACCAAAGCAATTAACAAAAGAGTAAATTAAACCATTTCACACTTGTAGACGACATTCTACACAGCCAAGTCTGAGAAAAAAGTCCTCCTGAAAAGCTCAGTGTCCTCATAACCCATAAGTAATCCCAGGCAGGGAACAAATCGTCCCATTCAGATGGCCAGACGATTAAACCAGCTGCCAATGTCATTTTCAAAGACTACAATCTTGCTTTCAATGAGTTTGTGCCATTTATCTCTCTCCCTCATTCTCTATATAACTCAGACACACTTACATGGACAAAACTACATGTTCTTTCAAACATGTGCCAATGCATTTCAAAAGAAACACACTTTAAAAAAAAAAAATTATAAATAAATCACAACCACTTGCAAACATCTCAGCTTGCTTTCTCAATTGAAAGTGGCTATTTGAACAGACACAGACAAATAGCCGGATTGTATCTATCTAGCTGTGTTATCCATACAAAGACACCTACCTCAAGCTCAAAAGAGGTAAATAAATGTGTGCTGCAGATGTATGGACTAAGAGGTCAGATACACTGCAGTCTTATATTCCCATTCTGTAGAAAATTAATGAAAATGAACGCAAAAAGGCTTTCATTTAGGTTATGCAGCTTGCATGACACCTCGATGCACTAATAAAAGCCTGATTCATTAGGTAAATATTTATTCAAGCATTTTGTTTGTGAAATGTCACAGACTGGGAAAAAACATGTGGCTGTCATCATGTACACAAGATACAGTAAATAACTGTAATTTGGATCAGGTACTTTCTATTATAATAATACATCTCTTCAGGCTCTAGTCACTGCAAATTCACATCGAACTCTCTCGTTCTCGCTCCCTTTCTCTCTAATAAGGTTAGCGGTGTCACTAAGAGCAATATGCCTTCTCTGTAATCCCTGAGCTATTACCCATGAGATGTCTGCAGCCATTAGAGCTCCGTGATGGAAGCTAATTCAATGTGGACTTTTCTCTTCCGTCCGCTCCCCTGCACTAGAGAGCTCTGCCTCACACACAGCCAACAAAACACAAGACATAATGTCAGATGCGTAAGTGTACACACACACACACCAAAATCTACCTCGCATTTACCATTAAGGAATACAACCACTGACAATTATGTTGCCAGACGGACACTCTTACAGTGTTAGCAAAACTAACATTAAAATGACATTAAAGTGCTTTAAAATACTACAAAAATAGCTCTAAATACTTTAAAATAATACTAATAATTAGTAGCAGCAGTAAAAATAAAAAATTCATAGAAATAAACAATATTATATATAATAACACAAAATTATATAAATTTGAATAATTCGAATAATAATTCGAAAAATTTGAATTTTGATTTTTTTTTAATTATATTCTTTTTTTATACAATATCAAATTTTTTTAGAAGGAAAAAAAATCCTACATAGCATCCTACATTTCCTAGCATCACCCTGCAGTCGGTTCACCTATCTGCCTGTGAGCACAATCCAAATAACCTGAATTGAATTAAAGCAGGTGAGCCCAGAGTGAGGGAGGTAGAAAATTCAGGTCGGGTCTCACAAGAGGACAAGTAGGGGGCTATTATAGAATCAATTATTTATTCAGCTTGATATATAATTATTCCAGCATTTCAAGCACCTGATAAAATGTTGCCAGGGGAGGGAAGTGAACGTTTGCAAATCTACTTTGACCCTTCTTCTACCTGCTATAATGAAAATCCCAGTCAGCATTCCAACGTAATTAAACTTGGGGACAGCCAGCAGAATTGATGGTGAATTTCACCTCTCTCCCAGTGTCATGCAAGAAGCTATTAATTTCTGACCGGTCGACACGGTAACATTACATTCGGCTCATAACATTGGAATTAAACAATAATCGAAACATGCGTGCGGGACCCAGAGGAAAAAGAAAGTGCTAAAGCCAGACACCAGCAGAGAATGACTAAAGAGAGAGAGAGGAGACCAGAGATATTCAGGAATACATATCGCAGCCTGCGTTACAGTGCCAATTTAGCATGTAGTGTTTTTGTATAAATGGTGCAAACAACAAAAATTGCCAGCTAATGGACCTAAGCAGAAAAACAAGTCTTCTTAAGGCTCATTCACCCTCTTTAATAAGAGCATCCTGTTCATATCAAGCCTCCGCTACGCTAGAGGATAAAGAAGCCATTTGCCAAATGGCTGGTAAACACGATCTGCGATAGCCGTTGTCTTGAGACAAAGTCCAAAGTCAAGAGTGTCAAAGATCAACCCCAGGCCGGCTAGCATCATCTGCTAGAGCCAGTGAGGATATTAGTAGAAAATTGTTAATTAACATCCCTTTCACTGTGCAAATGACCAGTACATAACAGTCTGTATTGGGAAAAAAAAGTACAGACTAGTAGGAAGGCAGTAATTAGCCACAATGACTTAGCATAATCTAATATTAGCAGGAAGGAGATTTCTGGTAGGGGCCGAAGGGTAATTTTCAAATACATTAAGCTCAACCAAGCCGCATCCCACACGTCCACAGAGACGCACTTTTTACGTCTGCATCGCTCGTCTTTAATGCTTATTAATGAGATCATAATCTTAGCTTTTTCAATTGCAAGCAGTCAGATTTGCAGGTCTTCTGAGATTTCTCATATAGGGGGCCCAGTTGACTAAATTAGCGTTTTTATCATGCTATTTTATAGCATAGCCATTAAAAAAATGTTTGCATATTGAGGACTGCTTGAGTTAATTAATGAGTGAACAGATCGTTAGGACTGTGTGGCGTCAGTGTTGGACATCTGGAAAGCATCGTAAAAGGATGGTGGGTTTTGCGGAGGGTGCAGAATGGTGGATTTTACGGTGACCTCTATAAAAGGGGGTGAAAGAGTCGAATGGGTTTTAATGCCTCGAATGCTCGGTGGTGGTTTCAGTTGCTTTGGCCAACATGCACGTCTCCATTAAAAGCGATATATTGTAAAAATGGCTGTGGCAGCAAGTCCTCCTGCAATTTTCTGTGGTTAAAATGTCATAGCTGTTGCCTGCCAGTGTGCAGCACATTCTCCAAGATGCTAGAGGTGACAAATTTGAGACCAGCTTGTGTCATTTGCCAATCATGCCTCCCTTCTCCACATTACAGTATTTTCTGTCAACTCTACATGATCAAAAGTGATAAACAAGGCCAAAAATAGATAACTCTGAATGGAATAATGTCTGATTTGGAATGTGCCTAAAGCTCTGTTCACATTGAAAGATGCATGTGCTCTGACAGTTGGGATGCTAGGTGTTCTCACTTATGTTGTTCATTAGCACTTATGAATTACATTAGCAGATGTTATTCTATGTTGTTGCTAAAAATAAATGTTCTAAAGGAAAAATATTGTATTGTATTGTATTGTAAAATATTGTATCGTGTATCTTGTCAGTGTGTGCACTTGCTTGGCCATTTGTAGTTGATAAACAGGAAAGTGGGTCCAGCTGAATTGAAGTGATGATTTGTTGGATTGGTATAATAAAGGTTATTATACCGCGGCAGCGGTCGCGGCAGTCGTCGTGTGAAGCCCTCTTAGTGTGAAGACCAAAGAGTGTAAAGACCATCGACTCTACCGTGCGACTCCACCGGGCAGGGACACCGGCAAGGGATAGTAGTATTGCTTTTTATTAAATTTTTTCATTGATATGTTTATTATTGAAATGTTGTTATATGCATGTGTCAATTTTATTTAATTTCTTTATTTTCTTAAATATGTGGGTAGATAGTATTTATAGAGTTGTAACTTTTTAGTTTTAGTTACTTTTTCTTATTTGTAAGTCGCTTTGGACAAAAGCGTCTGCTAAATGACAAAAGTAAAGTAAGTAAAAGTATATAAATACAATTGGTGCATAAAATACATAATATCAAAGACACTGTGTGAACTGGGCGTTAGTTTCTATTTATTTCTTGTTTGGACATCTATTTTGAGCAATCAGTTTGCAATGAGACAGCACTAAATTTGAGAGTGTAAAAACTTTAAAATGTTTGAGATTAATAATATTTGATATAAATAAATATAAATAATATATAAATTACTTTATTTGGCAAGGGTGCATTGAATTGACCAGAAGTGACAGTAAAGACTTTTACAATGCTTTAAAATATTTATTTAAAAAGAAAATGCTCTGTTAAACTTTCTAAATGAAAAAAGCATCATGGTAAAAAATAAATAAATGTTTATTGAGCACCAAATCAGTATATTAGAATGATTTCTGAAGGATCATGTAACACTGAAGACTGGAATTATGGCTTCTGAAAATTCAGCTTTGCCATGAAATTTTAAAATACATGCATTTTAAAATCTAATAATATTTCACAATATTAATGTTTTACAATATTTTGATCAAATAAATGCAGCCTTGGTGAGCATAAGAGACTTATTTTAAAAACTTTCACGGACTAAAAACCTTAGGGCTAGTTTTACGAAACAGGGCAAATTAGCGCAATCCCAAAACAGCATCGATGGGAGTGGAAATTTGCTAACTAACCTCGCACAAATGAAAGAACACAGACCAAGTTCTCATTTACATATCGACCAACACAATATACCAAGCGCAGCACAAATTAGCGTAAATAATGGCGTAAATACCAGTAATTTGACGAGTGCAAACGTTAGTAAAATGCGTTGCGTGATTCGTTTGAACACTCTCCTCCCATAAATTTTGCGTCTGAAAGGGAAACTCCTGCAAATGCATATTCAGTAAGGTCAGGCGCAAAAATAACTGTGTCCACACCTTTTCAGAACTAATTCTTCACTGCGGATCTTTAGTAAAATCTAGCAGTACTATTTTAATGCCAAAAAAAGGGTTTGCGCTGGCAATGAACAAATAAGCAATGAACAAACTCATGAACTTTTTATTCAAATCTTTAAAAAGGGTCTTGTTCTCTCACACAAACAATTTTTGACATGATTGTTAAAAAATATTCCTCCTTCTCATTCTGCATCACTTGGCATTACTTAAAAATCCTCTCAGGCCTTCAAAGAACAAACGTTCACGCTAAAGACGATTCACACAGGTGACGTGTCTTGAATCTGCCATTGCTGTGGGAGGTGTTCGGGCTGATTTACAGCTAAATTTCCCCATAATATGCATTAATAATCCCTGACACAAACGACTGAAAGACAGCAGAGGTTTATAAATGTCCTTGATTCTACGAACACGCCAATATAAACGTCTTGTTCCCTTGTGTACATAAATTCGGCGAATCAACTTACTTAAGTCACCAGCCATGAATATAAATTTGTTTGATTAGACTCTCAACAAACATTGAAGCGAATATCTTTTATAATGGAGGAGTTCTCCGAGCTAGCATTTGCTACCGTCAGCCTGGCATCGATACCCCAGAGGACTCGGAAATGTCAATTGTCTGTAATTAGAAAGCTGGCATATTCATTCACGAGGCTTTGTTTCCTTGTCACGGAATCCGGGTCCTTATGGTCTTTTCATTAGCCATATTGTTTATCAACTATATATGTGTGTGTGTCTGTACCGCTTGAGACACAATCAACCCTTACGAAAAGAGTGGTTTGATTACACACCGTGTGAAGTCGCTTAAATTACGAGTCATTGTTAGAAACACAGAGAACTGATTGAGGTGGAGAGATGAAGGGTTTTAGGGGAACTTCAGAGGGAGTTGAAAGAAAGCAAGGAGCAAAGAGAACAATGATCTCCTTACTGACACGGGTGCCAGAGGCTGAGCAAGAGAGAGGGCAGGGCTCAACTCTCCATCTTCTCCGGATTAAAATTAAAAGGGTCTGCTAGTTCATCTTCTGTCTGTGGGGGATCTGGATTCTCTAGTGGCTCTCAGAAGCTCTGGGTGTCTTGAGGAGACGAAAATGAAAATTAATGCTGGGGCTATAGCTCCGTGCCTCCCTCCCTGCACTTAACAGGACATCTGCTGTGCCCACATACCCATGCCTTTTATCTACCTTAGCAAGTGGGGCTGTGCTAAATCTACATATTTTCAATGAGTTTTCGGTGGGTTGTCAACTAGTCTTAAAGGGTTATTTCATCCAAAAATTATTTACTTTTTTCAAACTTGTACAACCTTCTTTTGTCTTCTGAACACAAAAGAAATTGTGAAGCGTTCCATCGGTTTGGTTCTTGCAATGAAAGTCAGTGTTGGTTTGGACACCACTGACTTTCATTGTATAGACCAAAAAAAAAAAAAACCTCAAACTACCTTCTTTTGTGTCCCACAGAAGAAAAACTCAGTTCGAAACAACATGAGGGGAAGTAAAGGGTGACTGTGGTGAACTATCTGTTTAAAGGGGTCCTATTATGTCCTTATTTTACAACCTGTAATATAAACCTCGGGTGTCCCCAGAATATATCTGTGATGCTTCAACATTTAACAATACCTCTTTTTGGGTGGAGGCAAGAACATGCAGTTCCCTTCCAGGAACGTCGAGCTGCGTCGGAAGACGCTAGGGGAACGCCATCAGCGTAACCGACGCTCTGAATATCGTCTACACCTAGTCCGATAGAAGGGCGAGGCGTCACGGGCGGAGTGACGTCACGACCAGGAAGTATATAAGCACGTGAGGCAGAGCCCGCGTCAGCTTTTTGTCATTCAGCAAGCGCTCTGTGTGTTGTCAGTCCATATCTGTTTGTGAGTCTTATTTAGTGTTGTATGTCCTGAAAAGAAATTAGACATCCCTAAAGCCAAGACCAAAACAGGGGGCGATCCTAGATCGCGTTTCAGATTGTGTGCTAGTCCACTGCCTGCGTTATGAAAAAAAAAAGCATTATGAGCGGGGACACACATGATCTGTGCGTGGTCTACCTGAGTGCGGAGCGCGAGGCAGCGGCTCTCGAGGGAGCTGACTGCCCGCATTGTGAGCGGCTCTCGCTGCGCACACTCCGCACTCGGAGGGCTCTCTTCGAGAAGAGAGTCTTTGTGAGCTCCCCGCGTGGTGCTGGCCCCGCTTTTGCCTAGGCAGAGCGGCGGCTGCGCTCGTGGGACTCACAGGCTGATTTGGCGAACGAGAGTGAGACGGGAAGGTCCCTATCTCCTCCCGTATCCGTCAGATCTGGCGCCCCGTCTCGCGATTCGGAAGCGGTCTCTTCCCCCCGAGACGAGGGCTCAACGCTTCGTCTGTCTTCCTCCGAGGAGGTTGACGTGACGAGCGTTGATGAGGTTTCGCCGCCTCTGTCGCCCCAATTTATATAGAAGGAAAGCGAGCTCTCCACGCGCTGTCGGCCCCGCTTTTGTGCAAAAGAAAGATAGAGCGGTGGCTGCGCTCGCGCGGCTCGCAAATGGATCAAAACAAATCCAGCGCCCGCTCTCTGTGCTCGGAAGCGGTTCTCTTCCCCCAGAGAGAGGGCTCGTCGCCCCGCTTGTCTTCCTACCGAGGAGGTGGATGAGAAATGATGAGCGTTGTAAACTCTAGTGTTGCACAAGCACAAATAAAGCCAGCCCCACTCTGTCGAGGCAGAGCGGCGGCTGCGCTCGTTGGGCTCGTAGAGAAAAAAGGCTGATCTGGCTGGCGGGCATATAGAAGAGAAGAGAAAAGAAACTATCTTCTCCCGTATCCACCAGATCTGGCGCCCCCGTCTCGTGGTTCGGAAGCGGTACTCTTCCCCCCGAGACGAGGGCTTGACGCTGCGTCCTCCGAGGAAAAGGGATGTGACGAGCGTTGACGAGGTTTCGCCGCCTCTCTCGCCCCAGTGTGAGGAGCCACAAGAGCCTTCAGTTTCCCCCGATCTCCACCGAGGTGTTGAGATCGCGGGTGGAATCTTTGAGGGCAGATGGTATGCGCGCTCTCGAAACTCAGGCGGCTGCTGGGCGGGCGCAGCCTCCTCCGCATACCAGCTCCTCGCGCAGCAGGTCCTGACGGGCGAGCCCCAGGACCGCGGAGAGCGACCCCTACTGGGGTGGAGCGGCTTGCACCGCGGTACACGGTGACCGTCTCCCCTCGGTGCTCTCCGGGGATTTGTCTGTCAACCCTGCAGTTCCAGGGCACAGCAGGTCCCAGCGAGTGTTTTTCTCAGAATTCCCCGCCGGTAGTGACTGCGGGCCTGAGAAACTCACCTCAGTTGCCAGAGACCGCGTCTCCCTCCGAAGCTCCGCAGCGAGACAGCGGTCTGGCCATTTCTCGGACACCAGAGGTCAGTTTCGAGAGCCTGATTCCCTTAGTAGACCATTGGGCAGTGAGCTGCCGAATGCGTCTCTTTGGGCCCTGCCTGGCAGGGTCTGGTTCGTTCAGAGGTCCTGACGGGCGAGCCCCAGGACTGCGGAGGACGACCCCTACTGGGGTGGAGCGGCTTGCACCGCGGCACACGGTGACCGTCTCCTCTCGGTGTCCTCCGGGGATCTGTCTGTCAACCCTGCAGGTCCAGGGCACAGCAGGTCCCAGCGAGTGCTTTCTCAGAATTCCCCGCCGGTAGTGACTGCGGGCCTGAGAACCTCGCCTCAAGCGCCAGAGACCGCGTCTTCCTCCGGACTTCCGCAGCAAGACAGTGGTCTGGCCATATCTCTAACACCAGAGGTCAGTCTCGAGAGACTGATTCCCTTAGTAGATCATCTAGCGGCCAGGCAGCGGCTACCAGATGTGTCTCTTTAGGTCCTGCAGACGGTAGAGCATGGTTATTCCATCCAGTTCGATGGGCCACCTCCGCCGTTCAACGGGGTTTGCGTGACTACGGTCCGCCCCGAGCAGGCTCTGGTTCTGGGACAAGAAGTCGAGAATTTAGTAAGGAAGGAAGCCATCGAGTGGTTCCTCCTCACGGAGTTGTCGCCGGCGGCTCAGCCGGCACTTCATTGTTCCAGAGAAGGATGAGGGGCTGAGGCCCATACTGGATTTGGGGTTCTGAACCACTCAGCCAGAAAGCTGAAGTTCAAGATACTCACTGGCAGACAGATCGTGTCTCAAATCAGGTCCGAGGACTGATTTGTCACGACAGACCTCTCCAGTTACCCATCCTTCCCTTTCACAGGGAGTTCCTGAGGTTCGCTTTTGGGGGCAAAGCGTATCGGGTTCCTCCTCTCGGCCTTACACTCTCACCCCGCACTTTCACTAAGTGTGTGGATGCGGCACTAGTCCCGTTGCGACTGCAGAGCATCTGCATACTCAATTGCATCGACGATTGGTCGATCCTCGCTCAATCAGAGCGGGTGGCGATTCGGCATCGAGGTGTCGTTTTCGCCCACGTGAAAGATTTGGGGGTTAAGACTAAACGCCGAGGAAAGTGTGCTTTCTCCAGCTAGAGAACCACTTACCCAGGCGTAGTGAGGGATTCGACCACGATGCAGGCTCGTTTGACCCCTGCTCGGATCGAGTCGATCCTCACGGCAGTCAAGAGAGTGCGAGAAGGCCAGCCATTCACTGTCAAGCAGTTTCAGAGACTGCTTGGGCTCATGGCAGCTGCGTCCAGCGTGACTACTTCTGGCCTGCTGTACATGACGCCCCTACAGTGGTGGCTCAAGACCAAGGGGTCTCCCCGAGGGGAGACTTGCTCCGCGCTGTCTAAGTGTCACGCCGCTGTCCGTGCCTTAGACATGTGGAGGAATCCTTGAGTCTTGTCTCAGGGCCCGTGATGGGAGCTCCTTGTTGCCGCGTTTCGCTAGCGACGGACGCTTCCCTCACCGGCTGGGGTGCGGTCATGAGTGGCCACCCTGCCCGCGGTCTGTGGAGTGGTCGCCACCTACGTGGCATATCAACCAGCTAGAGATCCTAGCCGTGTTCTGTGTGCTCAGGCACTTCTTCCCAGACCCAAGAGATCACCACGTGCTGGTGCGAATATGGGATCAGACGTCCTGTCGAGACAGGGGCTGAGGCCCGGGGAATGGATGCTTCACCCCGAGGGGTGAAGCAGATTTGGAAGGCTGTGGCCAGGCACAGGTGGACCTCTTCGCCGCTTGAGAGTTAGCGCAATGTCCCCTCTGGTTCTCTCTAGCCCCTCCAGCTCCTCCGGGACTGGACGCTATGGTACAGACGTGGAGACCGAGGCTCCGTCCGTACGCCTTCCCCCCCGATCGCTCTGCTCCCGGGAGTTCTGGAGAGAGTGCGCCGGGACGAGGTCAGTCTACTGCTGGTAGCACCGTTCTGGCCGGGCCGAGTATGGTTCTCGGACCTGATTTCTCTTCTCGACGGCACCCCGTGGCCGGTGCCGATCGGGAGAGATCTCCTCTCACAGGCCGGGGGCACCATGGTGCACCCCCGCCTGGAGCTATGGAAGCTGTGGGTATGGCCTCTGAGGGGGCACAACTCATAGTTTCCGGTCTGTCAACCGAGGTTGTCGAGACCCTCCTCCAATCCAGAGCTCCCTCCACGAGGAAACTGTACGCCTGGAAGTGGAAGCTTTCACTTCTTGGTGCGGAGACCACCAGCTCGACCCAGTCAACTGCCCGATTCGCGCAGTTCTGGAGTTCCTGCAGGCCCGCTTCTCCGCAGGGTTAACCCACTCCACTGTTAAGGTCTACGTGGCAGTTATCTCTTTGTACCACGCCCTTAGCGGTGGCCAGTCAGTGGGCAGACACCCCCTAGTTACACGTTTCCTCCGGTGCGCTGAGGCTGAGGCCTCCGGTACGATCATGCGTCCCGACTCGGGACCTGGCTGTGGTTCTGAGGTTCGGTGCGAGCACCTTGAGCCTATCGAGGAGATAACAGATGGACTCCTCACCATCAAGATCGTCTTCTTGCTGGCCATCACTTCTCTGAGGAGGGTGTGTGGCCTTCAGGCCCTGTCTGCGGCCCCTTCGATGTTGACTGTGCGCCCGGTTTGGCGAAAGTCTTTCTCTACCCCTGTGCGGGGTACGTTCCGAAGGTTCCAACGGTCATACCACAGCCGGTCGTACTCCAGGCCTCTGTCCTCCTCCCTTCGGGGAGCCCGGCCAGGAGAGGCACAACTATATGTGTCCAGTGTGAGCACTGGGCACGTACATCCACAGAGCTGCCCTGTGGAGGAAGTCGGACCAACTGCTCGAGGGCCTTGGTCCGCCTAAGAGGGTAGGGCTTGGTAGCCCACTCTTAGTAAGTGATGTTGGATGCTGTCAATTTTGCTTACGAGGCCTCTGGGCTTGCCCATCCGTGGGAGTCAGAGTGCACTCAACCAGAGGTATGGCGGCCTTCAAGGCCTTTTTGGACAGATGTACCAATCAGGGCATCTACGACGCTGCTGGGTAGTCCACGCCCCTGACTTCGCCAGGTTACGACCTCGACATCCGAGCCACTACAGGCTCTTCTGTCCTCTTGGCCTGACATCAGGCAGGGACTTGTCAGTCTGGCGGCGTTGGTATAGCGTTCCCCTAGCGTCTTCCGACGCAGCTCGACGTTCCTGGAAGGGAACGAACCAGGTTACGTATGTAACCCAGGTTCCCTGAAGGGAACGAGAGCTGCGTCTCGCAGCCATACTTCCGGCATCCCTGCCAGCGCTTGCTTCATGACATGAAGCTGACGCGGGCTCTGCCTCACGTGCTTATATACTTCCTGGTCGTGACGTCACTCCGCCCGTGACGCCTCGCCCTTCTATCGGACTAGGTGTAGACGATATTCAGAGCGTCGGTTACGCTGATGGCGTTCCCCTAGCGTCTTCCGACGCAGCTCTCGTTCCCTTCAGGGAACCTGGGTTACATACGTAACCTGGTTCGTTTTTTGTGTGTCTCTTTAAATGCAAATGAGCTGCTGCTCCCCGCCCCCTTTTCTGCCATACATTTTCCTGAGTGCACAGACAAAAAGCACGCTCTTTCAGATAAACGTCAACTGTCAAATACACACAAATTTCACAAAAACACAGTCGTTATGTCTGTTAATGTAAACAGCTGCATTAGTATATTAGATCTTGGACATGGGGACAACATATTACTAACGCAACTCAACCAGGCCTTGCCCTCTCTTATTTTTTGTATATGCCTTCAATGGGAATTATTTAAATGAGGGATATTGTGACGTACTATATGTACCCAGATGAAAAATCAGGACTATAATCGAGGTTTTTGAGGGAAGTTGGAAATTAAAAAATATATTGAAGAATGTTTTATATTTATATAAATGTTTATAAACATTATTTCAGTCGTTCTACTTCAAAATTTTATATTTAAGTAAATGTCAACTGCAGATCTTTTGAAACTAATTGGGAAATTTACTAGCAATTTCTGAGGGAAACCTGTTTTAAAGCCAGTGATTTTTCAGTGTAGGTCATGTGACAGTGAATACATGGTGAATATACTAAACAAAACATGCTTTTTTAACAGTCGTGACATTACTTTAACCAAGTGTAGTACCTATTAGACAGTATGCGATTTTGCAGCTCAAGACTTGAAATAGATGGGTAGGGAAAGCGATAACAGACCTAATAAAAAGAAAGACCTGTGGATCTTGCATAATAACGGTAACATTACTCACAGCGGGCATTTTGAAGTCTGTAATTGTCTAATTGAGGGTGTTGAATTTGTTACACAAATTGAGTTTTAATAGCTGTAAAAGAACGGCAGCTCCTCAGATAAAGTTTTCCATGTTGACAACACACTAAAACCCTCTCTAAGAGTTTGCATTTCGAAATTAATCCTCTTCAAAGCACTGCTGCAAAAAAAAAAAAAAAAAAAAAAAAAAAAAAAATACTACAGTTAATGTTTAAAACACATCTACATGCACTAGATGATTTAAAAAGACAGATGACTAGTTGATGATCTAGAACATCCCTGTTACCAGTGAGCTACAGCCACAAAAATGTGTTTGAATCTGAAGGCATAAAAGACAGAGAGAGACAAAGAGAAAACCTCTCAGTGCTACAGAGAGGAGCAGTGAGAGTCTAACTGAAAGACATCCTTCAAGGCTGAGGAATACAATACCAACATTAACGTGCATCTGTAAAATCACCAAGGGAACTGACACTTTTAACTGGTGTCTGTCAAGACACTTTATCAGAAAACCTTCCTATTAAGTTGGGAAAGCAACACTGGGGGAGAGAAAGAGGCTGAGCAAAGCTAAAAAGGAAAAGAGTACTCACTATTGTATTCAATTCATTTATTTGTCTGATGAAAAATGGCTGTAAAAGACAAATCAGCACAACTGATTTCAACATTGATAATAATAATAAATGTTTCTTGAGCAACAAATCAGCATTTTCGAATGATTTCTGAAGGATCATGTGACACTGAGGTCGACCGATATGGGTTTTTCTCTGGCCGATGCCGATATTTACAAATCAGGTCAGCCGATGGCTGATATATGATGCCGATTTTTGGCCGATATGTTTGGCCGTTTTTTCCCCCCTTTATCTCATAAAAGAGAGTTTGAGTAAATGATGAGGCCATTTGTAGGGTACAAGGTAGTAATTCATAGTAATAATATATGGCTAAAAACTTAAGCACCTTCACAAAACAGTTCTGAAGCATGCTTTTTGTTTATGTTTGCTGACAGACACCAGCGTTTCCCACAGACTTGCAAATGCAAATTCATTCTCTGCCAACAGTAGGTGCTGTTGTAGCAGCAAAAGTATTGCACTTTCCCTTGTAATGGCTGTAATAAAATAAGCTCTGAGCTCACAAATGCTACTTTTCAGGCATTACAGGAAAGACGAAATGAAAATGGCATCTAAGCTTTTCTGAAGACGGTTGGTTCTGTTCAAAGATACATTCATATAAAAACACCCACACTGCATTTTAATTTGGAAAAATCTTTTGGAAAAATCTATTTGCGGCAGTCAGTCTTGATACTGTGACGAGCCACCACAAATAACGCAATGTATGGGAAACACTGGAAACTGCTATGTGTCAAATGGCCATAATCTAAGTGATAACAAAAATAAAATTCACACATATTACACAGCCTGCTGCTCATAACTGCTTCTGCCCACAGATGCGCCTACCTAATAAATCAGCCTAATTTGCACCACAATCGGCTGATGTCGATTAATTAAAAATCATAGGAGACTTTTTCAAAATCATGCTTTACAAATATAGCCTTTGCATTGGAACTATTACGTTCTAAATAAATAAAAATAGATTGACATAACTTCTATCAAGCATTTAATTTACTAGATCATCCAATAAATCATTATTATTTAATTATAAACTTTTATAAGCATATGGAAGATTCTTCACAGTAAAAACACTATAAAATCTAATTAGCTGAAAAAGTTTGTGTAAAGTTTTAAGGATATTGAATTGTTTGTCTCGGTTTCTGATGACAACATTGCATGTGAGAAGTGCAAGTAGTGTGTGTGTGTGTGTGGAGTCTTATCTACATTTGCACTACATCTATTCATTCACAAGACATTTTTATCCAAAGTGAGCGACTTAAAAGTGAGAAGGCCTATGCCTCAAATCTATTATTATCTATTGAAGGCAATTTGCACCACCTGCCAGCGAAGGTACAACCTTTGATACAAATTTACAGTGAATATCTGCCCTATAATCAACAATCAACACATTCTGAATGTGTCGTGTACTTATTACTAATAAAACACAAAGAATTATATGTTCCACTAGAAAACTGCCACTTGAGTAGCTACATTTGTTGATCGCACTGAGGTCTCCCACACATCCCATCTGAATTCAAGCCTGAGCCATCACTGTTAGACAAACACTGTTGCTTGGTGGGATTGGAACGGAGCTAAGCTCTCACAGAGGGAGGTTTCTGGTGTGGGGAAAATGGCAAGGATTTCCTTCTGCATCCTTCAAGAGGGGCTGGCATACAGGGGGGATTTTCTCAGCTGAGAGAAGGAGAGAGGCGCTGGTCCGCTCATAGGGACACAAAAATCCTCTTTGCAGTCCTCATTGACAGTAGCAGTACCGCTTGGCAACTTTGTAACAGCTCATGAGAGAAGGTGGGAAAAGGAAAGCAGGAGGGGAAACCTTTAGACAGGTGTTTAGCCCATGTCCTGAAGCCATGATTCTTTCACACAAGGACAGATTTACTGCCTCTCAGCTTTCGACATTTTCCTGACAAATGATGCATGCTGGTCATGTAAACATGGTACAAAAACCTCACAAATTACATCTCAGCCAAATACGGAGGCTGTAAAACAGCGCTTTATGTTACTGAATCACGCATGTGGGCAGATGTAAACATCACATTTCATGACATAGCTTTTTGTTTGCTTAATAGCACATGGTAAACGCCAGAAGGGAAGATAATAAAGATGAGATTGTTTTCAGTCATAGCCATGTGTTTATGATCGCACTGCCTGTGTTTTCATGTGAGCATGTTTGTTAGTAATAGGTGCTACACACAGGTGAGTGGGCTATACAAACCACCTGTAGTAATGCACTCATCCCACTATATGCACACTAGACACTTTCTATAAACACTCCCTGCTACAAAGACTCAATAAGAAAATGTTTCCTTGAGCATTGCACTACAAAATAATGTTTACTTGAGCATTGCACTACAAATCTTTTTGCACTATGCGCTGCTTCCCACAAAATCTCTCTTTAATCTGCACAACAATTTAATGTACAAAATATATATAATTTTTTTATTTATTTTTTTCTCACAATTTCATGTACAAATATCTCTTTTGCATAATTTCATGTACAGTATTCATGTAAAGTTCTTGTACAGTCTCAGTTTGTGTATGTCTAGGCAACTAGGTATAGTAGTTATAGTATTTATAGTATATGTATAGTCTATTTTTGTCTATAGTCAGAAGCTCTATTGTTTTTTTGTTTTTTGTTTTTTTTTCTTATACTTGCATTGTTGTATGTTTATCTTATGTTTAACTAGTATGTAGCACCGTGGTCCTGCGAGACATGACATTTCGTTACACTATATGTCCACACATGTAGCAGAATGACAATAAAGCTCAATTTGAACTTGAACTAGTAGCACACAGCTGAAAAGAAGAGCATATGTTGTGTTCTGGATGCTGATTTTCTGCATGGGATGCTAGTGTGCCCAGGAGACTTACTAACTATGTAATCATCATGAATGTAACAAATCGGGTTCCAGTAAATTATTTTTACTACTTAGATTTAGAAATATTTAGAAGAAGGAAATGCAATTCCAATGCCAAAAGATGAGAATGTTATATAATAATAAATTTTTTTTTAAATAAAATTAAAACAATACTTGCAAAAGATGTATTTACACTGACTTTAAATCTTTTTAGAGGTTGCATAAATGCAATCCAACAATGAACTTTAAGTATAAACAACAATCCTAAACAAACATTTTAGTAACACATTTAATTTATTAACTTGATGAGAAGTGAGAAGTCTATATAAAAACTCAAAATGTGCATCTTTAGCATTGTACTGAACAACAATTTCTCTCTGATTAAAAGACTGTGAATTGATTAAAAGAATAGTTTACTATAAGTTTTTCGATTTTAACACAGGGACCATTGTTGGAACTAAATGCCATTAATTTCGGTGGGGTTAGTTTATTAAAAAAATGTTTAAACTGGTTCCTTACCCAATACTTGAATGATTTCAATGGGGGGTGTTTACCTTAAAAAAATGAATTAACAAAATATAGGAATTGTTTTTTTCACTCTGACTTTCATGTTTGTTTGTTTTTTCTCACTTAAGCTTTTATTAACCCCATTAACCCTCTTTTTATGAAGGACAGATTTTCCAGCACAAACCAACCTGGACTCATGCTGGTTTAAGCTTGTCTTTTCAGCAGAGCAGTCTATGAGCAGAAGCCCACATATACGTGGCATCTCATCCCAGTGTCAATTCAAAGTGTGGCGTTAATCCTACGAGCAGCTGTCCAGAGTTATCCACTCGCCTCATGCCCAGTCATGCCCGCTTTCCCTCTAACACTCCTCTTCTCTCCACACACTTCATCTGCATTGTAGAAGGGATTATGCCATGGTGCTGAAAACTTGTCTAAACAAAATACATTCCCAGCTCCTGGAATCCAGTAAGACTGTTCTGCATGTAAACTAACCAGGATAATTCACTGTCAGTTTACAGCGTTGGCAGAAAAGGGAAGCCGACTCTAATCTGGTTTGTCTGCTTAAGGGAGAGTGACTCTGGACACGATTGGGAGAGGAATCAAACCCACACAGACTCCCGACCCAAAACTGCCGGCCCTGAGGGGCCTCAAAACACATCGTCACGCAACCAAATCAAATCAGTAGTGAGAGGCAGGCACACACACACACACACACACACACACAGAGTGACAAAGTTGGAGAGACTGGAAACGAAGAAGAGGGGAAAAAAGGTTGAAAAATATTTTGAGGATAGATGGAAGCCAGTAAAGGAGTTAAAAGAAGTGAGGGAGATAGAGAGAAGGAACCGAGCAAAACAACAAAGCCAAAGTGCAGCACAGAAGAAGATGAGTTGAGTTAAAAGAACGGGGATGGAATCAGGAAGGAGCACTTTAGACCAATAAATCACTCACAGAGAGCCCCTCACTGAGACCGTAACACTGAGAGAACTACGACAGCACTTTAAAGCAACTCATTCCCTAAATGTCTGTCTATACCATAAAAGACTTCAAAACAAGAACTCTCTGTTTGTACAGTGAGAAGTATGCATGCTTATGATGCACAAAAGTGGTTGATTCACAGGGCAGCTGGTTTGAATTGGGATTTTTAAACGGCCAATGCTGGTAGGTCTACGGAAAGGATATTGACTGTTAGTCGATATACAGACATTGGGGTACATCAAAAGTCTTAGACCACACTGAACATTTGATGACCACACTGAGCCTCTGTTACAGCAGGGCACAATCATATCCTGAAGCTCCATCAGCCGACAGCAGGGGCACTGAGGACGGGCAGGGGTGAAGGAGAGCTCCACCTGGGCAGCTGAGAACCACATGAAAGGAGGAGGAGAACAGAGTGATAGGAGGAGAGCAGAGCAGTAACATTCACCTAGGCCTCTATTTCAAGGCGGTCCTCTTACCTGGCCTCACAGCAACATCACAAAAATCACAAGCCCTTCCTGTGAGAAAAGGAGAAGAGGATATTTCCAACATGAGTCTGACAGCTCGATCTCATGCCCAGCGGTACAACCCAAAATCTACCGCCGGACGAGGGCAGTGCTGGATGTGAAAGGGGATTTATTTCCAATCAGATCACATTCCTTTCAGGTGGGTATGTTTAGTTATCGCACAATTCAAATTGGATTTTGATTCAGGGACTTACAAATTATTTAAGTTAAAAATAAACTATTGATCAATTTGTTTTTAAATATTTATTAAATTAATATTTACTCACTCAGATTTTCTATTTATTTGTTTGACAGCAAAGAGGAAAAGGCCTCTAGCTTGAAGTGAAAGTGATTTTAAAAGTTTGCATTGGCATTGCAAATTTTGGTACTCATCTAAAATAAGTTTCATCCAATACATGCTTTTTCAAAATAATAATAATAATAATTGATTCTAAATGTAAATAGTTGTAATAAATTCTATAATCATCATTAATGTTGAAGTGTAAACATTCTTTAAAATTATTAAATTATGATTTTTTTGTGCATCAGTGCTTTTGCCAAAGCATCCCGAGTAAAAAGAACAAAAAACGCACAGATCAGATCTCCAAAAAAGCTGAACCATCAGAAGATGTGATATCTGCCATGCCGGCTTCTTTTCTCCCCTTGAGCGTTTCTTTTTTACAGTTTAATATATTGTTTATTGCTCTTATAGCGGAGTCCATTAGTATGCAGAGACGTGCGTCCACGCACACAACAGGGATTAGATAACCTCACACTTCATGACATCTTCCTCGATACGCAGTGTGAATAAAGCGGCAGAATCTCTCCGCAGTCTGTGCATGCAGGAAAGCACAGTCAAGCTCGCCTTTATTTTTTGCCTAACTAATAAAAACAGACAGGCAAAGGCCACTCGCCCTCCTCTGAGGAGAGTTTATTTTGATTTTGATTTAAAAAGACTCTGTCTGTATTAGTCACACAGCCGCGGGGCTGCGCAAAGACAGGCATGACAGAAGAAAACGAGGAGGAGGAGAGGGTTAGGGAAAATTACGAAGGGCCGCTCGCTATTTTGACTGCATTGCCAAAACAGCCTGGCCGCTTCACAGAGCTAATTTCAAAGGAAAAGACTTGGACACACCGTGTAAACAGAGCACTATTTACATAGGGATTCCCTCAGACTAAAAGATCAGCTTTGAAACAGATTACAGGTGTGAACTCCCAACTCCTGCGTTACACTGATACCAAAGCCACAAGGTCCAAAGCTGATAACCGTGGAAGTGGTGACAAAACTTTATCGGTGGGGGGTAGCGAGAGAGCGTGTGTGAGTGAATGAGCGCACCGGTCCGTGAGAGACCATGAGCGAATGACTGAAAGCGTGCGGTTCGGCGCACGAGCCAAGATGAGGCTCGATGAGCCGCCCCCGCAGCATCTGGAGGGCTTTTACCATTCAAACGCTCATATCGGCAAAGTTGCAGCAAGCCGTGGCACCATCCGCCTTTCTCTCATGCTCATCTTTCGTCTTCACCCTCCACATCATCCCTCTCCCGGGCTGTGATAAAAGCGAGGCTCCATTAGCACCCCCCTCTCTCTCTCTCTCTCTCTCTCTCTCTCTCTCATGGAAGCAAGCTGGAGATAGAGCAGCCCTGATGGACTGTAAATTGCAGGGAATGCTTCCTACTGAGAAAGAGTAGCAGAGAGAGAAAGGTTACACCGAAAAAGAGGGATGGTCACAGCCAAGATGCATGGGCTGTCAGAGTCACTAATCAACGCCATATTAATCACTGGATCACTGCCACTAGTTTGGACCTGATGCCTGGACTCAACCATTCAATAACCTTTGAGAACAACTGAAGGATGAGATGTGTATCACTGCTGAAGGACCCAAACATGGGTCTCGGATTATTTCTTCACACACACAAACATACATTTAATTTGTAAACATGTTATGGTGAAAACAACAGGAGTTGGCTTCTTACTGTTTTAACACATGCCTTATTTTTGTCCAGAAAAAAAATCAGATTTGCAGCTCTACTCTATATATACAGTATTAGATGTAGTCTCACAAACCACATTTTGGTCTATTTTGTATAAAAAAAAAAATCTGGTTCATGTTGTTTATTCTGCTACAAAGTGAACACTCATTTAAAATTATTGCACAGTGCTCTGTTCTGCAATAACACAGAAGATGATGAAGGAAACTGTTTATTTTGGTCCATCCTGATGAAAGTCCCGAAAGAAAGCAGAAAATGTGCTGTTCTTTTGCAAAACTCTTTTATTATTGCTTGATGCCATAAACTTTGGAATTTTTGCCTAATCCATCAGCTTTCTTTTCTTATAAGCCTGCTAACTACTGAACAACATTTTTAAAGCATTCTAAGAGCCAATTAAATAGAACTGTCACCGGTTATATGTGGATGCATTCAAAATCACATACTCTCTGAGAAAATGCGTATTTTGAACAAGTAATTACTTAAAACATTAAAAGAAACACTCTATATAATTCATGTAGAACGCATGTAATCTGGATGTGCTATATCTGTCATGTTGTCATTGTCATGTGAACAACCAGCATCGGATGTGTCGCTACACTGCCATTTGGGTAGTCGTGGCCTAATGGATAGACAGTCGGACTTGTAACCCGAGTCTCGAGTCTCAGGTCCGGCAGGGATTGTCGGTGGCGGGAGTGAATAGCCAGCGCTCTCTTCCACCTTCAATACCACGACTGAGGTGAGACCCTTGAGCAAGGCACCGAACCCCCAACTACTCCCCGGGCGCCAAAGCAATATGGCTGCCCTCTGCTCCGGGTGTGTGTACACTACTGTGTGTGTGCGCACTTGGATGGGTTAAATGCAGAGCGAGCACAAATTCTAAGTATGGGTCATCATACTTGGCCACACGTCACGTCACTTCACTCACTTTTATTTACAAATCCTCTCCCATGGCCTCATGGGATATAAAAGTGGATGCACACTTCAGAATCTCGATGGAAATAGCATCTGGTACTTTTTGCCTACTTTTTATATGCATGTTTGGATGCAACGTGTTTCACACTATGGAAAGCAAGCAGGAGCAAAATCTGTCTTTTTATACTGCATTTTAAAATCAGCATGAAACAGAGGTCGCGATCATCTATTCTTCACTATTGTAATGTATATCCAAGTATATATGAAAAAAGTAGGGTGAGACTTAATTTCGCTCATCAGGAATTTATGGGATTGCAGTTTGCCTTTGCTGCAATTTCATGTGAATGACAAGTCGCTATAAGAGAGGGATCATTGTCCCGCTTTGGCGCGGTTGCACACATTATGAGAGAAAGATGTTGTTGTGAGGGGGATGGGAAGTTAAAGGTTTTTAATAACAATTATTATGTGCAAAGATAAATCATTTATAAACAACACTTCAATATTCCATGAACAAATAAAAACGGTCAGTTTTGATTTCATGGTGACTTTAAGCCATGCCCTAAGAAAAACTCTTGTTTGTGAATAAACCGATTTATATTGTTTGTGTACACTTACAATACTATTGCACACACAACATACAGTGAGCTACAGTATATACTAAGATATGGTTATAATTATGGTCGTAGGTGTCATGTAAGAGCACAGGAAAGGAGTTTGCTAATAAGATATGCTCTTCTGCATACAGCAATATGCTTCCCAAGAATGTGAGAAAAATTTCCATATAAATTTGTTTATGACTTTACTATTTCAAGCAGAATTGTGTACACATAACATCAGAATATACACACATTCTCCTTTTCGCTGTAACACCTTAAAACACAATATTGTTTCCAAGGTCTTCAGTACAAGAGATTGAAACTTGGCTGAGATGCTTGTTTTGCCTTAAATATCTGCTGATCTGTTGAGCACATATTGCATTAATGATGATCTAATCTTCTTTTAACTTACAATATCCCATCAATATAATTTTTTTGGTTGGCATGTCTACTAAGCAGTTAGCACATCAATGAAAGTCTCAGAGTAGAACAGGTGTATTGACACAAAGACTTTTTACTTACAGTTCCCAAAAACCAGGACAATGGCATTTCTGCTAAATGCAGTAACCTCAGGCTCTCATTGTTTGCATTTTCACGAGCAGGGCCTCGAAAAAAACTACTTGTCTCCCATTTTGATCACTGTGTTTTGGGACAAGGACGATGGATGGATGAGTGCAGAATGTACAGAAATAACCACAGACCTTCTTAGTTAATAACCATGCAAAGGTCAACAAAGTAGCTGAGCCAGGACTGAAGAAATAAATAAATAATCCACAATAGGTTTGCATGAAACAAAACTTGTACAACCTGAATAAACCATCTGATTTTGAGAAATATATATTTTACCTTTAAAACATGTAAATGTCAGTCTTGTTAGTGTACAATACAACATAATAAGGCAATAGTTTATTACTGTAGAAAAAAAATAATAATAATAAAAACAGCAAAAAAAAAATTCAGAGAAACTAGAGAACGTTTTCACCCTCAGAGGGGCTGTAGTAGAAAAATGGAATAAAAATTAACTCTCATCGACCCCAAAATGAACTGTAAATGGAAGGGATTCACTGTCTCGCTCTGTACCTCTGGGTTGATTCGATTTAGCAGAGGAATAATTTAGATTCTTTAATTAACACAATGATTTGTGCACATAGCCATGTCTCATACACAATTGTTCATGCAGCCTTCTCCAAAAAAATAAGCAAACGGCACAAACATCCTTGTTTAACAGAAAAAGTGATTTTTTAAAAATCATTAAAATTACCTGGCAGAATTCACACAGGCTCATAGCACATGCTGCTTCCAAACACCTGGCAAGCTGCTTGTTAACACAGTGAGCGCATGCACACACACACACACACACACATATATATACAGGTGCTCAAAGGGAGAACTAGAGTGCGAGGTCTCTCTGGGTTTAAAGGTCGTGACCGCATCCCACTGGCAGGAGATTCTGAGGAGACCAGGTGTTTGTAAGGGTTGCAGGCTGTGCTGAAATAAACACCTCAAAACCAGTGAGAAAAAGAGGAAGGTGGGTATAGAGACACACTGAACAGTCTGGGGAATATGGTTATTTTAAATCTTGTCATGATTATACAATTACAGCCTTCAGACAAGCAACTGTCTGCAGTTCACTTGCTGTAACCTTAAGGGGAGGAGTTTAAAAATCAGACAACTTGGTGATGTAAGCCAATAGTCAAAGGAGGTGCAAATTATTGAGAAAAAAAAATGAATGAAGGATTATGAAGATTAATGTAAAGGCAAATTTGGGCTGTTGATTTAACGCATTAATTTACGCATTAAAATTTTTAACACATTTAACACACCCCAAACCTGTACGACATTTACACTGCATGCTGTTGCTTGCAGTTAACTGACTGTGTGATGTAACCTATTAGAATGCAGTTATATGTCTCTAATATTCAAGATATGAGGGCAAAAATGCCCCTGTATGTTTTTTTTTTGTCTTATATTGGTCATATAGTTTAGCAATATCACACAAACAAGTGTGCTGATTTTTTCCTGAATATCTGTGCAATTGCAAAAGTTCAATAAACAAGGCATTGTGTTTTAGACACGTTGTCACTATTGCTCAATTTCGAATATGAAAATAGTTCCTAACAAAGCCACAACAGAACTGTTAGGCTTTCTCGAGCAACACACAGCAATGTTTCACCACATTTTTTAACTATTCGAGTGAACCAATGATGAGCTATTCATAAAGACAATCACCTACTGTCAGTTTTAGTTTCATATTTAGAGAAATTTATTTTCGTTTTATCATTTTAAACCCATTAATGCCCATTTAAAACCTAATAATCTCATAGCATTATTTATACAATTCTAATTGCAGTGTAAATGCATTCATGGCACCTCTGAAAAGTCTGTGTAAATATACATAAATGTCAGATGCAGCTTCTGAAAAAAACTATTTCTGAAAAATATATATTTCTTTCTAAAGCTACTTTTTAATGTCTATTGAATGCTTTTCTCATTTAACACATTACATTTTATATTTTGGGGTGTCATTTATCAGTCCAAATTAATGTGTGATTAATTTGATTAATGATCACATAGTAATTAATTAGATTAAAATGTTAATTAATTTATAGGCCTAATACTGTATAATATATTATGTATAATTTATTTCACAATGCATATAATGTTTATTAGTTATTGTGTCAAGAACATAAACAAAATCATAATTAAGCATTGCTTCTACTACAGTAAAAAAAGTCTAACTATTAAAAAAGTCTAAAAAGACTACACTTCTCCATCCATAATTGGCAAAAGGAACAAAAATAAATATATTTCCTCACTCCACAAGTCTTCAAATGGCCTGATATGTTTGAATCTCAGTGAATATTTGTCACATGTCCTCCTGAGCTCTCCTGATTATATTTCTGCATCTGTGACTGAAGCAGAACCAGCATCTTCGTTACTGCCTCTCTGCCAGTTTCCCTCTGTGCTCAAGTGAGTATTATCAGGCTGAGATAAGATGTTCCTCTTCTCCACTCCTCAGATGCACTGCATTCACAAAGCTTTGAAATCTCCCTGTGCGAGTTTTGGCAATATGAAATTTATTTTCTGCTTGAATCAGACTTGCTTTCTCTCACAATATCACACTCAAGCGCGCGCACATATACACAAACATTACTAGTCTCCCACGCTAATCCACCCAGAGAATAACGGAAAGCTGCAACCCAGGCCAGAGTGTGTTTGAACGTGGCACGGATCGCAGCTGCCCCGGAGTCCTGAGCTGGATGAGGGCTGGTTAGTAGGAGGCAGAGGAGTGTAGCCTCAAGCTATGAGCAGTCTGCCTTGTGTTTCATGCTATCATTCTCTTTCTCTTTTTTTCTCTTATTCCCTTCCATTGCATTTAGTCTCTGTACATTCTTATCCATCTATCAGACATCTAATCCTCTTTATTTCTCTCTCACACATGCCCACTCAGATTTCTGGGTCAAGTGGTTTATTTAAATGCAACTTTCAAAGAATTATCATAGATGCACATATTTTAATTTGCATATTTAAATTTTTTATTGTAAAAATAAAAGAAATCAGCCACCTTCCACAGATAATTAGACACTGATGTCAACAAGACCTTCAGAAGAAGAAGAAGTATTAGCGTTATTTCTCTATTTATTTATTTAAAATAATATATTAATATTATATATAAATTCAATCATTTTTTCTACACTCAAAAAAAACAAAAAAAGTTTTTACTTTACACTCAAAATAAGTTATATCTTATCTTGCCTTAGGCACTAACTGAGGCAGGACTGACACTAGTGTCCCCTCAAAAAGGTGCGTGATACCCCTGTCTCTTTCCCTGTGCCTTTCTTTGGTATGGTTAGGTCAAAGGTTTCAAGAAACTTTCTGTGCCTGTCGAAGGAAAAGACAGACAAGAGCAAGTGACACAGCAAAACATGAAGGATAAGAAAGAAAAGTCCCTGTCTTAGAGTTCTGGTTACAGGGTAAATGAATGCATTAGTCTTGATGGACTGAACTGAGATCTGAACTGAAGACGTTGGAGAACGTGTCTATACATTTTTCATCATCTCTTTCAAAACACAAAAATTACAACCCGAATTCCGGAAATGTTTGGATGTTTTTTTAAATTTGAATAAAATGAAAACTAAAAGACTTTCAAACCACATGAGCCAATATTTTATTCAAAATCGAACATAGAGAACATAACAAATGTTTAAATGGAGAAATTTTACACTTTTATCCACTAAATGAGCTCATTTCAAATTTGATGCCTGCTACAGGTCTCAAAAAACTTGGCACAGGGGCAACAAAGGGCTGAAAAAGCAAGAAATTTTGAAAAGATCCAGCTAGGAGAACACCTATCAAAGTTAACTGACATCAGGTCTGTAACATGATTAGCTATAAAAGGTATGTCTTAGAGAGGCAGAGTCTCTCAGAAGTAAAGATGGACATTGGCTCTCCAATCTGTGAAAGAGTGTGTAAAAAGATTGTGGAATACTTTAAAAACAATGTTCCTCAACATCAAATTGCAAAGGCTTCAAATTACAAAGAATTCAGTTCAAAAGCCAACATCTCTGATGGTATGGGGGTGCATAAGTGCATACGGTATGGGCAGCTTGCATGTTTTGGAAGGCACTATGAATGCTGAAAGGTATATAAAGGTTTTAGAGCAACATATGCTCCCCTCCAGACGACGTCTACCTCAGGGAAGGCCTTGTATATTTCAGCAGGACAATGCAAAACCACATACTGCAGCTATTACAACAGCATGGCTTTGTAGTAGAAGAGTCCGGGTGCTGAATTGGCCTGCCTGAACATTTGGCGCATCATTAACACTAGAACCGCCAGAGGTCGCTGTATACCTAAAAGCGCCAGCGGGTAAATTTTACCCACACACATGGCAACTGTTTTTATATGGCTAAAGAACATATTATTTCACTGTATTATGCCACTGTCTTCACAAAAAAAGTGTCTAGAGTCATGAATTGATTATGTCTAGTCGTCAACTATATTTTTATCCTGTTGTTTTATGTTCAAGACTTTTTAATGCAGCCTACACTAATCCATTATGTTCAGTAAGATAAAAAATAGACTGCACTGACAACGAAAATTAGAAGGTAGTAAATATTTGGGTGGTGTAATATTATAATACAATGTCATTAATCAATATATTCGGATAACCCATGTTATTTAAATTACTAATATAGCCAATAGACAATAATGAGCAATAATAATTCACCACACTGTATAGGATGATGCTATGACAAATTCAAGCGCACAGCTTCACCTAGGCCCAATTATTAATTTGTTTAGTTATATCATTTATAATTTGAGTAAGAGAACAGCACCAATAAACTTTGGGTAATCCAAAAAAAGTTTTATTCATTACATCATAGATCTGATTTTTTTTTTTTTTTTTTTTCAGGAAATGGCCAAACTAGAATAAATAACACAGAAAAAAGCACAGTAGTGAACAATAAACGATATGGCAAGACAAAAATTAAATAATAAAACCAAAGTTTGACCAATTATGAGTAACATTAGGCTAAAACATCTAAATATGATGTCTGGATCACTGTCAGATGAGCCGTCAGATGCTAAGCCAACCCAGGACACATAACTTAACCATCAGACTCTCCATCACTCATGGCATTTAGTGTTTCTAATACCCACCTTCCATAAATCGCCGCCTTTTAGTCATTTTGACTTTATTTATGAAACTGATAATCGCTAAATCAGTGAGTGAAAGGCGTTGCCTAGAAATGTACAATGTTAAAACATAAGCGGCAAGAAAATGACAGAGCAAAAATACATGCATTATACAGCAGGTAAATTTGACCCGCGATGCGCTCATAGGTATAAATGCTCCGTGTTTTGATCTGGCTAAATCTGGATAATTTTTAACAACATTGGATTGTAAATTACATAATTTTAGTAAAAGTCAATGACTGGGAAACTTGAATGTTTTGTTGAAAATCTGTTATGTTCATTTGAAAAACAGCCACGGGTAAAATTTTAAATTTAGTTCTAGTGTTAAACGAAAAATATGTCAAAGACGACCACAAACTCTTCAGCAGCTGGAAACCTATATCAACTCATAACCTCGATGCCAAGACGTCTTCAAACTCTTTTGAAAAGAAGAGGAGATGCTACATCATGGTAAACATGCCCCCCGTCCCAACTATTTTGAGACCTGTAGCAGGCATCAAATTTGAAATGAGCTCACTTTGTGCACAAATTTGTAAAATTTCTCAGTTTAAACATTTGTTATGTTATTTATGTTCTATTGTGAATAAAATATTTTCTCATGTGATTTGAAATTCTTTTAGTTTTAATTTTATTCAAATGTAAAAAATATCCCAACATTTCCAGAATTCAGGTTGTAGTATTATTATTAAAATTATTATTATTGTTAGGCTGCAGAAACCTGGGAAAGGAAACATTCAGGGCATAATGTAAAACAAAGAGGGTAATTATCACAATTTAAACCAAGAATAATCAGGACTCTATAGATACAGATATTATTCTGTAATAATGACCAGCTGGCAGTACATTACCTCACTTATTACATGACTACTTAACAAATAAATAAAATTGATGTAAAATATTGATTTGAGATAAAACTATTATTTTATTATAAGCCAGAGGCAATTTTTCCAACATCAATAACCGTTTTAAGATGGTGCTGATAAAATAATCAATAGTATGTTGCTACAATGACCCAATAAAACTGGATATGCGATTGTGAAATGTACATAAAGCGACCAATCCAGCAACACAAGAAGTGTGTTGAGCGCTGAGGCGTACATGACTCATACTTTTTTTCTCTTGCCCTCTATGCCGAGAAAGAAACATGCATCAAATAGACATAAAAGAGCTTTCAATAATGAAACAGTATTTGAAAACACACATTTATATCCATATGCATGTGCAAGGGTACAAAGAGAACAGGAGCAAGAGAGAACAAATACTGAAATGTTCTTTTATGCAAGCACATTATGCTAGTCATTATATCCAGGCACTCAAGCTATCTGCATGCTTCAAAACTGGCAGGGTACATCAAAGAGAGAGGTATGTCTAACTATTGACCCGCTAACTATAGACTGTTCGTTGGGCAAATAAGAACAAGAGAACCTGAACCAGACTAATGTTCTTATTCGAGTCACTCTCCATGATTCTCTATTAAATATGAAAGAAATCAAAGACTATTGACTTATCCTGAATAATGACTATAGTTCACGTTCAGGCACCGAGAGTGTCACAGGAACAAATACTCTATTGTGTGGCCCTTGTCGGGTTCATCCCATATTTTCAAACCTTCTTATTCCGTTTGAGGGCTCGCAAAATCGCCACCCCGACGTCCCGGGGCTATTGTGTTTTCCAGTCGGGCTACCAAAATATATCACTGCCCTGCCCGATGGGCTACCTTAAATACAGGGATCCCATGCAATGTTCCTTCTAAGCGGAGCGTGCTCTTCTTGAATAGTTTATATTGTAACAAAATCTCTATTTTGACTAAACACTGTTCTTTGTAACTTTTTTAATTTTTAAAAATATCACAGGTCCCAAAAAATACAGTATATAAAAAATTAAAAAAATTAAAAAGCATTACAACCGTTTCCAACATTGATTAAAATTATTAGAATTATTTCTGAAGGATCATGTAACACTGAAAATACTGCTTTGCTTCACAGGAATTAATACAATTTTAAAGTATATTAAAATAAAAATTATTTTGTGAAATAATATTCAGTATTTTTTATCAAATAGATACAGCCTTGATGAGCATAAGAAACTTCTTTAAAAAACCTTTGAACTGCAGTATATTGTACAGTAAAAATGTTTTCTCAGGTAACCTAAAATGTACATCATTTAGTTACATCAAGGGTCAAATCAAATATACATGGCACATTGAAGTTAAAAAGTTACACACAAGTTTTTTGTGTGCATGCTGTACAGGTCTGGTATAAAGAATGCTTTTGCTCAGGTGCCCGAAATGTCCCCCCAATAGAGAAAAGTTTTGCTCTGCAAGAAAAAAAAAATTGAGGGAACATTGCTCCCACGGGTCCTTAAATTTGATACAACTAAACTGAAGAGTTTTTAAGGCCTTAGACAGTTTTAAATACGTTAAATGGTATAAGAAATATTTTTTCAAATTGCCTTAAATAGATTTTTAAGAATTATGCAGATACCTTGTAAATAGTAAAATAAAACTCTTTCCTTGATATTCGTTGATATTTATGTATTGAAAATGTTTTTGATTGACATTTATGGTCTTTATTTTATTTGGGCTAGTTAAATTAATTTTCGGGCTAGCAAAATCTGAAGAGTACCTGCCCGAAGGGCTGCCAGGGATTTAGAAATTTTGCGAGCCCTGTGTTTCAATATTGTTCTGCTTGCTTTTCACATAGAGCCAACCCCATGTTCCTAGCTCTGAACTGACATATGAAAGACTCCTGAAATCAAAACTTTTTGTGGCTTTCATCAGTATGTTAGCTTCGAGGCTAAATGCTAGCATATACTCCTAATGATAATAACCTTTAAAATACGCATATCAAATGATCATACTTTGTCCTTCATTAAAATGGAAATTCTCAAGGAAAGTAAAGAATTATTTTTCAAATTAATACAATTTCTAAAGAACAAATTTTATATGAATTAAACATTAATTAATATTAAACATTACATTATTGAATTAATTACATTAATTCAAATATACATAAAATAATTAAAGTATTTTTTATATTTTTTATTATTTAATTATTTATTATATATATTATTATCTTAATTTCTTTGAAGTGATGGAGATCAATAAGAAATGTGTAGTTTTGGATTGAGCTGGACAAGAGATCTATTTTCAAAAGAGTATATTTCCAAAACAAGAACTAAAAGAATGGTATAGGGGATTGACCAAAGCTGTAGCCTCAGGCAGTCCAGCATAAAGGAGAGAGAAATGGTATGAATTGCAATGACGATGATGATCGCAAGTAAATGTCTGTAAGGATAAAAAGACATCCTGAATCCTGACAGAACATCAGTCCTCTCCATACATCTTATCAAACACTCATTCCCTCACCAACACAGTGACCCAGAGGTCAATAAGTCTGTACTCACTGGCTTTAAAAAAAAAGAAAGACAGACAGAACAACAGAAGAGATCATGCTACCATACTTAGACCTGCTGCCTGAGGTTTGGAAGGCATCAGCACCATCTGATATATCGAGACGTGCCAAAATAAGCATATCTGCAGTGCCTGTTCATGCTATGTTTAGATCATAGATGTGAAAAGGTGACACTGGTACAGCTGAGGCCATTGTTCATCTACTTGTCAGAGGAATATTTTTTTCCCCTATTGTGACACCTGCAGACACAGAGAATACAATGACATATGAGTATGTGAGTGGAAAGGAGTTGCAGGATTTTGCCTGGAGCAAGGAGCTTTTTTTTTTTTTTTTGGCAAGTCGGACCGTCAGCATTCTATGAAAACTGCACATAACACATGTTAAAATCCCATTATGAAATGGCATGTCAGCAAGAATTTACCATGCGGTAGACAGAGCGTTAATAGACTTTTAGCAGCTAGAATGAAAGAAAGATGGAATTTGTGAAATAATACTGGAATGACAAGAGTGAAAAAAATGTTTGTGAAAATGAAAGCTGAATACAATGGGCAAATGAGGATAAGACTGTTCCAAGATAAAAAGATAAAAATATTCCTGTCAATTGTGGGGAAAAAAACCACTATGGCAACTACTGGGCCAAAATGATAGTTCCTTCTACGGAAGAAAATAAAAAAACACTACCAGTCAAAAAAAAAAAAAAAAAAAAAATTATATTATATTTTTTATATATATTATATATTCTGAAATTACACAAAAATTAACTTCAATATATATGATAATAATAATAATAATAAATAAATAGATCTTGAGCACCAAATTAGTATATTATAATGATTTCTGAAGGATCATGTGACACACACAGCACTATTGTGCTACGGGCATCGAATCTAGGTTTGTCTGAGGACCCCCCCCCCCCCCCCCCCCTCTCCCAGTTATTTTGCTGTCAACTGTAAACTATCCTATCATCATAAAGGCAAAAAACGGCAAAAATAAATCCAAAAAAAAAAAAAAAGATCATATAACACTGAAGACTGGAGTAATGGCTGCTGAAAATTTGGATTTACCATCACAGGAATAAATTAAACTTTGAAACACTGAAATAGAAAATAGCTCTTCTAAACTGTAATGTTATTTCATATTATGGTTTCTGTATTTTTCATCAAATAAACGTACATATACACACACACACACATACTTAATATGTAATAACATGTATCGTAATAAGAATCAAAAGTACAGAGACCAGCGATTTAAATGAGCCACATCAAATTTGTTTGACCGCCTTCATCCCTTTAAAGTTTAAACTTAAATCCCGACTCCAACAGGAGTGAACTATGTGTACTCGCTATTATCACTTTTGTTCCCTGTGTTGATGTGGCCGTTATTGGGTTATTGGGAAGCAGGAGTCCCGCAGAGCTCTGCAGCCGTCCTCTCAGACAAAGCTTCAGGACAAACCTTCTGTGTTCACAGGGTCACAATTGAGGTCCTGCAAGGCACGAGTCTGCCCAGCTTCACAGGCTTTGCGGTTTCATAACAGTGGGACTGAAGAATACAAATCAGACTGCAGAGAAGCAGGCTCTGAACAGTGCTACAGCAAGGGAACACGTCTTATACACTATGCTTCGATTAGTCTGCCTGTCGATCAATGCCTACATTGATTGATCAAGTCATTGAGTGACTGACCTAACTACTCAGTTGTGATAAAAACTGTGGCTGTACATGTAATTAAAACTATGGCCGCATATGAAAACTGCATGGGGGATAGCATTTATGCAATTTCTGTATACCTACTATCAAAGTCTCTACGGGGTCTAATTAAATGTGAAAGACATACATCTCCAAAACAGTTTGCCAAGCTTATGTTTTAATAATATATTGTGTCGGCAACAATAAAATTACAAAAATGGTTTCATAAAATTAGCTCAAATCAAGCTGAAGGTCAAGCTAATGTGAATGTATGCTCTATGATTCATGATAACAAACTGGATTTTTTACATTGCACATAAGATCTTTGTAAAAGCCTGAGTAAAATTTGAACACTGTCAGGTTTTTACTCTTTTAGAATTGGGTTTAAAAACCCTACTCCATCCTTTGCCATGCTAACACTGAATTTCTTGTGTTAAACCATAGAATACTAACGCTAGTTGTTTTGGAACAAACAACCAATTAAACACTGCCTCACTGCTTACCTTATTAAACAATAATTACTTAAGTTAACTTAAAAGTTAATATCATATTAATATTTTATTGAAGTCACTGAAACTATCACACACTAGCTTCAGTGTCTGAGAAAAATATGATTACTTGTTTTTGCTTATGTGCATTTCACTTCCATTAAAAGTTAATAAAAAGTTTCATATGGCAAATTTGCCTCATTCAATCAATGCTACTGAACTAAACATATAAGATATAAGATAAAGATAAGTATAAGATAAGAAAATATAAGATAAGATAAATGTAAAAAGATAAATATAAGATCATATAAGATAAACACAAATGTGAAGTTCACAGTGTGAAATCTTGAAATTTGAATATCCAAGATTGATCACTAAAGGCTTGTTCACACCAAGATCAATAGCTATAAAGATAACTATAGCATATTAGCATCATTATAAGTTATAACGTTAGCCTCTCTCCTCTATTGGAAGTGTGCTGCAGTTATTTTGTCTGCCGCTTTAAATGCTTGAGCTCTTTAAAGCAAGATCAATTCTGACTGGCTGTCAATGTTAATCCTTCATCAATCAAGAAAAAAAAGTTTTGCTCCTCTGTGTCATTATCAATATAGCTGTGGTGTGGGCTATTCTTTTAAATTTAGGATGACTTTTAAAACTATATATTCATAGTTATAATTATACGTATCATCCTTGGTGTGACAGGCCTTAATAATGTAAAAACCAAACCAAACCAAAACCAAGATTATGTTTACTAATAGTAAACATTGAATTGTTTTCAAAAACAAATGATTTTTTCATTGAATTACATCCCATTTTCTTTCGTATAAAACACTGCAGAACTGAGTATTTCAGCAATAGAGATTTGGTCCATTCATCCATCTATTCATTTTCCAAACCGCTTGTCCTGTGGGGATGCTGGAGCCTATCCCAGCATCTCAGGCCGTAGGCAGGGACAGATTTGGAGCTTTGAGGGAACAGCACTTTCAGCTGGTGATTTGTCCCACCACCCTTGGATCCAAGGTGGAGAGAAATCTCGCTCAGATCCATGCCTAGCAGTCATAATACTGAAATGAACCGCAGCTACAAGGCTGTTATGGAAAGTTGTGCAAACAGGGACCGGTGAACTGGAAACAATGAATATGTAACCCCTGAACCAGGTGTGAGGAGCTCGGTAGAGGATGTAATTTAAAATAAGGTTCAATGTATAATAAAATACCTGAGCCCAGATTTCCACACGCATTCATACAGTCCCAAGAGAAGTACGGAGAAAACAGGCAACAAGCAAAAAAGCAGAAGTCCTCAGGCCCAAGAAATGATTCCCAGTTAATGAGAAGAGAGCTGGAAGGAGCCGGTGCGGAGAGGTTTGTGTGTGCGAGGATGAACTGCTCATGATGCAGCAGTGACAGGCGAAGGAGAAAAGGTTCAGACATGTCTGTCTACTCGCTGAATGTATCAGCTCGCTCCCAGGCCCCTGTACCGCTCGCTACTGACAGCACTACAGGCAGAATCAGAGCAAATAAAAAGCCTTCCCTCACACTGCCTAAATGCCGCAATGGAAAAATAATAAAACGTCTAACAGAAACGGGACGGACAGCTAAGTGGTAAACACGCGTTGAGCTGAGACGCACCAGAGTTTAGCAAACAAGACTCATTTTCGTTCAGATGGGATTTCGAGTTAATGAGATGAGCAGTTTACTTTGAATACGGTCTGTCTGCATAAGGATTAATTATAAAATGTGGTTACAAGAATAAATTCGTAACACCATACTGCATAAAAAAAAAAACATACCACGAAGATATGAATTACAAGGAACAAAAATGCCACATCTTTTCATTTGATGTTTTAAGCTCTTGTTAGTAATAAGCCAAAAACAACCCCGCCAGAATGATTCGCTAATTAGAAACAAACGCTTTTTGTCATCTGGTGTCCACAAGGATGCCTCGAAGATAAATCGAAATCTAATTTAGCAAAAATTCTGTATTTTGATTGCCATCAAATTGGATTTGCCTCTTTTCAGTCTCAAATCCCTTTTTCAGTTAATTTCTGCTTTCTATTCTCTCAGCATTCTGCGACACAGAAGAAGTTGTCATGAGCGGCCTATTTGGAAGTGAGCTCTCCAATAAGTTTTCATCCAGTTTGGCTTCTTCATCACATGGGTAATGCAAGCATACAAACATTCATGCTCAAATTCTCCATTTCAAGCCCTGTAATTGAGTGAAAATTAGAAATTACTTCAAAAGAGAATCGCAAGGACCCCTGGGGCACTTGTTTAATTGTTCTTGCTCTCCTCTGACTGCTAGTTTCTCCTCCCCTTGGAGAGCCACCGCAGAGTCTCGGTGGTAGTGGTAATTAGGCACGGGTCATTCACCTCAGTGGGAGAGCGGTGGTGATGATGTCAAAGACAGTGCAGCACAGAAGTTTGGCATCAAAACAGAGGTGAGAACGACCTGTATCACTCCTGCTCTCTTCTTTTAAGTGATTCAATGCTTACTTAAGCATTGGTACAGTGTGGAGCCATGAAGGGATGACTACGTTTAATTAAAAACTCCGTTTGCAGCCCTTCAGTACGTTTTTTCAATTAAATTTCTCTTCAGTATAGATGAGCATTCGTGAGCTATACCTTCAGCTCGTAAATTTTAGCATAACTGGTAATTATGTTTGATCCAGCAATCCGATTTTGCAGTGGACACCTCCTCTGATTAATGAGAACACCCCCTAACAAATGTGTCTTTATGGCAAGGCTATTTCATAAGCACTGATGTATGTGAGTGTGAGTAACAGCCCTACAGTATGTGAAGCACAAGCAAGATGGTGGGTCGATAAGCTGGTTAGTAATGACCTTCCTCGCCTCTTCCCAGCATTCACACAGAACAACGACAACCTCTCCTATATGTTCAACCCACAGTGCTCAGAATTTCCCCCCATGAAGGTGTTCACAAACATGGCATGGTAGGTGGAATCATGCCGGTCTAAGCTGATCATTAACTGGCCCAAGTTGGTGTTCAAGCTGGTTTTCGAAAATCGGAAGCTGGTCAACCAGCGAATGACCAGCTTACACTAATTAATGACCAGTTTGGACATGCCAACTGAAACTAAATAATTTCTATGACTCCAAACTAACGCCAACTAAACTAAAACAAACAGACACAAATCAATTTTAGGTTTGGTTTGTGATGACATGGTATACTTTTACAAGCCATCTGCATTAAACATGAAAATGCTACTAGTATCTCAATCTAACTAGGTATCTCAAAAATACTGAAACTAAACTAAAACTAACAATGAGAGTGAAAACAAAAAAAAAATAAAACAACATTCAAATCTATACTAACCCCTAATGCTCAAAAACTTTAGCTATTTAGAAACTAGCTCTTCTAGAAGCGTTCACTGCATCAACTCAATACTATAAACCACTTTTTTGCTACCAATAAAAACTTGTAATTTCCAGCCAAGCAGAAGCCAGCCAATCAGACTGGAGCTCAGAATGATGAGACATTTTGTGCCATTTTGTGTGCAATATGCGTACAAGATTGTCTGTGAATGATCCATTGATGTGCCATCAGAGAGTGAGACTAAGGGGAACTGGTTAGTAAAAGCAGATCATCCTGAAGGTTATGGTTTCTTGAGCAGATATCTGGACTTTTAAACAAAATGACATAAATGATAGGAGCTCTATGAATTATAAATCAAAATTTTGACAAATGGGTTTGTTTATACACTGTAACTCTTCTGTGAGTTGGGTCAACAAAATCAGGGAGGAATTCTGATAAGCGTTTGACTGAATATCCTCTCCCTTATCAAACGCTGATTGACCACTTCTGTTCTTGACCACTCTGTTCTTCTGTGCTTTTCTGCTCTCGGGGCATTTCAGTCGGGACAGATTGTGATAATGGAGCCCATTCCTGCCTAGACCCAAGCAAGATTGGTTTACAGTAAAGTAACTCAGCCCAGAGGGACCACACGGCTGTATTTAGTAGCAGATCCTTATAGATAAGACTGTCATTCCCAACCACAAGGGAAAACGCAAGAGAAGAGACAGAAGAGATATATAGAGTGAGAGAACAAAATAACCTATGTTCAGAAGCCCATACCAGTGAAATTGTGTGATGCTTGATATCAGAAAAAAACTATTATTAGTACACTTTTAAACATCCTTTAAGAAATTAAACAGTAACAAATTAAATTAACACAACAACACGTAGCCTCATTTAACTTTTAGCTCCAAGTAATTATTCAAATAAATATTTAATAATAAAGAGCAAATTAATTTAATTAATAGCAGAGTGCTTTTCTTGTCAATACTGTTTGCTTTAATACTAACATCTTAAAAGGCAGCGACACGTCTATTATGCTTCGTTTACAAGCACAATTTGACTTTTGACATCAACAAAACACACGCACACACATTTTTGTTCAGTGTGTCAGCACCAGTCCTGTGTGTGTGTGTGTCCATGTTTTGTGCCAGTCTCCTTCACTCCGGCTCTGTCCATTCATGTGCTAGGTTATGAGGTGACCTTGTGCTAAATGTGAATCTGGGCGACTGGCTCTTTCCAACTGCTCTCTCTCTCCCCTCAATCCACACTAATCCATCAGAGTTATCAGAACTCTACTCCCTAATTAGGAGGGCGGGGAACTGGGTGGCAAGCATTGCCATACCCCTCCCTCCCCCACCCTCATTCATTTGAAAAAACACTAAAAACAGCAACCAGCTCCTGGCACAGCGCTAACACGGCAAGGTCGAGAGATATCAATCTTGGGTTGTTGTCGGAACGCAGGAATGCGTCAACGCGACAAGTGAGAGCTGCATTGCAATGACCCACTTTACGGGTTGGAGGAGGAGAGATTTTCACTTTCAAAGACCTTTTAAATCTTTAACCACAACCAGCTTCGACAACACCAAGCTTTAATAACAGCTCTTTTCCCAGTCCAGCTTCAGAGCATTTGTTGTCACTGCATTCGTATTTGCCACGGAAAGATGCTCACGTCAACGGGGGGTTAACGAGTTTTTCATTAGAGAAGACATTTGAGCCTTAATGTTCCCATTATGAATAAAACCAATGAGCATGGGATACAATTCTGTTACCACAGGCATATTATTCAGATCAACTCATCTAACGACTTATCTATTTATGAAATGTATTTTATACTTATGATCATTTATATTGCCTCAGGCGATATATAGACACATTTTGGGGCAGAGCGATGCAACACAATGTATTTGTGGCAGTGTTAAAGAACCCACTTTCAAAAAGCTGCCCATAATTTAAAGTAATTAAAATACAATCAAGGCACTTATTTAAGAAAGCAGTTACTTATAAATGCGACAATCATTTAAGAGGGCAATATGATACGGACGGACGCACGGATGGGAGTGAATTCAATATAAGTCAAAAAAATTAAATGAAATCTGCATATCAAATCATTTTAGATACAAAACAAGAAATTCTTCTGTACACACAGACAACACACATGTGGTGTGAAAAAAGCTAACTGTGCATGCGATTACCATCCTGCACGGACTGCATAACAAGCAGATTTCCTGGTCCGTTTCCCGATCACTGTCACTGTTTTTCTCCCATCAAGGCCTCTCTCGTCTGTATTAATTGCCTGGTTAATTAAGGAATTTAGAGCTATCGGAAAAGCTTCTCAAAAAGAGAGAGACAGTGTCCTGGGGGAAAGACGACTCTAATGAAGTGAATAAAGATGAAAAGTGCTGATCAAGGAGACGTTGGTGAGAAATACGGAGAGTCAGGCCAGGATTGCAAACGCAAGAAGAAATCTGCCATTCTCTTTTCGGCAGACCATTTTTTTGCATTGAAAGTGCATAGCCAAAAGGAGAGAAGTGAGAGGGACCAAAAGAAAGAGAGAGACATGAAAGAGGGTCTGGCTAGAGAGTATGGGTATGTTTTCTCATTAATCGTTCGCTGCAGCTAACGTTGTGTCTCTGTAGCCTCGTTTACCATGTGTCCCGGCCATCTGCAGTCCTTCCTTTCCGCTGCCTTTTTAAAAGCCCCAAAGCCAATCTGAGTGGCAAACAGATGATGAGCGCTGAGCGGAGAAATGGGTGCCAAAAACAATGTGTGGAGAGCGAGCGATATGACAGGGCCGCAGGCATCAAGAAAGCACCCACACTTCTTCTAGAAGAAAACCATGTCATTAAGTTCATTCACAGCGGAGGTGGTGTTTTATAAACACGTTTACCTCATACCACACTCTCATTTGCAGCTGAAGGAATGCTAATGTGGTTAATGAGGCTAATATGGCGAGGGATGTGGAAATTGACTGACTGATCTAGGAGCTTGAAGACGTTGGAACAAAATCAACACTGCTTCCTGGATTGGCAACACTGATAGGCCATGTAAAACTTAGAAAAAGAGTAGACAGTGAGTTTTAAGTTCGCTCAGAGCACGAGAAACCGCAATAAAAGCAGCAAAGTGAATATTCAAGGATAAATTGAACAATAACGTGCTTGTTTATTGAAGAAAAGCACAGAAAGAAAGTGTGTATATGCTTATTAAAGTGGCAGTCGATTCTCAATTTGGGGTTTAAAAGGTGAAGGAACTTTATAAAGAGGGCTTTTTTCAGCCAAATAATGAGGAAATCACCTCAGGAATTGTTCTGCATGAGTGTGAATGTTCTTCACAAGAAGATTACAGAGTAAAATCTCTGGGGCTCTCAAATGTCAACAGCCAATGAGTGTTTACTTTCTCTGATGAAGTCACCAGCCTTCAGCACTGAGGCTCATGAGAACTGTCCATCTCCATAGCCACAAGCTCCATTTATTTGTATTACTGTTCGTGGTGAATGGCATGTGTGGGAGAGAGAAGGTATGAGAGTAGACACACACAAAGAAGAAAAAGAAAAAAAGAACGATCATAAAACAAAACAGTGGGCATTTTGATTCAGGCAAATATCTGACTGAATATGCAGGATGATTTAACTTCACACAAATATGTGTGGGATGAATCTTAACAGTAACTTCAAAGATTTTGGGATACCTGGTGCTGTCAGAAGGTCAGCGGGCAAGGGGTCAAGGTTTCACAAGTTAGCACAGTCTAGTTTGCTGGTACTGTAAATGCTGTAACTGCACCATTTTGCAATAAGCATCTTTCTTCATTGACTGCCATTCACAAATAGCTTTGTTTTATTATTAGATCATATGTTTTACAATAATTAAGAATGCTTTTTAAATTGCAATTCTATCTGAAATTTGGAGTGGGATAATAATTTCATTTCAATTTGAATTTATGGAAGTAGCCTTAAAATGAAATAAAAGCTGTGTAACAAGTGTAACTTTCTTTAAAATGCAGATCCATCAAACAAACTCTGAAGGATGGCTTGTCAAAGTCTTAAAAATCTAAAAATTGAAATGCTGGCATTATTTAGCCTACTCTTGTTGTTCCAAACTTGAATGACTTTGTTCTGTGAAAGAAGACATTTAGAAAACTGTTTTTGTTCATAAAACAGATTTTAGCAGGGCTCAAAACATCATTAAACCTCACCAACTTGAATTGTATAGAGAGGGAAAAAATGTTTAAATCTATCTTTTGCTGCGCAGAAGAAAAAAGTCATACAGGTTAGTTTCAATTAATTGAAATTAAGCTGAAATAGAATAAAATAGAAAAAAAATACAATGTTGCCATTGCAACTAACTAAAAAATGTTTTAATAAAATACTACATTAAAATGGTTAAAAAAAAGACAACTGTACATAACAAAAATGACAAAAATTTAAAATAATTAAAACTGAAAATGCAAATATAAGATAATTCAAAATAGTAATAATACTACAAAAGTATAGAAATAATAATTTAATAACAATGTTGACCTTTTTTTTTTTTTAAGAATTTCAAAAACTCTGAAATGTAACATAAAATAGCACTTCATTTACTGTACATCTACTTATTTATATTAAATACATTTACGGAATGGAAGGGTGGAAGAACAGTTCATTTCCCAGAATACAACTACCTGTTGAATTTCTCTGAATTGTAATTCAGAAAAATGCACTTTTTAAATTCTGATTCAAATTACAATTCAACTTTCTGTGGGTCATGGTCAATTCAACTCATAAAATCAAAAGGAAGCTAATTCTTAGATTACAAAACTCTTAAATAAATTTTTGCCCAAAATTGCTTTTAATTATTTAGAGCACCTCCTAGAGGAGCATATGTTACGAAACTGCTTCTTCTACATATTGTACAGTCTCTACGCTTCAGCTTGGAGAGGGGAAAAATTATTTTCCTCTTTACTTCTCTGGAAGGTTCTGTTGCTCTTCCGAAGAACAAAGGAAGCAGATGCGAAGATGGATGGTCTGTTGAGACAGCACAAAGTAACGTCTCATCTAATGTTGAAATAATTGTGGATATTAAAGAGAGTGGAAAATGCCAGCTCAGCCTGGGGAAGGCAGGAAAAAGAATTGAGAGAGGCAATAATGCAATAAAAAGTCAGGCACTGGTGCAGGGAAGATTTCATTAAAAACAATAATGGTCACGACTGACTGGCCCAAATGCCGGAGGACAGGTCGTTCTTCTACAAATATGGCCTTATGATCCTTGCCTTCAGAATGCAATCCGAGCAGTTTTTTGGGGTGATGAATGAGCGCAAGCAATTTTTGCAAAACCAACAATGAATGCGCTATTACTCAAAAGATCTGCACAAGACGTAAAAGGTGAGAGAAAAGGGTATCAGCGATATACAAAACACAAAAGGGCATTCACATTAAACATCTAATCACACTAATCATCTGAGAATCTGAAAACCCCATGAAACTGACATGCAGTTTTCTTTCCTGTGTTTACATATTTCCTGTTTAATCAGGAATTGACAATAGACTTTAGTTTAAGTCAAAAGTTGGTTTCAAGTGGAAGGGACTTCAAATTATTGCAGTCGTCACAATTTTTGCACCCTTTAATAATAATAATGATAAGTTTTATTTATATAGCGCCTTTCCAGAACTCAAGGACACTTTACAATAAACATCAGAATAAACATCAGATAAACAATAAACTCCTTTTCATGGAGAAACACTGCACTTTAAATGTGTCTCCGCTAAAAGTGAATTGTCATTATTTATGAGTGCACTAGCATACAGATTAGCCTCAGCGCTAAAAAACATGGACTAAAAGCCACATTATAATCCATTTTGATTCCATACATAACATCTAGTGAGTGGGAAGAATAAGATATCTATGGCTCAGCAAACAAATGCATAGAAATTAAATCATTTTACTATATAAAGTGAGTAACCATGTGAACTGACAGCTTGCTATCTTCCTTCAAGAAAGAAAACATGTCTGCTTGTATGAAGAAATGCCAACATTCTATGAGAATTACCATTTAAACAGCATAAAATAGCTATAATGGTGACATGTTTACCATTGGAGTGGTTGAAAGACCATGGATCAGAGTGCCTACAGCTCCTGCAGCATTAAAAAAACTGTTTCAAATTCATTTATTCCTCAGCATATCGAAGGAATGGGTTTCTTCAGAAAAATAAAAAATAAACCAAAAACTAAGAACTAACAAATGCAAAGCCATTCCATAATTTCATTATTCAGTTTGGACACAGTTGTTACCATATTCCTGCAAGGTTCTCTGGCAATGCTTCTGGCCAAAACTCTGCCTAATTTTCTTGTATTGGTTTATTTTTTTTGGACTTGGACAGTTCACGCTAGTGACTGACAACACAAATCTACAACCTCCTCTCAGCTTTGGCCTCCATTTGCTATTGTGTTACATTAAAATAGACACTGCTGGAATGTTCTTTGTGTAAAGCACTGGAGCCACTGTGCTCTTCTATAAAAAAACTAAAGCCATGGTAACAGTTAGCAATGCACTTCAATTCTTTGTATCCTTTTGTACAAATGAATGGCTCACAACAGCATCTGAACTGTGTGCTTTGTACAGTTTTCCAGTACTTGAGAAAATATATGTTCCCTGCTTTTCCAACATATAAAAGTGTCTTGGGTCACATTGGCAGCTAGTTTCGGTTGTTAGCAAGGAAACGGTAGTACCCTTAAATAATATTAATTGCACAACGTTTTGGTTGCCTTTGTGTATTACAAAAACAGGCTTTGCTCTTTCAGGATTAAAAGAACTGATTATAGGTAACAGTGGCTCCATGGTTCCCACCACTTTGAAAAGTAATGTCAGCTCAATTACACATTTTATAAACGTCTGTTTTAACCACATAAAAAGCGATGCAGTGGACTAATACATCCACTGAAATGATACCAGACATACAGTTGGCATTGCCAGAAACATAATTTTGTTGCTAATGAGATGGGTGAAGCAATCATGGGCAACCTTCTTTGAATTGCTTCAGGGTTTCTCGTGCTAATGGAGTGAATGTGTATTGCAAACTAATTTCACAAAAACAGCATAGCCTCCAACTGATATCCTTATTGTCCTGGGTTCAAACCAAGTTTAGCACTGCTGACAGTATCTGTGATGTGCTGTTCGATTGCCACAGACAATTTCACCTCCTCGCTCAGTTTGAGACAAAAAAAGAGAACAAACCACATTTACTGTACAGTAATGCCTACAATAGAAATCTAAGCGGAAAGGAATTACAGAGGCTTTAAAAAGAAAAATGTGCAGCTTGCATGTTTGTGATAAATGTTGAAATTAGTTTTTCAGTGCAAAAATATGTTATTTTAGCTCTAAATGTGCCTGTAGCAGAGGAACTACTAGGTGGATGAACTTCTAGCATTACCAGTAGAAATCCTGAATGTGGATTTTCTCCACGTAAACAGTTTCTGGTGTTCTTGCTCACATAATGTAAAAATAACAGGGCTTACAATATTCTGGATATAGTTTGGATATAACAATGTGTATAGTACATATGTGTCTTCAGTCTTCAGATGGCTCACAAAAACAATTATTCCACAATGGTTGTTCATATCTTCTGCTTTAGAGTGCCAGATTGAAATATCAATTTAGATTTCCAAACATACCTTCTGTAAATATTGTAATAATCCAGTGAGATAGGAACAAGGAATTTGAGATCTGATTTCATTATCAACAAATCCATCAGAGATCACATGAAGAGACAGAAGCAATTGAGAATAATCCATAAAATAATTGTAGCAATGTCTCCAAGGAGCACGGAACAACCTTAAAGAACAATCTCATAAAAATAGCACTGGATTAATAATATACAGGAGTAACACAAAAGGAATCTTTGGACAATATAAATGAATGTCTTAAAACATAAAAAAATATATGGGGTCAAAAAGATTTTTGATGTTTATGAAAGAAGTCTCTTATGCTCACCAAGGCTGCATTTATTTGATTTAATAAAAATAAAAAAAAATGTCTATTGTGAAATATTATTACAATTTAATAACTTTTTTAGTTCATTTGAAAATAAATGAGCAAAGCTGAATTTGTAGCAGCCATTACTTCAGTATTCAGTGTCACATGATTCTTCAGATTGTTCTTTAGAAATAACTTTTAATATGCTAATTTGGCGATTAGAAATAAGAAATAATACACATTTCTTCTTATTATCAATGTTGAAAATAGCTGTGTTGCTTAATATTTTTGTGGAAACTAAGAAACTTATTCAAACTGTTTTTGGATGAACTAAATTCAAAAGAACAGCATTTATTTGAAACAAAAATCTACTATTACAAATGTCTTTACTTTCACTTTTGATCAATTTAATACATCCTTACTAAATCAAACTATTTGTTTCTTTAAAAATATCTACGCGTCACTTTCTCCAAACCTTTCAAAGGCACTGATACACTCACACAGTATATAGAAAGATCTGGTAAATATTACAAAAATCACTGCTTTATCGTGTGAGACAGCAGGGAGATTTACAGCATCATCAGGCAGTAGTGTAATACCCTCTAAACAAGATCCAATCAATGGCACATAAGTTAGCTCTCTCATTGGCACTGACATCAGTTAGAGCCTCCATTTCACAGCAGTGCCAGTTCTGCCTCCATTATTGGAGCGCATGATGAATCTTACCCCAAGCTGTGCCCCGAGCTCGGAGCGCCTGGCTGCACTCACGGCAGCGGTGTCTGCACTGATCTCCACCACCTCCTCTCAATAAAGCAAAGTAGACCACTGGGAGATTGCAGCATGGGTGCTAAGTGCCAGCCACACATGGCATGGAAGGCCTGCAGAGCTGAGGGAATGACTAAATCACACTCCCTGCTTCATCCATGGTTGTGGTCTCGGTGTGTGCAGAGTCTGTCTGGTACCAGGGGAATGGATGGCTATGATATCTAATAAAAGCAAATGTTGTGCATTTTTAAAAAGCCATTTCTCTTTCACGTGTGTCAGATCCTGCAAGGCATCTCTGCCCTTGTGCATCTGCTCTCATTCGGTCATTTATTATTTCAATGAAGCAGCTGAGTCCTGTAGGACGTATTCTCCTGAATGTGCAGAGATAAACACTTAAAGAGGAATATACACCTTACCTTATTAGTGCCCTATGCATGCACTCCTGAACTGGCTTGTTCCATGTATGTAAATTAGCTTGCACATCTGTAGGCATCCATATAAAAACAGATATAAATATATATCAATATATTATTGAATGCAATGCACTAATTGAGTACAATTATCTAAAATAAATCATTAAAAATGTAATTACATTAAATCTCACCTACATGCTAGCTACACCCAGCTTTCATCACCAAAAAAAAAACACATCTTGCATTCAGAAACAGATGGATGGAGTGTAGTAGCATGGAACAAAAAGCAGAGGTCTTGCATTTAAATATTTTATTTGATCCACCATCTAAAAAAAAAAAAATCTGTTCATATTCAGTCACAAGAACAATACTGCCCTACAAAGGCAAAAGACCTTAACTCGCTAGAGTGTGAAATAGAGAAAAATGACTTTAAAGTTTTTTACTTGTCCAGCCATATAAATGAAAGGTAGGACAGGTTAAATTTTGCAATTAGATGTTTTAGTAATGAAAATTATCTAAATTAAAAAATTGTGAGCTCAAAATTTATTTTTACCACTATTTTGAAGTTAATGTACTCTGCCTTTGCATTGTCTGAAAAAGTGAGAAGTCACACCAAGGCAAAAGGCAGTAATTTCCACATTATCACTATTTTGTTGCAGATCACGATTTACAAAATCGTTATAGTAACACCTTTATAAAGTCTAGTTATCATGGGCTATATCATCTCATATAGGCTATTGCATATCGTAATGTGACTGTATTCATTTTAGAATTACAGACACACTGCCCCCTTGTGGCATCAGCAGTGTGGTAATAAGCAGACTAAATGTTAAACATGTGAGTGGATACCGTTTTGCAAGTTTTGCAACCAATTTATTTGCTATGCTCAGTAACGTAAAAGAATGCTAGACATAGCATTATTGCTTATACTGACTTCAATTAAATAGCTTAACCTAAAAGAACGACTTGTGGATTTATGTGAACGCCAGCAAGCAGGCATGCTCAGAAATGCATGTGGATTAAACATCGACGACGTTCAGCGCCATGGAATGATTTTATTGGGTTACAAGAAAAGGTTGGATATGGATTTAATTGCGAACTGTTAGGCCACCCAGCCCGATCTCACAGCAATTCTTACATATTTTATGAGGTGGCTAATTCTGATTTTATGATTGATCATGCTACATGCCACGGCATTCAAGTCCACATGCATCCAAATAGAAGTGACAGCCTGGTGAATAATTACAAACAGAAAAAAAAAATAATAATAATTTTAAAGGTTATTTACGATTATGTATTGCTGCCAAGGTGTCTAGTCTTTACAGTGCTTTGTTATATGGAGCTGTTTGGTAGATCGCGATCTAATTCGTTTGTCTACACCGTAATTAAAATGCAGCAGACTTTAATGGACAGTGAAAAAAGACAGAACACCATATAACTCCAAGCTGGCACCGTAACTTCATATTGACGCACGGGTAAACAAAGGCAGAACGCCGTAACTCATTTTGTGCGTTCCAAACAAAGCAAAAGAGCCGTTACTGGTGTTATACGGTGTTCTGCCTTGGTTTCTCTGGGGCTTTTTGAAGTTACGGTTGAGACGACCCATTATTTTCTCGGAAAAACAACAAAATTGACTCAAGATACTTATGTACATGATAAAGGATGTCTTAAATGTCCCAAAAATATCAATAACTAATTTTCGACAAAAATCAAAGTTACGGTCTTTTGCCTTTGCATGGCAGAATAGGCCTCAGTATTTCTGGCAGCACATCTATCATGTTTTAATTGTTAAAAAAAACAACAGTGCATCTGGAACGTGAGACAATGTCGTGCGTGAACAGAATAGATTGATAGATTCATTCGCAAAATGGTTTGCTATTGGCACAATAATATTTAACTCCGTAATATTTAGCCTAGTCCATTCAATGTTTTTCTCTACACAGCAATATAATATCATTAAATTATCTTTTTATGTGCTTTTGTCAGCTAATATTGATGTATGCAGTGATTTCAATTAATTGCTCTGCCTATTAATGTGTTACAAATAAATCAAGCATAAAGCTTGAAATATTATTTTAACCTGGTGAAATGTAAATGACACGGGGCACAAAACTATATTTTTCTGTGTTAAGCTAGGTTTCTTTAATTTTTTTTAATCCATCTAATTGGACTACTCTCAAAGCCTTGACATCTGGGTATCCGGGAGATAAGTCAGTAAATTTGAGTAAAATCACAGGCTTCGCTTATCCCGTACGAATGCACCACACAAAATTCAGATGTGGGGGGGTAATTTCAAAATCACACATGGTCCCCAGATAATACTAATCCCGTGCAAATAGGGCTTAAGACATCCCTTTTATAGCTAATCATGTTACAGACCTGATGTCAATTAAATTAGTTGCTAGATGCTCTCCTGGCTGAATCTTTTCAAAATTTCTTGCTTTTTCAGCCCTTTGTTGCCCCCATCCCAACTTTTTTGAGACCTGTAGCAGGCATCAAATTTGAAATGAGCTCATTTAGTGGATAAAAGTGTAAAATTTCTCTGTTTAAACATTTGTTATGTTCTATTGTGAATAAAATATTGGCTCATGTGATTTGAAAGTCTTTTAGTTTTCATTTTATTCAAATTTAAAACACGTCTCAATAATTCCAGAATTCTGGTTGTACAAAATTAATTTGCAAAATATCAATGAGCAACCCTAGCATTTATCCATAACATACCAGGACAACACATATAGCATCAATATCACAAAGCACACTAATAACTGTATCTTGTAGTGAAACACCATCATCCAATGAATAATTCCCCTTTCAATCTACAGCTCTGGCATATTTATTTAACACCCTGTATATGTTCATTGTCATGGAACGCTATCAACTAGGCCTGCATCTGGTTTATTCTAATATTCTGCTTTGGTATTCTTTACACGGTGGACACAAAAAAAACGCTTACAAAAAGAGATAAAGACACTTGACAAGTCTGATCTCTCTGAGGCTCTCTATTCTGCATTAAACATTACCTTATCAGTACAACACTATGGCCAAAGCATATCCGGAGCTGTCAAGCAACTCTGCGCCTAATGTCAGGACAATATTGAACAAACGATGAGGTCACAGATAAATATTCGCTTCAAGACATGACAGAATTTGCATACAGTATGCCAGCACGTTCAAAGGAAGTACCCCCTTCTCCGTTAATTTTACAACACCGGCTGCGGTACACAGAGGTCCTGACAATGCCCTTTACTGATAGGGGGGGACAGCATTTATCTGCAGGTAAAGTGGCCTGAAGGACCCCAGTGAAAAGGGGGCTCATGCATAGCAATGGCAAGTCGTAGAGCAATAAGATTGTGGGGAAGATAAGCTGAAATCATGACATCTCAAGGAGAATACTGAATGAGATGAAGAGCACCTTTAAATGCTGCGTTCTTCATAAACAAAGCTTCTAAACATTATTTCTTTCAGTTTTGTGTCTCTGTCAGTGTTGGGGAAGCTACTGTCACTTGTAGCCTTAGGCTAGTCACAAACTTGAAGATTTTAAGCCTGATTTGGAGCCCAATTTGCACCCCTAAGCGATTGGGGGTGTAGCCTGATTCGAGGTATGTCGCAAAATGACTTTGTCCAAAACTCAACTCAAATGTTTAACTGCTCCCGACCTCTTGGAGTTGGATGTCCTGATCTCCTGGAGTAAAAGTATCCCCAAACTCAATTCGTAAATATATCAAACATGCTTGACATTTGCGACTCTTCATTGGGCTGCCTCTGACATGATACCCATGATAGCCAATGAGAGTGAGCAAGCTTCACCAACTGAATGTTGTATGCTTTTATAGCTTGGCAGCTACAAACATTTCTTGAAAGTGGAGTATTGAGAAAGATCCCCCATATTCTTTTTTTTCTCCTTTGTTTTTCTTCCCATAAAACAAAACTCACGGCAGGAGAACCAACTGACGCTGACGATTGTCCTCCGTGTGATTTTCTTAACAAGTCATGATTGACCTCGCGAGTCTCCATGAGATATCACTGTGAAATCAATAAAACAGTTGGCAGGTGTGTGGTTTAGTGGTCTGGCCAAATCCTGTAGTGTGCGTTTGGAGGATTATAATGTTCGGAGTATAGAGTCGGACTCATAATCCAAAGGTTGCGGGTTCGAGTCTCGGGCCGGCAGGGATTGTAGGTGGGGGGAGTGAATGTCCAGCGCTCTCTCCACCCTCAATACCACGACTGAGGTGCCCTTGAGCAAGGCACCGAGCATAAATGGCTGCCCACTGCTCTGGGTGTGTGTTCACTGCTGTGTGTGTGCACGTTGGATGGGTTAAATGCAGAGCACAAATTCTGAGTATGGGTCACCATACTTGGCAGTATGTCACTTCACTTCACTATTCTCCGCCAGTTTTAAATTCACTTAAGATTTGCAAATCATCTAGTGTGTCCCAGACTCCCAGGTGTCATATGCTACAGTTTTTCAGATTTTGAAAAATGCAGCTGCTTTTAAGTGGCTAAATAGGTTGTCAGGACATTAAAAGTAATCATGTTGTACAGGAAGACTTACTAGTCACAGGAAACTCACTATACTTACTAGTCCAGTTTTACAACACCCCTCCAGCCCCCTATATTTTTAAATTAATCATGAAGGTGGGACATTTTGAAAGCTCGTTCTTTTTTTTCTTCTTTAAAAAATCAAATCAAAACAGTATCCGTAGTTCATGTCACAGCCTGGAATTTTATGAGCACAGGATGAGAATTTTTTCCCCCTATTTCTTAGAAGAAATAAAAATGGCACAGAAAATACGGGACAACAAAAGAATGAACTCAAGATCTCAATTTAGTGTGACCGTATTGAAAATGAACCAAACAAATTAGCGGATGGATGGGATGGATGGACAGATAGACGGATAGACAGATACAGTAGATAGATCAATGGATGGATGGATGGATAGATGGATGGATAGATCCGTGAATTCAATGCACTGGAGGTCTCTTGGGATAAAAGTGCCAAATGCATAAATTAATATTGTTAGAGCGCATGCTTGATTATTCCTTCAGCTGCATGCATAATACAACATATTAAAAACACTGATTGAAAAAAAAAACAGCTGTAGCTTGTTACCAGAAAACCCACATTTTGAACCATCTGGCACACTACTGAAGAAAATGACGTAAAGTTAGTAGCGTATCGTAGCTGCTTTTACTGTCTTTCTCACTTCCCAGCACTGGATGCTATATCTGTCAAAAATGGCAGGATTTTGCCTCTTGCTCTCAGCAAACATGGCAAATTCAAATTGCATACTTCCGGGGGATCTTGCGCCATCCGAGCAGCTGCCACTGAGATGAATGGGAATGCTATGGTATGGTTTTCTCCAGGTATTACAGACATCTTTAGGCCATGGCATGGCCACAGACATCACTAACCACCAGTAATACTCTGTCCTGAGTCGAACCGTGGCTGTAGGCTAACGAACATGAGAAACTGGAGGTTAATGCCATCCTTGGGGATTGTACCTGAGAGGAGGTACAAACCTGCAGTGCTTTATGCTAACTGAGCTATTCCTGTAAGAGGAGCCAGACGGATGGAGGAAACTGAGTCTAATCTGGTACCGCATTCTGGTTGGAGAATGGGTCACAGTTTCTAGGTTGTGTACACTCAGGGCAAGAAGTAAATGCCAACTGCTGGGGCAGCTGGGCAGGAGATCCAAAAAAACCTAGTGTGTGCAGAAAGAACACATGACATGTCACAAGTTGCCATAGCTACGTCGCTCTGATTAGCGATCAGCACAATAAATTCTCTCATCTCCTACATTTGATTACTCATACCACAGTATGTTCCCCATGGAGACAAAATCTCCATAAAATAATCTCCACAAGAGTCCAATTGTGTACAAGTGCAAAATCACTAAGCAATCTCATCTAAGAGAAGGGAGTGATATTTATAATGTACTTGCTTATCATGCCTGACTCATAAGTTCTGATTTGAATTTTATTTTTGGCCCAAAGGCATGTACTAAAAGGGGTGTAAAGCTAAGCAGACATCTAACGAACTAGTACTTGGTTTCAATAAGAAGAAAAAAGCCATATGCTTAGAGTTAAACATATGCTAGCCTGCCAGTAGCTCGCTGCAAAGCTAACTTGTAATTCTATTGAGAAGCAGCCAAAAGAAATCTACGCTGCAACAAATACTATCAGAGAATTAGGGGGAGCTCCAAACACTTAGTGTGTACTGCACTTCCCTCTATCGCGCTGAGTTTTTCAGGTCAGTTTACTAGTTAGGTGCCATACTTAAAAGACTAGCTTACAGCAGTATCAATTTCCTAGCAGTTCTAGGCTTTACTAGAATTTTTTTTTTTTCAAATATTATATTTTAAATGATATACCAATAAACACACACATGCAATAATAATACTAATAATACCAATTATTATTATTAATTTATTGAAGATCTAACTGAAGAGTGAGGGTACACATGCATATTTCTGTGGTTTACAGGGTGAGCTTTTCTCAACTGGGCTGGTTAAAAGACCCAGGTCATAACAAGAGGGTCATTGATTTGAATCAGAGAATTAGGACAAGATTTAAGAAGACAGCAAACAGAGTCCGATGAGTATTGTGGTTCACAATCCACAATGCTACTGTTACACAAGGCACTGAAGCTCACCCTTGCTAACGAAATACAGGATTTGCACATTTTCCTGCTCCAAAACGTATTATTTGTTTTGCTTATTTAACCCCATTCGAAGACTCGAACGGTGGTGGGTTAATTTTGAAGGTCTGACTAATTGGCTCCCTGTATTGAATTAAAGCCTTAATAAGCGAAGACAGCTGAGACAATTACTAAGAATAAAGCAAATTACAAGAAGCAGCTATTTAATTGCTTCCTTTTGCGATAGAATCTATTTCATCAACATTATGCCCATGTAAATGAGCTAAAAACACCAGCTGACCTTGGTATAAACATGTACAGTGTCTCTGTCCGTATGCACATCTTAAACCAACCTAAGATTGTTTGCTGGTCTTAACTAGTTTAATATGGTCTCCCAGAATGATAAGTCGAGAGAAAAGAATCTCTAAGACCAGCAATCCACACCAACCTAACCAGTTAAACAGACGTGCAAACAAACCATTATCCCTTTAAATAAGTGTCTGAGATGCACATAAACATAACATCTAAATCCTATTTAGTGCATGATGGTTATCTGAACATATTATTGCTCAAGTGTATGATGTAAACAGCTGATGACTGTTAAAAAAAGACACCAAACAAGAAATTAGTGTAGAAGAGGCTTATTAATGCTTTAAAGTGAATGAATTTCCAGCTGTGTAATACATCATTACTCTAATATTTTAATGTGAAGATTAGAAATCTAATGAAACAAGCTATTAGCAAACAACAAAGCATGCTAACACAAAGCAAAATTTACAATTTTGTCACATCCAATCTCACTCGTTTTAATTTCACATCAAATACATAAACATATGATTTGGATTGACACCTGGCATTATTTCGAAGCTATCCATACATTATAGAAAGAAAATTGCTGCTGATAGCTACACGACAACATCCAACTCTATTATAACACTGAAGCTGCAAGCTATTTTTCTAGTCCACCATTTTTGCTAAAATGACAGGACATCCATTCTGCCTATAAGTAATTTTTCCATTTTATCTATTCATTATTTTTAAACCCTGACAAAATAAGCCAAGTTAATTATACACTATGACTATTTTAACCCTCACCCCTGTGAGAAACTGTCAAAGCCTACCTTTCTGTCAGACGAGTGAATGCTCAGTATGTCTGAATGGACAGCCATTCATCTAAAAAAAAAAAAAAGTTTACCAAGGACACAGATGTTTTATTTTTTCCCCAGAAGAGGCCCTGTCGGATGTTAAATACTTTGCATCTTTGCTCTTGCCTTCCAAGGTTAATCATGGTGCTGTTGAGATGACCCCATCAAGTTATTCTGCCCCGTGCCCGTGTGCACATTCCTGTTGTGATCTTATCTGGAAATGGCTCTATGCAGATGCATATATTGAACCCCACCAGAGGCTCTACAAACAAACAAACACAGAGAGGAAAAAAGCAAAGCTAGAAGCAATCTGGATTGAAGGGCAAACAAATGCCTAATATAGCTTTTCACAAGCCTCAAAAACATGCAAGGAAAAGTACAATGTATTCTTGTAAAAGGAAAAAAAATATACTTTATTCTTATTCAATATGTTAATGTATTCCTGAAATCACATTGTTCTCGGCTATGCTCAGATTCCCAGTAATTTCTCTGAGGAGATTCATGGGTTGTGAGCTGTGATGTTCGATTGGGCCCATTGCCTATTCACCGTTCCATTTGTTTGAGCACCATTATATGAGGACTAAAATAACAAAACCAAATAAAAGCCCTCAAAGATAATATATCCACATCTTTTCATTTTGAATATGTATATTAATATTCAAGCATGGCTTGCTGTGGGGTACTTCTGAACACCGTCACAGGATCATAATAGCAGACTCTTCAAACTGGATAATCAGTACAGCAGATAATACGATTTTTTCATTTAGTATTTTTCTTTTTTTGAATATTTGATTAAAGCAATAGTTCAACAACAACAAAAAAAAGATACTTTTACAAAACCAAAAATCATTATGCCATTCCGAAATCATATTCTGTTATTTGCTCAGTGGAAGAATGTTCACCGTTGTTTTCCATACAACAACAGTTCCATGTTAATCATCAGAAATAATTTAAAAATAAACACTATTTTTACAGCTCATTCAACATAAGAACTATATTCTAAGTCCAAATTCATACAAGGTGACAAACAGATTAAAAAAAAAATCCATTTATTGAAAATTTTCCTTTATGTTATTGTACAAAGCTACTGTATGGCTTAGTATATAGTACATGAGTCACATGTACCAGTTTTATGTTGCTTGGAAGGTATTTATTTTTTTTTACCTTCAGACAGAGATACAACCATTGTTGCACAAGAAAACCACTCCATGAAGGTTCTTAAATTCTCCTTTTGTGTGAAAACAGGTCATATGGGTTTGTGAAAGACATGAGAGAGAGTTAATGACGACAGAAGTTTAATTTTTGGATGACTAGCCTATCCCTTTAACAAAACCATCCCAGCTAAATGGATCACATGCTATTCACTGCTGTAATTTTACATTTGCTAAATTGTATGCAAGATCACAGCATCTGCAGCAGACACAATGCTCTTTCATCAGTCTGAGATGATGAAACGTTTTATCATTTTTTTCATAGGAAACAATGAGGAAAATCGCAAGAGCTCACAGGCATCGGCTGCTGTTGACTGTGCATGTTTGATTGTTTCTTCTCAAGGACGGACAGAAAGCCTTGCTGCTATAAATATGCAATACTTCCTTAGGCTGGAGAGATAGAGAGAGAGGAGAGAGAGCTTTTTGATATTCATGGACATTCAAGTCCTCTTGAAGGATATGCATCTGTGCAGGAATCAAAATGATCCAGTCAACGAGGGAAAATTATACCCCTCACATGCCATTTGGCTTCCTCAAATTACTGAGAGAAACATACCTCTACTCATGCTAAAAGGCTGGGCAGGGACATATAATTGCAGAAGTAGAGGCTTTCCAGACAAGTGTTTATCTTAGTGTTTATCAAACAGTTGGTGATTTTAGGCCAAAACTTGAAATTTAGGGGTCAGAATGTGAAGCATCCTATAAAACCCCTTGAAATGATTTGACGATAGCAGGAACAGCTAAAGACTTAAGTTTCAGCAGAGAGATGAGCCATCATTTGCTAAACGATGCAGGGGAGGAAATTTCTAATTCTAGAGAGCATTTTATTTTTTTTAGGGCACAAACAATATAGTGCAAAATAAGTCAATGTTTTTAGTCCATTTTTCTGCAAATGTTAAATGCATATATTTCCACTAAAACAGGGGTTCCTAAGATTTTAAGGTTTAGGGTTCCTAAACTTGTTTTCAAGTCGATCCCCTTTATGTAAAATATTTACGTGAAGTTCCTACACTGTTACTGTTAAAAAAAAGTTGAGCCAACTTAAAAGTTTAAGGCAACCAGCTTCAGCAGATTTTTGACTTTTCACAACTTATTTTTTAGGAAATTTCTCAACTTTTTGTTGTATAAATTTAAAACAAGAAGTTGAGAAAATTCAAAAATCTGCTGAAGCTGGTTGCCTTAAACTTTTAAGTTGGCTCAACTTTTTTTTTTTTACAGTGTACTGAGATTTTAAGTTAATATTTTAATAATTTATTAACATTAATATTTAATATTATTAATAACAATATAATAACTAACAGTGCTGTTCTTCACTTTGAAACTCATGGCACAACACTATATACTTACTTGATTCAATCGTAGCCTTTGATTTGATAATCACACTAACTTATCACAGTTTTTGTTTTATTTTGATTAATTGTGCATGACTAATGATTTATTTATGTATTTTAATTTTACATTCAATTTAATCATTTTTAGTTTTCAACTCGTAAACTCCTGTTTGGAAAACCTTTCCAAGTTGCGCTAAAAGATCAGTTTTTCAAGTTTTAGAAGCACAGTAACTCATAGATGGCTTCAAAATGAACAGAAATCAACTAATATCCACAAACCTCAGATGCTGAATTCATAGGGTCTTTAAGTGTCATTAATTAGATCATTTGTAGCCCTGACATTTTTTCATAGAAAAATTTAAAAGATATTTTTCAGTTTGAAATAAGATATATGGAGAAGGAAAGAGAAGGATAAACAGAGAGAGCCCGTTTGACTTCGATTCAAGTTCGTAGGACCAAACCATCTCTCAAGACAAGTAATTACATTATCTTTATAAATGTTGCATTTTTCATTTGGCAGGGAGAATAATTTATTCATGCAGTGGGCCACTGTTTTTTTCTCTTCTTCTTTTAGGAAAATTTGCTAAAATGATCCATGAGCTTTCTTTGGTGTAATCTTCTTAATGTTTCCTTTTCGCTGCCGTTTTTCACGTTCGAGAAACCATCTCCATTAAATTCCACTGACATTTCAGACATCAATCATCTGCAGCAGGGACTTGTTTACCATCAGTGTAAATGAATGGCCGGGTTTCAGAGAGATGAACATTGTCTAGACCAAAGCGGGGCACTAGAAGAAGAAGAAAAATATAAATAAATAAAAAAAATAAAAAAGAGGCCACATGAACACATCTGTTCATGCAGAGCTCATTGTGTCCAATTATTCAGCCTCTGCGGTTCTTTAGAAATATGGGTAGGAAAGAACCAAATCTCTCTTCCATACATATTTTCTGCATTTTTTTTTTAGATTAATTAGTATTTGCTCTCTTCCTTCCTCCCGAATCCTCTGCCAAAGGAGGATTAATGAGGAGTTTCATGTTTTATAATATTACAGCATTGTCAAAACTAAATCCATGTGTGGTTCTACACAAAAAGAATCAATCTACAGGTTGGAAACCATCTCACCCGTCTAAACCCAATGTAATCCATTATAAACCAACTGTGAAAATGATTGGCAATCAATTCACCAGATGATTCTTAATGACTAACGATCGCTAAATGGGATTCTTTATACATATAATGTTCACGCAAACCTGATGATAATCTCATTCTCTCATGGATCATGAAAAGCATTATAGTTCTTATAAACTGACAGCAAAGCACCTGAAAACAAACAGCGAGCAGGCCGACAAATGACTGCTCTTTAATAGGATTTCATCGATGATCATTTTCCCCCGACAGCATAATGCCAAAACAATTTCCGAAGTGAGAGAAAAGGTATTAGAGAACATGTTTGAGTGTTAAAAAAACAGATACTTATAGTCAAACAGGAAAATGACATGCTAATCTGATGTCTTTCTTTTTACAAGCCTCGCCCACTGTTTCTTCCCCTCCTGCGCTGTTCTTATTTCTCTAACTCAATTCGCAATGAGGAAATCGAATTAAAAGCCATTCAGCCCATCAAAAGATGGATTTTGGCTCTCTGTTTCTCTCAGAGTGCAAAATAACAAAATCAAACAAATGTTTTGATGGATGATTCAGACATCCCGGTGATCTGGAGGGCAGGGATTGTGGGTAGCATTACACATGCACACCGTTTGGGGATTATTACCTTATTTTCCTGCTGCGCTGCAGATGCAGATTACAAGACATCTGTGGGATTTAATTTCACTCTCATCATAAAATCCGATTTTAATGCAGCATGGGATTAAAACAGCATATCAATTCACTTCTCATTCCTTGAGACCCATGGCAGATATGGCCAGAGGGCAAATCTGGAGCCAATTTGGGTCTCACCTGCATGATCAGCATGTTTCAAAGAGAACGTAAAACCACATATCTCTAATATGTGTGTGAGTGTGTGTGTGTGTGTGTGTGTGTGTGTGTGTGTGTGTGTGTATGTTTGTATATGTATAATATAATATTATATATATATATATATATATATATTTATTTATTTATTTTTTATTTTTTTAATACAAGCCTAAAATATTAGTATAGTGTGTTTTAAAGGTGGGTTGGCACACTCTTTCCCCACAAAAGAAAAGTATTGCCCTTAAAAAGGGATTTATGGTGGCTCAAAATCAATTTATCTTGACCAAAACAGAAAGAAAAGTGCATCAAGAAACAATGATGCTCTTGTATCATCCGTCCTTCTTTCCTATGGTAAACAAAGGAAAGCTAGTGAACATTTAAAAGTGAAAGAAATTGTGTTCTATTTCCTTTATTGCACAAGATGATTTCTAGATGGAGGTCTGATAAGAAGGTTGTACAGCCTCTCGTCTGAAAACAAAGCCAGCGTACATCTGAATGAATGAGCGCCGATGGCTGCTCGAGCAAAGCGTAATAGGATGCATATGAATTATCTGGCTTTGGTCATCATTTTATTATTTTGTCTCATTGCAATGTATTAGTTATGTAATGAGTCTGAAAAGAAGAAAAGAACGACAGCAAACACTTGTGTGGGGTAATCAGCGTCAAAATAATATAAAAATACAATTCCAGAAAATGTCTTCAGGGTTCTGAGAAGAAGCATAGGCTTGTAATGACCAGTGTTGGGTAAGTTACTTTCAAAAAGTAATTAATTACAGTTACTAATTACTTCATCAATATTGTATTTAAATTACTTTACTAATTACTCTATCTGAAAAGTAACTTAGTTACTCAATAAGTAACTTAATTATTCAAATCGCTAATTAGGCTACATCTTAAAATCCCTATAAACCTTAATAGAAATTAAACTCTATATTCTTTCAATTCGAGTCAAACATAGAATAGTTTAGCCTTTTAGCTTTAAAACAACTGTAATACTTAAACATTTTTATGAAAAAAATTTTACCACCTTTGGTTAACAAATAGAAATACTCTGCAAAATATCTGAATAACAAAAAGGCTTAAAAGTTAAACAATACATTTCAGTTTGGCAAGATGTTCAGGAAAAGCCCATCTAGTAAAATCTGTACAGGTTTATGTCAAAATAACACGTTAACTAATGTAGGAAAGAATAAATTACATAAATGATCTTCTCTGCTGAATAATGTCAGATCGCGCTGTTCTTATGAGGTAAATTTCTTATAGCAGGTCTTCTTTCAAAAATGATGAATATTAAATGATTTTCTTTTTTTCTTAATATTTTGCTTTTTTTTTTGTATCTAGGTGAGGGCATATGCGCGCAGGTGACTGCATATAATGAGCTCAGACACGGGAAAGACTGTACCTTGCTTTAGTTTCATACGGATTGCATAATCAGAAACATTAGTTTTTAATTTGAATCTGTGATTGCGTGCAGTTTCTGACGCTCGCTAAAGCGTGCAATCGCTTTCTTATGTGCGCTGTTTTACCGGTTTCACTTTCGCTTTCGAAACGATCACGTTCAGCAAGAAGGGGAGAGGATGGAAAGTGGGGGGCACCGTAACTCTGCCCGCGAATGCCCCCTCTTGGTGCTGGCCCTGATTTGAGTATTTAAGGTTTCTCTGTGAATCAGGAAAATCTGAAAGTGAACGCACCCGCACGCGGAGGGTTAAAGCCGCTGCATTCAATATCTTTAGACGGTAAATTTAGATTTCAAATTCAATATTGCTTTTAGAACTGTTGAAATTATTTACTGTATGTAACGCAAGTACTTTATAAGTAACTGTAATTAAATTACCTAAAAATGAACAGTAATCCCTTACTTTACTTTTTCAGTGGATAAGTAATTTAATTACAGTAACGCGTTACTTAGTAACGCGTTACACCCAACACTGGTAATGACTTTGGTGAAAAGATGTCTCAAGGCGCAGGACATTGTGTCTGTGATAGCCTCACATACAGGTCCTTCTCAAAAAATTAGCATATTGTGATAAAGTTCATTATTTTCTGTAATGTACTGATAAACATTAGACTTTCCTATATTTTAGATTCATAACAACACAACTGAAGTAGTTCAAGCCTTTTATTGTTTTAATATTGATGATTTTGGCATACAGCTCATGAAAACCCAAAATCTCAAAAAATTAGCATATCATGAAAAGGTTCTCTAAACGAGCTATTAACCTAATCATCTGAATCAACTAATTAACTCTAAACACCTGCAAAAGATTCCTGAGGCTTTTAAAAACTCCCAGCCTGGTTCATTACTCAAAACCGCAATCATGGGTAAGACTGCTGACCTGACTGCTGTCCAGAAGGCCATCATTGACACCCTCAAGCAAGAGGGTAAGACACAGAAAGAAATTTCTGAACGAATAGGCTGTTTCCAGAGTGCTGTATCAAGGCACCTCAGTGGGAAGTCTGTGGGAAGGAAAAAGTGTGGCAGAAAACGCAGCACAACGAGAAGAGGTGACCGGACCCTGAGGAAGATTGTGGAGAAGGACCGATTCCAGACCTTGGGGGACCTGTGGAAGCAGTGGACTGAGTCTGGAGTAGAAACATCCAGAGCCACCGTGTACAGGCGTGTGCAGGAAATGGGCTACAGGTGCCGCATTCCCCAGGTCAAGCCACTTTTGAACAGAGAAGCAGCACTGGACTGTTGCTCAGTGGTCTAAACTACTTTTTTCGGATGAAAGCAAATTTTGCATGTCATTCGGAAATCAAGGTGCCAGAGTCTGGAGGAAGACTGGGGAGAGGAAAATGCCAAAATGCCTGAAGTCCAGTGTCAAGTACCCACAGTCAGTGATGGTCTGGGGTGCCATGTCAGTTGCTGGTGTTGGTCCACTGTGTTTTATCAAGGGCAGGGTCAATGCAGCTAGCTATCAGGAGATTTTGGAGCACTTCGTGCTTCCATCTGCTGTAAAGCTTTATGGAGATGAAGATTTCATTTTTCAGCACCACCTGGCACCTGCTCACAGTGCCAAAACCACTGGTAAATGGTTTACTGACCATGGTATTACTGTGCTCAATTGGCCTGCCAACTCTCCTGACCTGAACCCCATAGAGAATCTGTGGGATATTGTGAAGAGAAAGTTGAGAGACACAAGACCCAACACTCTGGATGAGCTTAAGGCCGCTATCGAAGCATCCTGGGCCTCCATAACACCTCAGCAGTGCCACAGGCTGATTGCCTCCATGCCACGCCGCATTGAAGCAGTCATTTCTGCAAAAGGATTCCCGACCAAGTATTGAGTGCATAACTGAACATAATTATTTGAAGGTTGACTTTTTTTGTATTAAAAACACTTTTCTTTTATTGGTCGGATGAAATATGCTAATTTTTTGAGATAGGAATTTTGGGTTTTCATGAGCTGTATGCCAAAATCATCAATATTAAAACAATAAAAGGCTTGAACTACTTCAGTTGTGTTGTAATGAATCTAAAATATATGAAAGTCTAATGTTTATCAGTACATTACAGAAAATAATGAACTTTATCACAATATGCTAATTTTTTTGAAAAGGACCTGTACTCCTCTGGCCACTTCCCAACCTTTGCAATTTCCAAAGGCAACTTCATGTAATATGTTGCTGAAAATCGACGAGTTGAATCTACAGCGCACAACCCAAATATCTCGCGGTGACATATAGAGATGTGGCCCCGGGGCTATGGACTCTTTAATAAGGCTAGTGGATGCAGTGGAGTTCCCAAAGGCAGCGAGTTGTTTGGCAGCTTTCTCAATTCGCCAGTGACCAGCCTTGCCATCCATCTAAAAGCTATCAGAGATAGGAATCTTAAGGAAGTTAATTAATCAGATTCTGACTGCTCTTAATAATTCTCATCCCCATTTATTACTATTAGGTATCAGCAAACATAAACAAACAATGAGCAATTTTTAAGCATTTTTAATTTCAGTTAATGTTCATTAGTATAATTTTTCAAACGTCTCGAGTAAGAATTATTTATTTTTTTAAATAATTTATTTTTATTCAGCAAGTGTGCATTCAACTGATTAAAAGTGACAGTGAAGACATTTACAGTGTTACAAAATATGTCTATTTCAAATAAATGCAACAAATGAAAAATAAAAAAGATGAAGAAAATGATAAAGACGATAAAGAAAAATGTTTCTTAAATGCCAAATTAGCATAATGTAATCATAGTAATTGGCTTTGCCATCACAGAAATAAATTACATTAAAAAAAAAATATTAAAATGAAAAACTGTTATTTTAAATTATAATATTTCACAATATTACAGTTTTTGATGAATACTGGGCATAAGAGACTTTCATTAAAAATAAATAGATAAATAAGAAACTTACCAACGCCAAACTTTTGACCAGTAGCATATGATTCATTGTTAGTCATGTTAACTAATGAAGTTAACTACTGGAACCTTATAATAAATTGTTATTTGGATTATTTGGAAAACAAAAAAAACAGCTTGGCTACCAAATCCTGGGAACATGAATAAAAAAATTCATGAAAAATGTGAAAAGAAAAAAAAAGTTGTAACATATTTCATTAATTTCTTTTGTTTTTATAAAACAGCGTACCATAAAAATGTGTATTACATATTGTTACTATCAGTCAGTTACTACACGCACCTCAGGCATAACAAAATTAATGACTTATGGCTCTTCTACTGCAAATGATTCACTACAAAAAAAAAAAAGAGTCTTTACTCTAGAATCTGACTTCACTGAGTGTGCTGCATGTTTCTAATTCACTAACAATAACCGTTTAATTTTTTTTTTTTTAATCTCTTGAACCTACTACTAGTACACTAATACAAGGACAACAGTCTATGAGAAGTGAGTCTATGGTAGAAGTGACATGAAACAGGTATGCATGTGTTTGTGTGTGTCCACAGCTGCTAATACGGTTAGGGGTTGAGGGAACTCAAACGTGAGCCGGCTCTGTACTGTCGTCTCTGTACTGTCTGCCTGTCAGGAATGTTGACACTTTAATCACCTGTCGTCCAGGCAGCTGCTTTGGCCACGTCAAGGAGAAAGACAGACTGACAAGACCGTGGTGGATGCCGAAAGCAGGGTTTTGGGAAGCTTCTCTGCGTCAGTGACAAAATGACGCCACGCACATTGACGTGCGGGACAAGGTCTTCATGTCACCTGTCAAGCCACTCTCATCTCGCCTTCCTTTGGGTTTGCACATGACCTTGATACCTTCATCGTCTCCTAATAGCACCCACAAACATCAGAGCACAATTAGCAGTTCTTGTGAAGATGTGCCAACTCTTGCGAAGATCTTAAAGGAAACCGACACATGGCAATACGCTATAATCATCGATTCATGGTCGAGCGGTGTCGTCTCCGAAAGATGACAGCCATTTCCGCGCTTGTATTCCGACCCAGGTGCATTTTATAGTCGTGCGTGTAACTGAAATGATGGGAGTGATGGATTCTGACACTGCTGCCTTCAGGCTACAATGCTCAAATCAACCTCACCCGAACCCCTCTGCTCTGAGATGAACCTTCAAGCTTTCAGAGGCAATGAAAAATGACAAAAATCGCTCTTCAAGTTTAAAGCGTGCTCATTCCAGTTATCAGTACTGTATCTAAAACGTGCCTCTAGCGACACTTTCGGAAGCTTTTTGTGCAAGCATTGAGAAAAAAGCACAAGCAATTTAGCGTTCAAACATAATAAAACTGGCAGAGATGATTCCAGGTGGATCCGTGCCTTCAGGTGTAGCTCCTGACCCACTGTGTGACCTTCGCCAAATTGGCCTTGATCCATTTTAAGTCAATTTGCTCCAACTATAAGGACTAATGCTGCCACAGACACTGGCTCGTAACACAGGGCTATTTAGTTATTTCCCTCCCGTCCTGCCTTTAAAGAGATAAAAAAGAATTCAATTTACGCGTGGCCCTGGCAGCTATCCCTGACTGTGTTTGCAAAGTTAATGCAGGAAGCGCTCTCCCCAGGGTCAGCGAGAGGAATATGGCACTCGCTGAAAAACAGAGGGGGAACAATGGCTTTGAAGATGGCCGCAGAGCTCTGGGGACTAAAGCAAATGGAAAAATAAAATTAAACTATAACATCCTTTCTTCCATGCTCTGCGTCCAGCAGCCCCAGTCTCTGTTCTCTCTCTTTTTCCCCTCAAGTAACCTGCCAACAATCTTTCCTCAAGAAACATTCCAAGTCCATAAATGAATAAATACAGGGAGAGCAGGTTAAGATGTGTTAGTCACATCCTTTATCTACAAAATTTGACCATATACAGCTGTACAAGGGAAAATGAAAAATATTATTCTTATTATAAAAATGCTGCATGACAAATATTTGTTTTGCCTATATACAAGGCAAAACTAAACATTGTTTCAGAAACTGCCAATGCGTGTGATCGCGTGTGCGTGCACGTGTGTACATATATACAGTTTTTTGAGGTACTGCAAAGAACAGTTGTTTGAGCCGAGGACACTGTGGTTAAATTTAATTTTCAAAGGAAATATCCCATAAAAATTGGTAACGTCCCCTAAATGTTTAGGAATCAATACCAACGCTTTGTGCGTGAATGTCAACTCCAGACAAAGTATCATGCATTTGTTTAACAAATTGCCTTTCTAAAAGAACTTCTTGGCACTCTGTAAGGCTTATTGCTAAAGTTATCATTGTATCTGCCTGTTTTCACTGATGCTGCCTTCAAGTGCTTCCAGAATGATCTTAAATAGGAATGTGGTAGTAAAAAGTTGCATATGAAAGCAATGTGAGTCGATTGCTTGAACTTATCTACCTCATAATCAGAAGTAGGACTTTTAAAGTTTGTGATAGCATGAGACCAGCTATGTTGTTATATTTATCCCACGGTACTCCCCGTCTGTGTAATTCAGAAGCGCAAATTTATTATTCACAGTATAATCAGATGACTGACTGTGAAACGGAGTATGTTTTCTGTAAAGATAACAGGCTTGTACTAATAGTGGAATGTTTATTTGCAAAGGCTAGCACTGCTAATGCCAGAGCTTGAGCTCTTGAAGCTCTTCCCTCTTCTACGGGAGCAACAGCTCATTTGCATTTAAAGTAACATACTCAAAATCGGCGCGTTTGGGCTCAAACCCTAAAAGTGGCAATTTTAACAAGATATAAAAATTTATCTGTGGGGTATTTTGAGCTAAAACTTCACATATATGCTCTAGGGGACATCAGAGACTTATTTTGCATCTTGTAAAAAGGGGCATAATAGGTCCCCTTTAAAAAAAACTCTCTCTCTCTCTTTCCCCAAACCTTTGAATATAGTGTTTATATTATGTGTGTGTGTGTGTGTACGTGTCCAAGCTATATTTCAAACATACATCTCTCTGATACAAATAGTAGCAGAGCTAATCAACTTTGAGTATCAAAATGGTAACAAGTTACATATTGACTAGGCGATGCAATCAGTCATTCACCTTTTCAGCACAAGACTCATTTTAGTCCCATCTGCTGCAGTCACTGAGGAGGGAAGGATGCTGTTATATTGATGCACTGATTGCACAATCTCTCGTCTCTAGATTGCTCTCAGCATCTTTCCGTCTAAGAGTTTGAACCCTGTTATGCGACTATACGCGCAGAGGGGGGCTCGACATTAGCAAATGGCCCTCATTCTTAAATTAACAGCCAACAGCCTCCTGCTAAGTGCCTGCCTACAGTATCACCAATCTTTCCTCAAGACTCCGTGTCCATACAGATGCAGGTAGAACAGAGGGAAAGCGAAGGGAGGGAGAGGAAAGAGAGCGAGCCAGTGTGGAGTGAGAGAGCGATAACAAGCTATTTATCTGAAAGCTGTCTCCTGCCTTCACCTCAGTTTAAAGTAAACAGGTTTCCATTAATGGCTCTGTCACACAAATGTACTGATAGAACATTGTTGGGAAAATGATGGCTATCACAATAATCACCATCCAATCCACACAGGCTTTTAGCGTTCAAAAACTCACACAGTAAATTGACTATTACTAAATTTCTGTGAAATGATACACTAGATGCATGAAGAAAATGCATGATGTCGTCTATGATGTGAGAGAAATTATTATCTCCATAATGGTTATTGTATCTACGGTTATGCTCTCTCACATTATTACCAAAAATACAAAAATGAACAGAACTGCAAGCTGGTAAAGTGCACCATGCTTCATTTGTACTTTATGGCTTATTTTAAGAGTTCTGATGTTACCATGTGGTTTGTACATCCGATCTGAAGCCTGGAGGTAAGGAAAGAGAGAAAAGAGAGAAAAACCTGATGAAAAACCATTCTAGCTATTTACTTTGCTTCCTGTCATCAGAACATTAAGCACCAGCCGGCGTTTTTTTCCCTCAAGTTGCATTTCCAATGGAAATTGAATGACAGGCCACTGTTTATATTTCTATTTAATGCTTCAGTTAACTGTAGATTTTGATCAAGCGGACTTTTGAAGCTTGAAGGATAAAAAGGTGAGCGTTTGAGGAATCGTGCATTACGATAATGCAACTGTCCTAGTGTCACATAAAAATACCATTTAATGCTTGCGCCAATGCGTTCGCAATTATATGAAAAGAAATAAGGAATAAGAATGACATTATGACATTGTGAGTTCTGTGATGCTTCAAAGGGACAAATGATTAATTCGCTGTGTTTCTTTTACCCATCGTGCCGATCAAATAATGTTAGCCTGCCACTCAGCATCGCAGACTATTTCACTCACTCAAATTGTCATGAATAACAGTGTAACAAAGTCATGGATGTACGTAACGCTTGTTAACGCCTTTTGTAATGCACCAGATAAGAATTTTACAGTGGTGGCCAAAGTTATTAGAACACTAGTATTTTTACTAGATCAAAATGGTTTTAAGTCAGTTATTTCCATCTTTTGCTGTAGTGTGTCAGTAGGAAATATCAGTTTACATTTGCAAACATTGATTTTGCCATTAACTCTTTAACTTTCACCCCTAAAAGGAGCGAAGGAAAAAATTAGCTAACTTAAAATTAGTATTAGTCGAATAGCCTCAAGCACTCTTCTCTTTTTTTAATGTTATATATATATAAAACTCTACCTTACAGTTGAGCTGGTAAATCTTCAGTCCATGGAAAAAAGTTCAGTCCATGGTAAATCTTGACTTAAATTCAGAGAACTATAAAAATTCAATTCAATTCAATTCAATTCAATTACAAACGAACAACCAACTGTGTTTTCCTTTTTGAATTAAATGTCACAATGTCATTCTGGATCACTCCAGTCCAATTTAACCCTTGTCCAAAAGCTAAAAGTTATGATACTTTAATAGAGGTGGTTTGAAACATCTGAGCTGTAATCTGAAGGGTTGCGGGTTCAAAGGCCAGGCAGGTTGATCCATGAATCTACCACCACGGTTTGTTCCAAGGGGATTGTCTGTCATAAGGGTACTGTAGTGCTGACAGAATAACAAATATAATATCGCGGCATGAGTAATGGTACATATAAACAATATTATAAAGAGTTTTTTTACTTCCAATTTTTATTGAAAGTGAATTAAACTGGTACTTTTTACATTTTTTAAATATTTTATTCCATTATTATTTGAAACTTGGATGCAAAGTATTAAAAGACTGATATTAAACTATTATTAAATCATTGATATCAACTAGGTAAACGAGTCTAATATTGGTGCTTGAAATATTCTGAAATACTCCACTAAAAAAAAAGAAATACTTAAAACAGTTAAAATAGCATTATAAAAATATTCAAACATGCACATTAATAGCAGCACAAATATATCTATAAACAACATAGCAAAATAGAATAACATATGGTATATAGTTCAATTATACCGTAGTGCTAGTCATTTTGGATACAAAACATCTGCTAACTGCAAATAAATTTTGTCAGAACAACAATAAATGCTTCAATATGATGTAGCTGTCGTCGCAGGCTGCTTAGCACCATAATAAATAGTTAGATCATTTGAAAACAATTCATAATGGGTTAAGTGGCGACTATCTATGCCCACCCAAAGCATTGCATTCTGTAGGTAATGAGCTGCTTCAGATGTTTTAAATGGGCATTTGACCCAGCTAGGAGAGCGCACCGAATGGCTCTGTTTATCTCAGCGTCCGTGTGTCCTTTGTCTAAGTGCTGATGCGAACGTTGATTGCGGCACGGGCCACGTAATTAATGGTCCCAGCAGCCAAGGTAAAGAGAAGGTGTGAGCAGCATAGGACAAATATCTTCTGGAGAGGCAGGGTCAAGCGGAGATAAACACCTTCACAGATCAGCTCCAGTCCGGTTGCAGGGAGCTGCCAAAACAGATTGGGATCCAAGCGAGATCGGGGGGAGGAGGAGGGGGGGTTGAAACACGGACCACACCATAATGATGTCCTGCTCTTGTTTGCTAAGTACTTTCCCTGACAGAGCAAAGAGTCCCGGGCAGAGACAAATGAACAGCGGTCTCTACCGCTTGGGCTTCGTTCACAAGCCACCGAGGAGCGGATCTGATTTCTCGCAGAGAGGAAGTAACTGTCACTCTGCCAGAAATATTAATATTAATTAATTTCCCCTTCCCGTCAGGGCCAAAGGCTAGGATAGATTTATAGCAGGCGGAGGTTTTTCAAGTGGTCATATGTTACGCTATCAGAACAGGAATCTGAGGGGGGGAAACACGGCAGCCGACACAATCCATATTTATAAGACAACCTTCCTTCCCTTAGCCGTCCCTTGGAGAGCCATATGTGTAGAAACAGACTACAAATTTAAAAACACCTCATCAAAAAGGCACAAAACCACAGAGGATGATGAACCAGCACAAACATGGAAAACACAGAGAGAAAGATGACAAAGGAAGTACATTAATGCACGCTCACACCGCACTCTCACAAATGCATGAGGAAACACAATCTCTGTCTCCCTGTCTGTTGCTTTTATATGCAGACGCACACGTACATGCGCACTAAAGGCCCGAAGCATCATCCTTGGCCCAACTCTGCCCTATTTTGCCTCTCTGGTTAATGACTAGCTGGATTTGTGCTTTGTCAATGTAATTGGTAATAATAGTATGACATTTTCTAATCCATCCCCAACTAATCAAACAAGACAATCAGAAAAAATTGAAATTTTCACGATCTTTTAGACCAGGGGCTGCGACGTTACCAGAGTAAGGAGGACAAGAAGAGACAAAAAGAGGAACGACGCAAGAGGGCCAAAGGCAGAGCTGGAAAATCAAAAGATCTGTGTTAAACTAAAAGAGGTTCTGAAGTTGATGAGAAAACAAGAATCTTTAAACAAAAGAATAATGAAGAATATGAGAGATGATTAATTTGAGTGGGTTTTGTACTAAATTGCAAAGGTTAACAAATGATTTAGAGGTAATGGAACTTCAAACTCTTGTTACAGAAATATAAATGTCAAGATGTTATGTTTCCAGTATGTGCTGTATATAGAGAGCACGAATATGAATTGCTGTGAAGTTATTAATAATACGTTTATGAAGCTTGCTTTGCAAAGAAATGGTTGATGTCAAGGAGATGCATTTTGCACTTGTTAAATACACTTGCAGAATGGACCTTCTAGTCAAAAAGTCATGAGGTGTTATTCATATTTGCTATATATGAAGTGTATGGTTTTGACACCTATATACGAATATATATGTGTGAAATGAGGTGTTACAATTTTCCATAGTTTAAAATAATAATAGGCATGCTTGCTATCTAAGAAATGGGGAAGTTATTTTGTATTTGAACTGTTAATCCTGCCATGAGTAGTATCTGGGTGAAGGGTCACGGTCTCTGCCAGCTCGAGGAACTGAAACCAACCCAGACAGCGGGGGGAGATAGACGACACGTGCAAGAATAACGCAGGTGGATGGAAGACTAAAGGGCTGAAGACAGAGATGGACGAGGCCGGCAAATTGCGTGGTGAAGACTTCTTGTTTGTTATTTTTGTTATTTGCTTATGAGTTGCTGTATTTTTTTAATAAAACGAAACCATTGTATTGGTGATTCGTTAAACTTTTAAATCAGTCTCTGAGTAATTAATTCTTAAATAACTAGTTATCAGAACCTAAATAAATCCTTACTTCGAGTTTCAAGTGGTCAGAACTTGACTGAATTAGCACGGACACCGGGAACAGAGGGTTGAAGCTACATCTAATATCCATTCAACGGAGAGGTGAGTATAGAATGGTCTATTATGAGCCTATTATGAGAAATATGGATATGATTAGTGGGTTTTAATTCTCTGTACCGGTATAGAAACATTACAGCTTTTAAAAGGATCTTGTATGCAATATTCAGCATGCTGGGCAGGTTTTATCCAGGGTATCTACACTTGGGCACCCAGACCTTCATCAAACTTTCAAAGACATTCCACTTTCTTCTGCACACCTTACATAGAGTAATGGAAAACACACACACACAAAAGTCCAAATCACAACATGTGAAAATGCTTGTTATATTGTACGTACTTGCGTCAATATAAGCAATCTTTAACAAATGCACATTAACAAAAAAATTCCATATTGGGTAAAGCTTTATTAAACACATCAGAAAGGATACAGATTTAGGGCCAGATTTAATAAACAGGGCAAATTAGCATTAGAGTGTCCATCATTATCCATCCATCCATCAATAATTACAATGAAACAGCAAGTAACACACTGAATTAAATTAAATTAATTAATTTTTTTGTAAAAGAAAGACTCAAATAGTATTTTCTTGTAAAACCTACTCCAATAATCCTTGTTTTATTCACAACTTCAAAATTATTTTACAGTGCATGTATGTATCTATCTATCCATCTAAAAAAGTAACTACATCTAAACAAAACAAAAAAAGTGAATTTTTCAAAACTATAACCACCCCATATCTAACAAACATCCATAATTCATCATAAACAAAAGCCTAACCATACCCAAACCCAAGAGCTTTCTGATAGCAATGATGGAATGAGTTGTCTTCCTCCTGCTCACTTTGTCCCCAGCGGGGCTGTCGTTTCCGCTGGGCCGCTTGTTCCACTGGCAGGGCTCATTTTAAGGGACATTGTTTGCATCATGGGGTCATTTAACTGTAACTGTCACCTGCAGGTTCTCTTGTTCTGCATCCCCCTCTCTCTCCATCTATCTATTCATCTCTCCCTCTCTTTGATCCATCCCTCGATCCCTCTGTCCTGAAGCTGTCACCATGCAGAATGTGTGTCTGGCCTGGAGAGGGATGGCTGCTGCCAAGCACAGGGCACCGGCTGCAGTAGCAGCTCCATAAATAGCCCCGGTCCAGCCTGTGACATTACCTGCCTACGACAAGATAATCATGATGAATCGCTCCAGAGCAAACTGCACACCGAGGAACAAAGAGCAGCATCAACACAACCCAATTGTGATTCGCTTTTATCCTCAGCTTTTTTCTTCTGTCTTTACATCAAGAGAAAAGGCGTAAAACAGTGACTAAGAGAGAGAGACAAATGCTCTGTTCCAAAACCTAGTGAGATGCCTAAGGAGGCAGTGTTTAAGACATCGTAGGCACACTTCCGACGCAAAGGCTGTTCCAAAAGGTAGGTACTTAATTATACTGCCTCATTTTAGCCCAAGGCAACAACGCATTTAGCCTTCACAGAGAAGGCAATCCCAGAATTCACTGTGATGAGAAAATTCAAACCAAGATGGCGGAGGAGAAGGCAAGAAAACTGTAGATATATGCACCAATATTTATAGTTTATCACAGAAGTGAGTACACCCCTCACATTTTTGTAAATATTTTTAGAAAATTATTTTCCAGCACTGCCTTAACACTCTTGGGCATGGAGTTCACCAGAGCTTCACAGGTTGCCACTGGAGTCCTCGTCCACTCCTCCATGATGACATAACGGAGCTGGTGGATGTTAGAGACCTTGCGCTCCTCCACCTTCCGTTTGAGGATGTCCCACAGATTACCTTTATCCTCAGCTTCTTTAGCAAGGCAGTGGTCGTCTTGGAGGTGTGTTTGGGGCCTTTATCATGTTGGAATACTGCCCTGCAGCCCAGTCTCTGCTTCAGTATTTCACAGTACATTTTGGCATTCATGGTTCCCTCAATGAACTGTAGCTCCCCAGTGCCGGTAGCACTCATGCAGCCCCAGACCATGACATTCCCACCACCATGCTTGACTGTAGGCAAGACACACTTGTCTTTGTACTCCTCACCTGGTTGCCGCCACACACGCTTGACACCATCTGAACCAAATAAGTTTATCTTGGTCTCATCAGACCACAGGACATGGTTCCAGTAATCCATGTCCTTAGTCTGCTTGTCTTCAGCAAACAGTTTGCGGGCTTTCTTGTGCATCATCTTTAGAAGAGGCTTGCTTCCGGGTACGACAGCCATGCAGACCAATTTGATGTAGTGTGCGGCGTATGATCTGAGCACTGACAGGCTGACCCCCCACCCCTTCAACCTCTGCAGCAATGCTGGCAGCACTCATGTGTCTATTTCCCAAACATAACCTCTGGATATGACGCTGAGCACATGCACGCAACTTCTTTGGTCGACCATGGCGAGACCTGTTCTGAGTGGAACCTGTCCTGTTAAACCGCTGTATGGTCTTGGCCACCGTGCTGCAGCTCATTTTCAGGGTCTTGTCAATCTTCTTATAGCCTACGCCATCTTTATGTAGAGCAACAATTATTTTTTTCAGATCCTCAGAGAGTTCTTTGCCATGAGGTGCCATGTTGAACTTCCAGTGACAAGTAAGAGAGTGTGAGAGCGATAACACCAAATTTAACACACCTGCTCCCCATTCACACTTGAGACCTTGTAACACTAATGAGTCACATGACACCGGGGAGAGATAATGGCTAATTGGGCCGAATTTGGACATTTTCACTTAGGGGTGTACTCACTTTTGTGGCCAGCAGTTTAGACATTAATGGCTGTGTGTTAAATTATTTTGAGGGGACAACAAATTTACACTGTTATACAAGCTGTACACTCACTACTTTACATGGTAGCAAAGTGTCACTTCTTCAGTGTTGTCACATGAAAAGTTATAATAAAATATTTACAAAAAATTTAAAAATTCAAAACTTCTGTGAGATACTGTATTTCAATGGTGAAAACATTGTTTACAAAAAAAGCTGTAAAACTTTAAAAAGATAAAATATTTAAGTACACATTTCATTATTGTATAATAATTAATATAAAATTATTATTTGTAACTAAAACTTCATATACTACCAGTCCAAAATTTTGAATTAGTAATATTTTTAATGTTTTTTAAAGAAATCTCTTCTGCTCACCAAACCTGCATTTATTTATTCATTTTGAATATATTTTAAAATGTAATTTATTCCTGTGATTTCAAAGCTGAATTTTTTGCATCATTACTCCAGACACGTGATCCTTCAGAAATCATTCTAATATTCTGATTTGCAGCTCAAATAACATTTACTATTACTATTATTATTATCATCATAATCATGTTGAAAACAGCTGAGTAGAATTTTTCAGGTTTCTCTGATTAATAGAAAGTTCAGAAGAACAGTATTTGAATTATTTTGTAATAAATACCTTTATCATTCCTTTTGATCAATTTAAAGCATACTTCTTCAACAAAAGTATTCATTTCTATCACTTCTTTCCCCCAAAAAAGGGTTTTATATATATATATATATATATATATATAGAGAGAGAGAGAGAGAGAGAGAGAGAGAGAGAGAGAGAGAGAGAGAGAGCGAGAGAGAGAGACTTCAAGTATTTGAAATGGTATAGTGTATAATGTTGCAAAAGCTTTATGTTTCAGATAAATGCTTATCTTTGGATCTTTCTTTTTATCAAATAATCCAGATAAAATGCACTCAACTGTTTTAAATATTGATAACAACAACAACAACAACAGTTACTTGAACAGCAAATCAGCATATTAGAAGGATTTTTGAAGGATCATGTAATAGAACAAAAAATATGATGCTGAAAATTTAGCTTTGAATCACAGGAATAAATAACATTTTTAAATATTTTCAAATAGAAAGCAGTTTAGTTATATTCTAAATATTCTATATTCTAAATATTTTAGAATATTACTGCTTTTGCTGTATTTTGGATCAAATAAATGTAGGCTTTGTGAACAAGATAATTCTTTAAAAAACATTAAAAATCTTACTGTTCAAAAACTTTTAACTGGTAGTAGTGTGTGTGTGTGTGTGTGTGTGTGTGTGTGTGTGTGTGTGTGTGTAAGTAATACTTAAATTTAATATGAAAATGTAAATATAAAAAAGTGCATTAAGAAATTTAATAAATGCTCATTCAGTTTTGGAACTGAGAAGAAAAAAATAAAAACAAAGGTATTGCGAGTTGCAGGAGAGAAATGTACTAAGTGAAAGGATCATGGATGTGGTATTCCAGGGTCTTGGAGGGAAGACCTAGTCTAGCTGACGGATGTGGGCTCTGACTGATAACACTGCGGTAAACTCATTTCTGCCTGCATCCCTGGGCAAACACACAAAAACATCCACTGCTAGCAGCCTGCCTCGGAGAACTCACCAATGCTCCATTTAAACGGGCCATTTAAAGCCTCGCTTGTGGGCCTAATTTACATCAATGAATGTTTCTGATCAATAAACGCTTCCTTCAATAAGCAGTTTCTGACTAATTACCAATGAAGTGACCACAGCCTCCAATTAAATGGACAAATCAATGCAGTAGAATTATGTAAGTAGCAAAGAGCTTTAAACTCCTATCTAACCAGAGAACAGAGACAATGACACAATAGGGTTGCACAATTAATAAAAATATGAGATAATGATTACAGTGGCTTGTACAGCTGCTGCTGCATTTCATTGATGTCTCATCAGTAACAGCATATAATTTAAGCAGAATTAAGAAGAATTAGAGCAGAAAAACGCAAACGTGTTTTATATTTCACTTATATTCAGATACAAAACAAGTGCGGAAGATTCACCTGGAACTCAAAAGGAAGCTGCAGAACTGAAGCGAAAGGTGTGTGGAGTTATGATTCTTATAATTGTGCAACCCTATAACAATCAAATCGGAATCACAGTGTTTTATGTAACCACCTTGTCATTTTGTAATTATGACATTGTGTTTATCCTGAAGCATGACAGGACAGTCACAAACTCAATTAACCAATCTCACCAGTATTGTGTCAGACTGCCTGACTATAAAACGTGTTTTACAGAGAGATTTGGTCGTATTTTATGAAGTGGATGACACCCTTTTATCAAGAGGCAATGAAAGGCAGTAAATGCTGCATAAGAGCAGTTCTGCCTCTCAGGGAAAAGTACTTGACTGAACATCTGACAAAAGTACACTTAACATTGAAACCTCAGCACCGCAGATTATAGGTAAAGAACAAGACAATGGATAGGAGGAATATACAGTAGTCAATTGTGTTTGTCTAAAAGGCCAACTTATTCAGAAAGGTCAACATGTCAAAAACAAGCTTTTGTACTATTCCTGCATCACTGATTGATAAGAGATTCCAGCAAGTCATGTTCTGGTTTCACTGATTGGAGACAAGCAGCTGCTCATGCAATGCTTTAAGAATGGTTCACCCAAAAATGAAAATTCTGTCATTTACTCACCCTCAATTATTCAAAACCCATTTGACTTTCATTCTTCTGCTGAACACATAAGGAGATAGTTAGCAGAACTCTTTTTTTCCTACAATGCTTTTCACCATTTACTTTCAATGTAAGATTAAAAAATGACATATAAAAGCAACATTTTTTTATGACAAACAATTGCTGTGGGAGGAATACCCCAAAATGATTACTGAAAACCTTTCCCTCTGTCACTTCTACCAATTTTCCATATGGATATAGATGTATAAGCTATAAGACTTTAATTTGTTATAAAATACTTAAGTAAATATTTTATTATTGTAATAATAATTAATATAAAACTATTTGTAACTAAAACGTTTAAAAATCAATTTTTGGTCATTTAAAAAGCTGAAATCGATAAATAATAATAATAATAAATAAATAAATAGCACATTTATAAACTGAAAATGTTGCCTTGACAGTCAAATTAAATAACTAAAATTATTATAATTAAACTGAAAATTTGTTAAAGCCAAATAAAAAAATATATATAAAAAAACTTAAACTAAAATTCATATGATGAAAGCTGTAATCGCTCACTAGCAGATCTCAGACTTCTGGAGGGGATGTAGATTCATAATACTGAGTGGAAGTAGGAGGGTGCTGAGCCTGTGGTCGTTCTGTATGCAAGCATCAGTGTCTTGAACTTGATGCAAGCTGCCACTGGTAGCCAGTGCAAGGAGATGAAGAGTGGTGTAACATGGGCTCTTTTGGGCTCGTTGAAGATCAGTCGTGCCGCTGCATTCTGAATCATTTGTAGAGGTTTGATTGTGTTTGATGGCAGTCCAGCCAGAAGAGCACTGCAGTAGTCCAGCCTGGAAACGACAAGGGCCTGGACAAGAAGTTGTGCAGCATGCTCTGTCAGAAAGGGCCTGATCTTTCTGATGTTGTGTAGTGCAAACCTGCAGGATCGAGCAGTCTTTGCAATGTGCTCTTTGAAGGTCATCAAAGATTACACCAAGATTTCTGACTGAAGTTGATGGGGCAATCATTGATGAGCCTAACTGAATCGTGAAGTCATGCTGTAGAGTCGGAGTGGCAGGGAAGACAAGAAGCTCCGTCTTTGCCAGGTTGAGCTGTAGGTGATGTTCTTTCATCCATGCCGAGATGTCCGCCAGGGAGCCTGAGATCCGTGCAGCTGCCGTTGGGTCATCTGGTTGAAAAGAGAGATAGAGCTGTGTGTCATCGGCGTAGCAGTGATAGGAGAACCCATGTGCATGTATGATGGGACCCAGTGATGTAGTGTATGTGGAGAAGAGGAGGGGTCCAAGAACCGATCCCTGAGGAACTCCAGTGACCAGTTGATGTGGTTTGGATACCTCCCCTCCCCAGGCAACCCTGAAAGACCTACCGTTGAGATAGGATTCAAACCAGCGAAGTGGAATCCCAGTGATGCCCAGTGATGAGAGGGTAGACAGGATGATCTGATAATTGACAGTGTCAAAAGCAGCAGAAAGATCCAGCAGAATGAGGACTGATGATTTGGAATAGGCCTTTGCAATTCGCAGGGCTTCAGTGACTGAGAGTAGCGCAGTCTCTGTTGAATGGCCACTCCTGAAGCCAAACTGTTTAGCATCCAGTTTGTTGTACTGTGAAAGAAACAGTGAGAGCTGGTTGAAGACAACTTGTTCAAGTGTTTTCGCTACGAATGGAAGGAGAGAGACAGGTCTGTAGTTTTCTAAAAGAGAAGTGTTTAATGTAGGTTTTTTGAGCAGTGGGGTTACCCGAGCCTGCTTGAATGCTGTGGGGAAGATGCCTGTGAGGAGTGATATGTTGATAATGTGTGTGAGTGCCGGTAAGAGTGTGGGAGAGATTGTTTGGAGAAGGTGTGAGGAGATTGGGTCAAGAGGACATGTTGTAGGATGGCTGGAAAGGAGAAGTTTGAATACTTCTGCCTCGGCGAGGGGACAGAAGGAGAAGATGGGAGTTAGAGCAGTGGATGTGGTTGATTGGCGGTCCTGTGTGTGTGAAAAAAATTGGCAAAGTCGTTAGCTGTTATCGAAGTGGTGGGAGGTGGAGGAGGGGGACAGAGGAGAGAATGAAATGTTCTGAAGAGATTACGCATGTCTGGAGATCTTGTTGATCTTGTTGTGGAAATGGGAGGATTTGGCAGTGTGGACTTCAGTAGAGAAAGATGAAAGCAAAGACTGATACCTACTCAGGTCTGACAGATCGTTTGATTTGCGCCATTTTCTCTCTGCCACTCTGAGTTTGGTCCGATGCTCACGAAGAACATCGGATAACCAGGGGTTAGAAGGGGCAGCCCATGCTGGCCTGGAGGAGAGAGGGCAGATGTCGTCTAGACAAGAGGTTAAGGTAGAGCATAAAGTGTCAGTAGCTGCATTCACATCCAGAGATGAGAAATGGGTAGGGAAGAGAGGAGGATACTACAGAGGAAAGATGGGAGGGGGAAAGGGAGCGTAGGTTACGTCTGAAAGTAACCGGTAAGGGAGATGGTGGCACCCGGGTAGCAAAATGTAAAGTAAATGTAATGAAGAAATGGTCAGACATATGTAGTGGTTGTACCAGAATATTATCTGTAGTACAATTACTACAGATTTTAAAGTTGCTACAGCCTTTAAAGTTGTGCAAATTAAGTTCTAAATAAGCAATGCATATTACTAATCAAAACTTAAGTTTTTATATATTTACAGCAGGAAATTTACAAAATATCTTCATGGAACATGATCTTTACTTAATATCCTAATGATTTTTGGTGTAAAAGAAAAATGGATAATTTTGACCCATACAATGTATTTTTGGCTAGTGCTACAAATGTACCCAGCGACTTAAGACTGGTTTTGTGGTCCAGGGTCACTTATAACACATGAGTTATATATACTTATTTTATATAGGGGAAGTCGTGGCCTAATGGTTAGAGAGTTGGACTCGTGATCCAAAGGTTGCGGGTTCGAGTCTCCGGCCGGCAGGAATTGTAGGTGGGGGGAGTGAATGTCCAGCGCTCTCTCCACCCTCAATACCACGACTGAGGTGCCCTTAAGCAAGGCACCGAACCCCCAACTGCTCCCCGGGCGCTGCGGCATAAAATGGCTGCCCACTGCTCCGGGTGTATGTTCACGGTGTGTGTGTGTGTGTGTGTGTGTGTGTGTGTGTTCACTGCTGTGTGTGTGCACGTTGGATTGGATTGGATTGGATTCAATTTATTGTCATTGCACATGTAGGTACAAGGCAACGAAATGCAATAGAGAAGAAGAAATACAGCATAACATGAGGAAAGAGAGGAGAAAAAAAAGTGTCCTCGCACTGCGTTCTTGGAAGAGAACGCAGCGCGAGAACAGACAAAAAACCTCAGCATAAAGCACAGTCAACACAGGAACATAACTTGCATAGTAATCCTAGTTCAGACGAAACAGCCATCCGGCCAGCCGCCATTACAGCGCAAACCCACGGACCCGTTAACGCCTGACAGGATGAAGCGACGAAGGCGTGGGATGGGGTTAGGGAGGTGTATGAGTGTGTGTATGTGTAAGTTCGTGTGAGTTCGTATGCCTTGAAATCCGTTTCGCCAGCACTCCAAACCAGTCGACTCAGTTCGCAGGTTGTGATGCGACATAGCAATTGCCATGGAAACGTCCTTGGACAGAGCACAAGCGCCCGACAATAACAAGGTGTTTTTGGGAGGAGGGAATGGAAGAAAGAGCGTCTCCCTGCAGTATTCACCGGAGAGTTGATACCAGAGCGGCCTTGCCAAGCCGTTCTGTTGTGGGAAGCCGGAAAGAGATAAGATTGTTTTGTCTTAGTGCGAACAGCTGTCTTCCAGTTTCACAGCTAATTCTCATTGTCCATTCTGATCTCCATGTCCGTCGATTTTTCTATCCAAAGCCGAGAGCTTAGCCGTGATTGAATCCATATTGCGGTTAATCGCCTCAGTCTCCGAGGCGACCGCTCTGCCTACAGCCTCAATCATGACGGGCAGCCGTGAGAGGTTTTGGACAGCCAGTCCCGTCTCCTTAATTTTCTGATAATTTAGGGCAACGCCTAATCCAAATAGCAGAAACCCAGTTATCATTGTTCCGAATAAGAAGATGTCTTCAATGTCCTCCACGGAGAGAGCCGCCAGACACACGATCCGCCATCTCTCCCATGCGTCCATCGTGTAGCCAGCAGCAAACGTCCCAGCGGGACATTCCGGTTCTCCAGATCCCGCTTTCCTAGTCGAGAAGATGGTGTCAATTGCATTTAGAGACCAGTTGATCAGATCCATAATGGGTTAAATGCAGAGCACGAATTCCGAGTATGGGTCACCATACTTGGCTGAATGTCACTTCACTTATTTGTCATTTTTGGAGCTTATTGGTTTGAACTGCATCCATTTGCTTTGCATGGAAAAGATCCCCCTGGAAATTCGGCAAAATATTTAATTTTGTGCTCCACAATAAAAGCTATCAAACAGGTTTGCAGCAACATGAATAATTAATGACAATTTTCATGTTTGGATGAACTACTTAAAAGTTCATTAAAAGAAGCAGTGGGCTTCGCAACAGAGAGCTCTGGGATCAGTGCAGAGAGTCACACACAAATCAATACATGTTGCTTACAGTGCCCCCCCTGTCAGACCCATCTTTTCGCATAGTACAGAAGTTGATGTCTCGGGGTCGGCTGCTGGGCTGCAGTCGTGGGCCATTACTGCTTGCAGTGCTCTGGGTCCATCAGCCTCTAGATGCCCAGAGGGAGAGCGCAATATAAACAGATGGAGATTTAGGAACCATCAGGTCTCATTTTCTATGAAGCCTTTTTGGCAATTCTTCAAAACAGTTATGAAATAAAACACACACAAGATGACACACACACACACACACAAGAGTAATGACATTTTAGAAAGCATCTGTTATCCGTTAAAAAAAAAAAACATGGTGCACTAACAAGGGCAGTGGGGCCGGAACATATTCCAGCATAAGACAAAGACCAGTTCGTGTCCAATTACGCCTAAAAGCCGGACCGCTACTAAAGCCCACCGCGGATCTCCGCATGGCCATTATGATGCATGCGTTTCCTTTGTAGACAGATAATTGGAGTAATAAGTGACAGCGGCTAACAGTTTAAAAGCACCTGGAATGTCTGTGAATTGTAAGGCAACTGATCACCTCTCTCTTCACCGCCGCAAAAGAGAGAGAGGAGCCTGAAGATCTACTGTCTTATGAGAAAAAGCGACGGGATGCATAAAAGCTCTAGGAGAAAGGGCTTAAAGGAAGTTATGAAATATCCAGTGACTATTATTCAAACATTACACTCCAAATCAAAGCACTATATTCTAGTGCATGACATAATTGTGTCCGTGCAGCTTCAGCGAGGTACATCGCTCACCGTTTTATGCACTACCTGTGAGTGATGAACTCCGCTGACACATCATCACACCCCATCCTATCAGTGCAGCATATGAGAATTTATAACTTAATAAGTGTAAGTATTAAAGAATAAGTAGGCTGTTTTCATACACGCATTTCTTTCCGTGCTTAAGTGAGGAATGCAGGGACAAATTGGTACGGATCTTTACAAACTTACTACAGCCGCTAAGCTCATAAACAACACTGAGCAAAACATTTCTATTGTATTATGCGATGTTCTGTTTTAAAATGAGGTTATTACGTACCTTAGTGGCTTGTAAACAAAGGTGTGAAACACTTTGAAAGTTTTACCTGGTCATTTTATACCGAGCTAGTACATAATGTACATTCATTCTTGATTTAGTAGGTTGTGATACAAGTCACCAGATCAGATTTTCAATATCAGGCTTGTTCTGTGAGTATTCAACCGGACAGTGAGATTAATAAATCAGAGCTGTTTACATGCAGGGAAATTTGTTAGATTAAAATAATTGTCAGTTTATTATTGACACAACGTGAGCATCTAATATTGAGAAACAAACAATGAAGAGGGCCAGTGAATGCCTGAGGTTTAGGAGGAATTGGCAGCGGTGACATTTCAAAGAATATGAATCATCCTCAGGCTGGGTGATAACAAAAAATGGATGCGCTTCTGAAAGGCGTCCGAGCGTTGGTTGAACAGGAACATTGCATTGGTTACCCCGCCTGAGTTTCTGACTCACTCCATTATTAAAGCCTGTATTTTTTATTGATTCCTAGATCTGAAACTTTTACTGAATCTAATTTTGCTGGTATTTTTTTTTCATAGAACTGGGATATTTATGGTTTATTGTAACTGTGTTGCCACAAAGTCGGAAACACACAAAACCTGCGAATTCGTTATTTCAGGATTCCCACACCTTTTGATCAATCAACTTCTATGACTTTCACAGTCATTTGTGATTATTGGGTTCATTTTAAATCTGGAAAATGTTTGTTTGTTTGTGTTTGTGTTTGTGTGTGTGTGTGTGTGTGTGTGTGTGTGTGTGTGTGTGTGTGTGTGTGTGTGTGTGTGTGTGTAAATACATGTATGTATTATCTAATAATAAATGGATTTATTACAAATCCTTTAAAAATCCAGTAATGGATTTTTGGATTTTTAAAAATAAATTGTATAATTGTATATTCACATGTTATATATTTAACATATTTTCATTTTCTGAGTCTGATTTTAAATGCTTTTTCAAACTGAATTTTCAACCACTATTACTCCACTCTTGAGTGTTATTTTAATATGCTGATTTGGTGGTTAGACAACATATCTTATTATCATCATACCATTGAATATATTCAATATTCTTAATATTTTCACCCAAATATTAATAATATTGAATAGATTATATTCAATATTCTTAATATTTTGGTGAAAACCATTTTTTATGAATACAAAGTTCAAAATAATTGCATTTATTTTCATTATAAATATTTTGTAACATAGTAAAATGTCTTTGCTTTTGGTCAATTTAACACATCTGAATAAAAGTATTAATTTATTAAAAAAAAAAAAAAAATCTGACCCCAAACTTCAAACTGTGATGCATTTAATATATTCATAATAATTTATTTATAACAACATATTTATGAATATATTGTTAACAAATTCATAATATACTTTTGGAATGCAAGTAGAACTGAGATTTTTGGTTTTCAATTAATTACCATTAATCTTTCAGACTTGGAAATCAAAGTTTAAAAATTCCCAGATTTTTGAATGAATTGTAAAAATAAATAAATAAATTATAAACCATATTTTCTCACAGACTATGGGAACCCCTGTGTGTGCATCGGAGTAAATGAGTGTCCAAACAGCAGGGGAGATGCCCATATAGTCTTTTAATGTTATATTGCTGGGGAGAAATAGGACCAATTCTGCACTTCCTGTCTGGGAGGGATCCAGCACTTGGAATATGTGGGGAGAGGAGGAAGCATGGCTCTCTCTCTCTGCTTGTACGCCACCAGAATGCTACTGGCTCTGACTGGCATCAGCTCAAGGTCATTGAGCGCATCTGAAAGACTGGGCTGCAGACAGGACTCGGCCTGGGCTAAAGCTGGCATGCTAAATGACTAGAGATTCGGAGCTATACGCCGTGAGCCGTGCATCTCGCTTACCGGAAGACGAGCTCAGCTGAGGCCACTGCTGCGAGCTATGACTCTTGAGATTCCCCCTGAAGAGGGTGGATATTGATATTTCAAATTCTCCTCTGTGTTGTCAGCGGCCTTGCATTAAGAGTTATCTCTGACAACAGTGAGGGCACAACACAACAGACACAGGGTGCTAAGAACCAGAACTAAGAGTGGAGAGACCACTGCAGTGTCTAAATAGTACAAGAGAGAGAGAAAAGAATTTAAAAAAGTACTAAAATGTACCTATGGTAAATGGTAAATAGGCTAGTCAAAATTTTAAGGAGGAGATTTAAAAATGCTATATCCTCTTTTTTATATCTTTCTCATTAATAGTAAATAGACTTTGTCACCTCATTCTGAATTAGAATTTGGAGGTTGAGGCTGTACAGTACTGTGTCTTTCTGACAGGAATCTCAGATCAGCCTGATTTGAGAAAGGGGATTTAAAAAAAAAAAACACTGGGTGGATTTTTATCATTATAGGATGGATCTGTACACACACTTCCAACACACATTTATGTTCAAACAACAAATTTTGCATCCGATGACCCCTTTAAAAAAAATTGTGTTTTTTGAAAGAAGTCTCTTACACGGTTCTTGTAACCTGGGATAATATTTCACAATATTACTTTACTGTATTTTTCATTAAATAAATGCAGCCTAGGGGAGCACAAGAAATTTCTTTAAAAAACATTTTTTAAAAATCTGAATTATTCCCAATTTCTGACCAAATCCTTATTTTATTTATAGTAAGTATGTATACTTATTTATTAAATATAAATATTGCAACATTCTTTAAAGTAGCTAAGCATATCTATAAAATAACATAACATAACATAGCATATAACATAACATAACATAACAGTCATTTAATACTATGTCTCAATGGACCATGGTATTGCCATCCATAACTATACCTTAGTAGCACTACAGTACTTGTTTGTAAGGTAAGAAACAGAGTTTATGGAAACAGAAGAGGCAGAGAGAGAAGAGGGAGACAGAATATAATAGGACTGGTGCATAGAATGTGGTCTGGCTGTCAGCACTTGTTTTGAGTCTTGCTCAGATTTGTATTTGGACCGGGTCCTTTTCTGCCAAAGGAAGTGCTTATCATCCTCTGTTCTGAAAAAAAAAAAGTCCTCAAGCACTGAGCGCCGGCTTTGAAAATCTGCCTGAATAAGCTACCTGACAGCAGGCTGAGAAAATGCATGTACCAAACCTCGTGAATTGCTACAAAACTTGGAACTTTGTGTTCTTTGACTGTTGATAACATTTGGACTGGATATTTTGCTGCCGGTGGTGGCAAAATCTTGGACAAGACACCTAAAACTCTCCAGAAACTTTGACAACATTTTTTACCTGCACTGAATTTCTAATTTTCACATATTAAGAGGCTAAAGCACATTTTCTTTCTTCAAACAGACTGCATGGAGTTCTCAGTTATTCTTCACAGAACTATGAACTTGAACTATGAAAAAAAAAAAAACAGAATTACACATTTTATGCCCATAAAAATTCACTGTCCATGTACTAGTGTACTAGTGTGGACATGGACTGAGACGTTGCGGAAATCTCCTCTGAAAAGATGTGAGATTATCGAAGTGCTTTTCCTCAGGCGAAGCTAGAGACTTAAGCGAAAGTCTTGGTTTGGTCTCCATTTTATCTCTTGCTGTCTGGAAGAAATAACTGTAATACTTTGGAAGAGCTGCACAAGTGCACACACAGTCCTCAAGCAGCTGTCAGTGAAGCATGTATGAAAAGAAGGTTTATCCACCGTTCTGAAATCCAGAGTAGAGAAAACCAAGAGTTTTTAAGAGTGATGTGAGCAGGGCAGCCAAACAAACAGTAAAAATAAACACACACAAATTGAGCTGACCCTGCAGAATTCTCTATTCCGCTGATAGGGGTAAAAATAATGCTAGCAAAAACGAAACAAACTAAACCATTTTTTTCCCCTGATGCCTGGTCCCCTCAGTTTTATCTGTTTGTAAGATAGTAGGGGATGTTGGCAAAAACGAAGCAAAATGCAAACGATCTGATGCAATCAATTACTCATCCCATGTAAAACAACCACAAACTTAATTTATTAGAGATTAAGTTGCTCTTCCACAGGGGGGACGCTCTCTTGGTGCAGGAAAGATGCACTGCCGTGGCGAGACGAGGAGGAGAGGCATACGGTTGGAAAGGCAGGGGGTAAGACAGCGAGATATGGCAACAGGACGACTGAGGAGGAGGAAGTCGACTTCTCAACCCAGCGTGTAGTTGAGGGGGCATGGGGCTTCGATGGCATTGTGGTTACGCTTGAGCGCGGCCCACAGCAGGAAGCACTCACTGGAGAGCCCAGTAAGACATCAAAACAGAGTGAAATATGCTGAAGAGGACGTCCAAACGCCACTGTCGCAGAGAGATAACACGGACATATGCATACACCAACAGAGCCACTCTTTTTCAGACAAAACAAACAGACTTCAGTCACTCTGAGATATTTCTACTGCAAGTCACAATTTACAAACCCAGAGGAAAAGTTTTTTGCTCAGAAGTTGCTCTTTGTCATTTGCTATTTCAGATGCTTTTACATTCCTTAGGAGAATACCCTACTTTCGGGTGAATTTGATGAGAAATACTTGTATTCATCTTGAAAAATGAACTCTTGAGTCTTGACTGAAGAATTTGGCATTTTTATCAAATTTGAGGCATTAAGGAGGAGACATTGCAGAGGAGACAAAATCTAATTCCAAGTAAAAAGGCTGAAAAGCACATTTTGGTGGACATCTCACCGTTTTCAAAAATTAACAATTGCGGTATGGGAAAATGTTACTTTTGTGGCTGTTTGCCACAAATACACAAGAGATGGCCTGTGCTGAAAATAGGTCAAATAGTTCCTGCTCTCCGGAACCAGGTAGAATTAGGAAGAGGAGGAAGAGAGGAGAGAGAAAGAGATGGCCAGAGATAGAAAGAAACAGGATAAAGCAAAAGAGAAGGAGAGAGAGAGAGAGAGTTTTCTTCAGAAAAGTCTGACAAAAGAGAAAGTCAGACACAAGAAGAAAGCAAAGGAGTGAAAAACAAGAGAAGAGAAGATGTGAGAAGGTGCTAAAAGAGAAGAGGTTCGAGAAGATGCGAGAAGAGGTGCAACAAGGTGTGAGAAGAGATGCAAAATGATTTAAGAGAAGAAAAAAAAGATGTGAAAAGACAAGAGGTACAAGAAGAAAGATGTGAGAAGATAGGAGATGCAAAAAGAGGAGATGTGAGAAGAAGCAAGAAGGTAAGAGATACCAGAAGATTAGCAGAATAGACAAGAAGAGACAAGGACAAACAAGGACGCAAACAGAAAGAGACGAAATTAGACAAGAAGATATGAAAATTACGTGAAAATGAGAAGAGATGAAGATGAGATGAGAATAAGACACAATGATAGTACCATAGGTTTTTTTTAAACTACCTTACCATACCTTGTAAATTCCTTGATATATAAAAATGATAATCAAACAGTACCAAAGTATGCACCCTGATATACCATCAGTTCACCATAGTACCACCACAACACTTATTCGAAAGTGGAAGAGAGGAAAGGAGGAGGAGGAGACTGGACTGCCTCACTTGCATTCATCTGGGAGCCTCGCGCGCACTGGCACAGGTGTTCAGACAGGGACAATTCAGCTCCAAACATGAGTAATGAGCACTCAGGGGGAGTGTGTGCAGGTACACAACACTCGCACACACACACAAGCACCGAGACGGCAACACACCTGTGTTGTTTCATGCTTCTGTTCTCTTGGTGCGGTGCTGGCTAGATCCCTGCAGGTTCACCCTGGGCTAAGGCAGCCCTTGTATATTTACCAAAACAGCAAGACTGAGCCGGAATCAGTCGGATTAGATTTCTAAAACTTTCATGAAACCTCTAGTAACCACGACCTTGTTTTAAGGTTGTTCTACACAGCTCTTTTTAGTGTAAATGGCAAAAAAGATGAAGAAGATGAGCCGGCCAGCACGAAAACATTGCGGTCCTGTGGACAGCAGTGAGGAAATAAAGGGCACCTGCAATTGTCTGTGTGATCCGAAAGAGAAAGGCGAGGCGACAGATTGCTCCCAAATCCAATTAGGCCTGTGCTCCTTTTCCCCGCGAGCCTAGCGCACAGTGCTCTTGCTGAGAGGGTAGAGAGAAGGCGGAGGAAAGGGGGTTTTGGAGAGATAATGACTCAGACTGGAGAAAGACAGGAGAGTTAGAGAGCGGCTCTGTGTCAGCACCGAAAACCTTCACGCCTAGCAGCCCTGAAAACCCTCTTCAACGCCTACAAGAGGAGCAGCTGGCTTCAAGTTTGGTCAGCACAAAAGCCAGGATCACTCTGGCTTTTAAACAGACAAAGTGAGAACTAGAAGGAGCAAAGCGCACCTATCAAAGGCCTTTACAACATCGCTACGCTAGCTAAGATGGACCATGTTTGGATCCAGAGAGTCAACAGCTAAGTGAGTACCACTGACGTGAATGGGAATGGGAATGCTAACGCTAACGCAACATTAGATTACACAGATTTTTTCAGATAGAGAAATGGTTTAAAACATGACAAAAGGGAAGTAAACACTGTAACCAACAGCGTACCGACATAACTTTGTGCACTGGGAATAATATTTTCTCAAATAAAGTTTGCAGTGTTGTCAAAATAAAAGTCCCACTTTCAACATGTATTAGCCAGTGCCACTAATTTAAAATATAATCGGCCTTGGCGACATATCAGTCGAGCACTAGTTCCCATCTGGGTTGTTATCTAATCCAGTCTTCTCCCCTTTTTTTCTTCTCCCTGTTTGCCACTGTACTGTTAAATATAAGTGTATTATTTATTTGGTCTTAATGTTTACATGAGCATTTCACACTCCAAAGTTATTTGCTCACGGGTCGTTGAGTCGAAAACAGAATAGTGTTGCTCATTAAATTTCTTTAATGTTCCAGCATGAATATTAATGTCTATCTGTCCTTTCAGTGCAGATATGTAATAAGTCAAAATAAGTCCAAATAAATGGTCAGTGTCTCACTTCAACAGTGTGAAAAAAACCTGTAAGGTCAGCCATAACTCAAGCCTGGCATCTATGAGGGGTCCAGAGGATTCATGGATTCACTCTCTATATTTCACTAACAGATCATCGGCTTCTGTTAGGATGTCATTCTGAGTGACTTACAATCCTTTGGCCAAGCCCTGGGCTTCACTCAAATGCTTTAGATTTTTTCCCTCTCTCAATTTTAGCTCTTGTTTTCCACAAGGACACTGAGAATTTGTTGTAGTGGTCAGAAGAGAAGCAAAACATCGCATTTCGCACAGCATTTCATTTTTATATATATGAGTTCAGATGCAAAAGCCTCCAAGTACGTCTGATGTTTTTCATTAAAATTATCATTTCCTTCTGGCTACTATGTATAGGTTTCTATGTAAGTACTGGTACTTCTGAATGGGTTGAGGCTGGGATTTAGAGCATTTTAAGTGAAAGTGCTTGATGAACAAATACTATGTGTGGAGAGCATTCACGCAGTATCGTTATCTCATTTTTGACCATATATCAGGACATTGCCCCATGTCCCCACTTTTCAAAACGCTTATAAATCGTAGAGAGTGAGTTTTTTGGGGGGAAAGCAAAATGCAACAGTCTCCTGTGAGGGCTAAGTTTAGGTGTAGGGCAATAGCACATACAGTTTGTACAGTATAAAAACCATTACGCCTATGGGAAGTCCCCACTTTTCACAAAAACAAACGTGTGTGTGTGTGTGTGTGTGTGTGTGTGCGCGCATACATGCATGCATATATATATATATATATATATATATATATATATATATATATATACACACACACACACACACACACACACACACACACACACACACACACATACATACATGCACATACACACACACAAACACATTGCCATCCCCATGACAAAGGAAGCCATTGAAGCCATTCATTGTAGCCATTTCTCAATTGCCTATTCGCATCAAACAGCACAAGTCGTTTATCACTCACTAGCCAGTCTCTCTGTGTCTCGTCATCAGTAAAATGCCACGTCTCACAAAAACATCAAAAACAATTTAGATTTTGAGGTTTGATTGAGTTACAATGAGGTAAAACTGGTTATAAAACAGACAACTAATGACAGCATTTCTTTAGCAGACTGTAGAGACAGTCTCTTGATTTGCTCACATTGATGACAGATAAGACAAACATTCTCACATTGCAAATTAAATCGAAATAATTATTAAATTACTAAAAACAACCATCCAGCTGAACAGTAATTGTCTTATTTACTTCTCAAATAAGACGTTTACAGGTCAGTTTCACTTGCATTTGGCACTTAGTGCGTGTTCATTTTTGAACCCTGTCTGAGATCTTTCAACAAATCCCCTTATTACTCCTACATAAACCGCCACACAGTAAATGCATAACATCAAAACACACACATACACACAAAAAAAGAACAAAGAGCATGATGGTGAGAGAGAATGAGGCTGAGGTTGTTAGTGGAAGTTCTGAGGCCAGGTGACTGATAGTGCCATTTTCAACTCGGATGCTGAGAATCTTCCCAATTTTTTCCTTTTATCTTCTCCATCCATATCTTCCTCTTTTTTTCTTCTATCTTACGAAAGAGCCCATATTTTAACGGACATACTTAAAGCAAATCAAGTGTATCACTGCAGGCGAGAAGGAAAGATAATGCCTTTGACTGCAGGACGCACCATGAAAATTAATAACTGCTTCCACTTCCTCAGTTCTCACAGGGCGGCACCGTCCGCCACTGAAGTGGGACAGCTCGCGGCCAGCATCCGACTCCACAGGAAATCAAGCACTGAGGAAAGAGACGTATAGTATACAACCTACAAATACACCCCAAAAACACCCATTTGCTCTCTGCTTGTGCCTTTGTAGCATTTTCATTCCTGCAGCAGTGGCGAGAGGCCCGTGGCATGCGCTATTGATTTCAGCTTCAGTCAGCACAGTCATATGACAGGCGCCACACATATGAAAACACTTAGACGGATAGTGGCTGTCTCTTTTTCATCTCTCTTTGTGCCAGTGTGCACTCTCTCACTCTCTCTCCTAGAGCCAACAACACAAACACAGTCACACTCATTTATTGAAACAGAGAGATGTCGCACCTGCATTAATATTTTACGCTGATGTGTGCAGATCCTGGCTGTAATTAAAACTACCCAGCAAAGTGAATTCACATTATCTCTGTTTGAGTCCCAACAGTCACCACGTGTGTTTGCACAAGCGAGAGAAAAGATCAGGAGCCGTGTGCCCCAACGCTGCGCTTTTCCACCTGGGAGGAAAGAGGGGGCGGAACCGCAGCTGCTCCTATCTAAAACAAACACCTGCAGTTTGACAGCCTGGGTGTCTCCTGCACCCGTGGAACATTAACATCCTCCTAACTCATTTATGAGCCAAAGATAAAACTCCAAGCCTTCTCGGAGCATCCAAACAACACAAAGGGCAGCACCTGCGTCTTGCATTTCCTCAGCGTGTAACAAGAATATCCACCAACCGCTCAATTAAAATAGGCTCTGCTGGTATCAGATCGGCACGTGTTCGATCCTACCCAGACGAGCAGAGGGGATCAAATGCCCACGAGTTACGTAAGAGTTAGTCTGCAGGGTAGAAATTGCTGTTTTTCTTTCACTGACAGCTGGAAGAAACAAAAAAGGCAATATCAATAAAAGCATCAAATTTAGCCATATTCTCCACTGCAGCCTAACCACGCAAACAGTGACATAACTTCTTAAGGAAATGCTTTGGGGGAAAGTGGAAAGTGAAAGTGAAAGCTGCCTTCCTCTGTTTCCATTCAACGCTTGTTCCCTATAAACACAATGGCATAAAAAAAAAACGAAGAAGCATGCCATAAACATGTCTGCAGCAAGTATCAGGCCAGATTCTTGAAGACTCATCTAAGCATGGCCTTGCTGATCTAGACCTTCACAGTGGAGTCTTGGCAGTGCTCTCTACCTGGCTCAGAGTTCTATTAAGGCCGCTGATTGGCCCTCTCTTTCGGTCGTCCTGTCACCACAGAAGGTCAGACAAAGTATTTCCACAGATCAAGCCGGAAAGATGACATGTACGCTGCTTCTTTCCAAGATGGCGAGCGAGCTTGCAGCGTGATCCAATCATGGCAGGGTCATCAGACAATGACTTTACTCCAAGTTGCACAAATGGCAAGCTGGCTGAAACAAGGTTTAGAGTCCACTTCAATGAAACATGGAGTATGGACTTGCCCTACAGCGGCAAAAGGTCAGAGCAACATATACTGGGGAGATGTTGCCCTTAAAAAGATGCTATGGTAAGGTGTACCTAAAGGAGGACAGGAATGAGTTATGTTTGCTGCTTCCATGCAGTTAGCTTCTTTTCAGCACAGCACAAAACCCGAGGTCAGTGAGTGACATTGCTGCAAGGCCTACACAATAAGTCTTGCTTAATAATAGCGTGGCATGGATGTTTCAGAAACTTCTCTGGGTTTTCAAAACATTGGCTGAGAATGTTTGGAAAGATGGAGGACAGGATTCCAACACGATGCTTTCTGACTATGCTACATTCAATCTCTCGCCCAGAGAGGCGGGTTCTGTCTTGCGGTCTACTGGAAGTAATCCATCTTGTAGCGCCCCATTGTAAACACTGTGATTACATCCATTCACTCGCATTCACTTCTAAAGAAAGACATGCATCGTACAAGGGAACAGTCACGATCCATCGCTCGGTAACATATGGCCAGGCATACGCCTACACACGCTCGTGCCCAATCACCATGAGCTCCCTGTTCACCCAATAGCCAGTTGTCAGCTTGCCGGCACCCAGCACAGGCAATTAGAAGGAAAGCTGGAGGACAACGTCCCAGAATCCCTCTCTCTCTCTGGAGCTGGAGCAATTTAATTGAGACTGAATCTCAGGGACTAGCCCACTTCTCGAAGACGGTCAGCAAATACGAGCAGGGTCCCAAAGCTCCGCCACCAGCACCAGGCTCACAACCCCAAGCAATCAGCCACAATGAGAAGAGAAAATACACTATTAGTGGGCGGCAGCATGGATTTATTACTATGACTTGCATGTATAAGTTAAAGGGATAGTTCACAGTTCTGTCCTCATTTACTCTGCCATTCCGAACCTGCTTGAATTTCTGTCTTCTGTGGAACACAAAAGAAGATTCTAAAGCCTGTTTTTGTCCTAAATATGGACACAAAAAAGGCATTTTTTTCAAAAAAATCTACTATTGTGTTCCAGAAGTAAGACATATGTTGCATCTGTTTGGAATGACATTAGGATGAGTAAATGATGACAAAATCTTATTTTGCGGGGTTACTAATGTGTGCATACTTGTTCTGAACTTCATAATTCAGAAATGCATCCGAGCAGAACTACAGCTGTGCGAGTGTGTGCGCGTGGAAGAGCATCCAGTGTTATTCCTGTGCAGATTGGCCAGAGCTGACCCCTGGGAGAGACTGGTGCCATCTGACCAGCTGGCGAGAGAGCGCCACTGACAGGGCCCATCTTACCTCCAAATGCAGCTCTTTCCTGTCATCTCCTCCCTTTCTTTTTCCCTCATCCCTCCCTGCAGCTCATCACACCGCCGCTAATGATGCATGCTGGGTAATTAACATTTAAATTAAGTTGAGCATTTGCATGGCATTCTGGCTTGAAGATTGGCATGCTCCTTGAGAAGCCACATCGAGGCAAAAAAAAAAAAAAGAAAGCTGGATCTCGCGAAACAAAAGATTAAGACAGATCTAACAGCTGTGGTCCACTTAGCGAAGTGTTTTCAAAGTTCCGCTTTGCTCCCTGAACAACGGCAGCGATGCAAAAAAAGAGAATGCCTTTGCTTTCCCCCAAGCTTGATGTTCTTAGGTCGCAGCACGAAATCCTAAGTTATGCATCTTTTCCAGATCAGCAACCCAATTTATTTAGCTCTGGGATAACGCTGTGCTTTCTCTGAAAAGGCCAGCATAAATCTCAGCCAGCTTTTACAGATCTACCCTTATTTGTCACTGCTGTCTTTCTGCTTTATCCTTTTCTTGTGTTCTCCAGCATGCTGAAGCTAAACTCAGAATCTCTTTTTTTCTCTTTAAGACTTAAGTTTTAGAAATACTCTCTGATTCTCAGACACAATAATATACAATATCAAAACAAGCTGATTGGTAATAAAAGCAGTCAAGGTCTACATATTACGAAATCCAGCGCAGCACACTAACTAGGCCAAGGCCGTTGCTTTGGTTCCCAAACACACACGTACTGACAAAATGTATACTGTGAATACGCAAACATACAAGTAAAGACAGTACAAGCAACCTTGTGTGCAGATTGAGATTCCCAAAGCATGAATAGTGTAATTCAACTCATTCTGTGATGTACTGACACTGACATTGTAATATGGTGATGTGATTACATCGAAAATAAACTGTTTTGCACTCAGAGATAAGCCAGACCGCTAGTGAATTCAATGCTACAATAGCATTCTGATGTAATTTTGATGAAATCCCTCTTTTTTGGAGCAGCAGAGTTTTGAAGGCAATCTGCCAGACATATCACAAGGTTTGGAAGGTTTTCAAATGTCATATCATACCTATGAAAGTGTTGAGTCATAATGTGGACGGCTTAGATTTAATGATTGGTTTATATTTGCAATTCTGCCTCATATTTCTATTATATTCCTGCTCTTCAAATGCCATACTCACCTTGTGCAGCTCTACATGCATAAAGGAGTTTCATTTTCCAACTTGTTTTTTCCTTTGCGTTAAAAATTTTATGGAGTGCTAGAATCCAGAAAATTGATATGCAAATATTCAAGGTTCCGATTCCCTGATTTGCCAATCTGTTACACTGAAAGAGCCCAATCTCAAGCAAGGAGTTACTTCTAAGGAAAGTAAATCAGGGCACGCAGGTAGGCCTACTGACAGATATTCCACTTGTACGCTAACGAATAATTGAACTGTTCCATATTCATCAATGCCCCAGAGACACAATTAGATCTCTTATCTCAATGTTTGTGTTCCTGCAAACACATTAGCAGCTTTTTCCATGGGACTGAAGGAAAAATCCTGCGTTATGCACTAGAAGTGTGAAGGACTACACAGCCATTGAACACCTCATTGAGCCTTATGGAAAAGATTAAGAAATGCAGCTACTACGAGCATCTTACATTAAACTAATCAAGCAGATAGATCACTAGAAATGTACCATAAAGGTCAATGAAATATTGATGAGGGGAAATTGCTATATTGAGACTCGTGCTTGGAAAAAAATCACAGGCTCTGTTATAGTTTAGTAATTTAGCAAAGCATCACTATTATTTTTATTCATCCAGAACTACAGCACATAACTCACTGTGCTACTGTTTGAGCTAAAGCCGTGAATGAAAGCTTTTTGAGGACAAGTGATCTATGGCTTTTATTAAAGATTGGATGTACTATGTACAGTATGCCTGCCTGGTGACAAAACGGCTAAAAAAATCCCTGAGACTTAAATTGAAAAGGAGGCAGAGGGTTCATACATCCATATCAAAATGTCAGAGAAACCTGAGGGAGACTCAGACCAGCAAGAAAACATTCAGAAATACCATAGACACACCCTAGCAACCAGCCAGAATACCTTATCAACCAAAGAGAAACATGCCCTTACAAAATCTCTTCTTGGGCCCCTATAAAGCACCTGCCATCTCAAAACTCCAAATATTATAAAAACATGCAGGCAGGTTCTTTATACTTACCATGCACAATTTCAAGAAATCTAGGAAAATTATTCTTATTACAACAAAAACATCCAGATTTATATAGTAATCACTTCTTAAACAGATGCAACACCCATTGCCTTGCGCAGCAGACACTTGTGATTTCATTTAGGTGTCCTAAAAGTAGGGTCATTATGCGTGTTAAAATAGTGATGGAACAAATAAAAGAAAGCTGGAAAACCAAAAACAAGCTATCAGCTCTTAATGGATGAATCTGTACTCGATAAAGGAAGATTCATTGCCAACCTGAAATGACACTCTCTGCCTTAATTGCCAGTCTGCATGATCCAATCTGACTGTAATTTATCACATATCATCTAAAGCACTAACAAATAACTGAGCTGCTCCATATTCATCACTGCCCCAGAGACACAATTAGATCTCTTATCTCGATGTTTGTGCTCCCAAAACACATTAAAAGCTCTCTTTTTTCAATGGGAGCAATGGAAAATCTAATGCTTTATGCTCTTGAAGACTTATACACCAAGCAGTCATTGAACAGAACAGATAAGATCAGTAGAAATGCGCCTTAAAGGTCAATGAAATATTAATGAAGGAAAATAGCTATATTACGGCTCATTTTGAGAAACCGTAAATGCATGATTGACAGTCTTTATTGTTCCTATAGAAATGAAAACATTCAAAATTGTTCCAAAGATGCAGATGATCTCGTTGAAGTGTCCCAAATAAAGGTTTATCGTTAAGAAAACGGGGGAAAGAAACACAAACTTGTACTAAGGACATACGCGTTGCCAACCAGATTCAAGACACTCTCAGACTGTCACTGACGCTGTGAATTCTGCAAACTGATAGTAATTGATAACATAAGATCCTAGACACTGATCTAAGTGACAGACCGCTCCAGGCGGTGACATTCCAAGTTGTCCGATCTGCCTTACCTTTCCCAGCCAGGATGCCGCACTGACCGGAGAGCACCAGGAAAAGCATCGCTGTTATCACGCACATCTTCATGATGAGCCCAACACTTCGACCAGAACGCGATGACCTAATTCTTCCTCTGTTAATCTGAAAAAACACCACTCTCTGGCTTTATCTGTCCTTGAACGACGGTGAACTGAAGCCTCGCTAGTGAACTCCCAGCAGCGCGAGACGCGGTCCGAGCGCACAAGGTAACGCGGTCTGTGTGTCTGCGCGTTGCGCGAGTTAAACCCCCAGGATCTAGCTGCTACGTCACTCCCCGAGCAATTAATCTTCACCTATGATAAGGCTTTTATTTACGCCCTTTCTAAATGCTATTCTGCTAAATGTTTCATTTGATATTTTCATGTTTTGAATGTGAGATTAGGAATCGATTTACATTTGTGTTGCTGGTCGTCTTTGAACTTCTTCCTTCTTTTTATTTTCTTTCCTTCTTTTTATTTTCTCAGCTTTGGAAGCCTAGTATAAATACACAGTATGATTTTGTCCAAACATCCTTCTCATTTATTATTGATATTATCATTATCTTAATCTAGTGACAAGACTTCTCCCAAGGTGGGGCAGCTGATGTCCTGTGCCTTCTGGGCACATTAAAAATTAATAACAATAACAAAAACAGCAGTGCTCGGGATTTTTCTTTATGCTTCATAATCATGTTTGCATTTCATTGCCTATGATAAGATTATGACAAAATGTTCAAAAGCCGTTATAAATCCTATAATGTACAAAATATTCATATACAGTCAAAAAAATCTTTCAAAAAAGTTATTCAGCTGTATAATTATGGTGGTTATCAGTATTTTTAGGAATACACACAAGCTAATTGAAGTATTTCTAGTATTTTGGTGTAACCGGACATCAAAGGCTACAAACCAAAGTTGTAAAATTCTCATGCTGTTTGTTCATGCTTGGAATTTAACAGAATTTCTTATGTGATGTTGCGTTTTGAAAAGTCACACTGATTTGAAATGCAGTTTTTTGCGGGGGGTTTTGAGCTGCGGTAACCCATTTTCAGTAAGTCCAATTTCAATCCATATTAATTTCCTTTTTTCATGGTTGTCCCTGAAAATTACCTCTCAGTTTCCTACCATGCATTACCACATGTGTACTAAATCCTCACTTTCCTGTAAAAATAGAGTGTATTCTGAAGATCAAACATTTTCATTTCTGATGGAGGCTCATGCCCTACCTAAGATTTCCCCTCAGGTGAAGTGAGATTTGTCAGCTGAGGTAAAAAAGAGTGTGTGGACTGTAGACTTCCCATGTGCCCAGGTTGACTAGGAAAGTTTTAATGAGCGTTCAGCCATGAACTGAAGGTCTTCTCATTTCCACCTACTCTCTTGAGAGCACTACATAGGTTCAATTCAAGATATCCAAACACTGTAAATAACAAATTACTGTTTTCAAACTTTTAAAATGTATGTAAATAATGTAGATTTTGGAAAGTACGATATAGTAAATGCAGAGAATGTAATTATGCATTGATTAAGAGCTGTTATAGACTGCTTTATGTAAATAAGGCAATGCAATTATTTAGCAGGATGTAAATTATAAATGCCTGTAAAAGTCCATCTTTAAGATGCAGTTTCATCACAATGGAGAAAGAAAACTTTGTGAAATCCATTTAAAATTCTAACCCACCACCCATTCTTTCGCTCATTTTATTTCCTATTTTTTCTTAGTTAAATGTCAATTTCGCAGAAGCCCGGGGGAATTTCTGATAATCGTTTTAGTTGCTTGAAAAAAATTAGGTGGTTTAAAATGCCATATTATTTCCCCAGTTTTCCTGAAACCTAATTTACCTACACAGCTGATAGATTGGAAAAACCATTTGCACTCATTCATTCCAATTGTTTGGCTTGTTGCATTTCAGGGGATGCATTCTGTTGAGTAAATTTGCTCTAGGTGAAAGCTTCTTCACTCTTTTATCAACACATCTGCAAGTCTAAACATCCAACGTAGAGCAGACATGAGAGGAAAGAGCTGAGCTCTCTGTGAGAGGAACCTGCTTGTGCTGATGCTTGAAGCAGGTTAGCTGCCAGTGTATTATAGATGATACAGTCTTGATGAGGTTTTGCAGAGATCCACCTTTTCGGATTGCAATCTTTAATTACTCCACTAGCAGGATTTTAATGCATCAACAGAAGCAACAACACTGTATGGTCACTTTGTGTACTGTTCTGTTCAAAGCTTTGTTTTTAGAGCGATAAGGCCAGCACCAGCCATGGAGATTATGCCATTAATAACATGTGGCTTTAAAAAATTGCAGACAGGTATAAGGTAAAACTTGAACTTTTTCAATGAGCTAAATGTGGAGAGTATTCAACTTCACTGATAAGGTTTCTTAATTCTCATTCTTATTATTTGCCTGTATGTTCAGTACTACCAAACATGCTAAGAGTTTTACTCGTAATGTTGATCATTATATCCATATATGATATAGCCTACACACACAGCATTTCAAAATACAAAGTTAATACTGGATTACTTACAGAAGACACAATATTGCCAGCTACTTTGAAAGCGTTTCTCTTCAAACAAATGTGTTTCCTTCCTGAATATGCAAACGAATGAAGGAATCTGCTGAATAAACGATTGAATGACTCATCCCTGCATTTCGTTGCAATATAAATCGGTTGAATACGAGTCAATGATTCACTCACAAAGACAATCGCTTGTCGCCTTGTAACTGCACGATGTAACTGCAGATCACTGAAAAATTCCCATCACTTACACAGACTGGCAATGTGTTCTGAACTTGATCATTTTAGTAATATATATATATATGCAATGATAATATTTATTGATATTTTGAAAAAGCTTTTATTTGTAGGCTATATTTTCATGTTTTATGTGCTTTTGTAATTTCCATTATCTTTTTTCTTTTTTTTTAATTATTATTCTTTTTTATTATTATTATTATTATTTTTTTTTGTAATTTCCACACTTCAGCATAAACCTGTTCAAGTTTTTTTTTTCAGTTGATTGCCAAGGCAACATTTCCTATTTTTGTTTAGGTTTTTATATGTTTTCATCTATTTTTATTTTTATTTAAGTTTAGTTAACAATTAACAGTTAACAATAGCAACACTGGCCTGGAAAACACAAACACAGCAGACAAGGTCGTTATATAGTGACAAATCACAGCGCAGTCGCACGCTGCTTAACTAATCAGATGCAAAGACTGAAATTATTTGTTGTATAAAAATCTAAATACATGTACATAAGTTTACATCAATATTTCATGTCACTTGACACAAAGATTAATATCTGTTTTCAGTAATGCTATTAAATTTTTGTGTCTTATCGCCCACATCTCTCTCCAGTCTTGTAATATTCTACAGACATCGCTGTAATATGTCTTAGCTGTGTCTTTTGCTATTATGGACCTCTCTAAATAATTAATTCCAATTCTATTTCAAATCTGTATGAACTGAAAAAGTCTGAACTCCTCTTTTGCAGGGATTACTCATTTAGGATCCACCACGGAGGTGATGCATCATCCACAGATATTACATTTTTTATTTGCTTTATGTGTTTTTCACTGCCTCGGTTAGACTCTGAATCCATCATTTGCTCATGGAGTCAATCTTTTCAGCACCTTGGAGAGTTCTCAGTATCTGTGGCAGTACTCCCTGCCTCCCAAGAGGGGTCACCCTAGAGTCATTTGCGTTTAATTACTGCCTAGAAACTACTTGGGATCACCTTGCAAAAAAAAAAAAAACATTCCTTTGAATGGCAGTCTTACACTCTTAAAAAGAATGTTGCTAAAAAATACCAGATTAGGGTTATTTGGCTTCTAAAGAAAGCAGAAAGAACCATACCTTTTTAATTATAGTTTATTTTCATTAATACTCTTTTTTTTACATATTATTAAACATATTAATATTGTAATTTTAATTATTAATATTGCTTGGTTTTATCATCTTGAAGGCTACACTCTTAAAAATAAAGGTGCTTCACGATGTCATAGAAGAACCTTCTGTGTCTAAATGGTTCCATAAAGAACCTTTAACATCTTTCAGTTTCACAAAAGGTTCTTTGTAGCGAAAGAAGGTTCTTCAGATTATAGAAAGGTAAGAAAGAGATGGTTCTTTAAAGAACCTTTGACTGAATGATTTTTTGTGGAACCAAAAACGGTTCTTCTATGGCATCACTGTGAAAAACCTTTTAAGCACCTTTAGTACAACCCTAATATACATTTTTTAAGATTGTATATTAGGGTTGTGTCCCCCATATTGTGCCATACATTTATTTTTATTGTCATTTGATTTTGCAGAAAAAAAATAACAGTGACAACTGAATACATTCAAAGATGATAATTGACACTGGACATGAATAAATACATAAACAAGTAAAGCACAACATAGAAACAGAAAATATAAAATCAAATCCTCTATGATGTATTTGTTTATTATGGTGTAAATGATTTGCAGTTACACCATATTAATGGATTCAGCATCTGGTTGAGAGTTATATTGTGTCTCATTCATTTATTTATGTAAATGCAATTATGTTTATGAAGGCCATTGTGAATGGACAGTATTTGAGCACTTCACAATGTTAAAAAAAAAAAGCCTAAAAAATCCTGGCACGGCTTGTGAGTTGGAATGTTTGTGCATAAACCACAGTATTGAAAACTCTAACAGTATTAATCATAAATCCAGTATTTCTGTATTCTCAGCTGAACAGAGCTGATCACACTTACATGTTCTGTTAAAATGAAGAGAGAAAGACACGATTGGTATGAAACCAGTTACAATGTCTATATTTTTTTTTTAAATAAATAATTTATGTGAGAGTGTGTTGAGAGTCTAGTTGAATGATTGTGTGCCAGGAAGTTAGAACTGTAAATGTAAAAAAAAAAAAAAAAAAACTTTAAAGAACCATCTTTTTTCATAGATTTATGCTTTACAAATTTAGGCGAAAATACAAAAATATACCCCGGGCCTAAGGAGTTATTATCATATTTTAAGGTAAACAGTATACCTCCATCTATATGATGCAGAAATGCAGACTCAAAGAGAATAGATGACACTGTCACAGACAAACATATTCGGTTCATAAGGCAGATATGTTGTCTGATTTCTAGAGATGTAGGCTATAGCGCAAAAGAGCACAGTATCGCTGTGCTCATCCCCTCTGTGTGATGTAATACAAAGAATATGACTCCATTAGTGTGGCACAACATTAGTCACATTAGCCAGAGCAGGCTCAGAGTATGGATCTTTACAGCCCATTTCCCCTTTAGTAGCTATAATTAGGGTCATTTTTGTGCAAAGTGCCTTTTTGAAGGACAACAGAAAGTCTCCTTGAAGGGTGATTAGAAAAAGCTTTTTCTCTCTCCCGCAGGTTAGATATTTATGTTAAAAAGGGTAATACATAATGCATGAAGGACTAAGAAAGGAAAAAGAGAAGGTGGACGATATATATCCATATCCAGAGCCGATGTATAACGTAACTGTTTCAATAGAGCCATTATCAATGTCTTTTGCGCCCCATTTGCGCTCTTTGGTGTACAGAATCGTAGTTCCACATTAATATAATTCATATTACATCTTTAAAAGGATAATAGAGTGCTTTTAACATCGACTTGTGTTCAGAATTGTGCCTGCGTTGAGAACTTTCATCATCCTCAAGACTCTTTCAATCAGATAAAGGAACGACCGTTCATATCATTTGACTTTGAACGAGTCCTTGTCATTAAAGGTACAGTTAGAGAGAACGAGGACGGTCATTATGATTAAAAACAGTGTGAAATCAATGCTCTCTTATATATATGTTCTGATCTCTTCTGTTTTCGCCTCAAGTTGCCGCTGAGGTACAAAAAGATGGGAACTGTGTTTTTCTATCACAGTGTTCTGGGGGACATTAATAGTGTAACACGCAGCTAACGTTATAGCATGTAGCATATGCACAAACTTGAAGGAGATCTTTGGATAAGGTAAACACATACATCTTAAACATTCTGTTTAATAGCATGTTTGACAGACAATGACATCTGTCGAAGTCATAACTTTATTATATGCGTTTAAAGCTGTTTTTTAAATCCAAAGCTAACTTACATAGAAACTGGGTTTACTGACAGCTGTCAAACTCACCTAAATCATTTTAGTAATTTTGCTAATATGTGTACTGTACTGATTTTTGACATGGTAGTATTCCTTGAAGTACCTTGGAATATCATGTAAATACAATATGACATGAACGTAGTAATCATCATAGTATATTTCAAAGTACCATCAGATATTGTCAATATTGCACAATACCATAAATGCAATGACTGCTGTAGTTTTTCATTGTATCATTTCAGTCACTGGACCAGCTTCTTTAGATTTTATTATTATTTAATAAAATTATTGTTTATTATGTATTTTTAAGTTTTAGTTTGGTCACATTGTGTCGTTTTTATGTTCATGCGTTTATTCATCCTTTGTTGTAACCTCTTCATCCTTAAACACACATACTTCCCTCTGTTTATCCTTATCACTGCACGGTTTTTATTATTAGCACACTATGTATTCTGCATCTGTCAATCTGTTTACCTATTTTAATAAATAATAAGTGTGTGTTTACAGGGCCTGATTTAGAGTGTATTTTTGTCAACAAAATGTGCCTTATCCAGTGTGCAATTTGCACTTGTTGCACTGTATACTTTGGCTTGATTTGACAAACAAATTAGTACTGTGGTTACAAAACAGTCTATTTATTACTTTATCTAAGAGTATATTACATGTAGATAAATGTTATTTTTAAAGTGTGCAATAAGGGATTTCTCAGGCTCGAAAAACAGTGCAAGATTTTACAGAAAATTGTGTTGTGAAAAGCATTATTAGACATCACTTGGTTTCATGTACAAAGCATGGGAACTATTAGCCTAACGAGATTAATTCCAGTCTCATTTAAACAAGAATTCAAGGTCAATGTGTGTAGGATGATAGTGACCTACAGTTTTTGTAATCAATATTTCACAGGCTTTCCAATGCAGGAAGTTAATTTTTGTTGCATTTTATGTATAGCTCTCATTAATCCTGCTTGTGAAGATAATGAGTAGGCTTGAATTTGCGTTAATAACATCATTTGTTTCCCCAAAGTTTTCCCATTTCATAACAAAACATTTAGTTTTGTGCTTGTATAGCAAATATTAGCTGCTTTGTAATGTGTTTATTGTAGTGTTATCCAGTATACTATGGTGTGAGACACTGAAATGGCTGGCCGGATTCCTCTGGTTTTGCTGGCCTGTGGCTCCTTCAACCCCATTACCCACCAGCACATGCGGCTGTTCGAGCTGGCTAGAGACCACATGCACCAGACGGGTTTGTGCCACCTGTTCATTTACCTGAAATTGGCCATCATCTGTTATCAGGGCAAAATTGGCCTCCATTCCACCATCCCTTTGGACCTGTCGCTTTAAAGTGATTTCTGTTATGCAACTGCATTTTGGTTTATTTTTTTTTAATTCTAGTCTAAAGTGTGCCTAAATCTGTTATTAACCATATAAAGACGGACAAATAAAATAATAGGGTTTTTTTAAGTTATTGAACATTTAGTCTTCAAAAAAAAGGTTGCAAAAGGTTTTTTGTTGAGTATCATATTTTATAAATCAGGCTTTTGTGGCCCTGCCCTTATAGTATAATATAGGAGAATTTTGGGCTTGTAAGAAACACATCAGTTTTAATCAGAGGCTCAAACTGAGCAAAAATATGCAATTTGGTTAATTTGCTAATACTTAAATGGCCAAAAAGTTGGAAGATTAAATTTATAATAGACTATAAAAATGCATATAATATTCAGTTGTCATTCTGTATCTCCCAATAATATGTCTAAGTAAGATGATATAAATGCTTTGTTTTCTGATCGAATCCCTGTAGTCTTGTGAGGGGGCAAACATGTAATGCAATGCAATACAAATATGACTGAGAATAAATTAGTGCTGTCAAATGATTAATCGCATCCAAAATAAAGGGTTTTGTTTGCATAATATATGTGTTTGTTCTGTGTATATTTATTATATATACACACATACAGTATATATTTTTAAAACATTTGCATGTATTTACATTTCTATATTTATATTCATATAATTAATATTATAAATAAATATATTTAACATAAAAGAAAAATTTTCTGAAATATACATGCATATGTGTGTATTTATGTATACATAATAAATATACACAGTACACAAATATTATGTAAACAAAAACTTTTATTTTGGATGCGATTAATTGTTTGACAGCACTAGAATAAATATAAACGTTAACAAAAAAACATTCCTAAAAAGCCTGACGTGTCATTTTAATATTATTTTTCAATAAATAAATACATGTAGTAGATTGTGTACAACAGGTTTTTCAGCAAAGGTTTGATCATTTTAATAATTTAGAGCCCTTAAAAATGTGTGTATCAAATATAACAGAGCATGCTTTATACGTTTATAAATATCTTTATTATGCAGAGGTTTTTCTTTGTATAAAGCTGTAAGGAATGAGTGACAAATGCACAGGTTTAATGTTTAATGCTCTGATCTCAGTGAGAATATACTTGCATAAGTTCATACCCAAGTTTCATACCAGTAAAACAGGCTTTGTAGCTGCTGTAACACCGTGTCTACAATGCAAGCAAGCATTTCAAGTTTTGTTGTTTATAATTGGAAGATTTTGTTGTGTTGCACCGCTAGCTTGCAGTGTAGACGTGGTGTAACTGCGCCTCTGTAAAGACTCTGCATGGTGCTGGCACCCTGACATTTTTCCTTGTGTTTATTTACTGTACACAGTGTACTCTAAAATTGCTTGCAGATATAGCATAACAAGTAACCAAAATAGCTTGTGTATTATATTACCTCAAGAGTGGCTGGAAACGTGTTTGTTGCCATTTTTAGGAAAGATTAAAACTGACTTTTAAAAATGAATTTTATTGATGAATTCTGTTTTATAATGTCTTGCATGTGCAGCTAAATGAGAAACTGCAAAAAAAAAATGCAGTATGAATTCATCTCAACTATGCAAAATTACAGCTTTATTTGGCAAAAACATTAAGCATTCAGCAACTCATTAGAGTCTGGCTGTGTACGCAAAGCTTGTGTTAATTTGTGTGCAGTGGCTTAGAAACTTTTGCAGGGCTGCATCACTTAGAAAAGGAATCAACTTCTGTTTAATAATCCAGCAATTATTTACATTTCATTAATACGCTAGGTGCTTTAAAGGAATAGTTCACCCAAAAATGAAAACTTTACTCACCCTCAGGCCATCCAAGATGTAGATTACATCACTTGTTCACTAATGGATCCTCTGCAGTGAATGGGTGCCGTCAGATTGAGAGTTCAAACAGCTGATAAAAACATCACAATAATCCATAAGTAATTCACATGAATCCAGTCCATCAATTAATGTCTTGTGAAGAGAAAAGCTGTGTGTTCATAAGTAACAAATCCATCATTAATGTGACTGGAGTTGTGTGGATGATTGTGATGTTTTTATCAGCTGTTTGAACATTCTGACGGCACCGATTCTCTGCAGAGGATCCATTGGTGGGCAAGTGATGTGAAAACAAATTTCTCAGATGTTTTGAAAGTTTCCAATGAAGAAACATACTCATCTACATCTTAGATGACCTGAGGGAATTTTCAGCAATTTTTCATTTATAGGTGAACTATTCCTTTATTGCATTGCATTCATGGTAGACATTTTATCAGTTCATGCTTTTCCTGGGAATTGAACACGTTTGTTGGCATTGGTATAATGTTTGAGCTGTAACGCTTTATTTTAGAGTCTCTTAACTAGTTGCTTATTAGCATGCATATTACTAGAATATTAGCAGTTTATTAGTACTAATTAAATACATATTAATGCCTTATTCTGCATGACCTTATTCTGCATCCCTAATCCTACCCAATACCTTAACAACTACCTTACTAACTATTAATAAGCAGCAAATTAGGAATTTATTGAGGGAAAAGACGTAGTTAATTGTGAATAAGTGTTCCCTATTCTAAAGTGTTACTGTTTGAGCTACAGGAACTGTAAAATGCTTTATATTTGGGTAACACTAACATCAATTCTTACTATTAATTAATTGCTTATTAGCTTGCGTTTTATTAACATATTGTCTGTTTATAGTACTTATTAAGCATTTAATCTCAGTGACCATATTCTACATCACTAATCTTACCCAATACCTAAATTTAGCAACTACCTCACTAACTGTTAATAAGCAGCAAATTAGGAGTTTATTAAGGCAAAAGTTATAGTTAATGGTTTGTTAATAACGAGAATTGGACCTTAAAATAAAGTGTGACTCATGTTTGACATCTGATGTACTTGACACTTTTTGGGATATGTTGTCTCTCTCCATCTCGTAGGTCTGTATCGTGTGGTGGGGGGCATTGTATCTCCTGTCAGTGATGATTATGGTAAACAGGGTCTTGTTGCTTCGAAACACAGACTGGCTATGGCAAGACTTGGCCTGCAGAGCTCTGACTGGGTTTCTGTAGACGACTGGGAGAGCCAGCAGGAGGATTGGACAGAGACTGTGGTGACCATGAGGTGAATATATATATATATATATATATATATATAAGACAATTTTAGGAAAGTGTCCTGCATTTGCTTCTTACCATGACTAACGCAAATCATTTATCCAGTCAAAACTTTGACAAGGCAAGTAACTTTCTGGAGTCTTTTAACACAACTGGGACACTGGCTGTAAAGGAAACATTAACCAGTTTTGACAGATGGGGTGCTAAATGCTGATTGCACCGCCATTATCCCAGAAACTGCACAGAAGTGCAGCGATAGAGTCATCTTTGATGATAGGAACGTTGCCTTTTTTCTTTACTTCAAAAGCACTGTTCAAATTTTAAACATACTGGCGTTATTAATGTGAATGACAGTTTATGATACAGCATACAGTTACATCTGATGTAGGCTTATTCTTCTCTTAAATGAACTGAGAAGGTTCATATTAGAGTGTTACACCTCACATATAAATAACCAGAAGTCTCATTTATATAGTGCAATACATACAAGAAGAATGACACACATTGGCAAAGGTATTTATATATGGAATATCGATATTCAATCTCTACTGTAGAAATATATCAAGTTGCAATTATATTTTATATGTTGCCTTTATATGTGAATTCACCTTGCATTAGCCTCTATGAAGGACTTCACAAACTCACTGTCATCTTCGAAATATCAGAGCTGAACTAAAGCCCAAACTTTATAGGAGCCGAATCCTTAAATTCCCTGTGTATGAGATATCAAATAGCCATGCGCTGACGTGACTCATTCCAGCCCTACTATCCATCATAACAGGCACAGTTTCCATTCTCCTCAGATTCTGCCACAGAAAATATGAAACACCACATCATCCTTTAGTATTTGGCTGCTAGTGGTTTTCGTTTAGCAACAGTGCCAAATTCTTGTCCCATCTCTTCGTTGTGACGGGCCATTCCTCCTCTTGAGTCTCTCAAGAAGTAACAAGAGATGTTTAAGCACCCCTCAGAGCACTCAAATTTAGTTTTATGCCAACTGCTAGCTATGCCCTTAGGTGGCTAATTAATACTCTAATGCCAGGGAGGAGGATGGCTGCCAGGGCTTTGTCTTTCTAGGTTCGTAATTTACTTCCTGGCAGAATTGGACGAAATCACGCAATTGATTATATGCCCTTGCAGCTGACCTGTGATGAATTACCTGGTTGAGTTTTTGCTGTTTTTAAAGGACATACAGGAGTGCTATGCTTCATACATACAGGCTCTGTTACAAATTCTATTCAGCATAAGTAGCAACAAGGTGCATTTATTAGTTAGGTGTCTTATGAGTGTCCTTTCGGCCACATTGTACCAGCATTGCATGTATTATTCACATAGAGAATGCATAGCAATGAGATTTATCTGTTTGTCATTCTATCTACCATTCAAAAGTAGATTCAACAAGCAAATATCAAATTGATTAAAAATGACAATAAATTACATTGTTACAAAAATGTCTAATTAATGCTGTGCTTTTAAACTTTCTATTCATCAAAAAATCCTGAAAATGATGTTTCCACAAAATATAAGCAGCATAACTGTTAGTAACATTAATAAGAAGAAGAATTTTTGCTTAAGCAGCAAGTCTGTCTGTCTGTCTTTTGATCTATCTATCTATCTATCTATCTATCTATCTATCTATCTATCTATCTATCTATCTATCTATCTATCTATCTATCTATCGTTCTGTTGTTCTATCGTTCTATCTATCATATCTCATATCATTCTGTCTATCATTATATCTGTTGTTCTATCTTTCTGTCTGTCTGTTAGGCCTGTTCACATTCAAAGTTTGTTTTGGGAAACTTTGCATTGCTTGTTAAAATTACTTTAGAATTCGAAAACAATTCTATATTCTTTTTGGCTACCTCAGTTCAAATCCAATTAAAATTCTGAATGGTGCACATCCCTGATTGGTTCTGCTATTGGTTAATTCCAATGTCCATTGTACACTGTATTGTACACAAGCTGTTATACCTTAAGGTCATTGCACACTGAGTGAAATTTTCGCATGCGTTTTTCCGTTTTTTCATATTCCCCATCCTTTCCTATCAAAATGCATGCTACGGATGCAAAAACGCAGAAAATCGAACCTGATCCGAATTTTTTTTGACGGAAGAAAGTTTCGGAGGCAGTGTGCAAACGTGATTGACACAACGTGAGGTCTTATTTATTTTTAAACGTGCAACAATTTCGGATGAAAATTTCGGACTCAGTGTGTAGAGACCTTAAGTCTGCTATTCACTTTATACATTAAACACATGCATACTTGGGGCAATGTATATTTACAACAAGTGCTGTTAACTTAACAGTTATTCTCTATGTAAAGGTTTCACACTCCTATCTGCATGTAAGCAACAACAAAGCTTATAATAGCCTCTTGTGAGAGACTGGAGAAGTTGAGATACACATCTACTGTACAGGCTTATGTAATTTAGTGTGGATGTAAAGCTTCTCCTACATTCATAAGCTAATTACCTACACAGTATGGCCATTCATGCTCAACATTGCTTATCTGCTCTGTTTGTTTCTCCCTGCCTCACTTAACACAGGTACCATTACGACCGCATAGCTGCTCAGTACCACAGCAGCAAGGACCCGCCCACAGTCTCCGGTAAGCCCCGCCCACCTCTCAATATGTCTTTATAAATTGGCACAGGAACCTCTCATCACAATTCGCTTTCCTCTAAACCTCCTCTCTGGCCCAACAGAGCCTTTTCTGTTTTTGCTAATCACTTTAGATAAGTCTGATGCATTTAAAACAGGCTGTTGTCTTCTCTCTGGCCAGCACAAGCGCTGGTAGGCCTCTTTTCAACAATGCTTTTATTTGGGGTTGCTGTAGAGGAGCATGCTAATGAAGCCTAATACCCTCCACAGGATGACTGAGCTTAAGACAAGCGTGCTCGGACTGTTAATGAAGCTGAGATTAATAGCCAGGACAACTTTATAACAAGACAAGTGCCAAGAATGATCATGCACACAAAAACTCTCTAATCTCACAACCTTTCAGAGGACTCCCTTATTCAATGCTTGTTCCCCTTTGTTCTAATGCTATTTTTTGTGTGTCATTTCTTTTGTTTGGCAGTGAACTGAATCAAGGCCATAATCATGTTTTGAACATGGTGTTTGAACATGGGGTGGGACCAATTTTTTTGGAAGGGGAGAGTAGTAATGGTCCTTTTATTTAAAGTGCCCCTATTATAGATTTTTGAAAATTACATTTCATGCAGTGTGTAACACAGCTCTAAGTGAATGAAAACATCCTGCAAAATTTTAAATCTAAAAGTGCACCGTGTATAAAGTTATTGTCTCTCAAAAGAAAAAGTCGACTCTGAATCATTGAAATGAGTCGTTTTTAAAACGAATCCCAAGCCGTTTCATGTTGACATCAACATGAAACATTAGCATATTGCCCACATATCTTTTTGTGTTGGTCTAAATTAAAATGCAAATTCATTCTTTGCCACTAGGTGCCGCTTTTGGAGCGGCAAAATAGCTGTTTCCCCAGTAACTGCTGTACACAAAGCAGCACTGCCCTCACAAACGTTTCTTTTATTATGAAATGGAAATTAAATCGACCAATCACCGCAGATTAGCGTCACGCAAAGGAAGGGTTTGTAAAAATGAATCGTTAAACGAATCGTTTGGGAGTCGGTAAAAAAATTAATGCATAAGACAATGAAAGTGTTTTTTGATCTTGCATGTATGTCAGCCTGTGGTTGAGGACTCCCAAAACCAAAATATGAACCTTTCATAACCCATAATAGGGGCACTTTAAAGGAATTAAATAATTAAAGGATTTAAATGAATTTATATAAATGTATGCCTGGAATGAAGATTCCTAAAGAAACTCGTATTCATCTTTCTGTTACAATGATTAATAAACATATCAGTCTGAATTAACTTAAAAGATGTTGAAAATCATTGACATTTTTACAGAAAGAGATCCTTTTAATTTTAGATTTCATGTTGAATTATCTCAGGGATTATTTTTGATTAAATTGCATTATAGCCGATTCAAAGAAATCTGGCGCTTACTGAATTAAGCCATTTATGATTGTATGGAAATATTAGTGTTTGTATTGGAATGTGCACAATGTTTTTCTTTTCTGTGTTTTTCATGAATGTATTCATTATTAGAATAAGTATGAATGTGGTGGTATTTCCCATGCCCATGCAGTGTGCATATACATTTCTTTAGATCTATGTTCAGTCACATGGAGTAGAAATAAAGAGCTTTAGTGGGCTGCCGAGGTTCGTTTCCTGCCCCCTGCAATTCATGTCTGCTCAAACAAAAGCCAGTTCTCAGGCACATGTTAGAGCGAGAGAATTAAAGTTAAAAGCATCCTATGGATTCTTTCATATCCTGTAAATATCACTGCTGAGGTCGAGCCCATGCATTGCTAGCCATGAAATGATTTCTAATGAGGCGCCGAGGAAATAAAAATTGAGATTTTTGCAGATTTCAGGCAAGTCAGACATTTTGACTTTGAGCTACCGCAACATATTGAAAGACATGGGGAAATTCATTGATAGCATTTTTTATTTTTTTGTATTCACAACAGATACACTGAAAGAAATATGCAAATCAGTTAACAGGAACCAAATCTGTGTTGAATGTAATTTCCACGGTGCAGTTTCCAGGATTGCAGGTTATTTCTGAGTTCCAGGTTTTGTAGGATGCAGAAGGTTATCCTAATTTGGCATAATTTGTTGGAACTGCACAGCGTCACAGTTATCACTGCGGAAAAAGAATAAAATGTATTTGCATTATACAATTGAAAACAATAGGGCATTTATTTTAAAGAAATATATAGTATGGTTCAAAAGATTGGGATCAGTAATTTCTTTTCTTTTTTTTAAGAAATGAAAAAAATTATTCAGCAATAAATTATTTATTTTTTAATATATTCCATTTCCAAAATGGTTGTTTTAAATTGTGAAACTGTTTCATAATATTACTATTTTCACTGTCATTTGGGGCCAATTTTTGTACATATATTTAATTTTTTTAATTCAAGAGAAAAGGTATGATTTACAGTATAATGAATCTTTTTGAAGCTTGACAGCCTGCTGGTTATAATCACCTTTTATATTAGGAAAAAGCTGCCTGGACATTCAGTATTTATTTATCTTTTTTGTATTATTATTTATTTGTATTTATATATTATTGAACTTGTTATATTATTTCTATATTATTAATTGAATCACCATTAAAATTGAATTGAGCTAAATAATGACACTATTGGCTTCTGAAGATCTGCTTTACAGCTAAAACTGAAGTAATTTTGCAACATTAAGGCTTGTTATTTTGCTGTTTGTTGTTGTGAAGCTGCTTTAAAACAATCTGTATCGACTATTGACTATAGTATTTATTAATATTTCGAATTTTATTTAAATATTTTCAGTTTTCATTTTAATTTCAATTAAACTTTTAGTAATTTTGTAATTTTATCATCATTTTTACTTGTTTTTGTCTTTTTTGTTCTATATAGCTTGAATTTTTATCTAATTTAACTTAAACTTAATTTGAACTTATTCGTTGCTGTCCAAGTGTAAGTTTTTCAACTAATATTCATATTCTATTTGATTTGATTTTAGCTTTATTTTCAAATATCAAAAAGTAGTTTTAATAGTTTTTGTTAACAATGTGGGCATCCTATAAAATTTCTCCTTTTGTGCTTCATGGATGTAAAAATAATAATACGTCAGGCAAATAAATGATGACGGATCACATTGATGTTGTTCAGAAGCACTTGGTTTTTATTACAGACACATTTAAAAAGGTGCTGTAAGCTATTTTGTATGGATTGGCACTCTGAAAATATCTCTGTTAGATATCACTGATTTCAGTCTTCTAAATTATAATATCAGTCTCTGTAACGGCTCTAGGCTCTTTACACTGCCATCATTCAAGTTGAACCCCATATTCGGCTTCATAAGCAGTTGTCAGTTTTCTACCATTTCTTTTGACAGCTTTGACAGTATTATGATGATATACAGCTGCTCTCCTGCTCAATCTTTAATTACAACAGTATGAATGGTTCCAAAACAGTTAACATTACTTAAATCACCTTTAAATGAATTGTTCACTTATAAATAAAAATGTACTCACTCTCAGGCCGAACAAAATGTAGATGAGTTTGTTTCTTCACCTGAACAGATATGGCAAAACTTAACATTACATCAGTTGCTCACCAATGGATCCTCTGCAGTAAATGGGTGCCGTCAGAATAAGACTCCAAACAGCTGATAAAAAAACATCACAACTAGTAATCCACACAACTCAAGTCTGTCAATTTTGTGAAGTGAAAAGCTGCTTGTTTATAATACACAAATAACACACAGGGGAGAAATATGCACAGATTAAGGGCCAGATTTACTAAACAGTGCAAATTAGCATGAGAGCGCAATTCCAAAACACAGCCGATGGGTGTGGAAATTTCTGCAGGTGTTTTACTAACACTGACGCAACATCTCATTTACATATCGATTCGACCAACGCAATATACCAAGAGCAGCACGAATTAGCTTAGTCACAAATAAAGAATAAAGAAGCCACAGTACGTTTAAAAGAACCAGAGGCCAAAAATGAACGTTTGCTAGAAGTTTTGATAGACCTGGTATTGCGTGACTCCTAGTTGAGGGTTCAAAGTCATCTTTTATTTCCTGAAGCAAATTGAAAAATGTTCTTCTGGCATTCCAAATAAAATTAGGCTAATATGTGTGGAAAAAATCCTCTCCCTTCTACCACATGCTCTCTGTTCCCTCCCGGTGCCTCCTCCTATAGCAACAATAATTGCAGCCATTTCAAGCCAAGCTAGTTTAAAGTCCCCCTGTAGTGAAAATCAAGTTTTTTATGCTGTTGTTTTGTCTATGTGGTGTTTTTAATTTGCTTTTAGACAAACCATGTGTCTATCCATTAATCAAGTCAAGTCAAGTCAAGTCTGCTTTATTGTCAATTCTTCCACATGTACAGCACATACATACAGAGAATTGAAATTACGTTACCCTCAGACCCTTGGTGTAAACAGTTAACATTAAACACGTTCAAATACAGATAATACAGATAATACGGTTTAAACATATGTACATACAACTCTATAGCTATACAAGTAAGGACATTGTAGAAAAAAAAAAAAAAAAATAGATAAAGTGGCATAAGGCGCATGGCAGATAGTGCAAACCAGTTAAATAAAAACAAAACTGTGCAGATATATTTGTAGTGCAAAGAGCTTATCAATCTGAGAATATTGTAGAAAAATAAAAATTAAAAAAAGGATAGATAAGGTGACATAAGGCACATGGCAGAATAGATGGAGTGCAAACCAGTTAAATAAACCAAAACTGTGCAGATATACACTCACCTAAAGGATTATTAGGAACACCATACTAATACTGTGTTTCACCCCCTTTCGCCTTCAGAACTGCCTTAATTCTACGTGGCATTGATTCAACAAGGTGCTGAAAGCATTCTTTAGAAATGTTGGCCCATATTGATAGGATAGCATCTTGCAGTTGATGGAGATTTGTGGGATGCACATCCAGGGCACGAAGCTCCCGTTCCACCACATCCCAAAGATGCTCTATTGGGTTGAGATCTGGTGACTGTGGGGGCCATTTTAATACAGTGAACTCATTGTCATGTTCAAGAAACCAATTTGAAATGATTCGAGCTTTGTGACATGGTGCATTATCCTGCTGGAAGTAGCCATCAGAGGATGGGTACATGGTGGTCATAAAGGGATGGACATGGTCAGAAACAATGCTAAGGTAGGCCGTGGCATTTAAACGATGCCCAATTGGCACTAAGGGGCCTAAAGTGTGCCAAGAAAACATCCCCCACACCATTACACCACCACCACCAGCCTGCACAGTGGTAACAAGGCATGATGGATCCATGTTCTCATTCTGTTTACGCCAAATTCTGACTCTACCATCTGAATGTCTCAACAGAAATCGAGACTCATCAGACCAGGCAACATTTTTCCAGTCTTCAACCGTCCAATTTTGGTGAGCTCGTGCAAATTGTAGCCTCTTTTTCCTATTTGTAGTGGAGATGAGTGGTACCCGGTGGGGTCTTCTGCTGTTGTAGCCCATCCGCCTCAAGGTTGTGCGTGTTGTGGCTTCACAAATGCTTTGCTGCATACCTCGGTTGTAACAAGTGGTTATTTCAGTCAAAGTTGCTCTTCTATCAGCTTGAATCAGTCGGCCCATTCTCCTCTGACCTCTAGCATCAACAAGGCATTTTCGCCCGCAGGACTGCCGCATACTGGATGTTTTTCCCTTTTCACACCATTCTTTGTAAACCCTAGAAATGGTTGTGCGTGAAAATCCCAGTAACTGAGCAGATTGTGAAATACTCAGACCGGCCCGTCTGGCACCAACAACCATGCCACGCTCAAAATTGCTTAAATCACCTTTCTTTCCCATTCTGACATTCAGTTTGGAGTTCAGGAGATTGTCTTGACCAGGACCACACCCCTAAATGCATTGAAGCAACTGCCATGTGATTGGTTGATTAGATAATTGCATTAATGAGAAATTGAACAGGTGTTCCTAATAATCCTTTAGGTGAGTGTATGTGTAGTGCAAAAAGAGCTTGTCAGTCTGAGGACATTGTAGAAAAATAAAAAAGATAGATAAAGTGACATAAGGCACATGGCAGAATAGATAGAGTGCAAACCAGTTAAATAAAACAAAAACTGTGCAGATATGTGTGTAGTGCAAAAAGAGCTTGTCAGTCTGTTAAATCGACAGGAGAACAGTCTTTTTATGAGACTATCCGAGGAGGTAGTTTGCAGTCAATGCTGGATGAGGTAGTGATCAGTCCAATGCTGCACAAGTGAGAGGTGCTGGTCACAGTTTGTAAGTAGGTGGGGGTGGCTGGTCCTGGGGGTGTGGGGAGCCGTAGGAGGGGGGGGGGGGGGGGGGGGGGGGTCTGATAGTGTCAGAGTTCAGTGTTGTATGGGGTAAGAAGAGGGGAGGGGGGGCAGGGACGGGAGGGAGTTCAGCTTCCTGACAGCCTGATGTATGAAGCTGTCCTTCAGTCTGCTGGTCCTCGCCTGGAGACTCCGCAGTCTCCTCCCTGATGGCAGCCATTTCTGCCAATCAATGCCATTTCTGAGAATTTTCTCCTTAAAACTGTAAAACTTCTTGTTTTGGGACGTTATAATGGCGCAAATACTAGTAATTTGAGGAGCCGCAAACATTAGTAGATTGCGTTGCGTGATTCATTTTAATACTCTCCTCCCATAAATTTTGCGTCTGAAAGGGAAACTCCTACAAATGTGTATTCTATAAGGTCAGGCACAAAAATAACTGTGTCCATGCCTTTTCAGCGCTAATTTGTCACTGCACATCTTTAGTAAAACTTGAAAAAAAAGAAAAAATTTAACACCAAAAGACGGTTTGCATTGGTGCAAGCTGTTAGTAAAACTGGCCCTAAGCATTTGTTTAGAAAACAGGTATAAACATATTTTGGTAGATTTAGATGTGGAGGACATCTTTTTCACTGAAGGAAGCATTATTATGGATTAAGGACAGGAATGATGGTTTATAGTGAAAGTTGTGAGTCACGTGGATTATTGTGATGTTTTTATCAGATTTTTGAACTCTCATTCTGACGGCACCCATTCACAATAGAGGATCCATCCATTGGTGAGCAAGTGATGTAATGGTAAATTTCTCCAAATCTGTTCTGATAAAGAAACAAACTCATTTACATCTTGAGCAAATTTTAAGCAAATTTTAATTTTCAGGTAATTGTTTGTCCCCTACAGATGTTCCTCAGCTGAAGCTGCTTTGTGGAGCAGATTTCATGGACACGTTTAAGGCGCCTGGTCTGTGGAGGGATGATCACATAGAGGAGGTGGTGGGCCGCTTTGGACTGGTCTGCGTGAGCCGAGGTAGCCTGCAGCCAGACCGGGCTATACATGAGTCCGACTTGTTGTCCAGGCACCGGCAGAGAATTTTCTTGGTTCGGGAGTGGGTCCACAATGAGATCAGTGCTACAGAGGTCCGACGAGCCCTGCGGAGAGGCCAGAGTGTTAAATATCTCTTACCAGATTCAGTCATTGATTACATAAGAGAGCACAGCCTTTATACACAAGACAGTGAGATGGAGAACAAAGATATTAAACTACGACCTCTTACCAAGCAAACAATACAAGACTGATGTATAAGAAATAGCCTCCAGTGGTCTTAGTCACAAGTAATAGCAAAATATGTTTCAGAAGATTACATTTTTCTCTCACTTTTCATTTTGAAGATGTGAAAGCATGCTTTAGAGGAGTTGCATATTTTGTCTCGTGTAAAGTGAGCGTTATCCATGACCATGGTTTCCTAGTGTAATGTGTGGAGAGGGGTCTCTGCAGGAGCTAGATTTGCCAGATCACTGCAGAGCTGTAGGTCTATGTTCGGCAGGTCTGGGATTTGTTGACTTTTGCTGAATGTCACAAGGAAGATAAATAACAGAGCCTTTACACTTTGGAGAGCAAATATTGCTTCGTCCATTTCCATTTGCACAGAAAGCGTCATTCATGTTGTCAGATCCCTAAAGATGTTTCATCAAGCTTTGTCGGTGGGGGGAAAATCAGTTTCAGACAAAATAAAATAGAAGAATGTAGTTTGGGATATTTGAGGCAATGTCTATCTGAATCCTTTCTTTTTCCTTGTACCACTGACTGTGAGTTTTGGCTCAGATCAGCTAGTTGCTTTAATGGTGTTTTTTGCAGTGTTGAAGCCCTCCTGCTGACAGTCTTTGTGTGTGGAGTTTGGGTTTTATAAGAAGGCCTTTATTCATGCTGTCTTGAAAGAAAAGCCAGACGAATTAATTCAGCTCAACTATTCCCACTCTTCTAGATGGCCGCTGCTTTGCACAGAAGGGCCGTGTGTGCCAATTCAAAACATCAGACACTTTAACTGACAGATGAAAGGAGTGACAATGCAATTTGATCTTATATCAAGCACAAACCTACTTTTATTTTATTTGAAGAACAAGTAGACTTCAAAATGATGTATTTTATGTGAATTAATCAAAAAATAATTCTGTTTTTGTTTGCTATTTTATATTAAAGAAATCAGGTTATGTGTGAGAGTATTTTTTTTTTTATCAGTAGCACATTGCTACATTATATGGGGTAAGTTGTCACAATGGGACCTACCATTAAATATCTTTTCAGTGAAATTTAAACATTAAATGAAACCGCAAACATGTAACCTAGAAACATTGTGTTATTAATAATAATGTTAATGATTAATATATATTACTTAAGATGTAGAACATTTGATACACATTTGAGAACTTGCCACTCAAAACATTATAGCTGCTGACTGAGATGCAGACCTTATAACAACTAGCCCCGGTTCTATTCCCTACAGCGCTCGATCACAGAGTTAAAGTGAGGTAATTACATGGAGTAGTATCGCATCCAAGTTTGCAATGATGGATCCAAATACTAGAGGCGGAGAAACCGTTTCCATAGCAGAAAAGAAAAAATAAATTCACAAGTAATCGGATTACGATGCCCGTGTTAAGTGAGGGTTTCTTTCAGATGAAAAGCATTTGTTCGCAGGGGAATTGCATCAACTCATCAGTGGAGTATCTCAAAATGACTGCTGATTACAACGGCTACTGGAAAATGATCTCCAACGAGAACTTTGAAGAGTACCTTAAAGCTCTGGGTGAGTTTTGTGGCTCGTTTACACCATTAAAACCTTAAACCCTCAGGTATTCCTCACTTAGGGGTCAAACAGAGGTCATAACAGACCGAGAACAATAAATGTAAAATTCGTCTTTAAATAAATAAATGTACCATATTTCAGTGTTTTAATATTTTTTCTTGAAAAAATTATATTTTGAGGGTGTACTCGTGTTTATTAAGTTAAGTGAATATTAGGGGGAATAAAAAGAATTATAAGTTTAAAAGGTAATGAAAATGCAATGCGTGGCATCTGCTGAGAGAAATATAATATGTAATACAATGTGTAACCCCTAGATGCTTGTATAGCCCTAGACATATATACACATTAGATTATAAGGGTATTTTCAGAAATAATTACTTTATTAGGTTTTGTATTCTCATACAGACATTATCGGCGACTACTTAATCATGGCTGATTTATAGATTTGACCACGAAGATAACAAGTGTGACCATTTAGCCTTTTCTAAGAACCCCCCCACAAAATAAGTAAATAAAACAAACAGTGGTAATTACAATTAATTGCATGTGATTTATGTGATACTTATTTTCTCAGGTTTTATGTTTATTTATTTATTTATTTTATGTACCTGACCTCCTCTATCACCCTGCATGCATTGTGAAATGTTAAAAATTGATGATGCACTGTCCTTGTGTACATTTAGAAATATAATTTTTAATTAAATAATTTTTATCCACTGTTTATGTGCTGCATAGATGGAACCATATAAAAACTTAAATGATTTCAGTGAAATAAGGCTCTCTATATAGCCTACTATGGTTGTGATGGTAAATTTTAAGGGGAACAGCAGTTTCCTACCTAGTATTTTTGTCTTTTTTTTCATTCTTTTTTTTTACAAGATGTTAGTGTGAAAATATATATTTCCTGTTTAAAATATATATATATTTGCTATTTATATTCAGCAGCAGCAGTCTGCACATGTACCTTTGGTATCATACCATACTGCATGTCTCATCATGGTGTTGAAGTACCATGTTAATTCTACCTGTAGCCATCACTGTACTGGAGTATTGCTGGAGTACTGTTTTAAAAGGGCATCCTGGGCTAAAAAAAAAATCACATTTTCACATAATGCTATAATTTTCTTTTCGAGATGTAAATGTTGCTATTAGAAAGATTGCCACCCTGCTGAAGCCTGATAAAGACATCACTCAAGATGGAGATCACGTCATCATAAAGACTCTCAGCACCTTCAGGAACTACAACATGGACTTTGTGGTGGGTCAGGAGTTTGAGGAAGACCTGAGTGGAGTGGATGACAGGAAATGTATGGTGAGCAAACTTTCAAGGCAAAACACTTTGAGGCTTGAGAGCTTAAAAGCATAGTTTTATATCTTTTTTTTATTTATAAAGTACTACTCAAAAAAGCCATTTATTAAACTGTGCTTTTTGGCTCAGTATGAACTTGTTGGATTCTCCCTCAATGCTTATGATTTGCAAGGACACTAGATGTTTTCTAAAGATTTATTGAGAATTTCTGAGATTTTTCTTACCTTAAAGAAGCATGTTTAAATAAATAGGCTTTCATGGTTTATTATACTTATTTTCACAAAAAGTTTATATCATTCCAGTTGTGATTTCTGTAATAGTTCTCTTATAGGGTTGCCATTTGTATAATTTAATTGCCCTTGAAAATCACTAACTGTGCGTGTCATTTAGAGTTCGCAATCTCAACTAATGAGAAAAGAGGAAAGTGTGAAATGAGAGCAATAATTGGCTCTTTAATCTAATAAGAAGCGTTACTCTGTCTTTTCATTTTCCTCTGGCTTCTCCTGTCATTTGGAGAAACTTGGTATATCTAAGATAATCATCTGTTTTGCATAACCCCTAAAGCCGCCTTTTCACTATCTCTAACAAACAACAGACAGGAAGTCATTTGTTTACGATGGAGAGTATCATGGGAGCTGCATGACGTTCTGATTATATATGCAGATTTTTTTTTTTTGATACAATTGGAACTTCAGATACGTTGCAATGTGTTAACTTGGGGCTAGATTGTATATGACTGCCCAATTGGATATGATGTATTCTAATCCAAAGTATAATCCAAAGGTTTATTTTTAATTTTAGTTTAATTTTTTAGGAATTATTTTATGTGCTTTTGTCATTTTTAGTATTTTTTACATGTATACATTGAGTTGCAGTAAATAAAAACACTTGAAACGCAGCATTCAGTAAAGATGCTGTGACCCGGTTTGCCCTGAACAAAAATCACTCACCCCATTTAGTCCTAACAGTACCCAGCATTGTGTTTTTCATTCCTTCCATTGAAATCTGGCAGAGGAAGAGGCTTTTCCAACATGCTTCTCTTTGTGCATCATGTATTTGCAGTGCAAACACATTTATTGCGGGTCAGATTTAATTGTCTTATTGTGTCGATAAAATATAGATGTGTTCTCCTCTTCCCACTGCTCTTGCAAAACCTGTTCTTCTTCCCTGTGTCTTTACAGTCCTAACTTAACTCTATTTTTGCTGTATACAGTATATGTTAAAATTAAATCTCTGTTATACATTATAGACCACCATCACCTGGGATGGAGATAAACTAGTATGCGTGCAGAAAGGAGAGATCGAGGGGAGGGGCTGGACCCACTGGATTGAGAGAGATGAACTACACTTGGTAGGCCACTTCTCATGCATTTCATTAGTAACGTCCTTGATGGTATTCCCTCCCAGGTATGATTGTTTCGCATAGAGTTGGTATATTTTAGAAATAGCCTAAAGCATTTACAGTACGGCATCTCAGAAACTGTTTGGGCTAGGAGGTACATGGCAGATGGTGGGGGAAGAGCTATTCTCAAATCTCCAAACTTTTAGCCCTGTGATGATTCACCTGAAAAATAGCAACGCTGACAGATTGATTGCTTTAATACATTTGAACTTGGTTTAAATAATTCTAATGGGTGTCAAACACCATCATCATGATTTGATAGGATTTTTAAATGAAGTTGACAGGAATATTGTTGGTGGAGGTAATAACAGCAGATGTTAGGCTTCAGCTGCGCGTTTGATCATGCATAATAAACTGACTGCGTTGCCGTAGCATTACCAAAGAACTGGACACTGCTGACACCAACTGGTTGAAAGTCATATACGTTCTAGTAGTGTTGAAAAAGACCACTGTTAGGGAACATTTCCATGTTAATTATAGCCAAAATAAAACTTCCCCCCCCCCCCCACTTTATTAGTATAGGGCAGTGTAGAAATGACAGGAAGTGAAGTCGGAGTGTGAGAGAGAGAGAGAGGGGTGGGATTGGGAAAGGTCTTCGAGCAGGGATTCGAACTCGGGACGCCCGTAGCGCAACAGAGCTATATGTCAGCGCACTGCCCACAAGGCAATTGCCGTTGACAAAATCTATTCTTAAAAATAAATGTTTTTTTATTGGCACTGATTGTTCCATTAAGAAGCTTCAACATCCATGGGACTTTCCATTGTAGAAAATGTTCATTAGATTATTAAAATGTTTGGGTTTTGGTTTTGTTTTTCCTTATTGTTTTCATACTTGCTGAAGGTAATGACTGAAAAGTAGTTTGACCAATAGTGTGCAGGCATTGTACGTAATTGACCAATCATGGTTCTTGAGAAGGTGGGATCTACAGACAGAAGTCAAAGCAATGAAAATACTTTCACATATGATGTATGAGGAATGTAGAGACAACGTCACTAGGAAAACAAAGCCAAAACCTGATTTAGAAACACCGGCCAGGACATGTCGGGGACAAAAAGGACATATGGTCTACCCTAGAGCTGAGAACTATGCCTTTAAATGTTTTCTTTGTTTGCAGGAGCTGAGAGCTGCTGGGATTGTGAGTAAACAGGTCTTCAAAAAGTCTTAAACCCCTACTGACTGAACACCTGCAAGAGATCCAGAAAAATCCAACACTTTATAGTATATAAACTCACGCCACATCTTCCTACATCTATCCGTCTGTGTGTGCCTTCATCTCTGCTATTGTGAAAACCAGACAAACACCATCTGTGATAGCCTGTCACAATCTATAAATGCTTGTTTGTTCTGATCCTCACAGAGGAACATCTCAAGCGACTTTCCTTCGTAGGTGCGGTGATTGTCATTTAGATGTTATTTACATTAGTGCTAGAGAACACCGGGATAAGCTGCTCTGTAAGTGAACCATCAAACAACAGGTGCGTCAGGATATTGTCTTGGACGCAACAAGAAGTTTCCTCAGATTGGGAGCGTCTGTGTACATAAAAGTAATTAGACTCCAGAGAGGATATGTGGAAGGAAAAATGACGTGACGAGTCTGAGTGCCGCCCAGCTGCTGTCTCTCTGATTGAAGAGCCTGTCAGTCTCTTGGGTTCTGAGCATGGCAGGGTTTTGCTTTCCTTCCCATCATGCCTCTGTGACTGTGCACACAAAAGAATACTTAAATCAGTGAAATAAAGAGAAATGCATTGCGTTCTGCTGTTCATATGCGTCTAAATGTGTTTGTTTGAACTTTCTATCAGCACACTACTTTAATAAAGGCATACCAGCAGGAATGTAAATTAAATATTGCTGCCCTTTTTCATATATACTTTGGAAAATCCAGGTTGGCATGTTCACTTTTCATTATTGCTGATATACGCTTCAACAGTTCTGAAGTATTACATGAATATTAAGAAGTGAACTAAGCAGCACCCATACATCCACTTAACAAGAGAACGAAAGGCACATAATTGGCAGTGTGTTGATAATTATAGAGCACCGTCTAGTAAAATCGGTGCAACTGTTCATTTTCCATATTTGGCCCAGAGTCTATCAACGGCTTCCTGCCAGGTGTTCCTTTCTGTGAAAATACCTCACACTGGCAGCCCACTCAACGTCCACTTCCTTTTTGCCACGCTAATGGTTCCAAAAATATTTTTGGGTCTTTATTTACTTATTAATAGTTTAGCCAAAACTGAAAATTTTCTGAAACTTTACTCACCCTCAGGCCGTCCAATATGTAGATTACATCACTTACGCAACAGTGGATCCTCTGCAGTGAATGGGTGCCGTCAAAATGAGAGTCCAAACAGCATCACAACAATCTTCAAGTAATCCACATGACTCCAGTGCATCAATTAACATTGTGTGAAGCGAAAAGCTGTGTGATTGTAAGAAACTAATTATTTACTAAGATATTTTTGAATTCAAACCACTGTTTACTGCAAAAATACTAAAACGTCCTCTATCCATAATATTGCTTTCTCCATTGAGAAAGGTGTCTTGTTTGAGAAATATTCACAGAGCAAGCACAGTTTACAAGCTAAAACATTTCTAAACAAATATGTTGGTGGATTTTGCTGTGACAACTGAAGTTTATAATTTGGATCCCTTATGATGGTTTTATCAGTTGTTTGGACTCTCATTCTGACGGCACCCATCCACTGCAGGATCCATTGGTAAGCAAGCGATGCAATGCTAAATTTCTCTGAATATGTTCTGATGAAAAACAAGCTCTTGGATGTCCTGAGGATGAGAACATTTTCAGCAAATTAAATTTTTTGGGGGTGAACTGTTCTTTTAAAATAATGGTCTGTGTGTACTCATGCAACTCAAAGGTGGCCATGATCTTCTGGACTAAAATACACAAAAATGAACATGTTTAGAAAAGGTGGATAGGGTCAAATATACAAGCACAGCATTTGAAGAAACATTTGAGCTGGTTAATAAAAGCAAAGCATACACAGGGCATTTTAACAGATAAAATAGCCTTAAAGGACATTACTTAAACAATAATGTCCATAGAAGCTTGCATTGTATTAATAACCTGCTCTATGCATGCGCACCTTGAACTTTTTAACTGACAACAGATTGTGCAAGCAAAATTATACATTTTATATTGTTTCGTAATTATCAACACATCTGAATAAAATGACTTGTGCTTACCCATAATCCCTTGTACCTTCAGAGGAAATGAACCGTTATAGGTCATCTTCATGGGAGGGAGTTTTTCTTTTTCTTTTAACAAGGACACTAAACCTGATGAACTTATCATTACTAATTGTATTTTGTACTTGCAATGTGGAGCTTTATGCAGACTTTCTCCTGCACTGAATCTCCCCAAATGTTCACTGGTGTCAAAGAAACCTCACGCTGTAACTCTAAATGCCAGCTGATTACAACAACTATTGGAAAATGGTCTCAATTTAAAACTAATGAGTACCTGAAAGCTCTTGGTGAGTCAATTACCAGTTCAAAAAGCGGAGAATCTTCTGTAGGCTTAATTAACATTATCATCACACTGCACCATAAAACCTTTGGAACATAATTACATTACTGAGTAGGGCTGCATAATCCTACTAATTATTAATTAAATTACAGAGGAACAGATTTATCATTTTTATAATTGAATTTCACTAAATTTGATGTACACACAGAGACAGAGAGAGTTATATACATGTACATACAGTACATTGTAAACAGTACTGCATTTATGTGTGCAAATATGTCATATTGTCTATTTGTTTTCAAACAATTTCTGAAATGTAAACAGAAAATAATATACACATATGTGAGTTAAGTAATCTCATTTTGATTTTGGCTCCAGTTGGCAGACACAAATGTTGCTATTAGGAAAACTGCCACCGTAATGAAGTCAGCAACAGAGAATGGGGATCACTTCATCAATGAGACACTCAGCATTGACGGCATGACATTGACTTGAGTTCGAGGAGGTGAATAAAAGCGTTTTGACTACCTATTTCTTATATATTTCCATTTAAATATGTAATAACTTATAAGGTTCATATCTTACTATTGCTATGTATAATAGCAATACCAATTGCTATTATAATACCATGCTATGGCAATTGGTAAAGGCATCAAATTATACATTTATTAGGCATATAAGAAGCAAATGACTACATGTCTGCAGTGATACTCTGCATATTCATAATGAAAATACTAATCATCATAATCATGGGCCTTAGGCTTCATCATTGTCAACATTATTGCACTGACACGATTACCAAGATGTGTTAAAAAGATAACAGCAGATGGTTGCTATTATTTACTTTTGTCTCATTTATCTTTTGTTGTAGGATCAGAGCTTCTGGCATAGTAGAAAAGAAGGTCTTAAAGAAATCCTGTACAAGAACCTGTGCCATGAAGGTCTATAAAAATAACAATGATACTGAATACATATCTAGATTGATAAACTGCATTTAGATCCCTATATATCTACCAGCATCGCCAAAACCAAAACTTAGACCTTTTGACCCGTGCTACTACTGGATGTGAACTTTCTGTTGATCAATTCATCAAATTAAGACCTTCATTTCTTGTTCATCTCTAGAATGAAATTATAAAACTAATAACATAATGTAAATGTGATAAAGAAGCTCTGTTACTGCATAAATGACAATCCGCATATGCATACATATGATTTTGTTGTAGGGTATTTTGGAGCTAGAGTCTACCCTACAGTGGAAGGTGGATTAAAACAAAAAAAGTAGGTGTGTAATAAGAAATGTATCTGACTCCTTTCATGAAAGGCAAGGAGAGCACAGACAAGAAGAAAGATGATGAATGTAGTCTGGCTCCTGCATCTCTCATAAACAAGCTTGATGGAAAGGATGTTGGACCCTGTGTATTCTCCCATGTGTACTACAAATGTGCCAGCAAAACGAAAATGAAAATGGGGGGAAAAAAAAGAAGAAATAAAGAAAGATGGAATAAGCCTGTGTAGTGCTGGTGGTTTTCTGTTTGTGTGAATAGTCAAAGTAATAAACATCCAATACCGCCAAGTCTGTTTCTATACATTACATGATTACATTATTACATGAAGCTGTATCATTTAAGAGTTTCATTTATGTTAATATGACGTATGGGCTTGACGTATATTCAGGTAATAGCTAAGTATACTTGAAAACTAGCTGTGGCAAGCAAGGTGGAGGATGTAAGGAAGTATATAAGGAGGAGTGAGAAAAGAGGAAAGACCAGACCTGGAAAATTTTATGTTTTGTGTACAAGTCTGCTGCCACTTATTAAGTTTATTTTAATTTGTGATTATACTACATTTATTATTATTACTTTTCCTAACTTCATTCAAATTTGCATTTCTGCTTTAAAACAGCTGATATGCAGGTCACTTATGTGTTATAGTGGTCTTCTGGGGGCTTTTTAAAACCTGAATCTGATATCTGCAGTTTAAATCCTTTTTATCTTTTATAAATTTCTTATCAATTAGGCCTGTAGCTTTTGAGGATAAGGAGTCAAAGAGAAATCTTTATTATACCTCTCCATGCTTCCAACCATATTATCCATGCATTATGATTCAAGCTGGATGATAAATAAAGTCTATAAATTAGATAATTGAGATTAATTAGTCAAGACGGTGTGAGTAAAGGTCATATGAGCAAAAAGTATTTTCCCTTCTAAAAACATTAGGCTTAAAAAACAAAGATAGATTTCAGCTGTGTTGTGGTTGAATCACAAATTAATACTACTCTCTTCAAGATGCACTGAGAATTTTTTACTTCTAATTGACATGTCAGCTGTGAAATGTCTTTTCAGTTCATTTAATCTAAAAGTTGATGTAGCAGAACGGTGTAAATCCATGTGAATAATGTAACGATTGTCTCCCATCATAACTCTATATGTCCCAATTTCTTGTGATTTGAGCTTTGAGGGTTGGTTATGTGCATGGGTTTTGCACATGGTGGGAGTGTTTTTCCCAATATAGTTGTACTGAGCAGCACATGTGTGATGGTAATGAAGCTTATCCGATTAATAAGGTGGTAAATAAAATGCGGTGCTGACAGCCAGAGAACTGCATGACAGCAGCAAGAGGGCAATCAGGCATCAGCTCTCCTCTAAAAACACATTTTCAGGACACAAAAAAATAGCACCTGCTGATTATACTGGCTACTATACGCTATTATGAACTGCAATCTATATGAATTCTTGCTTAATTTATAAAATCCTTTGTTCTGATGCTTAGTTCAACATTTACTAGATTTGTTCACTGATTCGTTCTTAGTCGATTCTGGAGATCATTATTTTGAATGAACTGAATCACTCACTCACTCGATTCACTGAGTCATCTGAGTCTAGGTTGACTGCCTTCCTTTTGGTCAGTTGGTCAATATATCCTTGTTCACAATGGAGATGATTTGTTCAGTGCTGCTCTGACTTGTTTACTAAAAAAGGTGACTGTTCAGTGAAAGGGGCGTATTCGTTCAGTACATCCAACCGATGAAATGCTGCTTCGCTGGCTGTGCTTGAATGCCATTGGTAGTAGTTACCATTGGATTAGTTAAAATATAACAGCAGCCGCTGGAAATTCTCAAATTAAAGGTAGGGGAGGTGATTTTGGAAGAATAACAAGTTAGCTAAAGCAACATCCCACCCTCCCTGCATAATCACTCTGCAAAGCCACGGCTCCTCCAAAACAAATGAATGCGCTCCATTAGAGCAGAGACTAAAGCCCGGTTCAGACTACATGATTTTAACCCGATTTTGGTGTGGTTTGCTTGACGTAGGGTGTTGTGGAGATTCGTATACGACAATGGGCGTCAGGATGCATATTTCAATCGTTTCATCTCGTGTAGTGTGTCATAGTGGATGACAACCGATGCCAAGCCTGCAATGCTTCACAACGTTAACACAGGAAGTCTAGAATGTTTCTTTTTTTTCATCGTCCACGACGAGTTCTGTCACATCTATGATACAGGCCAATAGGAGCACAGAAGTGCCTTCGTACATGCTTTCAAACATGCCAAAACAAAAGAGAGACAATGGTATCGGGTGGTCCTCAGTTCTCTTTGACAGTCCTCTCTATGCAATCCAGATTTGTGTCCACTGTCAGGTTATCTTTCTTTTCTTTTTTTAGGGAAGTCGTGGCCTAATGGTTAGTCGGACTTGTAATCCGAAGGTTGCGGGTTCGAGTCTCGGGCCGACAGGGATTGTAGGTGTAGGGAGTGAATGTACAGCGCTCTCTCCACCCTCAATACCATGACTGAGGTGCCCTTGAGCAAGGCACCGAACCCCCAACTGCTCCCCGGGTACCGCAGCATAAATGGCCGGGTGTGTGTTCACGGTGTGTGCACTTTAGATGGGTTAAATGCAGAGCACGAATTCCGAGTATGGGTCATCCGCTTTACTGAGGACATTATACAGTATGAAGTGCATAATAATAAAATAATAGCACCTTTCACTCTCGCTGGAATGTGCTGATGACGTATCATGTCTGTGCAAACAATGTGTGCAGGGGTATGCATATACATATTTTAACAGGCATGTAGCCTATCGTAATGTTCGGACCGAACATTTTGATTGGACGGACATTTTATGGTCCTACGCTTTCCACAGATTATATAAATACATATAAATAAATTAAGGCCACTTAACTTAGTGATTACTATCAGGATGTGAAGAGACTTTCAACCAACACAACAAAAAATGTTTTTGAACCATCACCTACCCTGCCTTTAAAGCATAAAAACATGAACATAGACATTACAGTGTTAACCCTGTACTGATTTACAAACAGGTCTGTCAAAACGGGACACTAATTTGATCTTTTTTTCCCTCCAAAATTATTATTACTGTTGCTATCAGAAAGACACTGTTTTGTTAAAACCTGACAAAGATATCACCCAGAATGGAGATAAAGTATCAAGTACTTTCAAGAACTATGGCATGGCCTTTGTGGTTGGATTTTTCAGGAAGACCTGGGTCCAGTAGATGGCAGGAAATGTAAGGTGAGTGTGGCAACATTTTCCCTTCATGCAGTAAATATAATCCAGAATCTAGTATCTAGGAATCACAGTGATGGAGAGATAAAAATTGACGAGCCATAAGATTTTAGTTTTAGGCCTAGAAATGGCTCAAATAACTTTTGCTTTCTCATTTAATTTCTGTTCACTTTACTTATTTTATTGTAATACCCTCATATGTATATGGAATGCAGATGACTACAGAAAGCTGTTTAAAACCCACAATGTCAGAAATAGTAAGTAAAAGCACAGATTTATCCTTGGTTTAATAATTCAGATTTTCAATTTTGATGGCTGTTAGAAAAAAAAAGTAAATGTTTAATGCTTCAGTCTCATAAAAATATAAGGCATGCATTAATTTATCTGATTAAAACATGAGCTGAATAAATGAAAAATTAATTATGTCACAAAAGTCTTATCAAAGCAGCCAACTCAAACTGTATAATGTATGTTCTTCATTGGCATAAGAGATAAACATTACAAGTAAAATCCTTACTATTAGAAAGATTCATCCACTGCTGTTTCACTGGCACAACTAGCCTACATAAAACCTTCCCATTTTTTAAAAAAATACATTAATATTAATAATAATTTATGTTAGTTCAAATTACAAACAGTAAATTTAACAGTTTGCTAATTTAAACAGCAATGTTTTTATTCTTTGCATCATTTATTCCCACAGACCACCATCACCTGGGATGGAGACAAGCACGCGTGTGTGTGTGTGTGTGTGTGTGTGTGTGTGTGTGTGTGTGTGTGTGTGTGTGTGTGTGTGTGTGTACAGAAAAGAGAGATTGAAGGCAGGGGCTGGACCCACTATTGAAGGAGATTTCATTTGGTATCTACATTTTACATCTTTTCTTCTACATACACTCCTTTGCCCTCATTCAGCAGTTACTTGTGAGTTAGTGTAAAACATATGGTAACTGATGAAACAAATGGCATATGATCACCAATGTGAATTAGGGGCTCATTGTGCAGGGGGCGCCAGGACATTATTATCATTTCAAGGCTATTGTGCTCATTTGAAACATTAACGACAGATGTTCGACCACATCTGTGTGATGTTGCGCTTAATTAGCCCAGGTAACCCCTTTGACAAAAGGTTGTGTAAGGTGTTAAACAATCTATATTTAGGTACATACCGCCACCTGCTGATGACAAGTGACAGCAAAAAAAGACATGGGCGCTTAATGAGAAAGTTATTGATTCAGATGACGTTTGACCTGAAGGATTTCATAAAACAAAATTTGTGTTTCGGTTTAAAATTATGAGTAGTGGGCAAGCAAGTTTTCAAGAAGACTTAAGCCAGTGTTGTATAATTGTGCCCCCTACTGGGAAAAGACAGCTATGTATCCATTCATCCTGCTGTTTGTATTCATGCATTTGCTTGATGTGCCTTTCTATTCTTCTAGAGAGGTGGGGGGGTTGATATGTTGATTAGCCTCCTGACTGAGAGCTTTACTGCAGTCTAAAAATACCTATTTTGACATCTGATGGTCTTTCTGGCTGGAGGAGCAAAGATGTCTTGACTCCGCAGCAAATCGAGCTCTTTTCTTCTCCTCAGAAGCAGAAAGAGGATGAATGGGAGGGGAGATGATATGATGAGGGTCTCTTGCTGCATCTCTTATAGATGATGCTGACAGACTCAGAAAATGTGTGTGCTGAAATTGTTCTCTTGAAATCACAATTGATGGAATAAAGAAAACTGACAAGGACTGTGCAGATGTTTGTGTTCGTTCAGATAATGCAGAGGTTGTCTGTATGTTTGAATAAACACATTAGAATAGTGAACATGCATATTTTTGTTTTCTCGTTTTATTTTCCTTCACCATACATTGTTTACATGAGGAATGAAAAAGACAATAGCTACACTTAAAAATAGCTATTTAACACAGCAATTACTGTTATTAATAGGCAGAAATGTTCACTTTTTTTCACAGTAGAGTACTTGTGGTTCAAGGCACATCAGTCGAGAACTTGTTTCTTAAAAACTTGTTTACACACCACTCCACAGACTCGCATTTCCTGTGAAAAATAAAATAAATAATAATAACATTAGCATAAATGTACTTTTAAATACAATGAAAAAAAAAGCTAAACAGCTAAATGTACATTGTCCTCCTTTTTAGAGTTATACAACTGATTTTTGCTGAGACTTCTTTTAATTCTTGCACTCTGAGCATTTGAAAGGTAGTGTAAAAGTTTTTAGGTAACAGTCATTTATGCAGTTTAGCAGCTATTATGCACAAATATTTAAAATGAAGTATTCCAGGCCCTTGTATAATAAAGTCACTAAATGGATTTCAGTGTATACACCTTTTAAATACACTTGTTATTGTAATGCGTGACTGCTGCGCTAATGATGTATCTAATTAATTACACTGTTGACTACACTAACAACAAGATGCAGCCAAGTGTGAACTTTCATAATACAACAGAGCATGTCCTTATATGAACCGTGTCCTTATACAAACTTACCACATGTAACTCATCCCCTTTCACCCACTGAGTCCAGCCCCTTTCCTCCTTTTCTCCTTTCTGTACACACACCAGTTTGTCTCCCTCCCAGTTTACCGTGGTCTACAAAATAAGGACAAATGCACACTGATGTAAAATATTAAGCTGGAATTGACTGACTATAAACAGAGGATAGAGAATAAATTGTGTACAATTTACCAAAAACAAAACACTTTTAAACGTAAGATTGGGTACTTCCATTTTTTATGTGAATGTGCAAGGCTTCCAGTGTTCCAGTTATTTTAGCTGTACATTATTAGTATTATTTAAATTTACTATGGTTTGTAGCCCAAATTTGACTGTTTACTGCACATTTCTATTCTTGTTGTTCACCTATAGTAGCTAATGAATCAGACGTCCTGCACATTCAAGGAAATAGCTTACTTCTGCATTGAAAAAAAGAAGAGTAAATAGCAAAAATAAATAAAAAGACTTAACTCCAATAAAGGTCTTACTGAATACTGAACACAAACACTGTACTAGCATTTCTAAATGGGTTTACTTTGAAACAAATTTCAGATAATTTTACAACTTTTTTACAAGTAACACAATGAATTAAACACAATTTTGAAGACTGAAGTGGTATTTTCTTGTATAACACCCCAATTATCTTTATAAACAACTTTGAATATTTGACTGTGTATGCGAGTTGACCTAAAGTTCCCGAGCACCAGGTGTTTGTGGCATTAGCCCGAAACCCTCGTGGATTTAAGATTCAATAGGTCATTGTATGTAAATCTCAATCTAATCCTATTTACTGACTCATCCACCACAGTAACCTCGGAAAAGTAGATCATACATTTCTGCTCCTTTGCACCTTAAGCTTATAAATAAGGAAGTCACTTACCATACATTTCCTATCATCTACACCAACCAAATCCTCCTCAAACTCCTTTCCAACATCAAACTCCATATGGTAGTTCCTAAAGGTGGTGAGAGTCTTGATATTAAAATGATCACCGTTCTGAACAATCTCCTTATCCAAGATGAGATAGCTGGCAATTTTTCTGATGACAATATTCACATCTGTAAGTTGAATACATATGAAATTGGTCACCATATAGCCGTATATGGTAAATGAACCCATTTTTTTCCACATAATAGAATCAAGTCTGCCAAAGGTACTAAAACGTATCTCTTGAGTACAAATACAGACATGTATTTCTCTTACTCTGACTGTTTCCAACAGAATATATTCGGTAGCATCTCACATACCTTGTTCAGCATAGAAAATTTATCTCACAGCAGTATAATGAATAAATAAATGGAAAATTAAGTATCAGCCTACCTAGTGCTTCCATGTATTCATCAAAGTTTTCATTACTTGTCATTTTCCAATATCCATTCATGTCTACGGGAGACATATTTGCTTCTTTTTTGCGTTTGACCTATTACTAATGTTTGAACATCAAGGTGCAGCGTGGCGTCTCAAATCACAGGGCATGTTGTAATCCTAAAGCCAATTAGGGCCTTTGGATTATCTCAAAGAGCATTTATTTACACATGTGATTTTTTCTCTTTTTTTGACAGGAGCTCTGTCATCGGGAGTCAATCGCAATGCATGATCCATCTCATGAACCCATGTCAGTCCAAGCATGTGAACAGACAAATGTGTCAGTTTGTAATTGTTTTGATACTCAGTCCGTCAGCAGCACAACAGTCAGTCAAAGCAACAATCACAATGCTGTCAAACAGGCTTCTATTTATGCCTACAGACTCCAGAGAGAGAGAGAAAGAGAGAGAGAGAGAGAGTTGTTCACTGCACGAACAGGAGGTGAAGACCTGTCAGTAATGAGGCCAGTCTTGAGACGTCTTCCTGACTATAAATTATATTCTGAAGTGTTTACAGTGTAATGTAAAATAACAGATACAGAACTGTCATGATGAGCTATTCTTAAGATGTTTACTTTTTGGATCTCGGCCTATTCCATCTTCCACAAACCACAAGAGAGAGCCTTTGCCAACCAAACCAGTCACAATTGGGGGTAGTAGTAATATTGTGAAATAAAACTACATTTTAACGTTATTGTTTGTAATTATTTTGTCATTTGTATTATATTTTCCAATGTAATTTATTCCTGTGTTGGCCTAAGCTGAATTTTCAGAAGCCATTACTCTAGTTTTTATTGCCACATGATCCTTCAGAAACGCTGATTTTCCACTCAAGAAACATTTCTTAGTATTATAAATAAATATTTAATGTGCTTAATATTTTTGTTAAAGCTTTGATGTATATTGTTTTAGTATTGTTTGATTAATAATAAGTTTAAAAGCACGTATGTGACCCTGGACCACAAAACCTTATGTCTTAAGTAGCATGGGTATATTTGTAGCAATAGCCAAAAATACATTGTTTGGGTCATTATTATTTTGTAAATTTCTTACCGTGAATATATCAAAACTTAATTTTTGATTAGTAATATGCATTGCTAAGACTTCATTTAGACAACTTTAAAGGCGATTTTCTCAGGATTTAGATTTTTTTTTTCCAGATTTTCAAATAGTTGTATTTCAGCCAAATATTGTCCAAATCCTAACAAACCATACATCAATGGAAAGCTTATTTATTCAGCTTTCAGATGATGTATAAATCTCAATTTCGACCACAGACTGGTTTTGTGGTCCAGGGTCACATATTTGAAACAGAAATGTTTTGACAGTACAAATGTATTTTCTGTCACTTTAGATCAATTAATTGAAGAACTATTGAAGAATTATTAATTTATTCTTTCAAGTATTCATTTCTTTTAAAACCCTCTGATGGTTTACGGGGTCTTTTTGACCCCAAATGACTTTTGCTCAATTTTTAAAAAATGTTCCCTTTGTCCAAATGGTATGAAACCTTCTACGGCTCTCAACACTTTCTAGATCTACAAAAAAAAAAAAATAATTGGAATGATATCTGTTTTTATGTTAGCGTGACAAAATTTGTGACACTCGTGGTTTTCGGGGTCTCTGGAGACCCCGCAATCAAAATAGACAAAATTCATCATCAAAATCAGAAACAACGTAGAACACATCGACAGAAATGGCACAAATAAAGTGGCACACTTCCACCAATGCAAAAAACATCCACAATGCTAAATTATATTGCTCACAACACACACACACATATAGAGGAACACATTTTTGAGACTATAAAAACTGTTCTCTTATCATTTGTAAAATAAAATCATCCAAAATGCAGTACCACCACAAAAATAAATTGATGACACTGACACATTGAAAATGTGCACACTCACACACACACACAAACACACACACACACACACACACACACATTTGTAAGGCTATAATTTGTCAAATAAAATCATCCAAAATGCAGAACCAACACAAATATAAAGTGGTGACACTGACACCGACAATGTGTACTCGCACACTCTCTCTCACACACACACACACACACACACACACTTATTGTTCCTCGTTGTTTGATTTCTTTTACTAAATTTTATCTTTTTACTGCTTTATTTGCTCACTTGTTATTTTCCAAAAAATGGGTATAAATGTTACATTAAATCATTTAAAATGATCCATGTTATCCCCATGAATGAAAGTTAGAAATCTGGGCCTTTTATAAAGTGAATTTTACATCAAATGCTGTTTTTTTGTAAATTTGTCATTTAAATAAATATTTATTTATTTATAGAAATTTAAAAGATATCAAAAATCCTCCAAAAACGGCACAAATGTTGAGTAAAAACATTAACAAACAGAGTAAAATTACATTTGTAAAAAAAAAAAACTATTATCTTGTTACAAAATTAAATGTTATTGTCTGGGGTCTCTGGAGAACCCAAAAAAAACTATAGGCGACAGAAATTAAAACCATCATCAATCAATTAATCAATCAAAAATTTCACTGACTTCAAAATTTTGAACGCTAGTGTATTTGGACAACTATAATAATTCACCTAAAAATAAAGATAAAATATCATGACATGATATACTTTTTTTTTTTTTTTTTTTTTTTTTGACAGACAATTTACAGACAAGGCCACTTGCATCCATGTCAAAATTCCTAAAACGTTTTTTTTTTGTTTTTTTTCCTTCATGTGGGCAATTTTAGTTTGAATCTATATATTTTCCCTTCCTGTGATTAAAATAGAGAAAGGCTTGCCATATGCTAAGAACTAATATCAAAATGTTCTTCCTCTGTACTCACATACTCGTCCTACTTTCTCACTGGCCTGTTTTATGGCACATTGGAAGGAGCATTCAATATAAAGTCTGACTCATAAATATACACAAAGTGCTGGTGACAGAATAAAGTGTAGCCTTTGGGCATTCTGATCTTCTGAACATCAAACACTGGAAATGGTCCTTGTTCTTCTTGACATATTTCTTTGCTACTTGTCTTGTCTTCCATGCTTAACAATAAAATACAGAATTTCTCTGATCACAGAAATGAAGATCAAATACAATGACTTTGTAATAATAACCTCCCACCCACTCGCCCCCTTTTCTGGCAGCAGCATCTCAGTGGGTGATAGATTTATAATATTGTTTATGCACTATGCCAATTATCACTTCAAAACTGACTGTTTCCAAAGTCATAATGAACAGAATTGTGCAGTAATTTACAGACATCTCTTTGTAGGTACTAATTAAATTCTGGTAATTTAGACTTAGAATAAGACATTGCGCATTTGCATTGAAATGACTCTCCCCACTGATCCTTCTAACAAGAGAATTAAAAAAAACATGACCATTCAAAAGATTTGGGTCAGTAATTTGTCAAATGTTTTTAAATAAATTAATACTTTCATTTAGAAAAGACATAATACATTGATCAAAGGTGATCAAATGTATAATGTTACAAAAAAAATATATTTCAAATAAATGCAATCCTGAAAGAAATCTATCAGTTCAAAAAAAAAAGCAGTACAACTCAGTACAACTCTCCCGACTCTCTAACCATTAGTCGTGGCCTAATGGTTAGAGAGTCGGACTTGTAATCCAAAGGTTGCGGGTTCGAGTCTCAGTCCGACAGGAATTGTAGGTGGGGGGAGTGAATGTCCAGCGCTCTCTCCACCCTCAATACCACGACTGAGGTGCCCTTGAGCAAGGCACCGAACCCCCAACTGCTCCCCGGGCGCCGCAGCATAAAATGGCTGCCCACTGCTCCGGGTGTGTGTTCACGGTGTGTGTGTGTTCACTGCTGTGTGTGTGCACGTTGGATGGGTTAAATGCAGAGCACGAATTCTGAGTATGGGTCACCATACTTGGCTGAAAGTCACTTCACTTTTTAACATTCTTAATAAGAAGACATTTTTCTTGCTTCATTCAAACGAACAGCTACAACATACGGTGACCAGTAGCAGTGCAAAAAGTAATGCTAATACCACAGCAGCATTCAGAACACTCATAAAACAGTGGCATTGGGTAAAATATTGCAAACTTGATCATTGCAAAATTTTCATCCAGATTCTTATACTGCAAAGATTGTGCTGATAAGGTTTATAGTGCATTACAACATGTTATTAAGGAGTTCAGAATAACACAATTTCTCATATATAACAAAAAGTGTTCTTTCAAATATCACAGTGTGCACAGGGAATCATGAACTCAAGACTAAATAGTGAGCCAATTACTGTAAGAAACTGTAAGAACAAGAACTAAACATAACAGGAGCTAATGTCAATAAAAGAAAACTCAAAGTAAAGAACCTTCAAAGTGTCTAGTGGCCCGTTGTTATTACACCTGATCCTTTTTACAGTGTAAGTGCTTACGGATGTATTGCTCTAGTCTCTTCTTTTTAGCAGGTGAAGGTGCTCTCCCATTAGGTCATAGATCTCTCTTATCATTACTCTGCACTCTCCTCATATTGCGAATGAACAGTTGAGAATAAAAGCTTTGGTGCACCTCCTCACTTCACCTGGCAACGCTCCTGAAGTCCAGAGCTCATCGCACAAACATGCCTGCGGATTTCACTGGAAAATGGGAGCTGGAGTCGAGCGAAAACCTTGAAAATTACCTTAAAGCGCTGGGTAAGCCTGATCAGTTGTCTGGTTTCATAAGTCAGCGGAGTAGAAATAAGAGAAATCTGTGCCATTTCCTCATTTGGATTGTTTTATTATGATATTAAAATATGATATAGTTTATATCTTGGAAAGGACCATGCCAAGTAACAAATATTTACTCTCATAGACATTGACTTTGCCATCCGCAAGATTGCAGCCCACCTTACTCCTATAAAGACCTTTACCCAGGATGGGGACAACTTTGTGATTAAGACACAGAGTGCCTTCAAGAGCTTTGAGCTGAGCTTCACTGTTGGAGTTGTGAAAGAAGAATTTACTCAGGGATTTGACAACAGGATGCTAAAGGTGAACTATACATATATTTAATAGTAGTGATCCTCTTCTAATGACAATGTTATTTAACCTGTAGTTACCCCAGCAATGGACTGTTGGCCATGATCTCAGTAAGTTTGTTCAGTGATGAACCTACAGTAAAACAAATAGAGCACAGGCTTCAACTTTTGCCCAGAGGGACAACATGCTTTGAAGTGAAAGTCTCTCTTTTCTCTTTTTTTCCCATCTGAATGCAGCTTTATTTTATATAAACAGTGCTATCTATCAATGATAGAGTACAATATTACAGAGCCCCTCAGAGCTCATGGTGGTGGAAAGATTTCGGGGTGGGAGGAAAAAATATTTTTCAAATCTTTTGCGTTCCCTCACAAAACTGAGAGAACGCAAAGTTTTGTGAGGGAACGCAAAAGATTTAAAAAATATTTTTTCCTCCCACCCCGAAATCTTTCCACCACCATGAGCTCTGAGGGGCTCCGTACAATACAGCTAATACTGTAGCTCTCCTCAATGAAAATGTGTTTTTATATGATGATATATAACGATCCAAAAAATCTGTTTATTAAACAAATAGTAAACATATAAAAAGAAAGCATAACATTAGTGGTATTTTTTTTACATACACAGACTCTGGTGACCTGGGAAGGGGACAAATTGGTGGCCATCCAGAAAGGTGAGAAAGCCAACCGGGGATGGAAACACTGGATAGAAGGTGACAAACTTTATCTGGTGAGCATTCAGTCATTCTATGAATAATAATAACCTGATTAAGGTTAGAATCAACATTAATTTTTAGAAATATATTTTTACAGTATGTTTTTTTTTATTTCTAATTAAGAAGATTAATGATAAAAGTATCCCAGCTAATTAATTTATTTGCATTTGCTGCCTACTCACAATGGATTTGTTTTAACCTCATGATCATTTCACAGGAGCTGACATGTGAGGATGCTGTGTGCCAGCAAGTGTACAAAAGAAAAGACTGATTTGTCATATGATTCAGTTCATGTTGTTCTACCATCACATCTGTCAAAATCAAGCTGTGTATTAACCCGATTAACACTTTCAACACTGGAAAATGTATTTCCTTGTGTCTAAATAAAGAATGAGATCATTATTTCTTGTGAATGTTACTCAGTCAGACTTGTAATTTGTTTTCTCTCTCCCTTTTTCACACACGCACTCATAAACCACACATAAAAAAACATTATTAAAACATTAATTGATGATATACATCATTTATATTTTCTTTGGTAACTTAGACAATACAACAATATAGATCTATAATCTAAATTAATCTCACCATAATGACCTAAAAATAGTTTTACCTAAGGACTACTTAAAGATCCACTCCGTCGAACAAGAGACACATGTCTAAACAATCAAACTTGTTAATTAATTTACTTCATTATAATAGGTCACCTATTATCTAACTATTACTTTAATAATGATAGTAAATCATTTTTTGAAGAATCGCAAAGATACAATGTAGAAAACAAGCAATTGTGTAGGTCTATTATGGCAAGCCGTTTTGACTTTTATTCCTTCTCAGGATATGAATTCTTGATATCAACAATTCAGTTTTTACTAGTTAAAATGCTAATTCTTGATATCAGGAATTATATTTCTACTAGTAACAATGTTAATTTTTGATATCAACAATTCAATTCTTGAAATCAAAAATTTACATTGTCACTAGTGACAATTAAATTGTTGATATCAAGAATTAGCATTTTAACTAGTGAATCTAGTTCAGGATCCCCCGGTGCAGAGAGTAGTGACGCGCTGGTCCTCCCACTCAGAGGCTATGTTGCAGGCGGCTCTTGATGACGTCGACTGGGACATGTTCCGGGCGAGTTCTTCTGACGTCAGCGAGTTCACGGATGTAACATTAAGCTTTGTAAACACGCTAACCAAGCAAGCTACAGAAACAATAACTATAAGGACATTCTCCAATCAGAAACCGTGGGTGGACAGAACTATCCATGCCGCGGTTAACACACGCACTGCCGCTTACAATGAGGCTCTTCTGACCGGGAATATGAGCGAGTACAAAGCATCGTGCTATGCTCTCCGACGCGCAGTAAGAGCTGCCAAACACCGATACAGAGAGAGAATTGAGTCTCATTTCCAGCTCAATGACTCTCGACGGATGTGGCAGGGACTGAGGACCATCTGTGCCTTCGGAAACAAATCCTCCGCTGAGGTGAGAGCAGATCCGTTGCTGGCCGACGAGTTAAACACCTTCTACGGCCGCTTCGATTGCAACGGCGGCAGTGCGACTCTGCCGTCCAGCGCGTCAGGAAGTAGCAGGCAGAGCAGTGATGATCCTGTAATCACCGTGTCGGAGGATGAGGTTCGGAGGGCGCTAAAGAAAGTGAACCGGCTGTGTTCTGAGGTCCTGCGCTGATCAGCTCGCTGGTTTGTTCACTTCCATCTTTAATGAGTCCCTTGCTACCTCCGTGGTTCCCACCTCATTCAAACAATCCATCATTATCCCTGTGCCAAAGAACAATAAACCCTCTTGCCTGAATGACTATCGCCCAGTTGCCCTCACATCTATAGTCATGAAGGTTTTTGAGAGACTTGTAAAGAGCCACATTTGCTTCTCCATACCTGATACTTTGGACCCTCTTCAGTTTGCCTATCGCACAAATAGATCTACGGACGATGCCATCTCTCACGTCCTCCACTCTTCCCTCACACACTTGGACAGCAACAATGGGAATTATGTAAGGCTGCTATTCATTGACTATAGCTCAGCTTTTAATACTATAGTCCCCATCAAGCTGGCTTCTAAACTCACAGACCTCGGCCTGAACTCCTCACTCTGTGACTGGATTCAAGACTTCCTCACCGGCAGACCTCAAGTGGTGAAAGTTGGCCAGTTCACCTCAAACTTCATCACCCTGAATGTAGGAGCCCCACAGGGCTGTGTCCTGAGTCCCCTGCTCTACTCTCTCTACACGCATGACTGCGTGTCCTCTCGCAGCTCCACATCTATTATCAAATTCGCTGATGATACTGTGGTTCTGGGCCTCATTTCCAACAACGATGAGACCGCATACTTGAATGAGGTAGAGAGACTCAAATCATGGTGCCAGGACAACTGTCTATCACTGAATGTGAGCAAAACTAAAGAGCTGATCATGGACAGCAGTGGCCCTACACTCCTCTTATAATCAGTGGGACCCCTGTGGAGAGGGTGAGTAGCTTCAAGTACCTCGGTGTAAACATCTCCGAGAACCTGACTTGGACTACACACATCCAAACACAGGTTAAGAAAGCCAGGCAAAGACTGTACCACCTGCAACAGCTGAGGAAATTCAGGGTCTCAGTGTGGAATGGAAACAGCTCCAATCAGGACTGCAAAGCACTACAGAGAGTTGTGTGCTTAGCTGAGCGCATCTCAGGGTCTGCTCTCCCCTCTCTGCAGGACATCTACCTCAAACGCTGCAAAAATAGAGCTGTCAAAATCATCAAGGACTCAAATCACCCTGGTAACCGTCTATTCACTTTGCTTCCATCTGGTAAGCGCTTCCGTAGTCTGATGGCAAAAACTGAGAGACTTAGGAGTTTCTTCCCCCAGGCCATCAGGCTCCTAAACTCTAACTCTGTGTCATTACATCACTTGACTCCATGTAAATATCACTATATCAATAAGCTATTCATATTTTTTCTCTACCTCATATTGCTGCTATTTAAATACCCTGTACAACTTTTTTGCACATTCTTTTGCACATTCCTTCTTATACTACTATTTAAGTCAACAACACACTGACCTGCACATTTATATTTATATTTTTTATCTTTTATTTTATTTTATTCTTTTATTTTTTCTCATTTTCTTGTTCTTTATATTGGTATTCTGTATAATTGCACTGTCGAGCGGACCTGACTTACATTTCACTGCTGGTTATACTCTGTATAATTGTGTATGTGACGAATAAAATCTTGAATCTTGAAAATTGAATTGTTGATATCAAAAATGAACATTTTAACTAGTAAAAACTGAATTGTTGATATCAAGAATTCATATCCTGAGAAGGAATAAAAGTCAAAACGGCTTGCCATAGGCCTATTGTACTTTTAACTAGAGACTATACTTAGCCCACTGAGATGTAGCCATTGTAACAGATTCCTTGTACAACGACTAGCCCTGATCTAATGTTACGTTTTATACGTAATATTTATCATATCTGAATGTTTTAAACATTTGCACTATGTTTGACGTGTTATTCATCAGAAGCACACTGAAGGTGCCCTTTTTGGTTTTGCAAGAAAGGGTTAAGCTCAAACTCACCGCCAGCGTCCATCAAAAAGCCGAGTTCAACCGAAATTACCCGACATACTCCGAAGCAGTCCGAGTGTCACGTCAACGCTTCCGACGTCAAGCGCACGGGCTTTGAGGAAGTTCCACGTCACATTTGCCTGCCGTGCACAAAACTGCAGCCGAAAAACACATCAGACGCTCGGTGGATGATATAAAATACTACAGGCGAAGGAGACCAAAACCAGGCAATATCTAGGAAGAACGGGTCTGAACAAGCGAGTGTAAGTGTTAATATATTTTTTATATAAAAACAAAAATTATTTACTTTCTCTTTTCTCCTTCTAATCCCGTTTGAGAGGATGAGGGTGGACGGAGGATCTGAACACGCAGCGCCGGTGTTTGAAGATGACTTGGGAGGTTAATCAGGTGTTTGTAGGTAGAGTGTAAATGGTCCATTTCAAAGATAGGTGGCGGTAATAAGTCTGCGATCCGCCGTAAAGCAAGCAAGAAGAAGAAGAGACCAAAACCAGCAAACACAAACATGGTAAGTGGGACATAAAAAAATACGTTTTAAACTTGTTTGTTTTGTTCTCAGCGATGTCCGTGTTATTGGCAATATTAGGCCTGGTTCTGAGATATTGAGGAAAAATACGCTTTGAGTAACGTTAGCTTGCACTGTTAGGCTCGCAGGCACTTGGGATGGCCACATACACAAATTTATCATTCAGTCAGTCTGTGAATTATTTATTCATTTTTACTCTTATTTTTATAGTTAATGCGTGGATTTAAAGCCTCACGCTTACATATATTATAACTTCATTGCTCACTTAAATGTTGTTATGAAGTGAAATATTGTGTTCTGACTAACAGCTGATGATATGAATGGGACTTTAACATTAAGTACTTGTTAGTAAGCACTAGGGCTGTGCGACTTGGGAAAAATATCTAATTGCGATATGTTTTACAAAGATTGGGATTTGATTTGCGATTTTAAATTTGCAAAGTCAAGCTTCAGCTCAATATTGTCAGTACTGTGCAGCACAGTGTGAGTATCGTTACCCTGCTGAAAAAACAAAACAAAAAATATAGCTGCGAGCAGCGATGACGGGCCCAAGCTGTCAGCATACGCCACCCCGGTGGCATCGATAAAACGGTGCCCAGCGAGCACAAGCATCACAGTAACCCTCTGGCAGTTTGGTTTTAAGGGATACGGCAATTAAAGGGTTAATCCAAACCATCAACTCTGTGAAACACACACACACAGAACAACATATAAAACTTTAAATTCTGTGAAAATATATTTTTCATTGGTAGTTGATGTTAGTTAATGCATTTACTAATGCTAACAAATGAGAAATTATTATAGTTACCAAAGGTTTTAATGATTTATAAGCATTTTTTAATGATTTATTTTTCCATTAACTAACATGAATAATTTTTTCTAACACAAATGAATAAAGTAAAAAATATATTGTTAATATTTAATGTTATTTGTGAATTAACCAATGTTAAAAAACAACATTATTTAACTGTTGTTAATTTACATCATTAATAAATATATACCATTTAATGTTGATCAAAATCAATTCCAAAATGTGTTAATATATTATTACATTTTAATGTTTTATCTTTTGAACATGACTATTTTTCTAATATTACAAATATTTTGTTCATTGTTAGTTCATTGTAAGTTCATACTATCAATGAAGAATTAACATGCTGTAAAAAATATATTTTTCATTGTTAGTTCATGTTAATTAATGCATTCACTACTGTTAACAAATGAGACTTAATTATAAAGTGTTATCAAAACCTTTAATGCTTTATAAGCATTTTTTAAGGATTTTATTGAGATGTTTAAACAGACCCTCTCTCTCTCCCCCTCCACACTCACTGAACTCACACAGTCAGTCACCCACCCAGTCACCTACCGCAAACATTAGAAGCACAGAGACAGGAGAACTCTGATAGTTTTTAAATTTTCTCCTCCGCATAGTGTATTGTAAATTCATGAAATTAATCACATATCCTCAGACTGTATTGTTCTGTGTATGTAATTTTTTATGAAGTGTTTGGAAGCTGCTCTTAAAAGAAAAAAAAGAAAAGAAAAGTTTTCTCTTTTTTACTGTAACTTTAATAAATTGCCATTAAATCATTGTTCAAGATATCCTAAATCCGTCCGCAATTTAGCATCTTCAGTATTTTGGCATCATAAGAAAAAATGTTTGGTGTGATTTACGTGTTTCTGTTTGGAGGAGCATGAATTTGTTTACAGCCTGTTTAAAAACAAAACCCACATTAAAATAAATATAGCCGACTTCCTGTTGGTCGTAGCTAATGACTGTAAATTAGAAAATTGTCCGGATTAATAAGAAAAATTTATGTACCGAGTTTGGTGTCTGTAGCTATCATTATATATATATATAAACATTAATAATTATATACCATTTAATGTTGATCAATATTAATTCCAAAATGTGTTAATATATTATTACATTTTAAAGTTTATCTTTTGAACATGACTATTTTTCTAACATTAAAAAGATTAATAAATGCTTTAAAAAAATTGTTCTTTGTTAGTTCATACTATCATGGAAGAATTAACATGCTGTAAAAATATATTTTTCATTGTTAGTTCACGTTAATTAATGCATTTCCTAATGTTAAGAATTGAGACCTTATTTAATGATTTATAAGCATTTTTTAAAGATTTTAAAAAAACAGACCCTCTCTCTCTCTTTCTCTCTCTCACCCACTGGCTCAATCCACACTCAATCCACACAGTCACTCACACCCCACCCCACCCCCACCCCTCACTCAGCTGCAGTGACAGGGAGCTCTCACTCAGAGGCAGGCTGGCAGGGAGCTCTCACTCAAAAGCAGCTCTGATAGTTTTTAAATTTTCTCCTAAGCATAGTGTATTGTAAATTCATGAAATTAATCACATATTCTCAGACTGTATTGTTCTGTGTATGTAATTTTTTATGAAGTGTTTGGAAGCTTCTCTTAAAAGATAAAAAAAAAAAAAAATTATCTTTTTTACTGTAACTTTAATAAATTGCCATTAAATCATCGTTCAAGATATCCTAAATACGTCCACAATTTAGCATCTTCAGTATTTTGGCATCATGATAAAAAATGTTTGGTGTGATTTCCGTGTTTCTGCTTGGAGGAGTATTAATTTGTTTACAGCCCGTTTTTAAAAAAAACCCACATTAAAATAAATATAGCCGACTTCCTGTTGGTCGTAGCTAATGACTGTAAATTAGAAAGTTGTCCGGATTAATTAGAACAATTTATGTACCGAGTTTGGGGTCTGTAGCTAAAACTAACCCCCTCATTTTTGACAAAAGGTGGCGCTATAGAGTGTCTCTTCCACGCCCGTTTATGAGCTTTTTCCAGTGTCTAACTATCATTAATACTGATATGTGTGTTGAGTTTCATGACATTCTAAACATGTTATCTGCCTCAAAATCACCAGAAACGAATTTTCAACTTTGACACGTTGCCATGGCAACATAATTTTAGATATCAATATTCCCTTCACAGTTTTACATCGGCCGTGTTTTGACATTATTCTGGTGAAGTTTGAAGCAAATCGAGTAAAAAGAAGATGCTGAATTCAAAGCATTTTGAAAACGACACACTTCCTGCAGCCAGTTGGTGGCGCTATAACTTTCAGTCATAATAGTCACATCTATCCGATCGGCATCATACAACGAACAAATCACTGAAGTTTGATCTACATCATACAATGTATGTGGACGTTATTAGGCATTTCCTGGGTCTCATTTTTCGCCATAACTTCATCGCCTCGCCACGGGCAAACCGTTCGACATATCAAAAATATCTTCGCAATTTAGCGTCCCCAATGTCTTGAGATCATGTTCACCGAGTTTGGTGGCAATCGTATGGAAATCCTCAGAGGAGTATATCAAATTCCAGAGCATGCGCTTTTTAAACAGCCCTGAATAGCCGACTTCCTGTTGGGCGGAGCCTAAGACATGCTGTGCGGAAGTTGTTCGGCTCAATGAGTTCTATATGTGTACCGAGTTTCATATGAATACGTGCAAGTATGTGTGAGCTATACATCAAGTTTTCTGACAATTTTCCAGGGGGCGCCGTAGAGCCCCTGTGCCACGCCCGGGTCCCAGCCTCAGCGGCGTCCTAATGGCCGCAGGTTCCAATGTGCGTGCCAATTTTCGAGAGTTTTCGGGCACGTTAAGGCCCCCAAAAGTGCCCGGATGATTGAAAAAAAAAAAAAAAAAAAAAAAAATATAGCTGCGAGCAGCGATGACGGGCCCAAGCCGTCAGCATACGCCACCCCGGTGGCATCGATAAAACGGTGCCCAGCGAGCACAAGCATCACAGTAACCCTCTGGCAGTTTGGTTTTAAGGGATACGGCAATTAAAGGGTTAATCCAAACCATCAACTCAGTGAAACACACACACACAGAACAACATATAAAACTTTAAATTCTGTGAAAATATATTTTTCATTGGTAGTTGATGTTAGTTAATGCATTTACTAATGCTAACAAATGAGAAATTATTATAGTTACCAAAGGTTTTAATGATTTATAAGCTTTTTTTAATGATTTATTTTTCCATTAACTAACATGAATAATTTTTTCTAACACAAATTAATAAAGTAAAAAATATATTGTTAATATTTAATGTTATTTGTGAATTAACCAATGTTAAAAAACAACATTATTTAACTGTTGTTAATTTACATAATTAATAAATATATACCATTTAATGTTTATCAAAATCAATTCCAAAATGTGTTAATATATTATTACATTTTAAAGTTTTATTTTTTGAACATGACTATTTTTCTAATATTAAAAATATTTTGTTCATTGTTAGTTCATTGTAAGTTCATACTATCAATGAAGAATTAACATGCTGTAAAAAATACATTTTTCATTGTTAGTTCATGTTAATTAATGCATTCCCTACTGTTAACAAATGAGACTTAATTATAAAGTGTTATCAAAACCTTTAATGCTTTATAAGCATTTTTTAAGGATTTTATTGAGAAGTTTAAACAGACCCTCTCTCTCTCTCTCTCTCTCTCTCTCTCTCTCTCTCTCTCTCTCTCTCTCCCCCTCCACACTCACTGAACTCACACAGTCAGTCACCCACCCAGTCACCTACCGCACACATTAGAAGCACAGAGACAGGAGAACTCTGATAAGTTTGAAAATGTTCTCCTCTGTATAGTGTATTGTAAATTCATGGAATTAATAACATATCCTCAGACTGTATTGTTCTGTGTATGTAATTTTTTATGAAGTGTTTTGAAGCTGCTCTTAAAAGATAAAAAAAAAGAAAAGTGTTATTTTTTACTGTGACTTTAATAAATTGCCATTAAATCACCGTTCAAGATATCCTAAATCCGTCCGCAATGTAGTATCTTCAGTATCTTGGAAGCATGTGAAAAAATGTTTGGTGTGAATTGTTGGTTTCTGCTTGGGAGGAGTATGAATTTGTTTACAGCCCGTTTAAAAAAAAAAAAAAACACATAAAAAAAAAAATAGCCGATTTCCTGTTGGTCGTAGCTAATGACTGTAAATTAGAAAGTTGTCCGGATTAATAAGAACAATTTATGTACCGAGTTTGGTGTCTGTAGCTATCATTATATATATATAATCATTAATAATTATATACCATTTAATGTTGATGAATATTAATTCCAAAATGTGTTTATATATTATTACATTTTAAAGTTAATCTTTTGAACATGATTATTTTTCTAACATTAAAAAGATTAATAAATGATAGTCGAAATAAAAAAAAATAAAAAAAAAAAAAAAAAAAAAAAAAATAATAATCCTTAGGGGAACAATAGGGCCCTGCGCCTTACTGGCTTGGGCCCTAATAATAATCCTTAGAAGAACAATAGGGCCCTGCGCCTTACTGGCTTGGGCCCTAACAATTGAAACATCACAGAAATTCTTACAGTTTCCATAAAAACCATTACAAAATTCCTTTTTGTTTTGGCATTATTCTAATAGGAATTACTGTTGTTCTATTGGTTGCCATCTGCTAGATTACATCCCACCAATAGAATGCATCAAATACCAGTAGACACCATTATAGTTTACATTAATACCAATACAATTCCCATCATAACCCTTAAATCCATTACAGTTTCTATTGTGTTTTGGGAGGGGTTCTACTGGTTTTTTTTTTCTGCAGGGAAGATTATAATGGTATTACTACTTTTACAGAATTACTGAACTTGACTAATTTGCTTATTTATTCAGCTTTCAGATGATGTATAAATCTCAATTTCGAAAAATTGACAGTTTTTGACCACAGACTGGTTTTGTGGTCCAGGGTCACATTTGAAACACATTTATACTGTCAAAACATTTCTGTTTTCTGTCACTTTAGATCAATTAATTGAAGCACTATTGAATAATTATTTATTTATTCTTTCAAGTACTCATTTCTTTCAAAAATCAATCAAAAATCGTACTGACTTCAAAATTTTGAACGGTAGTGTATTCGGACAACTATTTAAGGCCACTTGAATGGAAAAATCCATGTCAATTTTTTCCAAAACGTTGTGTTTTTTTTCGTTCATGTGGGCAATTTTAGTTTGATTAAAATAGAGAAAGGCTTGCCATATGCTAAGAACTAATATCAAAATGTTCTTCCTCTGTACTCACATACTCGTCCTACTTTCTCACTGGCCTGTTTTATGGCACATTGGAAGGAGCATTCAATATAAAGTCTGACTCATAAATATACACAAAGTGCTGGTGACAGAATAAAGTGTAGCCTTTGGGCATTCTGATCTTCTGAACATCAAACACTGGAAATGGTCCTTGTTCTTGATATATTTCTTTGCTACTTGTCTTGTCTTCCATGCTTAACAATAAAATACAGAATTTCTCTGATCACAGAAATGAAGATCAAATACAATGACTTTGTAATAATAACCTCCCACCCACTCGCCCCCTTTTCTGGCAGCAGCATCTCAGTGGGTGATAGATTTATAATATTGTTTATGCACTATGCCAATTATCACTTCAAAACTGACTGTTTCCAAAGTCATAATGAACAGAATTGTGCAGTAATTCACAGACATCTCTTTGTAGGTACTAATTAAATTCTGGTAATTTAGACTTAGAATAAGACATTGCGCATTTGCATTGAAATGACTCTCCCCACTGATCCTTCTAACAAGAGAATTAAAAAAAACATGACCATTCAAAAGATTTGGGTCAGTAATTTGTCAAATGTTTTTAAATAAATTAATACTTTCATTTAGAAAAGACATAATACATTGATCAAAGGTGATCAAATGTATAATGTTACAAAAAATGTATATTTAAAATAAATGCAATCCTGAAAGAAATCTATCAGTTCCAAAAAAAAAAGCAGTACAACTCTTCTTTTTAACATTCTTAATAAGAAGACATTTTTCTTGCTTCATTCAAACGAACAGCTACAACATATGGTGACCAGTAGCAGTGCAAAAAGTAATGCTAATACCACAGCAGCATTCAGAACACTCATAAAACAGGGGTAAAATTGGGTAAAATATTACAAACTTGATCATTGAAAAAATTTCATCCAGATTCTTATACTGCAAAGATTGTGCTGATAAGGTTTATAGTGCATTACAACATGTTATTAAGGAGTTCAGAATAACACAATTTCTCATATATAACAAAAAGTGTTCTTTCAAATATCACAGTGTGCACAGGGAATCATGAACTCAAGACTAAATAGTGAGCCAATTACTGTAAGAAACTGTAAGAACAAGAACTAAACATAACAGGAGCTAATGTCAATAAAAGAAAACTCAAAGTAAAGAACCTTCAAAGTGTCTAGTGGCCTGTTGTTATTACACCTGATCCTTTTTACAGTGTAAGTGCTTACGGATGTATTGCTCTAGTCTCTTCTTTTTAGCAGGTGAAGGTGCTCTCCCATTAGGTCATAGATCTCTCTTATCATTACTCTGCACTCTCCTCATATTGCGAATGAACAGCTGAGTATAAAAGCTTTGGTGCACCTCCTCACTTCACCTGGCAACGCTCCTGAAGTCCAGAGCTCATCGCACAAACATGCCTGCGGATTTCACTGGAAAATGGGAGCTGGAGTCGAACGAAAACCTTGAAAATTACCTTAAAGCGCTGGGTAAGCCTGATCAGTTGTCTGGTTTCATAAGTCAGCGGAGTAGAAATAAGAGAAATCTGTGCCATTTCCTCATTTGGATTGTTTTATTATGATATTAAAATATGATCTAGTTTATATCTTGGAAAGGACCATGCCAAGTAACAAATATTTACTCTCATAGACATTTTCTTTGCCATCCGCAAGATTGCAGCCCACCTTACTCCTATAAAGACCTTTACCCAGGATGGGGACAACTTTGTGATTAAGACACAGAGTGCCTTCAAGAGCTTTGAGCTGAGCTTCACTGTTGGAGTTGTGAAAGAAGAATTTACTCAGGGATTTGACAACAGGATGCTAAAGGTGAACTATACATATATTTAATAGCAGTGATCCTCTTCTAATGACAATGTTATTTAACCTGTAGTTACCCCAGTGATGGACTGTTGACCATGATCTCAGTAAGTTTGTTCAGTGATGAACCTACAGTAAAACAAATAGAGCACAGGCTTCAACTTTTGCCCAGAGGGACAACATGCTTTGAAGTGAAAGTCTCTCTTTTCTCTTTTTTTCCCATCTGAATGCAGCTTTATTTTATATAAACAGTGCTATCTATCAATGATAGAGTACAATATTACAGAGCCCCTCAGAGCTCATGGTGGTGGAAAGATTTCGGGGTGGGTGAAAAAAATATTTTTCAAATCTTTTGCGTTCCCTCACAAAACTGAGAGAACGCAAAGTTTTGTGAGGGAATGCAAAAGATTTGAAAAATATTTTTTCCTCCCACCCCGAAATCTTTCCACCACCATGAGCTCTGAGGGGCTCCGTACAATACAGCTAATACTGTAGCTCTCCTCAATGAAAATGTGTTTTTATATGATGATATATAACGATCCAAAAAATCTGTTTATTAAACAAATAGTAAACATATAAAAAGAAAGCATAACATTAGTGGTATTTTTTTTACATACACAGACTCTGGTGACCTGGGAAGGGGACAAATTGGTGGCCATCCAGAAAGGTGAGAAAGCCAACCGGGGATGGAAACACTGGATAGAAGGTGACAAACTTTATCTGGTGAGCATTCAGTCATTCTATGAATAATAATAACCTGATTAAGGGTAGAATCAACATTAATTTTTAGAAATATATTTTTACAGTATGTTTTTTTTATTTATTTCTAATTAAGAAGATTAATGATAAAAGTATCCCAGCTAATTAATTTATTTGCATTTGTACTCACAATGGATTTGTTTTAACCTCATGATCATTTCACAGGAGCTGACATGTGAGGATGCTGTGTGCCAGCAAGTGTACAAAAGAAAAGACTGATTTGTCATATGATTCAGTTCATGTTGTTCTACTATCACATCTGTCAAAATCAGTGGGGATTTCTTTAAGACTGCAAGGGAAGCTCGGCTTCCCCTATAATGTCAAAAAAATTAATGGTCAAATATGTACTATTGTGTTAACATTTTATTGATTAAAAATGCGTTAGAACACGTTCATCTCAAAGACGAGTTCGTTCAGAATCAGCTACATATAGCAGGTGACTCGATTTCCTTCTCATATATTCCCGTAGCGTCACAGTGGATTTCCCTGTTGAAGCCTAGCGTCCATCGACTTCAATGGGGCTGCTTTGAACAGTTTTTTTCAGTCCTTCGAATCTAGACGGTCATTGGATAAATGCTGCAATTATGTCCCGCCCACGGACGCTCGGAATCCGGGCTTCTGCGTGATGATTGGAGGGTCTGTCGAAAGACTGCATCTCCTTTTGATTGACAGAGATTGTGTCCTATAAGAAGTCGCTGATGCTGAAGCTATTCGAGCTCAGTCCCATAGCGGATTGACAAACTGCTGCAACCTATTTCTTGGTATTTGCTTGGCGAAATTGCTGGCCAATTTTCATCATAACAGGAGAAAGCTGTGTGATTACTTGGTGTTCCTTAACCCACCGGTGCGGGCTGTCTCGTTTTTCTTTATGAAGTGAAACAAAGTAAAAATACTCCACGAGTTTTGATCGTATAGATAAGAGCAAGGTATCATTTGAAACTGCAAAGGGTCTACTTTTATTTGTGTATAGTCATAACAACAAAACAATGTGCTTTTAAAAAAATAGAGAAAATAAACTGGGTGCGTTCTCTGCGGGCTCTGTCTCTGTCACCTCTTCACAGACACGTAAATAAAACAACATGAATACAAAAATATATTATGTTAAAGTAATCCGTATGAAACCAATGCGATGTCCAGTTTTCCCATCTCAACTCATATCTAATGCTCTCAGCGGAAACAAACAAGTTCATCCCGGATACTTTGTTTCTGGAAGAAGATCTGCTGAGAGAAATAACCCAGAATTTTAAAATGTGTTGTTTTTTTCCCCTTCAGAGCACATAAACAATATACACTATGAAAATGCCAGGTGCAAAAGCTTGGAGACAGTATATATAGAAATTAAAACTTTTATTTAGCACACAAGTGATGATAAAGACATGTATCATGTTACAAACGATACTGTTCTTTTGAACTTTCTATTCATCAACAAAAAAAATATATATATTCTTAGCTCTTTTCAACATAAATGTTTCTTTAGCAGCAAATCACAATATTAGAATGATTTCTGAAGGATCATGTGACTGGAGTAATGATGCTAAAAAGTCAGCTTTGAAAGACAGCTTTGATTGTTCCTAATAAAATGTTTAACTGCACTCACAAGTGAATTTCAAGTTATTTTGTGTGATAGCTAAATATATACTTAATAAACTACAAAAAAAAATATTTAAATTTATTTTGTCCTCATTCTTTTTTGTAACTCTTCCTCTCAGTCACATACTTGACTAAATGGCTCATTATGAAGCTCATTATGCAGGCCTGTCTTCTCAGGTGTGAATGTGAAGCCTTCTCGCATAAACCCTTTTTACTAAAAAAATCAATATATTGCTTTTTGTGAGCAAATAAGATGATTTTCACATTATTTTGAAGCAAAAATTCTAGGCTACAAGATCCAGTTCTCAGAAGTCTTGTGAACAAATGTTCTGTATGTTTTTTTTTTTTTTATGGCCTTATTTCAGTGACTTCAAAATGTTATTTTTTCACTAACCACACACAAACGTTTTCTTAAAAACAAAATCAAGTCCATAAGTGCTGCTAACATATTATTGTAGCCCTGTTTTTGCTGTTTACAGTGTTATTAGACTTTAGCCATTTATATATTTATAAGCAACTGAAAAAAGCACAAATGTCAGGGCATGTCAAAACTTCTCCAGGCCCCCAAAACACCCTCAGACCCCAGAGGGTTAAAGACATGGAGTTGGACAGTGCAATGCCTCAGCTTTACAAACTGTTCTCATTAGTGGCAACAATTGGAGCTACATCTGCAGGTGTAGAAAGGAGCTTCTCCTGTTTAAAGCGGCTCAAGTCCTACACCCGTAACACAATGGGCCAAGGCCGTTTAAGCAGCCTAGCTCTGCTGGCCATTGAGAGGACACTGGAAAAGATGCCTAGTTAGTACGACAGGGTCACAAGAGCATTTTCTTGAAAATAATTTATGTATAAATAAATGAAAAATTTGTATGATGTAGGCCGAAAATGAGCTTCCCCTCTTTGAAAGACCAGCAGCTGCCACTGGTCAAAATCAAGCTGTGTATTAACCCGATTAACACTTTCGATACTGGAAAATGTATTTCCTTGTGGCTAAATAAAGAATGAGATCATTATTTCTTGTGAATGTTACTCAGTCAGACTTGTAATTAGTTTTCTCTCTCCCTTTTTCACACACGCACTCATAAACCACACATAAAAAAATATATTAATTGATGATATACATAATTTATATTTTCTTTAGACAATACAACAATATAGATCTATAAACTAAGTTCATCTCACCATAATGAGCTAAAAAATAGTTTTACCTAAGGACTATTTAAAGATCCACTCCGTTCTATATCGAACAAGAGACACGTCTAAACAATGAAATTTGTTAATTAATTGACTTCATTATAATAGGTACCTATTATCTAACTATTACTTTAATAATTATATAATTCGTTTTTTGAAGATTCGCAGAAATACAATGTAGAAAACAAGCAATTGTGTAGGCCTATTGTACTTTTAACTCAAGACTATACTTAGCCCACTGACTGAGGTGTAGCAGATTCCTTGTACAACGACTAGCCCTGATCTAATGTTACGTTTTATACGTAATATTTACCATATCTGAATGTTTTAAACATTTGCACTATGTTTGACGTGTTATTCATCAGAAGCACATTTCAGGTGCCATTTTTGGCTTTGCAAGAAAGGGTTAAGCTCAAACTCACCGCCAGCGTCCATCAAAAAGACGTGTTCAACCGAAATTACCCGAAATACTCCGAAGCAGTCCGAGTGTCACGTCAACGCTTCCGACGCCAAGCGCACGGGCTTTGAGGAAGTTCCACGTCACACTTGCCTGCCGTGCACAAAACTGCAGCCGAAAAATACATCAGACGCTCGGTGGATGATATAAAATACTACAGGCGAAGGAGACCAAAACCAGCAAACACAAACATGGTAAGTGGGACATCAGTATCCGTGTTATTGGCTATATTAGGCCTGGTTCTGAGATATTGAGGAAAAATACGCTTTGAGTAACGTTAGCTTGCGCTGTTAGCCTCGCAGGCCCTTGGAATGGCCACATACACAACTTTATCATTCAGTCAGTCTGTGAATTATTTATTCATTTTACTCTTATTTTTATAGTTAATGCGTGGATTTAAAGCCTCACGCTTACATATATTATAACTTCATTGCTCACTTAAATGTTGTTATGAAGTGAAATATTGTGTTCTGGCCAACAGCTCAGAATCAGAAAGAGCTTTATTGCCAAGTGTGTTTGCACACACAAGGAATTTGTCTTGGTGTTATGAGCTACCAGTACAGAAAGTACAAACATAGTGCAGACAACATATAATTAAGGTGATAAAGAACACTAATGAAGAGAATATACAATAATTAAGAATAACAATAGTAATAAAAATAAAAATATACAGAAAAGAGACTTGACCAGCTGATGATATGAATGTGACTTTAACATTAAGTACTTGTTAGTAAGCACAGTAGAAATGGGCTGATGTACGTATTATATTCTGTTCAGTAAAATGGTAATTCCTTACATTATCTGTAAGAGGCTTCATTTGTTGTAATTTTTTTTGTTGCTTATTAACTGTGCTGAAAAGTTAGCTGCTGTTACAATATCGGACTTTTAAATAGCTTTTTTTTTACTTGTGGGGAAAAACAGTCAAGGTTGAATGTCACTGCTTTCTGTTCCTAAAAAAGAGATATTTTGTGCTTTTTGTGTTGACTATTGGCGTTACTACTATACTTACTACAGTACAGTGTACACTTCTGCTGCTAACCAAATATAATGGGTGCTGATTAATATCAACTTGTGTGTAAGAGTAATAGTGATTTTTGATTCTTCTCTTTTAGCCTCTGAGGCTGGACATCAAGCGCAAGCTCACGGCTCGATCTGACCGTGTCAAAAGCGTAGACCTTCATCCGTCTGAGCCATGGATGCTGGCCAGTCTGTACAATGGCAGTGTCTGTGTGTGGAACCATGAAACACAGGTGACGAGCAGACCTTGTGTTTTTCAGCATTTGCAATGTATTATCATCTGAACATTTAACATTAGGGATACAGCAGTGTGTGTTGCATGTTTGTCTAATAATGTCTAATATTGATCTATCATAGACTCTGGTTAAGACTTTTGAAGTCTGTGACCTTCCAGTAAGAGCCTCCAAGTTTGTTGCCAGGAAAAATTGGGTCATTACTGGTGCTGTAAGTATTTACATGAATAATAATGATAATATGCCTTATTATATAATAGCTGTTAAATAAATGTGTAATATATAATAGATACGTAATGGATAAATATGGAACTTTTCATAAATTTCCTCTTTTTGTAGGATGACATGCAAATTCGGGTTTTCAACTATAACACACTAGAGCGAGTACACATGTTTGAGGCCCATTCAGATTACATTCGCTGCATCGCTGTTCATCCCACCCAGCCCTACATCCTCACAAGCAGTGGTATGTACAGATTAAATTTGCATCAAGTATTTATATTGCACATGTACATATCTATATAAAAACATAAACAAAATTGCACCAACCCCAAACATTTAAACTGTGGTGTGTTTATGTACATTTTTTGTTTAACACTCATTGGATCTGTGTATGTGTAGATGACATGTTGATAAAGCTCTGGGACTGGGAGAAGAAATGGTCCTGCAGTCAGGTGTTTGAGGGCCACACACACTACGTCATGCAGATTGTCATCAACCCCAAAGACAACAACCAGTTTGCGAGTGCATCGCTGGACAGAACCATCAAGGTACGTTTGAACTCTGATTTTGGATAGAGCAAGTTGGAATCTGACTTGTGACATTTCTCCTATAATTTCTAATGTGTTTTGTTTCAGGTTTGGCAACTGGGCTCTTCCTCTCCTAACTTCACTCTGGAGGGCCATGATAAGGGGGTGAACTGCATTGATTATTACAGTGGAGGAGATAAGCCCTACCTCATATCTGGAGCTGATGACAGACTGGTCAAGATTTGGGACTATCAGGTATGAATGATGTTAGAAATATTGATCTGCTTTATGCAGCAAGTCACTGGTGACTGTTTATTTACTTCTGTTCTGTGTACCACTCTCTTTAGAATAAGACATGTGTGCAGACACTCGAGGGTCATGCTCAGAATGTGTCCTGTGTAAACTTCCACCCAGAGCTGCCAATCATCATCACTGGTTCAGAGGACGGTGAGTTGTGACACGTCTTCATTAAAATGTTATAGATCTTTTAGTGATCACTTTTATAAAACTACACTGCCTCATTCCTGATGCAAATGTAACTGTCTTTATTTTGTTATTCAGGTACGGTTCGTATCTGGCACTCCAGCACTTATCGTCTAGAGAGCACCCTGAACTATGGTATGGAGCGGGTGTGGTGCGTGTCTGGCTTGCGTGGCTCCAACAGTGTGGCATTGGGCTATGATGAAGGCAGCATCATTATCAAGGTACTAAAAATAATTAGGGTTGTTCCGATTCCGATATTTCACCGATACCACACAAAATTCTGGCATCGGTATCAGTGAGTACTTGAACCCATGTACTGATCCGATGCCATTTTCTTAAACAAGACCTAGTTATGCCCGCTATCTTTGCTTAATGCTGCAAATCGGAAATCAAATCTTCTTCGCTGCTCAGAATGGAAACACAGGAAGTTGTGCTGTGTTGCCACAAGCAACCACTTCTTAGGGCAGCAAAGAAGAAATACAAACGTGCTAGCAGTATGTCCGCGTTTTGGCAGTATTTTAGTATTCAGTAAATTCAGAAGTATTAACAACTTTAACACAAGTAACTTAAAGCATTTGAAGATGCGTCACCCCGAAGAACACGACGTAGACTTGCCATGTTCCGTACACTTTTCACTATTCACTGCACGCCGGCGACCACTCCTCCGTTGTTAAGACAGACAAGCATGTTTCTGTGATAATTCCCTGGGGGAATACCCATTATACAGTCCACACTTTGATTGATGTCTTTAGGACCGATAGTTTTTGAGAAAAGTGAAGTAAAGTGAAGGTCTTTTTCACTTAAGAAAAATAATATTACTGTCAAATGTATGTCAGATGATAAAAATACTTTAGTTCACTGTATGTATTTGTTCATGTTTTATTAAGGGATAAGTCTGAAGCACACTATAAAATAATTCAATCAATTCATACAGGGCTAGTAGTATATACAGATACACACCCAGGTATCGGATCAGTACTCTGTATCGGCCCATACCGGGAAGGGAAAAAGGGTATCGGAACATCTCTCAAAATAATTCAAAAGTAACACCATGCTGTTTCCTGTCAGTGGTGTGACATGTTGGCTGAACCTCTGGGCTGGTAATTGGAAAGTTCAGTCCCTGTGCAACAAGAGAGCCATCATGTTGCTCCAGGGCCTGGGCTGTCAGCAGGGGGTCGGAGGAGGGTAGAGGATAGATAATGTTACAAAAGATTTATATTTCAATAAATGCTGTTCTTTTGAACTTTCTATTCAAAGCATTCTGAAAAAAGTATCACCCGTTTCCACAAAAATATTAAGCAGTTTTCTGCTTTTGAACAGTAGTGTATATCGATAGATTTACATGACATTTCTGTCTACTTAAATGAACATTAACTAATTATCTGAATAGCTTTAATGTTATATCTCATGTGGAGAGTTCTCTGTAAGTTAACCGCTTTTTATTTGTGCTTTAGCTCGGTCGTGAGGAGCCGGCCATGTCAATGGACACCAGTGGAAAAATCATTTGGGCCAAGCACTCTGAGATTCAGCAGGCTAACCTCAAAGCCATGGGGGATGCTGAGATCAAGGATGGTGAAAGGCTGCCACTGGCAGTGAAAGACATGGGCAGCTGTGAGATCTACCCTCAAACCATCCAGCACAATCCTAATGGAAGGTAAGACCAAAACATCTATCCTGAAATGCCGCTCAGTTACATGTCGCCTGATCCTCGCTGCAATTTAGTAATGTAAACATAATTTTACATTGTGTTTAGGTTTGTGGTGGTGTGTGGTGATGGAGAGTACATCATCTACACTGCCATGGCTCTGAGAAATAAGAGCTTTGGATCTGCACAGGAGTTTGTCTGGGCCCATGATTCATCTGAGTAAGTACTCTACAAGCACATAGAAGATGGATGTAGGAGAAAACACTTAATACTGATGTTACTTGTTTTAATTTAAGGTACGCGATTCGGGAAAGCAGCAGTGTGGTGAAGATCTTCAAAAATTTTAAGGAGAAAAAATCTTTTAAGCCAGACTTTGGAGCAGAAGGTAAACTGCTTTATGCTTGTATCATGGGCAGTAGCAATATCTGTATTCACAATTTTGTATGCAAATGTAATAAGCACAAAAAAATGTACTTGCACATAGTATATTGCATACTCAGTTACATTTCATGCTGAATATAGTAAAACTGCTATTATTTTATAGTTTTATGTAAATATGTTTGCAGGCATCTATGGTGGTTTCTTGCTGGGTGTCCGATCAGTGAATGGCTTGGCTTTCTATGACTGGGATAACACAGAGCTGATTCGCCGCATTGAGATCCAGCCCAAACACGTGAGTCATCTGCTCCAGTCCTCCATTATTTTGTCTGCATGATTGGGCCATTTTTTAGTCTGTCTGGACCAATTGCATCTTGCATCTATTTTCAGATTTTCTGGTCAGACTCTGGTGAGCTGGTGTGCATTGCCACAGAGGAGTCTTTCTTCATCCTGCGCTATCTGTCAGAGAAGGTGGCCGCATCACAGGAGTCAAATGAGGGGGTTACTGAAGATGGTATTGAAGATGCTTTTGAGGTAGGTGTACATCAGTGTTAAAAACAGTCATGTTTAACCAGATGAAAAGAGTTGTTTGAGAGGAAGAGCAAGTTGTTATATTTTAATAATTATAATAATAATAAAAAAAAAAATTCCCTTTGCATCTTGCCTTTTCTATTTGTTTGTTCTGAATTATCCCTGTAATTGCCAAAAATCACAAGTAAAAAAAATTGAATAAATTAATCATTCAACAATAAATAATTTACAGTACAACCAGAATTTATATTTCAATCAATTCAGTCAATTTTGATTTAAAATTGACTTAAAAGATTTGAAAACATGGTCTGAGCTCCTGATCATGTGTGTTTGTGTGTGCAGGTCCTTGGAGAGATCCAAGAAGTGGTTAAGACGGGTCTCTGGGTGGGAGACTGTTTCATTTACACCAGCTCTGTCAACAGACTCAACTACTTTGTTGGAGGAGAGATTGTCACAATTGCTCACCTGGACAGGTACAGATAAAGTTTATGTTTTTAGATGTATTATTCCCACAAAATGTTGAAAACAGCTGTGCTGTTTAATGTTTGTGGATTTTGAATAGAAAATTCAAAGACGAGCATTTAATAAAAATATAAATCTTTTCTAACAATGTAATTTTTTTAATGTCCCTTTATCAATTTAATTCACCCTTGCTGAATCATTAATTTCTTTTTACTTAACCCAAACTTTTGAACAATAGTGTAAATGTACACAGAAAACATTTATTTATGATTTATTTAATCTAACAGTGACTTCTTTTCCTTAGAACCATGTACCTTCTAGGATACATTCCTAAAGATGACCGTCTTTACCTGGGTGATAAGGAGCTGAACATAGTGAGTTACTCTCTTCTGGTGTCTGTCCTGGAGTACCAAACAGCCGTCATGCGCAGAGACTTTGGCATGGCAGACAAAGTGCTACCCACCATCCCGAAAGAACAGAGGACCAGAGTTGCCCACTTCCTGGAAAAACAGGTAAGACTTTAAATGTTTACCTGTAAGCTATGATTTGCATAATATAAGGTATATAATTATGATGTTGTTACTCTGCTAAAATAACGGCAGCTTAGACTAACCCATATGTATCGAGCATTACAAAATATGCATTGTGGTGTAAAAGTAAAAATTTTAAAGTACTTTTGAAGATTAATGCAATTGTGTATCAAGAAAACCTTTTCTAGACTGATTGGCTGCTAAATGTGTAGTAAATCAGAATGATATTCTGTATATATTCCTTGATATCTGAAGGATCTTTGTTTGTGCTTGCAGGGTTTCAAGCAGCAGGCTCTGGCCGTGTCCACTGATCCAGAGCACCGGTTCGAGCTGGCACTGCAGTTAGGAGAGCTGAAAATTGCTTATCAGCTAGCAGTAGAAGCTGAGGTTTGTTATTATACTCTAGTGGTACAGCCCCCTAGTGGTGGCCAAGCTCAGTTACTTAATTTCTTTTTTACATTTATTGAAGTGAATTTTTTTTTTTTTTGCAAAAGTAATGTACAATATTTTGCTGCTTTTCTTCTGTAGTCGGAGCAGAAGTGGAAGCAGTTGGCAGAGTTGGCCATCAGTAAGTGCCAGTTTGGTTTGGCACAGGAGTGCCTCCATCATGCCCAGGACTATGGAGGACTGCTGCTGCTGGCCACTGCATCTGGCAATGCCACTATGGTTGCCAAACTTGCAGAGGGGGCAGAGCGTGATGGCAAAAACAATGTTGCCTTTATGACCTACTTCCTGCAGGGAAAGTAAGTATCACAGGAGGAAAAACCTTAAAAATAGAAAAATGTTGACTACAGATGTTTTACTTTTGTGGATTCTCATTTTATAGTCTACTAGTAATTCCTACATTGCCATTTTAAATATAGTTGTTTCTTTAGTTGAATTTTGTTGTTTGTTTGTCTTGCCAGACTGGACAACTGTTTGGAGCTTCTGATTAAGACAAATCGTCTACCAGAAGCAGCCTTTCTTGCCCGCACATATCTGCCCAGCCAAGTATCCAGGTCTGTGTTCATTGCCATACCAGTGAATTGTTTTCTTCTCACAAATTGCCGTAAAGTAAAGGATTATTTTAGAATGGCATATAACATGCTACTAGAAGAAATAGTATGAATAGAAAATAGTAAGCACAATATTCAAATTTTCTGTTCAGTTTACAATCAGAGTACTCTGTGATTCTGTAACAGTATGCACTTAATTTTATCTTTAGTTTCCAGTGTGACAAACCTAAAATGAGTCTCTTTTTGACTATTATTTGATCAAACTCATAAAAATTAAGACAACTGTGCACTAAATTAAAATAAAATTAATTTGTCAGTGATATTTTTTCCTTTAACTTTATAAACCTATATCTCTGTGTTTGTTCACAGGGTGGTGAAGCTTTGGAGAGAGAGTTTGTCTAAAGTGAATCAGAAAGCAGCAGAGTCTCTGGCAGACCCCACAGAGTATGAGAACTTGTTCCCAGGCCTGAAAGAGGCCTTTGTAGCAGAGCAATACCTGAGAGAGACCTGCCTCGGCCAAACCAGACCTGCCTCTGACTACCCACTGGTCACGGTAAGAAAACCACTCTCTTTTTTCCCCCTCTCTCTCTTCATCTTCACTCAGTGGTATTTTACTATTATTAATAAACTTTTCCTATTATTATTTTGAGTTATCTTTTTTTATATGCTCACGTTTAGTCAATTTTAATCATTTTTATTTTTATATATATTTCTATTTGGCATTAATTTATTTTTTATTCCGGTTTTAGTTATTGTAATACTTTTCTTTTTCAGTTAGTTTCTAATTTCCTTTAAAGATGTTCATCTAATTTTTGTATCTTATTTTAGCATTTTCAGTGGTCAATAACAGTTAATAGTTTCAGTTTTAATTACAAGTAAACAACACTGCATTACAAAATCTCCTTCACTGTTTACTTATATGGGATCAAAGCAGTGCTTTTGCAGATTATTTTCTCACTGACCTATGTCAAATCAAAACTACCAAATATAGCCAGATTCCACCCAAAAAAGGCACTATATTGTATGCTTACTGATCACTGCTTACTGCATTATATCATTTTTTTTTTTTTTTTTGCTGGTTTGTAATTTTAAAAAAAGTTTCATATTTAAATCTGTTTTATTTGTGTATCACCTTTATAATTAAAGTGACTGTGTAGCCAATGTTTTTTTTTTTTTCTTCTCATTTTTATTTCTGTAGCCCAATGAAGAAAGAAATGTGCTGGAGGAGGCCAGTGGTTATGAACCCAAAGGAATTATCCCCACTCCCACGCAGGTATGTGTCTGTTTATCAAACACTCAATTTGTTGATTGTATTACACTGTAGCCCATAATACCAGAACAACAGTGTGGTCTAAAAAGCTGGTCTAATATGCCTTTGAACTAATCAATTGGCCTGTGTATGTTCAGAAGGTGAAGGACACAGAGGAGGCCCCAGAGGATGTGGGTGTTTTGGCCTCGGTGATGGCAGCCGTCTCGGCTACAGTAGTTGCAGCAGTGCCTACTGTGAGTCATGCAGAATCCCAGTCTGCTCAGGAGGTTGAGGAGAAGACACAGGAAGAGCCTCCCAAGCCAACAGCAGCAGAACAGAAGGTATTTGGTCAAAATATACTCTTTAAAAAAAACTATTAACCTCAGACTTGATGTAACCTCACACTCTTGATTTATTTTAAGGTTCTCGATGAACTTGAGGATGATTTGGATAACATGGAGCTTGATGACATTGACACCACAGACGTCAATCTGGATGACGACTTCTTGGATGACTAAACCCTCAGCACTGAAAGCATCGAGTTTAAGCGACCAAACATTTTTTATTTGTTCCTGTTAGACCTGCAGAGCTGAAGTCTAGGGTGAACTGGGCTGAATATAAATACATCTTTTAGGGCGTGCCACCAATGGAAAGACGAGGAGAAATGTGCATTATTGATGGTGAATTTTATTTAATTTTTTTTGTACTTCATTCTGGACCTTCAATTTACATTTTACCCGTACATCAAGGTATACGTTGATTCTTGTGTGTTCAACCATGATAAATCATGGTGCCATTATTCATAATAAAGATAACTACTCTACTACAATGATTTGTCCCATCATAATATTGTTTTTATATTCTGTTAAATGTAGAATCCTTTAGTCAAAAAATGTCAAGAGGATGCACATTAAAGAAGGGAGATTCATTAGGTATTTTATTTTGAAATTAATAAGTAGGCATCTGAATGAAATATGTGAAATGTGCTTTGCAAAATGAAATATTGATACATTTTTCAGACTTAAAAAAGGGGAGATGCTCTTTATTGTTGGACACTCATAACCTGCAATCACAGAACCAGAATTTAAAAAAAGTTTTCTTGGGTAAAATAATCAAATACAATGACCTTTTTATGCCTTTTTAACTTTTTAAGCTTAGCAAATCAATAATATGAAAATAAAATATTAGCCCATCATGAAACATCTACACAAATTTCTGTGAATATTTTCAAAAGTATTTGCCCTGAAAAGAAAATCCCTGTTAATGCTATTCAATGGTACAACTAGTAATTTTGCATGTCAACTTTAGTTCAAATTCAATTTCACTGCATATCATTTTCCCCCTCAGCTAAAATGATTTAACAATACTGTGAAATTACTTCAATTATGTTTGAAAACCTTATTGCAATATACAGTACAAAGACTGCCCTTTGATGTTACAGGACAAAACACCCATCAATGGTTTCCCTTAGTTCTTATGTTGATCAAATCAGTACATGCTGCTGCTGCTATTCTGGCACAATTGGATGGAGTTTCAAAGCATTGAGTTTTACTACAGATGAAAAATCTGCAAGCACTGTTATGATCTGTAGTAATGTTCTTTCTGCAGTAAAGGAACATTTTTGTCAGCCAGTGGCCTCAAAATAAAAACCGTGTCTTTATTTACTTGCGGTCTTGGGTCGCTCCAAACCCATTTGACCCTTTTCTTCCAGAAGATAAAATGAGTTTATGTTGCTAGTTTGTTCTTTAAAATTGGTACAGAATTACTGAGATTTCATTAAATAGCATCCTGACCATTAGATGGTGCTAGTGCTCCTAATTGATTATTGTCTGTCAGTTTAACTCATTGAGTAAACAAGAGAGGAAGAACACAGCATTTTACCAATGTAAAAACAACTACTTGATAAAACATGATTGATCATCTGTTAACATCTGTGTCAATATGGCTGCCACTTTGCCTCTTCCTGTCACAGATTCTGTCTGCTATCTCTGTGCTTCCTCTTTAAAAGACTTTGTTGTTCTAAGATGTTGTCACAGCTTGTGCAAAAACTGTCTACAAAGCTACTGGGAGCTCAACAAGTCCCTGGAGTGTCCTGTTTGTTTGAGGGAGACGCACTGTTCTGTACTTCTACATCATTTAAATATTTCTCGCTTCACCTCAGAGGGTAGATCCTCTCCAGACAGCAACTTCAAACCATTCCATGAGGGGAATGCAAAAAGTGAAATGGTAAGTGAGTTGCATTACACTTAAGAGAAAACTGCACTTTTTACTTTGATTGTGAAATATAATTGTCTAAGGAATCTGCTGTGATGCAGATCAAATTATATGCAAAGTCAAATTAAGGTGCTTTCTAGATGAAGTCAGGAGGTGGGAATACTTGAGCTGAAATTTCCTACTTCCAACCTCAAAGCCTTCTTGTCTTTTTGTGTTCCTTACCTCTGACCCTGAGCTGATGTAATTCATACTGAAGGACCTAAGGATCCTCTAATGCAAACTGTGTGTGTTTCTTGAGAGCAACCATACCTTTGTGTTGTTTTACTTTCTTTTATGTTCGTTTATTTTTCATTCATTCATTCAGTTAAGCATAAGCATTTATCATTTAATTATTTGATTATTCCATTTAATCATATAATATAGGGGTGTCAAACTCAATTCCTGGAGGGCCACAGCCCTGTAGAGTTTAGCTCCCTCCAACCCTAATTAAACGCACCTGATCCAGCTAATCACGTCCTTCGGGCTTATTTGAAAAATATATGGTTTGTGTCTTGGAGCAGTGTTGGAACTAAACTCTGCAGGGCTTCGGCCCCTCTATGAACTGAGCTTAACACTCCTGATATCATTATAGCCCTTTATATACTTGCTCCATTGATTCATTAATTGAGTTATGTTATTTTTCCATTTTTGTTTAGTCTTATGTGTGACATCAAGGGTTATGAGTAAGAGATAAGGGGGAATGTTTGGAAACTCAAGGTGGGATGCTATTTGGTTAAAAGTGTTTGCCAAATGCATAAATGTCTATGCTAACACCAACAGCAGTCGGTAGAGAAGGACTTGTCAGTGGTAATGAGCACTATTTCCAGCATTAAGACTGAAGAGGACATCAGTGCCATGGTCCAGATGTTGATGGAGGTCAAATATGAACCAACTGAAAAAAACATAACAGCAAACATAGTAGAAAACCTTATATATGGGGAAACAATGGAGGACATTGCCTCTGTGAAGGTAAGATGTCAAAAGTGTCAGCTGCTGAGTCAGCACATGTCTTCCAAGTAGAGAACACATCTCAAAACATGTTCTTGTTTTTTGGGGGGTTTTCTTCAAGAGGGAGCAGACCAGTGAAACCAGGTGAGTATACTATCTGCTCATGAAAATGCAAAGATCAATGATGTCTTGTTAGTACATAAATGCCTTGAAATAAGAAATGTGAAATCAAGTCAACCTATAAATCTCCTATGCTTTCTTAGTCACTGAGTCAACTTCCTTTGCTTCTCCTAAAAGCCTTTGATTTATTCATGATTTCCTGCTTTAGGGATGAGGGAGTAGATACAGACGGGATGCTACATGACATATTTTCTGCACCCAATTCCATTTTAAAGGAACCCAATGAATCTAGAGAGAATTCTCAACCACCACCCACGACTACTTGTAAATCATTAAGGTCCAACCTTTGTCCAAAATGTGGCAAGAGTTTCAAAAGAAAGTCCGACCTCAGAGCCCATGAGAAGGTGCACTCCTTGGAGAAGCCACACCAGTGCTCCACCTGCGGAAAGAGTTATGTTGACAAACATGAGCTCTCCATGCACATGCGGCTACACACTGGTGAGAAGCTGTTGGACTGTTCTTATTGCACGAAGAAGTTCGTCAGGGAGAGTGGACTGAAGTCCCACTTGAGGAGCCACACGGGGGAGAAGCCATTCTCTTGCTCACAATGTGGGAAAAGCTTTTCTCGACGAAGTACGCTAAATACTCACTTTCGGTTGCACGTAGGCACCCTGCCCCACCAGTGTGATCATTGCGGGAAGCTTTTCAACACAGCAGCAGCTATGAGAGTCCACAAGGCAACCCATACCGGAGAAAGGCCCTTTCCGTGCCAGCAATGTGACAAGAAGTTCATCAATAAATCTGACTTGGATGTTCACCTGGATAGTCACGCAGGGAAGAAGCCATTCAGCTGTTCTGTGTGTGGGAAAAGTTTCCTGAGGAAGCAAGAACTCAAAACTCATCGAACCATTCACCAAGACCATCGATCTTTTCATTGCACAGACTGCGAGAACAGCTTCAAAAGGTTGAGCCACCTCACATCGCACATGAAGATCCATTCTGCCGAGACCCCTTACAAATGCACATACTGCAGCAGATCCTTCAAGCATCCCAACAGCCTCAAACTGCATGAGCGTCTTCACACCGGAGAGAAACCCTACACTTGTGAACACTGTGGGAAAAGGTTCCCTTCTTCAGGAGATCGAACTAGACACCTGGCCGTACACTCTGTGGTGAAATCCTACAAGTGCCCAAAATGTGACAGGAGTTTTCGCTTCAAGAACAGTATGAGGTCCCACCAGGTCACACACACTGGAGAAAGACCTTTCCATTGCAAGAAGTGTGGCAGGAGCTTCGCTAGGCTGGCAAATCTCAAAGCGCACAAGGTGGTGCACACCGACGAAAGATGTTACAGCTGTGCTCAATGCGGTCTGGCCTTCAAATCCTCCTCTACCCTCAGGAGCCACCTCATAATCCATTCCAGCAAGACTCTGTTTGACTGCACCACCTGTGGCAAAACCTTCACTCGTCAAGACACCTTCAAAAGGCATCAAGACATTCACGCCGGGATCAAAGTCCACAAGTGCTCAGAGTGTGGAAAATGCCTGAGCTCAGCAAGTTGCCTGAAGCTGCACATGCAGGGTCATTCTGGGAAGAAGAAAATGTACAAATGTGTCGAATGCGAAAAGAGCTTCAGTTCCATGTCCTACCTCCTGAAGCACCGGAAAATTGCACACACAGACGAGAAGCCGTATATGTGCTTTGAGTGTGGGGAGAGCTTTAACACAGATGGGAAACTGGTTACTCACCAACTACAGCATTCAGGACAGATGGATCACGTTTGCTCCCATTGTGGGAAGACGTTTGCACGGAAAGAGACTCTAAGACGACATGTGAAGATGCACTCTGAGAAGAAGCCTCACCAGTGCTCAGAGTGTGGGAAAGGATTCATGAGGAGCGACCATCTAAAACAGCATCGGAGAACCCATGACAAGAGAAATTAAATTTAAGTAGTTTTCATTTTGAGTTCTGCCAGTTTTTTTCTTTCATTAGGCATTGTAATTTAGTGAAAGGGGTCGCTGCTAAATTTATGTAGCATAAAATTAGCATTTTCCTTTTCTTACTTTTGTCCAGGCATTTGAGTAATGAGATTGAGGATAGAAGAAGAGGAATACAGGCCCCCTCTTGAGTTCATTTGAATGGCATTTTATACTATTTTTCGGTCCACTAGATGGCAGTCTATGATTTGAGGCAGAATTCAATGAATTGTGATACTAAAAAGGTGCCTGAAAACTCAAGGTTGCAGAACCTTCCCTAAAATCATGAAAAATAAAAGCATTTCAATGTGAAGCAAAAGATAAGAGAACAATATTGTGCTTTTCAGTGTCTTAAGAATGTTATGTTTTGTCATTAAAGACATTTATACACTGACGTGATGTGTTTCTCTTATAAAATCTTAAATGTCTTCGAAATGACAGTACACTTTTAAAACAACCCCTTGTGTGTTTGGGTTGCCACTTTCCCCTCTCAAAATGAGTTTGATACATAATGATAAAAACAGTCCACATGTCTGAAAATGAAATTGCATTCTGATGCAAATGGAATGTATCAGCCAGAGGGAGGACCAGCTCTGGGATTTAAATATACTAATGCTTTATCTAAAGCTGCTGTCTTTGCATTAACCCGCTCTTTTACCTAAAGGGTAAAATAATGCCATGAATCATAAAGAGAAATCATATTGACTTACATTAGACTTCAGGTCAATGTTCCAAATTGGATATTTGATTGGATATTTCTGGACTCCCTACTTATAATGTATATTTTTTTCATATTTTTGTTAAAATAGCAAATTGCTGCATAACACCAATTCTAGAGTCAACATTTGGTGCTTTAAGCTTTTAAAGAGGTCACTTGATATACAATTCAAAGCAGCACAGGTAACTAAGAAATATCTGAAAAGGTACTGTGCTATAAATAGTCTGAAATTACATTTTCATAATGATAGTGTTCACGCTTCAGAAAAGCCTCTCTTGTGATTTCATCACACAGGCATTGGATCTTTCCATTTTATGTCCATTTCTCCATATTTCTTTTATTTTTTTTAAACCAATCAATTGTTTGCATGCGTATTCCCATTAGTCCATGTGGATGTTTGCAGACTTAAGATTCCACTCCAGCAATTTCATTCCCAGTCGAACAAATAAACATAGTAAGAATTTCTAAGTCTGGTCAGGGGAGAGTCACACTCGGTCTCCCTGACAACAGTCGCTAAGCAACTAACATTTGTCATCCCTTTTCTTCCTTACCTCATGTCCCGTTTCCAACCATCTGCCTTTAGAGTGAAGCCATCAAACCCTTTCAAATACAAATATAGTTCCTCACCTTGAGGAGCGTCACTGCAAGCTTGCTAGCAAGAATCTAGATCTCATCACAATTGCAGGAACAAATCTCAAAACACATACCAGGGTATCATAACAAATTGTCTTTATTCTCTCATTTTCAAAGACAGAGTGGATGACATTCATCAATAGTGAGAAACAAGTCAATGGTGCTGCCATGTTTGACCTCGGAACGTTTCCAGAACGTTGTGTTTTCGTCGTTGTTGCATAAGCCTGTGTGGCCAGCCCCCACAGAAATGCTTGGTCCTATGGCATATTCAGTGGATTTCATGAGACCATGTGTTGATGGGTCTAAAATGTGAGTAGGTGAAAATACAGAACAAAACCTGACCGTCTCTGTGGGCTCTGTCTCCTCTTATGGCTCAAAGTATGCTCACACGGTATCATCCTTAAACACTCATACAGCTTCAGCCATATCACCAAATGGATGGAATTTGTGGTAACCCTCACAATAAGGCTACAGCGATTTTACAGAACATTACTCTTAAACAAACAAACATAGTTCTAAATCTAACCATTAACTACCTCTAAAATCAGAGGGAAATAATGGGTTGATAAAGATTTTCAAACCCTGTCAAACAATTTGCATTAGTGTCGCAATGCACTGGACTCTATGGAGTGCAGTGTTGGGTGTAACGCGTTACTAAGTAACGCGTTTCTGTAATTAAATTACTTATCCACTGAAAAAGTAAAGTAAGGGATTACTGTTCATTTTTAGGTAATTTAATTACAGTTACTTATAAAGTACTTGCGTTACATACAGTAAATAATTTCAACAGTTCTAAAAGCAATATTGAATTTGAAATCTAAATTTACCGTCTAAAGATATTGAATGCGGCGGCTTTAACCCTCCGCGTGCGGGTGCGTTCACTTTCAGATTTTCCTGATTCACAGAGAAATCTTAAATACTCAAATCAGGGCCGGCACCAAGAGGGGGCATTCGCGGGCAGAGTTACGGTGCCCCCCACTTTCCATCCTCTCCCCTTCTTGCTGAACGTGATCGTTTCGAAAGCGAAAGTGAAACCGGTAAAACAGCGCACATAAGAAAGCGATTGCACGCTTTAGCGAGCGTCAGAAACTGCACGCAATCACAGATGGAGGTGCCCTGGCGCCGGCTCTGACTCAGATACATATAAGGCTAAAATCAATAGAATCTAAAAATCTTGAAGTGTCTACTTGACACTTGAACGAATTCAAATTAAAAACTAATGTTTCTGATTATGCAATCCGTATGAAACTAAAGCAAGGTACAGTCTTTCCCGTGTCTGAGCTCATTATATGCAGTCACCTGCGCGCATATGCCCTCACCTAGATACAAAAAAAAAAGTAAAATATTAAGAAAAAAAAAAAAATCTAATATTCATCATTTTTGAAAGAAGACCTGCTATGAGAAATTTACCTCATAAGAACAGCGCGATCTGACATTATTCAGCAGAGAAGATCATTTCTGTAATTTATTCTTTCAGTTAACGTGTTATTTTGACATAAACCTGTACAGATTTTACTAGTTGGGTTTTTCCTGAACATCCTGCCAAACTGAAATGTATTGTTTAACTTTTAAGCCTTTTTGTTATTCAGATATTTTGCAGAGTATTTCTATGTGTGTTAGAAGTCCAAAGTGGTTACATTTTTTTCATAAAAATGTTTAAGTATTACAGTTGTTTTAAAGCTAAAAGGCTAAAATATTATATGTTTGACTCGAATTGAAAGAATATAGAGTTTAATTTCTATTAAGGTTTATAGGGATTTTAAGATGTAGCCTAATTAGCGATTTGAATAATTAAGTTACTTATTGAGTAACTAAGTTACTTTTCAGATAGAGTAATTAGTAAAGTAATTTAAATACAATATTGATGAAGTAATTAGTAACTGTAATTAATTACTTTTTGAAAGTAACTTACCCAACACTGATGGAGTGAAGCATAATTCAGAGTTCATAGAATTTCAACTTTGTCCTTGTTAGCTGACCTTTCAAAGCTTTGGCAATGATAACCAGACTTGCAGGTACAAGAATTTCAGTATTTGTTGCATCCCTAGAAGTCTTTTAAAGTACAAAGCAAGCGAATAAAAAGTCAGACTTTAAGTATATGCATTTTAAATGGTTAACATCGTTTTTTCCATTTATTTTTACCTCTTTTTTTATTGGCAGCCCAAGATCTCACTTACGGATCTACTTTCAATTCTCCAAGGGTAACCGAAGACAGTAGTATTTTGCGAGACCACATTCAACATGTTTTCAAAGCAATTGTCAGGACTTTCTGTTCTAAGATCAAATGTTTTCTATCCACTTGCTACCATGTAACTGTACACTGTCCGTGATGGTTTCTGCCACACTTCTTATGTCAAAGCGGCTTATAACACTTGCTTTGAAGCCCTGATGCAAGTTGTATGAAAGGGTCTAAACCCTAATATATTGGCTGAAATGACCAAAATTCCTATCAACCAATCACCCACGTTCTATTTGGTGAAATCACAGTAAGTCTCGTGATAAAGACAACATGAGAAAAAGACATTACATGCTTTAAGACTATATGACAAAGTGGGCCATTCTTAATATTGCTTGTCCTAAAATCTGGTCCTTTTTGGTGACAAGACATTTAAGAAAGTGAGGTGAGAGGAAATTTAAAGTACAGTTTTAACCTGAACCCAGGGTTTTATGGCATTGGTTGAAAGTTCCTTTTCAATCTCTGAGACTTGCATTCAGCTGCGTGCAGCTAAATACCAAATACTATATATTACAATCGACCCGTATAAAGGAAAATGAGAGTCAGTCGGTTTATTTACTTGTCATACAGAATTGAGTGTTAAGATGGCTTGCTGTCATTATAGAGTGAGGTGTCAAATTAGTTCAACGGTATTCTCTTATTCTCTAGAGTTTGCCCTGTCTGACTCAAGGGAGTTTATCAAAGCGCTCTCTACAGACCAATCTGCTTTCCCTGCCAACACTGATTGCCTAATATTGCCTGCTTTCTTATTTTATGCTCATTAAATAACAGGTCTGTGTATTACTCCCACCACATTGGTGGAGTTTAATTATGAGTGCACATAATTAAGAGTTTAAATCGATGTTAATATCAGAAAAACAACATTTTGCTGTTATATTGCAAAATGTCCCATTAAATCTTAAAACAATCAATTAGTGTGTGATTTTGCTCTCAGTGGACCTCCCTATTGTTAAGACTTCATTATAGGTGAATATCTGAGTATGTACTTTAGGCCTGATTGACTGAAGTTATTAATGTGCGTCAGAAATTACATTTCACTAATAATTGCTTGAGGGAGAAACTCATCAGTGCCTAATCACAAACATTGCTTATGTTTTAATATTTTCTTCCTGTTCTCCAAATTTGACGTCAATTAATTCCAACCACAAACCAGGAGTATGTGTTTTCTAAAGGATGTTAAATCAGCCATACGCCACTTTTTCACTTCAAATCGTTCATAACGCTACAGAAACCGCATATGCAAACTATTTTAGCAAGTGCTAACTCCGCTTGTAAACAAGGCCCTTGAAGGTACAATTCGCAATTACCGCAACTGGCCGGCTGTTTATACTAGAACAATAAAAAAAAAAAAAAAAAAACTTGTGAATCTCATTACCACTCCTCCGCAGTTCTGCGCTGATTCAGCCCCATATGTTGCACAATGCTTTACTATTAGTCTCAAAGCAAATTTGTTGGGTGCCATATGCCTCTGCAATAACAGAGTGCATTAGGAAACATCCCGACTCGGGGGTCAACACATCCATCGTTTGCATGAGGTTCACCAATATACCTGATGTGTATCACTGAACATTGTACATCAAGAAAATTTGATCTAAAAGAGGAAGTGTCACAAGTTTAGTTCACATTGTGATTAACACCGTGTCCTAACCAGATGTGATGGCTTGGTTTTAATTTCTATGCTGTAAAGCCAAATAGCCCAGCCCACAATGAGATCTCATTGGTTCCATAAAAATGTGTATAAATCATCAAATATCTTCTCACTGGCTTTGATACTGTGATTAAAAGTAAAGCAAAGTTACAAAGCAAGGAACTAAATCACTGGATCTGCAAAGGTTTTCCATGTTAGTGGCATCAAATAAACAAAAGATCCTCAAGAGCTTTGTTCTTGATCACAGCCCTCAAAAGATATTAAAGTTGTTATACATATTCTGCTATTTTTTCTGTTATTTGCCATTTTTACATAGCAGTCTATTATTACAGTACAATCTGATCAAATCAAGTGTATTAGGTTACTTTACATGAGTTAGATTTTCTTACCACACTGAAAAAATGATACAATTTTTTTTTAAGGTAAGTGGTTGCAATCAATCTGACATGATACCAGTATTATCAAATCTCCAAGACTTTGATTTAATTAAATAAATATATGCGCTGCATGTTTCAGAGTGAAGCACAACACTGTTCATCCACCAAAATAAAATCCTGATAGTTTAATATTTCATAGTTTAAATATTAAGTATATTTATTAAAGATAGTGTATTTAAGCATAGTTTAAAATGAAGAAATTATTTAAATGTTAGTATTGTAATTTTACAGTCATACTATACTTTTTTTTTTTATTAAATTCTACATTTTGCACTTTACCATTTTTATTTCATATTAACCACAATAAAAATCCATTATTGTTATTTTATAGTCAGGTTAAATGGGTCAAAAACAGAGGGAATATGGCCTATGAAAACTCAGGTGCTTCTCGTAAAGATTACACCCAAATTTTTAAATTATTCTCAAATCAGATGGTTTACACTCAAAAAACAGGGCAAGTAGTAAACAGTCTTCAGGGTAATTCATTTTTTTTTTTTAAAAAGCAAATTCACTCCTCAACAAAATCAATAATTTTATAAGAATATTCATTCTTTTCATATATAGCCATTCAAGTAATCTAGTGATAATTCCTGTGTTTTTCAAACAGCGGAAAAAATATATATATATATCCCAGTATCGTGCAGCCCTATCAACCAATATGTTTTTTTTTTTCCAATAACTGCTTCACTTTAAATCACTTTATTTGGTTCCCCTAAACCTGAAAATATGCTATTTTTGTGCAGGTAGAGTGAGAAAAGCTAAAACGCTAAATCCATGCATTAACTAAAGTATCCTATTCTGTGACAATGGGCTTTTTTTTGTTGTTTTTTTTACAACAGGACTTTTACTACAGTTCTGCATCTGTGCCATGTCATCATGCTTCTACGACAGGAGCTACTCTATCACTAACAGCCTGCCACGGCCAGCATGATCCACTCATTATACTGAAATCCAGTACTATATTTATGTCGGTCTGTCTGTTTACAGACCTCTCGCAACCTCAAAGGTCATGTTCTGTCAGGATAGTTTATACTCTGCTTGGTTTCGCTGCACCACTGTCACACTGAATGACTGAGAGACTGGTATAAACAACTAATTTCACACATACTAGTTTAGGTAAGATCTCTGGAGAATTATCTCCTCTGTGAAGTGGTGCGGCAACACTGTCTCTTATCTCCTCACCTGTCAATCTTACATGCAGTTCTTCAATTTCTGCTCTAGCCTCCTTTAAAACCTTCCCTCCTTCTCTATCTCTCTGTCGTTTTCGGTTACATTAGAGCGCTGAGGTCATGACAAGACCGTGATTTCTGCCTGAGCATCCTGCTTCCTCTGTGTCTGCTGAGGTCTCTGTCTCTGCCGCCCTCCCTGTCTCGGCCGAGGTGGGAGCGCGGAACGAGCCCTGAGAGAAAGCGCTTGGCCCGGCTGGTCAAGCTCTCTCGGCGGGCCGCTGTGGGGGACCCCTCCGTCCAGCCAGGCCCCAGGTTGTGGCCCCGGGCCGCTCTCACAGCCGCTTCCAACAGGTCATTAGTGTGGTGGTCCAGAGAAACGGAGAGCTCCAGATACAGGCAGCCAAACATCATTGCGCTGGAGTGTGCCTCTGAGAAAGAAAGAGAGAGAGTGAGAGAGAGGTTGAGTGATACAGACGCAGATGGAGTTTGACAATGTCTTGTCATATCGACACAGATTAGCGTTAAATAACGGAATCAATTGAGTGGGACTTAATGGAGCACGGAGGGGCCGTAGGAAAGGAGAAATAAAGGCTAAACGCTTGCTGTTTGTGTGGGTGTGTTTGTTCGGAGGTGTGTGGACAGGATTGAATTAGATCACTTTAGATGTCGACTAGACGGCACCATTGTGGATGAGTGACATGACCTGAGAGAAGAAACAAACAGACGAGGAGGAGGAGGAGACTGAAAAACATTTATCATCCCAATCCAGACATGACATTTTTTAGTTTCATGTTTTAGCAGTCAGTTCAAAAGACTGTTTACTGAAACCAGTGTTATTAAAATATTATTTATATACTATATTAATATTTTTAATTAGCTTTTTATATTTGCAGTTTTTATTTTTATTTTAGTTCAAGTTTTAGTAATTATGTGCTTTCATCATTTTTAATTTTAAATAAATTTATTTTTAGTTATTAAAAACTTCAACAACTGAAAATGTGAAAAAACAACAACAAAAAAAAGTAAGAAATGTAATTTAAATTACATAAATTTTCATTTTAATCTATTTTATTTCACCTTTATTTCAATTAAATAAAACAATAATTAATAGCTTAAGTTTTATTAAACAATACCAACACTGAAACAAGGCAGGTTGTTTAGAAATCTGACAGCACAATAATGAAAACATTCACACATGACCACCCACATTTACACGTCAACTACGCCTATTCAGTGTTCAGCAACTTGGCCTGGCCTGACAAAGTAAAGTAATTGTGAAGCATAGATAAAACAACAACAGAATAAGATAACACTAATATTCAGTATTATTTTGTTATTCTTCAACCAGAATAAGATGCCAGAATAAGTTGGTACAGTGTGTAACTAATGACAATCCCAACCAAACATCGTGCTGATCCTGGCATCATATCCTTCTGAAAGATCACAGCTATAGAAATATGTGGCTGATGTTTATTTTTACCATGATCATTTTAATTCAACCTTAACAGTTTGTGTGACACATTTCAGCACGGATTGTTCTGTGAATCTGTCACAGGCTTTACTAAGAGGCTGTTGCTGTAGGATGGAGCAGGTGCAACTTGATTGGATCCAATAGCAAACCTACTACATAAGCAAGTGTTATCACTCGTTTGCAAATATATTTCATAACAGAGGTCATTTAAATGGAGTTCTTAAAGGTACAATAGCAAATAAAGCCTGCTTAAAGAGGATCCAGTATATTTGGTGATACCCAATTTTTTAATAAAAATTATCTTTACATTGCGTTCAAAAGTTTGGGGTCAGTAATAATTTTTTTAAAAGAAATTAGTATTTTATTTAGCAAGAATGCATTAAATTGATCAAAAGTGACTGAAAACAAAATGTATAATATAGGATCAAATTCAAAGGTGGGGAAAATAAACAGACTTAAGGGGGAAAAATAAATGATAAAACATCAGATATGACCCCTATGAAATGATGGACCCAGTTATCTCAAAAAAGAGAGAGAGGGGGGTTGTTCTGGCATGGCAGACAGGAGATTTATCACATGTGTGTTCCACAACAAAGGAATAGATATGAGCAAATGCAGCATTGAAGAGCATAAGAGCTTTCTTATATATATACACATACAGTGGTGTGAAAAAGTGTTGGCCCCCTTCCTGATTTTGTATTTTTTTGCATGTTTGTCACTTTAATGTTTCAGATCAAACAAATTTAAATATTAATCAAAGATAACACAAGTAAACACAACATGCAGTTTTTAAATGAAGGGTTTTGTTATGAAGGGAAAACAAAATACAAAACCACATGGCCCTGTGTGAAAAAGTGTTTCACTTTTAAAGTTGTTTAAAGCCATTTCTAAAGCTTTGGGACTCCAGCGAACCACAGTGAGAGCCATTATCCACAAATGGCGAAAACATGGAACAGTGGTGAACCTTCCCAGGAGTGGCCGGCTGACCAAAATTACCCCAAGAGCGCAGCGATAACTCATCCAAGAGGTCACAAAAGACCCCACAACAACATCTAAAGAACTGCAGGCCTCACTTGCCTCAGTTAAGGTCAGTGTTCATGACTCCACCATAAGAAAGAGACTGGGCAAAAATGGCCTGCATGGCAGAGTTCCTAGACGAAAACCGCTGCTGAGCAAAAAGAACATAAAGGCTCGTCTCAGTTTTGCCAGAAAACATCTTGATGATCGCCAAGACTTTTGGGAAAATACTCTGTGGACTGACGAGACAAAAGTTTAAGTTTTTAGAAGGTGTGTCCCCCATTACATATGGTGTAAAAGTAACACAGCATTTCAGAAAAAGAACATCATACCAACAGTAAAATACGGTGGTGGTAGTGTGATGGTCTGGGGCTGTTTTGCTGCTTCAGGACCTGGAAGACTTGCTGTGATAAATGGAACCATGAATTCAGCTGTCTACCAAAAATCCTGAAGGACAATGTCTGGCCATCTGTTCGTGACCTCAAGCTGAAGCGAACTTGGTTCTGCAGCAGGACAATGATCCAAAACACACCAGCAAATCCACCTCTGAATGGCTGAAGAAAAACAAAATCTGAATCCTATTGAGATGCTGTGGCATGACCTTAAAAGGCGGTTCATGCTCGAAAACCCTCCAATGTGGCTGAATTACAACAATTCTGCCAAGATGAGTGGGCCAAAATTCCTCCACAGCGCTGTAACAGACTCATTGCAAGTTATCGCAAACGCTTGATTGCAGTTGTTACTGCAATTGGTGGCCCAACCAGTTATTAGGTTTAGGGGGAAAGCACTTTTTCACACAGGGCCATGTGGGTTTGGATTTTGTTTTCCGTTTCATAATAAAAAAAAAAACATTCAAAACCTGCATGTTGTGTTTACTTGTGTTATCTTTGATTAATATTTAAATTTGTTTGATGATCTGAAACATTAAAGTGAGACAAACATGCAAAAAAAAAAAAAAAAAAAAAAAAAAAAAAAAATCAGGAAGGGACCAACACTTTTTCACACCACGGTATGTATGCATATATATATATATATATATATATATATATATATATATATATATATATATATATATATATATATATATATATATATATATATATATATATATATATATATATATATATATATATAGAAAGGAGAGAGAGAGAGCGCGCGTGCATATACTGTATGTATATATGCCAAAGTTGCTTAGGATAAAATGGAAAAAATGATAAGGGACAGAGGTTAAATTGAATGTTCTTGAGAGGGTTGAGGTGGGGAAAAATAAATAGACTTAAGGGAAAATAATAAATGATAAAACATATCAGATATGACCCCTATAAAACGATCGACCATGTTATCTTAACAAAAATGAAGGGGCACCCATTCGTTCTGGCACAGCAGACAGGAGATTTATCATATGTGTGTAGCATTATGGTCCTTCAGAGTTGTAAATTCTGTTTATGGCTATAGACTCATCTTCTCCAGCATAAGGCTGGGCGTCTCTGTTTCAGTGATTTAGTCTGTAAGACCTTAAAGCATGTCCACATCCACTGTCTGTGTGCCTGTTTAAATAAGGCTTGAATGTCAGCATCAAATAGCTGACTCGCAAATACACAATGTAAATTAAACCCATTTACATGAAGCTGAGTACATAGTGAGTGTGTGCTCGTGTTTGTATCGGAGACAGGAAGATAGATGCAGACAGAAAAAAGATTCAGAACATTTCCGTATCGATAACCACACTGGCTGCAGCACCCAGAGGAATAAATATGCTGAGCACAGATGTGTCCACATAACTGTCCTCTGCACTTCATACAAGGTCCTTTTCTCCCTGCCACACCCATCTAATGTGCTCACTAGTGGTGCATCCTACCGTTCATACTTAGGGTTGAAAGACTTTAACAACCCCCTAAGTATTAAACTTTGGAGCATAACTCGTCCCACACAGTTTGTGCTCCTGATATGCATGATTCATTCATTCAAATTCTGCAGCTGTCTCAAAGTCTCTTTAAAAGGCACTCTGTAGCCATCTCAGTAACATTCTCAGGCAGCTATTTCCTATGTTTTGCATGAATAGCAACAGACCATCTCTGAAATCTGAACACAACAGTATCTTAAATATTGTATCTGTAGCTCAAATCACATTTTTTCTTCTCTAAAGGCCAACTTAAGTGTGAAAATGTAGTAAAATCTTGGAGTCTGTACATTTTTTATGTTTTTGAAAGTGTCTTGCGCACACCGAGGCTACATTTATTTGATCAAATATACAGTAAAGAAAAATAATGAAATATTCCATGTGATGCAAAACTGAATTTTTGGACTTAAAACCATTTTTTAGCTCATGAAAATACTAGTGTTTTAATAATTTTGGCCACCACTGTATATAAATGTTTTCAGATGTTAGATTTGCCATTACATTGCCCTGTTGTTGTTCATAATTCTGGTGGATGAGCAGCAAAGTGAAATAAACAGAAGAATACAGCTTATACTGGATGTAATTTTCCAAAAGAACAGAGCAAGTCTGATGTCATCCTTCCTGTGGAACCGTCCTGTTATCAGCTCTAATACATGAAAGTGCCTGCACACCATTTTCTTAATGATTACAACACACTAAGCTTCCTTATCCTCCTTATCACAGTCCTGCAAATACATTGCACAGGGGGTTCACTTCACCACGCAGGAGAAGGAGAGAATTAGAGAAAGAAAGGTGTGAGAGAGAGAATATGAGTGCATGTACCAGCATTGGCATACATATATACACACACACACACACACACATAAAGATAGTAACACCAGCACATTGTGGGTGAGAGATAATACAGAGCAAACATAAAAATGTCCCAAACATGCCAAGCATGACAAACAGATGAGAAGAAAAGAGGAGAAAGAGAGAGACAGCAAGAGATGCAAGCACAACTATGGAAGCAACCAGACGCATTAAGCAAATTTAGGGGACACGTGCCCATTTAGAGTTATTGATTACTTCTCATAAAAATTTTCAATACTGAATATTTCACTGAAATTTGACTGAACTGAATTTAACTGAAATTCTGAAAACAATCTATATACAGTGTCGTGAAAAGGTTTTTGCCACCTGACTGTTTTTTTTTTTGGCATATTTGAACCACTTTGAGTCAGATCATCAAACTAATTTTAACATTACACAAAAGGTAATGCAAGTAAATACAAAATGCAGAAAACTTGTGACAGTGGTGAACCTTCCCAGGAGTGGCTGGCCTACCAAAATTACTCCAAGAGTGCAACGGCGACTCATCCAGGAGGTCATAAAAGAACTCAGAACAACAGCTAAAGAACTGCAGGCCTCACTTGCCTCAGTTAAGGTCAGTGTTCATGATTCAACAATAAGAAAGAGACTGGGCAAAAACGGCATCCATGGGAGATCCATGGGAGAGGCTCGTCTCACATTTGCCAAAAAATATCTTAATTATCCCCAAGACTTTTGGGCACATATTCTGTGGACTGATGAGACAAAAGTTGAACTTTTTGGAAGGTGTGTGTCCAGTTACATCTGGCATAAAACCAACACAGCATTTCATAAAAACAACATCATATAACAGTCAAACATGGTGGTGGTAGTGTGATGGTCTGGGGCTGCTTCAGGACCTGGATGACTTGCCATAATTGATGGAACCATAAAAAGGGATGTCAACTGGCGCCAAGTAAGCCTATCTTTGGATAACTCGGTCTGTTTTTTAGACAATAGCGAGTGAAAATAGTTAGGTTAGATATATTTGAGTAGGCCTGTTTTGTTAGCTGTAATGCTTCGGTGCAGAAGGAAGCCCGTGAGCCACGAAGGTAAATTTGCGAGCAGATTAGGCTAATTTCCACCTATTAGACAGCCTAGTCAGTTTATAGTTTTATTTTGGTATTGCATCACTCATAGCTCTAACGTTTAAAATAGAGTTTAGGAAGATGTAACCACAATCATTAGCTTTGATTAGCTCTTAAAGCCTTGTCTCTTGTCAAAAGGCTCAACGCGACCGCAGACTTTGATGAACACTGCTGGCAGCAGCGACGTCTGTGTCTGTACCATTCTTATCAATGACAGTGTAATCTCGTATCTCCCTGCTCCCAAGTCATAAATCTTGTATCTCTGATTAAACATGATTTTGGGGAAATGTTGTGTTAATGTTGGTACACAACAGTGTATGATAGCAATATAAGGTATAATACCAACTTTAACGATACAATGTTTAATAACTCAAAAAATATGCCGTTTTAATTTCTTGAAAAATAATGGTTTTGGAGACATGAGGATTCCGCCCGATAGCGACGATATATACTACGGGGCCGTTGACTGCTTGAATCTGATTGGCTGACGAACGTTCTAAGGTGTGCAATTATTTTCAGAGAAACGCACGGCGAACGTAGTTCCAGGCAGCTCTCGACCGCATTACATGTCCATATCACTTCGCCAAATGATTTCAGTTATTTCAAAAAGGTCTTACAACAGCTAAACAACCAAAACCAACAAGACATTGCCAAATACATAAATATAGTAAGCAATGGGATAAAAACGACAGATCATTTCCACGTTTTGCCACAAAATTCTGTTTTATTATGTACACAAAGCACTATTTCTCCCGCTCTCTCTCCCTTACATCCAAACACAGGTTACACACATGAAAACATACACGTTAATGTTGTTAGAGCTGCTCTGATGACTTTGTCAGTAAATAGTTTAGCAACTTAAAAGTACATGACATTTCTCACAAGCGAAGCGAGGTAACAACGGCACTGTTCGTGAGGAAAATTAACTTAAAAGTTTCACTGGTAGGGACGCTGCTGCCGAACACTGATGAGAGACAGACTCGGAGAGGTAGGCTAATTCACGCACGCTCAATCCCTCACTTGTCTCTCTCTCGCATAACTTAGTTATTGTCTGTTATCAACGGATCAAGCCTCAGTTACTAGGTCTAAAATTACGTTTTGGAATTAGCAACGGAGGCGATGGATAAGATGCGGAAGAAATAATCCTACTCACAATAGCGATTTAAGTACAAAAACCGGACGAATCCCTTGAAATATATCATCTGATCGCTGTGTTGAGGTGTGGCAACCGTAGTATAAGTGGAATAATTGACTCCGGAATGCATTATTTTTTTAATAATTCAACGGCCCGTCGTCAATCATTGCTTACACACACACGCACACGCACACACACACATATAATTTTAAATTATAAGACCTCCTATGTGTAAGCTATATTACATACTATTTTCAAATAGCTAGACCATTTTCAAATACATTGTAGGTAAAGAAATCCATTTGATTAAAATGCAGTGGCAGAAACTAAACTAAAAGTTGCACTACATTCTGCCCTGCTGAGAAAACTACAGCAAAACTAATCTATATTCCATATCAACCCTAAATGGACAATGTGCCCACTTTACAAATGCACATCTCCTAACAGCACCTGTTCATACCGATAAGCAGAGTGATTTTACTTGCCAGGAATCGATGAAGCACCTTATATAAATACAGCCAGATGGAGATGGAAGCATTTAGACAAAAGCTGAGTCATAGCAACAAAGGTTAATATAGATGACTCACAAGTGTGAGAGACAGAGGTAGACCACAGGGAGCCTTGCGTGGACAAAATACCTGTTGAATTATACGATCTGTACTCTAAATTACTGCATTGAAATTGCGCATTCAATGACGATTCATCCATGCATGTTTTATTATGGTCACACTTTATTTTAAGGTCCAATTACTGCTATTAACAAACCATTAACTATGACTTTTGCCTCAATAAAACACCCAATTTGCTGCTCATTAGTAGTTAGTAAGCTAGTTGTTAAATTTAGGTATTGGGTAGGATTAGGGATGTAGAATATGGTCATGCAGAATTTTTAAGTACTAATAAACAGCCAATGTGTTAATAATAGGCATGCTAATAAGCAACTAGTTAAAAGTGAAAATTGGTCGCTATACAAAAGTGTTACTATTATAATTTATCAAAATGTCTCAAGTCGATCCTCTGGTGAATCATTCTGGTGACGTATGCCGGACTTTTCCAATTGTTTACTGCTTAAACCCAGCCTCTTTCCTACAATTGACTCCAAGCCCTATATTTTCTTTTCCGATGATACATTTAACTCAGATGTACATCATCAAAATGGAAAGTAAGAAAGATTAATAAACTCCATTTATACTTTGTTTTATTGATAATGTCAGCCTTTGCAGTCTTTATAGTTATTAATTTTTATACTTTTTAGGACATTTTAAATTGAAGTTTAAAAATCTCCCATTGATTTGTGTTTGACATTCAAAATGTCTTAAGACTACACTTGACACATTCAGCAGCACAGTGCTGTCTTTACTGTCACTTTTGATCAATTTACTGTGTCCTTGCTGAATAGATGCCTAATTTCTTTAACAAAAAATAAATAAATAAATTGACCCCAGTTTTTCAACAGCAGTGTATCATAAATTACTTTCTATGATTTTTATAATTATATATTTAAAAATATTTGGCACATTCTTACCGTTAAACCAATGCCTATAAAGTACCCAGTATATAATTGACAGTGATGTAATTCTAATATCTCTATCTCCAATTCAAATTGGTCCTTTTCCTTATATCTAGTGGTATAAATAATTATAATTGGTCTTTGTGTTCTATTTATATTGCATATTACTATTACTATCTCTCTCCTTTCTCTGTCTTTCTGTATTTGTGTTCATAGGGTTTCATTTACTATAAAACATTATTCTTCCATTTGACCCTGTTCTTTTAATTCCCAGTAATCTCCACCAGCTATGCAGCAAATCGAGTTGAATTATGGGATCTGTAGCTCAAGGACGTAGATTAAAAACAGGCCTACCCTCTGTGCTGATCTCACGAGAGCGCACAAGGTCACTCTTGTTGCCCACTAGGATGATGGGGGTGTGTGGCAGCGTCTCCCTCAACAGTAGGCGGAGCTGAGCGATCCGGTGGAAGCTACGCCTGTCCGTCAACGAGAACACCAGGATGCACACCTCACACTGCAGAGTGGACAGCTCCTGTCAATCAAATCCAAACACAGACAGACGAATTACAGCATAACTCAACCATGAAGATTCAGTGCTCCATATACGTTATTTATAAAGCATTAGATGATTATTTGTCGTTGTAGGTCAATAAAGGCCTGTTCGCACCAAGAATAAACTATAATGATAAAGAAAGTTAGTGTGAAAAAGATAGTGAGAATAGGAAAGTCCACACCACAATCATCGCAAATCAATCATATCACTGGAAACTCAAGTTTAAGAAGCTCTAGCATTTAAAGCGGCAGATGACATTAGTGCAGCTTGCATAAACAGAACAGAATATTATCGTCATTGGTGTGGACACTAATATCTTTAAAAGGGATAGTTCACCCCCCCCAAAAAAATTAAAAATAAAATTCTGTCATTACTCACTCACCAAACCCATAAAGGGGTCATATGATGCGATTTTAAGTTTTTCTTTCTCTTTGGTGTGTTATAAGCTGTTCATGCACAGATAAGATCCCTGAAGATGCAAAGACTAAAGTCTCAAAACCAAAGAGATATTCTTTATAAAAGTTAAGACTTGTCCAAGCCCCCCTAAAACAACTCATTCAAACATGCCCCCACATGTCTACATCATGGTGTAGGGAGATTTTCATAACACCGCCCAAATGTTTACGCAAAGAAAAAGGACGTGATTTTTATTCTCGCTGTAGTACTGTTGCTGCCGCTGGCGCCATGTCCTGGAGATGCTGTGTTTTGTTGTGAAAGCGAAACTACTTTGTTTGGGCTTTCAAAAGAGGACACAACTAGAAATCAGTGGTTAAGTTGTATTTACAACACTGTTTCAGAACAGTACAACCCAAATATTCGAGTGTGTGCAGCACATTTTACGGAGGACTATTTCCTGAACCTGGCAGGAGAGTAGCCTTGCTTGCAGGCTTGCACAAAGGCCGTTTCTATACAGTGGGGCAATTCCAACTTTGCAAAGACAGTCTGGTGCTTCTGACTCACAGCCTGTAAGTATGTTTCTGCTACTGACGATTCAAATGTGAGTTTTGAGCTGTGTAGAGTAGTGCTTGTTGTTTGTCGTTTCTCCGATCACAAATGCAGACATGGTAATGTTTACACGATGCAACGTGACACGTAAAAAGACAGTATAAGCCATTATAATCAGTAATTATGTCCCCACTGGATGCAACAAATGCCTCATTTGTAATGGGTTTTATTGTTTTAGTCTCGTCGGGAAACGGCATCACAATACAGGGCGTAACATTTCAGTCACATGCTTGAAATATTCAGCCAATCACAACGCACTGGCTTGCTGGCCAATCAGAGCACGCCTCACTTCTCAGAACGATGAGCTTTGTAATAATCGGCACATTTCGGAAAGGTGGGGCATAGAGGAGCAACAATAATGTACAGTATGTGGAAAATAATGTGTTTTTTTAACTTTAAACCACATAAACACATTGCATTACACCAAATACACAAAATAATTTTCTTTTTAACAACGGTGTTTACAAGCAAAAAAAAGTGTGCATGCATCGTGATACTCTCCAAAATGTTGCTATAGGGTGATGCAGAGGATAAGTATTGTTGAATAAAGTCGTTCTTTTTGTTTTTTTGTGTCCAAAGATGAACGAAGGTTTTACGGGTTTGGAACGACATGACGCTGAGTAACTAATGACAGAATTTTTTTTATTTTTAAGTCAACTATCCCATTAATCATTATCATTCTTGATGTGAACGGCCTTAAGGAGGAGGACCGTTTTTGCTTGAGTGCAGCTCAGGACTGGCTGTGTCCATGAAAAAGAGGATTACTGGGATTTAAGGAGGATAACCTCAAACCTTCGATGGCTTTGTTGTTGTTCCAGCTCACAGTTTTGCCGCTGCAGAGCTCAGGTGTGTTCAAAATGGCTGTAGATGCCTCAGTCAAGCACCTACCCCCCCCCGAGAACATCATGGCACATCACCACAAACACTTTACAGCAATAAAGTACAGCCACACCGGGGTCTGCCTTTCTCTTGGTGACAGCGATGACAGGGCGGCTGTCGCTCAGTCTTTAATGAATTGAGAGAAGAAAGTAAATGCTTCCATCCCCTATGGACCACTTCCTATTTCATCTCCTAAATAGAAAGAGGAAGAGATAAATAGATGGAAAGCCTGTGTCCTACATCTCTGACTCCCAAAGGCGAATTCCAGCCCTCTGGAGAGCTGCCTAAAAAATTCACATTGCAGCCGAGCCAATCGCACTTGGCCCCGGAGTGTGAGATTCACACAACCACAGAAACACAGAATTTCTCTGGAAGGGAAGAGTCTAGTGGGGCGGAAGCAGGATGGGAAAGGGGGGCTCGGCCACCTGCCACAACCCCACACAGGAAGGGCACGGGGAGGAGGTCGTCTCCTTCGAGGAGCGGACATGTATCTTGATGAGTGGTGAAGACAGCACGACACGGTCGATAGTACTCCTTGTGATGGAAGGGCTCTCTGGGGCCGTACGGGCAAAGTAAAAGGTCTTTCCATCAGAGAAACAAGTTGAAAGCGTACAGCGGTATCTAAATAACATCGAGCTCTTCCGCTGCAGTACAGGCCCATCTGTCACTGTCTGCCCTTTCGTGGCCAGATATACACACAAAATCATAGCTTTTAATGGCTCTGAGTATACACATGCAGGTACGCATGCGATTATAGTCATAAAACACACACACACACACAAAAATCCCTGCCATGCTGTCAGCAAATATGCCTGCCAGCTTTTTTGTCCTCGTGCAGATTTAGATTAAAGCCAGCTCTCTTAATAAATACTGAAATGTTCTAAATGCCATTATATATTTACCCTATAACAGCAGGTAAATCCAGCTAATTGGTCATCTACATGGCATGGTGCTTTTTGTCAAAAAAACATTTACAGCTATGAACTCCTTGTATTTGTCAGGAAGATTAATTTTGTGTTTGTTGCAAAACGACTTAATTAAAAGGAACAAAATCTCACATTGAGCAGATTGTTTGTAGTAAGCTGTAGTATGAAATTTACAGGCAAAGTTGCATTTTAATGTGCAGAGACCATTATAAGTAAACAATTTGTAGATTGAATTTCCATTAGAGTCTAAAACACCACAGTATTTCTCTGTTAGTGGTAATGGCAACATTAAGTGCCTATAAGTGATTTTGGTCAGAGTAACATTTTATATAAATATCTTTATCTTTTTTTCAGCGCCAATTCAAAATAATGAACAGCAAAACGTACATTAGGTATGTCACTGATGCTTTTTTTTTTTGTATATTTTATCATTCTGGTGCTTCCACAAAGAATGACGGAAAATATAGTAAGATAGCACAATTCTTATAGACCCTTTTAGGGCCGACGTCACAATTACGTCACAGCGCTAGCTGCAGGCAAAACAAAGGGAAAACTGGAGGCGGCCAATTCAAACCACCAGCGCAGATTCGGCTACATTCGGAGCTTAAAATATCATCTTGTTGTGATGTTGGGTTCCAGAATCAACGTAATGCAGCCTCAAATTAGAAATTTTAAAAATCGCATACCTGCTGCCACTGCCAGACAAAAAAAATGACGACAGCTGTGGTAAACGCGATAAAACGAGCGGACTGGACAGAAATGATCGTCAAAACTGCTCGCAATTGCAGTTCTCATCAGAAAAGGTTCAATAAAGTATTGTCTTTTGTTGTTGTGTGTGCATCTAAAGATTTCTTATGCATCTCACGACTGTCGTGTATGAAATAGTGTCTGTGTGCATGTGTGTAAAACAACAAACTGACGATTTATATGTTTAATCATTTGTAATTGTAAGTTATATCCATTGTTGTGATTAAAAATAGTTGCCTGCTGAAATGGAAATGTATATACATCTTCAGTGAATGTGTACGGGTCGGCCGATATGGTTTTGTCCGTTAAAGCTAACCTTTTCAAATAACAATCGTGGTCTAGGACAGTGAGTGACCTTACATATGCAGGTAAAATCGGATTTTCTCCAGTCATTGTTTAAAACAAGCTAACAAACTTCATAGATACTGTTAGTGAAGCGATCAGGGGAATCTTTCTGCCTCCACCTAACAGAAAAACGTCACAATGTATACTAACAGAAAAAGGGTCTATAGACCAGGGGCCTGTTTCATAAAACAAGTTTACCAAATAAGCCAGGCTTATTTCAGTAAGTCTGACTTATTTTGAACCAAATCAACTGACAATAAGTCAGACTAACTGAAATTAACCTGGTTTATTTGGTGAACTTGTTTTATGAAACAGGCCCCAGCAAAAGAAGTAGATGCTATTTTTTTGCTATTTTCATCATCAGTACATAAATTATGTACAAACTAAATGGTACCAGATCAATATTAATCATACATCACAACGTAAAATCAATAACAATTCATCTTTGATACTCAGAAAGCATTTGCCAGACGCTTTTATCCAAAGTAGCTCACATTGCATTTGAGGTATATATTTGATTAGTTGTTGCATTCCCTGGAAAATGAACCCATGATCTAGTTGTTGGTAGCACCATGCTCTACTGCTTCAGCTACAGGAACACGAGCGGAAGTAATGAGTTTGCCAATAGCAATTAAAACATTAAAAAGTGTTCATGTGTGCTCAATTTATACATATGATCATTCATGACTGGAACTCACCAATAGAGCCGTTTAGTCATGATGTCAATTTGTAAATCAACCTAGAATTCTTAAGTTCCATTTTTTTCTTTAAATTTGGTTTTCTAATTAGTAGATCTGTGGTTAGCATCACTGGGGTGATGCTACAAGATGCTAAAAAGTTGCATAAGGACTGAAATGGTATGATTGTGTGTCATTTATGTTGCACTGCAAAACATTAGAAAGTCTCCTAATATAATGTTAACCACAGACCTATTTTTTACTCATAAATCTAAAACCCCTAAAAACCCAAGAGAAAAATCCAGAGCAAACTCATGGCTCACAAGCTGTACAGCTCTACTGAAGATAAACAGTCATTTGGAAATCTTTTTTTTTCTTTTCAATTCCCTTTTGTGCTACTAGTGGTACAGAAATTATCCACTCCAGCTTTAAAACCCTGAAATTGTTTCTCTCCATTCTGTTGCTGTGGTTGAGAATAAAATTAGTTCATAGGAGGTCACAAAGCAGATTAGAGCCTGGGCAAAACATGGCATTAAAATATCCCTCAATTTCTCACCATAAACTCATTCCCAAGAACTGTGTACTTTCTATACTGGGACATTTAACACAAACACATCTTCTTCCGGTCACGTTTGGCACAGGAAGACAGATTACACAGAAATCAGGCCAGACCCTGGTCCACGAGCCAATACAGAGAATACACAAAACCCCCTCGTTTCATCAGTGCTTTTGTCTTTTTTCCACCTTAAAACAAATTTGAAACAAGATAAACTTTGAGAAAATGATATATATATAAATAAAACAAATTATATATAAATAAAATAATAAAATCATATACATATATATACACACATTAAATAAAGAAAATTAAAATTAGTAAAATATTCATATAATATTAATGTATTATATTATTAAATATATACAAATAAAATATAAAAATTAAATAAAATATTCATATTATATTCATATTGTAAGATATATATAAAATCAATATAATTAAATATATTACATTTAATAACATAAATTGTTGTTTATTTAGATATTTATTTATAATTATATAATAATAATAATAATAATAGATAATATACCTCAAAAAACAGAAATAATAATTGTTTTTGCAGTCGATATGACAAATTATTATAATAGATATGAGGAAGAGGGGTGCATAAGAGACTTTAATTTGTTGCTCCGTAGGGGGGAGAGGTCGAGTCTGATAATTGGATGTTGAGACATAACCGTGTGCCGAATGTGTGTCTGTGCATCAGAATGAGGTCCACACCCCTGCAGACAGTCACCACAGACCATCTGTCCACACATCCCCTCCTCCGAAACATACACATTTGGCCCGAGAGCCCACACACAGACATCCACCATCCCATCTAGAAGTGCTTTCTCAGCCGTTGAACAAGCCAATTCTGCTGCTATAAACACAAAGCACACATACCTCCACAGAAATAAAAGCCCGCTTATTCTGCCAAGCACACCAACATCAAAGAATAAACATCTCCCTAATGAACATTACACAAAGCTCACAGTCCATAACGACACTAGAGCTGAGCTGAGGCACACTGTACTTAAGCATAAGGCTCCCAGCAGTACACTACACACTCTGTCTGAGAGAGATAAACAGACGTATACTTCACACAGTTACAGAAAAAAACCCTCAAAACCGCCTTGTCGGTTTACACACACAATGGCCCCTACCCAGTAAACAAAAACCATATGAGCCGCTTAGCCTCATCAATATTTCACCTCAAAGTAATCTATTAATTATCGCCAAGCCGAATAGCCCCAGTACAGATCAGACAACAACTGGTAGCATCTTGTGCCATGTTCACGGCTGGCTAGAGCTAGGGTTGGTCTGGGCTATGTTTAGAACGGAAAACTAGTTCATACCGCTTACTATTTTCACAAAATACTTTGCAAGTATGTAATATGCAAGCATATTAAGTAGAATGCGACATGCTATCATTACCTTGCCATGTTGCATGTTTTATTTTGAAATGAATGCTAAAAGGGCTAATTCACCTAAAAATGACATTTCTGTTATCAATTATTCACCCTCATGCTGTTCCAAAGAACAGATGTGAGGCAAAATGTTAGCCTCAGTCAGCAGACATTTTCATTATATGGGAAAAAAATGTCATGAGAGTTGGACTTGTAACCCGAAGGTCGTGGGTTCGAGTCTCAGGTCCGGCAGGGATTGTAGGTGGGGGAGTGAATAACCAACACTCTCTCCACCCTCAATACCATAACTGAAGTGAGACCCTTGAGCAAGGCACCAAACCCCCAACTGCTCCCCGGGCGCCGCAGCAATGGCTGCCCACTGCTCCGGGTGCATGTTCACTACGGTGTGTACACTTGGATGGGTTAAATGCAGAGCACAAATTCCGAGTATGGGTCACCATACTTGGCCAGACACCACTTCCCTTTCCTTTTTACTGTAACCATTTTTACAGTATTTTACTGGCATCCAGCCGCCAGTAAGTTACTGTAAAATTTTACAGTGTGTATTTTAAATATTACTATTTTAGTAGGGTAACAATTCATTTACTTAATATAACATCTATATATAACTATACTATATTTAATAGGTACACAGTATAAATAAACAAATAGTACATATTACATTCAAATAAGTCAAAAGAAAAACGCTTAACACATTTAGTATCCCCTCTAGTTCATTTCTTGATTCATCACAATGGAAAAGAAGGTTCAGTTCCCATTGCACTGTGGGCCACAGTATCCACAACAACTGAGACAAATATAGTTGACAAGCTTGATATATGATCTTATCCAAGAGTGTGATGTAGCGTGGGCTAAGGCTAGACAAACACATTTAAACTCTGACTGGCTACATTTTAGACAGCTTCGGAACAAATGTACAGTAGCGAATAGAAAGCCTAAGTCAGACTACTTTCTTGATAAAACAAAGTAAATCTGACAAATCTTAGGAAGTTGTGGAAGAATATTAAATTCCTAACCGGTACCAAAATATATACAGAGCTTCCCAGAGCTCCCATATCGACAGACTCTACTAAAATTACAGATAAAAAGTAAATGCTTAATAGTTTTAACAGTCACTTTTATTGCATTTCTCATTTAAGGTGAGAAAAAATTAGTGTCTGCTACATTTCTACGAATTCTCGATTATAGGGATGTGGTTTACCAGCATGCCCCCTCTTATTTTCTTTTTTCCTTGGATGCTTTGTACCACGGTACTCTGAGATTTATAACTGATTGTAAATTTTTAACCCATCACTGTGAATTATATGAAAGAGTTGCATGGCCTTCTTTGAGAATTCGGAGAAAAATGCATGGGCACTTGTTGATATATAAGGCAATTTTGGGTCATTTGCTAAATTATCTCCGTTGTTTTATACAACATACTTTGTTTAGAAATCATTCATTACGTTCTCAATCAAATTATAATCTCTGTGTGTCCTTTGTCAGAACTGAGTTTGGTAAAACCTCTTTTAAATATGCTGCTGCCTCAGATTGGAACCTTCTCCAAACGGAGATGAAGTTACAAAACTTGGTGTCTTATAATTATTTTAAGTCCTTACTATGTAATCTAGAGAGCAACTTAACGGTGTGTTATTGTTTTTAACTGGTTATATGTTGGTTTGCAATGTTTGTTGTAACTATGTTTTTTATTTGTATATGTATATGTATCTTGGCCAGGAAACTCCTGGAAAATATTTTAATCTCAGTGAGTCTTTTCCTGGTTAAATAAAGGAATCTATGTGCAATCTAAAAAAACAGCAACAGCTAAGAAGTGCTCTATTCTGAACCCTCATTTTATTTTTTAACTGATTGAAGTCTTCAGTTTCAGTTATCTAATGGAATAATTCAATCCAGTTCACGCCCCATTTAGGCGAAATTGATTTCAAGGTGAGTTTTTGGCTAATGTATTGGACACAGGTGATCAGAGACAGGTTAGAGCATGCCGATTCGTCTCCATGCTGGAAACAACTCACGCTGGAACTCGAAAAAAGGGAGCAGCGACACAATTCCCAATCTCGACCAATGGCAGAACAGGTGACGGAATACATTCTTGCATGCGTAAGTACGTGGCTGACCATGTGCTATTTTAGGAAAGAGAATGACTTATTAAAGCCATTCTGCCCCCCACTGTCACAAGCACTTCAAGTCTAACCGTGCTAACCGAGGCAGTCTAGACTCGGGGCGGTGTGCATGATAGTACATTTGTGAGCATGTGCGTGTTTGCATATGAATGAATGCCTGTGCATAACCCAGGCTCTAATTGGGCTGATGTGTCAGGTGTAGATTGGGTGAACTTGGGGAATCTGCTACAGAACTAAAATAGACCTGCATCCTCTGCAGCTACTACTGATGTAGCACTGTATGAGAATGAGTTCATTCACTGTCTCTCTCCAATTCTCCATGGTTCAGTGAACAAAGTAAGTTGACAGATGCTGCAGTCTGCAGAGCAGACTGTAAACTTACTGCAATGTCTTCACCGCATCCAGATATGCTGACCTTGTTTCACATTAAGGAAAGTGCTGACCTTCACTGAACCACCTAAGACTTGTCCCATTAATTAGTAATGCATACATTTGGTCTTAAAGGGAGACATGGGAGAAATGCTTAGAGGGCGTTTTATCCCACTACAAGGATAAGGACAAAAACAATCACACTGCAATTACTTTAAACACATTGCGATTCAAATCACAATTTGATAAACAGTTAACATTACATTTTGCTGTTTCCTGGATCAAAGCGAACCACAAAAAAACGGCATGAAGTAATTAAATAAGCAGTTCTTGCATTCAAAAGTGTGTGCGAAACAAACGGGTAAGCATTTGGAGCAATGCCCTATGCATTTGAGTCATGTTTTGCCCGCATTCTGCTGCCAATAGATAGAGTTACTCTTAAGCGAACCGCATCGTGTTCTCAGACCATCTCCTGAGATGAGTTAAGTTTGCTTTTAGAGGACCGTTTATTTGAGTGGACACATAAGCCAAAATGTTTTTGTATATCTCGGAGAATCCTGAACAAACCAAGTGCAAATGCAGCCACAAATACCCGGAGTATGTGTAGCAGGTCTAACATTTTTTTATGCATGTACTCCCACAGACCCTTCAGATAGGCTTATACCTTTTAACTCATACTAGATATCAGTAATAATGACCTTTTGTTAAATAAATACAATAAATACTGTAGGTGAAAACCGTGCTTCGGCTCCACTTGAGTGTGTTTGTCTATCACAAGATTTGACAGTTCTGGGGCAAGTCAGGAAAAAGCCTTCTCTGAGAAAAATCTTTTTTTTTTCCTCTGAAAAACTCTGAAAATCAGATAACATCAAGGATTAAAAATTATGAAATATCTTCTGTGAGCAAACCACACCATCACTTACATGTCCATGAAAAATTTAGCCTCAGTTTTAGATAGACAAACAGACAGATAGATAGACTGACTGAAAATAAGGATGCAATACATTGATCAAAAGTGAAAGTAAGGACTAAATGCTGTTCTTTTGCACTTTCTATTCAAAGAATCCTAAAAAAAAAAAAGTTTTACAAAAAAAAAATTTGAAATAGCAATGGTTTTCAACATTGGTCATCATAAAAATGTTTCTTATGCAACAAATCAGCATTAGAATGATTTCTGAAGGATTATGTGACACTGAAGACCGCAGTAATGATGCTTTGTCATCACAGGAATAAATTAGATTTTAAAAGAAAATACAGTTTAATAATCTAAAATATATGCGTTTTAGTTATTTTAATATATTTTAAAATTTATTAAATTAAAAAACTATTTCACACTATTACTGTATTACTGGATTTTTTATCAAATAAATGCAGCCTTGGTGAGCATAAGAGATGTCTTTCAAAAGCATTATTTAAGCAAACCGCATCTTGTTCTCATATCATCTCCTGAGTTGAGTTAAGTTTGCTTTTAAATGGCTGGTAGTTTGAGTGGTCACATGCAAGCCAAAATGTTTTTGTACCTCTCAGAGAATCCTGAACAAACCAAGTGCATAAGAGACTCCTTTCAAAAACATTAAAAAAAAAATCTTACCAGTAATGTACAGTTGTCACATTCTTTCTTTCAAAAGGAACAGAATGCGATTACTACTTTAATTTTCTGACAACCCTAATTTCACCCTATTATAGTCAATTTCTGTTGAACTGGTTTAACAAAGGAAAAAAGAAAAAAGAAAATCTTTCCAGTCAACCCCTGCTACACGTACACTCCAGCATGGGATTCATTGTAGTAGACTACAGACAAAACAGAACACCACTAATTTGTTTTGAAATATGCAGTGCACCGCAGACTATATTTTTATTTAATTAAATCCCAGTCTGTTGTAGTTTATAGTGCAAGGAAATATAAATTTTGATTGAATCAATAGTGTAGCTCTAACCACTACTCAAATAAACCTTGAAATAAACAAAGTAACTGCATTACTAACAGACTTCTGCTCAAGATTCTTCATGATCAAGCATCAATCCATGAGCTACAGACTGCAATCAGTGAACCACAAAGCTGTAAGGGCAGCGCTGAGTCTCTGCATCTATAAAATTAAAATTAATAACTGCATAGTTTATCTGGGATCCTTTTGTTTGCTGTAACCACCGGTAACCATGGCAACCGGGGAACGGGCCAGGCGGGTATAGAATGCAACACGGTGGGTGAGGTCAGAGGTCACGTGATACGACATGCCACTGAGGAAAAGAGCCGGATGGTTAGACAGAGAAAATGAGGGATGCTTTGAAAGAGAAAAATGAAAGATGGAGAAAGATAAATGATCGAATGGGGGGGGGGGGGGGTAGTCTGGAGTTCTTCCAACCACTGCTCTCTCACTCTCCATCTCTGCCCTGGAATAAATCCAAAACTTCTGTCATTCTGTGATAGCATCATCACTATTGACATTCGAGCTTGCAACAAACAGCATCTGATTTAGGAGAGATCTGATGACACATAAACATCATTTGGAAAGGGAACAGACCAGTCAGTCAAAGTCAATCTGTTTTGCCCAGGGATTTGAATAAATTAATATTCAACATAGCTACAAAGGCAACTTAATACCCTAAACATATATGTGCACAACCCTATGATAATATCACATAACATTCACAGGTGTTTGAATAATTTCTAGTCAGCTGTGACACAGAAAAGACACTCTGTGATTCATACGAAAATCACAAGCATGTGCTCATGATATCAGTGCGATACATCTGTGTTCCAGACGAAATGATCATCATATTTCAGAGTATAAACAGAGCTCTGAGTGGATACACCCACACTACATGCTTTGGACAGTCATATGAGCGGGTGTGAGGAAAATACATGCATTGCACATAAAACCCAACAACATGAGAGGCTTTCAAATTGGTATTTGTTCCCTTGTGAATGTCCTATGAAGGTCAAATGGCTTGTACTTTCTTGTATCTTCAGGAAAAGAGGGATAGGTGATTGATAAGCGAAGAGACAAGTGCGGTCAGAACTAGTAGAGAGGCATCAATCCCAGAGGAAGATGAATGTAAATAATTCAATCTCACAGATGCTTCGGGTTGAGATGACACTACCCACAAGGGTCAGCATCAAAGATAAAACTCTAATATTTTCACCCAAATTAAAAAGTGCTATATTTCCGGAACAGTATACACTGCATGATAACATAGCTAGTGACTTAATTATTGGGTTAGACCATTTGTGACCCTGGACCACAAAACCAGTCTTAAGTGTCAATTTAAAAGTTGTCCAAATGAAGTTCTTAGCAATGAATATTACTAATCAAATTAAGTTTTGATATTTATGTTAAGAAATTTACAAAATATCTTCATGGAACATGATCTCTACTTAATATCCTAGTGATTTTTGGCATAAAAGAAAAATTTATCATTTTGACCCAGACAATGTAATTTTGGCTACTGCTACAAATATACCCCAGCGATTTAAGACTGGGTTTGTGGTCCAGGGTCACATTGCAGAAAATCCCTAAAGCCATGCTATAGTGGAAAGCCTTCCAAGATAAGTGAATGAGAGGGTTTGAGGTTGGTAAGATTTTTCAAATATTTTTAAGAAGTCTCTCCTGCTCACCAAGGTTGCATTTATTTCATAAAATGTCAGTAAAAATAGTGAAATATTATTAGAATTTAAAATGACAGTTTTCTATTTTAATATATTTTAAAATGTAATTTATTTCTGTCATAACAAAACTGAATTTTCAGTAGTCTTTAGTGTCACATGATCCTTCAGAAATGTATAACAATGTAGCAATGTAAAAGTCTTTACTGTCACTTTTAATGCATCATTGCTGAATAAAAGTATTAATTAAAAAAAGCTGCATTGACCCCAAACGTTTGAATGTCACTGCATGATATTAATGTTTTGACATACAGTACTATATAAATCGCAAGAGCCATGTTTTTCTTTACTTGACAGTATATCTAGATTTGTCATATAAATGTCATGAAAAATTACAATCCTGCAATGCAAACAGTGGATTGATCCATTAGATCATTTTAGATTACTCTGAAATGAGTGGCTTTTAAAGTGGAAAAGCAGAGGTCATAACTCACTGTGAAATAACAAGGAAACCAGGACCTGGTTGATTTTATAGAGGGTACACATAAAACGCTTGTAACCCGGCAGTTACACTCAGCAGAAATGGAACAAATTACGGGAAACTGAAAACAATTTGCCCTAAAGTAAAAGGAAACAGAAATGACAAACAACAGACAAACCTCAGCCGAAAGGTCAAGAGCAGATTTCTCTCATTTTTCTCAGCATCCCCTCTTTTCTCTGTTAACCTCTCTATGCTTCCCTCTCTTTTTTCTTAACAACTCTCATATGATGAGTGCTACTGGACAATTAATAGAACTTCACACCAAACACCTACATTTATGCAATGGTTCATGTAAATGAAGCAGTTCAATTCAAAATGTGTGGCATTTTAAAGGAATAATTCACCAAAAAAGTATGTAATAATGCTCCAATTTATGTCATTCCAAATGTCATGTCTCTGAGACATATTTAAAAAATGTTTTTTTTTTTTGTTGTTTGTCCCAACATTGGAATTTAATGCAAACCATAACTGTTTACCAAAGCGTGCAGAAAAAGAGAAAGTCATACAGGTTTGGAACAATGATGATTTTAATTAAACACCTTCTAAATGCTGTTTTGTAACAAAATATTTAAACAGCCTAAATGCTGCCTAAGGTGTTTACATTTTGCTACATAGAATGCATTTACATAAATATAATTTATGTATGTTAACTAAGCCATAATAGTTATGTTAACTATGTTAATTATTAACTAAGGGTATGTCTCAATCAGCTTCCTAGTTCATTAGATATGTTTGAGACCACGACATGTCAAAGGTAATGAGAAAACAGAATGAGACATCAAACATTGTGTTTAAATTGTAGCTTGGCAAACTACAGTTTCAAAATAGCTTTCCAAACACTGCAGTGAAGACATTAGAATAGAAGATTTGCATTTCCTGAAGCAAATACCAGCATTCACAAGGTTGCAAAAGAATTGTGTTCGGTAAGCTTAGAATTTGGACTTTAGTTCTGTGAAAAATGAAAATGTCACATCAGTCACTTTGCTATTGTCATGACAATAAGTATGCATCTTGTTTTCTGCTGGGTGAATACAAGAATCAACAGCATTACATGTTTACGTATAGGGAGGGAAGGCATGACCAATCACAATTTAATGTGCATATATTATGATGACATCATCAGTATTGTTGAACGTTTTATCAATGTAAATCAGTAGGGAAAATATTGTAATCTTCAATTCATTAGAATATGAAAATAATAATACATTTATTATTTTGGAGTGTGTAAGTTATTCTGGCTTAATTGCACAAGTTTAACTCTGTTTTAGGATTTTTTTAATAATACACTCCCACCGACAAATTCTGAAAGCCATTGAATAAAATACAAAATAAAGAATCCAAATCAAGCAAACCTCAGCGTGCTTTTATGCATTTGTGAGAGTGCTTGACTCACCTGTTTCCAGTTGTCATATACTAAAATTGAGCTGTCCTCATCATCCACGGTCACTCGCCGCTGGTAACCCTCGTCTACAACACACAAAAACATTTATTTTAAAAACCGACACTCAAGCTTAAAACTAAATAACTGGTGTTCAATTAACATCTAATTTTATTCCTGCAGTTGAGCCGAAAATGGCAATTTCACGGGATCAAACGTATAATAATATATCTGTGGGACGAATACAAAAGAACTTTTGAAAGGTAAGTTCAAAATTGGACTCGAGACAGTTGCGTAACAATAATTTATCCAGTGCTGAATCGATGCACAAGGACACTCAACTCAGGTAAGAGAAGAAAAAAAAAACCTGTCTGTGTGTCTGATTGGCTCTTTATACCCTAGTAAATGACATGCTCTGTTTGTGCAGAAAGTGTCTGAGCAGAGCCAATACTCTGCTGGTTCTCTCCCACCTCATTAAGACACAAGATGATGAAAGACCTGAAATAAGATGGATGCCTTCACGGCACCCACTCTGCTTTTTCCAATCAAACCCTGAGAGCCTTACACTAGTGATCTTGGGTGTCTGTGAGGTGATAAGTGTGTTTCATCCAAAGCAAATCTAAATATAGTACTACAGTCCTTGGCATCCTGATACTTGATGCTGAGCATAAGAAGGGTGTATGAATATAATCTTTACCGGTTGCTTGGGTTTCAGAGTCTATAGAGAGTGATCTGTCTGACAGTCCAGCAAGGCAAAGTGCCAGAGAGGATTTGCCCACTCCGTTTTGGCCCAGTAGTACTATCCGAAGGGGTCCATGGTACTTTTGCTGCGGCGGTTTTGGTGAAGGAGAATCTTGGGTAGTGCTGATGCTGATTTGCGGAGTAGCAGACTCGTCAAGCCCCGGCGTCCAATCATAATCCTCAGACACAGCTTCCTCTCGCCTCAGCTGATGCTTGATTGGCAAGGGGGTGCTGCCCCTGCGAAGCGGGGGTGCAGCTGATAAAGTTAAGCCATAACCCTGTGAAAACCAAAGATGAGTAAAAACATACATCAGAGGCAAAGATATTCACTTGATAAATCTGAACATCAAGAACAATGGCAGCACTTATGATATCTAAATTAATAATGTATAGAAACAATCCATGTTCAAGGGGGGAGGATTGTAATCCTCTGGGACTTTAGGGTTGTGCACTCTATACAAAAGTGGGTCAAAACACTGAGTGCATCCATTCACATAAACAAGCATCACTTGCTTTAAAGGAGTGGCGTAAACATCCCAAAAGTCCAAAAAGACGAGGGACGTAATGAGTTTTCTCAGGCTCAAGGCTGTTGAGGGCTTCATCCATCTATCTCCATCAAGCAAAATCGCCAAGAGAGCTCTTAAACTGTTTACGGTGTTTGCTTACAAGGGCAACTGGCATCAATATTAATACGGCAATTAATATAGCCGCAGCACTGCAGGTGTGCTGGGGACCTAGTACGCCTGATCCGGTGTCAGACATGCAAGACACACATAGACTGCCAATTATACTAATTGAAAGGAGGTAATTAATTAATCATAGACTTTATTGTGGGACAGACAACCAGACATTAGGATGTAGTATGATGCTTAGGGTGAGGCCAGCTCTTAACAGTTACTTTTAAAAAAATCTGAATTTTAATCATGAATATTGAAGTAGTATGCAAATCATAAATACATAATAGGAGGACTTATTATTAAGTTACAGTGATTATAATGATCAGTATAGCTATTTTTGACTCTTTTTTATCATTACAAGGACACTAAACTATAATATTAGAAATAAACCTAGGATTGTCTCAGCACAGGAATATTTTCAAACACAATCACTCCTACAGAAACAAAGTCAACACAAAGGCTGCAGAAGAGAGGGTGTGTTCACACACACCGGCGAACATCCCAAACCTGTGAAGGACCCTACAACCCACACACACACACAAGGGAAAGCGATGATCTTACCTGGTCCGACATCGTTCTTCAGTTCATCTGCTCTCAGTGAGACACTCCGCCGTCCATGTCATGTCACTGAGCGTCAAACACTGCACAAGCGTCGGTGGGGATTGTTACATTACACTCGACTCATATGCCATCACATGGCTGTAGTCTGAAAAAAGAAACGCTCCCAATGTGACTCTAAAACCGCGCAAAAACGCTCCTTTTTCTCACGCTGACTTAATAGTACACATTTAATCGCTTCTCTGCGAACGGCTGCGCTGCGTGACTCACGTATTACTGTACACCTGTGAGTCCCTTTAAGTCTCTATAATAGTGGCTTTTCAGATGAGAGCGTGTAGCCCCGCCCCCGCACTGTAGACACGCCTCTTCATTCCAGTCGTTACCTGAATGCTCCCAGTCTCTCTGGATCCCTCTCTCAGTCTCAGATTAAGGTAACTCTTAAATGTTTTATATTATATTTATCGATATGTATCGCTATTTATAATAATTGTAATGCTGCTCTGGAAATTACATTTATTGGACCCCTGGATTGGGGTTGGGTATAGCCTAACCGATTGGATTATTTTTATACATTTTTGATTAACATGTTAATTTTAATATTTTATATATATATATATATATATATATATATATATATATATATGTATGTATTTTTTTTAAGATTAGCTAAAATATACTAGCATATACTAGCATATAGCCTACTAGGAGTGTATATGTTGCCGCCTCTTTTGTGACAGCAGCACCAGATAATTTACAAACAAGAGCCATTTGACTTCAGTGTCTAGTAGAGTAAAACCAAGTGCTGCAGGCTGTTCTCTCTCTATTTCTCTCTCTTTCCTACATATTGTGGACAAGTGTTCATAAGCGTTGTCCTTGATAAGCACTTTGTTTGAATCACAGCTCTCCACCTCTCTACCCTTCCCAGACAAATGAAGCGTATCCTTCAATATTTTTCTCCAGTAACCCTGACGTTTTCAAGCCCTACATGAATTATTGAGTGGTCATTAAGTTTTATTGCAGCCACATCAAGCATCATTTATGTCACAGGTGGACGTAAAAATGTTTCCTCACAGGCTTTTTAATAATTTCTGCGAAGACCAATTGATCTTCTGGTCTATCTCATTGATAGTTTAAATTAACTATATCATTAGGGCCAAAGAAGCGAAGAAGATTGAAAGCGGTCTGAATAGTCATCTGGTGGTCTCCCAGTCAAACACTCAATCGCCCCTATCAGCTCAAAAATGGACTTCTTTTCTGTCCATAACCCTTTGGTCTATACAAGAGAAAAAAAACTCTCCTTCTACCCGCATTCATAGCTGATTGAACATTGTGTTTCCAATATCCACCATACTCTGCCTACAAGTCTTCTCACTGAATTTGTCTCAGATGCTCAGACCAAGCCTTACAAGGCACGTTGAAGTAATTTTCATTAATGTGTAGTGATCATAAATCATACAATCTGCTGTGTCTTAGCAAGACTTTACATTGAAACAAAGCTTGATCATTGGCCTCATGCCCAAAGGGTACCTGAGCAGTTTGGGGATTGTGCCTTGTGGTCAAAGAAATTGAAACGTGATGCATATAATTGATAATAATGTGGCTTTTAGGGGTTGTTACATTGTTATGAATTGGCCTTAAATCATGCTTCTGTACAGTACAGATTCCCTCTGGCTTGCAGAGTATGATGGTGTCTCCATGTCCTCCCATCTGCCAAATTGGATTTTGATGAAAACTGTTCTCTTTCCACAAATGTTGTCCAATTCTCTCCAAATTTGTCTCAGAGCCTCTTCATACCACACCGGACATCACATTTAATTTTTGTGTTCAGAATGGTCTGGCTGTTGCAGCAACAGATTTTTTTTTTTCATTTAAGAATCAGCCAGTTGACCAGTTGTTTAAGGGATGTTTATTATTACAGTAATTTACACCTTTCTTATTTTGTGCTGAAATAATCTGCAATTACTTTGTAAATACATATGTAATGTTATATGTCAGTAAAGATTATTAAATACATGTATATATAATCATGATAAAAATCATGATAAATACATGATAAATACATGTATAAAAATCATGATGCAAATAAGCCTGCTGTTCTACCATTCTTGGAGAGCAGAAGATCGTAGGTACATGTGACAGATTGCGTGTCACATTGCCAGCTCAGTGCAGCTCCACAGCAGTCTTCCAATCACACAGAGCAAGACTGCCTCAGTCCGTGGTGGTCTGGGCCATCGAATGATGACAAAGAGGGTCGAAAGGGACAAGTGGAGCACGCTGAGCTCATGTCGCAGATGAGCTTGTTAATCTGCAGTGTTAATTGCATCTCATCAGACCTCGTCGGCTCTGTGTGTGTCTGAAAGGAGTTTGATGTGAGCGTTGACAACTCTAATTATTCAGTAAACCCCCAAAATATGACTGTTATAATTACAGTACATAACGAGTGAGTTTAAGTGGGTACGTTTTGCGAGCTTGGTGAATGGGTGATGCTGTCAGTGTAATTGTGAGACAGCTCACCCCCATTCTCATCATTGTTCTCGTCTGCCTGTCTGCACTTTAACGGCGACCCATTTGAACCACTGTTAGCTGTTAGATCTGAGGGGACGTTGCATCAGATTAGCAAAAAAATCTTTTTTTATTATTATTTACTTAATAATTTTAAGGCAATGGGTTTCCTATATAAAACATACAATGGTATCACCCTATTATTATTATTATTATTATTTATTTATTTTTTGGACATGACATAATGGTAATACCATAGTTTTGGAACTCTTTACAAAAAAAGTACTGTGATGGTACCATGGTGCAATGATGGTATTAGATGATAATACTATGGTAGTTTGAAATATACTAGCATGGTACTGAAATTTGCGTACTATGGTACTTTATTGTATTTCTAAGAATACCATGGTAACATGCTCAAAATACTTTTGTGATTTTATAATATAAATCATGTTAATACCATAGATTTTGGACATTTATCATGCTAATACCAGTATCATTTTAGTATCTATATACTATTATAGTATTTATTAATATTTAGATTTTTCTATATTTTTAAAGGTTTTGTTCATTTTATGTGCTTTTTTCATTTTTATTAGTTTATATATTTTGCAATACTGTATATCTATTTAGTTTTAATTTATTTTTATTACAATAAAAATGGTTTTGGCTTCAGTTAATAGTAACAGCACTAGCTAATATATGGTTTTGGGACATATACCATGCTAATGGTTTTGGTTTATCAGATTACAATGGAATTAGCATCTATCTCCATCTCTGCCTGTGCATTTTTGTAAACGAAATACTTATATGCTGTATTCCTTTCTTTTATCCCTCCTCTCAGTTCAGATCAGGCAAAAGAGATGAACTGATTAGGAGGGAGGAGCATGGGGAATGGAAATTCAAGGAGAAAAATTGCCGGATCAATTCAGATCCACCTTTTATTACACTGGCTACAATATTAGCAGAGAATGAAAAAAATCTTGTGAAGTAGGATGACTCATCCGCAGGTGACACAGTTCTGAGAGCTGCTGAGTTCTCTCAGCTATGCCTCTGTCATTAATGGGAAATATTTATATACTTTTCCCATTTCCGAAATCACAGTGCATTGCATTTCACATAATGCTGACAAATGACTGTCAAAAAACTCATTACAGCACATATCGATGATTCATAACACCAATGATCAGCAAGCAAGACTCAAACACCCTACATTTAGAATTATAGACGATCTATCTGATATACAGTACCAGCCCACACAAATCTAATCTATTACTCACCGTACAAGCGATCAGAAACAAGTTAATTAAAAATGAACATATGTCGTCGAGAACACGCTAATGTGTGCAAGCGTGACCGAGTTGGTGATAAAAATCTGCCGTGATACGTTTTTAGTGTGAGCGAGAGATTTTGAGAGAGGGGAAGAGAGCAGCTGGCATGCTGGAACATTGTAAAATGTGATGCTGAGCCATAAATGCAGAGGTCCATGGTCTTATGTTTCTGTTCCTCTCTGTAGTGTTACTAAGCAACTCACAATCTCAGCCAGCATGAGAGGGATGAGGATGCTCTGGCAGAAAATACCTGTCATTGTGTGTGTGGCGTGTGTACTTTGTGCCTGTGTGTGGGTGTGCTTTGCTGTGAAGCAGGTATGTGCTGTACCTTACCATGTCGATCTGAGTGCGCATGTTCTCATTGTGGGTGCGTTGCTGCTAGTATGTGCTGAGGAACGTGTTGAGACCCAGGCTGTGAGTGGGGCTGTGTGGGAGCGTGTTTTGGCACTATGTGCTGTAGGAAGGTAGCAGCTCTCCAGTGTTGGTGCATGATGGGTAGCAGCCCTCTCAGTTGCCTCAGGGCTGGCTTAGATAGCAGGAAGTAGAGTGGCGGGTTCCAGCAAGGTGCCAGACAAATCAGAAGAATGGCAGACAGCGAGGCCACCTCCCACAGCAGAGACACCTCCGTATTTGACGCCGGCGATGGGGCGGTGGAGCTGGAGGTGGGGCTTTCGGGTGAGCTGACGGAATTAAGGGACGGCGATAAAACATTGACAAACTCTAGCACGTAATAAGGCAGCCAGCTGATGGCGAACACCAGCGTGGAGCCGATGAGAAGAGCTGTGGCTTTTTTATTGCGGTGGTCCGCGGTTAGTGTGCCCCGGCAGCGGTACAGGTGTGTGATGATGAGCCCGCAATGCAGGGCGATGCAGAGTAGAGGAGCCACGTAATACACCAGAAATGCAGGAACGAGGAAGCCCAGCCAGTAACCGCGGCCCACTGACCACGTGCAGCCACTGTCAAATTGGATGTACGTGACTTTAGGTAGGGCCATGGCAATGGAAACCAGCCAGATAACAGCAACAGTGCCAGCTCTGTGAGCCAAATAGAGAGACAGATACAGAAAATTCAATATATTTATGCCTCTTTATATCCCTGATGGCATTACCATAATACTTTGATATAGCGGTATTGTGTGTTACACAATGTACTGCTATGGTATTTTGAATGTGTAAACACCTTGGTAGTCATGATAAATATACATGCAGTTTTTTTGGATGTTAACATAAACACCGCCTTATTTCTTCTCTTATTTTCAGTTCAAAGTACCATAGTACCATCTAATTATACGGTCAGTGTATGGTACTGTATGGTAACAGCCACAGCATTTTTGTATTGATATACCACAGGGTTTAATGGTATTCCAAGGCAATTTGTAATATTACCATAATAAAATCATCAAAGTCATGGTAATAAACTTTGTAAATGAGTGTAACTTTTAGAAAAATTCTATTATTTTGACACTGCACCTTAATAACACACTTAAAAAATATGGAAATTACTGTAATCCTCTTCAAAAAGTACTGTGATTTAAATAAATATGATTTTCATCTCATATTGATTCGCATTGAGAGAAGTATCGTTTTACTCAGTGTCAGCGTTTCCTGGATCGTTTTTCAGCGGAAGCGCGCCCTTCAGCTTTTCTTACACAGCGGCTGCAAAAATAAGATAGGATAGTATTTAAAAAAATAAGTAATATTTACCCGAGTTTGCATCTTGAATTGAAAGCGATAAGGAATTAAAAAGTTCTTATACTGCGAAATCGGTATAAGTCTATAAAAGCACATTTATACTGTGTTGCGCGCGAGCTGTTCGACTTTCTTGAACATATTCCAACCTAAGCATTCTGATTCGTGAACACATGACTCTTATGAGTCGATAAATTTAGTGAATCAAAAACAGTCACAACCAAATGACGGTCCTTATAATGAATCATTCAAAAAGTTATCATTTGAATCAGTGTGATGGATCCTTCACTGAAAATCTCACTGAACCAATCACAGCTTTGTTTCCTAAAAGCAGTTAGATCGCAGAAACCATTAGCACCAGTGGTCTCTGTTATACTTATGTTTGCGATGCTTTTGGGAAATACAGCCCAGAGTGGTTAGTGAGTCAACATCAAGTTATATATTTTTTGCAATGATTGAATATTATATTTATATAATATAATATAAATATAACTTTTTCCCCTTTTTTTACAACTATTTTTTTCTTTAGCTCCTTCAGATACTCACACCTGCGCAGGGGTGGCGGGGGATCGTGTCGAGAGAGCCACTATTCGATAACGCAGCACAGAGAGGGCAGCCAGGCTGAAGATGTCCACTCCAGCAGTCAGGGAGGTCATGAAGCTCAACAACACACAAACGCCTCCTCCCAGCTGCCAGTTCTGAGAGCTAGCGCTTAGTAGCACACAGGGCAGGGTGAGTAGAGCACACAGATCAGCAAAACTCAGGTTTAACAGGAGGACCGAGCTGGGCTTTGAACGACGCCGTGGGTTACGCATCAACACCAACCACATGAGCAGGTGACCTCCGACCCCTACCAGCAGGGAGAGGACGCTGACCAGAGGCAGCACCAGAGAAAAGGAGATGGTGGTGTTGGTGGAGACCGTGTTGAAGAGTAGGTTTACAATGGCAGGCATGATGGATTGTGTAGAAATCAGCCAATCTCTGGGATAGTAAAGAAAAGAATAGAAAGATGGAGATAAATAGATAAAGCAATAGCTTTTATGCAGTACAGACTTGATTAATAAGCCACACGCTGGCATAAACACAAATGAAAAAAAGAAATACAAATCAGCCAATGTTACTCACATATCGCACATCTCAGTAAAAATAAATGAGGAAAACTTTGCAATAATACACTTTGAAATTGCCTTAAATTACACTTAACAACAATAATCCATCCCACAGAATTTTGGAAGCAATGGGAAGACATGATAACCAGCCCAATAAAATGCGCAAACCAGCAAAATACACCCATTAAATATGTGATATACATCCTAGCACGGACATTTGCAATTACACTGACCAATTACTCACAGAGGCAGTGACAGGAACACATTGCAAGCACAATTTAAAGCCCATGTTTCAGCTTCCCCAACAGAACATCCATACGGCTATTAAACCTTGATGAACCTATAAAGTTCATTGAGAACCTAGTTCTGCATAGAGCGAAAAAAAAATCGTTCTATCCTTCAGCAGTGATAAAGATCAGCTAAAATAAAATAAAAACTGTATTTCATATCCTGACAGTGGAATATTAATCTTATAATAAATACTTATCCAATTCCAACTCCACTGCAATTCTTTAGAAATATAAGTGAAATTCTGTTAATGAAATTTAAATTTGATGTAACATTTAGTATGATAGACAGATACATATGTAAACAGACAGACAGGCAGATGATAGATAGATAGATAGATAGATAGATAGATAGATAGATAGATAGATAGATAGATAGATAGATAGATAGATAGATAGATAGATAGATAGATAGATAGATAGATAGATAGATAGATAGATCTCAATTTAATTGTCCAAAGTACTTGTCAAACAGTCAAAAAACAAGGTACAGCACAGAAGCACATATGAAAAGGGCTGACAAAGGACAGGAGAAGAGAGTAGACACACACAGCACTGAAAACTGGAAAGAAAGAGTAAGTTACTTGATCAGGCATCAGTCTGGCAGTCTGTGGGCTCACTTCTGCTCATCTGCTCTGAGGCACAGCATCCCCTAATGCAGCCACCCCCTTGACACACACACAGTCCATCCCTCCACACACACACACACACACACACACACACACACACACACACACGAGAGAACAAAAAAGGGGGACACACCTGATCCACATCTGACTCACTTTATTTATCTTCACACACAAACACACCTGAAATTATATTCTTCCTCAATAGGATATAACAACATTCATGTGCTGTTAAGGAGAATTTCAACGGAAAGAAAGCAATAATGAAGCAGCGTTGAAAGGGCAGGGAGAGTGAAACAGGGAGCTAATTTACATCTATAAATACTTCATGATGCTCCTCGGCCTAACACCAAAAACACCACACACACAAACACAAAAAAATGAAGAATATATGAACGCACTCTCCTACACACTCTGACAGACTCATAATTATGAAGTGAAACTGAGAAAATGTGTGATAAGTTGAGAAAGTTTTGTGATTAGTTGGGAAAGTTTTAGGCACAAGATACATGAATTGTTTACCTCTTTCTTGTCTCATAAACTTAAATCAGCTTGTAAAAGCTGATTACTGTAGGAATCTTCCGGTGTTTACTGGTTTCTTGTGATTGCAGCCATCTGCCTGAGTTACTCACTTTTTTCACTGTTCAACTTGAACCACTTGAGTGTGTGTCAGAGTGTGTGAAAGTTACAAGAAATAATTTGTGATTAAGTTGCTTTTTGTATGTGTATTATGCACTTACACAACAGTACCACGGTGTTTGGCATGCTACTCTACTGTAACATGATAACAATAGTTAACATGTTTATATGTAACATACCATAGTAATGATAAAATACCTTGGTATATGTAACTGGTGGGTTTTTCTTTCTTATTCTGATTTGTCTGTCCATTTTAGTATTGATTTTTTTAATTAAGTTGTATTTTAGTTTAGGTAAAATTGTCTTATTTTAATGTTTGTAGAATTAGCATAACACTGAGGCCAAATGTAAACCCATTAACGAGGCAATAGTGGCACTATATAACTTCGCAATTGGCCATTATTCTTTTAGTCCTTTTAAAGTACATATAACCGAAAGACCTCAGTCAGTCCGTGTCGGCCACAACACCTCGAGCACTACCACACTGAGCACAGGTGCCCCACAAGGCTGTGTGCTCAGCCCGCTGCTCTTCACACTGCTGACCCAGGACTGCACTGCCAAGTTCAGCTCCAACCACATCATCGAGTTTGCTGATGGCACAACAGTGGTAGGTCTCATCAGCAACAACGATGAAACGGACTACAGAGAGGAAGTGGCACAGTTGGCTGAATGGTGTGGCACAAACAATCTGTCCCTCAATGTGGAGAAGACAAAGGAGGTTGTGATGGACTTCAGGAGAAACTCCGTTGACCACCCCCCACTGACCATCGACAGCTCGACTGTGAAGAGAGTCAGCAGCACTAAATTCCTGGGGGTGCACATCACAGAGGATCTCACCTGGACCACCAACACCATGTCACTCTCCAAAAAGGCACAACAGCGCCTACACTTTCTCCGCCGGCTGAAAAGAGCAAGTCTCCCTCCACCCATCCTCACCACATTCTACAGGGGCACCATTGAGAGTGTGCTGACCAGCTGCATCACTGTCTGGTACGGGAACTGCAGTGCTGCTGACCGCAAGACCCTCCAGCGGACAGTGAACACAGCTGCAAAGATCATCGGTGCCCTTCTCCCCACCATCCTGGACATTTTCCTTACACGATGCTCCAGCAAAACCAACAGCATGGTGAAGGACTCCACCCATCCCTCCCACAGTCTCTTCCAGCTCCTACCATCAGGAAGACGGTACTGGAGCATCAGAGCCCGCTCCGCCAGACTGCTCAACAGCTTTTTCCCCCAGGCTGTGAAAGCCCTGAACTCAAACCACCCCGCCCCCCCTCTGAAACCCTATGCAAACCCCTACCTCCTGAAACATGGACCACCCCCCACCCCAAACCTTACCACACCAAAGAGAAAACTGTATGGAACTTTTTTGTGCAATTTGAAGTGTGCTACACACAGGTGAGTGGGCCTGTACAATCCACCTGTAGTAACACACTCTCCTCTATGTGCACTAGACATTTTACACACACTGCTGCGTGTACACAATCCCACAAAAGACTCAGCAATATATGTATGTTTACATGCTCATGCACTACAAATCATCCTGCACTGTTCCCCAACCAGCTGCTTGACTCAAAATGTTTCTCTTTGCACATGTACAGTATTTATGTGAAGCATTTGTATAGTTTGTATTTTTTATCCTTTTTTTTTTTTTTGTATAGGGTAAATATTTATATATAGTATACTTATAGTTCAAATCTGTCACTAGGTTAATTATGTATAGGTTTTATAGTGTTTTTTACTTCATTGTTGTATGTCTGTATTTATGTAGCACCGTGGTCCTGCGAGGCACGACATTTCGTTCCACTGTATGTCCCCACATGTAGCGGAATGACAATAAAGCTCAACTTGACTTGACTTGATATGAACTTGCTTACCACCACAGTACTTTTTAGTAAAGAATGGCAGCCAGAACGAGTGTGTTGTGTAATACTTTAATGAATGTAATTAACAGATAATAAATGCATATATTTGGTCCACACACAGCCCTTTGTTCCCTAAGTGAGTCCCATCGTTTATGCAACTGCCTTTAACGTCATGTCACTTCATTTACAGCTTCCCCCACTGCTGGTGTGAGTGGGTGTGTGTGTGTGTGTGTTAGAGAGGCCATTGATGAAATGATTTATGTATATTCTTACAATCCCCTGTGATTTTTACATAATTGTGTGAACCTGTGTGTGTTTTGTTAATGTATGTAAGACATAAACATGTAATGACTTATAAGTGTCGCTCTTACACTTTAAACATAAGACAAATTGGAGCATGTCATACACAGATGTTGTGCATTTAGTTTGGAAATGTATTGTTGGGAGTTGTTTTCCTTACAAACATGGTCTGTTTAGTATGTTACACTGCCATTTTCATGCAGCACCCAGATAATAGAGCATCAGTCTTTAAACAATTTATCTGGCCTGATATTTTCTCTGTTCTTAGGACAAATTAATAACAACACAACAATACAGTATGCAATCTTAAGTCTTTTCATATATATAAAAAAAGCTACTTAAAGTTCTGATGTCGGCCAATTAGAAATAAAATTAAAAATTAGATCTCAATTATTTCTCTGAGACAGTATTGACACTTGCATGAGTTCCTGCTACACAGGATTTTTCATGAGAAAAAAAATATCCTTGAAATCTCATGTGCTTCAGAGATCTAAACAATATCTCAGACTGTGCTTGGATACATTTCCAAAGTCTGATTTTTAAATATGACAAATATCACAACAAATTATTTGAAGCGCTGTATTGGCTATAGCTTTATACCAATTGTCTAATTTGCTTGTTTTTCTAAGGAATTTTAGACAAAACAAGACAAAAAGTTGATAAAGTGAGAACTGTATTGAGTCACCTGATCATGAAGAGCAATAAAAGTGTCATTTTCTTTTCAAATAATTCTTGAAATATCTATACTAAATTTCAAGATAGTGACCTATTGGTTGTACATTATCCAGTTCAATACACATCTATAAATAAATGCACATGAAATAGTCATCTCAGTTGAAATTATTTGAGGTCATTGAGTGAGAAACATTAACAAGAACATTGTATTACAATGGTTGCCAGGGACAGTGGTCTTATGTAAAGTTTGGAGCTCATTATATATAAAATATTTGAGAATGCAACAACTGACCAATCAGAATCAAATATTCCAAAAAGAATAAAATATTCATACCTTCTCATAATTGCCACTAATAGCGATTTCTAACTTTTAAAAGATGTAATTTAGTCGAATAAAAAGCCTCATGAAGTGATAGTGGAATAAATAGACTATTCTCTTCAGAGAGAGATTCTCAGACACATTTAAGCAGCAGTCACAGACAATAAATTCCTTAATCTTTGCTTGAAAGTTATTCTTCCATAGCAAGGAGATGTTTGCTTGGCTTTGGACCTCTACTGCCCTCCTGTGTCATTAAAAGGCAATAAGAGACACTTTATGAGAAACAAAACAATTATTCAACTGCTAGTAATTAATCCATATACTGTGGTAATATTTTTATTGAATTCACTTCCAAAGTAATGGCTATGTCTATCCATGAAGATGATTTTAATCGGGTTCCCTGTTTCAAATATGGACCAAAACGCACCGTGGTTTTACTATGTACCGTACTATGTTGATGCCACGTTAATATTTCATAATATTGTATTTTCATCAAGCATATTCACTGATTTATAAAAACAGCAGCAGATGTAATATTCAGTTTTTATTCATTCAATCACATTTAGTAGAAAATAAAGCTCATTTAGGGCCGGCAAACTCTTAAACATTTATCCAGTTGCATAAACAATGCCTGATTAAGACAACAGTAATACTGCTAATGATATTGATCGAGTAGACAGAAAATGAGAAGAATAAGTTAGTCGCACATTACAAAACTTCACGTGGATAATGTCGGACATGGGGGAGGGGGTGACATCCACTAAACCAAATGACAATTCAAGCGATGATTAGTGCAAATATTGGTTCTGTTTATATATTATACATTACAAAATATCATTCTATGGTTTTAAAGATAAATAGCAAAAAGTTCCTTTATGTCAAAGATTGTCAAAAGACTCAGAGGGAGAGAGAAGGAGAGAGAGTGAAATAAAGGAATCGTAAGTTAAGTGCAGAATGATAAGGATGCTGGTTACGTAAAGCAGGAGGGGAAGCAAAACAATTCACATGAGTAAGCAAGAATATGCTGAATGTGTGTGTGTTTAAAATGCCTATGAAATTGTCTGAGAGCCGAAAGCAAGAGTTTTTATGAATTCATCAAGGTGCAAATTCATCTGCTGATCATATCTCTCCCTCTCTCTCCTCTCTACATCACAATGACCCTCTGTTTTCACAGAGCTTTGGCTCAAATGGTTGTCATGATGCTTCAGCGTTGCTTGGCTCCGAACTCTGATGACCTGCAGAGATAAACAGAGGAATAGAAAGAAGTGAATGATGGCCTACTTACGTTACCCGTTTACTAATCTGACTTTGTTAAAGGTCAACTCAGAGCCATCTGTCTGTGGACACACAAACACGGACAGGTGCACACTCGCACGCTCACAATATATTCACATGTAATACTGGAAAGATTTCCTCTAATTACTGGAGCGATTTCCAGTCAGACCATCCAATAAAACTGCTGGACCCTTCCAAGAAGCATATACACACACAAAACAGCACAGTACCGGGGAAATCCAAGGACTTATTTCGTTTCGGAGGGAGTCTAGGTTTTTTCACAGGGGGTTTGCGATCTGAGGATCTCTCCAGATCACAGCGAGCATCCTGCTCCATTCCTAGGGGGTAAATACAGGGGGCACACAGAGGGAGGGATGGAATCACACAAGTAACGAGGAGTTGATGAAGGCATGCTAAAGCAGACCCTCCTCGCATGCTCAAAAGGGATTCGAAGTTTGTACCTGTGTCACATGAGTTTGCTTTCCTGTTTCGATGTGGTTTCATGGGACCTCCAGGGCTGCTTTTGACTTCATCGCCTGAGCCAAAATAAACATCATATATTCTCTATAAAACATTTTTTTAAGTTGGAAGTCATATTTTACTAGATGTGTAACTGCAACATAAGTGTGCATTTGCAGAATTAATAAATATGTTCAAAAATACAAAATACATTTTACAGAATGCATTATTAGAGCTGTACTTAAAGTCCTTAAACTATTCATTTACAATCCATACACTTAATATTATAATCAATACACATAAGTGAAACATAAGTGTGCACTTGCAAAATTAATAAATATGTACAAAAAATGATATACATCATCTGAAAGCTGACTAAATAAGCTTCCCATTGATGTATGGTTTGTTTGGATAGGACAATATTTGTCCGAGATACAATTTGAATCTGAGGGTGCAAAAAAATCAGGTTCGATTTTTTGCGTTTTTGCATCCGTGGCATGCATTTTAATAGGAAAGGATGGGGAATAGGAAAAAACAACAACAACAAAAAACGCATGCGAAAATTTCACACTCAGTGTGCAATGACCTTTAATCTCAGAAATGCTATATAAGTATTTTTCAGATAACATATTACTATTATTTTCAAAAAAGTGGTATAAAGTGTTATTCTCAGATACATATATATATATATATAGGTATATGTATATAAAATTACAATGTAGAAGCTTATTTTTAATCTCAGATACACTGTTAACTTAAAATAATATATTAAAAGTGACTGTAAAAGTTTACATTTTAGAAACATTCTTATACATAAAAATATTACTACTATTACTACTAATAATATACTGTCTTTATGTTATCACATTTATTTTTTCACCAAGTATTTAAGATTACACACTTACAAAGAATATATGACTATTAAACTGCTTTAGAAAGGCTTCAGAAACAAGCTTTATGAAACAATAAATGCAACTACCAGTAAGACATTATAACAACTTTTGTCTGAATTACCTTGAAGCAAAGCAGAATCTACTGAAGCAGAATGAAACACAGGCTTAGCTGCGGTGGGCAGAGCAGCTGCTGACTGATTCTCATTGGCCACGTCTTGTGGTGAGGAGCCAATGGGAGACGTGTGAGGTGAATAATAACATGGCTGAAAAGAATGATATAATCAACAGCTGTTTTAATGATACATATTTGCTACGAGAATAAAGACATGCTTTCACTCACATTCACTGACATTTTAAGTCAAAGACACAAAGATACCTTTTCAGGGATGGGTGGGGACTCTCCTTCTGGTTTTTGGTCTTCTCCACATCTCCTGTCCTCTTTTTCCTCATCCTTCTCCCTCAGTTCTCCAGAATCTTCAGTAGATTTATCTGGGGACAGCAAATAACCATTTAGAAAGTTATATGTGTAAAATGCTTATTAAAACTAGTTAACAGGAATGAAAAAGTTACTAAAATGAACACAGATGCCAGCTAATGATAGAATATGCATTACCAGAGCTCTCCTCCAGGTGACATTGTCGTGTCTTAGCTAAGCTTGGTTTGGTATTCTGAGGCGGCGGCTCGGGTCTTTTTCTGGTTTCCAGCAGCTGAGGGTCCATTATACTGTCTGCCTTTTTCTGGCTGTCTGACTGTGATTCCTGTCTTCCTGATTCTGACCGTCTGTCTATAGATGGCGTGTGCCCTTTAGCAACGATATCTGAATGCCGATCCATCTCATGCTCTCCGTACCCAGTCTCTTCTGATGAGCCGAACACCTCACTGTAATCAGGCGACTGCTGGGAACAGAGAGACAGAATGGGAGAGACTGTGGTAAACATGTCATTATGCTCATTAAATTTACATTCCATTTGTTTTCAAATTGATCAAAAACAAGTGATGATAACATTATATTACTTATTAATGAACACAATTCCTTCCCATGTTTGTTCTCAACATTACCTGCACCATTTTGCGAATGAGTAAATAAATATTACATAGTTTGTGTGCCAGAGTTGGCCTAAATTCAATTTAAGAATTGGCTCTGCTTCAACTCGTGATGTAGAACCTGAACTGGCATGGAATCTCAACACAGAATGTTGAATTGAAATTAGAACGACAAGAAGAGGAATTCACTGGATTGAAATCGAAAAGAATATAACAGTCACACAAAAGTTTCTTGACTAGTCAGAAATTATACATAATTTTTTACTACGCGTGCCTTTAACCTGGTATAACCCTCCCCCTAAAATTAGACATTTTGTTTTTTAATAATTTAACATTGTTAAAACAACCACAGCCGTGAAAACAGATTTTCATTTTTCCATATAGAACCACAATATGTCTCACAGTGATTTCAGATAACATTATTAAAATATTTGCATTAAAATTGGGATAATTTATAGGATTCTTAAAAACAAAGTCCATGAAATTAAATACAATTTTATATATATATATATTAATATAATAGCATATGCTGTGTATAAATTACATTTGCATTTAATATAATCTAATATTTCATGAAATGGCCAGAGGAATTTATTTCAATGTAATTTAATTTAAATTCTACTTCCTTAAATTCAAATTTGAATTACAGTTTTGGATATTGTTTGCAATCATAATTCAAATTCAACTGAATTTCAAGAACTGAACTGGAATCTAAATTATGTAATGTGATGAACTTTACCTGTCTCTGTGAAAAGCAGGAGGGGCTTAGTCCCATCATTCCCGGCAGGGGTATACCATGAACGGGCCGTCTTGACAGCTGAGGGGTCCTCTGAACACCCGGCCCTACCAGCCTCCCATTGGTGCCCTCAGTGCCTATGTCTAACCTCTCACGATCCTTTGGATGTTGAATCAACGAGTACACATTCTCAGTGGCAACACTGAGAGAGCAACAGATAAAAGGAAAATAAGATTAAGAGATTGATTTATGTTGTCTGATTTATTGATGTAACACTTTTATTCAGCAAAGACACATTAAACTGATCAAAAGTGACAGTAAAGACCTTTATAATATTACAAAAGATTTCCAATTCACATAAATGCTGTTCTTTTGAAATTTCTATTCATCAAAGAATCCTGAAAAAATTCATTTTACAAAAATATTAAGCAGCACAACTGTTTTTAACATTGATAATAATAATAATAATAAATGATTCTGTAGCATTAAATCAGAATTTACGAATAATTTAGTTATTTTAAAACGCAATAAAATAAAAATGTGTAGTGTACTATAAATATTGTACTATATATGTTTATAAATTAAAATATGAGTGACTCACTTAGTGCGACATTCCTCCCCACAGGCCACGCCCCTTCCTGTAGGTTCTGACTCCTGATATGATACGGTAGAGTTGCGGTTCTTCCTGAATCCGGAAAAGATTGACAGCACACCGCGTCTTTTCTTCCTCCTCAGAGCCTGAGCGTGATGGTGGGATGACAGCTGACTGCAGGACAGAAAGTCAGGGTGTCAGAGATAAGATAACGTCCACATTTTTAGCATGCCCACATGCCTTCAACCTTTAAAAAGTGAGCAAATGTGACATCTTCATTGTTAGACTTCATTACTACACAGAAGTGTTCAGTACTGAAGCACCTGTCTGGTAAAACTCTCTTGGTGTAGAAGTCAGGCAGTCCATCATCCAATAGAGATACTCCACCATTCTCCGAGCAGTGCTACAGGACGACAAGAGAAATAATGATGATGATGATGTGTGCTTTTGAGGACTGAGACTGGAGTAGATCATCTCTCTAAATTTGTGTTAGTGGATGATGCTGTCTCTCGCCATCTGGGATTTGTTCTTCTGTATTATGTCAATGCAATAATTTGATCAACAGACATTATAAAGACATGGCTTGCAGGCACTTAGGCTGATCGGAAGTGATTGAAAAGGAGAGAGCCTTTCATGTTTGATGCTTTAATTCCTGAGACCCTGCAGAAAACATCTGGGCCTGCGTTCAGACAGATTTCTGAGAACAATCAAGCTAACAAGAGAACGTGATTAAAATCAAATTTTGATGATTAAATCAGTGCAATTTTTACTTAATTTACAACAAATCACGTTTAATTGCTGAATTCCCAAAGAAATATCACACTACCATCAATCCTGAAGTCGCTGGGAAAACACAGTGACTGCCCACTCTCATAAAAATCATAATTCAGCTTATATATTTGCACGTTTTTGAATATACTGCATAGATTGGAATATTTTGTAATAAACTTCCAATATATGGTATTGTACACTTACAGTTAGATATAGATATAATTATAAAATAGTGCTGCATGAAATATATTACTGATTCGATTCTGGGGAGGATGAAGAGAAATAAATTCGGCTACTTTTTAAAAAAGAAAACATGATTAAAAGTTTGTGAGTGTGTTTTTTTCTCTCTTTATGAGTCCAGAACTGCTTCGTTCACAAGTCACATGAATAATAGAAGCTACAAGTAGACTGCTGGGGATACAAGCGATTCAACGAAAACATGATAAGGGAGTCGCAAATCTAAATACGTCTATTTCTGCAGCAGATTTAATAACAGGTAAAATAAGAGAATTCAGTTCAATGGGATTGTGTTTTCCCACAATACACCAAGGCCCCAGTATTAGACTCATTGCCAAGTGTATCTATCAAACTGAACTGAAGACAATATTAACATAAATATATGATGGATATGTGAGTAATAGAACAATTGAGGGCAATAACCCAATATGAGGCAAAGCCTGAAACAGCCGAAGTGTATTCGAAGTCATTTTGTGACTTGTGTTTACTTTTTAAATAATTTTACCTTATTTTAACACTAAAAATGACATATAAAGATATGTAAAAAATGAGTGTTGATAATGGTAATGGTTCTTACTGTCTCAAAGGGAGCGTGTGCAGTCCTGTGTCTTCGTGGTGGACGCGGTCGGACGTGGGTCACATGACGTAGAGGTGAACCCTGTGTGGGCAGGGTGGACAGACATTCCCATGATGCTGAGTGTGAAAGGGGAGCAGATGTCTGAGGAGTGGACACTAAAGGTGAAGAGTTGGGGTCATCACCTAGACCTGAAGGAGAGTGAATCACATCTAAATTATGTTATGTCATTTAATTAATTGAATCAATCACAAATGATCATATACACTATATCTCTTGAGGAATTATCAGGAAAATACATTATTGCGGCAGATAAAACCACTGTAAAATCAATATATTGTTTGATTTATTTATCTGTGCTATTTGTAAAGGAATAGTTCAGACAAAAAAAGAAAATCAGTAGACAATTTATACATCCTCAGGCCATCCAAAATGTAGATGAGTTTGTTTTTTCATCAGAATGGATGGAAAAAATTTGAATTGCATCACTTGCTCACCAACGGATCCTCAGTAGTGAATGGGTGCCGTCAGAATGAGAGTGCAAACAGCTGATAAAAACATCATAGTAATCCATAAGTAATATAACTAATCTATAAGCTGTGTGTTTGTAATAAACAAATCCATCATTAAGGTGTTTTTAACTTCAAACCATTGTTTCTGGCTAAAATATGATTCCTCTATCCTTTATATTACTTTTTCCAGTGAAAAACTGGTCTCATCTGAATCAGGTAAGAAATATGCACAGATCAAGCACCATTTACAAGCAAAAGCTATTCAAAACAGTTCTTAACAAATATGCTGGTAGATTTTGATGTGAAAAGACAACAGGGGATGGACTTTTTCACTGGAGGAAGCGACAGTTGTAAGTTAAAATGCCTTAATTATAGAATGTTTTTATCAGCTGTTTGAACTCATTCTCACGGCACCCAATTACTGTGGTGGATTCATCGGTGATCAAGTGATGTAATGACAAATTTCTTTTTTTGATGAAAAAACAAACATCTTAGATTGCCTGAGGTCGAGTAAATGTCCATTAAATTTACATTTTTGAGTGAACTATTCCATTAATTGTTTAATTGTCGCTGAGCACAATTAAGTGTATGCATTTTCTTTTACTTTTTATTTGATTTTTTTTTTAGCACGTGCTAAAATGACAGACCTAATAAATGTTAAATAAGTTTTATAAATGAAATTGAGCTAAAAATATGATATGAAGAATGCATGGCTTTAAACTGAAAAATTTATACACAGTATAAGTGTACATGACTTGAAAGCACTGAATGAGTGTTCAACTAAAAAATGAATGATAGTCCTGGTTTCATCCTACATAGCGTGCGTGTGTGACTCACTGAGTCTGTTGGACACGGGACGAATGCGTCTGGTCCTGGAGCTGCGTTTCTTAATGGCAATTGTGTCCTGTGTGCAGAACGACAGAAGTGAGTGAGAACATTGCGAACTGAGCAGATGAAAAGACCGCTGAGTTACAAGAGATGACAGATACTGTAAATACCACCAAACACACAAATGAGTCAGTTGTGAGTGATTCACGTAACACACTCACTATACTGATGCCAAAGTCATCCTCCACAACATCCAGTATGTCAGCGTGTCTGTGTGTGCGTCTGGCTGTTCCCCCGTCTTCCAGCCGTCTCATCTGTGAAACCTGCCGGAGCTGTGATGACGAACAGATGCGTGAGGAAGAGCGATGCTTGTGCACGTGTTCAGAATGAACAGACGAATGGAGAGAGAAATCTGTTTGTAGTACCAGGGTTTTGTGTGTGGCATATAGCTCCTGTAGGATCTGGTCCACTATGGAGTTAGTGAGATACGAGACCACAGATAGCTTCACCTCCCTAAAATTGAGAGAGATGGGAGACACAGAAAAAACTTGTTAGAGCATGTTAAAACCATGCTGGGAGTTGCAACTGTGAAAACAGTGGCTGCAGAAAAGTAGGTTTGTCTTTCCAATAAAGACTTCATGATTTTGATCGACAGATCATTTGTTTGGACAAAAATTTAGATACACCCATGATACAACCATGCAAGATGAATCAATATCAAGAATCTAAATCAAGGGGCCCTTGAAGAACTAAGCTGAAAATAATCAAATCAAATCAAATCCTGGCTTGCAGAACTTAATATTTAATAATATTTTAGATTAGTTGAAATTAGTTAACATGTAGTTGCAAAGTTACTTACAATTAGTAAAATGTTTAAAGTGGACTATTGAAAGTGAAATATAACCAAAAATAAAATAAAAAAGCCTTTGTGTTGTTTGTTACCTCATTCTGTATTTACATATAAATATGTAAATGTGTTTTTTTTCCATGATAGCAACCTTGAATGTAAATCAAGAGGTCTTTAAAGGAAAAATAATAATATAAAATAAAATACAGTTAAAATAAAATAAAGTTTAATATGGCTTCAGCATGTTGTTATCTTTTTTTACATTACGTATCTATATTCACAAATAGATGAATGTATTTTTTTCTATGATAGTGACTTTTTTTTATGATTTCACCATAAAATCGGTCCTGTTACACACATTTTAGTAACAGGCATTATCCAATCTCTTGAGTTTACATGAATATACCAAAAAGGCAAGCTCCACCACAGATTACACAAAGTGTGCAAAACAGTTTTGGAGATTTCTGTCATTACCCATTAAAATAGACAGCTGTTTTGAAAGCTGCTGCCTTGGGGGCATTATAAAGATTGCCGCCCGACTGAACCGACTTCAAAAAAGGACTTGGGTATAATTCTCAAAGTATTAATTTCAGAAACATCAACAACTCTACACCCTCCTCGCTTACTCCAGAGCTCTGTTGATGTCCTGAGCTGCTCTCTCCATCAGAGCGGTGCGGATGGACGAACGAGGGATGGACACGCGCTCAGAGATGGAGGAGAGGGGAGGAGAGAGACACTCCGCTGCAGCACAAGAAAGCGGACACAGCTCCCGGCACAGAGACACCATGGAGTCCACAATGACCTGCACAAATCCACCATCAATCACCCATCAGAACAAGAAAGATGGAAATCAGGCTGAAGGATGAGAGGGAGAGAAACAGCACCTGTAGTTCTTTATCAGCTGCTTTGGCAAGTTCTCCAGCCAGAGAGTCCAGCCTCTGTCTCACCGGACCGTCCACTGACAGCACGTGGGCCAGTTCACACAGCGAGGGGTACAGCTAGAGGACAGTGCAGACATAATTCACACACCAGTCATGATCTCTCACTCTCTCTCTCTCTGACCGCTATGAGGATTCTGTTGCATGAGAGTCATGCAGGTGATTTGTTTTTAACTTTTAATGTTCGCTCATAAAGCCTTATGTAGTAGACATTGAAAGCTTGAAATTGAAAACACATGAATCAATAACTGAGTCACTCGAATATCTGTATTTATGCCAGCACATAAATAACATCTGACTGAATATTACCATGAAGCCATCTGCACCGTATATAAAAAAAAAACCTATGTTAAGCAAATATCAACATATAATGTGATTACAGACAAAATCCACAGCACTAAAACCTACTAGCAATGGTGTAATATGATGTGTAGTATAGTAAAAAGTTTACACATACTTGATCTTAAAAACCTTTTGCTTTAAACGTTAAATGCTATAAATTTGTATATACATTTTGTTATAAATATAAATTTGTTCTGTAGTAACACTTTACAATGTAGTTGAATTTGTTAGCATTAGTTAACGCAATGAGCAATACTTTATACTGCATTTATTAAACTAACAGTGTTACTTTCTACTTATGCTAATACATTTGAACATTTCAGGTTAAATTATCATTAGGGAATGTATTATAAAAGTGAAATGTGAAATTTTATTAGACTTTATAATCACTGTTTTCTATTTAAAAAAGATTTTGAAATGTAATTTATTCCTGTGATGACAAAGCTGAATATTTAGTAGCCATTACTAAAGTCTTTAGTATCAAACAATCCTTCAGAAATCATTCTAATATGCTGACTCAAGAAACATTTCCTATTATTATCAATAGCGAAAACAATATCAAAAATAAATATTTTTGTGGCAACTGTGATACATTTTTTGTAGATTTGTTTTGATAAATTGAAAGCAGCATTTTTTAAAATCCTTTGTAACATTATGAATGTCTTGTCATTTTTTATCAATTTAATGCATCCTTTCTGAATAAAAGCATTAATTTCCTTCGAAAAAAAATAGTATATTTGTATTCATCTTTCATAGGTGTGATGACTGTACTGCTGTGTGGAAAATATTCATAATACAAAAATAAAGAAGAATGGTTGTGCAGACATTTGACAGCTAAATGACACACTCACAGCTCGAGAGTTCCTGGCCTCCTTGAGGACCTGTCTGGCAGCCTGTAGCTCTTCCCCTTCACCTGTTCCTCTCAACACACACACCTGCTGCTGCACGCGCACACACAGACGCTCCATCACCTGGGACAGCAGCAGGACAGAAAGAAGAGGCCGACAGAGAGAGAAAGGAACAGACAGAGACGGAAAGAAAGCAACAGAGAGAGAGAGAGAGGAGAGTTTGATCCAACAATACACAGTAAGATCAGTCAGAGTTCACATTAGCATGTGAAAGAGATGCTTCCTCACAAACACAAGTGTATAAACACACACGTGTCATTTTTTTTAAAGGCAACAACTTTGTCTTATACTAGTTTATTGGTTAGAGACCATTATAAGCAATCCATTCACAGTTTAACCATCCGAAAAATGTAAATATGAAGACTCTGTAAATGCAATTTAGAAAATGGGACTGCTAATAAATAGAATGAATCTCATCAGGTACACTTCCATTCAAAGTTTAGGGGTCTGTAAGATTTTTATCATGTTTTTGAAAAAGACAAAATTATGCTCACAAGGCATTTATTTGATCAAAAACACAGTTTAAACAGTAATACTGTGAAATAATATTGCAATTTATTTTAATATATATATATATTATTATTATCAATGTTGAAAACAGTTGTGCCATGGTACATTCTTTCAGGATTATTTTATAAAAAAAAAACAATTATTGAAATATAATTCCGTTTTGATTAATTTTATGTGTCCTTGCCAAATAAAAGTATTCATTTATTTTATCTTACTGACCCCAAACTTTTAAATGTACATTAGTTCAATTTCAACCAATGCCGCAAATTTAGCAGAGGACAACCTGTTTGTCCAAACAAACACAGATAGGGCAAGTGTACAAGAACACTTTTTAGATTATTTTAAATTTCCTAGTCGCACTGAAATAACACATTAGAACTTTAAAGAGCTAAATGAGAATTTAAATGGCATAATTATGCAATTCGGCTTTCACAAAAAGCCTCAGAGTGCAATTTGACCCTGAAATATGTCTATGACACTTCAGGGTTTTAGTTGAGTCCATTTTAATTCATAGATTACAGGAAATGCATAGAAATGGCCCTCGCAATTTAGCCACCAATTAAACTCAATTAATCTGAACCGGTAGAGCTAAAATAGAAATGACCCAAAACTCTGACCCAGAGACCCTCATCATCACCATAACCAACATGATCACATACTAGAAGTGTGAATCAGTGAGTCGGATTTGCAGTAGCAGTAGACAATGAAGCATGTGAATATGAGGTGGGGGTCAGGAAGCGGTCTTTACCTGTTCTGCGGTACTAGTGACCAGGCCCTGATGCAACCGAAGAGCCTGTTTCTGAGAGAAACGCTGAGTCTGGTTATTCCTTAATAAAGCCCGCTGGATCTGAGAGGAACACAGGAAAGACAGAGAGACAGAGCAAGGGAGAGAATACTCATTAATGACAAAGAAAAGAACACTGATGCTCAGATAAGCCATGCAGTCATGTGGAAATGATTGTAATTATACTGCAAATTAATGAAAGATAAATGTTTTGTCTGCCGTGTCCCTCTCTCAGCAATGACCTTGCAAAAGTTTCACATCTCTGGCCTCATTAAACATGTGCATAAACATTTCACTGCCTTGGGACTGTTAATCTCAAAACAACCGGACACACAGTCGGTGTTATGGACACATTAATGGCTATTTGGTGTTGATCCAAATTGATCAATTTAATTGATCCACCCGGCCACAGGGACTGAGAACTGCAGAACTCAAAGAAATGAAAGAAAATTAAATAAAAATGGCACTGTTTTGAAATGTCTGTTCTATGGAGATGGCAGAGTTAAAATGTATTTAAAAGATTTTTTTTTTTTTTTTTTTAAAAGGGTACTATTTAATATAATCAATGAAATTATATAAAAAGTAGGAGGATGGGAAACCCTCAACAGCACTATTTATTTGATGCATTATTTATTTATTTATGATTAATTACTGATTAGTATGTACACAATCTGGTTATATACACAAACCCACTCATATGCCAAATGTCGTGATATTCCTGGCAACTGTGTCTCTGTGTAGCATCACGAACAACCCCAGCATTACAAAGACGTGGCTGAAGTTTATGCCCTTATCATTTCTGTCTGACCTTAAAGGGACAGTTCGCCCAGAAATTAAAATTCTGTAATTAATTACTTACCCTCATATCATTCTAAACCCGTAAAACCATTCATCTTTGGAATGCAAATTAAGATGTTTTTGATTAAATCTGAGAGCTTTCTGACCCTGCATAGACAGCAACGCAACTACCACGTTCAATGCTCAAAAAGTTAGCAAGGACATTGTTAAAATAGTCCATGTGGCATCAGTGGTAATTTTATGAAGCTACGAGAATAATTTTTCTGTGCAAAGAAAACAAAAATAGTGACTTTATTCAATGATTTCTTCTCTTGGCGGTGAGTCTTGAGCTTGATCTATCATTATATGTGGAATAAAATAAAATACATAGCCTCTTCAAAATAAAAAAGCAGCATTCTTACCTTGGTTAGTGCCTGTTCGGTCCTTTCGGGGGCGCTACGGTACGCCTGTGTGACATCACTGAGTGGGATAGGCATGTACTGCAGAGTGAAGTTACTGAGGAGAGAGCAGAAGACCATCAAGAAGCAGGTTAAAAGTTTTTTTCCCAAACATCAACACGAGAAAGAAGAATGAGCTCCAGGAAGCTCGAAAGTGTTATACACTGTCTATTTGTGTCTCAGAAACAAGTTGTTTTTCTTGCTTTCATTCTTTTTAACTTTTAACAGAGTACCATGTTTCTCTCAACACTTTTCAAAGCGATCTGTACTGAGAACAACTTTCTTACAATGATTACAGTCCTCTGAATGCAAGCTCAAGTCTGAAAAAAAGTTTCTACATTAAATAATATTTGTGTAGATCTCCAGGGAAGAGAGGTGTTTCCAGAACAATGCTCTAATTGTGCTTCACAGGCAGGTCAGTGAGGTGATGAAAGACTGTGCAATCACAAACAGCTTCATGTAGGCATGGACTGAAGTTCTTATTTTTTCCCAGTAACAGCATGCTGTGAATAAGTTTTCAAAGAGATAAGTGAGTCAGTGCTCAGACGGGTGAGTGTGCATTGAGGAGTGTGCATGAAATGAATGTGTGTGTGTGTGTGTGTGTGTGTGTGTGTCATACTGTTCTAGGGCTCGAGCCACATCTTGGAAACCCGTAGCACTTGTGTTATTCCGATCCCATGTCACACTCCTACAAGAAAGAAACAAACCATGACAATTTTATATTACTAAACCACTATCCATTATTTACTGTTAATAAATGTACCAGATGGGAATCTGCATGAATTTTGTACATTTTCTGCACTGATGAATTCTGAATATAGTCAAATGAGCAAAAATAAATGAGTAAATGCATTAAAAAATGAACATAATTAATGCACAAATAAATATGTGAATAAATAAATACAAAAATAAATAAAAGTGAATGAACAGATAGATAGATAGATAGATAGATAGATAGATAGATAGATAGATAGATAGATAGATAGATAGATAGATAGATAGATAGATAGATAGATAGATAGATAGATAGATAGATAGATAGATAGATAGATAGATAGATATAGATAGATGCAAAATGTATGGGAGGAGATAATTTAAATGAATAATACAAGATGATTTACAGTATTAAGGTTTGCAGTTGGCAATATACTTTTATACTTAATATTTAACGCCCCCTCAAAAAAGTCCATTTTGAACCTGTGTTGTTAGTAGACTACCCACACCTAATTATCAACGGCTCTGCTCGTTTGTGACCCTACACTAATTTGGTACATTCCGCTGGTCATTATGGATATGATCTGGCTGTGTCTGTGTTCTTTCATTTGCACGTTTTCATTTTATCACCCGCAGCATTTTCCACTCAAATCAGTGCATTTATTAGTTTGCAGTCTAATGCTAATTTGCCATGTTTAGTAACTCTGGCCTCTAGACCTTGACCTATAAAGTTAATAGTTGGCTTCTTGGTTAACAGGTACTATATTGTGCATTTTATCACAGCTGGGATGCTGTATGGACCAATCAGCACCTTCAGCAATCCTTATTGTAATTCATATTATAGTAACCCTGAGTACCTGAGTGTGGTGTTGATCTGCAGAGCTTTACTGAGCATCCTTGCTCCTGTGTCATCGAGTCCATTGCCGCTCAAGTCCACCTTCTTCAAGCAGGCGTTGCTGCCGAGGGCGTTCACAAGCACCGTGCCCCTCGAACGCAGCCTGGAGTCAGCCAGAGACAAGCTCTGCAGGGCCTGTCAGGAAAGAGGAGCAGTGAGAGAAAGAGAGTGTGTGTTTGTGTGTGTGTGTGTGTGTGTGTGTGTGTGTGTGTGTGTGTGAGTTTGCAATGTCTGTGATCTGTAAAAACAGTGCTTAATAATTGATCAAGCAAGGCAATATCTGCAGTGAGAGGACTACGTGCCCTGAAGGAGAGAGATTAGAAAGAAAGGAGAGAGAGTAAAGGAAGGACGGATGAATCACTAGTACTGTAATACACACAGCAGACTGTTAAAAAGCTTTTGTACTCTGTGTGTGTGTGAGTCCTGAAAGTGTGTAAGGTGCGTACAGGAAACAAAGCGTTATGTCCATATGTGTGTGTGTGTGTGTGTGTGTGTGTGCTTGTGAAACACTCACACACTCTTCCTCTTGCACCAGATGCACTAGTTTCTGCAGAACCTCGTCGAGAACCCTGCAAGCACAGGAAATAGCAGGATTTACACACACACACACACACACACACACACAAACCTATAAACTCCATCAACTCCAAGATTAATGACACTTCACACACCTCCCTGTGTGCCTCCTCTGCCTCCCTGAGAGCCTCCTACTGTGTGCTCACATTGGGTTTGTGATTGCAGAAAGTTTCACAGACTTTTCTAACCTGCTTACCTCAACTGCCTGTCTCAGAGTGGATATCTTTTGTATCTGTTAATCTGTGTTCTGCACGTAAACTCTATCAACATCTACTCTATGTCATGCTGTTGATTATCACAGAACATCATTTGGAATAATCCCTCAATCTGTGAAAACAAACATATGATGCTTGCAGTAATGCATTTACAATGGAAGCGTAAAAGGGAAGCAGGCAGAAGCATAAAAAAGTATTTGAAAATTAAAACTGAAAATGGTATGGTAGAATCGCTTATGAACTAATGATATATTCAAGAAAAGATATATTCAAGCTTTTAACTTGAGTTTAACGTTTTAAAACTGATTACAAAAAAATGAAAACCGATTTTGAGCTATAGGGACATGGAAAGGAGGTGACAGCCCATAATGTTTTGTTTATATGGATTAAACTCCACCCACAGGACAGGCATCAGTAACATATAATCAGAATAAAGCATAACAGTGATTGCACTATTTTCAGCAGTTTCAATTCTGGAAATTGATTCTTGCTAAATTAATGTATTACTTTCTTTAAAAACTGACCTTTGAACTTTTGAATTGTGTACAAAAACAAATTGTGTGTGTGTGGGTTTATGTCTATGTACAGACAGACAGACAGACAGACAGACAGACAGACAGACAGATAGACAGATAGACAGATAGACAGATAGACAGATAGATAGATAGATAGATAGATAGATAGATAGATAGATAGATAGATAGATAGATAGATAGATAGATAGATAGATAGACTCAGTAACATTTTATTTGCTGCAATTCTCTGGTTTCTTTTCAGGATTGCATGTAGTGCACTTCTGCACCTGGTCTATTAAATATGATTTTTCTAAATGATGTTGTAATTACGTTGACTGATGGCTTCGACAAAAACATATACCATTGATTTATAACCTTTTGCCTTCAAATTGACAATTTCGACCATTTAGACAGCTCTAATAATATTTTAACTGTAGAAGTCATGCAAGTGCTTTGACAAAGTATTTCACATTTCCTGCAAGGCTTCCATTGTAAGTGCACAACAGTAAACCCATTTTTAGTTTGTTTGGTAATCAACGGCATGCCACAGATGCTGCTGATAGAGATTAAGATGTATTGAAACTTTAAGCAAGACACTTATCTTCAAACTGCTTCAGGCAGCCTGGCCCTGCAGTCTAAATGCTTGTTTGTAAGTCACTTTAGATACACACTTCTGCCAAGCAAATAAATGTATACATACATCACTGTCTACTCTGTGATGTTTGTCTCTCTCGGTCTGAGAACAAGTACCTGCCCTTGATGTTAAAGTTCTTGCCCAGCAGCAGGTGTTTGAGGGAAGGGTGTCTGGAGAAAGCAGGAATGACACAGAGCAGATCAGCATCCAGCCCTGAAATGAACACAGAAATGTCAAAAGCGACTAAAGCAAATGCAACTGAGGGGAAAGAGAAAGACTGAAGGTCGCTGGGAGCAGACAAAAGCTTCCTTTCATTTATGCAGTTAGATGTCTCACCGTTGTCTGAGATGTCCAGTGTGCTGATGCAGGAGACTCTTGGGAACAGGTCCTGTATTATCCCTGCTCCAGCAGACCTGAGCTGAGAGGCAGACAAACCGAGAAAATTAAAAAGAGATAAGGAATAAGGGCACACGGGGTAGATAGAGAGAAGGAACTAACATGTATAATTTATGCTAGCATGCACTCATATTTTTCCAATAGCTCAACTGAAAGAGCATGGTGCTAACAACACTAAAATCATGGGTTCGATTCCCAGCAAATGTATGTACTGATAAAATAGACCTTAATCCACAGCCGTTTCTGCATTTATGGCATTTTCATATTTAAGTTATGGAAGCTTGTTTAAAAAAATAAATAAATAAGATAATTGCGACTTCTTATCTCAAGATTCTTACCTTTTTCCTTGCAATTCAGAATAGTGAGATATAAAGAAATATAAATTGAAAAGTCAGAATTGTAAGATAATAAACTGTGAGAAAAACGTCAGAACTGTGAGATATCAATTACTGTCAGATTACTCTTTTTATTTTTGATTACATGGCGGAATTGTGAGATAAATTCTGAGAAAGTGCAATTTTGACAATTTTTTTCTTCATTCTCATGCAAAAAGTCTAAATTTGTAAGATAAGTATTTCATTTTTTTATTCTGTATCAGAAACAGGCTTCCATGTTAACATCACAGCAAATTAGTGTTGGAAAAGTTTGAGTTATTTTGAAACCAGGGCTTGTTGTCACCTTTTACTCAAGTGAAGTAGATTTTTTTTGAAGGTCAATTTCTGTGCAGGCACATAAGGTACATTATGGATAAAATAGTTTTGCTATTCTAAAATAAACCTAGCATTTTCGTCAAAAATAAAATAGACCCAGAATGACTCGTCCATTAGAAATGCTGTAGCTCTGCACATTTATCACTTTTTACAGTACATACGGGACCAAGCAGCAATTTTGAACTATTTTAGGTCTATTTAAGATGTATTATTCCTTACTTTTACAAAATAATATTGTAGCCTGAAATTTATAAAAAAGTATCACTGAAAATGTTTTTAAAAAGCACCTAAACAGTTATTAACACTGTTATTTTGAGGGGAAAACTATGTGGGGTAAGTCGTCATAGTGGAATCTGTCATTAACATTTATTTACATATATACAAAATATACAATATAAAAAATATACTGATAAGCACTTGTGTAAACTGACTTTTGACTAAAACCTAGTTGCTGGGATACTGCCTGCGTGACAACTAGCCACGTTTTTCTCTTTACATAGCTCTATACATAATTATTTTCAAATCCACAGTACAGAGATTTGAAGAAAGCAGCTGTTAAAATAGTTTAAGATTTGATTTCCGAGAACGAATAAAATGATTTTGTGAGGTCAAAATAAGGCAATGCAGGCCCCACCGAGATAAACACGCATTGCACTCTCAAAAGAGACCTTGAAAGGTTTTCTGTCTGACTAATTCTGTAGCCGAGATATCTGTACACACAGCAGAGTGACCACAGACTGAAGTATTGAGGCTAGAGCCAACAGAGAGAACGACAGGCATTTATAGAGCTCAAGCCAGATTTAGGTCCACAATGGGGTACCTCGCAGCCGCTGATGTCCAGGTGTAGGTCAGTGATGTGAGGATTGGATGAAAGCCCAAGGAACAGAGCCCTGTGGAAGTGACAGTGAACAAATACAGGGACGTCGTCATTACTGACAGCATTACATGCCTCATTGAAGAAACTTAGCATTCTATTATGTGCTTCCATGGTTGATCTCCATAATAAATCAAATCAGAAAAGGTCTATATGGACACCGTCAAAGCGTTACGCAGGTCTTAAAGGATTAAGGGGAAAAGAGCTTAGAGATTAGTTCGACTCTTCTGGTGTCGGCCGGTGCTGTTGATAGAAGAGAGCTAAAATCAGGTGTTCAGCTGGGTGTGACAGCCCGTCTTGCGCTCGGTTTGCGTTTGTGAGCCGGGAGGAGGTATGACCCTTTTTGAAATGCTTCGTTTGAAAACATTCTGGCTTTCCCAAAATAGCAGCTGCTGCGTGAACATCTTGATTCTGACCTCAGTTAGGGGTGCAGAGCTCTAAAACTAGAAATGAATCCCCAGAGTTCTTCTAGCAGGCTTTTCACACTTGAAATTGTTAACCCTTCAATATATAGTTCACCCAGAGAAGAAAAAATGGAAAATGATTTGCAGTTTCCTTTGTAGTGCACAATAGTTTTCTTTTACGAACCCAACAGTTTATTTGTTATGAGATGTCCATTGATAGTAAAAGTTTATTTTTCATAAATCTCCACTATATGTATGTATGTATGTGTGTGTGTGTGTGTGTGTGTGTGTGTGTGTTCTATAATCCCATTCAGAAGTTTAGGATTAGTATGACTTTTTTTATTCAGCTAAAATGCATTACATTCATCAAACATAACAGAAAAGACCATTTTAATGGCACAAAGGATTTCAAGTAAATGTTATTTTTAAACAGTGGCAGGGCAGCACAAATGTTTTAACATTGATAATAATAAAAAATTGGCCTGTTTATGAGCATGTTTTCCAAAAATGATTACTTATTTTTTGGGGGAATCTGTTCAGCAAGCCCTTCAAATCTATATTACATTAATAAAATATGCTTACCTTTAAAAATTTACAAAATGAATCCACATGTTCAAATTGATTTCACTGCTGCCTACATGCTGAGATGAAAACGGTGCATTTTTGAAAACTGCACTGATAACTAATGATTTTTGTACTGAAAGAGATCGTTCCTGGGAAGGTGACCTGGGTTATCTTGTTCCATACAAGTCTAAAAACAGCTTAAACCAGCCTAATGTAGTTAGCTTATCTCCTAGAAATTTGAAAAGCTGGTTTGTTGGATTTGGAGAGGTTTTGAGAAATTGTGAATTGGTCAGACTAGGAGACCAGCTGGCTAACCAGCTAGGTCATGCTGGGAAACCAACTAAGCCAGATTAAACTAGCTAAACCTGGGTTAAGCGCAGCATGAAAAGCCAAAACAGTGACTGGACTCACCTCAGCACGTCGGGAGGCATCTTCATAGATGCCAGACTGATGTGAGTGAGGCTGAATGCTGAACTGAAAAACTGACGAAATGAAGGAAGTGTCTCTCTCACTTTCCTAAAAGCATGACAGAAAAGAAGGAGAGACTTTTATCCATAACACATCATACCACACTTCACAAAGCCCTGAGCAATACGGCAGAACAAGGGCTCAAAAGAATACCCTCTGGCTAATTAGAAACGCTCTGGTTTGTAACTCTATTACGTGTTAAACATTTTAACAACGTTCAACATTTTAACCAGCTGTCATTGGACCAAACAAACAATTATTTGGGTGGGACACAACTAGATGGGGAAAATGAGAAAAACAGAGAGAGAGAGAGAGAGAGAGAGAGAGAGAGAGAGAGTGTGTCAGTGAGGGATACTACGGGGCTAAAAACATGACAGTTCATGATAACACTTTTGCGTTTGACAGTGACATTATCATTTAAGAGAGAGAGAGGGAAAAATGTGAGGTGTAAATGTGTTAACAAGAGCAGAGAGTGTTAAGGGAACATTCCTATTTAATATTCATGAGCTCTCTGTCTTATCAGCTCGAACAGATTTACATTGCTGCCTTCACATGGCACTAGCGTAGCCAGATTTACTCAAACACACATGCCCACACACCTCTTACGGAGGTGCCCATGTGTGCGGTGGTTCTGTGTTTGGGTGTGCATGTTTCTGAGTGCTTACGTTCACAAGAGTGGGAGTTTGTGAAAGGATGAAATTAGCACTAGGAAAAAGAGACCATGCTTGCTATAGTATACTAACTCAGTACTCTATAATACTGCTGCAGTGTCTACTATGCATACTGAGCACAATATGCAATGAGTGACTACATTTGCCAAAATTAGAAGGCCCAGAGAGATAATTATAAAGAGAATGTATATGTATATGTATATAAGTGTTCACATCAATGCACAATAACGTTCTGTTGTTTATAAGAGTGCTACAGTTAAAAATGCTAGAGAAAAAATGTTCTAAAAGTGATTCCAACAATATTGTTCCTGTGTGACATGAATGATGCCAAACGATTCCAGTAATATTGTTTCTTGTTAATAGCCCTTTATACAACACAGTACGCTGGTGGCATCTGAAATTACACACTTCTCAACTAGATAGTAGGTGAAAAACAGTATGTGACGAGAATTATTTCCAAATTCTAGGGTAACGGTACACGTATTTGTACCGAAAATGTTCAGTATGGGTCTTTCGGTTCGGTATGCATGTGCGTACCAAACAAATACTTTGTTTTAACCACTGCACGAGTGGTTATTTTTTTTCCCCTGCTGTACCGAAACCATACCGAACCTTGATGTCAAAACTGAGGTACGTACCGAACCATCATGTTTGTGTACTGTTACACCCCTACCAAATTCACAGTAAAAAAGAGTAGACAAAAAGCACCTGGATGACCTACTATTTCCGGCATGATTCTTAAGTGTGCATCCAATGGACACTTTACTGTCCCATGAGGCCACGGGAGAGGATTTATGAAAGGCAGTGACGTGATGCAACTGATGCTAGTAGGTCACATGACAGTAACCACATAGTGAATGTAGTACGTTCAGATTACATTCATACTACATAATAGAACATACAATTTTGGGAACGCAGGGTAATTACTTATTCAAAAAAGCAAGAGTATGCAATTTCAGACACTGTATAGAATAATGTATCCCACAATGCAATGTATTTGACTTTAACTTCCATTTTCTGTTAGATGAATGAACTGGAATTAATAAAAAAAACTGTAATGTTTATCCGTTCTTGACTCAATATTTGAGTCATACATTTTCACACAAAACTGGATTAATAAAAGAAAGTTATGAGGTCATGTGACAATGCAGCATACTCCATAAGGCTTTCTGTTACACTATCTATTTTCAACAAATATTACATAAACAATATTGCACTACTACACATCATTCAGGATGTAGTAATCTAGTACTTCAATCCCAACACAGCCAAAACGCAAGACTATTTCAATCTTCAGACACCCAATCATTTTCAAAAACATATCCCTCTGCAAATTCAAACCCAATTAAGAAAAAACACATTTGCAGGAGGTGCAAAATATGAAGAAACCGTCCAATTTGAACAATAAGTTCAGCTAAAATTAGCCTCATTTTTCAGAGAGTTTCTCATAATGCCGTTAACGTGCCGAGAGGGGAGATGGAATTGCTGTTCGGATTCAGAGGGAGTCAGGCAGGAAGATGGATCATTGTATTTCTGTATCTCCTCAGCCTACAGCTTCTTCTCGCATGCAGGCACGTGCACATTTACTTGCAAAATCACAGACTTCTGTTGTAAAGCTAATTAGAATTACTAGATTGTTGGTAGAATAAAAAAACATTGTTTACTTAATTTACAAGCTGTTTTTCCAAATGCTTGATTTTTTTAGACCACTTTTGGAAACAATTTTGTCACACAAAAACATGTTTTCTTCTGATGCTGTTATAGTGGCTTTATTACCATCTGTGGAGCATGCAGGTCTATCAGCTCTATCTGATCACTCATGTCCCAGTTTAACTCATATTGCATCTCTGCAGGCACTCTTCCCTGCTGGGAAACCCATTTAAAACCAGCCTCTGATGAGAGTTTGAATCCAGCTGGAAAGCCAATCTTTTATGGTTACTAACAAGTCCAAGCTGGTCTAGATGGTTGATCAGAAAAAGTATGAGCAGACTTGATGTTGATCTGTTATCTAGTCCAAGCTGGTAAGATCTTATTTTAGTATCAGAGATATTATAGTTTTTATTATTTTATTTTTTTATTAATTTCTTTATTTACATTTTCTGTTTTCATTTTAATTTTAGTTAAAGTTGTAGTAATTTTATACTGTTTATGTCATTTATATTAGCGTTTGCTTTTAATTTTTTATTTTTTAGTCTTAGTTATTTAAGTACATAAAATTAAGCAAAATGAAATTAATACTGCCTTGGCAACTTACTGAATAAAAATTATTTGTAATATTTTATTTTATTTCAGTTTAAGTTTATTGTATTAAATTATTTTCAGTAACAAAAATGTTTTAATGACTTTAGGTTTAGCTAACTATAATACTGTGCTTTTGTTTTGTACTTTTTTTGTATCCAGTTACAAAAATTATTACAAAAATTATTTTTCTTGTTTTAAGCATAAACCTCACTAATTATTATTGACTGATTTATCCAAAATAATGTATTTGCATTTGCCATAAGAAAACTAAACTTAATAGAAAGACATATTATCTGAAAATAAGTTTTAATATTTGCAGTAATAAACTTGCATCTCAAGTATATTTCTTGTTTTAATGATGTTTTGATATATTTACTGAAAAACGAGACAAAATGCTGATTACATTTTCTTCCATGCAAGAACCGTGGGCATTTTAAGCTGGCATAGCTTCGATTTTATATACAGTAGCACTTTCCTGTAGATTCTACTTTTTAACCTTAAACTCATTTAAAAGCTGTAGAAAAGTGCTTCCTGAGGAACTGACTGAGATGAGTCAAACTGACTCGTGATGATGTGCTTGGTTGAAGCAGGCAAGTTTAGCTCACCTGTGAGGCTGACTCAAACGTGATAGATTATCATGCGAGGGCTGGCGGGTGGCAGTTTAGCTCACCTGTGAGAGAAGGAGTTTTTGGACAGGTTCAAGTAGGAGAGATCGGCACAGCAGCCCCGCAGCAGAGCTCCAAATAACTGAGAGGAAATGGAAAGAGGACAAAAAAACAGAGGAAAAAAAATAGACAGGGAAGGACAGTGGCAGCAAAAGAATGACGAACATTAGTATAATTCTGCAATTAAGGACCATTAAATATGACAGAAATATCAATACGAAATCAGAGACAAATTGTTGTTTTGCATCCTGGGTGCAATGACATAAATCATGACGAGTAAAAAGCAGTTTGGCAATAACAAATTCAGAAGGATGAGACACACTGTCAACTCACAGAGTCTACGGTACAGTCAGTGCCTGACAGGTCCAAATGCACCAGGCAGTTCGGCTGTGCCAAGAACAGGTACAGATTCTGCAATGAGGAAGTGTATTGAGGCTGTTAATAGCAGTGTGCATGTGTGTAGTGTGTATTGTGTACCTGTCTCTGTACTTGTGAGTTATTTTCAGCATCTGTGTGTTGGTCCTCACAAAGACAGCAAAACCCAAAAAACTTTGTGAGAAGCTACCTAATGGTCCCAATGATGAAGACAAAGTTTTATAATCTGAATACATAATCTAGATAATCTAAATACATGTATTTTAATGTAAAAAAAAAAAATTATTATATATATAGATATTTACATATTTACATATTTTTGTGTGAATTTATATATATATATATATATTATAAATTATGTAAAATTGACACAAATATATGTAAATATATAAATATCTACATTTAATGCTGTAATTCAACTCTAAGCACCACAACACTACTTTTTCCACTTATATAACATATGGTGTTATATAATTTATGGCATTTTCAATTTGTTATTTTTATCGGAGCTTATTTTATATGTTCAAATGTAGTTTAATACAAATCGCTAAATATTCAGATACATATTGGCCCCAATGTACCTACTTTTTTAGTAAATTGTTGTGTAAGTTTAACCAGTTTGATTTACGAGTAGCTTGTAACTAGAAATGTAAGCTTATTCATTGCTTCCCAAATACTGCGCTAACCATAACACCACTACTTTAACTTTAGTAAATGCAATGAACAGAATACTAGAAGTAAAAATGAGATAAAAACAGGTTCTAACCGTTGCATCTTCTCCAGACAGAATGCCTGGGTTCTTACTCAGGTCCAGATGAAGAAGAGAGTTGGAGTAGTCATCACTGGAGCACAGGGCCTGAGAAAGAGATGTGACGCCTGGGAAGAAACACAAATAAAGACTGAATCACACAGTAAATCTAAAGTCCACCAGAGAAAATCTATTCTATTTTGCATGTTCTATAATCACAAACTGAATTATCTGCATAGCAATTTGAGTGAAACTGAAGAAAAATCAGAATGTCTCTGATGTTTGCAGCACATGGTATGTCCTTTTACTTTCATGACTTCCACAAGTTTGTTTAAAACCTGATAAGCGTGTTCTCCAGCATGATAAAACAAGTATCTTGAGCAATTATGCTGGCAAAATCATCTGATTGAACGAAGGAGTTTGCATGATCAGTGTCACAAATTTGGTTAATGTTGACATTTCTTCAAATCCCTACCATTTCTTTGAATTTCCAGGTTTCGATTAGATTTGAATCCCAGATTTCAGACATTTGGACTGCACTGTATGTGACCACTAAACCACAACAACACACACTATGCTCTGTAAGCAGAGTGTATTTTCATTTTGTTTTTGTATACATGAAGAAAATGCTGGTGATTGCCTTTTGTAGCGTCAGACAAAAAGACAACTCAACTAACTCTGTTAGGTGGCAGCTTGCCAGTGAACTCTGCCAGTACACTTTCTCACCAGGGAGTAAGAAAAAATATCCCATTGCGCTCTCTAAAAGGAGGAATTTACTCATCAAAATGTTAACCACCACAACCTTTCATGATCCAGTAGTCATTGGTTTTGCTTTTATATTTTCTGTAGTTCATTTTTTGATGTGTAAATTCTGTTTTTACTGCTGATAGGATGCTGATTTTACTTCAAAGTTCACTATAAATCCCAACCGGATGTGGCAGATGCCAAAATGAAACATCTCAGTTTGAAATGAGTTGTATTCTCTCATGGCACAAGTTCATCTAAGTTCTGTATTCAAATTTAAAACTTCTGCGATGAAGTTGTCACAAATCAGATTACAAATAAAGATTAATGATGGGAGCTATTTCAAGTGGATGTTGATTCATGGCACGTGTTAGAAGGCTATCCATCTATCCACTCAGTTTAAAACTGTATTGATTGAAAGAGAAAACCAGAGATTTAGCAGACCCTGGAAGCAGCCAAGGATGCTGGTAATTGAGTCTGGGCTCTCTAAGAGAAGACTGGCTCTTTGGTCATGACTCTGAAGCTCTAAAGTCAGATGCAACTAATCCATCGATAATCTTACTGATTTAACAGAGAACAAGAAGCTGATTCTATATCAGTGGAGTGAGAATCGTTATTTTACAGCCTGAAACACTACACTGAGATTGTGTAACAGGGTAAGCAGGATAGATCTGCTATGATAGACTGTGGTTTACTTTATTTTGCATCAAGTTCATGAGTGTGTGATTAATGGGAAAAATGAAAAAAAATAAAGTTTATATTTGAGTTTATTTTATATTTTAACAAGTTATTGTGAGTACACAAACAAACCCTCTTTTATTGAGTACTCAATAAAAATACAATAATATTAATAAATATAATAATAATAATAAGTATAAAAATACAAGTGTATGTGTGTGTATATATAATTAAATAATATTTTATTATTTTATATAATGTATACATATTAATATTTCACAAATAAATATTAATATTTGTTTAATATTACATATACATATATATAATTTTACTTTGTTTATTTGTAACTATAAATAGTATTGTTATATTATTATTATTATATATTAATATAATTAATTATAATATAATATATTAATAAATTAATCTCTCTCCCTCTCTCTCTATATAAATATATATATAATTTCAATATATTCATATTTGGCTAATTATACATACAAAAATGTACCTATTGTTATACTTAAAAAATTATTATATATTTTAAATATGTCTAGAAAGTTAGTGTAGTTGGCATCTACCAGAAAGGACTAATTGAACACAAGATCTCACATGAACCTTATAGGCTTTTGTTTAATGCAAGATCTCACATGAACCTTATAGGCTTTTGTTTAATGCTTGTTCAGACCTCTATAGTGAATAGTAATTGTGGGATAGTTGTTATAGACTTAACCAGCAGAGGGCACTAAACCTCTAGGGACACATAGCTTCTGCACACACCCTTTGAAGACAGCGACGTCTTGGAGAGGTTCAGTAGACGCAAGCCTTTACTGAGCCGACACACCTGCTGGATAAGGTTAGACACCCCTGTAAGGAAATATATATTCACAAACATTAGATCAGTCACAGACCAATTTACACACTGCATTTGATCACACACCTTCAGGCAAACACTGACATTGTTGTAGTTACGTTCACACATGCACACTTGTGATGTGATCAGCACTGACATGTGTCAGGCATGATAGCAGTCTGACAATCTGACACTGATGCATATAGAGGACACAATGTATCAGTGTTGGAGAAGCTGCTTTGAAACTGTAGTTATTGACACCACAAGCTACTTTCAAGAAGTAGCTAATTATACTGAAGCTACATAAAGGGGAACTATCATTTCTGAGAATATATAGATTGTCATGCTATTAATATGCAGTTAAGATGGTAGCGTTACTTTTACTGTACAGCATATTCACAACTACACAAAAACACACACATTAGAAAAAGCAGAGCACACACACATCTCAAAGAACCCATTTTCAAATCAGCAACAGATACAGCACAATAAGTCAGCAAAGCAGAGTCAAGAAAGAACAAAAAAAAACACCCACTCAGAGACAGAAATAGCAGATGCACATGCTGATACAGAGAGTGTAAAAACAGACAAAGGCAGGTAAATAGACAGACTGGAGGGGAGAGAGAGGTATAGCAGAAAAAAAGAGACTTTGATGCATGTACCTTGGTTGTCCAGTGTATTGTGGGCCAAGTTAATGGAGTGTATGACTGATGCTGGGTTTTCTGACAGGGCAGTGGCCATTTTCTGTGGGAAATCTCTAAATGACAGAAAGAAAGTGAGTAGAAACGGAACCGCAATACAAAGTACTGCACTCTGGGACAGACATGAAATACGGAGGCAAGGATGTGGCAGGGGAATAAGACTGGGAACGGCATAAACGGAAAAATGACAGTGACAGAACAAGAAATGAACTATAAGATGAAAAGAAAGAGAGTAATGAGTGATGAATAACAGAAAGAGAGCAATAGAGAGATTTATAACTTACGCTTTAAGGCCCACATTTTCCAGCGTGAGCTCCTCTAGACTGCTGGATTTACTGACAGTGTGCAGAATCTGTTCTACGACCTCTGAACTCTGTGGGAAAAAAGAGAGAAGCGTTAGAACTCAATTCAGTAATATCATGCATATGGACACAGATTTTCGGCAGGAATATTTACACTATCAGTCAAAGGTTTAGAATGGTGACAAATTTATATGATGAAAAAAAAATGCACAATTTAAAATAACTGTTTTCTATTTTATAAATGTAATTTATTCCTGTGATGGCAAAATTCCATTTTCAGCAGACATTGCTCCAGTCTTCAGTGTCGCATGATCCTTCAGAAATCATTATAATATGCGGATTTGCTACAGTTATCGCTTATTATTCGTGTTCGATTATTAATATTGGTTATTAATACCTGTTTTTGATGTTCAATATTTTTGTGCAAACTGTCATACACTTTTTCAGTGTTCTTTGATGAACAGAAAGTTCAAAAGGACATTTATTTGAAATATTATATTTTCTAAACGTACATTCTAAATGTCTTTACACTCACTTTTGATTCATTTAATGCACCATTGCTGAATAAAAGCATTAATTTATTATTTTTTAAAATCTTACTTACTCCAAACCTTTGAACGATAGTGTATCATGGTTTCCACAAAATTGATGATAATAATAAGAGATGATTCTTGAGCACTTGTAATGATATTTCACAATATTAAGTTTTTACTGTATTATTCATCAAACAAATGCAGCCTTGGTGAGCAAAATTACCTTCTTTTAAAAACATGAAAAACCCTAATTATTCCAGACTTTTGACCGGTAATGGTACTGAATATTCATATACCAAGGTATGATAACATTGTCACTTCAAAGAATATGATCATATTACTATCAAATTAGTTTCCAAAACAGCATGTAGATCCAACCCTGATAATAGCACAGTACTATTTTGTACACAAAACAAACAAAAACAGAAAAACAAAACAGGACTCTGACACAGTGGAAATTGTGAAGGTCATAAAAAGATATTTACAATGCGCAAGTCTTTGCAATAAAGTTTGGTGAACCATGAGTTATACGCCATGGCCGCCACAATCACTGCAAGGTCCCTGTGACAAAAAGAGACACAGAAGAGCAAAATCAAAACAAATTGTCTCAGTGAAGTGCTGCAACAACCAGAGGCGTTCTCACTTTCCTCATGCAAGCCCTCATAAGATTGCAAGCTCTCCTCAAGACTAAAATAGAGATGTTATTATTCAAGAAAAATGAAAGATTCGGCAATAAATGCTCCTTGAGAGGAAAGCCAGGAGAGGAAAGGAAGGGGACAGGGGACAGTGTGGATCGATGGGAAAACTGATGCCAGGTCAGTGAATTACTCAGTGCAATGTGTCTATGATACAGCTTTTAAAGTTGGCCCTGAGCCTAAAATCTTTTTACCTATAGCCAGGGAACTTAGAAAAAGAATGCGAGGGAAAGAAATGCAAAAGGGTTTCTCCTGTTGAGTACGGCTGATGGCTGTGTTTTCATTTGCAGCTTCGTCATTCCTCGGTTTGGATGCTGTAGGCAGTGTGTACTCAGCTGTTCTCTCCTTCTAAATGAGAGTTTCTCTGCCTCACCCGCTCATCTCTCTCCCTCTAGATGTTCTAATGGAACAAAGCTTAAAAATCAATGGCATAACATACTCAAGTCAGATGCAGATGCAGCATCGAGATAGTAGTGTAAGTGTGCCTGTTGTTGATACAGTGAGAAACAAAAGAACGGCAGTTGGATTGCTCTGCAGTATCAAGGCTTATTTGCTGATTTACTGTCTAAAATGTTCTCTTTTGCAAATACTTGAAAGGCAATACAAATAAACTCTTCCCTTACTGCATAGAAATATGCCAGTGACCACACTTGCATGAATATTATTTTCTGTTGAAAATCCAACTGTAGATGGCATATGGAATATGGTTGCTGGACTAGTTTGAGCTGGTCATTAACTAATCCAAGATGGTCATTAGCTGGAAGCTGCAAGCTGGTAGAATATCTTGGAACAGCAACAAACCACTACCAGCTGGTCATGCCAGTTTAATGTGGTTTTCGGTGCATTTTAGTTGGTGATCCAACTAATTACCTGCTTGCACCAGCTAAAGAACTGATATTATATTATATTATTTTCTTTAGTAAGCACAGTAGTTTAATCACATCATTAATCCTCACCAGCACACAAAAGCGCTTTGAATGGCAAAATCCACTCTAAATAATATGTAAATCAATCTGAAGCAATTTATAAATAATTCATTAGATCATTTATAATTGATAAATAATTTATTTTTCACAATATATATAAAAGCAATTTATAAATAATTCATTAGATAATTTATAATTGATAATTTATTTTTCACAATATATATAATTTATATATAATAATACATATCATTTCATGCAGACATGAAAAAACAGCAGATTTTATGAAGAAAAAATATGTCATCTGCCTTAAGATTTCTAGAAATTGTTATAATGGCTTAATCAACTTGTTAAAATGTTTGCATGATGCATTTGAAATATGGCAAATTCCAACTATAAATTTCACATGCATGCATGTGGTCAATGATGGAACTCCAAAGCCTTTGCTAAATTACACCAATCATCTCAATAAAACCACTCAAAACTGTATATCTGAAATGACAAGCACTTTGTCTTGTCAGGCAAAAGTTCTTTTTAAAATTCAAAAATGATCTTTAAGTGGCCGCACTCCCATTAGAGTTTCATCATGTGACTGCCGAAAAAAAAAAAAAATTCTGCAGATAACTGGAACTGCCCTCGGGCAAAGTGCTCAATTATCATTTCTCCGAGTCAGAGTATAAATTTTAAGTGCATTTCCTTCTTTATGTGTTAAAGGCGGTAGGGTCGTGCAGCTGAGCATGCAGCGTTGACGTAAATTTTCACAGGTCATATATATACATGTAATCCTGTTTCAACAGGAAGAGAGTCGAGAACCAGCCTTCAGACTTCAAACACACCAACATCAGCAGAAAATACAGAATCTGATCTGGAATCAGTTAAGGAAGCTGACACCCATTGGACAGATGTAAAAAGACACAGCATGACTCAAACCGGGCAGGAAGTCAGCAGGGACGCCACAGGAAAGAGGCAAAATATATTATTACTGTGGCAATTCAGCACACATTCAAAGCAGTGGCTTACATCAGATTGCCTGTGTCATTGAAATCCCTGTCAATACGAAGCAATTAATGAAGCAAAGAGTTATTTATCATTAGATTAATCCTTCCAAAATGAAATAGCTTTTAAACCACCAATCTATTGGAGGTAGAGATAGCAATGGAAGTGGTGGCTAGCAATTAGAGGTTGCAGATACAAGACATGAATATTAAGATGAGATGTAAACTAATGGCTACCCGCTTTCCAGGTGACTGAAGTCCAGCAGGTTAAACTCCCTGTTGTCCTGCGAATGATAGATGGTATCCACATCCTGAAAGCGCAAAAGAGATAGAGACAGAGAGAGACTCAAAAAGAGGAAGAAAACATATTTAGAGTGCAATAAAAGCAGTGACACATACAGAAAATGGCCTCTTCTCTTGCGGAGGATATTTTTGTGGTCAATAGGAAGCCCTTACCCACTGCACTTCCTCTTTACAGGTAATGCCATTGTAATCGCACAGAGCTGCATATGTCTCAGAAAAGCCCCCTGAAATGGGAAAAAGAGAATGATAATGTGCCTAACAATGAAAAACTGTCCTATCTACGCTCATACACAAAGATTTTTCAATGATTGTTAGAGCACTTAAAACCAAGAACTCTCTTCTTATGGAGATTTATTTTTCTCTGTACAGTATAGTGTTCTTAAGTTGGCTATACCATTATGTTTATATTCTTAATGTCATATTAGAAGTTCTTCAATGATTTCTGGATTCTTGAAAACATCAGTAAATACATTTATTTCTAAATATTAAAGAATAAAAAAGTTACTGTTGGATCTTAAAGGAATAGTCTCCCAAAAATTGCTGACAAGTTACTCCCCTCAGGCCATCAAGGATGTGGATGAGTTTGTTTCTTCATCTCAAGCAATTTGGAAAATGTAGCATTTCATCACTTGCTCACCAATGTATCCTTTGCAGTGAATGGGTGCCGCCAGAATTAGAGTCCAAACAGCTAATAAAAACATCACACAAATCCAGAAGTAATCAACACAACTCTAGTCCATCAATTAATGCATTGTGAAGTAAAAAGCTGCGTGTTTGTAATAAACAAATCCATTAGTCAGGTGTTTTAACTTCTGGCCAAAATACTAGGCCTTAATCTATACTTCCTCCAGTGAAAAAGTCAGTGAAAAAAATCAAAGTCTGTTTTGGAGTGTTGATATGGATTATTTTGTTTATTACAGTTAATTGATGAACTGGAGCAGTGTCAATTATGTGGGTTTTTGTGATGTTTTTATCAGCTGTTTGGACTCTAATTCTGACGGCACCCATTCATGCAGAGGATCCATAGGTGAGCAAGTGATGTAATGCTACATTTCTCCAAATCTGCTCCAATGAAGAAACAAACTCATCTACATCTTGGATAGCCTTAGGGTGAGTAAACTGTCAGCAAATTATAATTTTTGGGTGAACTATTCCTTTAAAACTCTAAAATTTTGTTCTCAACTCTAATCCTGAGGACCCACTGCTTTGCACATTCTGTATGTCTTCTTTATGTCTTAACACACCTGATTCACATCATCAGCTGTCATTAGGAGAGAGACAGATGTTTTTGATTAGATAGTTTTTGATTGGATAACACACATGGACCAGAGTCAGATTCTTTCCACCATTTACACAGACAATATGACATCTATTTTAATAATAACTGCCAGGAAGTAGGGGTATTTACAGTATGTGCTGTCTTCCAAAAACAAAAAGAGATTTAAAGTGTTCTCCTATTGCATCAAGACCGTGAAACAAGACTGTTTTGTTTCTCATCTTCAAGCATATAAAACAAGGGCATTGAGTAATTTGCATAGTCTTTCTTATACTCACCATCACTGGTTGCTATTATGATTTTATTTGACTTTTATCATTCTTACTTGATCTTTTGTATTGTTCTTTTTGCTGTTTTCTTAATTTATGTATTTGGCACAGTGCATTTATTCTGTTCTTCACTGTCTACAGCTGCAGCTGGCAAAACAAATATTGTTATATAATTTGTCATGAATAGCAAAGCGCACCAAAACCAAGTTGATGGCATAAATGAAGTGCATGCATTCAAAATATTCTATAAGACGACGGCAGTGGTGTGAGGGGAAGAAAAGAGATTAGAGAGATTAATATCTGGTGTATAATAAAAATATTTATGAGACTGTGTGGATGCATGAACTATATGTACTTATATTTCTCTCACCACATGCCCTTTGCGTCTCCTCCGAACTCTCAGAGCTGGGAGAAAATTTCCGATTTCCGTCAGTAACATCTCCATCTGCGTGAAAGATGGAGGGACTGAAAAAGAAGAGGGAGGGGGAGAGGGGGATTCACAATGCATCAGAATCTCAGTTATTCTGACCCAGCATGTGGACACCTGGCCAAAGAGCTGAAACAGGAAAGAGAGCGAGAGAGTTGAACACAGAGACAGAAAAAGAGTGTTATTATGCATTGCACTAATCTCCTCCTGTCTGAATATGAGAAAATCTCTCAATTAACTGCTCAGCAGTACCTCACACCCCTGCTGCTCTAGCAGATACCGACTCCTATAGGCAGCATTATGGATTCGCTAAAAAAAACTACATTAGCACTACGAGATACAGTGCAAAGGCGATAGAAATCAGATTTGTGTCTCTGTTCGGATAGTGTGAGCAAATATAGACTGCAACAGGGCTAGTCTCTGCTTCAGACGTCGTATTTGCTGGCCGTCCGAGGCATATTTCACATCTCGATCTGGCGAGCTTTAATATGATTGGCTGTTTTTTATACAGTTTCTGAAAATCAGGGCACATAGGTTTTTTTTAGTATACCTGTGAACAAAGATCTGTTTTAATGGGGGGGGGGGGGGGGGGGGGGGGTAATTTTTCAGGTTAATGGGAAATCTTCAGCATTAGTTAGATATCCACAAGAAAACCTGCAGTGTAATATAGGAAATATAGCAAATTTTAGCAGCACTTTATGAACTTAAATGAACAGTTCACCTAGTTGTTCCAAACCTTTATGAATTTCTTTCAGCTTGTGAACACAAAAGAAGACATTTAAAAAATGTTGAAAGCCAAATAGTTAACGGTAGCCATTGACTTCCATAGTATGGAAAAAATCCTATGTTACCATTACCCATTTTCTTCAAAATATCTTGTTGTGTGCAGAAGAAGAAAGAAACTCTACAGGTTTGGGACAAGTGCAGGGTAAAATTATGACAGGATTTTAATTTTTGGGTGAACAATTCCTTTAATATCTATTAATTACCAAATAAATGCAGCATATCATATACTGATAAATGGGAGTATTATGATTTTATGCATATTATGTGAGGTTTCTTTACAAAAGTAAACATTTTGTAATGGTTAAAGAAAAAATTGCTTGTCTTTGCTTGTCTTTTATAATATAATATAAGTACTTATTTTTGGATTTTAAACATTTATACTCAAACTGCTATACAATTACTTCAGTAATTCTTTCAACAACAGCCTATTATGGTATAATCTATTTTAAACAAATATGCCCCTAAATGCAATTCAAAAAACAAAGCTTTTTGTGTCAGTCAGACGGTTTAATCTTGTCTGAGTTGGCGGTTCTTCACCAGAATAAGCTGCAATGTGGACCATTATGCTGTTCAGTCAAAGTCTGGCTCTGCGGGACCACGGTGAACCTGTGGGGTTCTTGGGACACTTACGTGTAGATGGAGTTGTTGAAGATCCGAGAGAGAGCAAAGTGGATGTGGCTAATCAGCTGATCCAGGTGGTCATTAGACTGTAGCCTCAGGGAATATGTGGACTTTTCTGTTTCTATGACAACCTGTGAAGGAAAGAACACGCTTTAGTGAAACAAAACAACGGAGAGAACAAGTGAGAGGAAAATCTGGCCACAAAAGCTAAAAAACTGGAGCTCTGTAAACGCTTTTCCTACTTGATTATCCGGGTGGGTGTTCATTGCCCGAATCTCCAGGAAGTTGAACGTTTGTTCCACCTGAGGTGAAAATGAGCATCTTGCTGCATAAGTCATGCTAAACCAGATTACTGCAGTGCTTCGAGACGGAGCAGACAGGTGGTGCGTAATTGCCTACCGTACCTTGGTTGGTATCTTGGGGGCCATGAGGTACAGCCGCCATGTTGCCAAAACCTGAGAGATAAAAGAGAGGATGAAAGCTCAATAAATAAAGTGCAAGATTAAGTAAAAAGAGCTAGACAATGTTCGAAGAAATGATGGTTTATGTTTCTCTGGAGAACAGCCTGTTCAACTGAATCTAATGGACAGCAGACATTATATAAGTCATGAGTAACTTTAACATTACAGCATTTTGTCTTCTGAACTCTATACTCATAAAGATACAGTACAACTGGGCTCTTGTTTGTTGAAATGTGAATTATGCAGCACAAATGTATTTGTATCCTATAAAGCCTACTGTATCATATTTGACATGCTAATTGTTAAGGTATACCACGATGAAAACATGCCTTCTGCTGTCTGATGGATAGTTTACCATTTTTTTTAACAAGTAAAATGCCACTTTTAGGTCATGGTACACATTTTTGCTATTCAATTTTTACTGATTTTTATAAAGTGAACATAAGAATAACTTTTATATTATTAGTAATATTTTAAGATAAGCACTTACTGGACTAAAACAACTTAGGTTTAAAATTAAAGAGCTTTGGTAATAAACCTAACCATTTAATTATCAATTTAAATTTCATTTATATGGATCTCATACTCACAAACTCATCAATCTTGGTTATTAGAAGGGGGCGATTGACTAATACTCTAGAAGGCCTGTACCTACTTTGCTCATTCTAGAACATATTATTTAGTCCCCATAGATCTGAGCACACTCTATTAAGGTAAAACTATATCTAACCAGAGGTCATTACCATTACCATAGAACCAAGTTGACCAACTTAACTTACTCTAATGATAACAATACTCTAATGATAACAATCATGCCATGGTTTCCGTGTATACTTAGTTAGAATAATTTTACAATAGTCATTGGTTGAGGCTGAACTCTATTTAAATTTGTCACAAACAACAACAACCCTGTTGCTCTAAAGGAAAATCCATTATTAGCTTCTACAGTCTAAGTATACATGACTAGCGCCGATGTGTTAGCCAGAGCTCTACAACATCAGTCAGTGTGCTCCTCTGCTCCACCTAAGCTGCATTTTAGTCCGTTACTAACATGTCTGTAGATTTGTGGTGTTCTTCTTCTTGCAACATTAAATACTCAGATCAAGACAAACATCTTCCAAATGGAGACAGGAATGAACCATTAGAATTTGCATTGATCAAGGCCTATAGGTGAAGAGTTTACACCGTTTGGGAATAGATGGTGATTTGCATGGAATACACTGGGAAAGGACACACCCACTACAATAAGCAAAACATCTCTAGGATCTTTATTATCTTTTAGTTTACTTCTTGTAAGATTGTACCAGCTGCACTGAGACATTTCAAATGATACCAAACATGACTGTAAATATCACTTGCATTCATGTAGAATATTATATTTTGAACTGAGCGAAGGGAAGAGAATTGAAGAAAAAGAACAAATGCTTTCCTGCATTTTTTCTCAGTGAGATGTGAAAACAGATGCCTGCATTTTAATACACTGTGTTTGTATTGTCTATATCTCAGAAGATCAACGTGTCTGAGGATGTTCTAGTCTTACAGTTCTATAACAAAATTATAGAGAAACTGTGTACACTGGGCACTGCTATGGGTACTGTTGTTTATAGATTTTGCATGTGTACTGAAGTGAGGCGAATGCCGTTACAGACAGATGAGTAGGCGAAGAGAGGAAGGAATAAGGACTTGTGTGATTGTCTGAGGATTACAGAAACATAAAAAAAGGATTGCACTATATTTTGAGAGTGAGTGTGTATATATGTGTGAAATATCATGGTAAGGTCTGGAGAAACCTTGCAATCTCATTCATAATTTACATTCTTCTTTAGCATACTTAATTTAGGCCTTTGTCACCCCCCCCCCCCCCCCCCCCCCACACACACACACACACACACACACATACACACATATCACTCCCTTCCTCATGATCTTAACCAGAGGATTTCAACAAAACAGGTCAAGGCCCACTAGGGGCTGCAGGATGACTTAAAATAATTTAAATCAATATGTTAACAAATTATTTATATTAATGATATATTGTACAGGGGTCATTTGAATGCTCAGTAAACAGTGAGGGCCTTTGAGTTAAAAAGTTTGAAAACTACTGATCTAAACATCAACCGGTTTCCATCTTACTGCCCTTTTTTTCCCTCTCCAACATTCTTCCACTCATCTCGAGATGTTCTTTGTCTGATCTACTATGTATATTCTCAAATCCTCTCTTCAATCAACTCAAAAATTCCTGTTTCCTCTGATTCAGTGCGGCCCCCACAACCTAGGCCCCCTGGTTTCTTCATCCTCCTTCACTCATCTATTCTGTTTCTGCCCTGTCGCTTTCGATTCTTCAAGGCCTCCCCTCCAATGTATTACTAATGGCACCCCACCGAGATGAAGAAACAGAGAGATGGAGATCCCAGATTTTTCCTTAATAAAGACTTTGTATAGGCTTTGATGGTGGGTATTCGTATAGGCAGCTTGGGTTGGATGTTTGAGCGTTTTGTGTAAAGGAAGTTCTCGATGCTTTGTCAGAGTTTACAGAGACACAACCATTGATCGCGAGATGACATTTTAGAGAGTGCACCCCACCTCAAAACTCAATAACGGGTCAGGAAAACTTAGTTATATAAATACGCCCCTCAAGAAAGAGAGATGACATGAGAGAGACAGATAGAGGAAAAGTCAGTTTGGCAACCAGAAAGCGTCGTCTACTCATCAAAGGCTTTACTATCAAAGGAAGCAGACACAAAAGATCGGCACGTAAACAGCCACATTAATTATTAAAGCACGCTGGGATGTTTAGACTTGACCGAGTTTGCATGGATGGATGGAAGTGGGGGGACCCCCCAATTAAGGAACGGATCAGAATACATCAAAGACTACCTAACACATTGCATGGGTGGGGACCGTGGCTGATCGCATGGTAATGAATGCAGCAGTTAAGCTACGACGCGCATTACTCACCCTGCTGTCGAGTGCAGACAGAATACGGCATCCAGCATATAATGATATCAACATTAGTATTCATTATGGGATCCGAGCCCTGTTGAGCAAGCATTTTTGTGAGGAAAACTGCGGAAGACGGGCCCAAGCGAGGTCGGGTTAGTCTGCAACTACTCATCTTCCGAGTAGGGGGTCAGAGGTCAGGCTGTTTGACTGAGACGGCCACCCACCACATCCACTCGTTAAGGTGCGAAAAAACACTTTCATCCTGCGATCGCAGACGTGGAAGGTAGACGGGACGACTTCAGTCCGTGGCTTTCATAGACCATTCGAGCCTGAGGAGATCAGACTGGTTCAACACTTGTACTAAAAATCATCCACCACCTCTCAGTACCGACTTCAAAGAATGAGAGATATGAGGATGTGTGTGTGTGAGGGAGGGGAGGTTTGTGTGTGCAGAAGGGAGAGGGTTTATATTAATCGTACGATGTCAGGGATCTGGCTTGACACTTCAAACACGACCCATAATTCAAAGGGTGTTGGGGACATGTCAACACTGTGCCCAGGAGACTCCAAAAGAGCAGCAGATTGCTCCAAACATGCCCCTGTACATCTCTTCTCAGACACATCACACCGACTTGCTTGCACGCAGGTATCATTGCCTAAGACGGACCCATTTTGGCTGTCAGCTTTTGTAGGTGAGAGGAAGAGCGTGGATGTACTCCCGCGGCAGGTCCGTGTCTTAACTGTCCTGAACTTAAGATACGAAGAGATGAAAGGAATAAAGAGTTAGAAAGGAGGATAGAGAGAAGGACGGATCAGGGCTGAAATGTTCTGTGCTCCAGATTCACTGATGATTAAAAGTCTTGGAATCAAAGCAGATCTGTAACTAAAGCCCAGAGTGAGAGAAAAAGAGTGGAAATAAAAGAGAGATAGAAAGACAAAGACAGAGAGGAGGGGCTAAAATCTTAAGACTGGAGGAAGTATGTTACGTATGTAGTTTTCTACATTGCAAGCCTGTTCTTAATGAGTATTTTTGTTTTATTTTTAGTTGAAGGGTTAGTTCACCCATTCATTTATTATTTACTCACCCTGGTTTTGTTATAATGCCTTACATATTTTCTTTTGGAACACAAAAGGATAATTAAAAAAGACCTGTTTTTGCTCATCCTTATAATGGCAGTGAACCAATATATAGTGACTAATGTCAGGCTTTAAAAAAATACACAAGAGTAACACTGAACAGTCCCACGCACCACGCAGTATATTCCAACAGTCGAGGTGAATTGCTGTGCTAATAGACTTTCATGAACACATGGTTGTGCACGCAAGACCAAAAGCCAAGGTTAGGATTTTTGTTAAATAATACATTTCATTTTAGTTTGTTTTTCATGAAACCCTTGTATAGCCCTAAAGCAAATTTCTCAATTTCTCAAATTTAAGAAGGGATTGGAACAATGCCAAGGTGAGTAAATAATCACTGAATTTTCATTTCATTTTCAACACTTAATATAAGTGTAATCTGACATACTGCACTAACAATACAAGTAGTATAAATAAGTTAAACAAAGTATAAATAAAGTATTTAGTTAAAAATAGCACAAGTAAATTTATCTTATATTAAGAATTTTTTTTTCAAGAAAGCAAAGGTATGTAAGATAATAAGACGTACAACTTGAAATTATTCTTTTAAATAAATAATTATTCACAATAACAAATATGTTAGAGCCAAAATACAGCACCGTTGTGCTACGGGTGTCCCGAGTTCGAATTTTGACTCGAGGACCTTTCCCGATCCCACCCCCCTCTCTCTCCCACTTCGCTTCCTGTCAGCTCTGATCTGTTCTATACATAATAAAAGGCAAAAACGCCAAAAAAAAAATCTTAAAAAAAAAATAAAAAACTCTGGTTAGATATAGTTTTACCTTAATTGGGTGTTTTTTTATTAATTATTAATAAAAAAATTAATCAAAAATAAAAATTGTTTTGTCTGTGTGTGTGTGTGTGTGTGTGTGTATGTGTGTGTGTGTGTGTGTGTGTATGTGTATGTGTATGTGTGTGTGTGTGTAAAGTCTAAATTAAATTTTCATCATCAGATTTCACCATTTTCTCCATGTTTCTTGTAAAAGGAGGCTCTAATATTTAATAAACTGATACTGGTCAGGACTCATCCTCATATAAAATAAAATCAACCGCTTTTAAGCCACTATATCAACATGTCTCTGCATGGGGTGGGGGAATGGATTTTGGCAGCTGAATTGCTTGCCACTGGATTTAGTTCCTCCCATGTTTCTTATACAAGCAGGTTTTAATATTTATCAAACTGATGCTGGTTAAGATTCATCCGCATACTTTCAAGCCACTACAAAAACATCTCATAGCATAGGGTGGTGGAACAGATTCCAGTAGCTGGATTTATTTATTAATTGATTTTGTTATTATTTATTCATTTATTTGCTGCAGTACAAAAATAAATATGGGTTAAAGACAAAATTGACACAGCAGTTTTGCTTGCTACAGTAAGAATCTGTCTCTTGCATCACATCCGTCCAGACTGCAGTGCAATCCCCCATAGTCATTGCCTCTCAACATCTCCACAGGTTATTCTTGTACCGCAGACTTCTCCTTAAGCGCCTCATATGACATTTCTCGTCTTTACCCCGCTACTACTATCATAATGCAGCAGTTGTGCAACCCTAAGATACTTCTTAGACCAGAGCAAGCGCATTACCCTGAGCGGTACACCCATAAACCTGGTTAGTTATTATATTTAAAGATCTAATGTGAACTTATCAGCACATTAAAGGATTACTCTGGGTTAAATACAAACTAAGCTACTAGCTGTAAACAATATATTGACAGTTATGCAGTTATAATGAATGTCTATGGGACAACAAACAACAGCTGCACCATAGACTTCCACTGTACAGTATGTGCATTTCTGCAAATATGATGTTAATGAAGTTCAACTGGTATTTTGGTATACACAGAGATCATAATTCAAATGTAAAAGTTAAGTTTACAAATCATAACATGAATTTTACTTTTAGTCAAAAATGTATATTTTACAATAGTTTTTAATACCATGTTTTTAAAAAAAGAACATAAAGAATAAAGACATAATAAAGTCACAAGATTAAAGTAGTAATATTTAGAAAATAAAGTAAAAATTAAGATTATGACATTAAAGCCATAAGGAAAAATATAAAAGGGGCATTCTTGTAAAATGTTTTAGTGACTTTCTTCATTAAAAGCATAATTATTATTGAAACATTACAACTTTATTCTCAAAATCATAGTTTTTTTTATTATCATTTTAATGTGGCACTAAAACGTTGTAATATTTAGGCTAGGTGCTGTGACTGTTCACTATTTCACAGTTTATATAGTTTATAGTTTTATCATTTTAAAGGCCATTTTAAAACCTTTTTGCAATTGGTTCTGCAGAGTGTCAAATGCACTTTGTCAAGTAAATTCATTAGAGTAAGTAAATTCCATAAAATATAATTAAAATGAGGTCATAAAACTGCCCATTATATAATTAAAATTAAAAATCTAATTATATAAGAATTGATAAGTAGTTTTATATGAATTGCAAGTCACCACCAGCACTGCCAACTACCCAATAACAGTCACACACTTCAAAATCACTCCATCTGAATTTAAGCATGCCATGCATCTAGGAACGTTCTGCATGAGTACGGTCCAGCAGACAGGGTGGTGGTGTGGACAGTCTGGATCTGAGGAAGTTTTCACGTCACTCACTGTGGTGATCACAACCTTTAATTGACCTATTATTCCACAGGAGAGGAAAAACTGAAGCGACAGACCGAGATAAATAATTGAAGGGAAAGAAAAGGCAACATTTGGGGCTTCAAACCAAGCCGCCCACCCCCTCGCTAGCTCTCTCTCCCCATTGCCCCCTCTTGTGAGCCTCTCCCTGGTGTGTTCTTGTTCACCAAGCCCAGCTCTTATCCCATCCCCTCTTTCAACATCACTCCATCGCTCTCTGCTGTGGGTCCACAAAATATTATACTCTGTATGTGTGTGCGCACATAAAACTCTGTGATCTCTAAGTGAACATGAACAAAAAAGTGTATTTGAGAGATATGTTTTAGTGCTGTGCCCCAAGGCTTGAGCTGATGTCTTGCTGAGTGCTCTACACAGCTGTATCGGGGCCAGAGATGTGTGTGTGTGTGTATGGATGGATGGGAAGATGAGGGTGTGTTTGTAAGCTGGTACAGTTGGCATCCCACCACAAACACACACACACACAAAACCCCTGGGGTAAAGGAGGAACGAGTGACAGACCACAAGCAAATAACTCTACACTGGATGTGTGTGTGTGTGTGTGTGTGTGTGTGTGTGTGTGTGTGTGTGTGTGTGTGTGTGTGTGTGTGTGTGTGTGTGTGTGTTTTTGTATACCCCCAAGCTCTCATCATAGTGTCGGACCAACATTGAAATTTGCTTTGCTCTTTGGGCACAATTTCTAACCATCCACAATCACATTAAACTACTGAAAATACACACCTGACATCAATCTGACAGAACAGAGAAGCGAGCCTGAGTAAATAATATAATGTGAAGAACAGAACAATGACAGAGAAAGAAAAAATAGCTGTCTAAGACACAGCGGAGAGGGGGAAGGGTGAAGACGATTCTAATATAAATGGACAGAGTCAGAAAGAGGAAGAGAAACAAAGGCAGATTGGCAGGAGGGGTGAGGTTAAAGTGAAGTGACATACGGCCAAGTATGGTGACCCATACTCGGAATTTGTGCTCTGCATTTAACCCATCCAATGTGCACACACACAGCAGTGAACACATACACGCACTGTGAACACACACCCGGAGCAGTGGGCAGCCATTTATGCTGCGGCACCCGGGGAGCAGTTGGGAGTTCGGTGCTTTGCTCAAGGGCACCTCAGTCGTGGTATTGAGGGTGGAGAGAGCGCTGTACATTCATTCCCCCCACCTACAATCCCTGCCAGCCCGAGACTCAAACCCGCAACCTTTGGATTACGAGTCCGACTCTCTAACCATTAGGCCACGACTTCCCATTAAAGGGATAGTTCACCCAAAAATGAAAATTCAGTCATCATTTACGTAGTCTCTATTCACTTTTAATTAATGGAAAGGAGCAGCAGGAACACTCTGCTAAACTTTTCATTCTGTGTTCCACAGCTTCGAAATGATATGTTGCTGAGTACTGACTGAACTTTCATTTAGGTGAACTTTCCTTTTTCTCCCTTTTAAGTCCTCCTGCAGACACTAATTGTATCACTTCAAGCTTATCTTTGATAATGAAAATGACATACTTAAACATTATAACTCTGTAAATCATTTCTTCATGCTTTATAATGGCTTAAATATATAACTCTACACCCTTACCTCATTTATTATACACGGAACATGAATATGCAAATTAGTCCCCGCCTCCACTCAATCACACCAGCTCAGAATACCTGTTCCACTTTGACTTGGTTAACAGAAGCAATAAACACTATACAATGGCAAGTGGCAATAATGGACTCGTTTAACCATATATGTTTGAACCAAATACTGATTCTGAAGGAGTCATCTACAAGTCAATGTATCAGAATAGTACTGTGTTTTATGTATCATTCGCTATATCATTAGACACATGAGGGTAACTAATATCATTAGCCTCTGGGGTAACTATGTTACTGAACAGCAAATAATGTGTAGCTAACATAACACAAACCGTGTTCCTGTTCGCCATCTCAGAGAGTTACCTTCTGAAAATCAGCAACCTTATTTAGAAATGCTTTGCTAATGATATGAAAAATCCCTTCCCAGTAGACGAGCTTGGTGAAATGTTTGCGACAGTAAAAACAGGGTTGTTTCAAACCACGTTTAGAGACTGTTTTGCTACACTGCAGCTTTAAGAGGAACATGCTGAGCAGTGGTGTTAACCAATTTTGTCTTGAAGCATATTAAAAACACCAGACAAACAGTGTTAAAAATAGATTTTCACCGCAGGGGGTATTTAATAAAATAAAACAAGATCATTTGAATACATTTACATGAAAATACCATTTCAGTTATTCTACTTCAAAATTTCACAGTTAATTCACTGTGTTAGTTTCCAGTTCTTTGTAATTATTTCTGAGATTTAGCAATGTCTGAGTCAAAATTGTTTCGATATCAAGCGTAGAAAAGGAAGCTGTCTCAGGGTTTGTGTCAACAACAGTCCATTGACACTCAGCAGGAAATGAGTTTGATTCCTCACCTCAGTCACCTCCTTCACTCTGTATGTGTGTGTGTGTTTGAAACCAATCTGGATGATTAATTTAGCTTTTGTGGCTCCAAACCCTGGCATTTCAAGTCTCCAGCTGCTTTCAATGGTCTTGAAGTGACTATCACACACACACACACACACACACACACACACCGGCATTCGTATGCCACCTCTTCTCTCACCATCCTCCATCTCATACACACTCCCCATAGAGTCGGTTGGTCCCTCAGACCCACCGAGAGTCAATGGCCGCAGTAATGCTCACAGCTCAGCAGGGGTCCGCTCTCCAACGATTTCTGTTTGTGTGTGCACACCATCACACGTACATTGCTTTTATCATTGATTCCACTGCCCATTCTCCAAATGGACTTGGCAAAAACAACCCAACCAGCAGGCAGTAAACACTGCACACACCATTACAGAGGAGGAAAGGTTAAAGTCTTAGGCTCATTGTTTTTGTTACTGCTGCACAAAATAAAGGCACAGAGTAGATGCACACGTTTACCCAATGCTGATGGGTTTTTAAAGGACTACTTCACTCAAAAAACAAAAAAATGAAAATGAAATTTCAAAACTCATTCTTGTGTTGTTCCAAACCTGGATGACTTTCTTTAGTGGAACACCGTTTCAGAACAGAGACAGAAGCTTTCAGCCAGCAGTAAACACCAGGCTGCTTCAGTTAAGGTCTGAATGAGTCATTCACGAATCAAACTAATTCAGTTTTTGAGTTCAACACACTGACTCAATGATCCAGTCACAACTAACTAGAAGTGAAGATCATCAGTGAAGGACTTTTTTACATTTCTTAAATTGCCTTGCTCTTCAGTCTGTTTATGACTTTGGAAGAAGTAAGACACATCTCTGTGGCTCTTATATGGTGCTTTTGCATTCTTTTTTTGAGCCTTGAAAGCTTCAGGTCTATTTTGTAATTATATGGAAAATAAAGAATTATACTGAAATGTAATATATGACACACTTATAATATATTGCCCTATATCAAGTGTGATATTTCCATATATAATACCTGATAGGTGACATTTTGGAAACAACCTGATGATAAATGACAACACAATTTTAATTTGCGCCAACTACTTTTTAGGACATATGGAGAGTTAACTGCAGTTAAATATGGAAGTTAAAAGCAGTGCCTTACCAGAATCCGATCTTCTGATTTGCCACTCTTGTTCTCTACTTTGATAGCTCTCACCAACTTGATTGATGTCTTGTCGATAACTCGTCTGATGCTCTCTGCAAAATAGAAAGGCGATGCATGAACGGCAGGAGAAGCACTCTATCTATCGCAGACATATTTTCACTGCACGCAGGGTTAGAAAATGACTGCTTTATAACCATATGCTTTATTTTTACACCTTGTCCTCTTGTGTAGGTGGTCTTTTTGCATGCATACTGTACATAGCAACACAAATAAAAGAACTTCAAGATGTGCTTCAAAGCAAAATCAGAAAATAAATGAGATAAGTCATACTTTTTATCTGGCTTCGCACATACTGTATATGACACCTGTGATCTAATTCCTGGAATATGCATTTTACACTTTTACCAAGAGGAAAGACTCAGAGAAGGAATAGAAAGGCAGAGTGAGCAGAAGAAGGAATAACAGAGGAAAGAGAGAGAGGGAGAGAAGGATCAGAGCAAGACAAACAGTTGCAAATGCAGTCGCAATCAACTTTAATCTGTGTAAGACCCAATCACAGGATCCTAGGCTTTCTGACTGACACTAAGAACAGCAAAGGGCCAAACTAGAGCACATGTTTCCATTACAGCGAGTCACGGGGGGATAAATAAATGGGTAAATGGGGTAGGGATATGTAAATGTGCACAAAGAAAGAGCAAAAGAGAAGATGAAAAAAACAAAAAAAAATGGAATAAGTGATGGAGTGAGATTTAGATTAGATGAAAGAAGTGGTGACTGAGAGAAAGAGAGATGGAGAGAGAGACCACACGTTTGTAATTCTGCTCCCCTTTTTATTAGGGGAATCTAAAGGCTGCTGTTTTCTAGCAGCACAGAACGTCTTCAATCACTGTCCTTCATATTGTGGTAGGTGATCTGTCATGCACACTATTTCCCCATTACGAAACCTTTGCTAATGATTATTTTTATATGTAGTCCTATTTTTCATCTTCAATTAATGTTACCATTTTAATGTTTCATTTTTGTTAAATGTGCTTATTGTTCCTTTTTTATTTTACTCTGGACTGTTTACTTTAGCTGATTACATGCCGTTCTGAAATGCTAGATTCAGACCGGTCAAATATTTATCATGTAATAACTTTAAATCTATATTTGTCCTGCACTATACACCAGTTTCATGTTTCTCACATCACTCTACGGTCTCTTCCTTCTCACATAATCCAATAATTGCAGCTCAATCAATAATCTACATGCATTTATATATTTATTTAGCAGGTAGCCATGAAATAAGCTCGAGGTTGAGGTGGGTTTATTTCGATGATGACCAACTGACTGTCCAGTTTCCAAATTATTATTATTATTTTTGTCATTTTACCTTTTTAACACATCAAGATTTTAGGTTAAAATTGAGATATAATTCAGTTATTGTCTAAAGCGGCATAATTGACCTGAATCTACAGTACAGTATATGAGAAAGTTTAAGCTATATTTTAGGTGTTGTGATTGTTCACCATTTTTGACTTTTCAGCTTTTCCAAAAGGAAAATAATATTACAGTTTTTCTCGATTGCTTAAACACATTTCTTGAAACTATGCCTCGTATTCTCAAAACAGTAAACACGAATCCATAACTTCTAACTCAATTCCCCAAACTTCCTATATTCAGGTCAAAATGAAGCTCTCCACTCAAAACAACTCAATCTTGCTGAAAAACCAAACTTTGTTCTCAGACATGACACACAAACAGTCAAAAACACACACACTACAACACAGTTTTACACACTGATGAGATCAATTCAAAACAATACTACAAAAACCGGTTATAAGTGTGGTACTTCCCAAATGTTTTATTTCTCAATTTACAGTTTTTCTCAATAGCTTTGGCACATTTTCCGAAACAGCCTTAACATTCTCTAAACTGTGAGTGCAAATGTCACAACTGTTTGCTGGAACTTCAGAACTTTATTGCATGTCTGCAAAATGTAGTTACTCACCCAAAACATTTCATTCATGCTTCAAAACCTAGTTATCGTGTCGGTAATTTGGCCAAGGCCACCAAAATATAAAGTATTTTTGTCATCGTGTGAGCCACACTGGTCAAAATGTTCAGTTGTTTTTTCACCATGACTGTAGAAAACTGTGTGTAGTATTACCTGAGACAAACTATGGCAATAGTTTAGATGACAGTTACTGTAGGCCCACTGAAACGCAGAAGGCTGCACATATATCCATTTCAAAAGTACAAATGTACACATTACTGTCTGTGGGATATTGATTGAAAAAGACTAGATATGATTCACAGTTACACTTTTACTAGTGGTCTGACCAAAAAAAAACAAAAAAACATTACAATGTCATTGTGAAATAGAAAGGAAAAAGAAATATGTGCACAAAGGCGAAAATAAAAATGACAAAGTCCACTATCAGAATTTGTAAGTCTTGTTTTGTCCTCTTTCTAATATATGCTTTCCAGTTGAAGGTCCATGAGATGTACTTCATTAGTGAAAGTCAAGATTCACTTGAAGAATTCATGCCAAATTTATTACAGTAAAAGTCTAATAGAAATGTGTAGAAAATATACTTGACAGTTTATGACAAAACCATTTTGCATTTACCGTAATGACTTACGATGAACTAATGACTTGAGGTTTTGAGGGGTAAGACTATAGCACAGAGAACTATATAATACATCTTGAACAACATGACAATAGCAAATGATAATGTAGGACACCACAGAGAAATGTACATAATCAGTTGCATGAATGTACTACGTAAAGCAATCCCAACTTGTTCAAAAGAATGAGAAACTTTTTATGGTGTGCACAAGTGACTATAGATGATGTGGAGGTTGAACGTGTAGTTATGAGAATTTCATTTCTGATCTGATAAATGCACCAAAGCCACTGAGAAAAACTGTAAGCTGACTTTGGCCCTTTTATCTAAATGAAGGTTCTGATTGGTGTATGATACATTTTGACTCCTAGTGTTTCCACTTGGGTAACTGTGTGCTAATTGAGCTCAAACTGTGCAGACTTGAGTGAACAATATTGAATGTTAGTGTTTTCTAAATGATCACATGGTGTAAGCACTGAGAAATGTAGGGATTTGTGTGTAGAGTTTTGCAGGAACAGTTCACCAAATCTGACTCATTTGTTAAAGCAGGGAATAGTGTTTATAGTTCAGCAAAATGGGTGTGCTTTTTGAAAAATGGCATTATGGTTTTTAAATTTTAGTTCAAAAGCCTGGTTACAGTGTTTTAGCAATCGAGTAAAATTGTAATACACCATCCTATCTGAGCTATTAGAATCTGCAGATTACTGCAAAAGTGCTGATAATGATACAGATGGTACAATGGAGGGTCACATGATGACTCACGATTCATCAAAATTCGCCTCTCCAGTGACCAGTAATAGAATGAACAGTGTCACCCACATAAACATCATCACAAACACCACAAATGACAGAATAATGCAATAAACATGAATTAAATAACTTAAAATAAACACTCCAATGTAATGTACATAGCCTAATTAATACCAGAAATAGTTTTTTTTTTTATCAATTCAAACAATTTCACGCAAATAACTATGGGAATGCCACTTTCCCCATAAATGATCATTTGAATATACTTATAAAAGCTCTAAACTTTAAAATATTTTACCCAGAGCTATCATCAGGGAAAGATAAATGAGAATATTAATGTAATGGGGATATTAAGTAAAGATGATGTTCCATGAAGATATTTTGTAAATTTCCTACTGTAAATATATCAAAATGTAATTTTTGATTAGTAATATACATTGCTAAGAACTTCATTTGGACAACGTTACTGTAAAGGCAATTTTCTCAATATTTTGATTTTGATTTTTTTTTATTTTGCACTCTCAGATTCCAGATATTCAAATGTTTGTATCTCGACCAAATATTGTCCTGTCAAACCATACATCAACGGAAAGCTTATTTATTCAGCTTTCAGATGATGTATAATTTTTAAAAAGTGACCTTTATGACTGGTTTTGTGGTCCAGGGTCACATGTGTGTGTGGGAGAGAGATAGCATACTGGTATATGGTTAAGTTAACCAGTTAACAAATTATCATTTCTAGCATTGTTTTTCCCCAGTGCACTAAATGGTAATTGAAGTAGAGAGCGCAAGCGCCTGGAAGCAGGACATTAAATACCGGGTTAGTAATAGGGATTAATTACCAAAGGAAGATAATAATGTGTGAAGGTAATTAACAGTGAGAGCGCTTCAAATGTCAAACTGCTAGTGTGTGTTCAGTGTGTCACTGTATGTGTCAGTAAGTGTGAGGACGCATCACCGTGCGCAAAGATGACGGCCTCTATGATGAGTGTGTGTGTGTTCCATCAGCCCTGAAGACACACATTATGAATGTGACTGAAGTGTATCAGCCTCTCCATGAACTTGCGTCAGCAGCGATACGCAAATGTGTAAAGAACTCAAAGTAACTCATATTTGACACACATCAAAGAGAGAACAGCATCATGCGCGCGCGCGCACGCACACACACACACACACACACAACTACCTACACACTGCAGGCGAACGCAACAGACACACACATACAGGAACCCAACTGATCGATTAGCACAAATTTAGTCTTTTGAAGATGGACACGAAGTGACCGTCATTAAAGCGACCATAAGCACACATGCTCACCCGCGAAATGAATGATTCTATCGTTAATCACATGCAGTCTGTATGAGAAATAATTACATCTCCACAAATCTGCCACCTTATTAAACATTAAGCGCTTTGAGTATTTCAAACCACTAAAACACAAAGCACCGGCCGCGAGCGGGGACGCGCTTAACAAATCCCACTGTGCGTGTGTCGAATGTCGGATAGGAAGAAGAAGAAGAAAAAGAGCGATTGGATTTAATCACCTGTCATTTCCCGACTCACGGTGAGAAAAGCAGTCGCGACGGTGTCTTTGGATGCCATGACGTCCAGCGCCCTCTCCTCTTCCTTTCCTTATCAAGCAGGAGCAGCTATAATGCTCGCTCTTCCTCAGCCAATGCCTATAAACATATCATACTGAAGAGAGCCAGTGAGGGGAGGAGGAGGAGGGCATGAGAGAGGAGTTCACACACAAGTGTGCATATATCTATGTAAAGCGATGAATTGCAGTTTTTCTCGATTGCTAAACCACTATAACCAGGCTTTTGAACTAAAATTTCAAAACCATAACGCCATTTTTCAAAAAGCACACCCATTTTGCTGAACTATAAACACTATTCCCTGCTTTAACACATGAGTCAGATTTGGTGAACTGTTCCTGCAAAACTCTACACACAAATCCCTACATTTCTCAGTCTTTACACCATGTGATCATTTAGAAAACACTAACATTCAATATTGTTCACTCAAGTCTGCACAGTTTGAGCTCAATTAGCACACAGTTAACCAAGTGGAAACACTAGGAGTCAAAATGTATCACACACCAATCAGAACCTTCGATGGAGATAAAAGGGCCAAAGTCAGCTTACAGTGTTTCTCAGTGGCTTTGGTGCATTTCTCAGATCAGAAATGAAATTCTCAAAACTACATGTTCAACCTCCACATCATCTATAGTCACTTGTGCACACCATAAAAAGTTTCTCATTCTTTTGAACAAGTTGTGATTGCTTTGGTACATTCAAGCAACTGATTACTGTATGTACATTTGTCTGTGGTTTCCGACATCATCAGTTGCTAATATCATGTTGCTCAAAATGTACAGTTCTCTGTGCAATAGTCTTACCCCTCAAAACATCTAGTCATTAGTTCATCGTATAAATCATTACGGTAAATGCAAAATGGTTGATCTAGTTGTCAAACTGTCAAGCATATTTTCAACACATTTCTATTAGACGTTTTATAAATTTGCCATGAATTGTTCAAGTGAATCTTGACTTTCAGTAATGAAGAGAATATAGATCAACCAATTATACGTAAACCAGTTCTCTGAAATAGCTCAAAGGTGCATCTCATGAATCTTCAATTGGAAAGCATATAGACAGAGGACAACACAAGAGTTACAAATTCTGATAGTGGACTTTATAATTTTTATTATTCTAAAAAGTGTAACTGTGAACCATTTCCAGTCTTTTTCAATCAATATCCCACATACAGTAATGTGTACATTTGTACTTTTGAAAGGATACATGACATACATAAGAAGTGCAGCCTTCTGCATTTCAGTACAGTAACTGTCATCCAAACTGTTGCCATAGTTTACATCAGGAAATACTAACAGAGTGCAGTGTTATATTGACAACATGACTAAGCATTTAGCCTATCTTGTTTGTGAACAATGACACAAGGACATCAGGCATGCGAGGGGATTTTACACCCGATGTATAGCCCGTGATGTTGAAGAGGTTCTTTGGCCTGTCCCAGACCAAAGACGGGATACTGGGACAGAATAATAATTATTTTTGTTGTTTGCTGTATTGTACTGTACTCTGAGGAATAAAACATTTGGGGAGTACCACAAGCAACACTTATTACCGGTTTTTGTAGTATTGTTTTGAATTGATCTCATCAGTGTGTAAAACTGTGTTGTAGTGTGTGTGTTTTTGACTGTTTGTGTGTCATGTCTGAGAACAAAGTTTGGTTTTTCAGCAAGATTGAGTTGTTTTGAGTGAAGAGCTTCATTTTGACTTGAATATAGGACGTTTGGGGAATTGAGTTAGAAGTTATGGATTCGTGTTTACTGTTTTGAGAATACGACGCATAGTTTCAAGAAATGTGTTTAAGCAATCGAGAAAAACTGTAATAATGCAAATGCAATGTTTGTGCCTGGATGGGAACATGACTCAAGTCATTTAATCTTTTTGACTCATATTAATAATATATGGACGTGCATCAGATAGATAGATAGATAGATAGATAGATAGATAGATAGATAGATAGATAGATAGATAGATAGATAGATAGATAGATAGATAGATAGATAGATAGATAGATAGATAGATAGATAGATAGATAGATAGATAGATAGATAGATAGATAGATAGATAGATAAAAAGGATTAAAAGGTAATACATTTGAAATGTACTAAATTGCAACTTCTTCAATACAAATGTTTAAGGTTGATTGGAATGTTGTTCCAGGATCAACAAGGTGAACTTGGCACTTGGTGAAATCACATTCACCAGATAGGACCATAATAGCAGGTAGAAAAAAACAGGCAGGGGATGTTCCGTGGATTTTCTTGCACATCTGTTAGTTTTGAGGGTAATAAATATGCTAGTGTTCTCTTAAATGTTAACTAAATCCACTTTTAGCAAAATAGCACCTTTTGCTTGGGAAAACAGACCATAAATATTGATGACTCACCTTGCACTGTTCAAATTTTTGTCCAATCAAATGCTCTTTAGAAAAAGTCCCTCCTCCAAGACCACTTGCAACTGACTAGCCTATAGGGCTATTAAAAAAACAGTGACAAGCCATCTAATATGTCCCAGCCAAACCTCTCTATTCAACAGGAAATACATCAGTGCGAGAGAGAAAACTGCATTATACAACAGTTTACTCCAACAGCATCAAGAGAGTCATGCACCTTGTTAGCAGTAAAGAGTGACAGACCTCAGCATCTGCCTGCTGGGTAATTGCTAGGAGGTGTTTGTGCCTAGCGTTACGAGTCTATACGGTGACTCAGTGTTTAAAAATGGGTATTTATAGAGACTAGTGTCAGTGTCCTTGGCAGTGAGAGAAATGGTTTCTTTCACAATAGAGTATTTTAAAATTCCCGTCACTCATAAAAGGATAATACAGGCAGAAAAGGATGTCTGTGATTGGACAGAACTGTAAATGGGCTCCCTGAGGACCATGGCACACTCTCTCTCTCTATGATGTTCGCTATTAGTGCCTATCCTTCCCTCTACACACATTTCCCGGGCTTCTCTGTTGCTCTGGCATTGCTTGCACTGTTGAAACTGTGTCTGCCCTACACTTACCCCTAGGCTGATTTTGTGTTTGGAAGGGTGGGGAGCAGGGGGAAGGGCAGGAGGCGACTGGCTTTGGTGTTGTGCCTTGTACCAACCCTCTGGGCCTCGGTATATATCTACTCAATGAGATGATGTGTGTGTGTGTAAGTATGTGCATTTGTGTGGTTTAAGGGAGAAATGTAGGTCTAACTTGGAACAGTAGAAGAGTGCAGCCTGACGGAAGTATAACAGGAGAGACAGACTAATGCAAAATAATAAAATATAGACAGAACGTGGGAACAGGAACAGACAAAGTATGTGGATGTGGCGGAAGAATTAGATAGGACGACAGATTTCCATTCAGATCAGCAGATAGGAAATGGGTAAGCGCTTGCAGCGTATTAGCATAAGGAGATGTGCAATAATTTCATACATATTCAGATATTAAAAATAGAGATTATGTATATTGCTATAGTTTATAAAACAGTATATAAAGTCAAACATTCAATAAACATGCAATGATTCATACAATACAAAACATGGATTTTCTTTGGTTATTCTTGGCTGTTCATAATTACAGATGCTGATATAAAAAGCCTGAATTCAAAACTTATCTAGTGCTGCCATCAAGTGTCTACATGCAAAAACCACATCCTTCCTGCAAATTATAATGAACGATTGCATATTAGTTAGAGAATATGATGCATTTGCTGACAGCTGCATGTGTAAACACTACAACTTACAAACTACCAAAAATAAATGGAGAAGAAAGGGATGGTTTGGTTTCATTTTTCACTGGATCGCAAAGTCTCACGTAGGAACCATTCCCAGCCAGTCCGAACCCAGGATAAACAGGCTCTTTAAAAACAGTTTGGTGTTTATAAATGAGACTCATGTTGTCAGACACATTGTAAAATGCCAAGATTCCAGCCCTGTAGTCCAAATACACTCCTATTTTGGAGCCATATGGTTGAGACTTCGAAAATGTTGTCTTATTGTCATGCCAAAATTCTAAATGGACATGTTTACAGCGTAGTCCCCATGACTGGGCATTCCTCCCAAAGAGTGTACGCTGCTTGCCTTTTCTACGGGTCCCTTGGTAGGACACAGCAATGCAGACCCAAGTGCCCCCGCCAATCTCCACTTCCCAGTATTTAGGGGACCCTCTCAGACCTTCGTTGCACAGGATCTGTGCCCTGCAGTTAAATCTCTGAGTGTGTTCCGGATAGTCCTGAAGCAGGTGTGAGGCCTTCACCTCCTTGTTCTCATTCCTCAAGATGAGACTTTCATGTGCTGAGTTGGTATTAAAAGTGAGTTTTGATGCATCTGAGATAGATAGATGGACATATATAAAAAATGTCATATTAGTACATCAAACATAAAGGAGTATGGTGCATTACTTCACAATCAGAAAATAAAACGCTACTGCATGTTCAATTCTTGAAAACTTACACTGTAGAAACTCCTCTCGTGTCTGTGGTGGTGGTGATCTTACAATTCTAGTGTTTCTCACTGCAAAGAAAAATAGTTAAGGTGATTTCCAGACATAGGGTGCGTGCTTAAAGGATTAGTTCACTTCCATAATAAATATTTCCTGATCATTTATTCACCCTCTTGTAAAGTAATTAAGGTTTTTGAGGAAAGCATTCAAGGATTTTTCTCCATTTAGTGGACTTCAATGGCGGCCAATCTTTGCGATTGAAGAAAGAAAGAAATGGACATCTTGGGTGACATTGGGGTGAGTAAATTATCAGGAAATTTTTATTCCGGAAGTGAACTAATACTATAATTGAAAGGCTAATTACTAGTGAGTCTGTGTCCTTCTGAGGCTTCCAGGCTAGAGTGCTTCTCAGCATTAAATACTAGAATGCAGCCTTTCAACTGAGAAGTACCCATAATATAATCATGAAATATATTAAAATTAAAATTTCTTCTAACCTTTTCTGGAAATCATGGATAAACTCAACTTGCTGGTTGTGTTTAGCTTTTCTATTAGTTCATTAACTGCCATGGAATCACGCTCAAAAGAATTGTACGGATGCACAAGGAAGACGAATGATTTTTTATACTCAGTAAGCGAGGGCAGAGACACAGCGCTCTGTAGAGAGAGAGAGAGAAAACACCTTGAATGTGACTTAAAAATAATTCAACAGACATCCATTTCTGTTTCACAGCCATTTTCAATCACTGTACCTCTAGAAATTGAAAATCAGTATTTGTATGAGAGAGCAGCTGCAGGCGTTGTAGATCAGCATCTAATGTCCGCATATTACTGATCTCTTGCTCTAGAGTCTTAATGAATCCCTCCGTTTCCTTCACTGCAGACTTTGTCTGTCCTTGGATCAGCTCTGTCACTTTGCTTTGATTGTCCTTCACAGACTGGATCAGCTCAGTGAAGTTCTTCTCATTCTTATCCAGTGCCTTAGTTGCTGAAGCCTAATAATGAAGAGGGAGCAGAGTGGACGTTTTTAGCTATGCAAGCAATACAATAGCATTAAAAATGAAGACAGTTACAGTTTCAAAGCAAAGATAAAAATATTCTAACCTTGAAAAGCTCCACAGCTTGTCTCAGCTCTCGCACATCTTTCTCCTTAGCTTCAATTATGTCAACGGTCCGCTTCTGCAACTCCCCCAACTTAATCTTTAAAAGATTAGTTCAGTTCAGTTGCAGTTCAACTCAGTAGTACAAATTCTAGTGTTTTTAAGCCTTTTAGCACTTTTATTTGCACTGATAGTACAGAAAAGAATGACATGGGCAAGACTCAGATTCATTCCACCCACATAAGCAATGTGTCGCGCTAACCACTGGTTAACCACAGGCTGGTATCTGGCCATTTTTGGATGATCGGCCTCAGTCACTAAACATGTCTGACTGTCAAAAACCCAAAATCTAAAAGAAATCTTCAAGAAAATATTGAGTAAAAATCTATATGTTTATATCAGTTGCTATAATTCAATTGCATTAGCCTATATTACATATTTGGACATTTCAAACAAATAATTAAAAAAAGAAAATACAGCAGCAAAACTGTTTTTGCCATTGATAATAATACAAATTTAAATTTCTTGAGCACCAAACCAACATACTAGAATGATTTCTGAATAATCATATGACACTGAAGACTGGAGTAATGGCTGCTGAAAATTCAGCTTTGGCATCACATCAATAAATAGCATTTTAAAATATATGAAAGAAATTAAATTGTGTTAAATTACATTTCTTTAATTGTAATAATATTGTATAATATTACTGTTCTTACTGTATTACACAGTTTTTAAACTTTTAAATTTCTATCTTTGTGAATTCATAAAAATAATTTGGGTGTGGTTTAATCCTTGGAATCCAGGGAAATCAACAGTGCCTTATTCATTTATAAGAGGAAAGCTAAGAGAAATATCTAGCTTTAATTTATTTGTTTGGAAAGGGGTGAGATGTTTTTTTAGGGACACTGACTCTGAAAAAAATACTGCGTTATAGCGCCCATCGGTCACCTCACTCTCCAGATAAGGTAACGGTCAATACAAAACCAACATCAGCCAACTAAACGCCTGGATCAGATTTCTAAGAATGAAATTTTGCATTTCAAATCATATTTCTGACCTGTTTATTGGCCACTTCTTCTTCCACTGTGATGACAACATGACCTCTGTGTTTATCAGTAATGCACAGGTGACAGATGCGCAGCTGGTCTGTGCGGCAGTACACAAACAGCATTTTGCCATGATCAGGGCAGATGTTCTCCTGCAACATTGCATTCGGTTCCACAAGCCTGTGCCTCTTTCCCACATGCAAAGAGTTATGCATGAAAAGATGATGCTCACAGTATGATTCCTCACACTCAATACAACTCTGTTCGGCTTTGCGCTTCTTTCCAACGCATGCATGACACTCGACATCTGTGGATCCACTTGAATGAAGAGCTGGAGCTGTTTCCTCCATGATTGTGGATGTACTGGCACTGGCAGTACTTGACTGAGTTTCGTTTCCTTGTAAGAATGATTATGGCACTGGCAATGCGGAATTCAAATTTTAAGGATAAGGGTGTGGTTTCAACCCGGGAGCCAGAGCAATGACTCAGAGGTCTGCTATTGACAAAACCACTGAAAGAAGGCAAACACTATCCTTTTACAATGAATAAATCTAATCTAACACTGAAATTAACACACACACACCAAAAACTATCATGTATACCAACAACCCTCATTTTACCCTAGGCTCAGGGAATGAAGACAAGAAGACAATATTTCAGTTTTCTAATCAATATTGTTTTTGGAATATGTAACATTTTTGCTTACAAATTAATTTAGTTTGTTATTTGCTTTAGCTGAACTGCCCTTAGGCCAAACTACATTGAATGACAGGACTTCAAACAAGGCTGTTGGTGTGGAGCAATGTTGTCATCTCGTTGTAGCCTAAAAAAAAGTGTCGGTGTGGTTCTGTCACGTTGGGATCTATGGCAGGAATTTGTAAACTTCTCCCACTTAATTTTACAGAGGCCTGCATTTTTAGCAAAAGAGTATGTCCTTCGCTGCTTATCATACATTAGACCTACATCATCTGGCTTACTTGTGCAGTTTTGTTTCATTTAGTTCAGGGGATATGATATGAAAAATTTGAGGTGATATGTTCACTTGCTCATCATATCATTCAAATGCTAATTTCTTTATTACATTTAACCTTACATATTACCTGTGTGCCACCAATTCCTCTAGCAGTTACTTTCAGGCAAAACCTATGCTCCCTTTCACCCTTCCATCTTTCCTCTGTAGTGTCATCCTCTCTTCGCTCACCCACCCATTTCTCATCTCTGTATGTAAATACAGCAACTGACACTTTATGATCTACTTTAACTTCTTGTCAAGAAAATATCTGTCTAGACAGGCCAGTCCATACTACCCCTTCAAACTTAAAATGTTGTCACATGTATCATCATCTTTACTGTATTTTTGCAGAGCAGTCTTTTGGGTGGCTCACCAATGTACTAGATTTCTCTAATATAAAAAATAAAGTAGGCTTGACCAACATTTTTGTGGGGAAAATAATTTATTGAAGATGGTAGTGAAGCAATTCTTCAATAGGGATGTTAGCATGTCTTCCTTCAAACAGTCTTAATCCTTGTATGAATCCTAGCTTCTCCCAAAGTTCTGTCTGTGGGATATAATTTTATACCTGAAGACAAAAGGGCTAGAAACAATACTGTTAGGACCTCCCACTGGAGATCCTGCAATCTACAAGACGTTCCTGAGGAATGCTGTTCCTTTGTTATTCTAATGGCATGGACCACTTGGTTCACACATTTTATAGACAGTTACATTATTTCTTTCACAGAATGACCAACTGAACTTTAACCACTCAGGTTTCAGCAGCGGCCACTCAACTGAGACTGCTTTGCTGTCGGTCACTGTAGCCTTGCAGATAGCGAAAGCTAATTCCAAATCATCAGTTCTTATTCTGCTGGATCTATCTGCCACTTTTGACACTGTGAATCATCAGATTATCCTGTCTACCATCACCAGATCTGCGCTCCACTGGTTTGAATCTTATCTCACAGGTAGGTCTTTCAGGGTTTCCTGGGGAGGATAGGTATCCAAAGAACATCAACTGGCCACAGAGTTTCCTCTGGGATCAGTTTTTGGAGCCCTCCTCTTCACCATATGCACTATATCACTGGGAACCATTATACAAGCACATGGTTTTTCCTACCATTGCTATGCTGATGACACACAGCTCTATCATTCATTTCAACAAGACAATCCAATAGTAGCTGCATGGATCTCAGGCTGTCTGGCAAACATCTCGGCATGGATCAAGGATCATCACCTGCAGCTCAACCTGGCAAAGGCTGAGCTTCTCATTTTGCCTGCCACTCCGACTCTACAGCATGATTTCATCATCCTGCTAGGTTCATCAAAAATTATTCTTTGGTGACCAGCTGACCTTCAAGGACCATATTGTAAAGACAGCTCGATCATGCAGGTTTGCAAAATCACAATGCAAATGTCATCTGCAGAACAAATGACGCTAGCTGTTATGAGGCCCTTTTGTAATGACTTTTTAACCAGGTGTCAACTTGATTTTTGTTAGATGTCTATAGCTCTAGGGGTTTCACATTCCCAGTAGCATTTATGTATAAAACTAGCTTTCATTGTGATGGATGAAGACAAGAACATCCGATTGTTTTACACTACTTCAGCAGCTCATCTACACATTCATCAAGTTCATATTAGAAAATATCAATGAACCTTGCAATGATTCAAAACAGGTCATATGAGTTTATGGAACATTGTAATATTTTATTAATTATTACTGGGTGAAAATAGACATTGAGATGATGAGCCATTACATTCCAGGTGATAAAGGTGATGATGACCTCTAGTGCTGATCTGGTGAAACTACTAGTACACTGACATGACTCATACATTTTATAAGTCATAAAACGAAATATTATTATATTTTGTTATTATCTGTTTTATGTTTCATCTCTGCATTTAATGAAATATCTCCATTTGACATTACAGACATGGGGTTAGTAGGACAATTGCCCATTGTAAATGTACAAACAACATTATGATTACATTGCAAGCAAATGTAATTCGTATAACCTACCAAAGATAAATGAATGAGAAAAATAAATGTAGCATTTTCGTACCGGGGATTCAAACAATTAATAAATAAAAAATCTGAATTAGTCCAGGTGATATGTGAAAATAATACTCACTTTTTCATTAAAGCATGAAACTTGGTACACTTGTATAGTTTGCGGCCCTAAATATTTTCAGAAATGGAGCCATCGCAAAAACACCTCGTGGTTGCCATGACCATTTTACTTTCTGCCATAACCAAATTATTTTGTGTTATATCGTCTGAACCAAATATGATAACATAGAAAAGGTGATGTCTACCCTTATGTTTTGATGGTCAATGATTGCATTATATATATTAAATACATGTTTTCAAGAATACTTTCATACATTTCAGAGATATAAAAAAACTTCCCAGGTAAGTGTATTTTTCCTTACCTCTTAGGCAGAGTCAGGTAGGCGGTAGTATGTTTCCAGTACATTCTTGTTCTCTCTCAACAGCACTCTAACATCAAACACAAACATCAATGCAATCAGGTGAACAGTTAATGGTTAATTCAGTGACTTTATGAGAAGGATTACAATGAAATCTCAGAAGATGCAGAATTACATTTCAAACATATTTCATGTAAACTTAATTTTTAATCACTCTCTGGGGCCAGAGTTGTCTATTATGTTGTCCATAAAGGGGAAGCCAGAGTCCTGCATGCGGGCGGGTACACGCAGGTGAATTGCTAATATTTGATATAACGGGTGGAATAATATTTACGTGTAGGGTGTGGTGCGGGTGCAGGCTGGATGGTGCAGGTCCAATAACCAAGACTATTTCGACTCGATCCAGTACACGCTGAGCAATGTAACCAATCGCACTGCCACTGATTGACAGCTGTAGTGATTATATTAAAGGGAGCACTCTTTGCTTGCTTTCTGTATTTAATCTATTCACAATTTGAATAAAAGTTTTAATAAATGAGTTTTGTCTACCTCATGTATAGGAGATTTAATACAGGTGCGGTTTGGTATGTCAAATGGGTCGGGTATGGGATTAAATTAGTGTTGCTGTCAGATAATGTGTCGGGTGTTCTGTTAATTACTGTGAATTTGGGAAGATCATTTCACCAGCCAGGAAAGGTGAACGAAAATGCCTTGTGTGATGTTACCACAAGGAATCGCTTATTTATAGATCTCAGGCTTCTGGAGGGGATGTAGATTCCTAAGAGTGAGTGGAAATAGGATGGTGCTGAGCCTGTGGCTGTTCTGTACGCAGTCATCAATGTCTTGAACTCGATGCGAGCCGCAACCAGTAGCCAGTGCAGGGAAATAAAGAGTGGTGTGATGTGGGCCCTTATGGGCTCATTGAAGACCAGTCCTGCCGCTGCATTCTGAAACATTTGTTGAGGTTTGATTGTGCATGATGGAAGTTCAGCCAGAAGAGCATTGCAATAGCCCAGCCTAGAAATGACAAGGGCCTGGGCAAGAAGTTGTGCAGCATGCTCTGTTTGGTAGGTCCTGATCCTCCTGATGTTGTGCAAACCAACAACATTCATATTTTAAGTCTGTTCGAATACTTTCTGGAGCCACTGTACTGTGCAGAATGAATAAGTTTAAGAAGTTCAAGTTGGATATCATATGGTGCTTTACAGCAATAATGGATTACGTCATGACTGATGCCTGTTCCCTTGCATATTTACTGTAAACATACCTTAAGAATCACATCCTTGTGTTTCTGAACTAACCAGCTGTCATTCAGTACAGTATTGAACTATTAAGATAAACCCATAAGCACTGCATACATATAACAGTGAATAATAAGAAATCAGCTAAATAAAATGTAATACTCACTTATATACTAGTTTTTATCTCTAGTTTTATCAATATTTGAACTGTACTTAAATGCTGCACTTCTGGTCCTCCCCTCTTTGACGTTGTGGAATAAAAGTGAAACGATCTGTAAAATGTTTCAACTACACGGCTGGCTGCCTTGTTATGCTTTAATCACCATTATTATTGCATTAAATTAACTAATTATTAATTAAATTTGTAGTGCTATATAGAATATCTTGTTCTAGAGAGAATTGGTTCACTCTAGAAAAATAGAATTTCAGAATTAAAAAAATAAATAGGCCTACTTGTAATTATTTAGATTATATAACATTTTTCAAATACTCGTAATCAGACTATAGTTACTGTTTATTGATTACATGATTACATATTATTCACACAATAGCAATAAATGATTCATAATTTATTGATTCTTTTTCATAAAACTCATAAACTCCCTTCAGTTCCTTCACAAAACACAGTTTGCGGGATTTCAGGGGATTCCCACAGTGGGACTTCCCTCTGACAAAACATACAAGACTGCTGAGATGTTTACAAAAAACCTGAAACCTGAAACCTTTCAGCATTGTGCTAATTCACCCAAAACCTTATCCATATAACACCCAGCCTTAAATTAACACTTTTTGAACAGCTTATTTGAATATACAATAAAAGTGTGCCATCCAAACCTGTCACTCAGCTTTCTGCTCTCTGCTTTGTCTACAAGATTGAGAGTTAAAAACAAGAGACAATCTCGTCGTGCCAGATTTTTTTCTTAGGTCAAGTAAACACATTTGCTTTTAGATCTGTCTCTTCTCAGATTGTTTTTTTTTTTTAAGTTTGCATATTAAGACTCAGTTTACATACATCATGATTTGCATTTGGAAAAAAATAAATGTTTCAGTATCAGTGTTAACTAGAATGTGTGCACATCTTACAGATTCCTTCATCACAGCATGTTAAGCTACTGTTTTGACATATTTGGTCAAAAACAGAATCTAAACCAACCTGACAGCCTATTTAGTGAGTGTATAGCATTGGTGGTTTAAGATTACACACATTCATGTGTGACTGTCACATACAATAAACTAAACTTTTAGTTTATTGTATGTGACAGTTTAAGTTTAGTTTAAGTTAAACTTGAGAGCTGATAAAATGTAAAAACTGTAACTTGAATGCAATGTAAGTCGCTTTGGATAAAAGTGTCTGCTAAATGCATAAATGTAAAAGTAAATGTAAACTGCACTGATTCAAAATGTCCTGTAACCCAACCCACCTTTTGGCCCCACCCAATCACAAATTTGAAAGCAAAAAGTTCTATAAAGAAGTGTTCATCTTTATCTAGAGGCAATCTGGTGCAAAGAGACTCGCAGGTAGGCAAGTTACATTAAAATTAAATTAATTTTAAAATGATGCAAACAACTGATTTTGATTTCATGGTCTGAGTTTTACATTACATATAATTTTTTTTATATATATTACATTAGATATAAATTGTTTAATTTTATTATCTTTGGTTATTCACTAATTATCAAATGAATGAACACTCTTTTAAGGCATTTGGTTACTGTGCATGCCATGGGGCATCTCTTGAGTTAGTGTAGGATTGATTGTTAAAAATGAAAAACATACATACGTTATTGCTTATACCGAGAAACTGAACTGCTTTCATTACATGTGAGCACATCCTGAAACAACTTCCTCCTTTTTGTTATATATATATATATATAGAGAGAGAGAGAGAGAAGTCTTACTCTTTAGGGGCTATTAGGCATCAAAAGACTATCGAGTTGTCAAATTAAAATTAAATGAATTTTAATAATTTGAGATCAATGAAATAGAGCTCTTCAAGATTTTAAAATTCTGTATTAAGGAAACGTCATATTTTGATGTAGCAGGTTGATTCACGCACTGTTCAAAAGTTTTCAACTTTTTCAACTTTTACACTGCAAACAGCATATTTTTGTTCACACAGTATTCAAATTATTCTCTTTGGTAGTTCACTGATTATAACCTTGCAAAGCGCTCTGATTACTGTGAATGCCATGGGAGATTGGACTGGAATACAGAAGGTGTATCCTGGAAGGAGAACATACATCATGTACCATGGTACTACAATGAGAAATGCACTGAGGATCCAACGTGAAGGATTCAGATGCTCTTCTGATGGTATGCTCGGTCCAGGAGTCTACCTGAGTCGGGATATAGAGAAAGCTTCTCGTTACCCTAAATATGATGGAGGAAAAAAGCTGGCCATTATCAAAGTAAGAGTCCATGTTGGAAAAGTAAAAATAATTGATTATCAGGGTCATCCATTACAGTACACTTGGTATCAGCATGGTTATGACACTGCTTGGGTCCCTCCGAACTGTGGAATGGTACGCAGTGGATTAGAAGAGGACTGTGTTTATGATCCAAGCCGGATTGAGGTTCTTAAGATTTTGGAAAACTACGACGACTAAAAAAAAAACTTTTGCCACCTTTATTTTGGGACCTAAATTTGACTGGAATCTAAAAGACATTGTTTCCACTAAATCTTTATCTGCAAAACCTTGTATCAATCAATCATAAAGTAGAATTATTGCTTTATACTTACAAGTCAACATGTACTTAAAGTAAAGTTAATCTTTATTTATAAAGAACATTTGTAAAAATGAGAAATCAAAATTAAGTGCTTTACAATTTACAGCGGTTGGGTTACTGCCCAGAAGGTTGGGTTAAACCTTTAACCCAATTGTTGGTTGAAAACAACCCAGCATGTGTTCTGTCCAATATTTACCCAGCACTGGGTTGTATTTAACCCAGCAATTTTTAGAGTGTAGGCCTTCTGTCCTCTGATTGATAGTATTTTTGCTGTGAAATCTTTTATGATGTTTGTAATGTAAATGTAAGAATAATTATTATTGTTAGTTATTATTGTTAATCATTTTAAAATACTCAGTAAAACACTATTTACTTATGTTTATTATCAGTTCTTCAGTTTCAGGTTTACTGGTAAGGACTGCAGTGTAGTGGTCTCTCTCAAAATATAGTGAGCACTTGACAACCCACTCAACAACAGTTAACTCAAATTACTGTGAAAAAGAAAGTAAAAAAAAAAAAAACATATAAAGCCCGTTTTCTCATGGAGTAAAACCAATTGTAATTCCATCTTCTTATCTAACAATTCTTTATCTCTTGCATAAATAAAATGGGAAATTTAAAATGTAAATTTGGACATGCTTTTGATTTGGTTGCTATTGCTAATTTTTACTATTGTTAAAAAAAAAAAAAAAAGCATACTTTCTAAAAGGTTTTTAAAACATTGTTATTGTTTTGAACATGCGACCTCTAGAGGCGGAAACTTACATATTGTGCCTTTAATTGCAATTTAATTAACATATTTTGGACCTCATTGACACTCATTTTCATGCAAAAAAGACCTGTAAATAATGAATATATTAATTTGTGTTCCACAAGAAAAATGAAAGTCATACTGATTTGAAACGACATAAATTAACAGATTTTAATTTTTTGGGCGGGGGTGGGGGGGGGGGCTGTCCCTTTAAGCAAACCACAAAATTAACTCATATATGTATATATTCATGTATTAATATATTTGCAACATTTATCTGAAGGTTTATTTGCCAGACGTAAGAACTATCACCAGAATTTTCAGAACTATACAGAAGCAAGATGTTTTGGACATCTGCGATTGTGACTTCTTGTAGTTCTTGTTGTATGTACCCTAATGTACATAAACACATCATGTCACTACGATGTTGAATGCGATGCGGATCATGACTGAGGGCTTCTCTCCTTCCTCTGATGGCATGCTGGGACCAGGAGTCTACATAGACAACCCGAATTCCGGAAATGTTGGGACGGTTTTAAAATTTGAATAAAATGAAAACTAAAAGAATTTCAAAACTCATGAGCCAATATTTTATTCACAATAGAACATAGATAACATAAATGTTTAAATTGAGAATTTTTACAATTGTATGCACAAAATGAGCTCATTTCAATTTGATGCCTGCTACAGGTCTCAAAATAGTTGGGACGGAGGCATGTATACCATGGTGTAGCATCTCCTCTTCTTTTCAAAACAGTTTGAAGACGTTTGGGCATCGAGGTTATGAGTTTCTGGAGTTTTGGTGTTGGAATTTGGTTCCATTCTTGCCTGGTATAGGTTTCCAGCTGCTGAAGAGTTTGTGGTTGCCTTTGATGTATTTTTAGTTTAATGATGCGCAAAATGTTCTCTATAGGTGAAAGATCTGGACTGCAGGCAGGCCAATTCAGCACCCGGACTCTTCTACTACGAAGCCATGCTGTTGTAATAGCTGCTGTATGTGGTTTTGCATTGTCATGCTGAAATACACAAGGCCTTCCCTGAAATAGACGTCATCTGGAGGGGAGCATATGTTGCTCTAAAACCTTTATATACCTTTCAGCATTCATAGTGCCTTCCAAAACATGCAAGCTGCCCATACCATATGCACTTATGCACCCCCATACCATCAGAGATGCTGGCTTTTGAACTGAATGCATGGGCATCCAACAAAGGTCTTGGGGCTTGTCCCTTATGCACAGAGATTTCTCCAGTTTCTCTGAATATTTTGATGACGTTATGCACTGTAGATGATGAGATTTGCAAAGCCTTTGCAATTTGACGTTGAGGAACGTTGTTTTTAAAGTCTTCCACAATCTTTTTATGCACTCTTTCACAGATTGGAGAGCCTCTGCCCATCTTTACTTCTGAGAGACTCTGCCTCTCTAAGACATCCCTTTTATACCTAATCATGTTACAGACCTGATGTCAATTAACTTAATTAGTTGCTAGATGTTCTCCTAGCTGAATCTTTTCAAAATGTCTTGCTTTTTCAGCCCTTTGTTCCCCCGTGCCAACTTTTTTGAGACCTGTAGCAGGCATCAAATTTGAAATGAGCTCATTTAGTTGATAAAAGTGTAAAATTTCTCTGTTTAAACATTTGTTATGCTCTCTGTGTTCTATTCTGAATAAAATATTGGCTTGTGTGATTTGAAAGTCGTTTAGTTTTAATTTTATTCAAATTTAAAAAACGTCCCAACATTTCCAGAATTCGTGTTGTAGACAAATGTCACTAGAAGCTTTGAAAAAGCTTCCCGTTACCCTCTGCATTCAAATGGGGATATGCTTGCTGTTCTCAGACTCAGCGTAAGAGTGGAAAGGGTGAAGAAAATCAACTGCCAAGGTCATCCTTTACAGAAGACCTAGCAGGCTGGCATGAACATGGATATGACACAGCGTGGGTTCCTCCTAACTGTGGCATGATGAACAGTGGTCTAGAGGAGGACTGTATGATCCAAGCGAGTAACCCTTTAATACCAACATATTGAAGTAACAATTTTGTTTTAAAACAGTAACTGATTGATTCAGTGTATTAGATAGTTAAAATGACTACAAATTCAGGTTTTCGTCACCACCGTCAGATGTGTCAACTCTAGGCCTGTGTATAGGTGGCCTCTCAATCATGGCC